>NC_141393.1:83822484-85034984 GCF_034619465.1 Leptosomus discolor
GCTCTTAGAAGTGAATTTCTTGTTGTTAGGAAGGAATAGTGCTGTGAAATACGCTCTCTAACTTCAATAGAAGGGAAAAGTGATTAAAAAAAAAAATCTCACCCTGATACAGACCTGATTATGATCTTTGGACATAATCCATTGGGAGTTTTTCATTATTATTTTTTAAAGTTTAAAAAATGAACTTTAAATACAGTCTGAAAAAATTGAATATAGAGTGCATTCGTATGCAGTACTGCATTGTAGAAAAAAATGAAGAGAATGGAAGTCTTCAGCATAATAATATCTGATAAACTATAAACCTGCATATATCAAGCAAACTGCAGTTTACAAGAGGCAGACTTCTTTTATGCATGTGCATAAGGAGCTAAGAACAGACTCATGCTTGAACATAAATGAGAATTTAATTGACAACCCCCAGAATTATCTGTGTGACAATACAGCCACGTAATTAGTATTAAAGTAAATGTGTACGCCAAAGATTATGGGAGAAAATATTGTTTACTGCAACAAAGACTAGTGACAGGAAGCTACTAAACTGCAGAAAAGTGCTCAGCGTCTGTTCTTTAATCATTCTCAAAAAATATTCAATTTACTCACAGTGAAATCCAAGTGCTTTGTTTCAGCAGTGTTAGCGTGGGAAAAAGCGGTAGCTGAAGGGCACTTGAAAATGGTCGCTAATATGATAATAATTGTGTAAGGCACCAAATGTCCTAATACGAGGAGTAGATGAGCACAGTGTGTGCTACAAAGGTACCACTTTCTCGGCTCTGGCTGTAGTTGGGGCTCAGGTAGCGGTCTGCCAATGCAACCCAAATAACTGGCAGCCAGACTTGCCTGTTTGCACAAGGCTCTCCTGTTTCCCAGTCCTTAATTCATTCCCACCCCTGTGACATACACTGATGCTATTGGAAATAACTATATATCCACCTGCCAGTCTCATTAAGAAGAAATTTCTGCCAGTCTAATTGAGAAGGAAGTTCTTGGCTTAATTATAGGAGGAAAGTACCTGGGTATTTTAAGATCAGTCCAGAAATTGTCATTTTGCTGCTAATTTCTACTCCCCACGTAATTGTTATTATAGTGCTTCCGTGGTGTGAGGCCTTGCGGTGGTCCTCGAGCTATCATCCATCATTAAGGTAAAAGTTAGTAGGATACAGTTTTAGGGGAGGTAAGAATGAGTCCCTTGTCTGTAAAGATGTGCTACATGGTTCTAACACGAGTATTTTTATATGTTTAGACATATTAACGTGTCTGAACTCACACCTTATATCACTGATACCCTTTATGTCTACATCACTTATAGCTGCAACGTATAAAGTCACCACCTATGTCACTGCTACTATCCTCAACCTAAGTGAAATATTCGAGGGAATATCTGTCACTATAATGTCTGGGTGAAAACAAGCTTGGGATTCATAAAGACGCCACTGTTTACTGTTCCTAGGGTTTGTGCTTTTGCTTACAGTGTTTCCACTCCTTTATTTCCCCACCTTCCCTTTTATTTTCGTTGCATACCCATAGGTTGTTAGGTTATTGAAGTTTGGATCCAGAACTTTCAGCTCCTCATCATGGGAGATGCGAGATGCCGGGAGGTGGGAAGGGTCAGACAGGGCTTCTGAACAATGCAGTTCTAATTCCATGTTAAATGTTCAGGGTTTACCCACAAAATCTAGTTTTCTAAACATTGATCCAAAAATACTGTATTTTTCAAAGGACAGAGGTATTCTTCCTCGTTCGAGCAAAGCTAATCCCCACTTCCTCTCTTTGTTAAGTGAAGTGGAGCACCTGGCATAGAGTTGAAATTAATTGAAGCTAAAACAGAAATTTCTGCGTGGGAAAAAACCCATTTGAGGTTTTGAAGGGTATCTTGAAGACAAACAACCCCAGAGTTAGAACATTAGAATGGTTTCAGTGTTCCACTGGAAACATTCCTCTGTTTCATCGAAATGCTTTCATAAACCAGAAGACTTTTTGCTGATGTTCTGCCAAATGCATATTTTGCCCGTTTTGAGGGATCTGGAGCAGACAACTGGTCTGGTTGCTGTCTCGAAGTCCCGTGTGCACTGGGGATATGCAGTTGGCTCTGGTCAGCTACTTGAAGGATATTCTGGGTTGCCCCTTATCTTCGGGAACTCTGGCAGTCGGATGCACGGAGGAGGATAGTCAGCCACTGAGTCTGCTAGACTTAGACAGACTTGGAAAACCATCAGAGAGTTTGGTATGTGGGGAGGGGAAGGGCTTTTACTCATCAAAGGAAAATGGAAGTTCCTTATTCCAGCCAGGAGATCTGGTAAAGATATTTGTCCTACACGATGCAGGATTTTTCACCTGATGGTGTCTCTTTAACAGTTTTTGTTCAAACAAAAAGCTTTCTTTGAAGTAAGGCAGTTATTTTTAACCTCCAAAGCCAGAAGAAAATCTTCTTCCTAAGACAACAAACACACTGTACAGTTTTGTAAAGCCTTTGCTAATTGTAAAGCGGTTTAATTTGTTTTAATATTTCCTTTTTTCTTTCATTTTGCTTTTGCAATTGGTCTTCATGCTGGAGAAGGAGAAGAAACCTTGAGAAAATAGAAGGCAACTGCTGTTTTCTCTAAGTGGTTTTAATTCATTAGATTTCTTTATCCGTTGCTCACCCCCTCCCTCCCCTATTACAACGGCTTCTATCTTATGCCACAAGCAAATATAATTTCTGTTGTTGCTTCTTTGCAAAATCCAATTTGTTATGATGTATTATGCATGCCAGTATAATTGCAGAGGAGGAGTTAAACAGAATGACAGTTTAAAGAGGTGCATTCCTTTGGCTGTGTCACTCACAAAGAGCAGCAAAAAAGAAAAGTGGGACAAATTGATGCCCTGATGAAAGTATTAATCTGCTAAGATTTCAGATGAAACAATGGGCCTGCCCTAATCAAGCTGTATCCTCCAGAGAACAAAATGATGGCAGGGACTTCTGATACAGAGAAGATTACTATAGCCTCAGCAGCAGTATCAGTGATAATATCCACCGTGTTCTTTGTGTATACAGTACTAGCAATTAAAAAAGTGCTTGTCAGTACCAATCTTAGCACAAACCTTTTTTTTTTTTTTCCCAAGAAATGTGAGAATTTTATGAGATCCTGTATAATGAGTTAGTCTTTTGCCATTTATTTTCTTAGAAAGATAGAATAAAATATGTAATGATAATAAATAAGAGCAAAACAGCAAGGTAGGTAAGTATTCCAAGTGAAAGCTCTTTAAAGAAAATGTGTAAGATTTTCACTGCAAATGAGGATGGAGGTTATAAATACAACAAATTACACCTTTGTAATTCTGATGCTGGGGAACATGATGTATCCATTAAAATAATGGCAAAGTGTTTCATACTTTTTTTCCCCCCAACAAATTGCAATGGTAAAAAACCAGCTTTTAAAGTCAAGTTTTTATTTATTACTCTTTACACCATTGAGCTACAATTCTTTTTTAATATTTTAGAGATAACTCTTCTGAATGTGTTTGTGTCCTTTGTTTCTGTACTATTTCCTGAGTCTGTCCCAGACAGCCAGGTCTGATGATAACAGACGTGTGGGGCAGGAAGATTTAAGCAGTAACCTTTGATGCACTGGAGACTTCTTCATGCTGGGAACTTTCCACATTTCTCACAGCTGCCTACCCTGCAATCCAGGATGAGTCTTCTCCCCCACTGCCTCGCGTTATCCTGCCCCAGGTCTTAAAAAACACTTAGACAGCTCCTCATGCTCCTTGAGCGGAGGCATGAAGTTATTGTTGGTCTGAACTCGTTACACTGGTCTCTACAACGCAAAGCTCTGCGTGCAACGGGAAAGATGGGCCTTTCAGGGTCTTTAATCTTGTAGGGATCAGGTGAGCTAAACCAGCTCTTCGAATGAACAAACAAAAGTTTTGATGGTGGGTTGAGTGGGAATGGGCAGCAGAGTCCAACTGGCCAGTTGTAGCATCGTGTCAGGAGTCTTCTTCAGGGGCATTGCATTTCAGCGTTAAAAAGCCCTGCCCGTTTCTACGGAACGCCATGAACTAGGCACTGGAATCGAATCGTAGAATAGTTTGGGTGGGAAGGGAACTTTAAAGACCATCTAGTCCAACCCCCCTGCTGCTCCTGGAGCCTCTGCTCATTAAATATCTAAATATTTCAATGTGCTAATCGCCAATTTGATCATTCAAGCAGGTTAAGCTATTGTTTGTGGAAACTTGGGTTTCCTGTAATTGTGAAAATCAGCCCCCTGAACTTTTCACCATGTCTCAGTATATAAATTCCACAATCCTTATTAAGGACAATGTGAAATCTGAGAAAAGTAAGTATGCCAGATCCTCCTTCCTTGATAAACTGGTTAGGTGTGAATACTGCCAGGTGAGAAACCAGGCTGACATTGTAGGCGCAACATTATGAAATCTCCCCAAGAATCCTGAAATGGAGGAAACAGTACCTCGTTCTTTTTAATTATTTATTTTTAGTGGAAGTGGCACTGTGTTGCCATCCCCTGCTGTTCCAAGAAACATTGAATTTTTCTCCTGAGCTCTGGGTTCAGACAGAATCAAGTCCCTGCATACTTGCAGACTGAACAGGATCCTATGATAATGGTTCTATCCCAGTGAAGATCAATTCAGAGGAAAAGACCTCATGCATGAAAGCCTTTTTTGAGTGCTAGTTAGCAAGTCCATTATAAATAGAATCTGTTTATTATTTCCTCTGAGTTGCCTTATCAAATCCTCACAGAAATGAGATCTATCTAAAAGAGTCTTTAGAAATTGCAAACAGACATACAAATTGAAGCAAAGTGTTGCTATTCATGAAAATAATCTTCGTACAGGATATTTTTGTACAAAGAGAAATATTATGTTTGGTAATTTCTTTTCAAAGAGACACTTTAGGCTTCTGTAATAAATAGTACTGTTATCAACACACATGCACAAAAGTCAAGTGACTACAAATTCATATAGAAGTGTCATGTACTTCAGTAAGAAATATTTCTTACAGTCACAGAGTTTTATGGTCCTGAATAGAATGGAAGTACTCACAAAAGAAAACAAAACAAAACCCTTCCAAGTTTTAAGCCTTTTTTTGTGCCAGCTACCACAGCTGGTGAAAAAGTAATGCACCAACCAGTGTAAGTATTGCATATATTTTCGAAGCTGATGACCTAAATTTTCCAAACACTCGTCTTTCCCACTGCCTTTGGGGGCTGTGTGGGTGCCAAGCGCTTGCAACAGTTCGGCCACCAGCTCAGGTGAGAGCAGCCCAGCCCAGGCAGCCTCACACAAAGCGTCACTCCCAAAGAAGAGGTGAAAGAATCAGCACACCGATGCGTTTCAGAAATGTTCAGCTGCTGACAGGGCTGCATGAGGCCGCTCAAGGTAGTCCGAGCATCTGTGTGGCCACCAGCAGCAGGGTCGTGGATCCACAGAATGGAGATTATTGCCAAGGCACAGTATTTCACAGCTGAGGGAAGCACGGTTCTCTCTCTAAGGTTCTGGTGCTAAATGTAACATTTAAAAAGAAAAAAAAAAGGCTTGGCTTAACTGTACATTTCACTCTGCTTCTAAAAATCAGCACTGACTTCTGACATGGAAATCCTGGAAATGAATTTACTCAAATTGATTGTGTGAAATATCTAGCACACGTGGGATACACCAAGTGACTGATTTTAGAAATCAGTAGTGAAATCACTAGAAATCAATCAGTGGTCATTTAGTCCCCATTTATTCCACAGTGTTATCTCCGGGTATTTTTATTTTTCTGTTCTTTTGTTAGAGTGTCTGTTTGGATAGCGTAGTTATTACAGATTTCTCTGTAAAGGTCACTCATTTGCCCTCACTTCTGGTTAAATAGTTCATTATACATAGAAGCAGGCAGATGTGAAAGAATTTGGGGGAGCCATTAAGCAAGGCCTGTAAAGTTTGGCTCAGGTAAGCTTTTTTACAGTGAAGAATAACCTTCTTCTTAAAGTCCAGTTCAGAAGACAAAGCACTGCCAAAATGATGGCTCTTGTAACCGAAGTCAGAATACCTGCAGTGCAACAGGGGTGAAAGGTGGCTCTAATCCCCCAGCCCACATTGATTTGCTGCTCTGAGTGATTCCTGGTAACCGGTTGTCCACAGAAACCACCCAGGCTCGATGGGGTCACGAGTTTATCAATATAATGAACTTCGGTGTTCTTTAGGAAGATTCCCTTCGTGGAAGACGGAAGGAAAGACAAAAAGATACAGCAGCCTTGCGGTAGGCTGTCCACAGAATAATCCCTACGATTCTGTTAAGTCATTTCAGAGGTGATTTCTGCTACCTTGTAAGCATGGCATAATGAGAAGAGGCTCCACACGGTATTATAGGAGAGTGAATCATTCGCTGTAAGGTGCCTTTCCCTTATTGCTCTGCATGTTAGAGCTCAAAGAAGAACAAAAAGCACCTTTCTTTTAAAGGTATTGTATTCCAGTTGGTATTTAGAATAAGTCATCTGAAAATAGCTGCTGGCATTGTTTCTTCATCTGCTACTTGGATAGATAGGTCAGTTTGAAAAAGCTTCCTTCCCTGACTTTTAAATATAAGCTAGAAGCGTAGTATCAACCCTCTTTTTGTAATCCTTTTAGCCACATCGTGTCGTGATAATATCTGGAAGTGAGCACGATTATAAAGAGGGTCTTGGGATATATTAATCACAGATTTAAAAAAAAAATCACTGTCAAGAATTACAGAATTTAGTCTGGAGTATTTAATACAGAAAACTCTTTTCTTGTTTTAGAAGCAACTGGTAGAATTCTTAAGGATTTTTATATTTATATATATTCTTATATACTTAAGAATCTTTTTTTAAGTACTGGAACTTCCCAAACAAGTTCTAGGTTACTATTAAATAATATTACTATTATTACAAAACAAGGTTTTGTCATCTTATACTATAGACTATAAATATCTATGGAAATAGCAGGATCACAGTTATTAGAGATTAAAGACGACCTCTTCAGCCCCCTTTCAACCAAAACTATGTTGTTTTCTGTAGAACATGTAGTAATGCCTTATCATGGGAGACTTCTACATTAGGGCCCTGCCCGTTTCAGAAAAAAACAGATGAATCGTGAGAGTAAATACTAAGCCTGGGCACCGTTCGGTGGCACGAGGGAATGACCCCACAGAAGTGGCAACTTCAGAAACGCCCCTCCTTGCTGTATCAGCGTGTTTCAGTGGCAAGGTTTTACCTGCTGTGGTGTTAACGTGGTTTCATAGAACAGCCCTGGCCACAAGACGTTAAAGACTTCCAGAAGTCAACTGTGGGTTTCGGTGAGTCCCAGCTTCGTACCTAGGCTCTGGCTTGGAGTCACCCCACACGAAGTCACGAGCAGGCAAGGCCAGAGCAATCCCGCTGCTTTCACTTGCACGTGTTCCATGCAACTGGTGCACCTTGGAGTAGTCTTGAACGTGCCGTGAATTTCACAGAGGCCTTCAGGTCCTCTTCTGGCCTGTGTAATGCTGAGCAAAGAGCGGGGAGCCAAGGCTGGGCAGCCCAGGGTGGTGGGCAGCCTCGGAGACCCAGGCAGGGTTTGCTCATGAACCTGCTCTTGGCCTGGTGTCAGTGCTCCGAGCAGTGAGCGGCATCAGGACGTAGGAACTTCTCTGGGGCGATGGTTCAGGAAGAAGATTAAACGGGAATCCAGCTCGAAGCTCTGCTATGCGTCATGCAAAATCGGGGCCTGATCCAAGACTAAAGACTTTTTCTTCTATTCTCTGCGCCTTTGTGATTCATCTGAGTTTGTTTCTTTGTTCTGAAATTTATTAAAAGAAAAAAAGTGCATATCAAAAGAGAAACAGGTTTCAGAATGTTAGCTTTGAAGCTTGTAATCTCCCACAGAAACCTGACTGAAACTTCCAACATGGTTTGCCCCACAGAGAGCAGGTGAAAACATGATTTGGAACAGCGTGACGATGGCTCTCAGCTCCGAATGCATCAATTAGAAAGAAAATCCTTCTGCCCACAAATTCTGCCCGTGTTCAATTAGAATGACAATGTAACAGAAAACTAGATGGATTAAAGAGTACTTGTTTTTCTTTCTCTCCAGTAGCCTAAATTCAACATAATGCAACTTGGCTGTTTTGTTTGTACAGATCTAGTGGCTTGCTTGGTCAGGCATTGCTGTCCCCGCCTCCTTCAGCTACTAAAGCTGCTAGTGCCGCTTGCATTCTTTTCATATTGTGTACACAATGCATTTGTATTATCTATTGTTTGTTCTAAACTTCTGACTTTATTTTGCCAGGGCTATCTGTTTTTAAATTAGTAATTTTCACTCCCTCATGCAATTCTTCTAAATTACTTTTTGGAGTGTTGGCTATTAATATTTTAGGTAGCTTTGATGTTTTACTTTATAGTCTTCAATTTTATTTTACATTTCACAGGTTCCTAGTTGCAAATCGTCCTACAGGCAATTTTCTCACATTGCAACTATTCCTTGAAAGATATGCTAATGTAGCAAGGCACTTGCAATACTGGGGGTTAAGTTAATCACCCAAAATGAGCCGTATTACTGTCAGTGGTATATAAAGACATCCCATAGTGAATTACTAGGCAGACTAGCATTAAAGCTCCTTTATGAAATACCAGAACCTGAAGGTGTGCAGAAATAAGCATTCATTTCAGAATCTATTGAGCTAAGGAATCTGGGTTTTGTTATTTCTAGACTTGAAGGTGCCGAACAAATACGATGTTTGTGTTTCCTTTAAAAATCTGAAATATTGTTTGAAAAGCCTTTGTGAATCAAAAAAGAAAAAAAACAGTCATTACTGCCTTTATGTTAATATATTTGCGCAGAAAAAGGAGTTGCCTGCTCTCTGTTCAAGCTAAGCAGGGCACCCAAATAATAAATTGATAGATTAGATTAGATTAGATTAGATTACATCATTTAAAATGAAAATTGGAACAGTTCTCATAGCCTTAGACTTCTTTGCAAGTAGCCAGAAGATATGTGCAGTAGACATAAATGTTAATTTATTCCTTATATAGTATGATTCACAATATGTGTTAAAACAGTTCTTTGAAGAGACAACATTTTAGGTTCCTGCGTAGTAAATGTCTGCCAGATATTTCTACGTGTCCCCTAGAATTGCCAGTCAAGTAAACCTCAGCCAGGATCCATTGATTGGGATGCGAATGATGAGCCTTTTATCCAGCAAATTTGAACCCTGTACCCCCCGGTACCTAGAACTCACTAGCCGCTCCCAAATGAGGTGTTCCTCTGGTGGAACACAAAGAGACATTTAGCCCTGCAGGCCGAAGGACGGAGTTAGGATCTTCTGCCAGGTCTGGGTTGGGTTGGTTGCATCGTGCAGTGCTGTTCTGTACGGACAGTAGATTAAGGAGTTTTGGATGGTCTTCATCTGGTCTGTCAGAAGGGCATGTGCTCAGCAAACGGCCCGCTTAGAGGGAGGCAGAGGTGCAGTACAGCAGGGCTTATAATGATCTAGATTTCTGTTTCTGATCTGGAAAAAATTTGAAACAAGATCTAGTTACGTCGCGGTGATACGCATTTTTATGAGAACAAGTATATTTCAAAGCAGAAAAGACACGGAGTGTGCAGGAAAGGCTTAGGTGGAACACAGTATTTATTTGCCATGCATATTTGATACGCGTTCATTAAATACGCAATAGAAATGTCAACATAAAGTGCTGTTTAGATCCTCCTATAAAAACAAACTGCATTGGTATTAAAATTGGAATGCGCTAATCTTTGCTTAAATACAAGCCTTATTTGCTATCCAGCAAAGAAATGTTTGGTTGAGTGTTGTTAAATAACCATATATTTAACCTAATTTAATTTGCCCTTCATTTATAAAGTCTGATAGAGTGATACTGTGTCAGTGTAACCAGCACTCTCCCATGCCTTCATCTGCCGTTATATGGATCTCTTTCCCGCTCTCACCCATTGACATTCAATCACTAACAATTATCACCAGCCCATGCCTAACTCGAAAGTATTTTTGCAGTCTCGCTGAGCCATGGCCAAGCCTTCTTACAAAGAGGAATCTCTTACAGAGCATCCATCTCTCCAGGGAATGCTTTTGTATGACATAGAGTCAGCTGACGGAACCACAGCAGATAAATCTGTTCACTAGTAAAGTAACATTTGAGATTGATGGCCACATCTGTGAGTTGGAATTTAGAAGCAAATGCAAAATATTCCTAAGTTTGGAATATTTAGGTTGGGCTGGTTGGTTTTATTTGCTGGTATATCCAAGTTACTCCTTTCACCAGATTGGGCTCAGGCTTTTAAATAGTGTTTATAATGATGGCTTACATACACCAAAAAAGATTCTTCTACAGCAATCACTGGAAAGGTACTTTTAGCCAGAATATCCAATTAGGAATATAAAATACACCATACAGGATTGTCATCCAAACCTTACCTGGACCAGCAGGTTACAGGGAGCTTTAAATTGGAGTTATGCCCTGCAGCATAGCACTATCCCTTCCTTACAGCCTTTGCCATTATTTCATTCTCTGCAATGCAGTCGTGACCGTTCCTACTGCCTGTGTATCTAGTGTTTTGGGAGGAGTCTCACTGCACTATACTATTGTCTTAATAATATTTGTAGAAGGTGTTTCATAGGCGTCCAACTTACCTGAAAACTGTCTTTCTACAAGTGTTTCGGGAGGTTTCCCCAGCAATCGTTCACGTGCCTGCAGTGTAACGGGGAGACACCTGAGCTAGGTTTAAATTCAGTCTAACCCGGGCAGCCCAGAGCTCAGCTCAGCCGGCACGCGGGGTGGAGGAGCTCGTGCTGAGCTCTGGGGTGGAGGAGCTCCTGCTGAGCTCTGGGGTGGAGGAGCTCGTGCTGAGCTCTGGGGTGAAGGAGCTCATGGTGAGCTCTGGGGTGGAGGAGCTCGTGCTGAGCTCTGGGGTGGAGGAGCTCCTGCTGAGCTCTGGGGTGAAGGAGCTCCTGGTGAGCTCTGGGGTGAAGGAGCTCGTGCTGAGCTCTGGGGTGGAGGAGCTCCTGCTGAGCTCTGCGCTGCCGTAGCTGACCGCCGGCAGGCCCCGGGCTCATGCGGTGAAGCTGGCGTGGGTATCTCTGCTGCACAGCGGTCACTGCTGAGGGACTCGGACTTCTTCGACTTCTTTCCAGTCCTGCCACGTGTTTTCAGTTGGAGTAAGAAGTACGTTACCTCCTTCCATGTGCTGCATGCTGCTGCCTGTATCTGCCGCCTGTGGGTGTCCTCCATCTCCAGTAAACACCAGCATGGTGCCCGCGCAGAGGCTGGGGAGATGTAGTTCACCCAACGCCGTCGGGGTGGCATCCTCTCCCCGGAGTGTCTGCGCCCGGGGTCCCGAGGAGTGCGCGCAGCAGTTGACCCCACAGGATGTACATACCCCACGTGCTCCAGAACGACAAAGGAGTTACGGTGTGGGCGAGGTATGGGGGCAAAAATTAAATCAATGAGGGCGATGAGAAATAATTTTTGAAAAAATGAAAAACATCGAGACTAACTGACGTTCAGTCGGTTTTTTATATTCCCTCTCCAAATGTTGGTATGCCTTTTTTTCTCTCCTCTTCCTGTTCCCATTTCTTTGTCCTTTCCTACTCTGTCCACTGTGAGTCTGACTCTTTAAAACGATGCTTTGGTTGATACAGCGTCCTCTCAGCTCATTAAAAGCACAGAAGGGTTGTGCATTGCTTGTGATAGAATAATTCAGAGCATTATCTTGATACATGAAAAGTACAAAGGAAAAAATAACACAAAATTTGTCTCATTCAACAGGTTTATTACAGTTACTGTTTTTTTAAATAGCTGGTGAAATAGATACTACCATGAAGGGAGCCAGGCAGGTAGACAGACGGGCAAACAGGTCTCTGTGCTTTGGAGGATTGATGAAAAATTATCATCCTTGGCAAAAATTCTAAACTTCATCGGAGGAGAAGGCTGCAGAAAAAAAAAAAGCAGTGCTGTATTTGGGGATTTCATGACATCCTTCATTAAAGATCCGAATGAATAAACAGGACTTTAAAACTGAAGTAGAATTCAAAATAATTAGACAATTAGAATAAATGTCTCATTAAAATAAGGAGATTTGTGTGCTATATAGCAATGTTGGGTTTTCCTCATTCCAAACTATGGAAGTTTCGGTCGATACGTTGAAGTCCCAGCAGAAATGCTGTTCTGCTAAGGGTGGCTTTTACCACAGCCCTGGGCAAGGGCCCCGGACGGCGTGGCGTTGGCGAGCATTGCCGGCTCTCACCACCCAGGGGGGCGCAGCGTGTCCTTCCGAGCGGGTCGGCAGGGACCGTATCCCTTAGCTGTGCTGAATGGGTCCTGGAAATAATGATGTGAATTTTGTCATTTTAAAAATGATCGTTTTGGCGAAATAGCTTGACAGTAAAATGGGCGTTAGAATGACAGGAACATCCTGCCCTCCAGGCTTTTTCGTGAAAGAAAAGTATTTCGTTGCCATTTCGAAGGACCAGAGACATCTATCTGTTTGCATTCTCGTATCGCAAACGCCTAATCAAAATGGTATGAAGGGGCAGGGAAAGCCATTACCAAGCTGAGCCCAAATATGCCAGGTTTTAGCCTGAGAGAAATTTGTAGCCTGAAGTTATAAGCCACTGAAAATAGGTGTTTATAATGGAAGTGCCATCTTAACCTTATCTGTAGTGGCACTACTGCTTTGCTATGATATCTTCTCTCCTAGCATCTGTGAAATTGTAATCTGTCCTGTGGCTGGTAACTGAGGAGACGATGAAACCCAGGGATACGCTCTGAACTACCTTAATTTATCTGTACTAGGGTTGTACTGACACATAAAAGGGGAAGGTGAGCAGGGGGCGAGGGGCTGATGTCAGCCACCTGAGTGTCTCAGACACGCTTGGGAGAAAGGGAAACAGGGCGCCAGATGACTGTCTGCATCAGTCACCAGATTATCTTTTTAAACCTCAATATTTTTGCTTTCTCTGCAGCAAACGTGGAACAAAATCGTGCGTGATGTTTGCAGGTTTCATCTGTGATATTTGGTTTTCAGCCTAGTGGAACCTAACAGCAAGCCCATCTAGGACATCGTCGTCCTGCTAATGAAGGTGTTATCTCTGGAAGCTTTCTGCATTACTCAGCATTACTGTCATCCATCTGCCAAACAGTGGTATGTGCTACATGGAGTCTTTGTAATTAAAATAGCTCTTCCGTTACTGCCTCTATCCTATAGGCATGAGGAGAGAGACCTGTAATGCTATCTTAAAAAAAAAAAAGTCGTGGTAAACATTTGTGTTGTATAACCACCTCGCTATTTTTGCCTCCTAAATCGTTTGTTGCCTTACCTGCCTTCTTTGTAAATTGGCCAATTGTATCTTTACTCACACAAATTATCTTTAATGGTCCAACAAATTAACTTACTTGTCAGACTGTTGTGTTTCTACCCCTTAGCTCACAGTAATGTTCAAGCATATAGGACTTGACTTCTTGGAAGTTTTCTTACAAAATTAACCGTTTTCCCATTTGAACAAGAACACTTAAATGTTGGGGGTGCAAGTGATGTGAGCCTTGAGAGTGGTCAGGATTTTAACCCTTGGCAGAGAAAGCTTTGCTTATAACTCCAGTAGTATCTCATGGCTTTATGTGGGGTGAGGACCAGCCGAGGCAGAACGTCAGTCCTGCTCTCAGCCTGCAGGGCTGTTCAAGGCAAATCTGGCGAAGCTTTGGATTTGATTCTCCGCAGGAGAGGGGAATTGGCAGAGAGTTCTGTTATCCAGAATCACGAAGTTTGAACTTGGCATATCTTTCTGTAGCCAGTTTTCATTGATTTCATATGCATACCACAGAACTGCTAGAACGAAGGGCCGGAGGGGGTCTCTTCTGGGCCCTCCGCAGTGCAGCATGTGCCTAGCCCTCTGGCCTCATTCTCTCGGAAATTACCCTTGTTAATACTCTGCTTTTTCCTCGCGTTACCTTCTGAGTCTCTTACAGCTGTGCGAGGGCTCTTATTCTGGCTCACGCAGATGCACAACAGTCATCAATGATTTCTCAGCACTTCACATTATTCAGACTTCTGCTCATTCTGGGAGCTCTCTGACTACAAGGGACTAAATTTGCCTGAGGGTGTATAGTTTGCTAGTGATCCTGGGGACAGCCAGTGTAGGCAGAGTTGGAGAGGCAATTTGTGTGTGTGCGCACACACGGGTTCAAGACTTGGAACGCGGAGCGCTCAGCCCGTGTGAAAAGAGCAGTTGTCTTTCCCGTACATAGATGATGTTTGTAATATTATTTCCAAATACACTACTCCCATATATTATTTTTTTTTTCTGAAATAAGAGTGTAGAAGGTTACAAAGAGCAATATAAAATAGTAGGTGTTTTGGAAAGCAGGGGAAATCCTAAACGAGAGAGGGACATAGATATAAAATGCTTTCACCTTTAGGCAAAACCTAATTGTCAGGAATGTTCAACAACAAGGTTGCAATTCATCACTTTCACAAGGATGTGTACAGACTCCCATACTGTGTCTTGTAGCAGTGTTTGCCTAATTATCAGAAGGCTGTTTCAAACTGTTTTGATTTTCTTCTTAGTAGTGAATTTTTTTATTTTTTTATTTTTTTTAAATTGGCATTACAATTGCAGATGTCTTCCTGCAAAAAAAAAGTGATTTCTGTGTAAATTATGTTTAGATAAGCAGGTTGCTTATCTGAAATGTCGGTTTTTCTAATACTTGTTAGGACACTCCAGAGTAGTTCCAATCCAAAATTGCCCCAAGTCCTATTTTCTACATATCCTGACACCCTTGTTCTGTCCGTTATCCAGATGTCCTTCTTTGCCGAGATAATTCTCTGAACAGCTGCAACAGGGCTGGGAAATGCCACGTGAAATTGCAAGACAAGATCAAGTTTTGAGAAGAGATAATTTTTTATTTTATTAGTTTGCAACGCGCTGTGCCCTTTTTGGCAACAAACGAATGAACTCAGAGGCTTTTATCAGCTGTTTGGCGGGCGTGTGTTTGCATGCCTAGCTTTGAAATTAGGGTCATGGACTTTAGTAGGTGAGCACAGGACTGCAAGCAAACAGAAACGTGCTTCCAGGGGGCACTGTTAAACACACTTGCTGCCTTAAGGCACGCTGGACTTCTAAAGTATAATAAGATAAAGAATTTTGTCAGTACTGGTGCCATCTATAAGACAGAAGTGGAGACTTTAATAGTGCTAATTACGTGCAGTCAATCTGACAAAATATCCTGCTAAATGAACAAGTAGGTGGCCAGCTCAGTGACTGAGCAGTTAATTATCTCCATCACAGATGAGGTAATTGCACACGTGCGGTTGTGCAGCACTGTAAGAGCATGGCTCACGCGTAATAACTGCGCCCAAATATCTTCCCTGTTGGCTTGCCGGGGTCTCAATAGAGACTGCGGCAACATCCAGCAGCACTGGGTAAGTCCTCTACGTGCAGCCCCTCTCTCCCTTCCACGTGTCTTCACAGACATTTTTGTTTGAAAGAATCCAAGGGGCCATTTCTTGTCATCATGGTCTCAAACTGTTAGGTAAGAAGATGCCAGAGCCGGAGTCTGGGTCTTCTACAGCAGGAATGGAACCAGGTTGACCTCAGCCAGTTTCCATCTGAAACAAAGAAGTAAAGCCACCAAAGATTCGAGCAGGACAGGCCTAAGAGCCTTCAAAGTAAAACTTTTTGCTCTTTCTGGATAGACACAGAAATGCCTGAGATATTGAGTCTTGGTTTCTGATTAAATTCTGTGGCATAAGTTAAAATAAATCTATCCTTTTAAAGTTGGTATATATATATATATAAAATTATATGTAAATCAAACAGTTTTGCCTTAGTGAAGCTAGGGTAAAAACATTCTCTAGAAGCATAAACCACAGGAACAGGAGCTGAAAAAAGCATTCATTGAAATTCATGCCTCCAGAATTTTTACATTTATGTAACAAGTGTGTTGTGCACTTTCAAACTGGTGAGCTAAAGTCTTTACTTTGCAAAGATGATCCACTGCCTCCCCACCCCACCCCTTACAACCCTTAATTTCAAGTAAAACCCATCTGCTTCTCTCTAATGGTTACTTTTTAATTACCTGGAGTGCCCTAATTCTGTTATTAAAAAAGCTTGAGGTTTCCAAGTCCGGTTGTATGCTGAAAAATGGCTAGTTTGTGAGCTAGAACTGAAGTCAGAGCTCAGGTATTGATCTCAGAAAAAAATTACTGAGGATTGTGGGGATTTTGTTCTGGCAAGAAAGAATGACTTTTAAGGCCTCCAAAGATGCAAAATTCTCTCGGTGACATGCATTAGGGCTAATCAGCGTGTGTTGCTATGGTTCGGTAGAAGTCAGCACTGAACTTCACAAAACTCTTTCAACCTTTCCTCTCTAACTGTATAAATGTGAAAGTAACAATAAATCTTGTTGACAATTACTTCCACATCTATTGGCACTCAGTCAGCTGCGATGTGAACAGCATTGCGCACAATATGTGCAGCACAGCCAACACCCATTAACTATCTCCCTAGTTTCTCCTGTGACTTAGAGAACATGTTATTTTTCCCCAGCGAGCAGCCCTTTCAAATGCTGAATTAGTAATATTAGCACCAAATACTACTAATTTGTCAGCCAGGCAGTGTTTTTCCAAAGTGTTCACAATGGGGTCTGATAACTGCTTTGTAGTGCAGCAGAGCAAAGATGAAAGTTCGGAAACTTTTGTAAATCATTTGTATAAGACATAAAGAAGTGGTGTAAAATTCATTTTTTTTTACCTTTGGAATAGTCAGCATGTATCTGAAAAGAAAAGAAAACGGTGGAATTTCAACTCTATTCAGCAGCAAACTTAAATGCATGCTAATATGGAAGCATGTACATAAGTTTTTTGAAGAAACAGAGCTAGAAACACTTTTAATAATATGAAATACTTGTTCCAAGAGGGTATTGTCAGGACCTCTGTATTTCCAGATTTTAGTGGCTAGCTTAAATAGTATTTATGAAGACAAAAAGAAACCTCTCCGCTATAAATAACGCATTTCTATTGTATATCACACGTTCACTGCTTGCGTACAGTTTTCTTTGACATCTGTATGAAATCTGAGCAAATAATTGCGTAGCATATGAAACTGGAAAGCCCAAAGGGATCAGGGTTGATAGTCTTACTTTACTAATCAGTTTTCCTATGCAGTTCTTACAGGCAAATGCACATACACACCTATATATATGTGAAACCACACACATATAGCTAGGCCGACTGTATCTAATCTTCATAAACACGTAGGTACCTACCGTCAGTAAAAACACGATGTTCAATAGGCAACGGAGATTTGCTGTGGACACCTGAAAAATTAATTCAGCTTCTTTCCTTTCATGAAATTGTTTATTTTCAATTCACGCATCGTCAGATACAGCGTATGAACGACACCTAAGTAGGGGTTGTTACAGCTAAAGCTATCCACAGGTTTCCCCATCGCAGGAGTCACAACGGGGCAGCATTAAGCTGACTGATTTACTACGGGGGGCGGGGGGGGGGGGGGAAAGGGAGCCGCTTTGGTGGCTAGGCAAGATGTATAGGGAGTCTTGGCCAGAAAAGTCTAGAAGCTGGAAGGCAGCTTGTGAATGATGTGTGATTGTCCAAGGAGTTTTGTCCACACCTGTACAGCACTATTTTTTAAGGAGCGAGGATGTAATCTCATGGAGGACGGGGTGGCGTGACAGGCCTGCTGACTGCAGGGAAGGCGTGTGTTACGGAGCAGCTTCGCTATCTGGCATTCCCTGGAAGGTTCCTCCCATCCCAGAGCAGATGCCGCCCACGGGGAAGGGCCGCAGCGTGAGAGACTGGATGCTGCCTTCTGTGACTGCCGTCGTTCCTCCACTGGACTAATGAATCGGTTCCAGTTTCTGAAGGAGTCAGAGAAGGCTGCAGGGTCTCTCTTGTCCGCCACTTGAATGTCCTTTCTAGGTTTTCAGCGGAATCGTTCGTGGATTTTCATACAATTTCAGGATGAGTTTCTGTGCTGCTGTTCTGTGCTCTGGCAGCCGTATCACAGGAAAACTTGCGACGCAGGAAAAACGGTATTTTGTTAGTGGTGTATCCACGATGAATGAAAAAAACTAAAACAAAACCAAAAAAAAAAAAAGAAAAAATATGCTGGGAGTGAGGACTGTGTGTAGGCTCTGTTCTGGGAGTTACCACCGATTTACTTGACTCCAGGCCAATCACTGGCAAACAGTTTCAGTGCTGTATGAACTGGATACCCAAATCCACTTCAGAGAGCTGATTAACACCCTCAGTTCTTCCCAAAATGGTGGCTCAGGCAGTTCCTTACAGATTTGATAATTTGGAGAGAAGAACATTGCCCAGGGATTCTGGAAATAAAATAAATGTCATTACTTTCTGAAATGTGTTCTGAGGTGGCCTAACGTCTAGTTCCCAGATTTGTCATTAACCTTCCTGGACCCACTGTGTGCGTTGTGGAACTAACACAAGTTTTGTGGGATGGTTAGACAATATTTTTAAAACATTCTAAGACCCTTCCATGGAAATTTCTACATAATAGAGATGTACTGCCCCTTGCAGAATATATTAGATACTACCTCTTTCTTTTATTTTACCTGAATTTGGATAAAAAGAGTTAATGGAATTATCCAGCACTAGCAGAGCTGGAGCAATGATATTGACTGTAAAAACTGCCCCTGTGCAAGAATGTTATTTTTTTTTATTGACGTGAGTCTTCTGTTTTATGCCTAGCAATTGCCCTGCGTTTTAATTCCCTCATAAGGTTCACAAAAAAAAGAGGAAAAAACCTCAAATATAACAGTATATGCTGTAAATGTTATGTTCACATATTTTTCCCCCACGAAGAAAAGGAAACTGCTAGAAATGTTGATTTGTTTTAAACCTTTCAACAACTGGAGATTATTGAAATACTAAATTACTGGCACACAAGAGATCTAGATGATTGTTGTTCCACATTTACAACAGAAACCAAATGATGACTTGGAAAAAAACAGCAGCAGCAAATATTTTGAGTCTTAATTATCAGGCTGAAAAGGCTGACGAACAGAAGAGAGAAGGGGGGAAATGTGTGGAGCAGTGAACGGAAGGACAAACACATTAAAAAAAAAAGATTTTAAAGCCTTTGTCAGGCTCAAAAAGAGAAACAGACTTAATTATTATTTTCTCTTCATTCCATTTTGGGAGCTTTATCTGAAACTATAACTTACAAAGAGCAATTATAAACAAATGGCACCCAGCATGAATACTTCTCTGAGGTTTGATCGTCTCATCCTTGGCTCTTACATCAGCACAGTGATGTGTTGCCCATTGGAAACCAGCATGACTAGGAGTGTAGGAGAGAAGCCATGCGGTGATTTAAACCTATAGCTTCATTTATCTGCTCCATATGGAATTGCAACCTGGACAATAGCATCAATCCATTAAAATGAAGGGCTTATTCCAATGGAACCTGGCTAGATTAGTTAAAGTATTCTGCAATTCATGGAGAACAGCAGAGGATATGGAAATAATTTCCTAGAATAATCCAGAGAATTACTTTATGCTTCTGATATAGATCGCTGGGGAAATAACTTAAAAGCATTTTTAAATATCTTCCATTTTCTATTATGAGCCTTTGGATTTCCACAGTTTGAGAGAAGTGAGACATTGTGGCTTAGAAAACTAATTACAAAACATAAAAATGCTCAAGTCTAATGGAACAATTCAGACAGAAAAAAGATTTCCATACAGAAAGATCAATGTTGGAATGGAAGCTACAGCTTTTACATAAGTGTCTTCCTCTCAACATCTTTGTTATACATTCTCTTTGTTCCTGTTAGCTTACTAATTAGCTGTGGTTTTTTTTAATGCCCCTTACACTGGGTTAATTTTGTCTTACTCAACAGCAGGGGTTTGTGTAATAATAATTCACATAGCAATGTCAATGATTAAAATCCTTTCATTAACATGGTACCTTAAAGATAATGAATGTGAAGCTTTTAGCTAACCCAATCTCTAGGCTCAGAAAGGCAGTTTTTGCAGAAAATAATAAAAAAAAAAAAAAAAAAAATCCTTGTACAGATTAGCTTTTGCCAGCAGAACAAATGAGATCTTTGTTTGGATGTATTACAAACACAAAGTCATACAAATCAAAGAGCATTTATTATGAATACAATGATGTAGCATGCTTCTTTTGACAAAAGAATTCTAATAATGTACTTGAAGAATGCAAAACAGGCATTCAGAAGTGCTAATTTTCTGGCATTTTTTGTAGACAGCACTGTCAAGGCACAGATAATCAACTGAGGGGTCAGAGTGCCTTGAGCTGAATGTTGTCAGAGATGTGGCGGAAGGTGCTTTGGGCTGGATACGTCATTTCTCTTCAGCCTCTCCAAGAATTTTAAACAGGTTTATCTGTCAGGATACAAGAAGTGTGGTTCAGTAATTAGGGACACAAGATGAAATACCATTTTGGAAAGTTTTAATAAGTGCTAGAGCAACTGTTCTTCTGAACTGGCTGTCTTTTCTAAAGTATACTTTTCCACCTACATTCTAATGGTTCTTACATTTCGTTTTTGCTAAGTGCAAAAGATGTTTGCTGGATGAATTCGTCCACGTACAAGTAGCATAACTAATAAAGAAAGGTGCCTTAGCAACAGGCAGCAGGGCAACAACGTTGAGAAGACCAGTCAGATCAGTCCAGCTCTCTCCCCTCAATATACTCTGTTTCCACGTCTGTGGGTCAAATCTTGGTTTTGAAAAGTAATATACAGCATATCTGTATTTTCTACTATCCCGTTGTACTATATATCTGGTTGGGTTTTTTTAACGTCAAATAACCTTTAACCTTTGTACAACAGCAAAATAGTTTATGTGAATAGATTCTGGTTTAAACAGTTATACTTAAAAACTAGGAAAAAACTGCTCTTGACACCATTTTCCCGTCGTTAAGATTGTAGGATTTTTGTACGTTTTAAATATTTTTTCCCAATGCAATGGAAACTTCTAAACCTCAAGTTAAAGGATGGTGCTGCAAAGTCTCAAACAAATCTGTGCCTTTATTTATGTAGATGCTGTCATTGGAGTCAGCTGTGTGCTTGCTAAGCCTTTGCTGTATTAAGGATTTTAGCAATTGATCAACATGAACAGAATTCCTCCACAAATGAGCTCAGCTGACATTTTCAGTGGGGTGATAGCCAAATGGGTCTTTCAGATTGTCTCTCTGCTGTGTCATCCACTCAAGTAAGTAATTCAAGAAGGAGGTCAGTGAATGGGTAGTTAGTGGGAACACTTACCGCAGCTGTAGCTTCTCTGTAATTTTCCTGTGGATAATTTCATATATTTTTGTCTTTAGTGCATTGCTGTTCCCATTGCTCTCATAAGCACAAATAATTGCTTCCATTTTTTAAAGGAAAGAAACCAGAAGATAGTCCCCTAGAAAGCTGAGTCACTAAGCTGGCTACTAAAATTAATATAAATATGACGAAGTAAAAGTTTTGTCTGATAAAGGCATTAATATGAAAGCTGAAATAAATGCTTTTATATAAGAGACTGTCAAGACAAAGCTTCAGGGTTTGATTTGCCCAGCAAGATGCAGAATCTGTGAAAATTTGTAATCTCATCTGTGTAAACCAAAATGGACTGTATCTTGATATTTCTCCTCATATTTTGGCTTACTTGCAGTAATAGCCTGGCAAATTTGGTTCAGCTGAGCAGAGTGCTACCACTGTGCAACTCGCCTCATAGCTCTCCTCCCGGAAAAACCCTGAAACCTAAATTCTTATTTCCCAGAATGCCTCACAGCCTGAAAACGTGAGAAGAAAACGCTTATTCTCCAAATAAAATCGTGCTACCAAATGCGGAGCGGCCACAGCGCCTTTGAGCTCCGCGGGTGAGGTCTGTTGCCAACTGGATGCTTTCAGCACTCTGCTGCTTCCAGGCCTGTGGCAAGCTAGAGGACTTGTATAGTGATACGGCATCCTTTTGGGGGCAGAGAAAAGTTTTAGAAGGTGCAGGAAAAATGATCAGGCAGGTGGGGACTGAAGAGGGAATGTGGTGCGTAGGGCGGTCACGGTTTTAATGCCGTTACACCCAGGCAGGGCTGATAAATTGGAAAAGAGCCCTTTTTACCCACTTGGAATGCAAACAGCTCAAAGGTGACCCAAGACCAGCTTTCCTTCCTGCCACGCTTTTGTGTTCGCTCTTGGTGTTCCACACCAGAGCATGGTTTATCCCGTTACACAATCCAAACAATTTTGCACGATTGTTTGGGTCTTATTGGCAAAACTCCATGAGTTCTTCCTGAAGAAGCAGCATATTGAGTTTATGATCGTAGTTATTTATTGTCTTATAGCAACTGCTTCCTAGATGCTTAATAACATCATTAAACACCACTAAGGGAGTTCCTTGGCCCTGATAGAGTCAAATCAGTATTTCTGTTTCAGCAGAGACAGTGAAAAGGCTAACCCATGACCCTCAGAAGTTCTCCTGGGAGCATACATGTAAAATGCCGATTTCTGTCTGTTTAGTATCGGAGTAATATTTTCTGACTGAATATTGAAATAATATTTTCAGTTTGTTTGTTTTCATGTTTAGTAGTTTTGGACCTCTTGAGTACTCACAGACAAAAGAAGTGTTTGTCAGACTCCTCGCTCCTTTTCCAGAGGCATCCTCTCAGCTCTGTCTTTCACCAATTTCCTCTCCTTTTTTTTTCCATTCTGACATGCAACGCTCCCCTCACCCTTCCAAATAACAATAACCGATTTCTTAGCAATCAACCGAGTCCTAAAAGAGTGTCCTCAAATGGATCAACACCCGAACCTCCATCTCTCTGTGCTGGATGAGCTGTGCTCAACGGAGGCATAGATACTTCCCCGTCGGGAGATACCTGCTTCAGTATCTCTTTTCTGTCATGCTATGCCAATCATATCTTATTGAACTGAAAAATGCATATAAGAGTTATCATTCTATTCTCAGCCTGCAGATGTGTGAGACTGTGTCTTCAGTGAAGACAACTAATAAAAGAAGCAGACCTATTGTTCCTATATATATCTTGCCGTGTTCTGATAGACATTTCAACTTCTATGGCAGGTGGAACGGCGTACGTGATAAAAGAGAGAGGAAACAAAGCGAAATCAAATATATACAATCGCTTGGTGGATGAAGGAGATATTATTCCCCTAGAAAATATTTTTAAGCCACTTATTCCTGTGCGAATGGGGACCATCCTCCAGTTACTACAAAGGCATTGGAACAACTTGATTTTCTTTTTTAATTGGATATCTTGCTGATCTTGATTGCAGAAGGAAAAACAGTGAAATAAGTAAATAAAAATAGCTTCAGAGATTGAAATAATTGTTAGTTTGTTTTTTTTTTTCTGAGATGTCTGATTGAAGTGATAGGGCTTCTGAGTGTATTGGGCTTTTGTGTCTATGTCTCGCTGTGGAGTTTCTGAGGCCCTGTTGCAGCTGCCATAGCACTGTCAGTGTCCTTAGTGTCTGGGCTGGCATTTAATTTCGGTACGTCACTTGCAAGAAGACAACCTTGGCATTGCAGCTCCTTGCGCTTATTTTTGTGAGTTCTGTCTCACTGAAGTGCATTCTTCCCAGCCTACAGCCATAGCCTACTAGTCTGGAACAAAACTCTTGCACGTAATGAGAAAAATAAAATCATACCAGAGAAAATGAATGGCCAGTCCTTTCTGCTGGCTTTGTCAAGACTATGACCTCAGCAAAGCTGAGTCAGTGTTCGCGCTGCTGCTTCTGCCTGGAGCTGTGCAAGATTTCATACTTCTGTAAATCTGGTCCAGGGGAAACATATTTATGCAGCCAAAAGCCAACAGATGTTTAGGTCAGGATTTGGTCTCGTAGGTCTGAAGAATAACGGTATATTCTTAGCCCGTATGTGATACAAGCAGGTGTTGTGCCAGCTACGGTTTATATCTGGTCCTTGTGGCAGACCTTGCCCCCAGTGAATCTTGTTGAACTCTTTCCCCTGTGGTATGGTGGTTGTGGCTCAGCTCGTGATCTAGATGCACTGTGAGTCCAAACAGGGATTATTGCCCCCTTCTGACAGGCTTTGGAGCAGCTGAAGGCAAATGATGAGAGAGGAAGGAAGAGAGAACCTATAATGCAGGCAGTGGCACAGCTAGAGTAAAAGTTTTCTTGATTCCCTATCCAAAAGGTTGTGAGGCTTTCTGCTTTGTGGAACAGAAACACAGGACAGACTGTAATTCCTTAGAGCAACCATTCTGCCGTGTAACTTAACTTTCTGAAATATGACTCTGAAACAACTCTTTGCAGTCTCCGGGAGGGACAATGGTTGCATGTAACGGAAAGGTCAGATTCCAAGATGGAAAACCACCACCATCCAAGTAGGAAAACTCTGAAAATGTTTTGGAAGGATTGTTTCAATTTCTCTGTTTTTACCTTTAAGAGAAAATACCAAACGTATGGAATTCCTCTCCAAAAAAAAAAAAAAGAAAAAGAGTTCTTATTGCAAATGCTAGCTGTCACGTCAATGATTACTTGAAAGTGGCATTGTCTTACTAGTTTTGACAGGAGTTCAGATTCTGTGTTTGTGACCTATCTGTACTGCAGGTGGTGTTTTATTGTCCGTTGTTCAGAAAATCTCCATGCGGTGAAGGAACTGGAAGCAGAGATGACTGGCAAAAGTTAATAAACAGTCAATACAGCCTTGCACTGCAACCTGTGCTCCTTTCCTTACGGTTCCTGAAATAATGAGCTACTGAAGGTGTATCTGAGTACTACAGTGTGGTTTAAATCATAGAAACATGCTCCTCTGATCATCAGGTGATGATTTTATGTCTTTGTCTTGGACTGGAAACTAAACAGGAGTCCATAATTAACTGATCATTGCAGAATTAGATGGCATTACACTGAATTTATTATAATAAGCTGTACTACTTGCCCAAATGAAAGGCTCAGTGCTCTGAAGGACCTCCTGAAAAGTACAGGGAATAAGCTCTGTACAACCAATATCTTTTCTGTTAATATAAGTTACTGATGTAATTATCTATGGTTAAAGAATGAGAGAAACGTAGCTGAGCCAAGTACGCCTTTAAAAACATACAATAGTGGTAGTTGCTGCATATCCTTATATGGGAAAAAGAGAAGATGAAAATATGCTATAGGAAAGACGTTAAAAAGAGAGTGTAAGCAGACTTGTTAGAATTTCTTGGGTTCAAAAGCTTACTTCAGCGTGAAATCCACCATTGGCCATTGCAAACCCTAGAAACGCACATGCTGATACTTCACAGTCTTGCTAACAGAAGCTTGGTGAGCAGGGATTTTAGCCTGCAGCGTCTGGGATTCACACACCCATTCTTCATCTGCCCCCACCCCACCCCAGATTCATGTCCGTCCTGATTTCACACGGGTAGAACAGTTTTTGGAGTTCATTTATGCTGCTTTTAATTTGGCAAGGTGGGTCAGCACCGAATGACATGGACGATGTGTTTCTGCCTTTTTCAGCACTTCCAGCTCTTTGTTGTCCTGTCTCATGATGAGCATTAAGTTAACCTAAGTCTCTCCCACAAAACACTGCAGAAAACTAATCCCCCGTAACTCAGACACGGCTTTAAGAAAAGGAGCAAAATCCGAGGCAGTAAGTTACGCTACTTGAACTCAGAATTACATAGATTACTCATCCTGACACTCATGAGTACAAAATGGGCACATACATTTGTGCAAGTGAGATGGAATAAGGCATAGGAAAGATATAAATAGGATATGATCTGCTTTTAGCATACATCCTGCTAGTAACTGCTTTATTGGTTCTACTCCTCTCAGTAATTTTCGACATCAGTAGGTCAAATTCAGCAGCAATGTTTCAATTATATGCTGGTAAATGATCCTGTGATAAATATTAGGGACTCCCCTGGAAGAAAGTTAAAAATTGTGTCAACTGAGAACTCTTTTCTACGTGTGTTTAGATACATCTCTGAATTTGAAGTTACCTGTGCTCACGTCAATACGGATCACAGCAGATGGTTTTATTGCAGCATACGTTACGCTGAAACAAAATCGTCTCATAGTCACTGGGTGGAATCAGAGTGGTCTTTGCTCTGCTTTGCTGCAGTTAGGTGGTGGCGATGGTGTGATGACGGACATCAAGGCAGTGACAGAAAAAAGGGACACGTAAGTCATCCTGAGCGTAATAAATGCTTGAGAATTTGACAATAACAATTTGAGAGTCAACAGGGAAGCTTGGCACGATGAAGTGCGGTGAATCAGGATGATCAAATGATTTTATTAGTTTGCTTTTATTAGTCAGATCTATTTCCATTTTTTTAATATGACCAGGGAAAAAAGAAGTAATTGTAATCAGTTTATCAAACACAACCCTGGCAGAGAGTACGCCACTGGTAACTTGATTTTGTTCTAACTGAACACACTATGTTTTGACTAATCTTCAGCATCCAAGATCATTCCTCGTAAAATGTCAGGAAGATGAGTCAGAGTAATAGTTTATTTGTTTTTGTTTGGGTGTTTTATTTAAAATAATCACGAAATCTGTTTCAGAGCTGGCCTCATTGTTTCTGGCAGACATGGGACAGATCAAGCTTGAAAAACTGAAAAACATCTCAATTTATCTTCAGACCGCAGACTGAGAGTCTACCATGGGCAGTTACAGTGGAAGCTTCGCCAGTGCCCCTGCCCTCTCCCCCGTCACGTGAACTCCACCTACGATAATCACGTACTCAGTGGGAGAGAAGGGGTTCTGTGACTGGGACAGCTGGTGCCCAAGGCTCGCTAACCAATGATGAACAATTATTATGAACTACGCCAGGTTACAGACAGTAGGTACTGTGATGGAGACTTCTGGAGACTGGACTGAGACAATTACCAAATGAAGGAAAATATTATTATTTTAGGAAATGTAACATTTTAATACATTGTGAAAAATGATGAGGGAATAATAAATGGAGGGCATAAAAAGAGCTAATAATAAAAAGGAGCTTGGTGAGAAATCCTGCTGTCATATTTGCATTTACCCTGAAACTAATGCCGTGCACATTTTTGAATGCAAATAATTCACAAGAGGAAGCAAAATGAGGATGTTAATAATCATTTTTCCCTTAATGAGAAGCTGTACTTTGATTGAAAGGAGCTTTAAGGTGGCCTAAACTAGGCCTAACAAAGGAGCTTTTGTGGGGTTTTTTTGGAGACTTTAAAGGAATGAGTTA
Source organism: Leptosomus discolor (assembly GCF_034619465.1). Classification (NCBI taxonomy): domain Eukaryota; kingdom Metazoa; phylum Chordata; class Aves; order Leptosomiformes; family Leptosomidae; genus Leptosomus; species Leptosomus discolor. The sequence continues at coordinate 83,849,651 of NC_141393.1, forward strand.
GAATAATATTCTGTCACTTAAAATCCCCAGCATTAACATTGTTATCACAAATCTTATTTCAAATTAAAAAAGACGTGTTAGGAAAATTATTCATTCCATGTGGGATTTTCTTTTTCACTTTGGCGATTAACTTAAAATGCTTTTTCTTTTGGGAACAGCTTAAGTTTTTAGGTTTCTTTTCTTTTCTTTTCTTTTTTTTTTTAAATCTCATTCACAAAATAGATTGTTGTATCGGCTTCTTATCTCAGGACTTCCACACCAAGGCTGTAGGTGGCCTTCCTCACTCTTTTGCTTAGTGAAAGCTTGTTAGGCCCAGGTGGCTTAAATGGAAACTGGCCTCCTGAATTGACTGACGTGTCCATCTTCTTACTGCTGCTTAGAAACACTCATGTATTTCACATGAAATACTTTAATGAATTAAAGGTACGTTAATTCAGGTTTGAAAACACCATTTCCAAACATTAAGGATATGGAAATTACATTGGATTAGACTGGAGACACCTTGCCAATGTTGGCCAGCGCCTTTGTATCCACTCAAGGCAAATCCTGAGTATATCATTCTATTAAATTCTATTAAATTAAACACACCTTCTATTAAAAGGAGGTGAAACAGATTGATTTGTCCCCGTATGGCCTGAATCCTATCACTCTCCCCACTGGAGGAGTATAGTACAATTCTCCGTGAGTCATCGTCAGCGCACTGCAGAGCTAATCAAACATCCTCCACCGTCATCCCGTGCACGCTGGAAGACAGCGGTCATCTTTTCTGCGAGGAATTCCAGCAAAAGGGGTTTGAGTTCTTTCCGTGTATGTGTTTTCACTTGGTATTTTGAAAGCAGCCTGTGGGTTACGTGTGCTCCGCGCCGCGTGTGGCGTGTGGCTGCTCACGGGTGTGTCACGTGATGCACTTTCTCTTCGAATGCATCTGTTTTAAACAGAAAAACGTGAAATGAATATGGTGAAGCAAATAATAAATAGGAGTAGTTTAAAGTCCTCCGTCTTCAAAACAAGAAGTGAAAAATGCCCCACCCCCCGCAGGCAGTCACAGGGGCGGCCTGCCCCAGGAGCCCTGCCCCTTTCCGGTCCCGCGGTACAAGGACCCGGAAGTCCCGCCCCTCTACACACACAGGGCAGCCATTCTATTTCAGCCACCATTTTGTGGCCGGGAGCCTCGTGCTCAGCTATCAAACACGGCTGCGTTCGTGTTTACAGTTCCGCACCCCGTTCTGTGAGATAAAGCAATTCCTTTGGATGTTCAGGTGGGCTCTAAGAGGGCAGACACGGTTTAGTGGAACTGTGGCTCACAAAATCAGAGACGGTGGCCACTAAGAATTTTTCCTGCACTGACTGTTGAGCTGCAGTGTACATTTGCAGGACATAATTAATACTGCCTGTCATTAAGATGCCCCATCTTTCTTATATTGCCCTTAATTACTTTGATTTGATGCTCCTCATTACTCATCAGCTGGTAATGGACTGGCAGGACGGATGCATTTTTAAAAGCAAATGGTGACTTAAGGATCATTGATGGCATTTTATAGAATTAGTTTCTTTGTGAACTGAGCTAGGTAATTGTATTGGCCCCTGCAAGACTGAAACGAAGCAGGAACAAAGTTCAGTATGATTAATTTTGTTCTGTATGCCAACCTTACACACTTAAGTAATTTTCTGGTCCATGTTCATAGGTCTTAAAGACATTGCGATACCTCCAACATTGGCTTGGTTAATTCTCCCGAACAATGCATGAAAATAGTTTGAAGATAATAACGACTAAAGATCTTAACATATTTTTTAATTAAAGAAACATTTCTTTGATTCTTTCCCCTGAGGTTTTTTCAGGCTTCTCATTAATGTTGCAGCATGATTATACCTTCAGGTTGATCAACCAAAAATTGTCATCTCTAATGGGGCAGTGCTGCCATTTTTCTGATGTTGTGTGGCATTAACTCCACAAGTAATCAAACTGAAATGCACTCAGCTGGATTACTCAATTAAATCGTAGCCAACATTGAGGATCGCTAAGTATCAGTCTCAGGACCAGCTTCCCAGGCATCTGAGCAAGCACTTGTTTAGGATCTGATCCTGCACAGCTAATCTGTCTGGAACGGCATGTGTGAGATTTATCCGTGAGGTTCGTGGTGTGCATAAACACGTGCATAAATCTTTGCTTGATGAAGGCCTTACGCAGTGTAACTAATGAAATGAAATGATTTGTCCTCCTTTAGGGTCGGGGGTATTTATTTCTCTTAATGAGTATGTGTGATTTTTGTGGGCTGGTTTCTGATTATGTGTTAGCCTTAGAAAAATATTATTTCATGTGGCTATGAAACTGTGCTCAGTAACTCTCTTCAGTTTTGTTTTCTTAATGGTGGTGTAAGAGTTCTTATGTTTGTAGAATGGCTTCCCCAGCACTTGACAACTTTTAGCTGAAGTTTAATAGGTTACAGCCTTAATAGTTTAATTACATTTTCTAATGTGTGTTCACGGTGCTGCTTATATATACTGAGGTATTCAGGCAAAACTATAAAAACAGTCATTGTACACAACAAAGGTTAGTCTTTAAGTATATATATAGATCAAGTCAGAAACTGTTCTGCCTGAAAAGAAAATCGCGTGCAATTCCTGGATTTCATTTTGAGGAAAAAAAATGCAGGTAGACACTATTTGCCTTTTCTGGACATAATTTATTGTAGCAGGTACTCTTTAATGATGGCAATAATAGAATTTTATACATATATTTATATATTTTCATATGTATATAAATTGTGTTAATTTAGTTGAAATATTGGTGTTATGAAATGTACCACAGCACTCTGTATTGGGTAATGTTATTTAAAGCAAAGTTTTTTAAAAGAGGCTGAAATAACCCTTGGATTCCTGCTACACAAGATTGAAATTAATTTGAACCTCAAAAAATTGCAATCAAAAGAACTACAAAGTCTTTGGCATGTACCGTGCGCGTATGTGTTCAGTATTTTGTTATCGGTGACGATTCACTGTCTTGTGGCGTTGGTGTTTACTCTCACACCGATTTACTGGCTCGCCTGTTTCTATGCGTACGTGTGTGCACCGATTTTTCAAAATTCTTTTGTCAGTGATAATTTCAGTGGAAATATGCCTAGGACTCTATCATGCATGGTACCTGTGTTTGGATTCTACTTTATGCCCTTTTCCACAACGCGTGACCTTTTATTCAGGCTATTTTTCTCTCTCGCACCCCCTGAGCTTTGTCCCCATAAGACTTTTGAAGTTTTATACCTTTAGATCTCCAGCAAAGAATAACAGGGGAGACAGAAACAATTGGATAAAATGTCACGGATATAATCCGGTTCCACAGAAGAACTCACATTTTTGTTTACTTAGTCTTTGCTTTTCAAGTATATATGAACGTTTACACCTCTTCCTTTACCTTCCGCAGTTGCTGAGTTGATCTGTATCACGTTTGCTAATTGCAAGTGTTGTTGCAGGATTTGCCATCTGATAACTGCTGGAAGCTTTACATTCGGAGCCAAATGCAAATACAGGTTGCGTGTGGTATTGCTGTAAACTAGTGTTTACAGTCACCCTCTGCTGCTCCTCTGACATTGGCTGAAGAGCAGCTACGCTGTATTCTCTGAGAGTACCGTGTATTTATTTATGTAATTGTAGAACATGGCAGTATTTTTCCCTGGAAATCAGGGTTTGCGAGTACTGAGGGCAACGCAGAGATTAATGAATCATCCTTTCAGCTGTCTTGTCTATCTTTTTATATATATGTGTATATACACACACACAAAATCTGGTTGCTGCTCATATAATGTGTAGTTATATTTTAACTAATGTTAGACCTGAAATTCTTTCAGGCTACAAATACCGATAATATATTAAAAAAGTAAACTTAATCACCAAGTATTCCTAAGGCAGTCTCCTGGCTGACAATAATTGTTTTTATGGCTGTAAAAGCTGACAAAAACTGTCTTGACATCCCTAAGATTAACGTTTTTTCAAGGAAGGAAGGAAAACTTTTAATATATTAAAAAGGCTGGTATATTTTGTTGTGCTGCAGAAAGTTATAACGCTTTAGCATATACTGCACCCTGCATTTTCGTTCTTGGGATAGGATTTCCCTCCCAGACATTCCTTGCATTAGGATTTTTGTTTTCCCCTTGACAGCTGTCATCATTAGTCGAGAAGTCGATGGGCTCACCAACAAGGCAGGAAAGGAAGGGACCATATTCCTGCAGTTCTGCTCGAGAACAGGACATGGAATTACGGGCATTAACAGTGCTAGGAATGTTTTTCTGCTAGCCTTGGGGGCTGGAAGCTGAATTTAGAGAGGTACTGATGTAGCTTCTAGGTCTTGATTTCTCCCAGTGAGACATCATGCTGATCACCTCGCACTGGATCCCTGTCAGGAGGGGCAGAAATCTTACCTCTCGTGCTACCTGTGGTAGCTGCAAGGTAATGACTCAGGCAGAGTCACTGATACGGTTTGGGGAGCCTTGGTGATTTTTTTTTATTGTTCTTTGCACAGCAGGCGTTAGGGCAAATGTTTATCAGGGAAAAAAACCTGAGGGTTAAACAGAACTAAAGAGAAATTCAAGCATGTTTAAACAGTTTTCTCCCAGGCGTTGTTCCAGTTTTTGATTTGCATACCTCTACCAAAATGATACGCTCTTTTAAACTCGGCAATCTTTTGTATCCCTTATTTAATGCTTAACTCCTGAATTGAGAATTATTAATAACATTAAATATTAGTCTTACAGTGTTAGCTGACTAGTAAATGGAAAAGATGTCTAAGAAGTCTTATTATTACCCTTACTGGAATAATTTCAGATAGTTAAAAGGTACAAAAGACATGCTAATATTAGAATCCTGCTAGTGGAGCTACCCAATGAAGAAAAAGAATATTCAATATAATACCAATTAAAATGAGATGTAAAAAGGGATCTAATACTAATTGGTTTTATCTCTAAATTACTAAATAGTTATAGTCTATAGAAACAAGAATCCTATTATTCCTAATTCATTCTGTAACAGATAACTGCAATGGTTTAGAGATAGACCGAGGAATTCAGTTTCAGGATTGGTAAATCCTTGCTGGCGTTTTGGATTAGCTAACAGTCAGTAAATGCAGAAATGCAACTGACTTCACCTAATGGAATTAAAGGTGTTTAACTTAAATAATGGGATGAATATCAGCGGGGTTTGCTTGTTAGACCTCTCTATAAGGAGTGTTTTGGAACAGATAAATTAATTAATATTGGAGGTGTCAAATCAGAAATAACTTCAATTTCTTTGTTCATTAAAGTTTATATTCTTTCCCGACTGCACACTAGACAGCGTAGTGTGCATTTGGAGTGATTTGTTACCACTTAAAGTTCTGGCATCATTCTCAAAATCCTATTTGTTGATTATAAAAACTGATTAAATCGAATCTCTGGGCAGATCTTTTGCCAACAGTATCTCACCAATGATGCTGAAACTAAATTGCAGAAACAACGGTTGTTTTTTCATGGCACTGTCGCGCAGCTTCCTTTTTATCTTCAGCAGTTTACCAGTTTAGGAGGAATAAGGTGAAGGTGTATAAATGCGGAATGAGCATCTCATTTCAGAGAGGTATATGTAGCACTTGTGGATTTCCTTGATCTCTTTTTCTTTCCTGGCACAGCAAAGGACCTTTTTCAGGGATTCAGGAGGTCGTTCCCTCCTGAATGTAACACGGTATATTGGTAACATCTCATTTTGTGAGCGTGCACTCTGCTCGCCTGTGTGCAGCAGTGCTGTAGTTCTTCAGACCCAGAATCTTTGGGCTTTATTGATAGATTTCTCTAAATCTTATCATTTAATTAAATTTGTGAGGTAGAGCTTTTCTTCAATCATGAGTTATATATCTGTTTGAAATTAATCTGAACCACGCCTCATGTCTTTGCCTGAGTCTCTACATGTAAAGGAACGTCAATCACCAAGCTGTCCCTTAAGTTTTTCTAAAGCTGATTCTTAACTTTATGAGTTTGTAAAGGAAACTGGAAAAACAGTTCCCTTGTTACTTAAATAATGTAAATATTTTATATTAAGTGAAATTCGTGTACCGGTAACCGGTTATTTTATAGTCATCAGATTTTCTGCTCATGGAAAGAATATGACTATTTTTATAATAATACATAATGTCAGAGAAGGTTGGAGACCATTTTCAAGAGGCAGCTAATCCACTAATATTATGAACTCCCAGGCTGCCAGAAGAGCTCTGGAGTGTGAGCCGTGAGCTCTCAGTGCTCTAGTACAGGCATAAACCACAATGACCACCACATTTTTCCCTAGATAGTTAAAAAATGAGCTTGTCAGTCCGTTCTTACAATGAAATGAGAGAGAGTTCCATAAGTTCCAGGATAAATTAACTGTAGTTTCAGTGGATTTGTGTCTTCTAGTTGTTTGACACTCATATTTTCAAGAATAGAGGATTGAGGTGAGGTGTTGCTCACTGGTGAGTTTTATAAGGCTTTCTTCCATCTGGTGTCATTTGTGGCCATGCTGTAACTTTTATAGATGCTCCTTTATACTTGGAGCTGTCTTCATAAAATTTCGGTATGGTTCGTGATCTTTAACAACTCCATCCTTGTGTCCAATTTGGTTAAGAAATTCCAAAACTTTTGGTGGACCCATGCAGCAGAAGCAGACATCATTCACGTGCAAGTTTATTTGTATAAGAAAGAGATACTTTGGGGGGGGAAGCTTTACTGATTATTCTTGCTCACATAACTGGCATTCCATCCTCCTTTTCCCCTTTTCCCATCATGGAGGGAAGGAGGTCTTTTGTCTTTTTGGAGAGGGAAGGAAAAAATAAGCCTTCTCTTTAACGGTGTGATTTATCACTCCGTATCTTTTACGGTTCTGGGTTTCTCCAGAGCAGAGAAAACATGGGGAAACACAGTTTACAAACATGTATTTTCAGCGTTACCATGGGGGGGCCATACATTCCAGCTGGCAACACATTAGCTTCCGATTTGAAAGCCATGAGCTTTGTTCCGGCTCGGTTCTTAATTAACTAAATGTCCTGAGGTTACTTGTCTCAAATTTCATTCATATCCTCTAATACAAAGGAAAGACATTTCTGATATCACTAAATTTAGGGCTAGATCCCTTACAGTTCTATTTCTGAACTCTACCTGAATTTAAAGTAGTTAGTTTAATAAGAATGCTATTTATATAAAATAGGATTATCATGTTTTGGTCTTCACATGAAGAATCTTCTGAGCGCTAACGGTGTATAATAACTAATTAAGAGACTGGAAAGGTGCCACTTGCTTAGTGAACTGGAATTCCAGCTGATCTTGGGTTTAGTACAATAGATATGTTTGATGCCGGTGTACCCGCATGTGTCCTCACTGAAGAAGCCAAGGTTTGGCTTGTGGAGGTCCGTTGACAGGAATGCAGTGGGATGTGTCCTGCTGTACCTGGCTGGCCTAAAGTCATTCTGCTAGTCTTTTGCACATGTAAGAAATTAATTCACAGCTCTGCGAAACTCTGTTAAGTTTTAAAAAAATGTATACTTGTACGTAATATTTTTAAAAACCGTTCCAAGTAAAAGCATTTAGGAAATATTATCCCAGAGGCGTGCCAAGACAAAGCAACCTGGCATTTTCTACTGTGTAAAGAGCTGACTGTATGAATTAGAACTTGCCACAGGGCTGTAATTTGCACAACTCACATCTTAGATACTTTCCCTACTTAAAATTAATCTGAAAGTACTTTTTTTTTTACTTTTTGAGAATTGTATAGTTTGGTCATTTTTGCTGAAATTACTCCAAATGTAAATTTTCTCTTTGAGAATTTAATCTTTTGGAATTAGTCTGGAAGTTTTCCAACAATGTTTTTGACAGCTATAATTGGTTCAAGATCAAATCACTTCTTATTTTGCACCTTGGAGGTTGTTATGAACTTCTGCATTTCCATTAAATGATCCTATATTTTCTTCAGTAAATGCTATTTAACTATTCCAGTAATTAATAAAACCAAAGAGTGGTTCCTACTGTGAGTCTTGCCTACATGCTTTTAAGTCCGTGTATCATAGGTGAGGATATGCTTGTAAATTCTGACATTTAATTAAGTCGTTTTGATCTTTTGTTCTCCTTTTTGCACATATTAATTATTATACCTATGAAGTCTAATTCAATTGTTTGACATGTGTTGATGTTTTCATAATATAACAAGGCTTTGTTTCTTGTGTAGTAGAATTATTGTGTAACTGTGATCACAAGATACCCAGAGCTTTGTAACATACAGGTAAAATATGCTCATGACCCAAGTTTACAATTTTCCTTGTAGGGTAAATGTCAGTAATTTGAATATGTGGGCTGATATCCTTTTTAATGGCTACATTTGATATAATGGGACTATGTTCAAAGCTTAGGGAAGGAAGCACTTTTAAAAGCAAGAAAGGGGAGAGCCCTGCTTTTTACTGTGTGTGATTTTTAACAGTGAGTTTGCCCAGTTCACTTCAGCAGGATTCAGTGGAGCTCAGACATGAATACGGTCATTTGAAAAAAATGTCCACATTCTTCTATAAACAAATCTGCATCTGAAACCTCTTTCCTACAAAGAAAGTTCATGCACTGAGCGCAATTGTAATTTGAATCTCCTGGTAGGTCTTTTTTTTTTGTTGTTCCCCACTTCCCCAGGCGAGACCTGATCCCTCCCCGCCAGCTGTTAGTGAACCTGTTTGGAATGAATTGACAGCAAACAGCAGAAAGATCTTATTCCGACAGATGTCTCTGAAAGGGACTACAGAAAGGAAGTCTCTTATGAAACAGGAAATTTTTATCGACATTGCTTGAAGAAAAATGCTGTTGCCTTGAGCAGTGATTACACTGAGTTTCAAAATGAATTCTCGCTTCATTGAACTAGCCACTGTTCAAAATCGTTGGAGGTTTTGCTGATTCCTTTGTAAGATGGAACCTTCTTGTGGCCGACTTTTGTTGGCCTTTAGCACTCTATGCTGCGGGCTGACCAGGAAAGAACAGCAGCAGGTCATAATTCATCCTGTGGGAAATAAATGATGGTGAACTGAGTAAACAGCTTGAGATTTGTCTTACTCTTTGACCACGTGAACTCCTTAATACCTTGCAGGTTCACAATTATGTGTGTAATGTATTTTCTCTTCCGTCTGTGCTCAGTTCTGACCTGATTTCCCAAAGCTGAAGGGAAGGACACAGGAAGGCACGCTCCTGATCTGAAGCGCCCTATAAACCTCAAATCCAAAGTCTGAAGCTCTAGCTGGCCTTCGTGGAGTTTGTGCTGTTTCCTTCACAATGTCTTGCCTGTAAAACCAAAGGATTTGCTTTTGTCTTCGTCCACCATAGCAGTTAGCTGCTGGTGTCACTATGTCCTTTTAGCTCTGCTGTACATGTGTTCCTTAGCGATGCACTGGGAATGAAACTCATCATACAATAGGTACTACTACTATTTTAGACAAAATAGCTGGTTAAATTCTTCCTCGTCCAGATGTGTGTAAGGTGTATTTCAAAGTGACTAAGAAAATGTATTTGATTTTTTTAAAAAGATTTAGTAGGTCTTAGGTGGCAGAAGCTTCTCCATTGTTTAGGAAATTTATTAATATAATCTGGAGAATGAATGATTTTGATGAGCTAGAATTTTGGTTCTTCAGTTCGTCTGCTTTGGTGTTTAAAAACTTTTTTTTTATCCAGATGAAGCAGTCAGTTACACTGCTTAGAATTCCCTGATTATTCTAGTAAATTCCCTGGTTATTCTAGTAAATTCCCTGGTTATTCTAGTGAAGTACTCTAAGCTTTTTCAATTTTTACAAGGAATATATTTTCCAGAAAAAAAAAACTTTTTAAAGTGGTCCTTGTGAAGCGTTCACGGACTTTGGGATGTTGAAGATTATGAACTCCGTTAGAGTTGCTTTGCTTGAAGATAAAGGAACAGTTCCCAATACCCAAAAGATCTCCAGGGCTTCACAGGTATCCCGACAGATTCTCCGAGAAAAGGATTCTCTAAGTGACAAAGAACTCCTTGTTCTTTGACAATATGTCCCGCATGGTAGCATAGGTAGTGCTGCTGCCAGTTCCCTTGTCAGTGTGGTGGCCTCCATGCTTCAGGTAAGTGCCATGGAGTAGACAGGGGATATTTTTCCATTGCTTAGGTAAAAATTAGTGCCAACGAGGATTATCGTCCCGCTTAACTTCATTAGAGTTTTAGATGATAGTTTGCTGATGAGTCGACTTGCCCTTTTCTCTTGATGTTATTACGCAGGTATGCCTTGGATCAAAACTCCTCTGGAAGGCATCGTACATGCCGGCGCCTTTCTGCGTTGTCTCTTGCTCCCTGGTGTGTATATAGGCAGCAAAACCCCTGCTCCTTGGAAAACCTTCCTGGGAGGAGTCATTGGGAATACAGTTCTACAGAGGTAGATGTCTGTTCCTAATACCTTCATCTACCACACCTCGAATACAGAACGCATAAGGATGTAAAGCCTTTGATTAGAAATATATTTGCCTTTGTTTTTTTTTCTATTAATGAGGTTTTGTATCACTTGCCTGGCAAACAACTATGATCCTGTGAGTACTGAGAAAGTAAGTGATCATCTAGACACTTTGATAATTGTTATTCTTATCTGCAAAAAAGAAGTGAAAGAATAACAAAAGACTTGTCACCAAAAATACAGTCGCGAGGTAATTTTTCAGTATTGAATATACAATTAATCCCAGTCACAAAAGCTGAATTCCAATGTAATGAGCAATGGTTAGTTTGGCAGTTTTTCAGACTGGAGGGAGAAATTGTTAAATACGAAGAAAGGAATGACCTGCGAATTGATCCCGTATACATGAATCAATCATGTAAATGTTAAAAAACTTTGATTATAAGGTAATACGGATTAGTTATTCAGCTGCATAACGCTAGTCTGGAATTCATCTTTGGGTGTGCAAAGCTACGCGGTGATGCTTCATTAATATTTGAAATCACTATGGACAGTGTTCAGCTCTTGATATCATCTCTTAAAACCATGTCTCACCTATCTAGAGAGTCTTGTTAACGCAGTCCAGCGGATTTTCATGCCACGAAGACGGCTTAATTTTTAATTCTGTAATTCCACTTACTCTGATGTACTTATTACACGGTGATACGACTTGCTGCATACCCCTTTTCATACAGGGGCTGTGGGAGAAAGTTTTTTTACTTGAAGGAAATTATTGCAAGTTTAAAGATGAAACGTGCATAAATTTGGCAACGTGATAAATTTCGTAATGTTTTAAGACCACAAAAAATAACCTCCTGTTTTGGATAAAGGCGCGGGTTTTCTGGAAGGTCTCCAGAAGGTCTCCGCCTCTCACCGGCCAGCACAGGGGAGCGTGGCACGCTCTCTCACATCATACGAACTGGTTGTGATTGCCTGCATAGCTTGTTTTTTCCCATCCATTTCCATCAGAAACCTGCTCCAGAGCGCGAGCCGACCGTCGTGTTTCGATGAGATCTGCAGCAGCTCTATCTGACACCCATCGCTGTGCTTCTGTAGCTGAGCCCTGCGGCGCTTCTGACAAATGTTCCCCTCAGGTTGGCTTTAGCTGCTCTGTTCGGTGTGCCTGCAGACTCTTTTCATTATAAACAGTGGGGTTGTGGGGAGGAAGAGACTAAAGAAGAAACAAGTAGATTGATATGAGTGATTTGAGGAGGGAGAAAAAAAAATGGGCACAGCAGAGCGGTTTTAAGCCTGTGTTATTGCAAATTTGTGTTCCCTCTTTGTCAAGAGGGGAGCGTCAGGTTTGAGTAACAACACGTGGCAGGCTTAAGGAAAGGGCAGAGAGGATTTTCTTGCCTTCTCCTCAGCAGCTGTAAGCAGCGATTTGTCCATACTGGCCAGTCAGTACCCGAGCAAAGGTTGGGCTGGAAGTTGAGCGTACCTGTGGCAGATAATAAATGAAGCAGACCACGGAATGAACTGAAGAGCTGAGTGCAGCTCAGGCTATCAACAGAAGTGATGCCTGTCAAGACCATCATCAAAACTTTCTAATGTTGAGAAAAAGCTGCGTACAGTGATGGCTTAGAAAAATCTCAACAACCATTGAGAATGTTCTTTTTGGCCAAAGACCTCGAGAAGGTAATTGTGAATTAAATCCAGCTGCACGGAGAAGGTAAATGAGAATCAACTCCAGCTGTGCCTGATTTCCATAAGTATCTGGGATTGCATTTTAGGCTGCAGGCCTAGATACAGCACAATTTACGGGATGCTTCGTATTGCCCTTGACCAAAAAAAAAAAAACCCAAAACAAAACCAAAAAAAAGAGCTTCATTTACGCTGATATCACTTCAACAATATGTTATTGGCATGCTTACAGAGTGTCACAGAGCTAAGCTAATCACATGCAAAATATTAAGATAGATGCTGAACAAATGCGTTTGCCTCCCAAACTGGAATGACTGCATGATGTTCTAAGTGGGTCTGATTGTGTTGCTATTAAGGTTGCTTTACATTTCCCACTGCAGTGCGGCGTTCTGTTGTCAAACCCATGCCAAACTGTAACCCTCTGATTGATTAAGACAAACACAGTCACAGGATACATAGTCCAACCAGCGAAAGTAGTATGATATCATTTCCATCGTGAGGGTGTGTAAACGTACATAGTTCAGTGCTGGCATAATCGTTCCATCCGTGTCTTTGTGTATTTGCCATTTTAACTGTTACGATTGTCTTCTTAGTATATTGTCATTTACATATCCCCTCCTACTCATTAATGGTATTTATGTATTCAATTAATGCATTTCTTCTAAGTGAAAGGCTATTTTATGACTAAAGCCATGAGGAGAGGGAAAAAAAACCCCAACAACCTATGAGTGGAACAAAATGAGACCTTTTGTGAGTAAAGGGCCTTGGAATGCCAGAGGATCCCAAATGCCTATTGTCTAGGGAAGAAAGTGATTTGTAATATATGCTGAATGAATTCAGGGTTTGAAAATGAGCAAGGGGATGAGGTTGATTGTTCCAGGACTGCTTTTATTAAGAAATCTGGCATTGTGCTATACATACAGTCCATGTTTAAATGGTCCCTATTTGTCGTATAACGTATAGTCCCACAATGCCAGTGAAATAGCTGAGGAGTCACAAACAAATAGTTGACATCCAGATCAACTGTTCCACCACAGAGTTTTATTTACATTTAACCAGACGTGGAAAAGATATTTTTCACTAGTGGAATTAGGTGACTAAACTAGTATAATGTAACAATAACACTTTGTATCTTTTTTTTTTTTTTTTTAAAAAAAAAATAGACCAAAAAAAAAGCTGCTTTCTAATGAAAAAAAAAATTAGTCACACCAGCTGTTAAGCTGAAACCATTTGTTGCATGAGGAGGGCTAAATCTAGGTTTTAATAGGCAAGTTAAATATAAACCATAACCATCCCAAAGTGGTTTTCCTCAGGAAGTAAGTTTTAGGTGTGTAATCTCTGGCTATCCAATCTGTTCTGCATTACCTGACTAGAACATGGTGGAATTATGACCTAAGAAAATCTATCTAAACACCTGCGTGGTAAGCAGTGGCGTGTGGTAAGATATGGTTCAAGAAATCTTCTTTAAATTCTTCCTCTGTCTAGAGCTGGGTTGCCTGGGGTGGGGTTTTCAGGTTGAACTCTGCCTACTTGGGATCTGCAGTCCCGGAGCTCCCCACGTTACACCCCTAGAACTGTTGTTTGAAGACCAGAACAACGTTAGCCGTTTTCTTTTCAAATGCACCTGTGGAGAAGAAACCTCATGATTAAGTGTGGGGTGGTGGGTTTTTTTGCTGTGTGATACACGTGTAAACCCTCTCAGGATGAAGGAGGAATTTAACACATTTCCTATTTCTAGTGAGTGCTCTCCCTCCTAGGCTGTTACACCGTCCTTTTCTTGCGTTCATTATGGAAGAATATTTAGCTGTATTTTCACTGAGAGTAAATTCTGTTTGTACATTATATATATTTTCCACCACCCCCCTGGATTGCACCCTTCAGGATTTAAGGAATCCTCTGCATAATTGTTGGATTCCTGTCAAGCTTAAGACAAACTAAATGAACTGCTAAAACTGGAGCAGTTTTGATCATGCTCTGAAACAGACTCCTAGATCCTAGAGGAATCAGGCTAAGTCAAACAAAGAAATGCCTCTGTGGTTAGATAGTAGTGAGGCTGGAGCTTTTTCCATCACGATTTTAGACTTCCTCAGCCGCAGGAGATTCGGGGGAGAAGGGGTGTTTGGTTTTGGTTTTGTTTTGTTTTTTTTTTTTTAAAAAAAAAAAAAAAAACAAAAAAAACCACAACAGAAATCTCTAACAGTTAGTGTTTTTCACAGCAACACCCAAAAAGTTGAGAGACATAATGTGCCACTTGGTAGAGAGACAGAACTCTTAACTGTGAAGACATTGGTGTTAGAAAAGATGGCTCAAGAACCTGAAACATACCGTATTTATCCAGAAAGGAAATAAAAAACAGCTTGCCTTTTTTTTCACTTGGAGACTGTCCCCTCTCCCCCCACCCCTGAAAAATAACCAGTTTTAGCTGTTTCTGTTCTCTTATTTATCTCAAATTATTAGAGGGGGAAAGGCAGAGTACATCTTCTTTTGTCAAGGAAATTACAGATAACAGTTTCAGTCTTGGAGTAATCTTTTAAAATTGTCCATGGCCAAATTCAACAATGCAACCCAGCCCAGCCAAGTACTTCAGTATGCACATAATTTTACTCACTCACTTAAATCCCTCTGACTTCAAGAGGATTTAAGAAGTGCTTAAGTGCTTTGCTGCAACAGTGCCTTAAATTGGGAGATGGCAAATTTCAGCCAGAGAAAGGCAGGCCGATGTTTCTGCAGGCTCCGCTGGTGGGTGCCTAAAAAATTGGTTTGATTTTTTTCAGATGATCCTGTAATTCCTACTGCCTCCAATTTTCTTGTATTCTTTTGGTGCTTTTTGAGAGCTATTTTGTTGGGTTTTTTTTTTTTTTAGGATCCTCGGTTATATACCACTCCCAGCCTCATTCCAAACCTAAAAGAAGAGGTACTCTGGTCTGGTTTGGGCAAGCACTGTTTCAGCAGTTGCACATGACAGAGATAATTTCAAGGCAACTCAGGCATATCCTAAATCAGAATGGATGGATCTCGCAAGAGCACACTTAACAAGGTAAAGAGGGGCAATTTCTAATGGCTTGTTTGCAAAAGCAGTTACGTGCTAACCCTAGTGGCAGTAAGTTATGACTTTGAAAATGTCACCTTTTACATTTTTCTTGTTGTTTGTTTTAATTGCCATAGGTAGTATCTTCTTAACGTGATGACTGATCTTTAATATGATCCATTGTCGTTCCACTTTACTGGCAAAAAGATCACAAAGTGTTAAGATGATTAATGTAACTGTCGGGTGAAATACTCATAAATTATCTGACCTACCTCACATACAAAGAGATAGTATCTACCGGGGTTTATGTACTTCACTCACTTTGCAAAACACAGCCTCTGGCTTGAGTAAATGCACGCTAATTACGAAGGAAAGGGAAAAGAGAAAAAAACATGCCTTTTTTTTAAAAAAAATACGTTTTTATTACAAATCAATCTTGAGAAACAGATCCTTTTACCATGTGTTGACACAAAACATCGTCCTCACCCTGATGTGAAATGTTGGGCTGCACCGGAGTTATTAATTAAAAAGTTAATAATTAAAAACGGCGTCTGTGAAAAGGAAAATCCGTGGATGCAAAGAGAGGGAGGGGTGATATTGCAGCGTCCCGCGAGCAAACCCAAGCTTTGTGCCGCGGCTCTTTTCCCCGCTGACCAGAAGGAACTTGCAGCACAAGACCTGGATCCGCTGCCGGGGTAAGAACGGGAGCGTGCGTGGCGGGCAGGCGGTGCTGGCCCCGCTCCGCCTGCTGGAACCTGTCCTCAGCGGTACCTGCCGGGAGCACAACCTTTCTCTTCAAACGAAGCACGTGTGCATTAAGGGGAGGACTCGCTGGCTGTATCGAGCAAATCAACGCTTCGTGTCATGTGGGCTTTTTTTGTTCCGAAGTATTTTTTCAGCTAAGGTAGAAGTGTTGCATAAAATCATCAGATTTGAAATGTTAGACCTGCGCGTGTTTTGAAACCTGTAAGCATAGAAACCTCACCAAGTGATTGCGGTTTAGAAATTAGAGAAACTTGAAACCTGTTATGCACCAGTAATGCTGTTGGAAAACCTCTTACCCCTCTTATTCGGGTTTGAATATCAAGGATAATTTTAGGTAGATCAGTCTCAAATAGAATAAATGATTAAATATAAAATAAAATCTGTATTGCTTATGCTGCTCGCATGCCTCTGTAAAATTCCAGCCCTAAGGTATTCAGTAACCAATAATCTCTTAGTGGTTAGAAACAAGGACAGTCCAAGATGTCTGCAAGACAGGATTTATGATGGTACCCACTGTGTATAATCTTTGAATCGTGACCAAAGCACGTACGAGCCAAGAGCCTGCGAGCCCAGGACATGTTCCTTGACCAAACATGGTCCATTCAGGGAGTGGTCGAGACCTCCGACCCACGGACCACCCACCCAAATTACACCCCCTACTCACAAGAGAACAACACAAGACTACGACTGAGGCTGCGCGCTAATTTGCAGCAGAAGAGAGAAAAGAAGAACCAATCATTGAGAGGATGATATTCAATCTGTATTGTATAAATTAACCATGTATGAATTTACTGTATCAATGTCTGTTGATTGCAAGGTGCCGGCGGACATCTCTGGGAAGGATCCCACGTCCCCGGGGCGCGTCGTTATTAAAGGACGTCTCTACTTGTCTAACTTGTGTAGAGAAGTTTTTCTTACCCACTGCAGATTTGCAACAGAAGCATAAACACAAAAAAAAGCCCTGTCGCCTGGCAAACCTGCACCCCATCCCGCCTTGAACGCTAGGACTTGGGCTACGTGCCAGCCTGCGTGTTCTCCATCCCCTTGCAGAAGATCTAACATGCAAATATGATAGATAAGGGGATAATTGTTGGCACCGGGTTTGTTTTTTTCCTGGTTTTCCCCCCAAATACTGCTGGCTCCCTCACCCAGTCATTCAGCGAGTTAGTGAGCAGCAGCATTGAGTAACTCTGGTTGTGCATTTCACACCGGTTTATTTGGCTTACGTAGCTTGCTCTGTGGATGGGTAAAATCCTTAAAGAATTTATCCAGAGAACACCTTGGAAACACCTTTTTTTTGTTGTTCTTTTTGAGGGTCTGAATGTTGTTAGTAGGGTGGAACAGTTCTAAGCAGTTGCTTGAGTGCCGTGCTAGAGCTTTTTGTTTCCAGTGTAAACTGATAGAGATCAACACTTTTTTGACACTCCTAGTACCAAGTGCTTATAAAGTGTTTATATCTATAATTGTGTCAAATTATGTTAATTAAGCGCTGAAAGACACTAGTAAGTTGAAGTGCTCAAAAAGTGCATTACTCTGAGTGTCACCCAGGGGCTCTTCACATCAGACACTTGGGGGACAATTTTTTTCCTTCCAAGCACCTTTAGAGCACTATGTCTTAAAGTGTCTTTCTAGCATTAATTAAATTAAAAAAGCAAGTGCCAGTTAAGTGCACATGATTTACTCTAATCTCTTGAAATGCAAATGTATTTTAGACTGAAATGCCCTTCCCTTTTTACAATTCACCATTTTCCTCCTCCATTGTCCCCCACACCTTTTCTTATTGAGTATTCAGCTGCTAAAAACCACCATGGGAAAGGCTGGGAATTAGCTCCATTATGAATGGTTAGGCAGAAAATAGAATTATTCACAGGATCAAGTGCCACATTAGGGTATCTAATAGCCTTATGAAGAAAAATCATATTAGCCTAAGAGAAATGCTGTATAGGCTTGGGCCACTCGTGAGTTTGCTCTTCTTACGCCTGCACCTACCCCTCGGGGTTACTCACGGCGTTTATGCTGCGGATTTCTAGAGAGCAGCTGCAGCAGCCAAGAGTTATGGTTTTCTTCCAGTGAACTTAAATCATTTATTGGTCATTAGCCATGTCTTAGTCATGTACATGAGCTCCCAAAGACTAAACGGTTTGGCCGAGATCATCTGGTAAAATGGAATCTTACGCCCCACGTTAGAGGGTTGAGCTCCACTGCTGTTGTAAGGTGGGAGAGCTTCGTATGGCACCGCAGATATTTAGTGTGAGGACAGAAGGAAAGAAAAATACGGTTTCTGAAGGAGAACAGTTTGAAGATAGAGACAGCAGCACAAGGACACCGCATTTAATACATGGTTCCCTGAAGAGTTAAAAAAAAATCTGCAGTCTGATCAAAAATAAACAGGCACTTTTAGGAATGTTATTACAGAATATCCTACTTCAAGGGCTATTCAGTTTCATGATAGAATATTCTTCTTTTAGGTGTGAGGATAACAATCCTTATATTACCTAATTCTGACTAGAATCTATTAAAATGATTTTTCCACTTTTCTGAGAAACTATTTAATCCTTATGTCAATGTGCTGAGAAAGATAGTAAAGATATATCTGAGCTTTAAACATCTTTAATCTTTCTCTTTAGCTTTCATTCTTGTTGCACAGCCTCAGCAATCAGATTTCAACACTCGATTCCTCAGAAAAACTTACAGATTTAGAAACCATAGTGAGATAAGATTCTCCTTTGACCAAAGGCACACTCCGCTACATCTTTGGAAGGTCTTTTAAACAGCGATGTCTATTGAAATTTTCTAAATAGATAGAATTTTATTTAGTAACGACTAGAAAGTATCAGACAGGTGGCAGGAGTCCGCAGGAGTGCAGAGGTGAGCTGTGTACTCCAGGTAAAGAGACATCCCAGTCAGTCCTCGCTGGAAGCGTTCTCCGAAAGGGTCTTTTTTAGCCTGGAGTTTGTAAACTGAATTTTTTCTAACTTCATTCCCTGGGGAAAAATATCCATTTCACAAGTGTCACTCTCAATGTAGCAGGAGTGAAGAAGCCAAGAACTCAGTAAACACTGAGCTTGTTTTACCAGTTCCAGGGAAGATATATTGTCAGGGCATCTGCAGCCTTTCTCAACGATTGCTTACGCTGTGTATGTATCGGAGCAGCTCTCACGGCTGTTTAAAGCAGAGGGCTTTATGCTCTGCAGATCCCAATCCGGCTCTTACCTGCAGGTTGATCCAGTTATCAGTGAAGTCAATTACCAAGGGACTGATTTAGAGTGAGCTGAATGAAGTCTCCAGAGTATCAATTAAATGTAGAAAAGAAAAATTGAATCATGATTAGTTTGAACTGATTTTGCCTGCCGTTTGGAAGGAAAGGAATCGGTGCCGTGATTGTCTTCTGTAAGGTTACCTGTTATACACCGTATCCCTCTTTTCTGTCCTTCTAGCTACTTGATTGCCTATTTATTTGCAATAGTCTTTGGAGGTAATGAACAGATTAAATTTAGATAGAGGGCTCAGATTCACTGTTGGCACAGCTCTGCTGAAATAAGGGGAATTAGCCAGGAGAGTCAAAATACCTTGTGTTCAGCAACCATAAGCTGTCTGGCCCGTTGATGACTTCTAAAATCCCTCCAGCGGATGCCAGCGTGTGGTCATACAGTGTCATTTTAAGGGGCAATACATACCGGTCTGAAACCCAGAAGGCACCGCAATACAGAATGTATGACATTACCTCCATGAAGGAATTGTCAGAATGATTAAAACTAAGCATTTGGAGGAGGGGCTGGCGAGAGAATTATTTTTGCTTTGGGGCAATGTTTCATGTGGTTAGGTACTTTTTTTCTTCCTTTTTTGTTGTTTTTTCTTTTTGTTTTTAGCTTGTGTAAAAGAAGGCTGGACTGGTTTGGTTCCAGGTCTTTTTAAGAGGAGGTGCAGACCATCCACCGAATGTTGTGAGCAGTTAGACAAATGGTGTTGGTTACTGTTACACAAATGACTTTGCAATCAAAGCGTTAGCCAACGGATCGCTTCCAGCGTTGTTATTGTTGTACATGCTGCCAGTGTTCACTGATCCCGGCGTTTGACAGTCTTGAGAAGCTCAAATCACCTGGCAGACCTTAGGACATCTGCTGCTTGTCTGTCTGGGAAAAGGAAAGACTGATGAGCATACCAAATCAGAGGATCATTAAGGTCCAGATTTAAATCCACAGCCACGTAAAGAGCAGGACAGAAAGGCGCACTAGCACAGTGAAGTTAAAAGGAGAAGCTGAGAGGATGCAGGAAAAAAAGAAAACCCTGGGAGCAAAAGGAATGGGCATTTAAGTGAAAATACATGCCATGATATCCCGGCAGAGCGTACCACTTCTTACTGCTGGCCATGAGGGTTTCTGGGGCATGGCTGTACCAAGCTGTGGTGAACCAGAAGGGCCGCTAAGCTTTTAGGCCTTCAACTCATGAAAGCAGAAATGGTGAGTCTCTACTTTTTACTTTCCAACGTCCCATTTGCGTGAGGAAATGAAAATGTAGCCTTCAATAAAGGTGTCTTATTTGATAAATAGCTTATGCTACAGAAATTTTTTAATAAAATGTTCGTACATTACATGCTTGGCAATTATTTTGCATTGCTCTAAACTTGTATATTATCTTCCTCACGCAGTCACTTAGTACGTAACTCCGATGATGTGTTTCTCCCCCTACACCTACAGTACGTTAGTTTTCATAAGGATGAGAAAGTGCCTCCTGAGACAACACATGGCTGAGAAGAATTAGAAGACCAAAGGTAATAGATCTTTTAATTTAAGATAGAGCCACTTGCCATTTCTGTTCCTTTAAAAAGCAGTCAATTCTAATTATAGAGATTTATCTTGGATTAAGGAAGAAAAATACGAAAGTAAGCACTGCTTCTTCTACTATAACTCTAGGGTTAAGGCTTTTCTAAATGGGAATTATGCGTAGTGAGGACAGTAAAGTGACTGCCGTCAAATTCTGGATTAACTGTTTGTACTATGGAAATGCTGTTGTTCTGAAAATGTTTTCCTTTTAATTTTACACTTAAATAGCAGAAAAAAAATAGGCGTTCCTAGCAATTACCGGTGTCGGGGAAGGAAATAAAAGAAGTGAGGGAGGGGCTTTTAGAAAGGAGGAGAGCATTTCTAATAGTCCTTGTAAAGAAATATTAAATTTCATCCACAGAATATCGGCATGCCAATGGAAGAAAACAGTGGTGATCCATCTTAACTCGAATACTTCCAGACTCCGATGCAAATAGTGAAGGTTTCGATAAAAGCTGCGGACACCCTGTTTGAAAAAGATTAACATGGAAAGAATCACTTTCAGTGCAGTTTCAAAGACAACTGTTGCATTTCCTCATCTTTCCCCTTTGCCTCATGTCCCTGAAATGTTTTTGCTTTTATCGTATCGTCCTTTTTTCTGATAGCATTTGTTCTCCACATGGAAATTCTTTAGTACTCATCAAGATATCTGGTATCCTTCCCTGAGATATCGTTTATCATGGGACTGTTTATCACTTTCCTTATCTGGGCCACAGATGTGCTGGCCTATAATTGGAGACTTCATTCTTTTCTGAGCTGTCAAAAAGTCTACGGAAAGGAATGGGACCACAAAAATCAAGCCACCTCCAACAATCAAGGATTCACAGTCTTTGGAACTTTAAAAATATTCAGCTCTTCTTTTGTCCTTGTCACCTTCTTGTTGTAGGAAATGTGGTCTGACTTTAGGGCAGTAAAAGATCAGCTTTGTGCCAAACTTTCTGGTACTTCGTTGTGTTACCCACGTGGGGAGAGTGGAAGAAATGCCGCGCTACCTCTCTCCAAAATCTTGGTATTGATATTGCCCAGCCTGCAATATTTAGCCCTCGATCTGTTTCTGAGGCAGAACTGAGGAATCAGAGTATGGTTTCAGTGTATTTAATTATGGGTATCTGTGATCTTACCCTGAAAAACACCAGCCTCTCTTGAAGCATATATTCATAAAACACGAACCCAGAGAAGACTTTTAACATCCTCTGTGTAACAAAACCCTATGTCTGCTCCTAACATGGGTATTTTCTGTAGGTAGCTTTGATAGAGGGTGGGTACATGACCAGTACAAGTGCTCTGGTTTGGCTGGGACAGAACCCCAGCCCAGCCAGGGCAGCTGATCTGACTTAACTACAGGTGTAGCTCATCCCATGATGTCATGATCGTTGTAAAGGGGGAAGGTTTGCTGAGGAAGGGGAGCTCCTGGAGGGTTCCCCTTGCTCCTTCTCTGGCTTCTCCTGAGGACTGCTCTCCTGTTGGGTGTGATGGCTGGATGTTCATTTGGCTGAGTATGGCTCTGTGGGTGTTGGGGGTGTTCCATTAAATCTGTTTCACTTCCACCCCTGGGTCTGCTCTCCTTTTTCCCCAGTTCCCTTCCCTGGCTGGTGAGGGATCATCAGGTGATAGAGCAACTGTTAAGAGTTTATCCTCCAGGTACAGGCTAAATGTAGCCAACAAGAATTTGGAATTAAAATAATTGTCAAGAACAACATCTATGTTATTTTTCCATGGCTTATTAATTCAGTATTCTCAAACTAATATACTGCTGGATGGTTAGAAGTTGTGTTCTTCCAACTGCGTTATACCTTTTTTACTCATTACCCTATTACCCTATTATTGTATTTCTTAATAAAAATATACCTGGAGTTATATTTTTCTTAAGAAAATAGCCATAAGATGAGAAGTCACTAGGGAGGAACTCTTGACAGGTATCAACATGCACCAAATGAAGTGATAAATACATATGAAAGATCAGTGTAAAATTAAAGGAAGTATATCCAGAATTATCCCAATGCAATCTAGATCAGCTTTGAAGGAAAATGGGCCAAGTTGAACTGCAATGGTTGTTTGAGGTAGTTTGCTGAGTGTGGATGACAGACAAAAGTCTGTTCATATATCAATGAACTGTAAGAAGAGACAGGACAAACAAAACTAACAAGTGCTGTGGCGGTGCAAGCATCCCCTTGAATTTTGACATTTGGGCTTTTGGTATGTTATTTTGAGTAATGAATGGAAGCAGATGCTCTACTCCAGCGTGGCCGTGTGTGGCCCAGAGGATGCACTAGGGATGTAAACGAGGCTTCAGAGCCTTTGCTTAATTACAGAGATGTATCTTCATTAGACTGGACTCCACCATTCAGTTAAGGCCCCTCCTTAAAAACATAAGGACAGAGATGGAGAGAGACTTGGCAGCACAGTGGGAGGTGGTGAGAAGCTTGTAGAAGACTTCAGGATCTAAAGGAGCTGTCCTGAGATCTCCCCTTCTCCAGCACCAACAGATCAGATGAGCACCTGGACTTCCTTTGCGGCTGCAGCATGGACTGCTCCTCTGTGGGTGCCCCAGGAGATGCCCACCCAACACCCCAAAAATCCCTCGCAGCACCTATAGAAGTGCTGAGGCCAGGCGGGCCCTGCGCAGAGATGACGCTTCAGCTCGAGAGATCCCTGAGCAGGCAGTGCGGGTGGCCAGAAGTGCGGTAGTGCTTTCTCCTGCAGCCTGGAGAGGACCCTGTCCAAACGTGATTTTATCTGTTACCAAAAATCAGATGTTCTAGACCCTGTTTGGGGGTATACTTCACTTTTTCAGTGGTTTCACACTCTGTTGCTGTGCTTTCCCAAACTCATGCTGTGTTCCCGTTCCATTTAATGGTGGTTGTGTACCAAAACTTCTGTTTGCAAGAGGGAATGTATTGTCCAGTGAGTGATTCCAGGAAAATACTTTTCTCCTCTGTTGGGCGGGGGTGGGTGGGTGTGTATTTAGCTTTTTTAAGAACTCTGAATTTGGCACTTGCTGCTGTTGAAAACTCCTGACAGAGCACTCGTGTTACTGTATATGCTAGGGAAAAAATATCTCCAGCAAATAAAGTGGTGGTAACTCAATATTGTGGTCATTAGTAATTTCATTAGAAAAAGCTTGAAATCTGAAAGAGTAAGTTTTTCAGCAAACCTGAAGAAGGCTTCCAGAGTTAACGAATGATTCAATCCACAACTGGCCTGGAAGAAAAGTACTGAATACATTTGTTTAAGGTATGAGTACCAGGCTTTGTCCAGGAGGAACATCTAACAGATATTCTGCATTTAACATTCAAGTGTCAGTGAAATGAGTCTGGAGTATGAAGCTTCTGCTAACACTTGTGTGACCCCTCGGACCATTTACAACCGAATGCGACTTTTGCATATGGCTAAACACTTCTGAATTTGGGGTCGGGTTTTTTTTCAGAATGTTTCCCTCACAGAATAATCAACTGTTTCAAGTTTTAGGTTTGAAATTAACACACTTGATCAGAGACAGGTTTATTAGTTGCTTCTTACAGAGTATAGATGAGAAACTTTCACAGTTCCAGTGTAAAAAATTAAAACAAAACCTGGCCAGATCCATGGGTTTATCCAGCTATTAAAATGAAGCTTCAGTAGTGGTATATTTTCTGCTGAAACCATGACATGCTTCTTTAAAAGAGCTCAAATTTTCCTTGCCAATGGAACAGCCCAAGGACCTGCAGTAAGCATCCAGTATTCTGTTATTCATCTGTAGCAATGCCAAGAGTAAAAGGGGAGAAACTGTTATTTAAAAGTCTGTGGAGACCGTACGTGGTGATTTTCTTTAACTCAGTGATGAATCTGATTTTGATATATGTGGAGAACAAAGCGGTTCAGACCGTTACACTTTCTAAAGAGAATGTATGAAGAGAGGCAATTTCTCATGCCTGTTGCTTTTGGGCAATACTGGTCTAGCACACCAGCTCCTCAGCTTGCGATCCCCACACTGGGAACGGCTCCAAGTATCCACCACACTGAAGAACCGACTTGTCATCAGTGAGGAGATGCCAGTTATTCAGCTTATTATTTATTTTTTTTAAATAAAATCCTTCATGGATTTAGCAAGTTAATGACAATGGGAAATGTGTGAGATTAAAGAGGAGACACAAAGGCTCCTCAGGGTGCACGGCTGTCCCATGTGAAACCCTCATCCAGCCGTGCTCGAGGGGTGGGGTGAGCATGGGGGGTGGGTGATTCCTCCTGCCCTGCTTTCTCCTGGCGGGGGCAGCGGCATTTTGAAAAACACTCCTCAGAAAGTGAAGGGAGGTGATAGTCCTGCCACAGCAAATTCGGCAGCGGTGTCTGACAGCTTGTCTTCACCCCTGGCATGTCACAATGGGGCAAATCTGCAGGACCCAGAGGTTCAGATGAGACTTCAAGTAATATTGTTTGCATTGTCCTACAACACTAGGCTTTTTTTTTTTCCCCTTGTTTTCCCAAAAGGGTCGAGGACGTTAGGCAATCCGGGTCTGCCCTTCAGGCTGGGTTGCACCCATCTAGCAAGTGCCTGATTTTATCTGATCACAAAGTGGTGCTGAGAGCCCGCTGGGAAGGGGGGAGTCCTGGCTTGGGTTTCTGTCTGTGCTTGAGGATTGAATCCACAGCCCCTGGTGGCTAGGGAGTGCTGAGGATGGCGATATTTCAAACATTAATTGCATTCAAAGGCTGGAAGCCAGAATTCCCTTCTCCCAGGTGAACGCTGAGGCAAGTTAGGTTCTGGGGTGATACTTTTTCTTGCTTTCTGCCTTTTGTCTATGGCTTCATAGTTAGGATGTAACAGCAAATTATACACCTGTGACTTGTCCATTTATTTCAGGAAACAAATGGTTTCACTTCAGTGGAAAAAAACTTCACGCTGATTTTTCACTAAATTGACCGATGCTGGGGTTTTATCGGGCTTTTCGCTACCTACAAACGTGCTACCACCTTCCATCTCAAGGCAGGAGCACTGCAGTGTTTCTCATCTTTGTGGTTTGACAGTGCATATTAAGGGAGAAAGGCTTCTACCTGGTGATCTTTTTCCTCTTCCACAAAGTGCAGTCTGCAAAATACAGCTATTTCATGTTAGGAGTGTATTCAAAAGAGATTATGTCAGTAGCTAAGATGGCTGGGTTTAAAATTGAACAAAAGCAATTTAAGCTGAATGTTTCTTTTAGTTTAGGTTTTGTGGTTTGGGGTTGTTGTTTTTTTCTGTACAAGCAAATTCCTACTTTTGTTGTTATTTCATAAATATTAACTAAACATCAGCATGTTTCTCCCTTTTTGGAATGCTCCAGTGTTGCTCTTTGGCCTGAATTCTTTCACCAATTTACTGTTCAGTATTAGACAAACAATATCGATAATTACATATTTGCCGTTCAGAGATGGCAAATATACGTATGGAGAATAAATTTTTTTACAGATGTAGTGACATTTAGATTTGTAAAAGTAAGGGATACGAATAAGAAAAAAAGTAAGGGTACGTTACAGAATTAAAAATACAAGAAATTTCTGGGCAGTTATACTCCAGTTACTCAAGTTGCAATTTGATGCTAGAGTCTGTGCTGTGTTTTGTGTTTATTTTCAACTTCCTAACCTGAATTTTGCCTTGACTGAGTGCAGTTCACAGTACAAATAAAATCTCTACTGCGACTACCAAAGTAAACAGGCGTGATCCACAGACTCAGCATCTCAGGAATATTGTATCATCTTTGTGAAGCAATTAACGTTCACCCTGTGCACCCATCCTCGGTACGTATAGGGCTTTATGGGTAGCATTTTAATGCCGAAATTCTGTATGTTATTTCTGATGCCAGAATAAAATGGATATGCTTGTTACAGCAAATTAGGACAATAGTTCCCGAGCACCCCAGCCTTATCGGTGAGTTGCTCTGTCCCGCTTCGGGACAGCTCCCTTCAGTACACAACCGGCAGTGAATTCGCAGGGACTTGCAGATGGATTTGAATAAACCCATTTCGATGGAGCCATAAGGAAGAAACGATCAGAAGTTCAAAGGTCAGAGCTCCCTGTTTAATTTTTTAATGATTTCCAATTCTCGCCGAGGTTCCCAGTATCAACATTCTGCTCAGTTATTTGCCCAGCAGTCATCCTATCCATATTTGATATGGGATAATTAGCAACCGGCCTTGAGAAGTGCAGCCCTTTCTACCATCTGCACAATCAATGTTAGAAAGTGTTCTGCTTCCTAGGGATAGCCATGTATTTTCTGAACAGCTCTTGATTTATTAAAAGGGGTGTAATGATCATGAAAAGTGTTTAAACTTGCAGCCTTCTATCGACAGTGGTTCTGTTTAGCTTCATTAGATGTGATGCTAACATCTGCCCGGTGAGATGGAGGCCACCTGCTCAGTTCATGTAAGTTGTAGTAATCATCTGTTGCTAAAGACCTGGATATTCAGCACGTTGATAAAAATGACGGTATTTGTAGTTCCTTATCAGCCTTCCAATTTCAGCTTTTCTTGCAATTATTGTGTTCCAGCTTGCTATAAGCCTTTGAAAGCAGGCAGGAGTAACAGGTCGTTGGCCTCCCAAGCTGGCAATTACAATCTCACCGAGATACCCGCCTGAGATGGCGGTGCTGGTTTCACTGGTTGGCCTGATGACTAGCGAATGCACAAGCTGTGGATGATCAGATGTGTAAATGGTTTGTAAACACTGGAGAAATGAGGCCGTTCTCCAGCGCAGCTTGCCAGTAGTAACAGGTGACATTAACATGAATTTACAATAAATATGTATACAAATAAACCCATTTTTTTGCTGATCAGTGACATATAAAATGTTACCTCATTCCTTCTTTCCATCAAAAGTAACCAGTAGAGTCTAAACTTCTTCGTGCGCAGCAACTTAGGTCATATTTTGTTAGCCCATAGAACAGTATTTTTAAAAACAACAATTTCTTTCTTTGATGTCTTGGTAAAACCCTTTTCCTTTCTCCTAATGCAGTTCATACTACGATGAATAAAAGGAGATCTAAATGGTATTAAAGCTATGCCAACCGCAGTTAAACAGGTCCCTTTACCAAAAAAGGCCATTCCTGAAACCTTAAAGGTTTTGTCTTTTTCACAAGGCAGCTCTAACGAAGTCCTAGAAAACTCTCCTACTGTTGAATTAGTCCGTCCGTCCAGCATGCATGCATACCAAATGGGAATTGATGCTGCGTTAGACAATAATGCACTTACACAATTTTTAGCCTAATAGAAACAATGATCTTAATAAGCATATTAAATTGGAAGACACTATCTGATGAGGTACATTTTAGTTTGCTGCTCACAAACTGAATTACATGCTAAAGGTTTGCTGTCAAATTGAAACCTAGTCAGTCCATAAAAATGATTTAATAACAGATCCCGTCGTGCAGCATTCCTGCATCTCCCTTTAACTGCTGCCGTTTTAAAATCCATTTTTTCTCACCTCATTTAAGAAAACGTTTCTCTCCCTTTTGAGCATTATGAGAAGGGAAAAGGGGGACAAGGATGTAGGAGAGACGGTGCAACCTGCCACGTACGATGACGTAAAAGCTGGCCATTTTAAAGTCCGTAGGAAAACACTAGTCAGCAGGAATTCTCACAAACAGTGCAGCCACGTACACGATAAAGACATTGAGAACAGGCGATAGCGTTGTTATTTCTGTATGCCTCCCAAACTGAATAAATGAAGCATATTCAGAGGGAAATAAACGTTTTTGAAATAGACGATAGTTAATCATTGATTATTTAAAAAAAAGCATTTTATTGTCAGTCAAAATTTGTTGAGGGAAGTGGGATTGTTTACTACAGAGAAGCCTCTGGAAAAAAAAAAAATATTGCTTTTTAACTTTTCTTCCTAAGGGGATTCTCTATGGCTGTATTCTACGACTTTTTTGCTTGTATTTAACCACTGTGTTGTGTGATTCCTGCTCTACCTTTCCTACTCTAGGCAAAATGCAATCTTAGAACCCAGCTCCATAATTTCGATATGCATATAATTTTACGTAGTTGATGAATCCAGCGTGCAATGGTAAACAGCAGGGAGGGGCTCAATGGAAACTCATTTGTTAGTTTTCCCACTTGGAGGCTGTTATTTTTATAAATTACTGATATTGGACACTGTAGGAGTGCCCTTTTTCATACACACTGAAGTACTTCACTGGCCCCAGGAGTCACTAAGACTAGTGGATTTTAATAGTTATAGATCTTAAATGGCGGGTTAGAAATTGTTTCTTTTCATTACAATTACAACAAGGAATTAACCCCAAGGGTATCCACTTAATTTCATAATATATAGACTGGAACGCTAATAATGTGTCTCTTCTAAAATGTAATAAAGAAGCAACTGCCCCTTGGCTCCCTGGGGTAGATTTTTGTAAAACGTATTGCAAAAACTGTGACACAAAGAAGATTTTACGTTCACAAGCTTCGTAATGTCACTAGCTCCAGTGCTGAGAGCGCTCCGAAGCTCAGACACCAAGGATTGGCACCGGTTTCACAGCAGGAATTCAGTACCAGCGCTTCCGTGTCGCTTCCCGGGTGCAAGGCGAAAGGAAAACGGCGGTGGGAGGAGTGGAGGGTAATTTACAATTAAGCGCATAAAGAAGTGAAAGAGCAAAGGGAGGAAGAGCGAGGAGGGGAGCACAAAGTAATTGCTTCCTTCAGGGTCCACTTGGACCTCTCCTCGAGCCAAGTTTCCTGTGTTATTTTAATCTTCCATGCCCTGTTGCAAAACAAACCTTGGCCTTGCAATTGGCAGCAAGTGAGCTCCAGTACATTCGCTGTTCCGCTTGCGCTGGTGAGTAGCAAAGCAGCCTCTGACCTCGCGGTCATTATGGATGGCGACTGTGGAACAATTTCCTGGCCAGGATCTTAAATACTGGATCAGGCTGTGGTTTTAAATCTAGGTTAAAGACATTTCTGTTTGCTGATGATTTTAATGGGGTCTGACTGGATGCAGCATCCTGGGAAAGCTTTGCAGTAAAGCCAGCAAGAGAAGAAATGCACGGGCTGTGCCTGTTCTATACTGTCAGGGAAAAAAAATGCAGTGGGAAGGAAAAAAACCACATTTTATTTCGGTTTGATTTTTAATGATAACGCTTCCAGGCATTTCTAAGAGAGGTTCGAAGATTGTTGCTTCTTAGGGAAAATCCATTAGGGAAGAAACCTTTGGCCAATGTTTTTTAATTATGCACGATGTGCCCAGAATTCTGTGCACTTACTTATGTTGCAAATATGCTGTTTGTAGCAGCACATTTAAATAATTTGCCTGACTAATCACGGGTGTGTGCAAGTGGTCAGCTGATGTGTTTGTACCCATCCCCCAAAACGGGATTCGCCCAGAGTTACTCGAGTGAGAATTTTACCTGTGATTTGTGGCTGGTACACATTTATTGGACTCCTATTCCCAAATGATGATCTCTGAACCAACTTTTCTAGATAAACTGATGGTTCCCGTTTAATTTACGTAAAATCTTCTGTGAGGATGCAGAAGCACCTGTCTTTAACCAAAGTTACTCTTGCTAACTGTCAGAGATAGGCCAAGGCAAGAGAGAATAGATGTCTAGAAGGCTGCCAAGAAAAAGAATGGAAATGGAAAGCGTGAGATAGCCCTTTGCTCATCAAGACAGTACGTGGCTGTACATCCTGCAGTACATTACAAGCAGAGGTGGGAAGGCTGAGCACCACATGTGCCTGGGATTGCTGCCATGTGGGTCAGGCAGGAGAAGGCAGAGCAGGGACTATTTAAAAGTTTGGGAGATCATGTCAGAAAAGTCACAGCATCTCAGGGTGGTTGAGGTTGGAAGGGATGTCTGGAGGTCATCTTGTCCAACCTCCATGCTCAAGCAGGGCTACCTAGGGCCAGTTGCCCAGGACTATGTCCAGACAGCGTTTGACTATCTCCAAGGAGGGAGAGTCCACAACCTCCCCGGGCAACCTGTGCCAGTGCTCGGTCACCCTCATGGTAAAAAAAGTGTTTCCTGATGTTCAGGTGACACCTTCTGTGCTTCAGTTTGTGCCCAGGGCCTCTTGTCCCTTTGCTGGTCACTACTGAAAGGAGCCTGGCTCCGTCTTCCGTGCGCTCTCCCTTCTGGAATTTGCACGTCTGATGAGGTCGCCCCAGAGCCTTCTCCACGCTGAACAGCCCCAGCTCTCTCGGCCTTCCCTCATGGCCCTTCTCTCCAGTATGTCCATGCCTCGCTTGTGCCGGGATGCCCAGAACTGGACACAGTGCTCCAGGTGTGGCCTCACCAGTGCTGAGCCGCGGGGAAGCATCACCCGCCCTGGACCTGCTGGCCGTGCTTTGGCAAACGCAGCCCAGGATGCCGTTTAAAACCCAAACAGGCCAACCAAAAGGGCTGGCCTCTGCAGCTGGCACGCTCAACTCACAGGGAAGGCCAGTGGGTTGCTTTCTACCAAGGTGCCTTCGTGCAGCGTCAGGTCTTCCTTCAATTTTTTTTACTTTTTTTTTTTTTTTTTGCTTTTCTTTTTCCATTCCTGTTTTCCATGGATAGTCACCTCAAAATTTTGATGGATAATCTTTATCTTTAAAAAAAAAAAACCAAACCAAACCAAACACAAACTGGGAGAAAACCTAAATTCATAAGTCTTGCTAGTTGGTTTAAGTTAATTTTATTTTATTGGTTAAATTTGGCATTTCTGGGCCTTTTTTTTCCCCTTTATTTGCATTACATTAAAATGGGGGGGGAAGTTACATAAGAGAATTTACATTTTAACAACTTGCATCGCTTTCTCCAGGTTGCGACGTTAATGTTCTTAAACGTATCCTGAAGCCAGTTTACTCGGTAAGAACAACAAGAGGTAAAATGCCAAGGAAGAACAGGAGAGGCAGGATAAAAGTTGAGCGTGTAACTGAGTTAGAAGCCGAAGGCTGAAAGAGTCTCAGAACTGAGAAAAGTTTCAGGATTAAAGGAGATGCTTGCAGCCATTTCTCCCACTCGTGAGTAATTACTCACAGGCAGTTGAGTAATAATTGCAACTGAAATCATGTGAGTGATTTCTGCACTCAGCATTATGATCATGGATCATAATCTGGATTTTAATCAAGACCAAATGAAAAAATAAAATGCTATGGAACTCTTCAAGGACTATTTTTGTAAATGGTAAGCCAGAGTTGTTTCACTAGGTGAAGTCAAGTTGAAACTGCGTGTAAGGAATTAAATTGGAGATCTTCGCGTAGGGGCATCCATTTCCTTTCTTCCTATGAAAGCACCCACGCTAAATTTCTTCCACTTCTTCCATCTATTCACAAGTGATACAAGAGCAAGCCATTTCGAGGAAAAGCCATGTTATAGCAAGATAACAAATGTGATGTACTTCACAAACAGTGTTATCTCCTTCAACCAGATACAAACACAGATACTATAGGTTAGGTGCCAATTTGTTTCACACAAATGACACGCTGTAAATCACTCCTGCTCTATTGCCACGTATCTAGTCATATTGTACCCAGCCTCTGCGACCCCAGAATAGATTCATTTGTAATGTAGGAAATGTGTGGTAAAACATATACTATAAAAAAAAATAGATAGACCGTACTCAAGAGCTGGAAGCGGAAATCTGAAGCACCGACTATTCCTTTTTCACAGGTGGTGTGATTTTTGCCCTTTTTGTGCTGCCTCCATCTAGTGATAGATAAGTATGTGCTTTGTTTTCCAGTAAGGGTGATTTCTGTGATAGGCACCAGATGTTCTGTAGCCTTTATTCTAAAACCCCCGTTCTTTTTAAGTAAAATAGGCATGTGTACCCTTTATTACAGCGTGGAAATATGTTACTTGTCCACTTGGTAGGTTTTTGAAAAGGCATAAAGAACCAAGTCATCATAAGCACTTACGTAAAGAACTGGTTTTGAGAAACTGTCTGTAAAGTGTTCTATTTTTTGAAAGAATAATACCAATTGTGCACAGTCCAAAATTTGCTGGGTCTCTCCATGTGGTGGAGAATATGAGGCAGCTACAGACTAATACACAGATCACGAAAAACAAAAGTGATTTGGACTCTGAAGAAAGGCAAGGAAGGGGAGAATGGATAGAATACCAGATCCGTGTGATGTTTTCCAACAGGTTACGTCTTGAAAATGCCTCATCATCAACTCCCATAGGGAGCCCGTGTCAAAGGAACAGATTAAAATGCCACAGTGTTTACAGTCAACGCGGGGGCAATGCTGAATGCATAGCTGGGGGTGTGATGCTCAGGCCAAAGGGGTGGGGATATAAAAGCATGTTTGGGATGCTGAAATTGCCTTTCCCTTTGATCGGGAAGCAGAGGCTAGGCGAACCGATTGTGATTAGTAATTTAGCAGTTCATTTATTTAATCTTTAGATCTTTCAAGACCCTATTGCCCCACATTTTTTCCTATTTTTCTTTTCTTTTTTTCTTTTTTTTTTTTTGCAATGTGTGAAGAGTTTCAGCTGGAAACATGGCATCTGCAGCTTCTATGCATCTCGACAATCACTTTTGGGGGATGAGAAGGGAAACTTTTTTTGCATTTTTCAGCGTAGTAGAGTTGAAAGCAGTTAAGACCCAGCCAGTTTAATATTAGAAAACATGAGCATGTTATTTCATAATAGCTTGTGGCTGATATTTGCTGTAGGTAAAAGGCTGAAAAGATCAGCTTCAAGGGAGAACAGGGATTCTGCTAATGGACTTCGTGTTCTCAGGAGAAGAAAAACCTTGGAATCATCTCAGCTGATGCCTTTGAAAATATCTATTGTCCCTGATCAAAAGTATAGTAGATAAAGGAAGCTTGGAAGTGGATGGAGTCTTAGAGGTAGGCTCTGGAAATTCTGCCCTAGGTTGCTTTTATGATGAGCTAAAGAGCACTCTAGACTTGCATTGGATTCAGTTAAAAGCCTGGAGTGTGAACAGCAGGTAAATGCCTGGTGTGTGTGGGTAGACATATATACGCACACACATATATATGTAACACAGCCTTCCAGTGTTAACTGAACGAAGTTGAGTGACCTTCTATGTAAACCATTTATCTACCTCCTTCTCCAGATCAAAGCTGAAGCAGAATGCAAAGTCACAGGTAATCAAAGAACTGAGCTCCCTTTTCAACTGTTTAATTATTAAAGGAAGTTTCTACCTAACTTGTTTTCAGTAATATAATCCGTGACACTGTATCTTAAAATCAATAGTTCTTTGGTTAGGACTGAAAAATATAACGGGACATTTGAACATCGCTGGAAATGACTGAATCCTACCTCAGCAGTTGAACCTACTGTTCAGAGGTTATGGTTCAACTATGGCATGTTTATGCCTGAAATCTCAGTAAGATGCCATACAGGGTAGTAAAGGCCTAACCTTTTAGTATCCAGTATCTCAAAGAAATAGACAAAGAGAATAAAAAAAATGTTTCTAGAAATAGTATTCTAGCTCTTGCCCTAAAAATGGAGGTACTAGCACAATGCTTGTCTGTCCTTACGTTGTGCAGCAGCAGATTGCACAGGATAAGACAAACATCTTAGAATTACATAAATTTCTGGATGGGAGAAAATTCCTGGGACCCTTGATTATTTGTCTGAAACCAAGAATGCCACTTACTCAGCTGTTAGAATGGTGAAAGGAGTTCTCAAGCTGTCATCAGCATTCCAGCATAAACCCTCTGCTAGAAACCACCTCAAACACAATGGAAATTGGTGAACTAGCCAGACCTCAGAACACCAGTGTCAGAGCACCTTTTTTTAACCTCAAGCTACGGTCTGAACTGGCGACTCACTCTGATCTGCTCTACAAGTCTGCCTGAATCCTACCACTCTTGTGGGGGAAACCCATGTGAGGTTTTTAACCTGGGGGGAGATCCACAGTGCCTTTTGCCCTTTGGTGTTCAGGGAGTCTTGGATAAACAGCAGCATGGATTCAGTTCCTGAATGTCAAAGAGATTTCTGGCTTTTTGAGTCAGTAGGAGGACCATGGCAACTGGTTTAAGGTACGATCGGACTGGGTCTGGTCCCTGTGACTAGCAAATAAGTCGTTTAATTCTCTGCCCTTCTGCGTGAAGTGTATCTCTTGTAACCTGTGGTCTAAAACCCTCTCTGAAGGTGCCTCATTCCCACCTACTGCAAGGTATTACGTGTGTGAGTCCAGAGCGGCTGCTGCTTGTCTGGAAGACGAGCCCAACAGTGAGGTCTGTACGTGTGCTCAGGAACAGAGCTCTAAATCAGAGGCCGTGGAGGATATCGCTGCCTGTGGGTCTCAAAATGTCCCCTCGCCCTACAAAACTAATGTTTGCAGATGTAGTAGAGGAAAGGGGAGCTAGAAAGACTGGTCTAGCCAGGCTTTCTTTGCGAAACAGCTGTGAGGACTGGCAGGAAGGAGGATATTAAACTCCTATTCAGTTAAGGACAACTTTAAGCAAGTAATAACATGTTATCCTTGATTTGGGAGGTTTTATGCAGCATATGGTTGAGTAGGGACTTAAATCAGCCTCTGTTCGGGGAGTTTGTATATCAGATGTGATAACTGGTACTCAGCAGGTCTGCTGAAAAGGCCTGTGGAAATACTTGAAGTGGGCTTTTTGTAAAGTTTTTTTTAAAGTTGATTCAATTTATGAATCTGAAAAATTCTTCTGCATCTCCTGGTTATAAATGTCAAGGAGCCAAAAGACTGTAGTGCACCTTGTAACCAAACTTTTAGTTGCACCAAGGTATGATTAGTGTGGAGGAGCACGTGTTGAGAACGGGAGAAGCTTTGGAGATTTGAGAGAAGTATTTCTTATTTTTTAAATGCGGCATTGTCCTGGTTCGGCTGGGGCAGCCCCCCAGCCCCCCGCGCCGGGCAGCCCCCCAGCAGCTCCAGCCAGCCAGGGCAGTGCCCTGGGGTAGCTCCAGGGGCAGCCCAGCCCGTCAGCAGGGGCAGGAGAAAGGGGGGAGATTGGCTGAGGGGAGGGGGCTCCTGGGGGCTCCTGCTGGGGTTCCTCCTGCTCTGGCTCCTCCCGAGGACTGCTCTCCTGGGGGGGGTGATGGCTGGGGGTTCATCTGGGTGAGGGTAACTGGGGGGGTCTCTGGGGGGGTTGGGGGTGTTTCACTCGATCTGTTCTCACTTCCACCCCCGGGTCTGCTCTCCTGTTCCTGATCCCCCTCCCTGCCTGGTGAGGGGCTGTTGGGTGATGGAGGGACTGTTGGGGTTTAGCCCCAAGTACAGGGTAAATGGAGACAGACATGCTGTCTTACTCACCTCAACGTGTTGTATGCTGTTATTAAATCATACTCCCCCTATTAAGAAAACCCAAGCAGGTGCTTCTTGCTTTCACAATACTTGTAGCGTACACTGAAGTTCACTTGAAGAAAAAAAAGAAATCATTCTGCTTCCGTCCCAAAGTACACCTTATCGAGAGTTGTAAATAGCCTACACTCTCGTATTCAAACTTGCAAAGCCAGGTTTGAGCCACTTTTCTCAGGAAAAGGCAATGTGCAGTTGTACTAATGTCTCTGGGGAGATATAACTGTCCGGAAGAATGAGGGTACGCTGAGGTCTAGGCTGTAAGTAGGTATAAAATTCATTCTGATTTAAGCAACTTAATTATGACTTGGTTTTGGTGGAGCCAGTAAAGTTTGTGCAGAGCATTCATTTTTATTATTGGGAGAGAAATGGTCTGATCACAGCCAAGACATTTTTCATGGTCTTTCTTACTTGCCTTGAGCAAAGACTGATGAGCAGCAGCAGAGAGAGCTGTGCTTAGAGCCAGAGATTGTGGCGCTCAGCCTCGCTTTGTGCCTGCACAAAAGCACAGCTTACTGCTTGAAATTTCCAGCCAAACTGCTTCTCTACACTCTATCTGTTATAAAGCATACTTTTCTGCACCAAATAAACCCTTTTACTTGAAGAAATTCACCACAGGAAGCAGTAATGCCATGTCTATTTAAACTTGCATATAATCCATTTCTATAAGAGCTTTAGGATACTACCTAAACGACTTGCCGCACGCCTGGTGTCCGTATTGTTTCCTTTGTTGTTGTTCAAGACCCTAAAGAAACCGTAAGTAGGTGTAGCTAAACTAATGTCAGTAATAATCCTGAGTCTCTGGAGTTGCTTGGGAGCAGGTGATGAATCAGGACACTTAAAAGCTGCAGAACTGGTGTTAGGATATGTGAAAGACAAAAAAAAATCGCGGTATGATCCTGCTTGTTGGATGGGTTTTCAGACAGCACCCAAACTCAAGTGGTAGGGGAAATTACCGTGCCGTTCCGTCACTGCGACTGCCTGAAACGGCGTGGGTAGTCACGTCCATGAAAGGCTGTGATCCTAAAATCTCTTCTCAGGACAGCGCAACCCTGTTACGTAGCTGTTGTGTAGCCAGAGCAGTCAGCCAGCATGTGGCAAACTGGGTACGGCTCTCCCCTCATCGGTGGGGTTCAGCCTTCTCTTGCCTCTCAAACCGGTGTGCTAGCCACCATCGGTGGGACTGGGAGCCGGTTTTAAGTGGCAAATCTCAGAAGTGCTGTTGCTCCTGTAGTGGCCTGCACTTGTCTTTTAATGATTAAATATTTATCAAAACGAAACATTTTAAACAACCTCTCTTCCTCCATCTCATGACTTTGTAAACAGGGAGGTTGGCCACATCAGCTTAAGCCCCTCCAAGGCAGAGAATTGTATCCAGGTTTTCCATGTGATGAATGAGCGCTCCTGGCCTGTGGGAAGCCTGGGCTGTTTGGTTATATCTACTAGACTGGTCTAGAAGACGAGAAGATTGGACAATTGTCCAATTTATGGATCCAGACTGGACTTTGGTGGGGCCTTGGCACCTGTTTCATTCACAGTTATTTGGATGTGTGATACATCAAAAAATTGCTATGTAGAAAGAAGAGAAATTAATGCATCAGCTGCAGTCTCTTACGTGCCGTACATGCAAGCCATCTTACCCGGCTCTCACTGCTGGAGAAGGGATTGTTGCCTCATGCCAAAAAAATGTTCAGCATCACAAAGTCATGCGTGAAGTTTCTTGTTTGTGCGTTCCGCACTTAGAAGCGATAGCGAAATAAATTTCCTGGTGGAAAAATTACATGTGTGTGGCATCCAAGTGCCTTCAAGGCTGGAGAGCTGCTGAGGTGGGTAGGTGGACTGCAGTTTTACATGAATGAAGGGGTCCGTGGGAGTTGAGCGGTCATGACCGTGCTGTCAGGAACTGATAGTCGGAGGGTTGTCCTCATCGACCTTTTCTGTTTCCAGTAACTAAACTGCCTGCTATCCTCTGCTGCAACACGTAATGTAGATGCACTTGAATATTTTTGTTTCTAGTTCTGGACCTCTGCCTCTTACTAATTTCCCACTAGAAACCTCTCTTTGAAGTGCAGACATTTAAACACCTTAAATTACCTGACTATCAATAAATCAAAGCCAGACAGAACAGAACAAGTTACGCAGGAGGCACGTTTATGGCAAACAAGCTCCTCTTTCCCTCGTGTGCGAACAGGGGACCAACACCGTAACGTGTTGACTGTGACACGAAATGTGCTACCCAACCTCTTTGTGTCTGTGTTCAGTAGTCCGCAAAATTATGATCATGATACCTATTATACACAACTGTTGAACGAATTAATTCATTAATGTTTGCAAAGAAGTTTGAGATCCTCTAGCAGAAGGGACTACACAATGGCTAAGTGTTAATTTATTATTCTTTATTATCGTATTCAATGGGACA
Organism: Leptosomus discolor; assembly: GCF_034619465.1. Lineage (NCBI taxonomy): Eukaryota > Metazoa > Chordata > Aves > Leptosomiformes > Leptosomidae > Leptosomus > Leptosomus discolor. Next base: position 83,888,020 of record NC_141393.1, read on the forward strand.
TGTAGTATAAATCTTTTAAAAAAACCAAACAAAAAGCTCATCAGGAGTCTCTTATTCACACTGTCAAAGCTGGTAATGACCAAATAGTCTTGTTTGTGGAAGTACAAAAAAAATAACCCATGCTACTTGCTATGTTGAAGCAGCAATTAGCACACATTGTAGGGAGAAGAAGTGGAGCTAGACCAGAAATGAGCCTTGATGAGCCTAATTGCCTTTAATTATCCCTAAACATTTTCTTGTTGTCTGTCTTATGAAGGCAGAAGAAACCCTGTAGCTCTAAAAGGAAATAAGGCTTGGTTTTGTTTTCATCTTTTAAAGAGGGACATAATAGCCACCATGGAAACATGTTCTTAATCAACGACATTAAACTCCTGGCTGCTCTGCTTCTCTTGAAATTGCCTAGCTTCATTATTGTCAGGGGGAAGGAGGAAGGGAAGGGGTTTAATCACTATTTAGCTTTTCTTAGCAAATTAAAATATTAATTACAATACGCATTATTTTATCTTTGCTGAAGCTATTTGTAAGTATTGGTGAATGAGAGCTCACTTCATGTCGGAGTAATTTATTCTCAAACTATTCAGACTTACTTTTTCAATTCCTTTTGAAAAATCATCGGGGCATGAAATGCTGTCTTCTGAGAGCCAAGAAAAACTATCTTTTTTTTTTTTCCTTTTCTTTTGGTCTTGAAGATAACTGTATAATTAAAGGTACGTTTTCGAAAAACTAAAATGTGATTACTTCAGCACAGTCAAATGCTACGGGAAGCTGAGCAATGGAAGGCCAGACACCTCCGGACTAATGGACGGCTGTTCCTCTTTTGTTCCTATTTACATGACGCAATGCAGTAACCAACCTGATGCTTTTTCAGCTCGCAGAATCACGAAAAAGAGAGGAGGAGGCTTTTGGTGAAAGGAACCATCATAGGAAATCCATGGCTTCTGCCAACCTACCCCGCTCAAAGCTTAATATGAGTAAAGCTGGTTTGGTTGATGGAATACAGAAACACGGTGGGATTAGAAAAGTGATCAGTACAATGAGCAAAATCAGCACTATTACGCATCCTTCGTGAGCATCGTGCACTTTCCTTGGTGTGCCCGCGCCACTTTTAGTTTTGCACTGTGAACATTCTGCTGTTGCACTTCGTAGGGAGGAAAGTTTGCAGAAAGGGAACAAATTAAGGAATGTTTCCGCATCAAATGGTGGCTCAGTAAACTTTCTTTTAATTAAAATGTATGCTGGCATAAATCAGTAGAGTTCTAGTAGCTGTAGTGAAGCTGTGTTGATTTATACCAACTGCAGATATAATTAATTAATCGGTTGAAGTCATTCGTGCAGAATTGTGTGGAAGGCCGTAGGCAACAGCGCTATGTCAAACAGAGGCAGTCCTGCACACATTGCTGGCGTTGCTGTAGGTCGCTGGACAACAGATAGAGAAAACCAAAGGCGTATTTCTGGTTTTCCACTCCACAGTGGTCTGTGGCTTCTGCTTTCCTTGTGGTGGTCTCGCGGAGTTGGTGGGTATTGCTGGGAAAAGCAGGGCACGACTGCGAGGAGCTGTGAGAGCGTTCAGCCGCTGTCGAGAGAGCCCTGCTAACCACGGGATGCACCTCTGCAGTCTCAACCGTCAAAGGTGTTTAAGCTTAAGAGTCTGATGTAATTAAGTCAAATTGCCAAAATTAAATCTATTGATAAACAGAGGGCAAAAGACAATATGAATCTGGCTTTGAAAGTAAATCTTTCTTTTCTTTTCTTTTCTTTTCTTTTTTTAAACAGTCAAGTTAGCAATTAAGAAAAAAAGTGAGGTGAAATTTGCCAGCGGCAGCTTCCATTTCAGCGCAGTTCTAGACCCGACCTCTTTTACCATCGTGATCTCTTCCTTTCACCTTAAAGAACAAACACTTTAAAAGCTCGGGGTATGTGTGCAGAGAGGGTCAACCAACCCAAACAGTATTTTTAATTGTAGCCATGGGATATTCATCTCAGAAGACATGACATGGGGTCAAAGGATTTTCTTTTCTTAATTGCAGAAACCTTACACAGGCTTACTCCTAGACATTCTTGCTGACCTACATTATTGATGTGGTCTGACTCACTGGTCTTTATTTATTTGGTATGGCACCTCATTCTCCTGCCCCATTGCCATGTTTTCTGCTTTTTTTTCTAGTTGTTCTCTTTATTATTGCCTACTGTTCTTACGCTGCAAGTAAAGCTGAGAAAAATACCTTATGAAGCCTGGCTACAGCGCCTCTTGTGACAGCAGAAACAAAGAATATGACCATTTCTCATTCCTTCTTGTCCTACCTAAGCACAAAGACAGCATTTGATTAATCCTGCATGCCTGTACATACATTACCTCTCACCAAACAGTTTTCTTTTTCCATATGTGGATGTTCTTGGCCTACACATGACAGGAAGAATTCCTTCCCAGAACACAGAGCACTGCAATGACAGTCCTTTGCTTGCACCTTTCTAATAAATTTGTGACCCAGGAGATGAAGCTGGGTCTGCGGTCCAAGAAAGTGATTATTCAGAGTGCTGGAATGCTAAATATTGCCCATCTTGGAGGGCTGGCCCATCCTATAGGAAATTTAAGCCACTTTCTGAGTTATATTCTCTTCCCATCTTCAAAGGAGTTTTCCTTGTTGCATACAAGTAAGAAATTTTCACAAGCTCTGCCAGGCTGTTCGGTTTAATTTTTGTTTTCCATAGAGCGTATCTACTAAGAGCAGCATCACATGGGCTTGGTCTAAGCAACGCTTTTCCCTGTACTTGAGCTGTCACTTTAAAGAGTTCATTGTGTTACAGCTGCTGCAGACCAGATGCTCTTTATTGTAGCTGCTTTCCCTTAGCACTCGGTGTGTATCACTTTGTATGGAGATTTACAGAAGTGGTTTAAACACATACAACTTCTGCTGTTGCCTTTATAACTCCCTTCCTCCCCAGGTTTCCTGGAGTAACTCATGTAAATTCCTAGCTGAACTAAGAAATTAAATCCTTAATGGTAAAATATCTATATTATCTGCTTGAGGATGATGAATTGGTGGTTTTGTGTAGGATTATGTACATCTTGTGCACAGATGTTTGACCTTTCCTATAGACATGTGTTACTCATGTATTTAGTGAGGAACGGGGTTGGCTTTCCAGCAAGAGGTTGGATCAGGCCCTTTGAAAGCTTTGTTTATGCTTCTCTGTGGCAGAATCAATGCAAGAGAGCAAATGATTGCTGCTATTTGCCCCTTTACCTGTGTCAGCACTATTCCCTACAAGCTGAGAGGAATCCAGGAATCAGAAGGCTTTTGGGAGGTAGAGGGGAGAGAAGTTAATAGGAACCGTATTAGTACAGCTGCTAGACGTGTAACATTTTATTTGCTCTGTGATCTTTGCTTGCTGTGTACAAGGCAGCAGTTGAAGGGAGAGTTTAGTCCTGAACCCAGGTTCAGCAGCCGGGCTGCCACCGGCTTCAGTTTGGATTGGGAGCCAGAAGCAGCTGGTTTTACAGAGGTGAAAGCCTGCATCCATCTCTCACTGGTCCTGTTGACTTCACAGCCTCTGCAGAGCTCTTAGCTCCTCTTAGTCTCAAAGGTACAACTCTGTCTTCCTGAGGAGCTTGACTTTGAAGAATGGGAGGGTTGTTGTGATCTCCAGGTCAGGGGCAACTTGGCTTCCCAGCTCCTGGTAAGCTTAAAGAGAGCCTCAGCGAGGATCCAGTAGGCTGTTCTAGAAATTCAGCAATGTGAAGAAAGCAGCAGCTTCTGCTGGGTTCCTGATGATCCTCTTGGTGTAGATTTTTTATAGTTGTTTGGGGTTTTTTAAATGACAGTAAGGTCTATATTCAAAATTTTTACGTTTCATATACGAGTGCCTAAAATTGTGTGCAACTTACTTTGAGCCTAGGAAACCTAGGAAAAGATGAAGAGATCTTCCAGACCTAAGGAGTCATCTTACGCTGCCATCAATGTTTTAGGGCATTCTTCTGTGACAGTTATTTTTCTAGGTTGCACCATTGTTGCTGAAAAACTTGCCCTTTCCCCCATTACTGTGAGGGGAAGCATGCTGAAGATAAAGCAGCCTCACAGACTGACCATGTGAGGTCAAGCACAGTGGGGTCTGGGCCAACCTCTAAACGGGGTCAGAGACAAGCCCTTAACTTTTACTTGAGCATCTTTTTCCTCTTCAATTTTGGGAAAGCTCGTGTCCAGCTGATACTTGAAAATAAAACCAGAAAATGCACATCTCTCTTGCTCAAGACAAAGTGAAGACGGGGGTCTCATAGCTCCCCACCAACTTTAACTGAATGCAGTGCAACAACACTCAGGGACACCAAAGCAGTTCTTTAACTTGGCATGGCTGTGATAACATGGTCTTTAAACCTCACAAAGTTTGGAGCACCTAAAGGAAGGCTGTGCTGTGTGTGTTAAACAATAGTTTAAGGAGTGCTTCTGGTAGTCATTTAATTTCTCTTTGCCCTAACAACAAATCTTTCCATGCATAGTAAAGATCAGAAAGACTAAGAATACGTTTTGGGGGTGGATATGTTTATTGGTAGTCCTCATTTGCCAATTCCTTGTGGTGGGTGGAAAAAACCCAACAACCCAACAGGCAAGATTTATCCCTTTCTACTCCGTGATCACGCACTTCTGTCTGTTAGCAAGCTCAGAACTCCTCTCATATAAAATCCTATTTGGTTTCTCCTGGCAATATTTTCATGGTGAATTGGTAGTTCTGGCAAACAGGTTTAAAAATCGATTTACACTTGATGATAGCAGTAGATTTCAGATAGACGTTGTGAAGGTTTGAAAGCAGTTCTGCCCTTTGCCATGCCATAATCACACAAATCTCATTGTGTTGCAGTGGGATGCTGTACAAAGGTAACTAAGGTAGTGCTTGTATAAGAAACAGTACAGTGTTCGCAGGGTGGTGCTTTGCCAGAATAAATGATGTTGTGTTCCTCGTCAGAGTTGCTAAGCCCATCTAAGTGCCCAGCAGCATGACTGTACAGCTTCCAGCAATTAGCTGGAGACTATTGAGCTGATATTTTAAAGTGTAAAATCATGTTTCTGAAACTGCTAATAAATCACCAGCCACAGTCTCCAAAGGGCAATTTTGTCTTGTACGTTATGCTACACTTCTGCTTATATAAATTAGAACTGTCCTCATTTCTGATCTTTGCTGTATTTTCTTCCTTCATCTCTTTCATTACTCAGCAGCAAGCTTGTATTTTATGTGCAGAATAAATGTTAGTCCTGTCCAAACAGCCTAAATGCAGTTTATGTACCACTGAGTTTCAGCTAAGTGTATTGAACTGAAGGTGCCTTGAAAGCTGCCTGCACTTCTGCCAGCGTGGGGTGCACATCACCTCTCAGGCAACGCCGTGTGGCCTGTTGTGACTAAGGATTACAGTGCACCGCTGGTGTGAGATGGATTCCCAGATCATCCCTTTTTCTGCCATAGCAGCTGCTGACAAGCTGGTATCACCAAAGTCACCTGGAAACTCATGGAGTTTGGAATTGAAAGTTATTTTCTGCTCTTGGAGTAGATTCACTTTTTTCCTGGCAAAACCAATAAATCCAAAGGTGGTGTCTATGTCTATGTCTATGTCTATATCTATATCTATGTCCATGTCTATATCTATGTCTATACCTATATCTAATCTATATCTATATATGTCTATATATCTATATCTGTATCTATATCTATATCTATCTATTTCTGTATCTATAACTATATATCTATATCTATCTGTATCTATATATCTCAATATATCAGCACTACCTGTGCCATTGTGTGTGTATATGTATATATATGTGTGTGCATATATATATATATATATATACATATACACACAATGGCACAGGTGCCTCTGGCAGTTCAGCAGCACTCAACAAAAGCCAAACCAGACATATTGTGACGTATTTTTTTTAAAGCGTCATCTAAACCACAGACAACGCGGTTCCTGTCACCGAATGACTGTGGCATGAATGGGCACATTCCTTCAGAAGGGGAGGAGCCCTGTTGAAAATTCTTCCTGAAGACTTCAGTCCCGCCTCCTGTCTTCTCATAAGCAATGATCCTTTTAGTTCCCACCACCTGTAAAACTGAAGGATCAGCATTTACCTGCCTGCACCGTTACCTGGGAAAAAAGGGATCTTCAGTTACAGTTGAAGGTAGACTCGTTTCTACCATTCGACCCAGGTTCAAGAAGTCCAGTGGCATTGCAGCGTTGAATATAGGCCAACCCATTCTCTTACAGTTGTATTTGACATTTTGTTTTGAATATTCCTAGTAACAGTGCGTTCAAGGTAGGTTTTCATCTTCTTCACCTGTTTGACACTGTCAGCAATGACTGCCAAGTAATCGATAGTCCTGACCTAGGATTTATTTTGCAGCCCAAGATTGGCTTTAAAATTTGTCAGGTCACTTTTTTTTTTTTTTCCCAACACTGTAATGGCTAAAACTGTAGGATGGAAGAGGAAAACGGAGATGAAAACTGAGACTCTCAAGGTATCAGCAGAATTAAAATCCATCTTCTACCACTGCATTCCTAAATATAGCGAAAGGTGGCAATAGTCTTTCCCAGAGGAATGCCCCCCTTCACGATGAGGCACGAAGCTGGAGACCACCCCGGCACTTGCAGCTTGTTCTCTTGCAAGAGGGGAAGCAGTTGCGTGCCACAGTCTGCAGGCACTAGAGAGCGGGCGGGCAGGGCTTGCTGGCATCTTCCAAACCCCCCGTTTTTAGAGTGGGCGACTGGAATAGAAAGCTGTAGCCTCAAATGCTTGCTTGGGCTTGAGGAGGGCTCTGCTGACACTTGAAGTGACCTCAGTCTGTACGGAAAAGCAGCCAACTTTGGGAGACGCAGCTTGCAAGAAGAGGAACAATGTCTGTTTTCCTCCCCAGCTGCTCCTGAACTCCAGAAGTACGGGCAAGCCCATTCATGGAAGATTATCTTTCGTCCCCAGAGTCTGCAGATTTTACCAGACTGGAATGATCTGTGTTTTTTTGGTTTTTTTAGTTTTTTTTTTTGAGCAGGTAAATTATAAGATACTGAGTCACTCTGAAACACTCATTCTCCATTTCTCCTAGGACTTCAAAAGTGATTGATCCTTTTGTACCACTTTTTACACCTTCTCCATCACCCTCCTTTACGTTCCCATTTCTGCCTGTAGCAGACCTTCTGCAGACGAGAGTGGCTGAGGATATGGACGTTAAAAGAGCCGCTGATGAGTTGAGAATAAAGGCTGGGGCTTTAATAGAGATAGGAGACGTGTGTTTATATGTTGTCTTTAGTTTCGACACTGAACTGTTATATGGTTTTAACAATTGCGCAGCATTTGTTTGGTATGGAATGGCCTTTGTGTGGTAAATATTTTATGCCTTTAAGAATACAGATGTGGTTGAAACAAAGATGAGGACTCATAATTCACAAGATTTCCAATTTAAACAGCAGAATTAAATACAAACATAAAAGGATTTTTATGATTGTCTCCTTGCTCGGCAGAACGATAGTGTATTTGAATATAAAATAGCAAAGGTTGTAATACCTCACTTTTTTCTGCTAAGCCTCTTCATAAGGTTGTGTATCTCTCACAGGAAAATGTCTGAGAGGCAAGAAGTTCTAAGATGAGGTTAAATGAATGAAAGTCTTGTGGATTTTCTGAAAACTGCGAGCTTCACAAGCACAGCTACTTATTTTACTAATGCCTTCAAATCAGCAGAAGTGCAAGTCCTTATCTTTTCATATAATTTTGCTGTGATTAATAGTACGTATTGTGTGATGTTTTCAGGATCACGGCCTCAACTAGTAACTACAGAAACATTTTAAACTTCTGGTTTCGGTTTAAAGGAATTAGGCGTGTAACAGCAGTTGCTCTGTCTCTTAGAACGGTCCCCTAAAGCCCCATCTGGGATGCTCTCTGGGCAGATGTCTTTGCTCCGTGTCTGCAGCGACACTAGATACCGTTGTTTAAGCACAGAATTATTCTCATTGTTTATTGCTTGGCTGCTCCTTGTGTCTTACGGGGCAGAGAAATTTCAAACGTAATTAGACAGCCCTGGAGATTTGCCCCGTGAGTCCAGATCTGAGCTGTGGCTTTTTCCCAGCTGTTCTTCCTGAAGCTGAAGCTTGCAAAGAGCCTGCAGGAAAGCAGCTGGTTAGAAATCCAGTTTGAAAAGGAGCCTGCCCCAGAGGACTCTTCCCCAGTTTGCTGGGGGTGCTTATGCTGGTGCGTCCTCTTTGTGCGCAAGGCCTTTGCCCCACAGCCTTTGAGCTAGAACATGGTGCAAGAGACTTGCTTGTCTGAGTCCTTCTTTGGCCGAATTGCTCCAGGGAAGAGGAAATGCCCAGTTAAACAAAATGAGCATTAATGAAAGTGTCCGTCTCATGATTCTGGAAAAGTATTTAAAACAAAAATCTTGAGGGAGATTTTTCTGGTATGTGTTCTCCCAAATGTCTTAACTGCTGAGTTACCACCCAGCGCACAGTACATCTATCTGTGTTCTGTGGATTAATACAGCCGAATAGCTGTGATTTTGAACCTCCGCACAAGCTCAAAGAAGTATATGAGAGCAGAGTCCGACTCGTATTTCCATAAAGATAGGGAAAACAAGAATTTAAAATTGGGTTCCAAAGTGAAAACACAACTGCAGCTTATCTGCATTCGTTCTGTTTTGAACAGGGTTTCCAGAACTTCGACATTTTTCAGCAAAGAAACACTACTACGGCAAAAAAAAAAAAAAAAAGAAAATGTATGTTGCATTAAAATCACTTTCTTCAGTTATCATTTATTTATTTTGTATTGAAATAATCATTAAAAACCCCTATGAGGCTGATGGTAGATAGTTGCCTGACTGTCTTGCTAACTCTGAGCCAAGTTATTATAATTTCTAATTAATAGTGCCACAATATTGTAGCAGGACTGTAATAATGACTCAGGCAGGAATTTGGCCAAGAGCTTTTCATTGTTGTAAATGTTTTAAAAGATATTTAGCTACCCGAAGGCACCTTTTAAAATGTACCTCTTCGATTTTGGCATTCTACCAAAACCTCAGTCAGAGAGATGCCTTTTGCAGCCTGTCAGAAGGTCACCAAATTCAGTTTATTTTAGAATAAAGAACAGTTAGAAAAGCTTTGTATTATTCTTTGAGTACAGAATGACAATTTAGGGGAGAGTTCCTTTAAAAGTCTTCCAGGGAAGGACATGGTTTGTAGTTAGCATTGTCAGGAGTATAGTTCTAACACTCTTTAGAAATGCATATATTAATTTTGCGACTTCATTTTACAAGTATTAACCTCAGAAGGGTGTATGGATATTAGTTTCCTGCAGCTGTTGTGAAACCTCTTCCCACCCATCAATATAACAAATGTTTCTGGGTAGCCCCGTTTCAGAGGTGCACCAGAATGCGGATTCACAAACGTAAACGGGAGCTTTTGCCATATTGATGCTAACGGACTGTTTTTATTAGAAATTGGGCAGAACTGGTTTATTTTAAAATATACCAAATTAGCTGCAATAAAGATTTCCATCGACTCTTAGTTCTTCGCACCACAGAAGAAGGATCTATTTTGGATCCTTCCATCAGTGCCATTATGTCTTCGTGCCTCAATCCCTCCCTGGACAAACACTTGAGCTTCTTTTAGCGCGTCATTAAAGTTCTCACCCTCCTTAGCCAATGCACTCTGATTCTTGTTCAGTTTTTTGGTTTAGTTGGCTGGTTTTTTTCAAATTTGTGCTTCTCTTGCTTCTGCGATCTGTGTTTCTCTGTTATCATCCTCCTTCCCTTTGGTCAATGATTACTTTCCAGGGGCTCCTGTTAAGTTGACTTGCCTTTCCTCATGGAATGTTGCAGCCACAGTGAATAACCTTAGAGGACAGGCCTCTGAGATTCCTGTCGTCTCCTCAGCCTTATTTCCCCTATTCTGGGAAAAGAATCGTGTCTGTTGGGTTTACTTTCTGTTTTCTCCTGAGCGCAGATGACCCATTGGAAGCGAAAGCAATGAGCCGTGCCCTGTTACCGAGCGCTGCAGAAGTCAGCGTACGAAAACGAACAAGGGATTCTCTGTCCTTCACTATGATTTGCACTATCCCAGTCTTTACTGAATTAAATGCGTTAATAAAGGACTTATGTAGCAGCTAAGAAGGAGCTGGCTGTCATTTATCAATTAATTACCCATGAAAACTGACGTTACATGGTAGTTGTAATCGTACCCGTGGTGTTAGGCATATGCTACATAAAAATGCAGTCACCTTGAAATAATATGGGCAAATCAGTCTGTAACCTACAGAATACTATTAATAAAGTAGTCCGAAGTACTGCAGGACTGAGGGTGGTCTCTGAGTGGTCTGTGGATAGACTGTGGGATATTTAATTCCTTTTTCGGTTCAAGTTTTGGGTGATCAAATCGGTAGAGCCACCTTTAATTCTGAAATCAGGGATCTTTCTCTTACCAGATGCATGGAGTAAGTTTAATAGTTCTTTGGGGAGGGCAGGGGGCAGACAGGTGGTGGAAAAAACAAGTTGTAAGGGAAATTAAAGGTACATTGGTAGAACTTGTATTGTCTTCAGCAGCTAATTTCTACAGCAGTAGAATGAAGGCCCTGATTCTGTTCTCATTGCTGTTCTCTTTTAAAGCCAGGCTGATGCAAGGCCAGTTGCAGACATTTTGTTGTTGGGGGATGAAAGGGTCTACGCAGCTGCCAGGTTACAAGTGCTCCCAGTCACTTGTGCTGCTTTAGACGCTGCTACTGCAGGAGCTTGGGGAGAAAACAGTACAAACCAGGAGAAAGTTCCTGTCTGGTAACACTTACCTGGGTCTGGGTCTGCTCCTGGCTCTGGAATGAATGAGAAAACATGGAAAGAAAGCAGCTACGGTACACAAGGATGGCAATCTAGCTTAGGGGTTGTATAAACTGGGCTGATAATGCCCGCTCCTCTGAATCACTGAAAGTATTCCTGAGCCCCCGCTACGCTGATGCCATTTAGCTTTCTGGCGGTGCTCTAAGTCGCCAGGCTGCTGGCTCTTTTTTGGCAAAAAGTCATTGACTCGATGAACTCTTCCTGCTATGGTGACTTGAGCAGATACCAAGACTGTTCAGATTTTGCTGCTGGAGTGGCAGACGATGAAGGCGAATGATAGCGCAGCAGTGTTTGTGTTAGGGAGTCAATGTCCATTGGCTTTTCTCTTCCTCTGGAGACAGATGTAGTCACTGCCCAGAAAGCTTGCAGCCAGCACTTGTAAATGAGGTATAACGAGCGAGCAGCAAACAAGAACACAATGAGACTGAGGTAGTTACAGCAGTATGATGGCCTAGAGCCTGTTTAAATCAACAGCAATATGCTCGTTAACTGCAGTGGTCTTTGGAGTCTAGAAAGATGAGGCAAGAAAAAAAAAGCTGATGACACTTCAGTTTTTATAGATCAACTTATCTAATGTTCCATTTGGCTTTGAGCAGAAAATACAGCGAACGACTTGGGAAGGCGGTTGAGTGCTGGTTTGGTTTAGTTAGATTTCGCCGCAGTTATTCATCACGGTGTCTGACAGGCACAGGTAAAAGGTTTTCATTATCCCCCCCCCTACACACCCCCCACCCCCCCCAGTAAATAAAAAAACCTTAATAGGAATGTAATAGTAGAAGCCACAATATATTTGTAGTTTAAAACATTCCTCTCTCCAGCTTTAACCTATGGCTTAATAAATGAAAATTAATATGCAAAAATTGCAAAAATTATGCACAGGCATTCATTTCAGAGTCAGAGCTATTTGGATGCAGCTGTAAATGTACCAGTTGTGCCAATAACTAAACAATACATTTGTTCGGGCTTTATTGTTGGAGCATTTTACACTTCAAGTATATTATATGCTTCTGATCATACGCTGTGCACCATGTACTCTTTGTAATTACGGCAATCTGACTAGTTGGGAAGGTTGAAAAAGGTAACTGCCACAGAAATCTGAAAAGGGAATTAATTAATACATTTCGTTATGTAAGAGAGCACTGTCAAAGTTCCCATTTTATGTCGAGTTTGGAGATATGCTAAGATGCTGCCCTTTGGAAAAAAAAAAAAAGTATTCTTTTTTATTCCAGCTACACTGACAGAGATTCACTTCAGACTTTATTCCAAAGCCATCTACGCGTCTCATGTCGAAATCTGGGCTGTAAGTTGTGCCACCTCCGCGCAGTAGAACAGAGGTGAGTAGCCTCTGGAAGCAGATCAGCATGAGGAGAAGCGAGGTCAGGGTACAGGTAAAGATTATGTTGTCTGGAATGGGAAATAAGACACTGTCACCCTTTTTTGGACTATGCTGTAGCGGATCAGTTCTCAGGTAGGGTGTATGCTACATACAAAACTTCAGATTTGGGGCACCAGCTAAAGGAACCGTCTCTGTTGTGAGACTCACTCCCGAACCAGGCATTCTGGTGGTCAGTCCGTGTTGGGACCCAGGAATGGGGGCACTGGTGGTGTGTACTGGGCACCCAGTGTTGCTGTAATTGTCTTAGTCTTCCTCGAGTCGAGGGATCCATTGTTAAATCCGTTCTAGCTGATTCAAAGCAGGGACTTCAACCTCGAGGTGCCAAAAGGGTGACTGCCTTAATTTGCCTGTTGTATCCCCATCTTTGTAAGAAGCTTTCAGTCAGACTGGAGGAAGGGAACAACTGCTTTTTTGCTCAGCATACTGCTTCAAGAATACAGGTTTTAAGTTCCTACTGACAGTGAACATGGTTTATCTGTTTTTCAGACAGCTGGGCGGAAGCACGAGCTCCTCTACAGACAAATGGTGTGTCAGCGGCCAATTGCAGGGAAGATAAAGGATTCCCAAAGCTGTGAATATTGCAGTCAGCTATCTGGGGTTTATTTAATATCCTTTTATTCCAGCTTCTTTCATCACTTTAGTCTTTGCAAGTCGGAATCTAAATGGTTCAGTTGAATACGTTCACAGAAGTATGATACAATAACTTCTGCCCAATTCCAATACAGACTGGATTACCTGCATGTCTTACTTGCCCTTCTACTCTTCTTCTGTTTCTGTAAAACAAGTCTCCCAGTCAGTCTTTCCCATTTCCTATTTTGATCATCATCATCTCTTTGTCTCCTTTAAGCTACTGTGGACAGGAACCGAAGATAAAACGTGTGTTTATAGGTAGCATTTTAAAACAGCCGCAATTTCAGTGCTGGACCAACCCTCTGATTAGACAAGTGGAAAAGCTGTGATGTATACTCTATAATAAATGTCAGAGCAAAGAAGAAAAAACCATCCCATTAAAGGCAAGCAATAGCCAGGAAGTAAGCGAGGAACCTGTGTCAAAAAGCAAAACGAATTCAAGAGCAGAACAGAAGTTCAAGGGTGACAAAGAAAAGGATCACAGCCCTTTTGGTGAGTAAATACTTTTAGACAGGTATTGATCTGCTGGGGGGAAAACAACGTACACTCTCCGTTGCGAAATAGCACTTGTTGGGGGCGATGCACGCAGGAACGAGGTTACAAGTAGTGAAGAGAAACAAAGTGGTTTTCCATGGTTGGAAAGCGTTTTGAAAAACTGAGGTCTTTTTTGTCCTTTTATTTTTAACGCCCAGTACCCAAGTCTAAGAATCAACAAGCTGAAATGCAGAAAGATCCTCTTATTGATTCAGAAGAGAAATAATAACTTCTACCACTGATTTAAGCGAGGCTGGGGCTTCACTACAGGCTTTACCATGATGGACAGTAATTTGGTGCTGACAGCAGAACACACATGGCAACCAGAAGCATTTTGCAAAAGCTCCTGTCTCCTGGTCTTTCCACTGTTCCTCCTGCTGAAGATGTTACCGTGGCCCAGTGCTGGGCTTGGAGTACCTGGTACCTGTTATTTTTCTACCAACTCAACCTGGATTCCTTGACTCGTAGGGTCATTTGGCTAATGGAAGAAGTTGAATATGCATAAATATAAATGGGCAAGTTGTCTTGTTTCCTAAGAGGAAATAACGCACTAAACCTCGTCAGTCCCCACCCCAAACTGTTCAGTTATTCCTTAACCTGTGGAGAGAAAAACGATTAAGTAGTGAGCATTAAATTTACCAGCGATGCTACCAGAAGGAGAGCACGGGTGTGGACCAGCACTGACTCTGCGATACGGCAATGAACCAGAGGGGTTGAGCCACAGGGAGAAATGGCAGGACATAGAGGGCACCAGACAGCAAACCTCACTGTGTTCCTGTTAACTGCTGCAGGTCTGGAATGACCTCACAGACCTCCATCAAAATACGCTGATTTCCCATGGACATAAATTGAGCCAAAACTCAATCGGGCCAATCCCGCTTCATACCTTGCGGTACTTCACTCTGGGGCACGCAGCAGACAGCAGCAGGCTGACCCACCGTTGCACGTGGGGACGCTTTAAATCCTTCCTTTTCCCTGTTTTGGAGGATAAAGACATACTAAATATTTGACACGCAGGAACCCTTCACTTGCCTGTCATCACCATGCATTCAGCAGAAACGCGGCTCTTCTGTAAGCAAGTGGTGCCGGGGCTTTGAAGATACGTAGCTTTGCTAGGCTGAACGCAGCGTTGTACCATCCGTGGAATACTTAAGGCAATGAAAAAAAAAAAAAAAAAGATCCTTTTCATTTCAGCGCTTGCTAATGGACACCTTCTCAACCCTGCTCCTGGGGGTGTTGCTGACCCTTCCACAACGTGTGCCGGCTGGTGCACAGACCATCGCAAGAGCAGCCTGTACCTTTGTAGAAACCTTGAAAGCTGTTCTATTCCTCATTTATTTGATCAGAAAAAAAACGTGAAACAATTTTCTGTATCACGTCATGAAAAAGGACTTCATTTTTATTGGTAGGAAAACGTCATCTAAATAATAATTTGGCAGACTTCTAGACCCTCACTAGTTGCAACTAGATGCTGGAAGACTCCTTTCAAAACACTGAAACTTGTAAATCAGTGTGTGAAGAAGCAAACCAAACAAGGCCACTGTTATTTGAACAATTGTCCAGATCCTGATTCTTCTGCTGCAAAGAAATGTATTTTATGTTTCCTTTTCCTGATGAATGCAAATCAAATATTAACAGATTACGTTTCAATGTAATCGTCATATTCTAGGGAAGGGTTGAGGAGCAGATAGGAAGAAGAAGAGGAGTTGTTTGTTTTTACCAGGGCAGCCAAGAGCTTTTCTGTGTGTATGTTTAATGAATGAATCAGCCTCCTTTAGCACACAATTGCTTAGATCGATAATTATTCAAGAAACAATAGTGCCTTGGGAAAATCTATAGTAATAAAAAAGAAATCTGGATGGGCTGAATAACCTTTTCAGGCAGATATTTATCTCCAAATGAAGCTATTTTTCGTAAGGTTTCTATTCTTTAGAAAATGCATTATTGGATGGTTAAAAAATAATCAGATTGTTAGTGTTTAGAGCCTGGAGTTGAGGGTGGCAGTGAAATAAAGCATTAATGGATGGTATTCTCAGATGTATAGCCGGGAAGATTGTGAGGTTTTAAGTATAAAGACAAAGTGGCAATATGAGCTGAATCTATGCATCTGTACTCCAGCGACAACTGTTACCATTACCAATATGAACAGATAGCAGGTTCTAATTAAAGTTACAAGCCAGAGGGAATAGGCATTAAGAAAGAAAAGAATAATTCCGTGAATAAATTGCACTTGATTTACTAGTTCACAAAAAAGGTCTAAAAATTAGTATCTGAAATTACTTTAAATACAGCATCTATCAAACCGCAGAACAATAATCAAGTCGACCTAATTAGAACACTTATAACTATAAGCAGCATGTAGCATGTTCTTATCTTGACGTGGGGAGACCAAGTAGTCCCCTAAGTGCCAGTTAATCTACCACAAACTTTTGCTGAGACCTAGAAGAAACCCCCGGCAGGAGCTACCTGCTTACTGGAGATGTCAGAGTATCCAGAATGCGGCCTCTTCTGCTCTCTGCATCTGAGAGCAATTTCGGTGTGCACACCGTCATCTGGACCACGAAAGGTCCTCAGCAAATTGCACAGCACTTCCTAGGAGAGGTTTTGTTCATAAATGTAGGTTCTTTATCTGTAGGTGTCACTTTTACTTACACTTTTGCTTGCTTTTAGTATTCACTCAGGCCAGCGATCCTTTAAATATGAGACGAGCCTCGTCTCTGCAGACACAGACCTTTTAAGAGGGGATGCAGACCAGACTCCTCAAGTGATGCTGAGGAGCATGATGCCGTGTGTCCTACCTGAACTGCCTTGCTGGTACTGGTCAGTCTTGGTCTCAGGGAAGGGTGTGTTCCCAGCTTTAGAAAAAAGGGCTAGATAATTTCCAAGAAGCCTATGCTAAGGCAAATGCCCAAACAACTTTCTCTTGCTGGGTGTGTTAATTGTTTGGTTTTTTTTTCATTTTCAGTGGGTTTGTGAGTGGTAGAGTTTTGGTCCATTGAAATAAGTTGCTTTGGTTAGATTCAGTTTTGAAAGGATGCTTTGAAAATTCCAAGTCACGCTTGGAATGATTTTTCCTAGGCTGTTTTCTGTAAGTATACCATGATCTGGCAATGCTAGGCCATAAACATGAATTAACAAGTTTCAAGAGTTAGAAATGCTTCGCTAAACCGAAGCATTTTGTCAAATTACCCAGACAGATGGACACTAGTGAGATTTTTCCGTCTTGCCTTGAAGGGGCGGCAGCTAGTGGTGCTGGAAAGGAGAGAAATGAGAAAGGGCTGAATCGATTCTGTACCTCATTTGATTCATATTATCCCTTTATTTTCTTCTCCATCTGTCTGTGTGCCACTTCTCCCCAGCTTTTGAGAAAAAAAGTCCAGGCTCAGGCTCTTCCAGCAGCCTCTAACACGCTTGGAAACCTTCACTGTTTGATATAAACTCGCACGTGTTTGTGTAATAAAGAATGGCTAACGAGCCTTTAGGAAACTGGCTTTTAGAAAAGAGCTGCTGACCAGCCTTTAGAGAGAGGGAGGGAGGCCGATTGGTGCTGACCCTTACGCACAGATCCATTGCTGACTAACACACACTTTAAAGATAAGAATGAAGCAGAATCCGCCAAGCGAAGGACACCAGGCGGAATCCTCCGATCCAACCGTGGGGCTCAAGGAACGCAAAGGACTGAGCAGGAGAGATAAGGAGGGCAGCGAGCAAGAGCTGGTCCTGCAGTTTGGAAAAGACCCAGGATGGTACAGGGCAGGCACCACAGGACGAGTTCAAAAGTTCAACCATGAGAAAGACTCGGACCTTCATCCCCAAAGACCACCAAGGACCACCAACGGAGGCGTAACTTGGGCGGACTGAGGCGGGACTATGGGAGTAACTTATGTTAATGAATTCCTGGAAATGATTAGAATAACCCAACCTTTCCTTAGAAATGTAATGAATAAACACGAAAGCTGTAAATATCAGGCAAGAATCCTAACGTCTGCGCGCGCACGTCTGGAAGGAGCCCTCCCCCGTGCCGCGATCAAGAATCCCTGCTGGATAACACCGAGTTGTTACTGAGTTTTCTCGGCTTCATTTGTGCTCTGCCACGGAGACAACCCTGCCACCAGCCGTTTCGGCCACACCTGACGCTCTCCTCGGGAAGGTTTGGAGCAGCAGCTTCGCGCTGAGCTGCCCCAGCTCGAGAGGAGCAGGACACCCGTCCACGTTGGCGGCGGCAGCACGGCCGTCAGGCAGAGCAGCCGCGGGAGGCATTAGGCTGCACGGAGCCATTTTGATTCTTCGGGTTTCTCGGCTCGATCCCGTGTGCGGGAAATGGAGGGCCCCGCTCGCACCCCGGTGCCGCGGGACCCGTCTTTGGCTGGGGAGCCCCTGCCCGCCGCCCTGCAGGCCGTGAGGCAGGGCCCGTGCGGCGAGCGTGGCGCTACACGGCCTTTCAGCAGCCTCCACAGCCCCTCACCTCGGGGTACGTCAAAACCCCGTGGAGTTTTCGGGGGCGCGCAGGCAGGAGCGGTGCCCCTTTCACCGCACAAACAGCGAATCCGGCGCGGTCGGAGCCTTCAGCTGCCAGGTGATGGGAACAGAGAGCCGGGGGAAGTTTTCCAGCCCGTTTTCCAGCGCAAAGGGGTGCACACGGGCTCATAAGAGATACGGAAAGATTCGCAACAGCAGCTCTGGCTGCAAGGAGCCAGCTGGAGGACGGGCAGAGCAGCGGGTGCTGCAGAGCTTCGGTGGTGGCATTTACACTGCGAAGCGACGCAGACTTGCAGGGCTTATCTCTTATCTCCAGACAAATCGTAATTATGGTCAGGACAGCAGCTTCAGCAGGGGAGGGAAGGAGCCCCTTTGTAACCTAATTTCTGGATTACGGCGCTCGCTGGTGCGCCCGGCGAGGCAGCGCCCCTGCCTGCGGTGCCTCGGCTCGCCTCCACGACACAGCGACCGAACTTGGGATGACAAAACCGTCTTGAGTGACAAAAAATGTACGTGTCTACAAGGTTAGAATGAATTCTGCCCGTGAAGTAATGCCTGCTGTACCTCTGGATGATGTACCTTGGGATTTCAGACTCCACCGAAGTCTCCCTTCGAACAGTGAAGTGCTTTTCGGGTCAGACATCCAGCAGCTCCACACATAGTGCAGAGGAAACATTGCCGAAGGAGATGTAACTGCTTAGGGCAAGAAAACTGTGCCTCTCTAACATACTGAAATTAAGTCAATTGTGCTGAGAGTAGAGGGAATGGTTGACGTAATTTATTTGGATTTAAAAAAGAAAAATGAAAAAAAGTCCTTGTAAAAGTATCCCTACCAATTAGCCATTAAAGCAAACCAGCGCTGGGGAGGTGAGAGCTGAAGTAGTTGTGTGTTAGAAACTGAGATTTAGAGCAGGATTAAACGGCCACCTTTTTATCATGGCAAAAGGCTAACGGTATGGTGCCCCAACACGCCGTAGTCAAACTGGTGCTGTCTGGGAAAGGGCATGAATACGCTGTGTGAAAGGTGGTGCTGTCTGCTGTGAACAGAGAATTATTTCGGTTAATCAGAACTAGGGAAGATCGTGAATGACCTGGGCTGACAAAGCGAACAAACGGGCAGTGTGATGCAGACGAAACGCGATGCTGACAAACACAAGGTTGGGCACACACTCAGGGGAATAATTGGAAGTATTAGTAGGCTTTGCCGCGCTCTAAATTAACCAGAAGTATTTAGGTCATTACTTGCTATGATCAGCCTAGTGGAAAAAAATTGTGTTGTGAAGGGATACTATGAAAACAAAAGGTGATGCGAGACCATGTAGGGGAAAAAAAAAAAAAAAAAAAAAAAAAGGCGGCACAGAATAGAAAACACAATGTCACCCATAAATCATCAACAACAATTCACCCATAATTTTGTTCTTGCCCTAGCTCTTAAAGCATACTGAAGTAATTCTGTGGCCTGGCAACTAAATGACTAGAGAGGTGGAGGAGGCTGAAAACAAGGACTTGTTCAGAAAGGAGTTAAGTAATAGGGAGAGGGGGGGGGGGTGTGAAGTATTTAAAACAATGAGTGGTAGAAAGAATACAAGCTAAGAAGTTGCTATTTATCCCGCTCACGCGAAAAAAAGAAGCAAAGTGGTATATTGGAAGCGAATGAAAACGGATTATTTTCGTGAAAACCTCGTTAACCTTCGGGACTCATTCTCTTAAGCAATCATGGAGGCCGCAAGTTCAGCAGCATTACGCTGTTTTGAAGCAATTCTTATGCTACAAGAGGGCTGGAACAGCTGTTCCAGACAACTCTTCAATGCTGCTTGTTCAGAGATCCTGCTTCTGCGCTAGAAAAGCCCGTGCGGAGACAAACCCGCGGCTTCCCGTTTGTGACTCGGCCCTTGCAACGCGCGCCCAGATGTTTTTGTGCTCAGCTTTGCCGTCTCCCCACTTCGAACCGGTCGGCAGCGCAGAGCCTACCTTGTGCTGGGGCTCCTGCTCCAGCACACAGGAGGAGGTGTGCACCCCCGGGAGAAACGGTTAGGAATTACATAAACTTTGCTGTAATTTTCTTGATAAAACTCCCTGCTCTGACTGTTATTTCTGCAACTGTGACCCCCCCCCCCCCCGTCTGGGATCCTGGACTGACGACTCCGGCAGCTGCTGCATTGTACGGAACGGTCCTCTACAAGCTCCTTGCTGCCCGGGTGAGGCTGGTCTGAATTCCAGGAGCATTTCTAACCTCTCCGGCTGCCCCACGGTGTGACCCGTTTCACACGCCGGGAGCGCTTGAGATTCATGATGACATAATAGAGTAAGATGAGATATTAATGCTCTTAGGCATGAATTAATGAAATACCATTGAGAATTTATCCTGCATGTATAAAAGGATTTGGAAGCTGTCGTTCTAAAAACCCCATGAAGGATTTTGCTGAAAATTCTCCAAACACTCTGTTGGAATAGAGAGGGTCCTAATGAACCTTTACTCCAGATTTTTGTCGGAGCTGGATCCATTAACCGAGCTCCTGCTAATTACAAACTGTTTATACAAACGAGAGGCACACAGCTCTTGCTTCCAGGGCCGTGGCAGTGCTAATTTTTACCCCCAACTCAGCGCAAAGCCGGCTTCCAAGCCGTGGTGGAAGCGTGGAGCAGAGACCCAGCACGCCAGCGGCACCCGTCCAGCCGGGCGCACGATCTCGTAGCGCAGCCACACGGCAAGAGCCTGGCCTACTGGAACGGCAGCAATGCTCCTCAGAAGTGGGGAAGGTGACTGTCACCGCCGAGTTAAAAAAAAAAAAAAAGAATCTAAAGCAAATCTAAGGTATCCTTTGCTGCGACCTCCCTGGCGCACCCCTCATCATTCTCCACCGTCCCCTGGAGTCAGCGAGCTAAAAGCCCGGTGAAGATGCCGTGTATGCACCATGGGCTACGTGTAGCGTCTCGTGATAGAGAAAATACTTTTATTCGGGGATAAAACGTTACACTAGCTTACGTCGTCGTGTAATCAAGCGTCTAGGAGACAAGTTGTGTTCGTTTCGAGGCCAAGTGGGGTAACAACAGCGCACAGGGGCTGTTGGCTTGTTGTGGTTGTGGTTGCTCTGTTCATGTCTGTTCCGAGTAGTTCAGAAAAAGGTTTCCTTAAGAATTAGGACATAAAATATGACACATGTTTTATCCATAACTTATGTCAATTTGAAACACCTTTTATTGCCTACATAAGTGAATATATGTAAACTTTATTAGTAATTTCATTTCAAATTTAAAAGAAGCAAAGGTGTATCGTAGAGTTCACAGATAAAGGTTAATTTTAACTATAAAGGTATTACCAGTGTTGCATTTCTTCATGTTATGGTTCACTTATGTAGAGTTGAGATGTATTTTATATTAAACAATGCATAGCACCATTATACAACAGTTCACTAAATGCACATCCCATTTAATCTTTTGTAGGAATTAATATAACTGGACTGAAGTTACAAGGAAGAATTGAACTGAGCCCGTAGGGTTAACACTGATACTAACAGGAGATTACTAGCCATAGGAAAATTACAGCTCTTCTGAAAGACAGTGCCTAAAATAGCAGCATATCCTTGGCACCATCATAGGAACTGGTTAACTGATGACCCTGAAGAAACACTCGTTTCCATTAATTCTGCCGTCATTACTTCGCTACTCTCGAGCTCTTCCTCTGAATTCTTCTGTCCTTCGGATCCCAAGACAAGATGGCAGGAACGTGAGGAGAGAACATAAAGAAAGTACAATAAGCTGTCGGCTACATCATGATGCCGTAACCTGCTCCACCGCGGAGTGACACCAACAGAAATCCCGCACGGCGTCGGCCGCTGGCTGCTAGCTAACACAGGACACTCACTAGCGGCAACGTTCAAAAACCAGGCTCACTAAAAAAAGCAACATCTACAGTACAAGGAAGCTAACAAAAGGATTCCCGTACGATACTCAGGTTCAGCTGGTTCACCTTAGGTTCATCAGCTACATTTTCTTGTCTCACGACGACACGTGCCATTGAGTATCTACTGAAGATCACAATGCTACAAACCTTTCTCCAGCACGTGGTTTTGCCACCTTGAGCGAGGAGGCGCTACACAAAGGAGCACTTGCTCGAGCTAGGGCTGAAGGTTCTGCTGAAAGTTGTTGGTGACGTTATTAGGTCATGTGTACTGTAATTACTTGAGCACCACAATTTTTAGATCCCCAAGACACGATTTCCTAGGCAGAAGGCAGCAAGTATGCTTTTAAGTTGCCAGACAGACTTAGGGAATCATTTTTGCTCCACAGAGTCTGCTGCGTATCCTGACTCGGAACCAATTCTCATTTCGTAGAGACTTCAGGTTTTTAAAGCATCTCTACTGAACAGAAGTAAAGAGTTTCTGATGAAATTTTAAACGTTCCAGTGAGTTTACTGCAAACATAGTGACTTTTAAGTGTTAAGGAACAGGCTGGCCAGAGTTCCCCGTAGGGTTGATGGCGAAGATGCCTTTTTCTTCAAGAACAATTTTCTACAGTGTCACAGTCCTGCTTGCAGATCTACTGAGGTTACCTGAACCCCACGGTTCCATCTCAACCTGGATTATATTTTTAAATTTTTTTTTTTTTTTACAGAGTTTGAATTGTCTCAACAGCAGGAAGTCTCGCCCAAAATATACTTCTGGAATCCAAACTTTTTCGAAACGCATCGATTTCTTTTCCACGTGGACTTTACCCGTCCCAGTGGATTAGAAGGCAACAGAATCGACGCGGCTTCCAAACGCATTTTTGCCGTTATTACCACACATACAGACACAGTGGCCACACACGAAACGGTGGCCTCTGTGACGCCAGGGCATTCACTGGAGAGTTAATTTGGAAGAGCCCAAATTTGGAAGCGGTGACAAACGAAGTCCTTGCCGTTCTGTTTGAGAGGGACAGAAGAGGGCTGGCAATCAACACAGCAAAGCCTTCAGGCTGCTGGTTTCGCCACCGATGCGTAGGTAACGTCTCGGGCAGCGGCTGCCTCCCGCCACCTCTCCGGTCTGACGGGAGTAGGGACGGTCGTGACGATTGACCACACTCTGACCACACTCAAACCAGCGCCGTGGTGGACTAATCACTGAGCTAGCGCTCCGAGCGCTGCCCACGTGCTGCTTATTCATGTTTTCCCCACTGCGACAACACATCATCTTCATCACTAATAATTAACTGCCAATTACTGTTGCCGAGAATATGGTAGTGGTGGTCACCACCCTATTTTTAATTTCAGTACAGATGCCTACTTAAAAGTTACGTGAATATACGGAATTACGGTACGTTTTCCTAATGACCCTGCTACGTCTGAGTTGGACGCTATTCAGCTGTGACTAATGAGCGGTGAAGACGACCTCTCTTCTGCAGAGCTACAGAGACAGTTTCTATTGTATCCTCGACACTTAAACCATGACATGTAAAGAAGCCATTCTAAGCAGGGTACAGCTGGGTCGAAGGACTGCTGATGCCAATTATGCTTCGTACATAATAATGCACATTTTTACCTATTTGGAAAAAAATTCACATTTATTTACTGTCAAACAGGTGTTAAACTTTACACTGGATATTAGTGATGGGCTCATTATTAACAGGTTTACACAAAGGGATGAAAAAAGCAGAATTTTGTTGAAACAATTTACATTTCATTAGATTTTTATCATAAAATAAATTAATTACTAAATATAGGCAGAAGGAATATGGAAGAGTAATAGTTATGTTTTATTTATTTTTTTTTTTTTTTTGGAAGGACAGGCACCTTGTAGTCACGAGAAAGCTTGTGAGAAGTGTCCAGTGTCCCCTTCACCCCTTACCACCCAACCCTGATTAAAGAACGAACAGGGAACTGAGTTACAATCTTCGTTAGCTACACCAAATTTGTGCAAGGCTTGGCATAATTGGCTTCCAAAACAATTTTCTCCCCAAATCATGGTTTTTGGCAATAAAAATTCAAAACGTAAGAATAAAAACTAACTCGTCAAAGCAGAACGCTGTTTACAGTGAAAAATAAGTGAAAATGGGTAGAACTTGCATTTTAAACATACTACCGTACTATGAACAGAGTGTAAGAAAAACAGCTTATAACATATGTGCAACCAAGAGCTTTTCACAATATCTTCTTCAAACTCTTTTAAAATTATTTTTTTAATGACAATTATATTTCAGTTGGACACAAATGTATTTGTTTTACCCTAGCAATAGAACAAAATATAATTTCTTTAGCCATTTTTTCTGATGAGAACTGTTCATTGTACAGTTGAGGAAATATATGAAATAAGGCCTGTGGCTTGATTGCTAGTGGTTAGACATGTATTCAATCTTTGCCCTAATGGAAAAGATTTGCAGTGAACTGCAAACTGATGCAGAATATCTCTCCTGCTTTTGCAAGTCTTGTCAGGAATAGTAAGGTACAGTAAATTTGTCCCACAGGATTTTAGAGCCTACGCCTTGTATATAATACAATGTAGGCCTAGAAAAAAAAATGGTGCAGCCATATTTACAAATTTAGTTCACAAACTGCTGCAGTAAAATGGCTGGAAAGTGTTTATTTCTCTCTCTCTCTCTTTTTTTTTTATTTTTATTTTTTTCACAATTTTGTTAAATTCAGCAGCAGAAGATATCTTAAAATACCTTGTTGGTATTTCTTTTCTTTGTAACAAATAATTCATTTTAGTATACTCTGTGTATATACAAAGTTTTTGTTTTATAAAAATTCACAGAACTGCGAGGTCCAGTCATCCCCGTTCCTGGAGAACCACAGGGTCAACAGAATCGTCTCTTCAAGCAGGTACGAGGGAGCCGGCACGGGGCCAATTAAGTCCTTTCAACACTTGTTCGTGGCCTTTAATATTTCTCTGCTACGCTATTAAAGGCTCGTCACGAGTTGCATTTGTCCTTCTCGAACATCCCCTTCTGGAATACATCCTTCCTTGTTAATGGGAATGATATAGCCGTCGCTGTTCCCCCTGCTGATTTGATAGTACATCTGAAGCTGGTGGCCAGCTCCCAGGTTTGGCATGCTCTTGCAGTAAATGTCCTCGTTTTCGCTCCTCCTGGAGGGAGAGAGATCTTCCTCAGCGTCCGGGCTGCTCTCGGGGTACGGAGAGTCTCTGAGGTTGGGCATGCTCGTGTAAAGAGAGTCTCTGTTGGGGGACTGGAGGTGGTCGTCCGCCTCGGCCGTCAGCTGTGAGACGTAGCTGTCGGTTCCCTCGGTCTTCACTTTCTTCTGGGGCTGGTACAGAAGGGAGTGAGTCCGCTGAGGAATGAGCGGGGCCTCGAGCTCCTTGTGGTGGAGCTCCAGCCCCGGGGTGTCGCTGTGCATCAAAGACGAGGCGTCGGCCACGATGGCGTCATCTTCGCTACTGCTCCCGCCGATGACAGCTTTGGCCGGCAGCGCCCGCTCCAGGTTGTGGTTCTTGCTGCCGCCCCGCAGGTTGTTGTGCACTAGTTCCGAAATGATCATTTTCTCGAAAGCGGTGTCGTTCAGGCTTAGTCCACAGTCCACCACTTGCACGCCGTCGTTGTAGTCGCCGTTGCGCAATGAGTAGCTGTTGTTGAAATTACCATTTAGCGGTAGAGTATCCATGGCACTTGTATCCCTGGCATTGTTCAGTGAATGTCCTGAAACGGGAAAGGACAGCGCTGGTTACTGCCTGAGGGGCTTGCTAGCACGTCATTAACTTTTTGTTTGCTTGTTTTAACGACATTCTTTAATGTAGTTCAGGACAAAGTTGTACTTGGAAGTAAGACTTGAGAAAAGGTAGGCTATCGAACATTCCCAAATGCAAACAGGTGCACACCGTATAGGAAAGAGGCATTTTGAAAACAGCAACGTCTGTTTCCTGTGGGGAATCGCGGCCTTTTTTTTTTCAGATTTCTGAATTTGGCGTCAATTCTGTGACTCTTCCACAAGGAACTGTTCACTCCATGCCCTTGCATATGTAATGCAAAGCAATTCATTGGGAAACATCTATGTTTTGAAGTACACCACCATGATTTAGAAAAAGAAAATCAACAGAATTTGTCCTAAACGACACTAAATTAAAAAGGAATTAGATCACAGACATAACTGAAGGTAAATGTACAACATAAACCCACGTAACTGGCAAGCAACTACTTTAACGACACTGCTAACATTTTTTTCCTTTTTTCTTTTTTTTTTTTTTTGAGATGAAGTAAAGAAAAGAATGAAAAAAAATGGATAAATACAAAGAATTCATGTTAAACGAGGACAGCCATCTTTCACACTACAGGGACCAGGGCCCACAAGCACCATCCAACAACACGATAGACAGCAGGTGGAATGACTCACTTTGGACAACTCACATCATGTCTGTCTGCTCAGGCTATCTGGCCTAAGAGTAGCTGATATATAAAAGAAAGTAAAATGATTTATTGTAACATGATGAAGAATTACTGAGCTTCTCAGCAACTTAGTCAGAGCAAGGGTTCAGCAAATTAGATTACTAAGCAATAACAGCTTTTCTTTTCCCACTTAATGTAATTTTTTTTTAATTTTTCTTTTTTTTTTTTTTTTTTTTTGCACTAATATTCCGCCTGCCAACAACGGCCCCAGGCTTCTAAAGGTCAAGGTTTGCCTGCAGTCTGCATCAGTCACAGTGACAGCGCTGAATGAACCAGAATAGTTAATTACCAGTTAGGCCCAGCGTTACCATGGGCATGGAAGTCAAACGCAGCAATGTTAGGAATTTCTGTAAGTATGGGTCACAGAAATTAAACCAAAGAATAAATATTAGTTGTGGAATGGGAAGGGGAAATCAGCCATGGCTGATATCTCACAGCTGCTGGAGGAATGACAGATCGGGTAAGTCTGCTGGAAACATGAAAAGAAGTTTGGGGGGGGGGGGTGGGGAATGAAGTCTTGTGATGATTAAGGTCTTTATGCTTTTGGGGTCGGCTTTTTTTTTCTTTTTTTGGTAACACGATAAAGAAAAGGTTTTCCTACAGACACGAAGACATGTAAACTATGACAGCACAGTGCTTCCCAAGCAAAGGAAAAAGAAAAAAGAAAAAAAAAAACAACCCAAACAACTTTGAAAGAAATCAAACAGTCTGAACCATGGCAAGTCAGATGGTTAGAGCATTCCTAGAAAATCACTTTATCTACAGGTATGTCTGGAAGTAAAGAAAGAATGGAGTGACTTTACTGAAATGAGACTGACCACTGTGAGGCTGCTGCATTATATGCAAGGCTTGGAGGAGCGTCAGAAAAAAAGTTGTTTTGGAAAAGATTATACGTTTTCCCAGTTGGGGCTTTTTTTCATAATTAAAGCTGCAGCTTATCCTAGAAAATTCAATCTTCTCTGGAAATATTGTTTTCAATTAAAAAGTAATTGCATTTTCTCACGAAAAGACTTTTGTCTTCAACTTTACAAAATAGAGTAATAATTTCCAAATAAATTCCAAGCAATTTGCAAATCCTTTTGTGTTCGTGTTATTGTGAACTCCTCTCCATGTGTACTGATTTAAACAGCGATGAGGGTTGTTTGAAAGGTCTCTTTAAGCTTTGATTAAACAACTTTGTAGTTTTGCAATTTCATGTATGTTCCAAGATTTTTCTTGCAATGGATTTAGCTGCGCAGAACATATGGCATTTATAAAAGCAGACAACACATGGACCACATGCTGGCATTCATTTCCCTCACGAAAGTGATTTAATTCTATAATTTTAATTCTCTTTTCTTCTGCTAAACAGATACCAAAAAATATAGCTGATAATCCGAAATGAGTTTTCTATGATATACTGCAGAGTTAAGCGTGCTAGAATATATTCAAATTGGTTTGATGAAGCAAATTTTGTTGCCCATGATCAGGTAATTCATTTGAAATCTTTCCATAGCCTGTAGCAAGATTACTGTGGGAATGCGAAAACGTACGAAAATCGTTCAGCATTTCTGCTTGACGCTGCTTTGGTTTCCAAACAGCAAATTACTTCAGCATCGTGCAACTTCTGGTACCAATCGGGTTTGCTACAGACCTCATGTTGCTTCCCAAAAAGCAGGATGCAAGTACTTTTTGAATGCGGAAACGTTTCGTTTGCAAATTGTGAACCACTTGCCCGCTGAGTCTACTTCATGACCGCTAGTTATGTTTTAATTGTGCCCATTAAAAATCATGCTGAAAAAATTTACATTTGATAGGCAAAGTTAAGTTTTACTCCCATACTTGTCTCTCTGTAGGTTGCTAGAGGAAAGCATAAGGAAAGTAAGAAAACAAGAGAATGAAAATAGAAACTACAGTTCAGTTAAAAAGGAAACTTGAAATAAAAACTGGAAACAAGGTTTTATGAGCTCTTTATCACAGATTTATCGTCCCAGTTATACTAAAGTGATCTTATGACTCATCAAACAGTAACTGCTGGGTATTTACTGACGAATTGCACCGCAGTTAAGGAAGGCAACACGACAACGTAACAAGGAAACGTCAGGTTAAGTGACGACACCCTTTATTCCTGCAGGACTAAACTGTTCTAACTGTTCACCTCCAGATTTCCCTATGGGGAGATGCTCTACCATAAAGCTGCACTATACTATAGTGGAGATCTGTTTGCCGCCGGATACAAGGTTCTACACTGGGGTATCCCAAAGGGGTCGAGATGCCTTGTGCTCCTTTAGGATCTAATCTGTTCCATAAGCAGGTTTTTCTCAGCAAGCTTTAGAGTCGACCTTATATTGCATAGACATGATACCTCTAAGTGATATCTATCTTGAAGATGGGCTCTCGGACCATGGGGTGTCAGTCCTGTAATAGTATATTAAGATTTATGCCACCTGTGTTAAAAACATGGATAATTATTGGTAAATGCTGTTATGGCAAAGGCATTACTATAATATAGTGCAGTTTTACAAGCTGACATTGGCAGTACTGCATTTCTCGACCTGACAGCGGTTCAGACCGTAGGGCCAGGGTAACGCAACTCGAGCTGCTATCTGGGGAAAAGACGGGATTTGGAGCGAGCCGAGAGAAGCGGGGTTTATTCAGGAAGTAGAAGCACACCTGGTGAGTTAAACACAGGAGCTGAAGGGGCATTACATACAACTGTTTCAGCGAGCAATGTGTTATAGGGGTTGTTAGTGCCGTGTGGTCGAAGAAGAGGGTTTGTTAGTAGGTAATTGCCAGTCATTCCTAAAGCAAAAGAAACAGAAAAAAATGTCAGTTCTTTAATTTTAGGCTGACAGTTTCAATAAAGAGTATTTTTTTTATTCATCACGAATACGTGCAGGACTTGTCAAATGTAATGCAGCTGAAAATTTCTGAGTGCATCGGAGCTACGGATTTGAAAAGGGAGCAGGGAAGCACAGTTGGGTTCCCGTAACTCACCGGTGCCGTCCAAATCCCCCAAGTAAACATCTGGTGAGAGTGACATTTGCTGGTGTACACACCACCACCGGTACCCAAGAACAGCAGTTAAACGTGTAGGGACCGAGGCCCTACATCGAGCTATTAAAACTTTAAAAATGATTGTCTGGAACCCTTCTGTCCAGAACGGAGAGAACCAAATTTCTCGAATGGAAAGGGATTGAAAAAGCCTCTTCCGACAGGCTCAGAGCTGTTATTCACTTTATTAAAACCACACGGACAGCGGAAGGGAACGGCTGTTTTCAAACAGACAGTGGATGACGAACTGCAAGCAGCGTATCTTAGTATATGCAAAAGTATGCATGCTGAGGGGAAAGCAAAATATTTGCTCTAAGAAATCAGAACATTCACATTTTCTCCTGGGACATTCATGCTGCAAATTTATCTGCCAGGCTTTAAAAAAGAACTCCTTGAATGACAAATTTTCTTTAAACAATCAGTTTACAAACAATGTAAGACGAAGCAAAATACAACATGAACAGATTTTTTTTTTTTTTTTTCCAAAACCCCGTTTCACATGTTAATGCAACACCATTTAAACAACCCTCGGAATAATTAGAAAAAAAAAAATCAGTGTCTTTTGAGAAATTATTTAAAAGTCAATTCACCTCTGATTTCTAGCTACTAGAAGCAAAACGGGTTGGAATTATGGCAAGAAGAAAACCACCCACATAAAATGCTGTGATCTGAAACTCACTTTAAACATTTCATTAAGGTAAAATTCCTCTTTCTTTTCTATGGGGTTGCACAGCAGCATATCAGGATCGGTGTGTTACAGACCCAAGGACAACTACAGAGCCAGCTCTATTTTTGTAGCATGGGTATTTTTGTTTGGCAAGGAAAAGGCAGTATATATTCCAAATAGTAACGCTTTTGTACTATCACAGGCACTTCGTAGCAGAAATGAGCAGAAAATTCCAAGATTCAGAGAATCATTGCCCGTAATGCTCATCTTATTTGGAAGTTTGCACCGGTCAACAACTAAAAAAGGTTTTATCACAGCTTTTTCAGCTGTAATGTACTCATTACTAGAAATACTAACTGAAATACATCCTGCTTGGCGGGGTTTTTTTTCAGTGTGCTATGTTTAATCTTGGCTGGAATTATTACCTGTAATTTCTAGTTAAGAAAATTTTTTTTCCAAGCCAAAATTTTTTTTGCCACCTTTAAAAGCTTGAGTTCTATTTTAAAGGAAAAATGACACTTGCCTTTAATTACTGAACTACCCTTACACGTACGTATCGCTGAGACAGCGACAGCATTACCAACTAAATAAAGGTGGGATCAGTTTTTCCCATCATGGCAGAACACCTCCAGTGCCTTGAGACCGGAGCTCCGAAACAGGGAGAAGCTTCCAAGACCCCCGTTCAGCTCTGAGTCAGCTGGGGGTGCAGCACGGTTAGAGCAAACCTCAGAGACACCGAATTAGGGTGAAATCCCAGACTTTTATCCATCGTGTGTTTATGGGATTTTAACAAGCAGGAATGTACTTCTTTCTTGAGCATGAAAAACATACGTTTTCCACTTAGGAGAAGTTACTTAATTTTGATTTTGCCAGAGGAACATACGAGATTCAGACGGGGGGAGCAGTGAGACACACACGTCCTGCCCACTTTCTGCAAGCCAAATAGCAGAAACAGAATCAGGCTCTCCGAAACCTTTTCTGGTGCAGAATACCCCGCTTTCTACTTCCAAAAGGAGCGTGAGTTGAGTACGTGTCCCTTCTAGCAGCTCTTGAAAAGAAACGAGGGAGGAAAATTTGCTCGCTGTGGTGGCTGAGGGCTTCACAGCGGCCCTGAGTGGTGCATTTTCTGCTCGAAACGTTCTGATCTGAGCGGGCACTGGCCGGAAGGAGATGAGGGCTACGCGTTCTCCTGCTGGAGGGCTGGGTGGAAGAACGGGCTTTGAACCTGGCTGGCACAGAGCAGCCTTCCCTCCGCCGCTAGCTCAAGCTGCCTTAAAAACACACGGCGGGAGGGGAGGAAGGGAGGGAGGTTCTGTCTCGGTTATACCCTTGTCTTCTAACCGGAGATGAGAATGAGGTTACAGATTGCCAAGCCTGTTTGAGCCGAGAAATTTGGAGTTTTGGCTTCTCGGTGCCTGAAAATCTGGATTCTATCCCGTGTGACAGATATGATGCTCTTTGAAATAGAAAAGATAAATGCTTTACAGACATCTTTTGCATAGAAATGATATCAATTAGATTTCACTGGGAAAATTTCTGCAGCTAAAAATCATAGTCAAATCTGCATTAAAATGTTACTGTACTCATATTTCTGTTTCAGATTTAACCTATAAAGGTTAGGAAAGATTTAAAATCATGATCTTGCTTTTAAGTTAAATTATTGATGAAACTTCTTTAAATACATTCCCATGAATGGAGGAATTCAACTTCTATAGCAAGGGGCCAGTTGAGGGAACACGGTTTTAAAATGGGCTGGTGGATGACTTTAAAACTCTGCTTTTAGAGAACATTTGTTCCAGAATTTTATTTTTTTTCCAAAACATTCTTTTTAATTCTTCTGTGTTAAATGATATAAGATCTCTATAAAATTTAAGGCTTCTAAAACCGAAATGTTCCCAGTGACTGACCTTGATTAAGTGTTGAAGTGCTGTTGATGTCACCTGAGATAAAAGACGATTCAGATTGTTTTCTCACAGTATCATTCCACATCCTCCTTATACGACTCTGTTAACACAAAGCAGTGGGACAGAAGCACAGTAAGTTACAAAAATGTTTTTTCCTACTTCTGTGCTGTTATGTGGAGTATTTGTGTTTATTTTGGCCTAAAGCAAGCCATTCTTCTAGCACACAGTGAAACTCTTCTTATTAAAACTCTTAATTTATTAAATTTCATTTAGATGAAACACGATGGTATAAAGTTCCTATAAGCCAGCCCCTAACTACAAGAAAAATAAGGTGTTTGCATTAGACCAAAGTAAAAGGAAATGTTTAAAAAGAAATAAATTCTACTATGCAGAAGTACGTATTTGCCATCTAAATTATAATAATGAGGAGACAATTAGTGCTCCTGATTGTAACACATCTCAGTAGGCTTTCTTATAAATAAGGTTAATTAAGAGATGCTGTCAAAATCTTTGTTACCTGAGTGCCAGAGGAATAGCGAGCACTCGTTCTTGTCGTTGATGCCTTCACCGAGCTGTGGGGACTCTCAGTTGGCAGCCCACCACAGCAGTAGGAATGTCGGAAGCATTTGCCATATTCCTTACGTACCTACGGGGGGAAAGAAAGATTTCTTAGCGCAAAAACCCACTGGCACAAACACGAACCTTGCATTGAAACCACTCACACACTTCTCAAGCAAACAGGTAATTCTTGTCTGTTGGCCAGCAGCAAAATCGGGTGTTTTTTCCCGACTTAGCGGCAGCATTATCAAGTATCCCAGATTTCCGGACAAATTACTTCCAAGGTATGCACGTGCTTCATTTACATGCGCCTGAATAATCATTACTGAGTTATTGATGGGATTATTTTTGTTTTGTCTTCATATTGTAGATGAATATAGTGAAGTTCACCTGAATTGAATGCTGGCTGAAAATAGTCCTTTCTATACGAACTTTTGGGGCAAAACCCACAGAAAGCCTCTCTTTCCAACCACAGAATGCCTATTTTCCCAGCCCAGCACGCCCAAGGGCTGAGGTACCGAGCCTCTGCCCACTGCGTCAGCCCTTCCAAGGGCACCAACCCCGCCGTCACTGCCCAGGCCCAGCCCGTTCCTCGGCGTCGCTCCCCGAGCTGCCACCTCGCACGGTCACGCCGCTGCGGGGCTGGCACGACGCTCTCCCACGCCACGGCCCCGCTCCAGGCGGGGGGAGGCACCCCCCGGGCTGCCAGCGCCAAACTCTGAACCGTAAAGGCTGGGAAATGAAGCGCCTTTCACTTTTAGAACCAAACCACAAAATCCTCATTGCTGCCTCTGCAGAACCTAGAAGCGTGGATGTCCCCACGTAGGTGAGATTTGGGTCTGACAGAGCAACACAACGACTTCATGGCTCCAGCAATTGGGCTGCATTCATTCACCTTCTGCTTCCAGTGACCGACTGGAAACTTCAGTTTTCTGATTCAACGTCAACGTTTTGTCATGAAAGCCATCGGGATTAATCTACAGAGCAGCTAATTCTCCCCTATTCGGTGGCTGCCCCACCGACTGTGACTTTCAGGGAGGAGAAGAGTGCGCAGACATCGCGGCAGCACGACAGCAGGGCGGAAGGACGCACTGGGCAGCATTTGTAAAGGTGCGTTAAGTCTGAATTTGTCAATCTTCCCCCAGACACTTGGGAATCTAAGTGTCTCTTCCACATCAGTGAGACGCCTAAGTTTCTGGGAAAAGTGGGATTTCAGCTAATCTGGAAATTCCGCTTGGCCTATGAATATACAGGACAGAAAGAAAGTTCTGTGTGTATAAAAAGGGGAGAGGGGAAAAGGCAAAAAGGTCACGGTGTGGATGTACACATGCCACGTGCTGTTTTCAGTATTACAAGAATTTTACCCACAGAATACGTACGGTGGATGTTTCTATAAACCACAAGGGTGAAGAAAATTTCTGGAATAGTTAGTGCCTTCACTTCAAGCTAGGGACAATAAGTCATGTTTTTATGAAAGCACATGGGGCACATTTTAAGTGAACCCCCATCTGTATCATCACAGAAGACACATTAAAAAAAACGAAAACAGAAATGCACGGACATAGAATTACAACCTTTACCTCTGTAGTCTGAAAAATGTTAAGTCTCTATATATCATCACTAGATGGTATTACACTGAAGAAAATACATTCTTTCACACTAGTGGATATTAAAGGCTCCAAACCACTACGCAGCAGAGACAATAGCAATCAAAACTGTATTTTTACCCAAATACCACCCTCCCGGGCTGGTTTTGCCTAATGCCTATATTGCAGTGAATGTACATTATCTGTCAGTACTGTGCATTCCACTGTCATTATTTCTAAATTATAGCTTGTTGGAAACTGATGGAAGCAACAGCACTATCATCTTGTCAGAACTGGAAACATAATAGTTTTCACTTTCACAATTCTATTTCTCTGTTCAATTTAGTGACCAACTAGTAATAACAGAATAAAAAGAGTACATTAGCTATGCAGACAGAGGATAGGATGATATCCAGTCAAAGGCACTGAAACTTAAAAATCTTAAATGGCAGCTTTAATATTCTTTCAGGTATAAATCTTATTGCTCTAGGTTATGCTTTTTCACACTTGACTGGTATTTTAATACTGCTTTTTGCTGACTCCACTTAATATAAAAACAATGCACAGCTGTAAAAAGAAATAAAAAAGGAATCTGCTTTTGATTTTCGAGTCCAATACAAGTGGTAGAAAGGGCAACATTATATGAAGCCCTAATCTAGAAATTATTTGCATTTTGAGAAGGCTTGCGTTTTCTTCCCCCTCTCCTTTTCTTAGGCTCAATCTGCTCTCCAAGTGGGCTTTTGTTCTCTCAAAATGAGGAGTGCCGCGTGCGTCTGGGTAAAATTCTGTCTGTCTACCAGATCTTTTCCTAAAACGTGGCTGAATGCCCTTGCCTACGCCAAATTTAGAGACGCCGATACCGTTAGAGCTGGTACAGTTCAGAACACAGAAGAACGCAATTTTCGTACTTAGAGAGGAACGCTTCATCCAATGGTCTCAAACCACTTTATAAATATCAGTTAATTATGTCTCTGGTGAGCTAATTATAATGGGAGTTAATAATTGCTAGGTCTCCAGCCTAAAACTGGTAAAAATATTTAGAATCTAAATATTGCAAATTGGGTATTTCCAAACGTAGGATGTATTACATCTGACGTTAAGTTTTTTCGGGCGGGATTTGTTGACGTTTACCCTTCCTCTCAACGCCGGTGACATCTGCCATGCCTTCTAACACAGCCTACCGTGTTGTCCTCCACTGAAGAACCTCTCGGGCATCCTTGGAAGCAGCCTCCAGCCCCAGCCTGGGGCAGAGAAGGGGCGCAGGGAACCCAAAGAGAAGCCCACCCAGCTGCACCCTTCCCTTCCTCCTCTCCTAACCGCTCCTCTCTCCCCTGCGAGCTGCCTCTCTCCCCAGCAGACCTGCTCCTTCGCGACCCGCCTGCTCCCGTCGGAGCACATCCCACTCGGGAGGGAAGGCTCTTGCCAGGGGATTCCAGTTTTTCCAGTTAAGAGCACGAAGCTGTGGGATTGCTGGGGGAGGCAAACGCTTGGGAGAGAGCGGTCACGCCGGTGTCTTTGGAAAACTTCCCTCGTTAGTGTCTGGCTAGTGTTAATGACGAGTTGTTTTCTAAGGTGTGTCGAAGTCCGTAATAAAACTCATTTTTATGTCTCAGTTCTGCAACGAGCCAGCACTGGCGGTACAACCCCTGGCCTGTCACCTGCAGCTTTCTGTGGCAGCTTCACGGGACCTCAGGAGAGGTCCTCTGCCTTGGTCCGAGAAAGGGGGAGAGCTTCCAGGCTGAGATGGGCTGATATTGGAAATGCCGCTTTGTTCGCAGTGCTGCTGCAGCGGCAGGATTTGTTCCATGCACACGTAAAGGACTTTTGGCTGTAAGTCCAGACTAAGAGGTACCACGTCACCAATGCCAAACGGCACGTTTTCTGCAGCAGTTTTCTTCCCAAAGCCTCAAAACTTTGCAAGTCCAGGCTGGAAATGCTGCATCCGCTTTAAAGCCACCCAGGCCACAGAGCAGTTACGTGACTCCCACAGACACACAGAGCAAGAATTGCTTTTGGATCCCCGTCAAACTACATCAAAATACTCCAGTTCTTGACACTGCTATTTTTTTCTCTATTTTTTTAAGAAATACGTGAGGCATTTTTAAGGAGTTAGGGAACACGCATCTGTGTTTTCAGAAACTTACTTTCTTTTGAAGGGCACAATGAAAGATGAAAATAAACATTCCTTGGAAAGCATTAAATACTGTGAAGAGATACGTCATCACGACAGTCCCCTCATTGATAAACAGCAGGCCAAATGACCATGTTAGGCCAAGGAGACACAGGAGAGCAAATGCACCCAGGACCCAGGATCTGGAAAAGAAAACCCAGTTTAGTAACGTTGCTTACGAGAAGGCATGTCGTCAAACCCAATATTAACATTTCAGTTCCTGCAGTTGACTTTTACTAGGTTCATATTCAAATGTAAAAATTCCTTGGGTTTAACCTTTTATCTATTAAAGGAAGAACAATTCCATTTAGTACTCTTAGTCTCCAGTGAAAACAGCAAGAGTAGATATATGACCTTTTCCTTTCTCAAGAACTGCAAAGGATGTCAAAACTATTTTGAAATGCAGAAGCCTAGCGCAAGCCCCAGCTACTCCACTGCTTTATCTGCTTTTAGAAAAGAGATTGATAAATCTGGCTTAGCCACTAATCACACCATAGATTTTAAACAGTGGTGCTGCCATATGACACCAAATAATGTAACACAAATGCACAAAGGTTAAACAGCAGATTAAAAGCCTAGAGCCCAAATCTTTAATGCTCCGATAAACTCAGCTAAACCGAAGCTAGATGATCTAACCTCCGCGTGAAGCAACCCTGCTGAAATGTGACAAAAACATGGGTATTGCTCTACAGAATAGTCTAAAAAAGATTCCATCATGAACAGGTTAAGGAAAAGGAGTTGTAGAGAACGGCACAGAATGAAAGGGAAAGGGAATTTAGTCAGTGAATTCCACATCTAACTAATGATCTTACTTGATAAATGGCTTATTATCTTCATAGCTAGAAAGCATTATAAGCAGAAAAGAGAAACAAAATTATTAGACAGAATTGAAACAGAAATTAATAAAAGCATTTTTAATCGTCTATAAAAATCAGTCAAAATTAGGAAATTCAAAATGCAGAGGCAAGCAATTTAAAATTATAAAGGCATATAATAGTTAAAAATTCTTTAGCAAATCAGGTATCTCAAAACTAGTTAATTAAAATTAAGGGAAATCCACAATATTGACCGAGTTTGTAAAGTTAAAAATCATGCTAGAAATTTGTTAATGTAGGGTTCTATCTTACCCAGGTAAGTCCGTATTATAGTAGCCATCACAAACACGGTAATTACTGGTGTGGATGAGAAGACAGAAAGAGGAAAAGGAAGAAAAGAGAGAGATGCTAAAGATTAGCTCTCTCTCTCGTCATGCAACATGCAATGAAGCTGGTACTGCCCTGTCTAGAACAGCTACTTCACAACGTTAGCCCTTCTGAGCGTCTCCCTTCGCCATTTGCAACATTCAAAGCAAATCTGTACGACCCTTTCACATCCAACCCTCAGTGCTAGAAAGCTGCACCGTCCCTTCAGTGTCGTTAACAAACACCTTCGGTACAAGGCAAAGCTATGCAGAACCCAGTAAAAACTATCTAAAGAAGCAAGAGCTGCCCAAGCCTTGTTAATTATAGGACACTTATATTACTCTGCAAAAGGGATACTGCAGTACAGCACCATGATAAAGTAAACACTTGTTAAATTAGCATGAAAACAGCAGATAATCTTCAAGTTAACAATAATAATAGAGTCAATTCTCCTGGGAGAACAGGATTACGAGTAGAAACTGCTCAGAATCCCTAAATCAAAAAGTCATTTAACAAAACAAACTTAATATAATCATATCAGCCATGCAAACAGGAACATCATTTTTGAACTGCATTTTAAATGCAAATGAAATTACTACAGTGCTGTGGCATTTCCGTGAAACAGTTTCTTGGCACTAGTTCCAGGCTGAAATTATCTAATTTTGACCGGCGCTTGTGACATTACAGCAACAATGTGACGAAAGCAGGACTGGCTCTGTTTGCTTCTAATTGACATCTGCAGTTGCTGGGAGACAATGGCATGTGCTCCTAATGGAGAGTAGCTTTCAATCAGTTCAGCAATCAGAAAATAATCATAGTTCTCATACTTGAACACAAAGCACTTACTTAATGTTTTCCAACCTGCTAGAGTCTGGTTTCAGAGTGTTTGAGTGCTTCACCATTTTGCACAATGTGATCACCAGGAAGATAAGATTCAGCTGTCAAAACAGATAAGATTGAAATTAAACTACTTCCAGTAATAGGGTGAATAATGACGATGTTACAGACTAAACAAAAACCCCGTCGTTTATTTTCAAATAGGCAGCGAAACTGGGTAACTACATCAGACAGTCTGTAAAAGGTGATGGCAAATAGGGACGAGGGGGAAAAACAGGCTGCAAGTCCTCGTTTCACTTCATTCTCCAGATCCACCACATCGTCACGAACCACCAGATTTAGCTCATGTCCAACACTCGCCATTGTCAGTCCGGCTCCGTCCTCCAGCACGTCGGGCTCGGTCCCTGCTCACCTTCGCCCGTCACTTCTGGCCCTGTTCCCCACCTCACCGACTTCCCCCGAGAACGATGGTTACCCCTGTGCTGTACTACACTAGTTGACTTTTTATCACCCCATCCTACTTCTGGAATGTTTTTTCACCTTTGCTGGTTTCTCCCTTTCTTTTTTTTTTTTTTTTTGTTCATTCCCTTTTGTTCTCACAAATCCCACTGGGGTCTTGAAAACCGCTTAAACGCGACTGAAGAAAAATAAAGAGAGACAAAGAAAAAGAAGCACAGAGACGTAGCAAACGCATCAAAACTTAACAGCGCCACAGACACACGCCGGTGGTGCACCCTCCTACTGCCCCCTTTCCCTTTGTAGTCTGGAAGCTGTCGAAGCGAGACTGCCTGCCACCTGACGGAAAGGACCACGCTGCCTTATCCCCGTTGAGCTGTTCACGCAGCTAACACCGGGGAAGGGACCGAAGGGAGTTTTTTACGGGTTTCCCATCGTGAAACAGAATCACCGCCATCAAAGACAGGAGGTGCCTTTCTCCTCCTGATTTCAAAGCACGCGACGAGCACAGGTAGGCCAAACACAAGGCTGCCTGCAGAAGGCGGGTTGAAAAGCGGTATACAGCTGATTTGAGTCATTCGTGCGCGCTGCCCTGTGGCATGCAGACACTTCAAATGAAATCACACGCTTGGAAATGGTAAGAGCAACGTCCTTTCAGGGAGAAGACACACGTCCTTATCTACTAGTGCAGTGGTCCACGAGAAATGGCTGAACCAACAGCTAAGAGGAGACGGGAGAATACACTTGGACATCCTTCTAGGACGTCTATTAGACAGATTAAAACCCCACCCTTACGTATCTTCTATATATCTGCAACTGGTTACTGATGGAGAATGATGGAGCCGGCTCTCTCATTCTGGCGAACCTTTGGTTTGAGACAGAATCAAAATCCTCACGATTTCTGTAACATGGGGGACACCAGATCACACCAGACGTGCTCCTACAGCTCTGCCACAACGGTCAGAACCATCACTCAAAGCCTGACAAAAAGCAGGCCGTGACAACCTCGAAAAGACGAGTATTTTGAAGACTGTTAATAAAGACATGTATTATAGAAATAATTCCTACTGCTAAGGGCAATCAAGTTATCACTGCTGCTGCTGCCTCGAAATGAGGATGGGCACTATGACCTATAATGCAGTTCTCAACACCAGAACAGTGTTTGGCAGCTTTTGACCTCATCAATCCCGATTCAAAGTAAAACATTTTTACAATTGTATCTTGAGATTAATACAAAAAGTGTGTATGACACAAATAACAAAAAATAAGTTTTTATAATTCATTTCTGTCTGTGTTTCAAAACAGACAGAAAATACTTGACCTTTAAGCGGAGGTATGTACACGGCGGAGGTTGAGCATGATTTCCATGGCTGCAAAACGCAACAGGAATGTCAGGTTCTCATGACCCGGCTGATTACCTTTTGTGATTCTTACAGGTGATGACTAACCAGTTGAGAAACACTTCACTGTATCATTGTGATCATTTTGTTCCCCTTATCTAGGCTTCCACTGTACTGTGTAAGTTCCTCGGGTGAGAAAACAAGTTGCTTCTTTCCCTGTCCTTGGCACCAGACAGAGGACGGGGTCTCTGGGCCTGACCGGACCCCCAATCCCACCCTTCGCAGGCAGACTTTCTTCTTCTGTATTTGAAAAGGTTCCTTGCACGTTTTGGTAGCTGACATAACACGAACTTCCCTCATCTGCTTAAAAAAATGTAACTTCAATTTACTTTTTGTGAAAACAAACAGATTAAGAGCTAAGAGACATGCCCCATGCCAATCCTAACACGTAAATCAACTCTGGCTGCAAGCTATGCAACTGGGAGTGCACAATCCAGTTCAGAATGGTATTTACAGCACAGCTGGAAGCTAATCCTTGCCTAAGTAGCTACCCTGGAGTATCCTGTATTGTGCTAGCAACACCGCTCTTGGATCAAAACTCATAGGTATGGCTTAGTCCATAAATGACTGCCTTATGAAACGGGAGGGTTTTATCCTCTGATTTATCCACGACTGAAGTGCTGGTTTGACATATGAAAAACAAAAGCTTGTATTTACATCCTGAGGCTCCTCCGGTGACGTGCAAGCAGACACGGCCCTACCCCAGAGCCCGAGCCAAGCTCCAGCGTGTTAAGCAGGTTTTATGGAGATGCTCAGCTCCATCTGTACGTATGTCCTTGCTGGACTGGGGAATAACTGTACGTAGCAGCTTCTAATTAGACACTTTAATTCTGATTTAGGTACAGGCCCGCAAAAGCAGCCCACCGAAGTAACAGCGCTGTATCGCACTAGCTGGAAAAGTCCTTCCAAGAAAAAAAAAGAACAAAAAAATCAAAACGCTGTACTTTGAAGACAAAGTAACTATGACAACAGAGCATATGACACTTGTTTCTCCATCGCTGCGAAAATACCGCTTCGGTTTCAGTTTCAGCAGTCCAACGACCACGGTTGGCCACTCGCTCGAACACGGTGGCATCTCCGTCACGCGTGGCGTCACCAGCAAAACCCTTACAAGCACTGTAACCAAACCTTTCTACAGATTCGCTTTGGGCTCCCTTACCGCTGTTCGTCGAGAAATGGATGGTTTTGGAGGAACTCGTGAGTTAAAGACTTAGGGGCATCCTGCCGTTTTATTGTGCAAGACACTAAGCAGTGAGGGAAGGGAACCTTTGGAGAAGAAGTGCTCTTAGAAGGAATGGCTGAACTACTGTTCTTGGTGAGAAATACGTGGTGGGAGAAGGAAATACACGTGGTGCTCTTACATTCATCTGTACCAGCTTCGTGTCAGGAAAGC
This sequence comes from Leptosomus discolor, assembly GCF_034619465.1. Lineage (NCBI taxonomy): Eukaryota > Metazoa > Chordata > Aves > Leptosomiformes > Leptosomidae > Leptosomus > Leptosomus discolor. Next base: position 83,929,474 of record NC_141393.1, read on the forward strand.
TCTTGCAGCCCTGGTCTGATCTCAGAGCTGAGACCGTTTTGAGCAGGAGGTTGGACCACAGACCTCCTGAAGTCACAGAACCATGGAATAGCTTGGGCTGAGAAGGGACCTTTCAAGGCCATCTAGTCCAAGGCCCTGCAGTGAGCAGGGACATCTTTAGCTGGACCAGGTTGCTCAGAGCTCCATCCAACCTGACCTGGAGCGTTTCCAGGGATGGGGCTTCTGCCACCTGTGCCAGAGCGGAGTCCCTTCCAACCTGAACTGTTCCATGACCGTATGAGGACTGAGCTGTTACTGATCTGAGCAAACGCATCTGTTGATGCTCTCCAAGCTCGACAGATGGTCCAGGCAGGACACCTTTGTTTAAGAAGAACGTCCACGACAAACACGCCGTACTCTGGGGTCACATAAAGGCCCACGTGAACGGCAAGAAGGCCTTCTGAAAGCAACTTGTAAGAGAAAAAACGGGCCTGTGACATTGATGACTTTCTCATCACTTCATATAACGTAAGGGGTAGTGACTGGCTGGGCCTCATCCTGACAGCTGGGCTGCATCCACCCTAGATGAACCCAAACCTGCACCTGAACAGTACCGCTCTCCTTCAAGGATATAAACAATACAAATGCATCGTGTAAAAACACACACACAGCCACAGTGTATACAACTCAGTCGGGAAATTTTACCCTTGATAAAGTCAGTAAAATCTCCTTCATGCTTCTGAAAATCAGACCAACACTCTTTCGGAGGCTAAAAATAGGAATTGAAATTCTGGTCAGACATCAGGTTTGGATTTGAAGATCCTGCTGTGATACTGAGAGCGACAAAAACCACAGCTACAGTGGGTGCGGCGATAATGGGGGAGCTCCTGAAACATTAACTGATAAACAATTAGCAAAAACTAGTATTTCATTAATGTTTATACTAGGCTTTTGCTGTAATTTCTAAAATACATTATCTGCTATAAGAGATAGGATATTGGACTACATAGAGAACTAGCTTAATCTATACTCTGATTTTATAAATGTATGTGAAAGTAAAAAAAAAGTAATTAGAGCACCTTTGAAAATACTAGTTCCTACTCATCTCTTAATATGAAAAGAGTAATTGGATAGAACAGAGCGAAAGGAAGACAATTAGATATATATGAAGAAATCAAAATTTAACTACTACAAAATATGAAATTTGAAGAATTGTTATGGTAATAATCAAGTGCAGCACCCTGGAAGAAGATCACGCTTCGTTCATAGCCAACGTACAGAGGGCCATTTCTGGTTTGGAAATCAGATGGTACTGGACATGAAAATGGTATAAGCAGGAATTTTGTTTTTCTGGCACCTGAAACCTAGTAATTTTGAGAGGGGGAGTGTCTTCAAGCCAAATTAACTTTTGAAAAAAGTGGATGTAACAACCTGCACAGAAGACTAATGGATGGGAATGAGTTGCAGGTACAAGGAATCAGTAGCCCAGTAAAGCTAGATTTTGCAATAATTGTGATAAATTTCCCCCCGTGAGCAATACATAAATGCCATTTATCAAGTGTCTCCTACACAAAGCTGTATGCACGTTACTTGTATGCACAAGCTCACAAATACAGACCATTTCCACACGCGGAGCTCGATTACGCGTGCATCTGTAGGTACTCGCCCACTGATTTTGGTGAAGCAACGCCTCGACCCCAGTGAAAACAGAAACCATCTTTCCTATGTTAACGGCACAGGACATCCCAGGAATTTTGGCTTAAACAACCTTTGGTAGCCTAATACATTGGCTCCACCTGCGAGAAGCCAGCTCCAGTAGTTTTGGCTGACTGGAAGTCAAACCAACGTCCCCCATTCCTCGGGCATGAATGAATGTGGAGCTACACAGAAGTCAACATACCCAGGCTTTTCTGACCATAGATTACAGGAGCGTGCTGTTTGTTTTATAGCCATGAACCCGCTCAATTGAATCACGTCCGCCTGAGCTTAGCAGCTTAAAATTCATTCCACACAGCCTGCAGTGCTGACATGGATATGATAAGACAGAAGAACAGAAACACCACTCTGAAGTAACCTAGCTGAACTGCACATGTTCTGACCCTTTTTGAACTCCCCCGAGCTTTTGTTACCTTGCAAATGCAGCTCTAAAACTGCTCTTGTATCTCCAGATCTTTGCTCTTAGCCATGCAGAAGCCTATTTCTCTCTGGGACTGGCAGCGAGAGAGGTGCTCTCTGAAGAAGGCTCCTAAATGAGTGTGCACACTGAACTCTTACTGAACTGAATTAATTATTAAAGATGCAGATGGAGCTGTCCAAATGATAAGAACAGCTCCTGACGTATCATGATCCAAGCTTTCATTAAACCATTTCAGGCATACTAATGGTTTCCCACCACTCATTACTTACATGTTCTTTTCTCATAGATATAATAACCCTGGTGCCCAAAGGCACGACAGACCATGGACACAGTGAAGGTGAAAGTTCCTCAGAAGATGCGCTGAGGAACCCCATGCTTCCCCCCTCATACTGCCCACCCTCGCTTTGGGCAGAGCTGTATATAAACACCAGTGCAAACGCCTACAAACTCGGAGAAGGATTTGTAAATAAAGTAGCAGGCAATACTGTCCAAAAAAGGGTTTATGTGCATTGACAGTACTATTAAACTGAGAATCATCAAAGTGATCTAAGATGTCAGAAAGCCTACCGAGGTGAAGCCCTCACGTGCTCCCGACGCCAAGCGGGTCACCCTACAAACACGGCTCTTTGGTTCCACTGCACACGACGCACTACTTTTCAGCCATTACACTTCTCACACGTCTTCCTCCACTCTCTCTTGCTTTCTCAGTTGGGACGATTAGAGGGCAAAGCAATTGCTGGAGAAGAATTACTCCCAGGAACTGTGCTGTGATTGCTACCTGCTGTTTCATATTTTTGAAGTTGGGAATACTGCTCCCAAAGGCCTTTTGCGTCTCAGCCTAAATGATTTGCTGGAGGATAATAATGTCATGGCCAGTAAATAATAGTGAACTATGTCTGTACATGGTCAATATGATTAAATGCCCTTCACCTCTATTCTCACTCTGACCTGGTTATGAGGAAGTGAAAGAGCCGTCAGCAATGCCCTGAGCTTCCCATGTGAAATGTTATTTTAAAGCAAGAGAGAGAAATAGAGGTGACTTAGCAAAACACTCCCAGTAACAATAAAATAAAAAGCCAGACACAAAAGGGAAAATTATCACCGCACAATCAGACTTGAGGTAACTGAACTGCTGCGGCACGGAACTTAGAACAATTTTCTAGTAATGACGACAACAACTGCAAGAAACTGCTTTGTGCGGAAGAATACTGTCTATCATCGTGAAAATACTAAGTATACTGTTCAATTGTAACCGAAGGTTTAATTAAAAAAGAATCCCTATCACCCTGAGACTTGATTTAATTTAAATGTGTTTAGAATAAACTCTGTACAACTGCTATGGTCTACACTTAAATCTTACAAACACTATAATCGTTCTAATTCAACTCACACGCACAGGAGTTTTGGCATCTACACTATTTCTTTGAAAATATGCCAGTGAACTCAAATGACTTCTACACTGCACAACCATCTTTTCGTAAGCGACTGCTTAAGGACTGAAATAGTTTTTGATAGGAACAGAGAGTAAAACAAACCTAAATATATGTAAGCTTGTCTCAACACTGAAGGTACCAGGAAGGAATAAAGCACCCACAAAAGACTGGCTGGGTACATTTTTTATAGAAAGTTCCATAACGAAAGGATCAGTTTGTTTTTAGATGGAGAAGCAAACTATAAGCTACAAAAAATGCTGAAATAGAACGTCTGGCGTATAGCTCTAGAAAAGTCAGAAATCTCAAAACCATGCCTGATGCATGTACATCAATTGTGATGACAAAACACAATTCCTGAAATTTGGAAATCCAAGGGAACTGAACTTGTGTTAACTTTTCGCAACTCTACTGCCGTGTAAAGGCAGGGGAACAGGCAACTACTCCAAAAGCATGAAAACAAATGAATCCATCCTTCCAAACTCTCAGCAGTGATGAGAAAAGCTCTCTGTGAACATCGGCGACGTCCCCAGCACCAGCCTTCTGGAGTATTTCCCAAGTATTGCCAGGCTTAAAGACACTGAACTAGCGGGGAGAAACAAGGTGATCCAAAATGCCCACCTTGCCTTCCCTCGCCTTCCAAATCCCTGCGCTGTGCAGTGTTGGCAGTGATCGTCTGGAGTAACAGGGAGGCGTTTTCTCCCGGGGCTGACACACGGCTACGTGGCTTTTTACCTGCGAGCGCTCAGGGAGCGGGTAACTGGTGTGTGAACGCGACAGTCGGTCGTGAGCTGTACAGACGGGTGTGCACGTGTACAACCGCTTTACTCAAACGGCTGCAAGGACACGCTTTCTACTGGTAACATCATATTCTATTATTTATACTAAACCAGATGAACTTGTATGTCTGACATACATTGCATGCAGCATAAATACACACAGAAGCAGTCACGGGAAAATGCGCATGTGCAAATACACATACAAATGCTGTGAAAGTGTAATGAAATGTAAGATTTATTTAACTACCCAATGCATTAGAACACCCTTTTGAGATAATTACGTTGGATAATTAACAGTTAAATTCTGGAACGTGTACAATAGTGACTCAATTGAAAGCAATAATAATAATGGTTCCTTTAAAAAACCCCTGTGTTTAGTACCTCATTGATTTTTCGTATGACTACACATGTCAATACGACCTTCAGAGCTGAAGCCATTAGGAAAAGATGGCTGCGCTGAAGTGCCACCACAGCTTTGACAATTAATCATTTGGGCAGCACTCTTTAAAGATTTTTAAACATTTATATAACCACTGGTCACGTTACGAATTGTTTATAAGCATATTCATGAAATGTCTTGTGAATAAGCATGGTAATGACTGGTGTTATTTTAGCTTTGCTATGGGGCAACCTAAAAGGAAAGGAAAGGAAAAAACAAAGTTCTTACCAGAATAATAAAGGTAACAGGCCCAATGAAACTCCAGATAAAATAGTTATCTACATGGAGCCAGCAACTATCGTGGAAAAAAAAGAGAATGAAAAGTGAACAACTGCATTAGCACCTCAGTCCCATAAACGGGAAAAGAGTTCTTAAGCCAACATTTTGCCAGTAAACACTGATAAACATTGCACACTACCACTTAGTCCATGGACAATTCTTCCCAACCTCAAACTCTTCTGTGAGTCCTGTTTAACAACACTATGGAACTTGAAAATACATCATCAGGAATGGCAAACAGGTAAGAAGAAACTACACCAACTCGAGCCCTCTCTCCTTTCAGCCAAAGCCTTGGTGACGGGTGCCATCGTGGGCTGACGAATCTAACGTCAGCTAAGTGTTTTTCACAGGTTTCCCACGTAATCTTCAAAACCTGCTTTTAACTTATTTATGTCCTATGCAAAGCGCTTCCTCCCGAGGAACAGGGGACAGGAAACGTTCAGCTGCCTGAACTGCCTTGCTGAAAAACAACAGGGCGTAAATAAAGCGCCCCAGCTGGGAGCTGAAGAGCAGAGCACCAACACCATGACACCAGACTGCACGGCGGGTAAACCTGTGAGGGCCAGCCTTGCCTAGCGAGCCGGTTCTCACCCAGCCCCGCTCCCTGCTGAACTGCTCTCAGGTGTCTTTCAGCAGCAGCAAAATCAAGCGGCTTTCTTGTAGTCAACAGTACCTTCCCATTCTGTAACTAATGTCATCAAAGGACAACGTAAACACTACTGGAAGGCAAATTCATGCCTCCAGCAACTCAAATCCTCAAAAACGCTTTCTGTCTACCTTCTGCCACTTTCTGTCTGTATCTGTATTTTCGTCAATAAAAGGCAGTGGCTAATTTTCATCCTGCTCTACTTGCCTGATGAAGTATTATCAAAATGAAACATACGGGCTGGAATACTGTACTGTCATAATTCAGGACGAGAGTTAGCTGGAGGGGCAGCTCAACAAAGAGATCTAATGAAGCATTAGCTTAAAACTGGGTGGTTAGGCCTGTCAGATACTTTAAGTTGAGATTTTTTTACTTGATATACATTTGAGGCCAAAAAGTTATTTACTTTTTCAATTTGTTTCAGGTCAATCTTTTGTGTTAAAAGAAAGACCATAATTTAGAACCGGTCTCTCTAGAGTACAAATCCTCTGAACCTAGAGAATTACAAAAGACTTGATTGTAATTTGTGCACAGCATTGCCATTCTCTCACAAATAAAGCTTTCAGACGGTATTTTAGTCTGTCAGGGACCCTCTGACAACTAATAGGCTTTAAAAAATTATTCACTTGAAAAACACTCAGGTCACTTGCAATTACTTACGCTTTCTCTGTTCCATAGCTCTTATAGTCAATAGCTGCTGAGACACCAACTACTGTAGCAGGGAAGAGGTAGCCAGCAACATAATAGTACTTCTTCCTGGAATATTCACTTTCAAATACTTCTACTAACATTAGATAAAGCTGCACTCCTTCTAGACACATCCAGGCAAAGGCTGCCAGGAAGAAAAAGTGTAAGAGACCTGCGAATATGGGACATGCAATCTGCAGAGAAAAAGAAAGACGGAAATATAAACCACAAAATCTTCACACCATCACATCTCCAGTTAAACAGTGTGTCACAGAGCAGCACGTACTTCTATCAGAGATCTTTCACAAATTCAGGGGCATTTTCCCTACCTGAACGCATACACTGAACATTTGAAAACACTAATGTCTGGCCACAGAGAGTAAATTAGCTCAACAGTGGGACTGAAGGTAAGGCAATCGCACCCTCACCCCCCAGTCTTCAATCACAGAGCGGGCTTTGCAAATTTATAAGCAGCTCTCTGATTTTGAAATGTATGTGGTTTTAGGACTTAACCGCTTAGATAATCTGAGACATGAAGTGTTGGTTCCAGATGCCTAAGGTAACACCGCTTATTTAAACTTACGACGTGGCCAGCAAGCCATGTTTATCTGCTCTAATTATGGAAGTTTCTACTGTCATAACAGAAATCAATCCGAATACTCGCCCCTGTGGCCGAGTTCTGGATGAAACTACACTGAATTATTAGATTTCAACCCAATGGATTGCTTCAGAATTAATTTCGCCGACACAATGCCAAAAAACCTGCAAGAACGTGCGGTGTGAAAAATGCGTAAATATACAGATAAGGCTCTGTACTAATATCCACAGAAAAAAGTAGTCAATAGCTGTCCAGACATAGGACAATACAGAGAAAACATGTATGTTCTTAGTAGGTCAACATTTCATTTCAACTCCTCTTTCAAAAGTTGAACCACCTGCTTCGTTAATAGCCGATGTTTCTCAACTGAAAATGAAACCCACGGCAGTAAGTGGGAAATTAAGGCCACAGTGATATTTCTGATGGACGTAAATACTATTTATGAACATGCCTATCTTATTTTCACGCTGAGCTTTCATTTCAGCCTTGCTGTGTCAGAACGCTGAAAGCTCGGCAGTGTTGTCATGTTTTAATTCAACTCCATTTCAAACAGTCATTTCGGAGAACAAGACCAGTACACACAGAGGAAACTTACCTTGTACTCTGTCTTATCGATGCCTATGAGGAAAATGAACTCAGCAATGAATAGGTTGATACAAAGGTTCTTGTGAATAGTGTTACGATCACTTTGCAGGCCACGGAAAAAACAGAATGTGAAGATGCAGATGGCCAGGCAAACAAGAGAGATGACAATTCCCACCCAGGTGATGACAGTGAGGAGCAATTCGTGCACTCCATCTTTGTACTAGAAATAACCAAGAATGGAGAAAATTAATATGACTCTTTATGAGTATAAACAAAACCCGATTTTCACAGGTAGCATCCAGAAAAGTTACTTGTTCATTACATGAGATGGGCAAAAGGTGCTCAGTAATTTCTCAGTCTCAGGTCAGCTTCCCAGAAGAGCAGGATTAGGGTAAGCAGAAAAGGAGCAGGTCTCAGAGAAAAACGTGACTCTTTTTGCCAGATCGGACAGCATTTTTACTTTTCCCACGGCTCCCTGTAAACTTACCAGGCAAGAACAAGTAGAGAAACATAACCATTTCAGAGTGCCACTAGGCTCTGATGCAAGGAAAGAGGAGAGCTTTCCCTGGGACCTCCTGTAAGAGTGCGTGTTCTGTCCTACAGACCCGCAACTCCCCGGTGGAGAAGAAAGCAACAGACCAGCTGGGACAACATGCAGGAGACGTTACACATGTGACTCCAGCTCTTGTCTCACGTTTAGCTAAGGTCCTTCCTTCAGCGGTGACAGAATCACTCCTGTCACCTCTGTTATCTTTTCAGCGACCTTTCAGGATACAATGGCTTTATGAGAAGCCTCCCATCCCTGCAGATATTGCACGCTCCGGGCCCCCTCACACCCACTCAGTGCTTTAACTAGACAAGAAAATTTCAAGAGTATGAAGAGGCATTTCAAAAACCCGGATGGACGCTCCTTGACCTTCCTGCTCTTCCCCTGTGCTTCCAGGGAAGAGCCTGCACCGCTGCCCCTACCGACACTCTCCAGCCGTACCGGGCAAATTCTGCACAATGGTTGTAAGGTTGGTCAGCAACTTCAAAATAGGATTTGAAGAAAACTCTTGTGCCTCCTTGTTTTTCTTTCCCATTACTCTGCTCGTAACTTTACGGGTGAGGAAGAAAAGTGCTACAGAAAGCAAATTGCATTGGACGGAGTGGGTAGAAGCTATAAATACTTAGAAAACTTCGGCCATTTTGGATCTTGCTGAAAATTGATAGATAAATCTTTAAAAGTTTGTCCCCCGCCGACGGCTAGAAACATCATTACCTACCACGATTTCCCGATGAGCCATAAGAATTGCGAAGTTGGTTAGGTGACTGCAAGCACACGTTGTGTGAGTTTTATTTGTGTCCACCAGTTTGCAGCCTTGAGTTGACCAGTATCCCATCATCGTCCTCTCTGAGTAGTTCCAGAAGGAACAATTTGCATTGAAATAATTGTCAGGCTGGGAGATAAAAGGATAACATAAAGTGAGGATTTTACACACCAAGATGGCAATAACAATTGCTTAGTATGTGTAAAGGGTAATTTAGATTAAACTTTGCATGTTTCGGACAATAAAGTTTTTCATCAGCAAAACTGTGGACTCTGTTATACAAGGAAGACATCTAGTTTAAAAGGGACTTTATAGTCCGAAACACTCTAAAGCGTAGTCTCAATTACTGTAGACCCAATTTTAAACAATTACCATTTCCATCTTACGATTTTATGGACTGATGGTACATTATAGCCATTTCTGCTTTCTGCAAAATTAGGACTGTGAGTTTATCCTGAAGATATTTTTCCTGTAATTGAGAATTGGAAAACATCAACTTTTTCCCTTGCCTCTCACCTTTGGCCAGGCCAAAGTCATGTGAACAGACACCAGGAAAAAGTTCATTCCTCAACGCCTATCTATTTTGATGAAAAAAAAAATCAAAAGAGACTTATAAAAAGAGGCCAAATGAGAGGAAAACCCAACCACGTTTTCTCTATCATGGTACTGATTATTTATGTTTCCCATGTGAGACATGAAAACAGAAAGGACCAAACTAACGAGCAAAGAAACACAACAAATGAACTGCTGTGAAGAAAATATACACAAGATTAAAGTATAACAAAGACATAACACTTTATTCTTCCCTAAATAAATGCATTTAAACAATTTGTACAGGCTTCCAGAACTTGGTCTAAAACTAATGCAGAAAGTTAAAGCGTCATTAAAACTTGCTACATCAGACCATCAAGAATCCTAACAGTTATTTTCTGCCCTGCTACTGAGGTAAGAGTTAATTTTCAGTTAGAAACAAATTAGTCATTTACATTTTCATGTTGATTACTGAATTAGCTTTCATTAAGAATACACTTAAGTTCTAATAATCACTGAACCAGGCTCATTTAATTTTATGTTCACAGACTTAACTAAGGTTGTGTCTCTGACCTAGTCCAACATTTAAAATTCAAATGGAAAAAAGGTTATTTTTCTGCATTGCTTCTCTCTCTTGCTGATTTTATGACCTTCCCATTAATTCATTAGCATAACTCACATCAATGTGCTCCAGCGTGAAATGCACAGGATCCGTCAGGTACACCCGGCTGGACTCCTTGTTGATAGAGGCCGCGATGACGTGGGAGTTGACGGCGATCGTGCTGTTCCGCCCTGCGAAGTCGCTGCCGAGCTTTATGGTGGCATTTTCAGTACTGAGAAAACGCCCCAAGCTTTTGTAAATGATGAAAACCAGTTTGGCTAATCCTACAAAAGACAAAAAAAACCACCCCGTCGTCGTGCCCCAGAGCTTGACAGAAAGACAGCAACCCGTGCTCTAAGGGACGGGCAATAACGCAGCAGGGAACAGAGAGGCGTTTTCAGGCTATGGGTATGAAGAAGAACGCCCAGGTACTCATGTTCGTTGAGAAAAAAGCCACAGAGGAGTTTTGTTGTGTTTTGTTTTGATATTTTAATTAGGGGAGGTAATGCAGGTTTTAGAGAAGTTAATGGAGTTTCAGTGCTGCGTGCCCGAGACTCACCGTTCCTGCTGTTCTGTTTCACGGTGCTTGCGGAGAGCTGAATCGAGTTGCCTCCTTTGCTGCCCTGAGGAAATTTCAAGTCCTGCACCTGGCCCTCCGTAATGAGCACTGCAACATCCAGAACTACGCAGAACAGAGAGGGGGGGGGGGAGTGGTAAGAAAGGAGAATGCAGAGAAGTCTCTTGGCCAGAAGGCAACGTGCCAGATGACAGTATTCTTCCCCCAAACCCTTTATTTGGGTTTCTCACTGCTGTCCCCATCTGCCACCCTAAGACAGGCCTGTGCTCCATGTTTCAAGCAGAGAGAGTTATTTTTTTCAACCAAACCTCGTGCTCACTACTAAGGGACAGCACTCGGTGCGCGCGCTGGGGATCCAGCCCCGCGTGGCACGAGCGCTGAGCCACCAACGGCGGCTTGGAGACAGCTCATCACAGAAGCGACGTCCAGGCTACTGAGCTCCACGGAACCGCTCCTGTAGAGCCCCAGAGAGGTTCGCCCTGACTCTTCCCACCTTCCTGCACCAACAACCGGCGCGGTTCCGTCGACGACGGACCGTAACGCCTTTCCCCGGATCTTCCTACGCCAATTAAATCTAGGCAGAGTCACCTTCTGCAGTTACCAACACACAGACGTTGAAACGTGGAAAGTCTCATTTCTGCAGCCTGTTCCAAGCCTCCATCTCGGTACCCCTCAAATTAGCAGCCTTGCAGCTTCCTTGTACCTCACTGAGACTACATTAATCCCTCTAATAAGACGAAGGCATTTTAATTTTATGCACAGCAATGATTTTTGCCGTAACACACGCCCTGTACCAATATTTGCACATCTCTAATACCAAACCCCTTCATTTCTCTGTCACCACTTAAATTCCAAACCATGCTCCAACTATCTCCAGCTATTTTGCAGTCTCTGGAGCATAGCTATTCTGCATTATGGGAGATGTAGTTCACTGAACACATTTTTACCTGAAGGCAGTCATGTTTAATATAAACATTTGGCCGACGTTCTGAGTGCCTGAAATATTTAACTGGCAGAGAACGTTGAAAAAAAAAAAAAAAAGTAATTTAAATTCATTAGGAACGGTTTATATATAACAGGAAAGCATTTCTGCAGCTCTACAGAAAGCAGTTACCTCCAAAAATCCATACCCTGCCATTTAAGCACTCTTCATACCCATACGTTCTGCTAACGATTTTTCAGCGGTAAATCAACTTTTGCAACGTCCACGGCTTTCCACGTCACGCTGTATGAATGGCACTGAAGGAGAATGCTAATTCTGAAGAACTAAACAAGCCAAGCACGCCTGCCCTGCTTCGGAGCACCTACCCTTCCACCAAACGCCGTGCAGCTCAGCTTTCAAAGAGCACATCGCCACCCGGAATATTTTTTCCCGATTTTGCGTACAGACAACGCGCGGCGCGTTAAAACACACTTGAAAAGAAACCCGCTCACCGATATTTTCTGTGGGCATCGAGACCCTGGTTGGTTCTAAGAGATTATCAGCCAAGACAAAAGCCCCTTCTTCCAACGTATCAAGAAGCATGGTGGCTGCGTGGGCTTGTTCTGAAGAGTTCATGTCCTTCCAGGACTCCAGAGCTTCAGGCCTGAGCAGGTTGTCCACCGTATCCACAATTGCCTGCGTGCATTAAAGAACTACCATTAGGTCCGACCGCCCTGGGCAGCTGGGGAAAAGTTCCAATGGTACCTGGCGACAATTATAATACTTCAGTGTCGGAATGATTTACTGCCATTTAATGGCACTGGAAAAGGACCTTCAACATAAGAACATTCTCCTTCCCCTGGCTGGATCAGCAGGAGCAGCAGTGCAGTGAGCCACCAGCACCGCACGGTCTCTAAGTGGTAAACGTGCAGCTTTGACTCGTCTCGCCCCAGACACAAAGGCGGTCTTATTAACGTGCTGAAAAATGCAAAAATAAACGCCACAAGTTTTGCCCGAAGCTTTCATCTCCCAGTTAACGTCAAAACGTATAACTTCTATTTAAAAATCTGCCGTTTAGGCTGAAATGACAATACTACTCTTCTGGAAACTGAGCCCAACCCGTGCAGTCGCAGCACGGCGAGCTACTTGTCTATGACAAACTGCCTCCTTTATTACAGGAGGCACGGCACGAAGCTGACTCAGGGGATACAAATGAGCCCAGGCCACTCGGGCCCCCACCTCCTGTTCCTGTACCTGTTCATAGACACTTAAAAAGATTACTGACTCCCACTGCTGCACAAAGGTCAGTTAAAAAGGGAAATCAATAGAGCAAACAAGACATCCACTGACTGTCCCTGTTATCAGGGAAGGCAAAAGAGTAAAACTTGAGTAAAGGTGCCATTTTGGAAGTCTTGCCTGGAACAACTCTATCATCACGTTTTAAGGTTCATTAGGCTGCACGTAAAGTAACAGTAAATAAGGAAGAAGAAGAATTCAGTGACATGATTACATTATTTTTACAAAATAATCCAATCAATCAGAGTAATCAGTTAATCAATCGGAGGCAGGCTCTCACGTTAATGCATAATGCAGCTGTGCATTCCGGATGCTGTGCGCTGAGGACGCCATGCATTGCTGAAACACCCTGTTTACTCTGTCCCATTTACCCAGTCGTAATGTGTCATCAAGCATATATATAATTTGTTTGATCAATTTGAAAGCGTTGGAAATGGAAACAGAACACATTGTACAAACAGAAAGATGTCGGTCTGGAATACTTTATTGTGCAAATAAACGAATAGGAAAAGTCGGTCAAGGCTATTGTCAGAGCAAGATTAATTAGCCGACTCCATTTTAATATCCTCTTTCTGTCTACATTGTGAGCCACCACGACCTTCCTGGCAGGTGGAAGATGCTTCGAAGTGGCATGAAAAGCCTTTTTTCCTTCTCTAATGGGAGACAGAACAGTCAAAATGCTCGCACCGATACTGCTGCAGCCATTAACTAGAGTGGAACAGAAATTGGTCTGCAGAGGCCAGATTCATTAGTCACCAAGAAATACAGATTGGAGCCTCTAATCTGAGGTACAAATGAATCCTCTGTCACAAAGTGGGAACTTGCTTCATTTGCATGGTGTAAGTCAGCTTTTGATTTGTAATTTCAAGAGGTTTATTAGCCTTATCTAAGCAGAGAAGCCCATTTGAGACCTACAGAGAACGACGCCGGCTGGAAATTAAGGTTGTGCTATGGTTTCTTGAGTATCTCCACACGGCGCTGACGCTGTGCCCTCATGAACAAGGAACCCTTTTTATTTATCCCGGGATAAGCAAACTCTGCGTTTTTCCCCTGGAAAACACCCGCTGCCTGCAGCCCGAGGGGAGACCACGCAGCGCCACAAGGCAGGTGTCGGAGCAACCCCCTTGCTGCTCTTCTCACCGTCACGTTTGCTACTGAACACGAAGTAAGGAAACTCGCCCTGCTCAAACCTGGGTTTCCCTTTGCTATTAAAAACCATTTTCTACTAAAAAAAGCTATTACAACTGTTATCTCTCCGGATCTTTGTCTCTTTTTGTCAAATTTTTGCACAACTGGACATCTCTCATCCCCTTCCTGGGCTGCAGGATAAAAGACAGAAGTGCCCTGCGCAGAGAAATGCCCCTTCAGTAAGAGCCTGAATTATTTTATTATGTCGCAAAGTATTTCAAAGTTCTTTTCAAAACTCCTTCTTACATTTCATCTCAGAGGGTACAAGTAAACACCAGTATTTTAAAAGAAACTTTGAAAAAACGTGCAATAAAATTTTTCAGAGCCAGACACGATCTGTTCTAGGACTTTTTTCCCTTCTTCAGAGGCGCGAGGCGGCACGGCTGCCACCGCGCTGCAGGGCAGGAGCCGGCCGCTGCGGACAGCCGTTCTACAGCAGAGGGAAAGGGACTGCAAATCGGGTAGCGATGCGTTACATGCCTTCCACACAGCCTGGTGAATGGGACACGCGGCACACACTGCACTGGTGAAGTTAGAGAAGGGCTTGTCTCTACGTTTTATCCTGAAGTCACTGAATCTGCCCTGTGTAACAACTCTTACAGCTGTAAGGAGGAGTGGTTTTACTAGGTGTAAGAATACACACAGAACAAAGCAGGCTACATAATGTACGTTTTTCATGCAAGCAAATTAACTCCAAACAGTCTTTGATATTAAATACTACCAAGCTGCAGTAATTTCTGTTCAGTTGCCAGCTTTTTCCTCCACCCAAAGTTGTATTATGAGAGAGATGTTACTTCCAATTCAGAGAACAACCATTTCTGCTCTTTTAGTTTTGAACAAGTTGAGGTAAAAGAGGTATAAACTTTGATCTTCAATTTTTTTTTTTTTTTTTTTCTCAGTGTTACACCTGTGCAAAGCCAACATTTGTACAGCTGATACGGGGCACAATACACATTTATCAAAGACTGAAATACACAGGATCATGCAGCAAGATGATAAAGCGTGGCAGGTTGCTGAAGCGGGGAGAAAGCAGGGTGACAGCACAGGAGAGATACCTTAAGGTAAGCCCTGCATGTCTTCTCTCGTTTTTGGAGCTTTTTAGTAAGAAAAAAGAAAATCAGAAGTTAGACACACTCTGGAAAGCTTCAGAAATATCAAAAAAAAAAAAAAAAAATTAAGTTCTGGTGTTTCAAATCCCGAATTTGAACCACAGCCTGGACATTCATCTGGTTTCTGTCCAGCGATGGCTGCAAAAAAACCATCACACAGGAAACATTTTCCCCCAACCTTCACACAGGCACCCAGTTATCTTTGCCCAAACGGTGGGATTTGTGAGAAAAGGTCAAAGGAGAAAAATCCCTGTGCGGGCACTCGGTCTGTCTCTGGGAAAACTCTTTTAAGGGCAGCAAGGGACTGTAAATAAAACTACCGCCAAAATAAGAGAGGAGAGCACGGAGCTCGCTCTCTGAAGGAGGCTGAAAAAATGTTTCGTTTGTAGCTTGTTGACTAAGCTGAGGCAAGGAAGAGGCCAAGAAACACAGCGTCTCCTCTGAGAAGGAGAGGAATGGTAACAGCACTTGTGATTTGTACTTAAACCACAAAGACAGACGTTTTCTCTGAACATCATTCCAGAGAACACAGTTATTCGTGTTTCGGCTACGCGGATTAAGGCATTTTTATAAAGCTCAATTATAAGCGATGCTGGCGTCTTTAAAAGGCTCAGAGAGTGCTGTTATTCTGCAGGAAGTCAGATGAAAATAAAACCCTGCACCTATGCAGAATCCCACTGATTTTATTACACGTTCAGGGTTAAAAGGAGCGCTGGATCACCACGCTGATTTGTTACAGAATTTCGGAGAGCTAATGCCCATTTCCCGCACACTGGTGAGAACGCGCTCCAGATTTTAATAAGGGACACAGCTCTGTGCTTTAGGACCAGTCAGCTATTGTGAATTACATCCTATTCCCTGAAGAAGGTAATTGCAACTTTCCACTGGGTATTTACTGCTGTTTTCTCTTACATGTTTATTCCAGAACTATAAGCACACGGGAACAAAGTATAGTTTCATATTTTTGAAAGGGAAAAAAACCAAAAAAACCCACAAGGGCAATGGTTATCCCAGCAGGGGGAGGTGACGGGAGGCGTGTACCTTGTTGTAACTCCTTCCAGCAGAGTCTTTTTCACTGGGCCGCAGCTCCTGCAGCTGAGCATCCAGAATGTCCACGAGCTGCTCCATCAGCCTCACCGAAGAACTCACATCGCCAGCGAAGACCGGGCCTTTGGTGTGCTTAGCCAGCTCGTTGGCCAGACTAGCAGCGTTCTCCCCACTTCGGATCTGAAATGACAATTTATATTATCTCAGCAGGGTCCCTTGTTTGGCTTGCGGCTCCTAATTCCAATTCCCCGTGTACCTTTGTTGTGGTGAAATAACCATTCGCACGTACGTGGAAATCTGCAACTAATTGAGACCAATAACGTTCTCTTTATCTCAGAAGATTAAAGGTTCTTAGATCCGTGACACACAAAAGCAGTTCTTAACAGCCATCAAAACCAGCAACCAGACTGGGACTTTTGGGCTAGATCTTCTATTCATCCTCACTTTTCTTTTACTGCCGTTATCAGACGGTAAGAAATCTATTTGTTCCTACCACTGCTCGAGGCATTTGAAAGTCAAGTAGCCTGGTACTGACAACAAATTATCCAGTTTTCATAAACTTAGTAAATCTCAGTGGGGAGGGAATACACAGAAAGTGGCTCTGTGCTTTAATCACACCGTTATTAATGCACTCAGACAAAAATCTATTTATTACAGTATAATTTTTCCTGAACCAAAAAAACCTCGCTGTATACCACAGTTTTTGCTGTGTGATTTACGATTATTTGATTCATTAAGCAAATACGGCTTTTGTTTTGTGAACACCAGCAAAGCCACCTCGCTTTAAGGAGCGAGGACAACGGGTCATCACAGATTCAGCACAAGAACTGAGAGGGAGGGCGTACCAAAACCCACAGACGAACCTAGCTGTTGGCCACTGCTTTGCACACCAAGTAACTCCTTCTACTTTAAATGAACAGGGAGTAATAAAGACGCCTTCAACAAGCTGAATTATTAATGCTCCGAGTTAAAATCCTCAATCACCAGATTAAAAGGTTTCAACCAACCTTCTGAGCCAGCTGATTTACCCAGTGTGAGGTGCAGTTGCTAAGATCAGGGCCTTTGGGGTTCCACGTTCCCGTTAGGACCAGGCAGAGATACGAGGCAGTTCCTACAACAGATGGTAGAAAACAACGGTGACGAGGAAATCATTTTTCTGCGCGCAGCCAGGCCACCGGCTACGCCGTGCTCCCAAGCGCTGTTCAATTCTGAATGCTGCTAACAGCAGCAGTTGACAATAACTGACAAAAACGTAAGGAAATAATGTAGATTACAAACAGCAATAAAAAAAGTCAGTGAAAAGTACCAGACGTTTTCTGCAAACAAACAAAAAGCCCTTGATTCTTCCTGGAGCTCGTCCAGAGGGGAGCTCGGAATGAGAAAGGCAGCTGTAAGCCTATTTCACAACCGTCCTCAAGCCAAGCCCCAAAATCTGACTTGAGTTCTCAAAAGCACATGCGCCACGTGACGCTGGGGCTTACGCTCCAGCGCCTTTGGCAGAGTAAAACTTGACCACTGCCTGCGGATACCGCGTCCTCCAAGGGACAAAAAAAACGTGCGACAAAGAGCTTGAGATTCAAAACAAAGTTCACCACAAGAGAGCGGCGCATTGCTTTGGAGACGTCTGCTTGAAAGGAAGATATAATGTGAAAGGCAGTACCTCGCGTTCCTTTGGGGCAAGGGCGTTCAACCATCATTCCTCTCTGCGTCTGAGGCCAGCTAATCTCCCTGGCCTCAGTCGGTTCACAGAATCTCTCCGGCAAAGGGAAAAAACTTGTCACGGGAGGGATTTTGGTTGTGGAAATGGGCGGCGGCGGCTTGGGTCCTCTGCTCCCTTCCTTTGTTCCTCCAGCTAACGTCGTGCTTACGGGGCCTTTCTGGGACGTCGTGCTAGTGGTGGACACCGTGGTTTTGTACAGCTCTGCTGAAGAAGTTATGGTCACTGCTGTGGTAGGCACTGCACAGAGAAAATTAAGAGTAATAATAAAATAAATTACTTCAAAATTGTAAAACAGCAAAGTCCTTTAAGTGTTATTTATGTAGTTTTAAAGGATTCTCTGCATCTCCTTTCCTTCGTTTTAATATTACTCTTTTTTTCCTCCCAGCTCACACCAGTATGATGTTTCAGCACATTCTCCAAACAATCTCTGCCGTAATAAAAATTGATAGTTCCATTTCTACAGGCTGAAAGGCAGCGCTAGTGAGTTATCAGTACCTAACAAACACGCTCAAAGCCATTAAAGATCACTTAATCACTTCTGCAGCAGGAATAACTCAACAGCCAGAACCACTTGAAGCGGCGTGCCGTAAACCACGCGGTCCAGCTTTAACGACGACGGCAGCGGGCTGGAACTAACGAGACCTTTTTAAAACAACAGACCCCAAAACTTCCAAGTCACTCAGGACACACCTTCCAGGAAAATAATGACCGCCACATCTCCCTGCTCAGCAGTCCTTCTGCTTGAGAGCGCCCCAGCACGCCCCAGTAGCTCCCAACAGGAGCAGCGCCCGGCCTGCACGTGCTGGAACGCTTTGGGCTTTAACATCTTTTGGGTTTTTTTGATAAAGCAGGCACGAAGACACAACTCCTTCAAGCCGGTGGCAAGCCCCTAGTTTAATCTCTCCTGAAACGCCAGGCTCGGCTTAGGGGAAACCCCTCCGCCAGCTGGTCCCAGTTGGGAAGGCGTCGCTGGAGCTGGTGGGGCACAGCCTGAGCCAGGCAGGGGCTGGGGCTGGGCAGGGGCAAGACCAGCCGATGCCAGAGGAGAGAACAGTCCTGCGTTCCTGTTCATCACCTTCCAACGTGTGTTGGGCAACGGCGGAAACGATGAGTGAGCGCAGCAACTGAACCAGTTATCGTTAATTATTTCCCAACCTTCATTAGTGTTCACAGTGCTTTACAGGCACATAAAAGCACAGATCCTTGTGCCGAGAATAAATAAGCTCATCTCAAGTATTTTTTAAATCCTAACTGACACGGGAATAAATGAAGCTAATTTTAGGATTAACTTCAGTGGATAAAGTGGCTTTTTTCTTTCTTTTTTCTTTTCTTCTTCTGCAAGGCCCTTGAACTCTGACTTACTGGACAATACATCTTCTCTAAAATGAAATCATCAACAAAAACCAACAGAAGAGCTGCCCCGCTTTCTTTCAGCAGATGCTTTTTAAGTCAGTGTTTTGAGTAAGATTAACTTTCACTAGTTTGGCAGATAACAATTATTTTAAAATCCTTTTTCAATTATATTTCAGTTATAATTTATCAGGAGTCTCGAATATGAATTCATCGTCTTATTTTCATATGAATTTAGAGTGGAGTTTTTGAACGCCACGATCTGTTTTTAAAGACTAAAGGCAGAGACGGGCTTTTTCATCCCTCGCTTGCGCGCAGATGAGGAACTTTGGAGGCTGCCTCCTCTTCAGCCCCGCTCCTGGCTGCCCGAACCCAGTCTGTGCAGCTGCGCAGCAAACCCGCTGAAACCCTCGATCTCTTCCGCAAGCGCTTGCCTGGCATCTTGTGAAACCGCTGTCATTTGCTTTTGATTACAACGCACCCAGCCTTCCAGTGCTCTCCCAATTAACATTCGCCAAAAGCCTTTGCCGTCCCTTGCAGAAGCGCCAGGCAACGCCTGCTGAATCAGGTCCTGGGAGCGGGGAGCTGGTGGGGACGGAGAACGACGCAGGGGACAGCCAATTATTCCTACCGAGCCCCTAACACGCTGTGCTAATCAGTCTATATTTCATCACTGAAACGTGCATTCGCGTTATCGCCCTTACTACCCAAACTCCACAGCGTTCAGGATGGCTTCGCCTCAGGAGCAAAACATCCCTGTAACAATTCACAGCAACCCCCTCAAGTTCCGCAGCGAGGTGACAATTTTCAAACCGTTTTGAGCCACACCCTGAGCTAAAACACCCTGCTGTCATGACGCAGCTTTAGGTAGAATGATTTAATTGTCCATTAAAGTCCATTTCAAAGCCTATCACCCATGGTTCAAAGACGACCTGCGTAGCTCGGCAGCAGTACGTACTTCGGCAATGTATCTGTAATCTCGCATTTTAGGAGAAAGACTTCAAACCACCTCTCTCACAAAACTGAAGACAATCCAGATAATTTCTAAGAGATTTTCTCTGCAATTAAATTTTTTAAAAGGAGAAGTCACTATATTTAAGGATGCACCAGGAAACTTCAGGCAGTGCTGGAAGTCTGGGAAAGGAGGAGGTTGAAAAAATAAGAAATGACCCAACACATCACTTTAAGGAATCCATCCAGCTTTTAGAAGGCAGACCACTTTGTTTTTAATGACCTGTTGGGGAACTTAATCCGCAAGGCCATTCTCCTGAGCTGCCAGAGGACACACGATAGCTGCCGCCACCTGATGGCTCCCGTTCCGAAAGGCGAGGGCGATGGCATCTGCCGAGCGCTTCACCCACGGAAGGCAATGGCAGTGATGAGTAATACACCGCAACTAAGAGGAAGAACAAACTCCACGTCGAGGTTATTAACCTACTGCTCTGAGCAGCAGGGGTGAGCCTCTACAAGGCTGACGATACGTCATTTTTGTCCAACACCAAAAAAGCCGCTTTTACAAGGAGAGATTCTGGTTTAGACTTTTTGGCTAGGCTTGCCACGCCAAGGAGAAACCCAAAATCTCTTCTACCTTCTTCCTTTCTTTAAGGAATAGGTGTGTCTCTCTCTATCAGCTGAAGAAAGCGTTCGTAAAATTAAAAAAAAAAAGAGTAAGAAAGGAGCAATAGGAAGCAAATCCAAAGACTCAAGTTGAGGGTAATTAATTCACATTTGTTTCATGCAGTTCCTAACAGCTGATTTAAACAGTTATGCACAGTATTTGTTTCTAAAAATGAAGACACCACTGGAGTAAAACTTTAACACCTGTTTAACAGTGTGATGTCTATAAAAACCATAACACAATTGCCTGGGACAGCAGGGGAATAGTAACTTTGGGTCCCCAACTGACAGTGAAGAGCAGATTTCGAGAAGGCACACCAGCTATCCGCTATTCCTTGCCAACAGGTTTCTATTCTAAGCATGCATAAAATAAGTTTTTTAAAAAAACAAACCAAGCAAAAACCAAAAAAAAAAAAAAAAAAAAAAATCCCCACCCAAAATACATCTCTGACCTTAAGATTTAAAATCGAAATGCCCAGATGAGGCACCACTCTTGAAAATACCGCTGGTTCCACCTTCATCTCCGGCTTCCAGGCAGTTGGAGCCATCAGCTGCATGGATTGTTCAGCTATGCTCTTGTAGCTCAGGTATTTCAGCGTAGTCAGACACGTGAAAATCCACGTGCTCGCCTTCGTTCTCAAAAGGTTTTCACGGGCTGAGCTGCTGTGTGGAGCCACGGAGCTCAGAAACCTGTGCGAAGCCACGCTTCCCTGCCTCCTACCGCCGGGTGCCTGCTTCCAGGCTGCAGTGAAGAGCAGGGAAGTGGCTAAGACTCCCCTAATTACCCACAGGTTCCAGCCCTGACCCTGCCAAGCCCCGTTCAGTTGAAAGCGAAGTGTTTACACAGCCATTTATGAACTTATACCCTGAGAACGGTAACAAGTACACCACAAAATTAGCAGCAGCAGCTACCATCAAGAATTGTGCTACCTCGTCCCCGTTACGTCGTCTTTACTGGTACAATCACTCTTTAATCAATCTGCAGTGCATCAGATTCGATATAAGAGTCAAAAATCTAATTTATTTAACAATTTGCTGCGTGACTCCGTCATAGATTCTTGGTGTTATAAAAGACTTCGTTGCATGAGTTTCCTACTATTTCGAGCCTGTGGTGATAGTACTCTCTGAGTTTCTGCTCTGTCCACGCTCATCACATCCATATTTTCCTGCCGTGATCCAATAAATCTTAATGATGGGTATCACGGTACAAACAGGGAGACAACTTCAGCCTGATCAGTTTGCACAGTTAGCGCAAATTGGGATGAGCGCAGATGAAATCTCTCCCTAACGCACCAACACCGAACAAAAGGATTTATCTTCTTTTTGTTACCAAGGAAACCTTACAATGTCACGCTCATATTCACTTTTTAGGG
Source organism: Leptosomus discolor (assembly GCF_034619465.1). NCBI lineage: Eukaryota > Metazoa > Chordata > Aves > Leptosomiformes > Leptosomidae > Leptosomus > Leptosomus discolor. The sequence continues at coordinate 83,951,674 of NC_141393.1, forward strand.
GGAAAATTCCCTTCATTCTTCCTGGTCTTTTCACGTAAACCCCCTATTTCAGCGAGGATTCATTTGGTCCCTTGGCTATCTCCTGCAGAAAGAATGTGACAGGACTTGTTTTACCAAGGGTATAACAACTCTGGTTTGCTTCGAAATTTTCATAGTGGCTCTCTGCAGGGCCGGATAGATTTTATTTTATTTCTAAATTAAGGTTTTGATTTTTAAATGCGATTTTTACACTTAACCTTAGCAAACGTGATCTTCTGCAACATCTGAGTGGTCCTTGTTAACCTCGGAAAATGCGCTCTTCTGCAATATCTGAGTGGTACTTGTCAGCTGCAGCTCTGAAAACCATTTCCACATCTATGTACTGTAATTCCCACGAGAAGGGAGAAGAAAAAACAACACATGAAGAACGAGGTTAAGGGGGGCAGCTCGAAGGGCAGCAGGCCCCATTGTCAGGGTGAAACAGCAGCCTGGCTGCAGCATCCGCAGTTCTAGAGAGCTGAAGAGTTCTCTCGAAGGAAATAAGGATACGGGGAGCACGGAACAGGGACACTTGCAGGAGGACAAAACGGCCTGGGTTTGCAGCAAGGGCAAAGGGAGAGGTGAATCGCAGTGGTGTTCCAGAGGTTTCCATAGGCAGATTGAAAAATGACAGGAACAACAGAGGAAAAAAAAAAAAAGGCAGGTTTGGATGAGTCCACGATTTTGGCCCCGGGAGTAAACGTAAACCCTCGAGCTCAAAAGCGTGGCTAAAATGTGACAAATTCATCTCTCGCGTAGGAAGAACGACGGCTGGTTTTGAAGCACTCGGTAGCTGGAAGTTAGGGCACAGACAGGAACTGACAGCCAAGACAGACAGATGGGGAAACAAAGGACTCGGTGTGTGTCTATGTACCGTTGTTGCTCCCACGGCAGCAGAGGGAACAGGGATTGCTGAGCTGCCCGCAACGGCCCCAAGCTAACTGTTCCAACAGAAAAGGCCGCGACTTCCAATTCCGAGGCACTGACCTTGTGACACCATTAAATACTTGATATTGAAGTACCTCTGCAAAAGACACTACAAGAAGGTTCCTGTGTTAGGCGACTTAAAGAACGCTACCCCAACACCTAGGTCTTTAAGTAAACGATGAAGAAATCAGAGTCAACCACAAAAAAACCCAAACCAAACCAGAAATGAAGGAACACAAAGGTGCCCTTCATCAAATGTGCTGAAAATCTAATTCCATGAGAAAAAAAAAAAAAAATCCAAAAGTGTTATTGTATAGCTAGATCCTTTAACTGTGCAACAACAGAAGGACTGATCTTCTATCTGTACAGACTTTATGCTGAAACAATAGGAACTGAGAATAGAATACAAATAAAATACAGAGTTAGAAACTGTACAGAATCTCTTCTTGGTTTTATAGCAGTACATCTCAAGGACGATCACATTAGATAATTTTTACTTTAATTTAGTACTCTTCAACTACAGGCAATTGGCTTGGGCAAAAAAGGAAATGAACTGAAACATATTCTTAGATCTGCTATGTACAGATCCACACAAAATTAAAATATTTGGTATTGGCTTTACATAAGGAAAAATACCGTTTGTGAACATAAGCACCACATATTCAAATAAACCTAGTGTCTTCATGTGGTTTTTGTATTTTAGAAAGGCCATAATCAAAATACATTTACTCATGTCGTGATGCGTTTGAAACTCAAACTCATAAATCACTCAAAAAATATTCCTTCTCTGCCTTCACGGATGACTGGGCAAAGAGCTCAGAGGAGAGGCAAGCACCCTGCAGTGTGCCCTGGACCCCTTCTCGTCTAGGTCTGGTAGGAATAAAGCGTTTCTCCCCCTGCCTTGCATGCCAGCAAGGAACCCGGGAACGTGAAGGGGTGCTGGGGGATGCTGAAATCTCCTTCTGATATTAGACGGGCTGTGGCCAGCATATGCGCTGTAACTTCAGATTTTGGAGACTCTCTCGTATCGAAAACATTACGAAATGTCTTACTGGAGACCTTTGGTGGTTTACTACAGCAAAGGAAGGATTCCACAAAGCCTTTTCTTCTCTCCCTGCTCTTCCTTAACACTTTTCCTTCAATGCAATGATTTAAAGATTAGCTTTTGCCACGTTCATGGCAGCTGCCTGAGCTGTGAAAGCTACTTAGAGCCTGCACCTCCATTTTCTCCTCTTACTATTAAAGCTTTGGAGAATTGAAAACGCATCTCCACCCCGGTTAAACCGAATGAAAAGTGACATGCATGAGAATGTATGAAAATGAAAGCTTTCAGTTCTTTCTAATTACAAAGGTGGGGATGTCTCTGCTAAGAGCAGCTCCAAAGGAACGGACGAGCTTGACGCACAGCGAGCCAGGCTGGCCAGGACGGCTGCCCTCGCGGCCAGAGCTCAGTCCCCAGCCGCCTGGAACCTGCCTGAGCCTGGCACCGTACCGCCAGGGAGGTCTGCGGGAGCCAGACTGGCCAGCCCGTCCCTCGGCTCCGGCGACGGCCGAGGTATCGGTGCTGAACTGCCCCGTTCTGCTGCGCCTGACGCCCTTTTGGACCCGGCAAAGCTGCCCGCGTGCTGACGGCATCGTGGGCCCGCCACGCAGGCTGCGCGGGCATCGGCTCCGCTGCAGCAGGACAGCGGCTTCTGACGTGGAGAAGCCGTTCTTACTCCTTTTTTTGGAAGTAGAAAGCACGCCGGCTAAACCTGCGTCCCGGTTAGAGGAGAGAAGCGGCGGTATTACCTTCTTTGCCAAAGTAGCTTATCAACATTCAGCTCCTGGCTGCACGCATCGTCTGCCACAGAGCATTTCTCTGGGTACTTACTCTCCTCTGCAGATGTTAATATGTGGCTGTGCCTGTTCCTGTCAGTTTTAGGGATTTCTGAGATCGAAAGACCTCCGTTTTTCTTTCCTCTAGTGGCAGTTAGTGTCTCTCCTTTTAGGCCGTCGCTCTAACTTCAAGCGAGCTGAACTGCAACGCTAACAGACTTACTGCGAAACCTGCTCGGAAGATGTCGGATAATCCTGTCTAAACCCGGCATTAGAAACGGTGAAAATAGGGCTGCGGAAAAATATTTATGCTTGGTATTGCACATTAACCCCGCACAGCTCCTCGGGGACCTCCCAGCACGCATCGCTCTCAGCTGCTGGCGCCAAGAAGCAAAAAGGTCTGCACGTATGTTGTAATCAATTCAGAAGGCAGGTAGCACCGAAAGGAGGGGAACAGGCTTCTGGCTCGGCGAGAATGAACTCAAACTTCGTTCAGCTACAGAAGCCGCACGGACTGATGGTATAAAGTACATAAACAACGCCCCAACTCATTCTCCAACACAGGAAAGCTAAACACTTGTATGAAAAAAAATAAAAAGGAAAGCACAAGCCTGCAAACCAAATAAAGCGTTTCTGTCTCTTCACAGGTTCTGCAGATTCGCCTCGCGCCACCATAACGCTGTGCCGCTCAGCCCGGCACAGACCAACAGCCCTCCGCGCCTTTCTGCCGAGAGCCAAGTCGAAGACCCGAGACACCGTAACATCGTCATCTGAACGGAGGCACGAAGAGATGAAAAATGAGAAACCCCAACTTCTTACCTTGGGCAGGATCAGGTGGGCCAAACTCCAAAGAATAGCGCAGAATGAAGTTGTTGTTCCACACGTACAGCTGGTTGTCTCTGGGGTTGTAATCCACCGCGGCGATGTACTGGTACTGGTTGGGGAACGGAACGTCCACGTGCTCGCCTCGGCTTAACCTGGTGTTGTAGATGTAATCGATGGCGTTCTTGCCGGTCTCGCTCTCGTTGTCCTGATACACCGACCGCACGACGTACAGGACCCCGCAGATCATGAAGGCGTTGGAGGCCGCCCGCTTGTCGTACGTCGTCTCCCAGGTGGCCTCGAAGCGCAGGGTGTAGGGGTTCAGCTGGCTAATCACTATCATCCCGTTGTTTTGCTCCGTGGCGTAAATCACCCACAAGCCATTTTCATCAACTGCCAAGTCAATATCAGTCTTTCCTCCCCATCGGTACGGAGAGGTGTCGTGGTAATTAGCATAATTGATTATGGCCTCTCCGCTCTTAATTCTAGTCCTCAAGTCAAATTTTACTATGTTCCTAGTTCTTTCCTTGTTAAAAAAGACGGCGCCGTCGTACACCACAAATCCGGTACCATCCACTCGATTGGGGAGTTTATACGTCGTCTGCTGGCGTCCGTTTTGGAAGTCCTCTAAAGAAGCATATTCTATCAAAGTATCGGTGCGATACGGAGTCCACGGCATGAAGTATATTTTATCTGCAGCCTGGAGAGGATCTTTGCACCAAGCACCTGCTTTTTGTTCAGCTTCATATAAATACGGTGAGTCCACAATTGCTTTCAACGTCCCCGGGCAAACAAAAACTAACAGTCACAGAGAGAAGTAAGACAAGAATTACGACAAATTAAGACTGTCTCATAATAAAAAGGAAAAAAAAAAAAAGAAAAAAGAAAAAAGAAAAAAAAAAAGGTAGGTAAATCATAATGACTGTGTCAGGAAGAAAAAAAATCCATTTAATTGGCACTAGATTATACCTTATGTTATAACTAATGCAATTATCACCCTTTATCATCCACTTTTCTTAAAGTTACCATGTTCTTGCTGTACCAGTATGGAAAGTGGATGGGAACTGTTTTCACTAGTACAGACCAAGGCTCAATGGCATTCACAGACAGCTGAAAATGTAGAGCTACTCTTGCATTTTCGTCTTAGCCTTTTAGTGAGTACGCATTAACGCTCCAGAGCTTTTAACTGGTGTGCAGCAGTGCGCTAGGTCATTTCAGTCCAAAAAAAAAACCCACATCGGCTTGTTTAGAACTTTAAGAAGTGGTGAGGCTGAAAAAGGAGGTGCCTCGATTAAAAAATAAAGGAACAAAACAAATCATCAGGTATATAGAGAAAGCAATTAGGAGCAGAGAAAACAAAACACAACCAAAGCAATGAATGAAACAGAGCAGGAAACCCTGTAACCATGGCATGCTATGGAGAGGGTTCTGGAAGCCAGGCAAGATGACACTTGATTAACAAGAATTTACCCAAGGGTGAGAGAAAGAGAGGGAAAGAAAGACAAAGAGAAAGGGAGAGAAAAAAGCAAGGGAGTCTTCCCTCCAGCCCAAGTATTTCAGACACTATACCCCGCCACCTACTTTAAGCAGCCAAGTCACTTTATTGCAAACAGTCGACTTCTTTATGAGGTGTACTTATGAGATCCTGCTGATTATCATAATATAAGAGTGTTGTGGGGAGGGGAAGGGAAGAGGTTAACATCCATAAGGCACATAACAAGGAGCTGGGGTTTGGACTGTATACGTTATTTACCTTTTTGCTCCACTTCTATTTTAAGCATCGGAAGAAAAATAAAAAAGTGCAAGGAAAAAAGAAAGAAGATTAACATAAATTGACTATTAATCTAAAGATTAAATTAGTAACAGACGCTAAATATAGGGAGAATAAGAACTGCACTATATCGGATAAAGAGAAACAGACAACAGGAAAACCTAGCAGGAGAGAGATTCTACGGTTACACAAGTGAACATGGATCAATCACTTCAGTAGATTAAGGAGGCAATACAGATATGTTGGCATGTAGTTTCACTTAGTGAACCTGAATAAATAATGAATGACTTTACTAATGCATGCTACACATACTCTTCTTCTCAAAGTACAATGCCCTCCAGTTCCGTTTTTAAGCGACACATTAATTTATCATATATGTGCGAGCGCACATATACATATTATATTAGCAATCATAAATCCAAAATGCAGTATATTAATTATATAGGTTTGTATGTGTGCTTATTAAACCTTCCCCCATCTTTGCCCCAGACATCCCTCTGCTTTTCTTGCTTGTAAAGAAAGCAGCTTGCATCCTTTAGCTCCCCTTAGGCTTTATTTTGTTTGTTTTCCTGAACGTTAATCTTGAGAACTTTTGCCACTTCTTAAGTTTATGACTGCAAAATCAGACTAGAAGGAATACAAGCAAAAACATCTAGAAAAAAGAAGCAAAAGCACAGTAAGCAAGAGGAAAAGAGAAGAAAAAAATTAACATTTAGCTCATTCAGATAACTCTCCAGCATCATCGATTAAGCCCGAAACAGCCAGCTAGTACGCAAGGACAGTCACACTGAGAGCTTGAACAAACACCCATCCTGCCACCATACATGGAAAATGCAAACCGGCCCCGATTAACAACGCTGTATCGCTCCCGCCATTTTCCCCCAAGGAAGTTACAAGGAACATATCACAGGAAGACATACAGCTGAAGTCCAGCTAGTAAATAGCTTTCCAATAATTATTTGCAATAAAATCTGTTTCATATGCTCAGTAGCCTTTGAAGTACGCTCCCTTAGTTTCACAGAACGACCTGGAAAACGACAGACGTACCAATCCGTGCAACAGCAGCTGCTGATACCGAGGAAGTGTACCAAAACTATCTGCACAGCTATTACATTTTCAGTATCACGGTATTATCCTGAAGAACGTATTTGCGTGTTTCATATCAAGTTCTGGATTTCCAGTTTCGTTTAACAAAATTACGTATGATCATTCTGAGAGAAGGGTATTGGCTGAGCTGATCTAGGGTTTCTCCAGGGAACAATTCCAAAACTTTACGGGGGAGTGGGTTAATCTTCTCAAAATGTGCAGTAGCTTTCCTAGCCTTTGTTCATTTATACATCTTTAGGTAAAATACTTGATTTTCTGCAATTCGTAATTCTTGAGTTATCCGAGTAAACAGAAGATGCATTCTGAGGTGAACTCCGGGGTTTCACAACCAGCGTTAAATGACTTTCAGACGATTCTGTCTGTGAACTTTTATGCACGAGTTTATCCCTCGCCAAAGAGCAATACTGATACTGTACCTGCTTAGAATTAGTAACAGGAGAGGGGGGAAAAGAGAGGGATAACTAAAATCATTACTGGCACGTCTGCTCCGCGTGCATTGGTGTACAGCTGTACATTTTTCAGGGACAGATGGGCTTATTGAAATAAACAAATGCTGCAAAGTCCAATCAATACAGACAGAGGGAGAATAAAATGCTTTAAAACGTTTTCTATTGAATTCCCGAGCCCCAAAAAAGGCTTAAAATAAAAATGCACAGATGTACAAAATGGTACTTTTGATGTTCTTCTTCATAAAAGGGCTGACTTCTGTTACTCAGTCAAAGTGTCAACACACATCGTGCAGCCTAATTGAGAGAAATGTCAGGTATGGCACTCTCAATCTCTTTGTAATTTAATCAATGAGACTCTTATTTTAGGACAAAGCAATGCCTATCAAATTTGTCTAGAGTTTTAGTTTTGTTGGTGATCCAACTGAGTATCTCAATAGATTTTCTTCTGTCTACACTTTGAGATGCAAAAAGGGAAGCTTTTCATTACGTACTCTCTTACGAGGGCGACGAATACAGAACCCAGAGAAAGCTCAAATCAATATGTATGATCAGCAAAGCAGCCATGTATTTCTGGAGGCCAGCGAGACATAGAGGAGCTCATAAACTGCATGTTGTACAAGGGTGACACCGACTCCAGCGTGCAAGAATGCCCAACTTTGACCACAAAACCTGGTCAGATTGCCATTTGCCATCCCCCATGGACAGAAAGGTGCCACGGCGAGGCAGAGCAAATTCTGCAGTCTGGCAGTAACTGAAGATGAAGCTCAGAAAAAGTAAGAACCGTAACTCAGCTTTGGTTACAAGTGCTGTGATCACTAAAATCCTCCCTTCCTAGACCCACGCAAGCCTATCCCGCCTTCCTGACAGGTCTCTTACGCTGGGACAGCAGCTATTTGCAAACCTAATGACTTCGGTCATGCCGTAAGTTTAGATACGGAGCACTGGAACAAGCGAGGGAGAAAAAAATTAGACTTGGTAACTGGAGTTTATCAGGCATCAAAAAAAAAGAGACTTGGAAAAATACCAGGATAGGCTTTGTGGGACAGGGAAGAAAGACAGTCAACAACCAAAACGGCTACTGAAGCGCAATGTGGTTTGAAATCAAACTTCCAAACTGATTTCAGTAACTGGCAACCTTTCTGATGACTGCTGTAAGGGTAGGTGATGCCTCGCACGGTTCTGGAGCTGGGCAGAGGGTCACCCCGGTACCTGCTGCAGCTGATGAACTCCAACACTTGGAGACTTTGAAAAACAAGGAGTTATCCAGAATCCTGAGTTACGACAGACACCGAATTACGTCATTCAAAGGGCAGGCCAACACAATTGACAATAAACAAAAATAAACATCTTAGAAGCAGAGTTAACTACACGTTGGAGTAGGGTAGGCCGCGCTGTGGCGCTATACTTCTGAAAACTGGAAAAGAAAAGATTCCTGTAGATAGCAATACCCAATCGGTAGAACATATCCACACTTGTCTTCCTAAAACAGCACAAAAAGTTATGTTTGAACATTATTGGCATCACACTTTTTCTCTACGAGCTAGCCTACTGGAACTGGAAACGTAACCTCTTGTCATTTGACTGACCTCAGGGTTTGGAATCAGATGCACTGCCCTCTTTCCGAGAATTTGGGAACGAAAACAGTGCTAAAGTGAAAGCGATCTTTGTGGAACAAAGCTTTGGTTAGATTGGGGTAAGACATCACTCCTCAAAAGTGGCACGAGAAGAACAGTTACAACAAGCCACCGATACTACACACAGGAGGAATGGTACTAGGGATCACTGTATGCAGTAGGCTTCCAATCCTACAAATGGTACAGGAAAAAAATAAAAAAAAAAAAATCAGCAAGCAACCATTTCACAATGACACAGCAGAAATGAAGGAAAACCAGGATGATCTGTGTTTGGCCTTTAACAACAGTGAAGGTTCAATGTGGTGAAACAGTACAGTGTCTCGGCTTAAGAAGTCTACATTTTAAAATCGTGCAGCAAACAGTCTGGACAGTTTTGACACAGCTTTGCTTATGCCAGAACTCATTTCCTTCCTTTTTGGACATACACTGTCACCACAGTGTTTTTGCATCTCAGACTTGGCCTGTTTCCTGTACCAACAGAAAATGTGACTTTGGTTAAGGAGTACTGCAGATCAAGAAATTCACACTTAACAGTAACTTAAGGGAATGATCAGTGCACTGCTCAAATTCCATTGCAAGCACAGCTATTTCTCTGTGGAGTTACGGGACGAGGGAGAAGTCCCTGCAAAGAATGACCTTACAAGAAAGCAAAACCAGTTAAAAGTGCCGAATCTGCAGGACTTTTATAAACATGCACACGTGTCAACGAAAAAAAGCATTAATTATTGCAAGGAAACAAGAAGTATGTCTAAAGCTACTGAATTCTGGCATTAGAAAGAATATTGTACAAAACTGCTGAAGTAGCCGTAGCTTTTCATTTTTCTGTCTCAATATGGCTTCAGGATTTGTTTTCAGAGACAAATTCTGTTTTGGCAGCTGATTCAAGGCACAGTTTTTATTTTCTCTTTACACCAAAAGCGAACATTTCCTTCTCACTCTTTTCCCCATTGCTTTTAAGAACCAAGTTCGAGGAACTTATTCATTATTCACTCCGAATCTGCGCTCACTTCTAACGTGCCCCTGCAGCACAAAGCCCTCTGACGACATCCCCCAAGCGGGGCATTTGCCTCCGAGCGTCAGCGTCGGGTTTTGCCGGGCACCCGGAGTCACCACCACAGCAGGTAGCCTTTCGAGTAGATCATGATTAAAACCGAAGTCAATCCCTGCTTTAGAAGTCTGTGAGCCAAGCCAATTTGTCAGCAACTGGTAGCGGGCAAAAGTACAAATTTCTAGCTGGCCTATTGAATAGCTAATTTGAGTTTGTTTTCTGGAAAAACAGTAGCCTTAAAAGCCAAACACTTAAGAACACAGACAGACACTTGGCCAGCATCACACCATGGCTTCCTTCCACACTTCGGGAAGCTAATTGGAGGCCCTAGTCTGCAAGTGCTCTGCATGCATAATGGGTCCGTGGGCCATAAACATATGCTTCTTTTCCATGTAACGGCACTCCAGCTTTCATGGTGAGGGCCAGAGGAAGTGAGCAAGAATAAAAAGATTATACTTACTGTAAGGAACACACTCATACTGCACTTCTAGGTATTTGTATGTTCCAGGACAAGGATCAGGAAACACATCTGACCCCGTAACTACTATACACTGTGTTCGGTTGTTGCACCTGTAATGGGAAAAGAAAGCAAGCTAATCAATTTAAAATTACACTTAATTTGCAGGTTCGTACTAAAGTGCTATATGCAGTGCTAACGCTCTTCACACTCGGGCAGTCCAATCCATAAGACAACAAAGTTAATTAATACTAGATCAGTCAAAGTCCATAAATAACACTTCAAGACAGTATTTCTGTTCAGGCTTTATACTTTTAAATTTGGAGATCGAGGTTCTCTCGCCCGTCCCCACTGGCAGAGATAGCTGTCCCAAATATATACTGATTTGACACTCCTGTTCAATAAAATCAAAGCAAAATGCAAAGAAGTTTCAAAATGAAAAAATGTGCAGTTTTCAATAATTAAATGAGCAACTCCTCCATCTTTAGAGATATACAGACTGCGGAACCGTTTTACATCTCAGAGAGATCTTTGCTGTGATTCAGGGAAATGATTTTGGTCGGAAGAGTTACTGTAGACAAAGAGCATTAGCATTTCCATTTTCCTTATTTTAGGAGCAACTGATGGACTCTAAGCTTCCTCTGTTAGGAAGAGGCAAAGAATGACCGTCTGAGGAAACAAGAAAGAGTTAAAAAGGAGACCTGCAAGAAGATTAATTAAAACATATTTTAGAGGAGACAAAACACTGAAACATACACATGATTTGCTCAACAATGGAAGCCAATGCATTTTTATACAAAGAAGAACTTTATTATGATGCCTCTAACCACAAGGGTCTACTGAATTTAATGGGGTTTAGATTTTTTTTTTTTTAAATAATAATAATCAAGAGATTTTTAGACTACTATTCATTTTTCCAGGGGAAAAAAAAAAAACAAACCCATTGGAAGTTAAAAGTGGAAAAACCTCACCTAACCCTGAAGAGATGGTCAAAATGTAATCCAGAAAAACTACTCAGAAGAAAGCGGAAGGGAAAAAAAGACGGCCAGGGAGTTTAGTGTGTAAAAGAGAAAGAGCTTGGCTGATCTTCTCAGGGGTTAGCGTCGTTGGTCAGCAAACCCAGTAACAGGAGGCTGAACTTCAGACATAGTCTCGCCTTTGACTCCAGCTGTACATCAGCTCCTCTACTGCCCTCCTACTTCCCACACCCCCTGAACGCCACATCCCAAGCTCCAATAATCCACCCTGTGCCAACAGCTTTCCACAGCGGCTCATCGCCAACAGGTACAAGAATAATCTGCATAAGCTACCTCATAAAAGGTAGAGCAAGTGAAGAACTCTTGATATAAAACACTTCCCTTTTTATACAGTAACCGAAGCAGCACAGAGCTGGTCAGGACATGCTGTCCCTCTTGCTGAGCAAACGCGGGAACAACAACTCTTCTGACTTCCACAGATAATTCTCCTTTCCTTTTGCCTTTCCCCTTTTTTTGAAGCTACGTCTTTCCAGCCTCCCAAGGCTCGCCATTGCACAACTAACTGGAAACAGCCAGGGATTTCTGTATAGCCACAGAGAGACGGGGACAACTCACCGCTGTGCTGCTGCGGCAGCGCCCGTCCGGGGCGCAGGGGCAGGCCCGTGCCCGGCCGCGCCAGGGGCAGGCTGCACCGCTCCCCGGAGGGGCCCGAGCGGGCACGCCGCGGCCGCTGGCTCTCAGACCCGGGCTGAAGTTAGGAAACGGGGCGCCCGGCTTGCGGAGGGAAGTCCCCGTACCCCATCTGTCACACCGAAGAGGCACAAGGCAGCCACTCTTCTGGACCCGGAGGTCACAGTGCCGCTCTCGTCTGCGCTGTGCAGGAGGAGGCTGCAGAAGCAGGAGAAGGCAACGCGGCCCAAAACCTCACAGACCTCTCTGTTCTAACCCCCATACTGCCCCGCACCTCAGGCCAGACTAACCAGCACGAGAAAACCTCGGATGTAAGACTTTGTAATTAATTTCTTTAAATTTCTTTCTGTTTCTTCAGTGAAAAGCTCACGCTGAAGCCAAAGTAATTCCTACCAAAAGACTCTGTGCAGCGCATCATTCAGTATAATGGTTTCCACAGCTTTGAGCTGTATGAAAATTTCATTTTACACTTGAATGAGCAGCAATTAAGAGAGAAATATTGATTTGTTACAAAATAAAAGGGATACATATTCGGAGAAATTGCTTGAGAATGAAACTGATGAAGGTCATATGTAGCTGTGGGGAAAAAAAGTTCTACTAGCAGTACTCGTAAATCTCACGAACAAGACGGACTCTTGTTTCCCTACGAGTTTTCTTCTTCCCTTCCATCTTCCCCCAGTGAAAGACTCATAATGCCACCGTCAGTCAGGAACCTGAGAAGAACTTCAAGCTAGCTTGCACTGAAAGGACGTGCAATACTAATCCAGAAGAAAATTCACTGGTTTTTTTCTTTGTACAGTAAGTGCCAGTGTCAAACTTCAGGCACCGGGTGGTGTTTACGGGAAGCTGCTGATCTTCTAAAAACTTCTGACTCTTTCTTCACGCAAGACATCACCCACCGTGCACATGGTCACCTTTTGCTCACCTTTGGCCAAAACGAAGGAGACCCCAACTCCAAAGCAACGAGCTATGCCCACAGCGGCAGGGCACAGCAGTGGACAAAGCACACCACCACCTCCCCAATCAGCGCAATTACTCAGAGAACTAAATGCACAGAAGGATTTGTGCTTTAAGTTGTGGGGTTTTACATTCAAATCGCTCATTTTGCTGCATTGGGGTTGCATTTTATAAAACTTGAGTAGTTTTCACGTAACATTCTGATTTTCACGCACGTCTCGGATTTCAAATTAAAGACACTTGATTAAGATATTCACATTTCAAAAAGCTGACGCTCAGGTAACTATTTGGTACATAGCATAGTTAGTGGTTGTATTTCAACTCCAGTGAAACCTTCAAAAAAAACCCCAAGAGCAACGACAGCAGCTGCCAATCCCAATTCATGGGTTACAGAGAAGAGATGAAGAGTAAGCGGACTTTGTAGAGGTAGTTCTGAGACAAGTCATCCAGGGAATTGACACTATTGCGATTTGTTCCTTGGATAAATGAGTGTCTTCTGCCAGCTGCATTGGTTTTATCCCCCTGTAGAACCAGGGATACTAACTTCTCCATTAGTTATTGCCCTACAGTTCTGCTGCTGCCTGGAAAGATCATTTAACAAAGTGATAACAGGTTTCAGTTGAGCTTCTTTAAGACAACAAGCACTGAATTCTGTAGCATATTGGACAAAAGACACTCCACTCTCCATAAAACAGCACGAAACAGCAGATTATCGTACGCGGCTACAGGTTATGAAAGCTACCGCATCACTGCCATAGCAGGGCTTTGTAATCTTGAGAAACCTTTGCACTTAGGAACACTGTGCCCGAAGAAGAGGACATCACACCGCTACAGCCTTCAGCTCAGCCCCGCGACCCGCTTTCATTCCTTTTCATAACGGACAAGCCCTTTCTGAGCGCGGCCACTTCGTGGGATTCTCCAAAACAAGACAACAGTGGAAACAAAGTTCCTGGCGATTTGCAAAATCGACCCAGACACCATCATGGAGAAAAAAAAACCCCAAACCCAAACCTCAGAAACCTTAACTGGCCAATAACTTGAAGTCCCTCATTCATTTTAACCAATGTTATGTTTTTCTACACAATGTACTGTTAGTTGGGTCCATCTACCCAAACTCCTTTAGACTGATTCAATGAAGGCATGATACAAGCCAGCTCTAATATCTGCAAATTTAAGATATCAAATCACAAGTACTTTAGTGTTTCAGTGTCTGTAATCTAGTGTTCAAGTTTTCTGTTTTAAGTACCATTTACATGCTCTGTAATCTCCTTCACTGCACACATCCCAGCATACGTTAAAATATGCAAGTTCTCAGGTTTTTATGTACAATCTTAAAATTCATATGATCTCACCCCCAGAAACGTCTTCGCGCTTAACACATTCACAATATTCACAAAGATTTATGATACAATGACTTTGTCGTTTTACACGGAAATCAAGCCGATCTACAAAGAGCTCTACTCAAACTCAATAACGTCTGATTCAGGAGAAGTAACCTAGGAATTAAACTCGAAACTCTAGTTCGGAAAAGACTAACCGTAGCGCTGAGGGAATGACGACTCGGGTTCCCGGGCTAGCAGCGCGAGAGTTCTGCAAGGGGAAATGCAGGAGGTTTCACTATTCTCGGGAATGCAAGGAGCAATTGTGTGCTCCGACACCCGCTCCTTCGGTGTTTCAGTGCGACCGAAGAAAGGTGACGCTCTCCTAACGCAGCCGCACCACTTAGAGTAAGCTAAAACCGAAATGGAGTGTTTAATTAGCAGCCGCAGTACAACGGCTGAACTCCTTTCACCGCGGGAAGAAGTCTGGGCAAACGCGGACCAGCCCTTTCAGGTTTCAGACGACCGCAGCAGAACAGGGAAGCACCAGCAGGGCTGCTCCAAGCGGCTCTGGCCGACGACGTCGCCACGTCCCCGCTGCCGCCTCCCCGTCCGCGCCCGCCTGCACCGGCTGCTCTGCTTCCCGCGGTAATTTGTTTGCATTTCAACTCTAATCTTGACTTGTACAATTCCCACCAAATTGCTTTTGCTCTTTTTTTATTATCTTATGCTCATTACTGCACTTTTCCACGTGCAACGTATGGAGATGAGATTCCATGTGCAATCTATTGCGTGAGGTGTTTTAATCAATAATCTTGTTCTGCTGATTAAGCAGGGGCTTCTGTTTTGGCAAGATAACATTAGTTTCTCCTGTCATGCTCCAAAAGCTATTGGGAATCTTCAGCAGATCATTAGATATGCTACAATAAAGCTTTGGTACATTCTCTTTTCTTTCTTAAATTACTTCTTCACTGTCCTATCATTCCCCGTCACTGCTGGCACTGCATTATTATTACAGCTCCCCTGAAACTTGCACTAGAGCTATGTCTCCAGGCCATAGGATGCCATTTTCAATTGAAGCTTCTGCTTGAAAATATAAATTAAGAAAATTTCATTATCTCCTGCCAAGGGCCATTATTCACCACTGTTCTAAGGAAGATTAAAAATGCAAAATCTATGGACTTGAACAAATACTCCAGCATTAAAACGAGAAACACAGTGTATCACGACCGGACCACAAAGCGACATCCTGGAATCTGAGAAGCAGATTCTGGAAAGACGGTGGCATTGCAGGGATCAACCCGACTGACTGCGGGAAGAGGTCACCCGTACGGGTCAGGCACGTCAGCCAAGACACACACCGCTCCTTCCCACGTGGTTCTGGCCGTCTGCAACACTGAGGTGTGTGGGAAATAACGTCCACGTTACAACTTCTCCTTCAAATGCTTTTCCCTTGCGTACACAACTTTGACAAAGACAGCAGCGTAACAGAAACATCAGGTTGTTTTGAAAAGGATACACCTGGCGGCAAATGGGCTGTTGAAGTAATTCTGGGTATTCCTAATGCTGCGTTTCTGTGTTCGCAGTGTGGCACTAAGAAAGGTAAAACTGGCGAACACGTGTACCTCGCTTTAAAAAGAAAAATAAAAGATACGGTATAAAGGCACGTTTAATAAATAGAATTCACTTTTAACAACAGTGTCAATGCATTAAAAAAACCCGATCTTGGGTCTGTTGTGAAACTTTTAAGTGAGATCTGACAATGCTCCTCTTTCAGCATATTGATTAAATACTTAAAAGCGAGCGTGATGACATGTTCCCGCGTATCGCCTGCAGCAACCTGCTCAGCCACCACTTGAAGCACGTGAACCTCGAGCTGTACCACCACCGAGTCCATATGGTCGTCTTGTTCCTCAGTCACCCTGGGCGAGCTGCAGCCGGAGCGAACAGAGACGGGAACGTGGGACGGCAGCGCTTTGTGTATCGGCTTTTAACAAACGGCGTATTTTACACTGAAAAACTCCTGAACTTCTTCACCCAGAGCCAACGGCTGTCTTTGCACACGTATTCCTAAGGGTCTACAAGCGCCACGTGAGATGTGCTTCTGCTTTTGTATGCGTGTTCACCTCCGGTCCCGCTACTAAATTCAAAGCTATATATGTATGAAGATGTCAGGTATTACTTAAATGCTATGTTTTATTAATTTGGCTTTAACAAGTACGTACAAAACTTACATGTAAAATAGCCAGAGAACAGAGACTGAATTTGAGAGGCGTATAGATACACACGTATGCACATGCACGTGCCACCGTCGACAAAATTATTTAAAGGAATGTATTTAAATTCCGCGTTTCAAATTCACCTCACAAGCAACACATCATTACATACTGAAACCTAATGAGGTAGAACTGGGCCAGAACAAAGCCTGAAAAAACAGACCCGCTGAAAAACCCCAGCCTGGCCACCAAGCCGGACCTGCAGCAGCGCCGCCCAGCCCTCGCTGCCGCACAGCCCTGCCCTGGACACGGGCACAGCATCCTGCAGTCGGCTCTTTACAACCCCAGCACGCCGCCCTGGCCATTTGGCTTACTCAGCTATAAGGTTTTCTAAGACTTATTTTCCAGCTAGAATCCCTAGAATTATTATGGGCGAACGAGCATGCAAAAAGAAACCAGCACCAGCTTTACCCAGCTCAAAGGGAAAACAGATTTTGCGTGATGTGGCGGTAGTTTTCGTCATCTAAGAAAAAAATGGGAGATTCACGAGCATGTGTGAGAGCAGAATATGGCCCTAAGAAGTGTGTCTCGACACTAGAGATCCTCCTGTGACCGCTAAAGCAACAAGGAATGCTAGAAATTGTGCAAATTCACAACCCAGCCTTGGGATTTTCTATGCACTTGGCAACGTGACCGGTACCAGCAGTGACTGTGATGGCTTTGGATGAAAAATATCGGGGGGGGGGGGGGGGGGGGAACCTGAGAAAATTGTTTCTATTTTCTTTTTAAATACAATATGGATGAGCTGTTGAATCTTCCTAATTACGGAGTAAACATGGCAGAAGGAAGCTAAATAGTATATAATTAATATTGTAGAAGAAGGTGCATCATAGTGGTGTTTCCATTTGCCCCATAAATATGCAGTAGTATTTAATTGTGTCTTCTTTACACAATGTAGTCTTGTGGGAGTCTACGGGTACGCATTGAGGATGAACACTCCAAACAGAGAGCAAAACACAACAGAAGATACGCAGCTCCCACAGGCCCTTTCTTAGCATTACCCGGTCTGATTCACGATCAATGAATGTGTATCAGACACGTATGGCAAAGTAATTTAAGAGTATTTCTTGCTTTCAACCTCTTCCTATGAGTTTAATACATTCAGCTATGACCCACTGGCCTTTTAGCATTCATGTTCTCGAAGTTCAAAGCAGTCACTGTGCAAAAGACGAATCTTCTCACTTAGTCACATCTAAACTACCGGAGATATTTTTTTGTTATGTTCATCCTTGTTCCAGTACTTTGTTTATTGGCGTAACGCTGTTATCATGCTGTTATTATTAACCTGAAACTGAAGCATCAGATAAAATATGGAGGGGAAAAAAATAAAGAAAAGGAAACGCAGATTCCAGCGGAATACGTAACTCCTGCCTTCTCTCAGGTAACTTTTTTAAATGCTTTTACACTCCCATCTTTCCAGTCTCCCAGTACTTTCTACCAGACAGAGGAAAGCCCCACTAGAACTACCAGAGCCTGGCTGTAACACAAGGACGGGAAAACCAGGTACCCAAACGGGCAACGAGGTGTGCAGAGCGAACGGGCGAGGTCTGCCTAGGCGCAAACCCACACCTTGAAACAGCACGGAGCAGGAGAGACCTGCTCTTTGCCGGAAATTTCGAACACAACCCTGCCTGAGGAAGAAGAAATGGAAATAAAGTCATATTCATAATCTTGTCATATTATTTATGTGCGTGCGTCTTTGCAAGCAGAACACAGTGTGGGATTACAGGCAGTGTTAGTACACCGAGTAAGCCAAGCAGATCCGCATTGCTGAAAAGTAATCAGTTCAAAAGATCCAATTAAATGTTTCACCATTTAGACAAAATAAATAGCCTGCAGCTATGCTTATTTACTAATGAAAACTGCAGTAGTGCAGCACCGGAGTATCTGAGCAATTTACACAGATTATTCACACCGAACGAGCGTGAGCGCAGCATCACGCCTGGCGGGTTGAGCAGGTTCCAGGGGAGAAACTTGGGGTTGGGTAATAATACCAGAGCTTTACGAAGGGGCATTTGTTCCTGAGGCACAGTGCTAGAGCAGAGCGTACAGAAAATCCAAGCGAAAATCCCCAAGCAGTGTCTGATCCTTAGGCATAACGCTGCCACAGACTTACGGGAGAAGAGATTCCCAGGTAGAGAGCGCAGGATAAGAGTAAAAACCCTCTAAAACTCTTTTTTTTTTTTGCAGCACTGTTGATCTTTTTTATCCACGGCTTGGCATGCAGCATATTCATAGTGTAGTTAAAAGTTAGGCAACGTAAGATGGCTCCTGAGTCACTATTAAATGAGTAACTCCAAGAATTATAACATTGAAAACAGGCCGCTTTAGCCTTCACGCTGATTCGCACAGATCTGAACTGCGTTTTTAAAAATCTCCCTCTTTAATTACTAGAATAAGGTATGTCAACTGGCAGGCGGGACTTGTCAGCGCAACTGCTGCAAGGCAGAAGCCTTGGTACGCTCTAGCGCTCGGGCTTCGCCTGGAGCCCCCGGCCAGCGCGACGCAGGCTCCGCCGGACTCGCTACGAGGCTCTGGAGCTCAACGCAGCCCTTCTCTGTGCAGAAATACTCCACAGCGGAGTAGCTCAGCCCTGGCAGGAAAGTAAGACCTGCTTGTTTACAGAACTGGCCACCGAGGCGACCGATTTCACAGGGCCCTTTGGATGCCCGCCGCAATGGGCAGGGCGAGGGCAACTGCCGATGGGGGGTGCGGTGGGGGCAACCCGAACTGAACTTTAACACGTGCCTTCCCCTTGGATAATTACAAGTATCACAGCCTGTATCAATTAGGAGCCATTATTTATAAAGATGTTCACCTATTGCAGTTTGCATATAGAGGAACGATCACATTTTTAACAAGGGAAATGGGAAATCGCTATGGGATGCCCTACTTAGATTAAATTAGCAAGAAACTTGTTATCAGACCATATAAAAGATACACCATAATAAGACGTGACCTTGCAGAACCTTGGAGCCAATCTGTGATTTTTTTCCCCCTGTAACCCTTCCTAATTATCTGCAAAGTTACAGACCCTTTTGTGGCAGGTTATTTTTTCTGTGAATAGTGAGGGGTTTTGGGCTTTTAAATATTTAATTAGTCTTCTGATATGAGAATTGTTGCACATGCCAACTGCTTCGATTTTCAAACTGTGTTCATCCTAATTATGTTCAGATTTAGACTGGTCATCCCAAACCTCTCACTCTTGTAATTATTTACTCCTTAAAGATCATTCAGTGGAGAAATATTTTTCACCCTTATGGCTCTTTCTTTCCACAAATGGCTTTTCTGGTCCGTTAATTACCCACTCAGAGGATTAGAGTTTGTAATAATGCAAGAGATCCTGCATGTAAGATGAGTTTTACAGGGTGAAAAAGAATAAATTGTTTTTTGTAAACTCGCCTCAGGGAATATCCCCTTTTTGGGTTATAATTTTCATCATCAGAGGCCATGTGCCCACTGCTGCATATCTACCAGTTCCACAGGGCTGCGGCATGACTCATTTCTACGGCTCAACAGAACTCGAAGCAAAATGCTGAGCAAGAGGCCAAAAGACAACTTGGTTATTTTACCAGATTTATAAAAGAGCAATCTGCTAGCAAGATGGTCCGGGCCTTTTTCTCCTAATTTTTAATGTAGATTTCATGCCATTAAAGTGATATCTATTGAACTGATAACTCATAATAAAATTACAACTTTTCTTATTTCATCTGCTGATTTTTTCCAGCAGTGCTGTCCCTTGGTAGGTCTTTAATCAACTCTGTATCAGTGGTGCCATTTTGCATCAAAACGCGCCCGAGCGCCCTCACTACAAGCACGTCCTTTTCTTCCGAGAGGAACGCCTGCCACAAAAGCGCTGTTATTCATTACCCACAGTGACGTCTGGATCGAATTATCGTCTGGAAAGCTTGCAGGGCTTCCAGGTACAGGACTTCCCCCGCAAAAGTACCCTCCTCTAACTTGGAAAGCACAATCCCGCTTTCTTCTTTGCCATTTGGAGTCAAGGGATTAAGTTACTGACTCGAGCCGCGCACTCTCCGATTCCTGGAACTCCCAGTTTTTAGCCCAACAGAGTTTAGGGGGCTGCCTTCCTTCGCTTGTTTCTACATGTGGAAAAATCCTGCGTATTCTGTGGCTGGTTTTTACGCGAGTCAAGCAGATTCACCTCTGTACAAAACCCATCAGACGATCCACTGGCTTGACTCTGTCAACGCACAGATAATCTTTAATTGTGTCAAAAATATTCATGATCTAATCCTTTTATCAAACTGCCTACCACTGAAGGAGTCTCATGTGCCTGCACAATTAAAAACCCCATGTTAGCCATACATAATGCTGTACTACATTTGATGCAAATCCTTTTCTATTGAAATAAGCACTGGGCTGACAGCAGGAAGTGGCTGATAAGAAAGCAACAAGGCATTGCTGATGGCATTCACGATAACTGAGCACTAACTCATATGTGTTCTGTCTCCAGCACATTACCCAGAGCTCCTGTTTTAAATGTGACTCCAGGAGGTGTTCTTTTGCTGTATCTCTGTCACAAAAGCAGCAGAAATTACCTAAGAAAGCTAAATATACCAAGTAAACGATGTTTTTCATGCCCACCAGTGATGCTGGCACTAGAATAATATACTGAAGGCAGCATCAGTGCTACTACATCCTAGATGAGAAAACTCCTACAGCTTCACGAGAGCAGTAGCACAGTCGAGGTCAGTGCTGGTAAGAAATACAGTAAACAGGGAGAGACTATGGGTTCAGAGCAGCCACGTTATGGCTACACTTACAGCTCAGCCGAAATTAATGTATTAAACTGGGAGAGGAAAAGGAGCACAAGCTCTCAAGTTGTGGCGAAACAACAACTTTAGCGTGCTGGAAACACGCGTGTATTGAACACCTTTCAAACTTGCTCCCTCACCATAGGTATCACAAGCAGCCAGGCACCCGAGAAGCAATGAACAGGAAGGTTAAAGATCGCAGATTACTACTAAGAAAGGAACACAGATGCCTTCGCACGTACAACGGCACAATCCGTACCTCGCCAGAGGAAACGTCGCACACCTCGGTGTCACCGAGGAGCAGCAAGGCTTCTGCCTCTGCCGTGCTCGACCTGTACGCCTTTGGTCGGGGCAGCTTGTTCAGTGAAATGAAATGACTCTGCTGCCTAATTTCTTTTTTGCTGTTTTGTGTGCGTCCAGGTGTGTGTGTGCGCTAGAGGAAACCGAAATTCAAAGGTCCCAACAGCTACCATAGCACAGTGAAAACCTGAAAAGAAACAGGGCTTTCCATAGCCAGCTTGGGGTAAAGATCCTGCCCTGCCAGTGTATTATAAAGCAGGTTCCACCTGGCAAAATTCTGCATGGTAAGATCCTTTCCCGCCACTGATGTGTCTACAGCAGGCTAAAAATACCCTGAATCCTGAGTATTCGGTCTATGTAACACTCCTAAGACTGCATTAACTTCATTGCAGTAACTTGTTTTATAGGCTCTGTTCATCATGACCTATAAAACGTTGGGCTGAAGTGCTTTAAATATCTGCTAACACCATGTGCAAGCCTGGGAGTACAAGGCACTGTGCTGTGAAGCGGCAAAGACAGCACTCTTCTGAGAAAGTAGCACGCACTCTTATGTCACTGATATAAACAGGGTAAGCATGCTAAATAATGTATGAGACAGGCAGCCAATCGTTTCATATAAAACAGGAATTCTAGCGGAATTCTTGGTTTGATTTTATTTCACCGGTACGACGCTAGTTTTTCAAGATTGCTCCTGAAAACCACAGAAGCTGGCGATCACGCTAAATTAAAGAGCAGACACGCAAACTCCTTTCATTCGCAGTTATTGTATGAAAGGGAAAAAAAAAAAAGGAAGACCTCTTTCATTTGTGGCCATAGCATTTTTGCTAATTATTGTTCTGCAATATGTAGAAAATAAAATGCAAAGAGGGAAATTATCTATGTCTTTCAGTAATCATGGCCCATTTATTAAGCAATTAGATTGCAATTTTATTATT
Organism: Leptosomus discolor; assembly: GCF_034619465.1. Classification (NCBI taxonomy): domain Eukaryota; kingdom Metazoa; phylum Chordata; class Aves; order Leptosomiformes; family Leptosomidae; genus Leptosomus; species Leptosomus discolor. The sequence continues at coordinate 83,973,957 of NC_141393.1, forward strand.
AGAGAGGGAAAAAAGGAAACGCTGTAAAATACTGTTATTGCTTGCACCTTTGATCCTTAAACTTTTCCATTCCAGCAATCTCATTAATGTCAAAACGCCATGAACACGGCCACCCCTTTTTAAACTGTATACCCTGGGCACAGGCAGAATCTATGGGATTCAATAAAGAAGTTTTTTCTTGCTGTATTCAACTAAAAAGCTTAATTGAGCCACAAAGGTCGGAAGGTTCTTTTTATCATAAGGAGGAGATTATTCTGTGGCAGAAGGAAATTTCCAGAATACGAGATCTGCTCATTTCTATACTACTCTGTAGCCACTTTTTGATTTTTAAACCCGTGTTACTCTTCTGTTCCTTTCCTCTGAATTAAACAGCTTCACTGTAATAATCTTTAAATTCTATTTCCTTTGTGTTACTAATGAAAACTTTTCACTTTCATCGCTACTGCTGACTTTGTAACACCAAAAAGTACTCGTAATTTACTTACATATATTTAATTCACATTAATCTGTCCTAATTTACGATCTATACCCTGCTCTGCCCATCCTCATGTACCTTTTCCATGTCAGTTCTGTTTACTAAGTGATATTCAACGGATTTCCTATAGTGCAATGAACCTTAACAGGCAGCTTTTAATTGCCTCGCATAGGAAACCACATCACTATTAATTCCACAGCAACAGTATAAAATAAAACCATTGCTTCTCAGACTCTAGAGCAATTAGACCTCTCGGCTATTTGGCTAACTCTGCTTCATGATACCCAGTGCAGTTAATTATATTTTTTGATGTTAATAGTCTCTGTCAGTTTCAAGCATAACTCCTCTTTGATGAATATTTAAATTATATTTGAATAAAAAAATAATCTTGGTTACATTTCATATTCAGCAGTCATCACAGCTTAATAAAGGTCTCCTCAGCAAGGGTTGAGATAAATGGCTATATGAACACATGTATAAAGTCCTAAATCAACTTATCAGATAATGGCACTGTTTCGGCTAAGTATTCCAGAGGATACACGGGGGGTGGGGAATCAACAGGCTTCAGTTAGTACACATTATTCCCTACGAACCAAATTCGGCACAGCAATAGCCAAGTAAAGCAGCACTTTTTAATAATAAAGTTCTGAGTGCAACCGAACCAGGAACTTACCTGCGCTAGACTGGAAATCTGAGGACTCTGGAAGATTCATACGAGTTTGTCCAAGAGAACACAAAATTCAACTGAGAGGGGCTGAAGGTTAAGCCATGTTGTCTCAGTCAAGTTCTCAACAACATCAGTAAGTCACCAAGAGAGGTAACTACGTACCCCAAACACGCGGGACGTGACCCCCTGTAGGCTAACCACCACGCACACCTAGCAGAGCCCACTGCAGTCATCAGGAAAAAAAACCCAAGAAAATCACAGGCTGAAGCATGAATCTTACATAGTTTTGTAAGTTATTTCATAGTTAGCCTTTAAGTTTTTTCATAGTTATATGATGCTCAAATACAAAAGAAACAGCGTATACTACTTAAAAATTTATGTATACATATGGCTAGTAATTTATACTTATTTTCACCCACGAACAGCAAGGAAAGCCTGATGAATATGTATATACTACCCTCCCAGACAAAATAAACAGCGGCTTAAATAGGATTTGTGGTGTTTTCACCAATAATAAAGGAAAAAAAAACAACTTAAATATAAGATATGGAAACACTAAATAAAATACCAAGCTACGCCCTGATAAAACAATGAACCCAACCTTTTTGGGCAAACTGAATCTAAATGTTAAATGTCATTAGCAGGTCTCAGTGATCCTCGTGTTGTTTTGTCTGTAGCTGGTCCAACGCTGCGGCTGCAGCAACGTGCCCGTGCGTGTTATGTGCTTGCACACGTGTAACTTGATTTCTTCTGCAGGAAAAATAACAGAACACGCTGCAAAAAGATGATCAATGCCACTGACAGCTACGTCACCCTACCTGACTGCTCAGAACCTCATACTGGGAGGATCTGTATTTCATTTACCAAGTAATGCCGCGATGGAACAGCCCCATGGATCAACCCCCGCTGTTTCCAACGGGTAAACCGGACCTACCACATTCACATTATGAATTAATGATAGTGAAAATGCACAATGCCAGACACGGTTCTTCTCAGTCATGGGTATGACTGTTGTTTTCTGTAACAAAGCCAAGGACTACGGTGTGCTTCATGAATATTCCAGGCTCTGCGATCATGCCTCGTTTGTGAAAACAGGCTACAAGTATTCCTGCTTTTTCCTTTACATTGGAGTCATAACTAAGTCTTGTGACTAACACACAGAAAACAAAACAAAACAAAAATCAATCAGGCCACGGCCTGGATTTGTGAAAAGCTTAAGTTTAAAAATAAAGAGCATTTTAAGCTCCTGCTGCATCAAAATCCTCACGGGGGTGACTGCTGTACTAAGACCTACGCCCGTTTCGGATGAGCACAAGCCTTTGTTTTTTAGAGGCTGCTTAAAAAGATCCCTAACGTTGGCAACGGCGTCTGGTCGACGTTTTGCGCAGCAGTGGTCAGCAAGCCGCAGGAGAACCGGCTGGCGCGACGAGGCAAAAGAAGGGCCTCGCACAGGAGAGCAGCATCCCACCGCAGCACGGGCACCAATTCTGAGACCGCGCCTCACCCCCGTCAGCCGGTGCTACCCCGCCACCAGCCCCGGCGCCGCGCTGGCGCGGAAAGGAGAGATCTGCAAGCTCCCAACTGAACGAGCAGAAAGGAGAGGCAGGGAAGGTGTATCTCCTGTTCTGAGACACTTCTCACTCCATCATCTCTCTAGCAGAGGGAGGCAATCTTCGGCGGCAGAAGGAAAACGAAGGGAAAAAGCAAGATAGCAGCAGGGGTCAGCAGAGCCCTGGTCTAAGCCTGGCAGACCCCCGAGGCGAAGCGCGCCGTTCCCACAACCGCAGTGACTTCTGAAGGGCAGAGGGTAAAATCCTGCCCGTGGAAACGGTTTTAGGTGACATTAAGACACGCCAATCCGGAGCGTGCTGAAGTTGAAACACTGACTCAACCGCGGGCCCTCTCTGAGGACGCTATTTTTGAGGCACTAAACCGCGTCTCCGTGGAAGCCCAGCAAAGGCTCGAAGCCCGCTCGGCAGTGACCCCCAGCAGCTTTCGCCTTCCACCAGCAGAGACGCCCCGTGCGAAGACTGCTGTCGGTTTGACCTTTCCACTCCGGCGAGTGGGACGGACCAGTTAGAGGAGACTGACCCACTGTCCATCCCAGCCTGGAGTCCAGTGGAAGATTTTCTTTATTCGCTCACGTGATGGAACAGATCACACTGGTTTTCACTTGAAGAGACACTATCAGGGTAAGACAACGTCTCCTCCGCAGACCTGACAGGCAGGAACGAGACGGAGGGCTTGAGAGATGTGTCTTCTTCAGAGGAGAACTCGTTTCCTTCCAAAAACGGCGCTCTCATTTACATATAGAATTTTTCCAAATGATGTATTTGTTGGACATGTGAGTAGGGGAAAAAAGAAACGAACATCTCCATTCTCCCACCTTCCAGTTGGGAAGATTTAAGAAAAGAATGAAGTCTCAGGAGAAGGAACGGAGACGTTGGTTCCTTCAGCTTCCCCCGGGTCGCTCGGCGGGGCCGGAGGCGCCCCGCTGCCATGCTGCAGCCCCTCGGGGCAGGCGCAGCTGTCTCGCAGAGGGATGATGGATGGAACAGGTTAGGAGTGTCCCCGTGTGAGGAAAGTTCACGGTAACCAAACCCCAGGCGTGAACTCCTCGCTGGTGGCACGACGGACGTGCTAACTGCAGGCCCATGTGTCGCATGGGCTATAGATAGGACAGGATACGTGCAGCAGAAAAAGCACTCACTGCTGAAGAGGATTTATTCCTCTTTTAATCCTTTTACTTTTCTGCAGCCATGTTTTAAAAGGAGAGGGCATTTAAAAAAAAAAAAAAAAAGACAGTTCCCTAAGTTCACCTATTATACTTATTTTTTATATTTATGCTTAACGTATTATAACGAGGTTTGCTTTGTTTGTGCCTATTTAAAAAGCAAAATGATACTGATTAAATCTGTTTAGTAAAGATGTAAAGATCACACAAAGCTACAATTATAAATTGTAGATGAAAATAGAATTTCGAGGCCATCTCAGTGCAGGATTGGTGTAACCTCCTTTCTGTTGCACAGCGAAAATAAACTGAATATACCAACTGCGAGACTATGGTTTTTTAATATGGGTGTTTGCATGGTCTGCAAAGTCTGTTGTTTTAAATATCTTGAATTTTTCCTCTTTTTAAGGATCACAACTATGCTCTCAGTCTCAGAACACAGATCAGAAGTTTCTATTTAAAAATTGAAGGTACTTTAGCCTGTATTAGGAGGAAACCACTGTTTTCTTTCTGAAGTTAACATAATTTGGCTGTCAACAGTAAATGTTTGAATTCTGCACCTAAGCAAATGATTCCAACAGTTCAGAGTTAATTCTTTTCAGGTTTTCACTATAGTATTTTCTTTAAATACAAAACATTCATTTTCTTACAAGCCCCACCAATAGCTGTAACTGTAAATGACTCAAAAATTGAGGTGTACAGATTGGAATGGACCTGACATTTTTTTAATAGGGGATTTCTCAAGATTTAAAAATTACATTCGTCGAAATTATTACTCCCCCCACTACCCAAGTATTTATTTAAATACACAGGCAAAAATACCAGTCTCGTGACAGTTTCTGGCTACCGCCACACAAACACGAGCGAGCAACCGGAGCAATTTCCTGGGGCTGCTTTGCATCTTCTCCTTCCCTGCTCATTTGGTTTCTTTTTAAACGAAGAGGAAACAGAGGAGATTTGTCCCTGCTAAAGGACAGCGGAGCACCGAGGAGTCTGACTATTTTGAGATCTAACTGCCTGGAACGCGGGTCCTCTGCCGCTCTCTTACACTACTCCCCAACCAAATATTCTGGAAATCAGCTTATTTCTGTAACTCGGCTTCAGCACGTGCACGTGGCGGGATCTCCCAAACTCGACTGTATGCAAACAGTGGGGTTAATTACCAGGGAAGTGTGAAAGGGGAAGGGGGGTTTCTAAAGGGCTAGTCTCTTTCTTCAAAGCTTCAGTGCCAGTCTGAAGTTTACGTGGAATCTGAACACATCTGAAAAACTTTATTCTGGAATAATTGGGATGTCATTTCCACCAGGGACTAAAAATTTAATAACTACTTCACAAAGGTAAAAGCAAAGCCATGAAGCCTTCAGTGTTCGAGTCAGGCTTCCTAGGAAAGCATGAAGTTAAAAATCTTTTGAGAACTACAGAAAAGAAAGAAAAGGGAGGGAGAAAAGATTAAGCAGCAGCTTGTTCTGAGAAAGAGATGTATCAGCGGACAAAGTTTGTGTGCTAGTATCTGAAAGTCTCTGGAAGGGGAAGCAGGGCATGCGATTACACGGCTTTGTGTCAAACTGGAAACCTCATCTTATTTTTCAATCTCCAGATTTCACAGTATTGATCTCATTAAGGTAGTGTTTCCACCTTGCCACTGCAGTAAACGTAGCTGCTCTGCAAAAGCTGTGGCGTAACGCTGGAAATGAACGATGAGTATTTAACAGCTGCCGTGGAACTGCCTTTAACTGCGGGTCTAAACTGAATTGAACGGCCAAACGCAGCGGTGGCTGGAGTGATAAAAACATGTCACCAGTCCTTAAAAGAAATAAACACTGTAACAACTAACCAACCTTAAACACTGTGAGATATTCAGTAGTAATGGAGAAACTAGTGCTGCTTATTTCTAAAGGTATGGAAGAAAAGTTTTCCCTGTGATCAAATGTTCTAACACATTGGTTTTCTCTAGTCAGGTTAAAAAAAAAAAAAAATAAAAAAAAAGAGAAAGCCAACGAATCTGATAGTCCTTCAGGTGAGATTTTTCTATGCAACTGCTGCCATCAAAATACAGCTGACGTGATACTTTTAGGTATCAGATCAAGGACATGTGCTGAGTACCAAACAACGGTTTGCCTTAGACAACAAAAAATTATGACCACCAATGCAGTTATAAATAAAGGAGATACAAGAAATTTTAATATTTCATAAGAAATTTGGAATGTTCTTCTACGCTTGCAATATAGCACAAATTGAGCAATTCTGAGAAAAGATTAAACAAGGCAAGAGACAGCTTTTCTACCTCCTGACAGGATCTGAGAAAGAAAAGTATGAAAGCAAACTTCCAAATTACTATAAATGCCAGGCAAAAATAGAAAGCAGTGTCAAACGATCTTTGCCATTTGTTCGGAAAAAAAAAGAAAGAACAAAAATGAAAAACTCTTGAGCAGAGATACTGTGAACCAATGCCACAATTTCATTTTAATCTGCTGAAAAGAGGGTAAGAGTGGAAGATGGGGGAAGTTCAAAAATACTCTCTGCTATCACAAACTTACAGTTGATTAACGGAAAGGGGAGGACTGAAATTTCAGCCTTCCCGTAACAGTTTGATGGCACTTGAAGCAAGACTGTGCCTCTATTTTTGTCTCTGACTACCTTAATCTGTGTATTTGCAGTGAACATAAGGAGGACTTTGATCAAAACACAACATGCATTTTACACAACAAGGAAGTCTACAGAGAGGCACTACATTTACAAAAGCAATTGAAGGTGGTTTCAAAGGGAGTTGACAGATTAGAGGATGATGACACTGCTGCTGCAGTCTCAATGGAAATCTGGCTTGATCTAATTAACAACAACGAACTAGAACCACAAGAAGATAATTCAAACGCAATTTAAAGAAGTTATATTACCTTTTTACTAGTGTAGCGATGGAGCCTTCCCCTTACTGATGACAGAACAAGTCACAGGCTGAACTCAGAACAAGAATAAAAGGCCTGATGTCCTTAATTTACCTCCAGCATTTGAAATCGAAGCCCGAGATCTAGCCCAAGTATTTGACTGCAGAGCAGAGAACATCCATGTACGTACATGAAAGCCATAAAAAACCCGCTAAGAGTCACACTCCTCCCGAGTGACTTGGGCAATCCAACTGGAAGGTCCCTTTCAGGACGTGACCACGTGTTACTGAGCGCCACCACGCTCGAACACAACACAGCCAACGGAGCGCGGCGCGCGGGACGACTCGCGCCTTTCGGCCGACACACCCGCGCACACGCACTAGAAAGCTCCCAGGTTATTCCCACCCCCTCTTTGTTCAGGTTCCTCACCCGAGGAAAAACGCACTGGGAGGAAAACGTCCCCACCAACCCCAAACTTACTCGGGCCTCTCGTTTACGCCAGTAACCGCCCCAGCGACCCATCTGTGCCAACGCTTCCAGCACCGCCGGAACTAGGGGACGGCTGCCCTGTCGCACAGGAATTTCTGTCAATCTTAGTTCCGATGAGCCTTTTGTACTAAACCCACTTTTATTGGCCCTTCTGACCGATTGTCTTCCCGGGGTGACAATCGCTGGCGCTAAGACATAACGTAACTTGTGCTTACACGCACATCTGCTTCTGCACACACAGGCACAGCGACACACCATCAGGCCGGCCCTTCAGCGCTCTGCCACTTTCCACTGGATGAGTTTTACAGGTGGGAACTACGGCAGCGATTTACTGCATTCACAGGGCACGTGTAACTTTGCCAGGGAGTGCAGAAGCTACCGAAAAATGCAGCAGGCATCTGGACACGCTTTGAGCGCTTTTTGACCACCTACAAGACAAGGAGACAGGGAATCGCCAAATAACTGAATCTTTCTATTCTCCTTACTCCATTATCTTCCTGCTTTTTAACTTCTGCTTTCTAAAAACACCTCTCTAACTGCACCTGGTAGTTTTTATTTCCTTCTGAGACTACTAGATGGAAACAATACTACCTCAACAGCAAACTGGCAACTACAACTCAGCATTTCCTACAGCACATACCTCTTACTGTAATAATTCAGGCATTTTTCCTCTTTAGTCCTCAAAATGATATGTATTTTTTTTTACCTTTGTGTCATAATTTTGTAGGCGTCTGGCAGGAAGCATTCTGTGTTCTCCATCTGGAAAGGGTCAGCGTCACAAATCTTGTCATCTGTCCGTCCATAGTTGGCGCTTTCTATCATGATAACATCGCTGCCCGGACACCGGAGGTCGATGGAGTAGCCTTCGCAGGAGAGCTCCCTCCGAACCAAACCGAACGGTAGCGCTGCTCGGCTGAAAGCTGGAGAAAAAAAAAAAAAAAAAAAAGAAGAAAAAAAGTGGGATTGAGCCTAAAAGACTCCTCTTCTTGCACTGGACTCCTGCTGCTGCTCAGGCGGGAACTCTCACCAGCGTGCGAAAGGCAGCGCGCCTTTGAAGAGCCTGACCTGGTACCACGCTGAGTGAACCCTCTTCCACGAAACGGTCACACCCCTACACCACTGCCGCTGTGTCCTGAGACGGGAAAGGAGGAAATTCCGCTCCCCTTCTTCTAACCCTTGCCAGGGCAGACTGCCTGCACGGCTACCCTACATGTTCCCCTTCCCGTCTCTTCTCTCTCCGCTTCTTTCTCCCCTCTTTGGGCACAGTCAGGCTGTGTCTGAAAGTGGGAAGCAGCAGAGCTGGCAGGATTTGCAAATATAGAAGTGATTTAAAAAAAAAAAAACCACTCAACCCAACCAACCAAAGCCATAGGTCCAACTTCGTTAATCTTTCTTAATTTATATCTTCCTTTCTGCAGGAAGAGTGCGCTTCGTTTGCTTAGCTATTTTATGTCCCCAGCATGGACATGTGTGTGCCACCAGACTGAATACACATGCCGATACTTTACACAGTAAGTGCTCCTTACTGTGCCTTTTACATAATTTAGGCCACAGGCAGGTAGATTTTTAATGAATACATAAATGATCAGCACTGTAAACTGCAGAAGCGTACCGTATAAAATCTCCCCATCCCTCCCAAAAAATGATACATGTGTTTCACAGAATTCTCATTTTTAACAAGTTTTTCTGCACGAGAGAATTCCTAAGAACAGGCAACTTCTCTAATGAAGCAGTATGAAATGCTTTAGAAACACAACAATGGTTCAGATATTCATCATTTAGTTTTTTACAGACATTTCTTAATGTAAAACATACACTGCATCAGAAAAATGTATCTGTATACTGCACTCTCTTGTACACAGCCGCTACTACTAAACAGTATTTCTGTTTCTTACCAAACGTGCCCATTATTGCCTTTTGGAAGGCAGGTTGGCTAACAAGGCAGACTTAAATATCTATTTCTTTAGAACAGTAAATCACAGAATCACAGGAAGTCAGAGGCTGGGAGGGACTTTGAAAGATCATCTCGTCCAACCCCCCTGCCAGAGCAGGACCACCCAGAGCAGGTCACACAGGAACGTGTCCAGGCGGGTTCTGAATGTCTCCAGAGAAGGAGACCCCACCACCTCTCTGGGCAGCCTGTTCCAGTGCTCTGCCACCCTCACAGGGAAAAAGTTTTTCCTTATGTTCATGTGGAACCTCCTGTGCTCCAGCTTGCACCCGTTGCCCCTTGTCCTGTCACTGGCCATCACCGAGAAGAGCCCGGCTCCACCCTCCTGACACTCGCCCTTTACGTATTTATAACCATCGATGAGGTCACCCCTCAGTCTCCTCTTCTCCAGGCTCAAGAGCCCCAGCTCCCTCAGCCTTTCATCATGAGGGAGATGTTCCACCCCATCCATCACCTTTGTGGCTCTGCGCTGGACTCTTTCCAGCAGCTCCCTGTCCATCTTGAACGGGGACGCCCAGAAGTGGACACCCTATTCCAGATGGGGTCTCACCAGGGCAGAGCAGAGGGGCAGGAGAACCTCTCTCAACCTACTGACCACCCCCTTCTGATACACCCCAGGATGCCATTGGCCTTCTTGGCCACGAGGGCACATTGCTGGCTCATGGCCATCCTGCTGCCCACCAGGACCCCCGGGTCCCTTTCCCCTACGCGACAGCTCAGTCCCCAAAATCCTTTCTAAATTTTCAGCAGAATTACAGGTATTGCCCATTTTTTTTAAAAAAGCCACCCTAATACAGTAGCACAAGGCCATTAATATTTCAGTGCAGGCTGCTGGAGACACATGACAGCAAAGAGAAATAGCTAGTAAGTATGGAAAGTTGGAGCTCTACAGTGTTTTGAAGGCAAAGAAAATAAACTTTTTTTAAAAGCATGACGCGTTAGAACAGGCAAGGAAGCAACGATCTGAAAAGATCAAGAACAAACTGAGATAACCCCTCGATAGTAAATTTTCCCGTGAACCGGAGGCTGGCACTTTTTCTCCTGAATTAATGATCTGTGGATTAGAATTCCTACTGTATGATTATCTCTTAGGACTGCAAAACCCCAGAGCTGTTGGTAAGGCTCACACCAGTGTCAGGATGTGGCTCCCTGGCAGCCAGAGCCCATCGTCCTGTCCGCCCCTCCTCTCCCTCACGTCCCTGCCTTCCCCCTGGGCACCAGCACCAGGTTTTGGCCAACATGGGTAGCAAACTAACGCAAGGGGCTGGTCCGATGGCGGCAGAGGAACCGGGGAGGTCTCAGAGGACCAGCTCTTTGCCTGGGTGGGAATCACCCCGCCACAAGGGGAAGGTCAGAACGCCGCAAGCAACCGGGTCTGCCCTTACCTTACGTTTTGTGGAACCGTACCCTACATGAAACCGGTTCCGTGACTCCGCCAATGCGTCTCGGTATTTGTTCATGAGGGAAGAAGCCATATTGCTGTGGAAACTCCACAGTTCCACCTCAAATTCGCTCCTGGCCATCGGCCGGGCTGCACACACCATGCGCAACAGCCAACACTATCGTTCGTGGCTTGCTGAAGTATCACGAGCTGAAAGCTGGAAAGAGCTGAAACACGAATCCATCACATTTAACACCCTACGTGTTCCTCCCATGCAGCAAATTAATCCAACAACGACAGAAGCCGCTCGCGGCTCAGCGCGGGCGTGAAATGGGCGCAGAGAGGGGTACGCCCGGGCCCCCGCCACCCACGCACGCAGCAGCTCCTGCGGTGAATCACCACCACGGCAGCCGCGGTGGGACCGAACGCAACGCTGCCGGTGCCCGCCATCCCGCCGCTCCCGCCAAAACGTCCGCACAAAGCGCGTCCCTCCGGCTGGCGGCAACGGCGCCGCCATCCCCCGCGCTCGGCAGGGCTTCCTCCGGCGCGCGGCAGCGCTCCGGCCGTCCCGAACTTTTGGGTTCCCATCAGCGAGGAGGGGAACAGCGGTTGGGGGTGTCCACAGGGGTTTCTTTGCAGGAGGGCAGGCGGGGAGGGTCGGGGGGTGCGCAGCGCAGCAGCGGGTCAGGCGCGGGGATCGTTAGGGGGCCAGGGCTGACGAACCCGCACCGGGCTGCCCGCGACAGGCACCGACCCCCCACCGCAGCCCCTGCTCCGCTTCTGCTGGGAAATACCTTGAATTCAACCACGAGGCGGCCGCAGCCTGTTACAGAGATCAGCCGCCTGCAAATCTTTTTTCATCACCTGTGGCAACCGCTAGAAGTACCACGAAATGTGTTTTATCTTGCCATTTTTCCCCCTGCAGGCATCCATGAGAAGTTCTGTATGATGACAAACACTAAAAATACTGGAGGCAAGGTCAGATCGCTTCACAGGCAAGAGAGGACACACCTGAGATGGTAAGGTAGGTGTTACACTGCAAAAGCAGCAAGCAATAAAGCAAAACAATGCGGCATGCGTTAGGTGGGGAGGCTGTTACACGGAATCTCTACGGCGCCGTAAAAATTTTAACCAAATAAAATAAATACATTTAAAGTCCACTAACAAAGCTGCTGTGATCTTTATGCTGAAGCCTTATTTGTAACTTTTTCCTATCAACAAAGAAAAAATAAATGTATCAACAAGCAAAGTGTAATTCAATCCATCTTGCAAGCCCGACAATCGAAGAAAGAACTGGTGGGAGGCCCTGTGAGCGAAAAATCAATATTGCAGCTTTGTGCTGTGCAAATGTGAATACTGCCAAATAGCAGTGCTTAGGGTAAAATGAACTGTTTTGCTCCATTTTCTCCTCTCTGTACAAATGATTTTGAAACGACAGCTTTTTTTGGAGCTATAAAACGTCGAGCAATAACTCCCCGCGCTTTAGGCAAGTGATTGGAATAAACACCTCTTGGCAACAGGTGCAATGACTTAGGACTGAAATTCATTTACATTCAGGAGATAATTCCCGATAAACAGATGCACTGCCACAGGACGGAAGTCTGAACGACCGGCATCTCAATGCTACTGCCTGCTTCTGCATCATTCCAGAGCTTTTCAGACGTAGGTACGTGGCTCGGTCGATAATTACGGCTGTCAGCGGTAACTCTCTCTCTCTCCAACGCAATTCCCCACGAATATTTTCAACACTGTGTTTTCTAACCAACCTGGGTTCAACCTGCGGCTCGCCTTGCTGTACCGTGCATGAACCTGTTTCGTCTGGCCGTCCTGCCGCAGCCAAAACCAACGCTCCTGCTAACGGCTTCCAGGCACACCGTGCCACGGACCACACCGCTCCTGCTGCCCCGTTGCCAAGATCCCGGTGTTGGGGCTGGGACTTCCAGCACAACCTAAACATCAACTCAAGTAAGCGTCTATCACCGAACGCAACATATGCTGTCTCTGATTCATCCGCGTTTGTGTGTATGAATCAGGCTTGTGCGCCTGGTTTTGGGGGGTTTTGATGTTGTTTTGCTTTTCCCCCAAAATAGGAGAAGATTAATACCTAATGAGAAAAAGAGCATGGTTTCTGTCCTGCTGACCATTTTGATTATAGAAAAGCTTCCTGGCAAACATATGTTTCCTGTACGTTGTATCTGCTCACCAATTAGTTGAGTGCAGGCTCGTTATTGAAAGAAAAAAATAAACTGCTTTTGCGAAATCACGTTTCTGAGGACAAACAGTACAGGGGATTTTCAGCGGTAATATACATTCTTTAATGCTTTATTGATCAACCCATGAGGTAAAACACACTGGGGAAAAAATCTAAATGAAACATCACGACAAAAACCTTTCCTTTTATACTTTAGCCCATGAAATGAAAAAACACAAGTCCTGTGAAAGCAATGTAACTCAGAACCATGTTTCAGAAATATGTTTAATTCGCATTTGGCTAAAAACTGGTTCATGTCAGTTTGTAGTGCCTTATTTACCATTCTCCTGTCTTGGTTCCTTCACAGAAACGATTTGTCTTTAGAAAGATAACCTAAATTTGTCAAAGTGCAAAGAAAAGTTAATAATTCACAGCATCCTGCCCACTAGCATACCATCGTTTTCAGCTGTCAATAATAAGAGTGCGTGCCAAGGTAAAAGATAAAAGTTCAGATAAAAGCAAAGAGGCACCACCACGTTTGAATGTTCACCCCATACAGTGGAAAAATAGTGGAATGTAAACAGGCTAACATCAGTACTCCTCGACATCAGAAGCACGGAACCTTTGATTAAAACTTAAAGCACAGAGAAAGTCAGCATGGAAATAAAAAATTATTTCACAGAATGCAGATACTGGAAGAACTGAGACTCCAAAACAAATCTTTGCAGAAATAACTACGTGAGCCTCTGCGAGCATGGAAATACTGCTTCTTGCGTTATTTGGCTCTAACAGAAAGGTCTTTTGAAAAGAGCACACATCTTTCCAAGCAGAATGTTGACAGTTGTCTCTTTCACCATCTCCTTTATTTTACCAAACCATGCAACGTGATGATTCCAGTTCTACGCAAGCCGGAGCGAGGCATCTCGGGCAGCGTTTCCATAATAGATGTTCAACAAAGGCAAAGCCCGACGGAAACGGGGCTGCGAATCCTCCCGCAGCGAGGTACGGACGAGCGCGCGGAGGGAGCCCAGGGACAGCCGAACCTACTTCGCCCCCCGAAAATCAGGCAAACGCTCACCGCGGGCTCCGTAAAGCTTCGACAATTCTGCAGCACCCTGCAGTTCCTTAAAGAACCCCACGAACTCTGTCAAGGGGGACTTTTCTCCCCGTCTCTCAGCACTGTACGTACTTCACGCAGAGAAGCATGTTCCTTTGTGAAACAGCTTTTAAATCATCCGATCCCGGTCAACAGATCACTGCCAACTACTGCAAAGACAGAGGCAATTTAAATGACAACTGCGCTTTCTAATTCTGTCTTTGAAGGGGAAAGGAAAAAAAAAAAAAGTCATTCTGGCAAGCGCGCCTATGGAAAGATTACATTGGCACAGCGAGAGCTTCTGATCCGGCACCGAGGGCTGGAGTTCACAGCACCCGGCTCTTCCCGGGAAAGCCGGCAGCCAGCCCGCGCCGCAGCCCGCAGACAAAACCCCACTGTTCAGCCGGGGTAAAATTAGGCAGGAAGCGATCATTTCAAAAATATCCTCCTCCAGCTGTATTCTTCGCCGTTTTAAGTATAGGCTCATTATTTTCATTTAAGATGCTGGAAGGAGGGGACATCTAGAGGAAAGGGATTATTTAGTGAAGTAAATCTCTTTTCTAGCAGGAGACATCTTCCTTTTTTTTTTTAACTCATTCATAAAAACTAACTCAAAACAAGGCACGTGAAAGTATGTTCATTATTTGAACTTCAACAAAGAGGCCCAAAGTCCTAAGGAACAGACTTGACCGTTTAAACTACACTGAGCAAGGCAACCTTTTCACTGAAGAAATTAGCTGTGAGGGGCGATTTTTAACACCAGTTCCTAGAATTCCGTTTCTCAGACATACCATTTCGTATTTTAACTGCTGGCTAAAATCTGGAAGCCTGTCTCTTACAAAGTAGAAATACGAATCTCTATCAATAAAAGCTTTTAGAAATATTAAGTAACTAACGATGGCTTTTTAGAAATATTTTTTCACATTTTATTAGATCGCGACTTAGTCTTGTAAAACATTAAAATCTTCGGTCAAATGTCAGTGTTTTTCAAGATTGAGTGTGAGCAGCAGAATTACAACCGTAAGTAATTTTCTGTAATTATATACTTAATGTTCAGTGTACATAAACATGAAGCACGGTAGGTCTGATTAATGAAATTCAGGACTGAAGCCTGAGTTACGCCCTCTGACTCACGCCACGATGGGTCCAGCCTTCCAGGCTCACTGAAACTTATTACAATTTTCCTTTTACGTTTTCCAGTCTCCATGCAATTCTCAAAAATATCCCTGTGAGGCTCTCTTCAGCAAAAAAAGAGTCAGGGCTTACCTGCTTTCTGCACCTTGTTGAGTGATTCAGCAAAACCTGAAGTGAGCGGCAGCATCGCAGCCGGTTAACGTCACAGTGGGGAAGGGCTGGCAAGGATCCCCTTTAAACTCTCCTCAACGGCTTGCACCCTTCCCTCCTTCAGGAGGGAGAGAATATGTCTCTCCGAGGCAGCAGAATTAAGGGGGTTTTTGATTTGTGTTTTTGTTGAGGTTTGTGTGGGGTTTTTTTTAATAGCAGGAGAGAAGAGAGTGCTACGTTGACAGACCGAGTCCTTCAGCCATCTGGAACAAGAAGAGCCCAGAGAGCAGCCGCGCGCGCATCCCCACACGGGTCCATCGTGCCTCAAACCCCTATTTTGGAGGAATCACCACTATGGGAAAAGAGATAGCTTGGTCTCCATGCCCATTTCATCCCCCACCTCCCCGCTGGGGCTGCCACAAGAGTGCTAATTAACGCTACGCTGTGAAAACGGGCTTTCTGCACTTCGAATCCAGCCACGCTGAAACTGGAGAGAAACCACTAATTCCTTTAATGAAAGTCACCAAACCAGAGCCTGGTTCCTGGCAGCGTTTTAGCAATGCCTACATATGGCAGATGGAAACCACGGGATCTAAACATGAAAGCCTAAATATCTAGTGCAAAAATATGCGTGTTGTTCCGTTCTCACTTAGAACCAAATCTGACTCTCGTATGCGCGCACCTTTCCCATCCCTTTCAGTGGGAGCTGTAGGCATGAGAGCAAAACTTTGCCCTCTTCATCTAAAATTATCCCAGTCTGAAACAGTATTCATCTGTCGATGATGCTTCTTTTCTTTTCCCAGCCAGATGTCTGTTCTCGGGCTGCAAGAATCTCCTTCCTTTTTCCCTTCACATCACACACACTTGATCCTCCGCCAGCTCGCAAAAAAGCACTCTACCCTTTTCTTTCTCGCCGTCACACGCATTGCATCTTCGCAGTTTCTCCAGGCAAAAAAGCCCCACAGTCTCTGCAAGCCCCTCTCTTGGAGGTGATCTCCAGTTTACCAACCCCGAGCACAGCACCTGTGAGGAAGGAGACCTCCTGAACCTGGAACAACCTCCGAAGCAGGGAGGTAAGACACACAAAGGCTGATGTGTCAGAAGTGTTCTGCCAACAGGATTTCCCGTCGAATTACTTCCTCCGCACAGGATGCTGGTAGCAGAATAAAAACAAATATTCTTTTATTTTCTATAAAAACGCATTTTGACAACAATTTGTATTTCCAGGTATCGCGACCATTTTTGATTGGAAACCATGAGGGGAGGCAGAGGAAGAAAAAGGGAATTTCCATCGGCCGTGTTCAGAGTGAACAGCTGACGCAAGAAAGACGCGTTCATTCCCGTCTTTAAGAAGCCCAAAGCCTTGTCACCTCAGAGGCTGACAGACACCACGCAGAGCTGTACCGTTTCCTCGGGAATACGCGCTCTGGTGAAAGCGGAGCCGTTCCAGCAGGTGATGAGCTCGGTGCCAACAACCACCCCCGGCGAGCCGCCTGCCGAAAGGCGTGACACCCTCACCTCCGTCAGAAAGCAAAGCGTTTCACCTCACCGCAACGTGGAAAACTGGACCCTGATCACGCTGGCTCACTTTAAAGAAAACGCTATCCTACAAGTGCCAGAGCTTAAAATACCAGATATGGGCCCAGTGCTAAAAAATGACCACAGAGCTAACTGAAAATACTGTGCGATTGCTACCGCACGGCAATACTGGAGATCACAGCTGTAGAATTAGAAAGGGGGCCTCTTCTTGTTTACAAACAAAATTATATATACATTAGAAACGGAATCCAGCAACAATGTAAGAGTTCATCATATACTCGCTTTTGTTTCAGTAAAATGATGGGGCGGAGTCAATTGTCACAGTATAATTTACAGTGGAATAATTATGTGGTTAATTTTCACGACGGCAAGCCACTGAAAGAGTGCTTATGAGTATGCAAATAGCCCAGCAATCCCCCTTCTCAGTCAGTGTAGCTTCCGAAACACTTCTGAGGACTCAGGAGAAGAAAGAAGAACCCTTGGAAACACAAAGGCTCAAGATCCCGCAGATGAAACTGCTAAGCCAAAACTCACAGTCACACCTTTTGAAAACAAGGAGAAGAGCAACGTGATGAATGTACTTCAAGGTAAACGTGCCGTCACTTCAAATATTCCCACAAATAGATACGAGTCGAGAGCAGCGAGCAATCTTGGAAAATGCCTGTCAGAGTGAAAGGCTTTCTTCCTGACCTCACCTTCTATGAAATACTGGTGGATTTCTAAAGACTATTATAGAGAGGAGAGGGATATACCATACAGGGTTTTTACAACGCACTTAAGGCGCTGTCACATTCCAGGGATGGCGACATAATCGTACATAGATACTTGACAGCATCCTCTGCATAATAAATTGCATGAAGAAAGGAAAACTATTTAAATGCTTATCAATAAATAGGTAATTTTAAAAGTTCTATAGAATATACACAGTTCTAACACGCTCCCAGGGCAGCAGGGAGTAAGAACGGCAAGAGAGGTATGACTTCCCGAGTAAATAAAGGAAACACTGCTACCCTGTCAAACTGCTGATCATCACCTATAAAGGAACTGCACACCCATATGCCTCACGGCAAACGTGGAAGACAAGGGAGATAAAGGGACGGGATAGCTGAATTCCACCTGGACTCACAACCCGGGGCTTCAGAATTTGCATCCTGGTTTTTAATCCTGGAATTTGTGTCCCCTGCCACTGCCGCAATGTGGACGCAAGAGCGCTCGCAGCTTTCAGAGAACCAGCTAATGAGTGCGCAAATGACATAAACGAAAAATCAGGATGCCTGAAGTCTCTCTCTGAGTATTAAGACAGAAAGTAAACAATTTTCCGTAATTACGTGATAAGAGTTCCATAATTAATGCTATTTACATTAGAAAGTAACAAAAGGGATGAATACACACTGTAACACAACACAGAAAGGAAAACTTTGCATTTGCTAATTACTTCTATTTAGAAGCTCGGATCTGGTCCCTGAAAGACTGTGCTTCCAAAGCTCTTCATGGATCTTAACACAACCAATAATAAAAGAAAGGACTAGGAAAGCTCCACACCAGACCAGGGAAAAAAAAAACAACCACCATTAGGTGCTCAAGTACAAGCTTAGTAACGAGCGAGACAGCAGGACTGCACCGTCACCACAGATGTGGAACGTAAAGTATTTTCCTTCAGGAATTAACGTACGTTGCACAGGGCCTCCACCGTATCAGGTCACGGTTTCCTTTTAAAAAAGAATCTTTCCCTCCGTGTCTAAAGCAGGTATTTCAGGAGGAGGCAGCTGTGAAGTATAAAAGATCTGATTGCTCCACTTTTTTCCACACCGCCTAAACCGACGCTTTCCGACCGAAAGCCCCGCGTTTCCCTGATCCATTATTTAGCCGTACAAACAGGCGGGCGGCTTGGGGACGGCTCCCGCCCTCCCCGCCGGGACAGGAGGGAGCACCGGGGGCTGCCCAGGAGCTGGGGGTCCCGCCGGGCTCCTCGCCGAGCCCGCGGCAGCCAAGCCAGCCTTGCCCCTGCGGGGTCCCTCCGCTCGCCCACCCCTTCACGTGGTTGTTTCTTCCACCGCGGTGAGTTTTATTAACCGAGATCATCTCCAGCGCGAGCGCAGAGTGCGATCAAAGCAGCCGTGAGGGCAGCGCCATCGAGGAGGGAGCTGTTCATCTGCCGGGGATGCCAAGGAGGGAAGGAGCAGGTTAGGGGTGACCAACGGAGGCAGGAACGAGCGGGTGCTAGGGTAACTATTCAAATCAGGCATCCCGACATCAGCATTCGTAACAGAGGCTTTAGCCTCCCTGGAAGGTGCTACAGCTGGATACCCCACCTGCTCTGCTCAGCAAGCAAGCTGCGTTTCGTTGGGAGCAACCAGGGGTTTTACGAAGCCTGCGCCACCGCCCGGCGGGCTGCAGAGGAGGAACCCGCTCCCTGCAACTCCCGCAGCCCCGCGGGACGACCGCCGTGCCTCTCCCTCTCTGCCGCTGCTGAGTCTGAAGCCCAGCTCCTTACTGGGCATCAGCAACGTATGGCCCAACGTTACCCCTAAATCCACAATCAAGAGAGCGTTTGAACTCCAAAACCAAAAAGCACCCTATTTTTCACGATGGTTTTTACATATGCAAGCCTCTAGAAGATTACAAGGGTACTTCACGAATCGAATGCAAAATACAGAAATAGTATTATCTCCCACGGAAATGCTGTCATCTCTGAAGGATGTGTTGAGATCCAACATTATACAACTCTTCATAGTAGTAATTTTGTAATATTTTATCTACTTGAAAATAATAGGGAATTTTAGGTAAGCAGAATCTTAATTACCCCAATTAGCTTCTCATCCTGCATCACTAATATCATTGGGAGCTTCGTCATTAACCTCAATGAGCGCAGGATAGATTCCTTAGAATTTAACCTGGACACTCAATATTCTTGTTCTAATGAAAAATGCATTAATGAGCTTCACCAGACTACTCCATTTTAAAGCAGCATCTTCAGCAGCCAGTTCCCCTCCACAGCCTAATGGGGCACTGGTGCATTAGGGAGCCAGGACTCGGCACAAGAGCGTTTAGGTCACCGTAAGCCTTTTTATCGACTCGGTGAGAGCTTCACGCTCAGCGCACCACGGGAAGAGCAACACCTACCGACTCACTCCAGGAACTCCCTGCGGGAAAGGTGACAAAACGTGTATAAACTTTTGAAATTGAAACTGGGGTGGCACAGCTGAAAGGCTACACGTAGTGAAATAAACACCATCAAAACTAAAATTCCTCCCTATAATTAAAAAATGACACAAATTTTCTATATAGTCTGCACGGAGGAGTCTCAACCCATTTCAATCGCTACCTTTTTTCCAGTCATCTACTGGGACATGTTATGGGGAAACTACTGATCTTCTGTGACCTTCATTTTATTTTATTAAATGCAGCAGACACCTCATGCTGAATACGAAACAAAAAATATGCAATCCAGGAACAGTACTGTAAGAAAAAATGCCCTTCGGAGGACCCAATTTCAGTCTTGATCTATAATGACACAGATTTGCCAATGACATTGGAATAAAAATCTCTATTATATCTATTATTGTGTTCAAAACTCTATTCTGAATTACTAAATTTAGAACAAGCCCCGCAGATCACGATTCAGTCAACGCTTTACAAGTGTGGGAAATACTTATTTGCAATACATGGAAGTCAGAGCAGACTAGCTGTACTTCCCATCTCCAGCCACGTTTTAGGAGAGGATTTGTGTTTCAAATAGCTATCCAGGTGGCAGCAGTAAAAAGCCTCCCAAGTATCAAAATACACCCTTTGTTTACACAACAGTGGCTGATCTATTGCTAATAAAGCCTTCAAGGAGAAAACAACGCCAATTGCCCGAGCAAGGGCAACTGGCA
Organism: Leptosomus discolor; assembly: GCF_034619465.1. NCBI lineage: Eukaryota > Metazoa > Chordata > Aves > Leptosomiformes > Leptosomidae > Leptosomus > Leptosomus discolor. The sequence continues at coordinate 83,994,518 of NC_141393.1, forward strand.
CTTGCAGATACTATTTTATCTTTCCCACAGCTCTGAGGACAATTGGGAAGTCTCACTTGTTGCAGTCCATTGCCTTTGAAAATCTGGGAAGGGGGAAGGCTGGGGAGGGTGGAAGGGGAGGTGGGGAGGGCAGATGTCTGGTATCCCTGCTAGTCAGCACGGATTAACAAGTCATCATCCAGCATAACACCCTCTGAATTTCAGTTAACTGCTCTCTGTCTGAGCAACCTACCTAAACCGCCGAAGTTAGAGCCCAATTTGTGGCTGGTTTAGAGCCACCTCCACTTGGGACAGGTGTGGCTGGTCACAGGAACAGCATGCGGGGCATTCAAATGGGAAGGGAGGGGACCTATGGCAATCCCTCTCCCTAATTAAATCAGAAAAGGAGAGTTTGAAGTGGTAAATAATAAAACACAAAGAATCCTCAATCTGGTTGTCAAGGAAACCAGTATGCCTCTGCCATAATTGCTGTGAGCCCAATCTTGCCCTTTTTGACACCAAGCCTTATCATGCATTCTGGTCAGAGGCTGCCAAAGGAGCGTTTCTCCTCCTCTCAGGCAGCGAGCGGGGCACAAACCAGTGAGCTCCAGCACGCTGCCACCAGCTCCCCGATGAGGAACGGGACTGCCCGGCCGACCGTGGCACTGGCAGGTCTCCGTGTTTGCCAGTTCCTCCTCTACCGCTGCCGGCGGCGTGCGCCTGGTCGCCTCGACCCGTCACGAGTCCCAGGAACTTCTCGTTCCCCCGGGCTCCGACTGCCCCCAGCACATCCTCCTGGAAGCAGGAACCAGCCGTTCACCGCACGGGTGGACACGTAAGATGCTTATGAAGGAGATGACAGGGAAAGGGAAGCGCAAGACAAAATACAGGCTTGCAAAAGCACCACAAAACAGATTAAAAGTTGACTCCGTGCCAGGCCATTCAGAGAGCTTACTGCATCCTTGTCTTTTTCCTCTGCGACGATAATTACCTTTTATAAACATGTCCAAACCTTGTTTTTTCCTTCTGTTTTTGGTGTAATCACACATCACCACTGGACACACACCAAAGTCTGAGCACAAGCAATTCCCGGTACTTCAGCACCAGGAAGGCCAAAAAGGGGAAAATGCTCTATTAGTGTCTCTATCTCATCCTTCAAGAAATCCTGAAGCAGGTTTTAGAGGAAGTATCTTCAAAGTGAGGAAACGGGAGGAACAACTGGCAAGCATGTCATGTTCCCAGCTGACTTTAAGCAAAAGAAAATCCAAAGAGACAGGAAAGGATTGTGGGAAGGAAAAAAATTTAAAATTTCCCTTCAGGAACTACAGAGAGAAAAAAAAGACTACAGAAGGGTTTCTAAAGGAAGAACTGCAACTGATTCTTGTTTGAAACGCTGCAACTAGTTGATTGTCTCCTTGCTGTTTTACCAGTGGATGAAGCTTCTTTTAATCCCTCATCTTATCCCAAGCAACAACGACCAAAATCAACTTCTTTACTACGTTTTTATAAATTTAATGTTAGGAAAGCAAATTAAAAGTAACAAGACTGATAAACCCTGGTGATTATAATCCTTTGCTGTATGCCGTTCCAACGGTCTTTGTTGCTTTCAGTACTCAAAGAACACAGAGGATTCAGCTCAGGATCCAAGTTTCACTTGGGGACACTCTGGATATCCGCTATAGAATTCCCGAACCTTATCATGACATCGCATTTCGGTAAATGTCATTTACGTATTTATTTTTATCCGTTACTCAAAGGGTATGTATAACATGTGAGCAGCACTTTCTTCTGCCTGTTCAGCCATACTCAAGGAAAGCTATTTAGTTAGTTTTATTGACACTAGCAACTGTCACATCTTTTTTTACTATTTTTTTGGTTGGTAGATAAACCAAGCATCTCAAGAAAACATACGGGGCACCATACTTTTTCTGCTGTAATATTCCAGTATTCCAACATAAACTACGGACGTTGGTGAAAACCTTCGTTCAACAGATCTGCAGACACGCAACACATAAAAAGCACTAAGTGCTTGTTCCACCGCAGGCTCAATCAAAACAAAACAAACCCTTCCCCAAACCCAACCCAAATCCCATCCATATTCCCCTTCCCAGGAAGCACAACGTAGGTGTTTGGTAGCTCGGAGAGCTTGGGCAAGTTAATCTTCGAGCTTTGCTCCAAAACAGTTCACAGGATCAGAGCGACACAAGATAATTCAGGCTCAAATGGGCTCCTGCCTCTTCCTATCCGCTCAAAATAGTCTTTAATCCAAATACCTCTTCTAGCTATAAAGCCTGAGTCACATATAGGAAGAATTATGCCTACGTAATTTAAAAACTGAAGCCGCTGTAGTTGTCATCCCAGCTAAAAAGGTACAATTATGGATTAATTACAGCCTATTACAATAATGCGTATTATTATCAGTATCACTGTATAGGCCTCTAGGACTCAACCACCTTAAGAAAAAGGACAAATAAAGGTTTCCATTAGAAAAGAGAACGCAAAAGCAAATGAACGTGGCATTTGGGTATAAACACATTCATTTGCAAAATACGCATGTAGCACCCATCAGAAGAAAAAAAGGCCTTTGGCTGATTTACAGGTAATTTACTATGGCACGCTCTTACCACTATTTTACTTTTATTTGAAAAATCAGTCTGGATTCCTGAGCGCAATGACAGCAACCAGTTTATTTTTACGTCTTTTGCTAAATTTCAGTCATCTTGAACCTTTAGGGCTAAACATCTCTGTGACAACCTATTTCTGTCACCCAAGAGTTTCACATTCTTCGAGACTCAAAGAACGGTCTCACTGGCTTTCCCAGGGACATAACTGGCTGGAGAAGGACTTCAATATTACCCAGACCCTGCTCCGCCATAATCCACTGTGAAAAAAATACCCCCATCTCTCCTGTTGGTAGGAACGCATAACAACCCGGTATTTCTCCTCCAATTTTCCAGGTGGTCAATTTGTCAATTCTTTAGAATCTTTAGGTCCTCTGCTGGGGCAGCCTCTATGCATCATCTTTTGTCTCCACCTTTTTTTGCTTAAGACTCCTGCAATTTTGAACAAAAAGCCTTCAAACTTCTTGTTCTCTGGGCTTCGATACACGTCACTATGAGGCGGGGAGTTTTTGCAAGTTCTTTATCAGAAACCAGCTCGTTACTGGTATGGTAAGAACCGAAACGGAGGCGGTTTGTCCCGCGGCGGTGGAAGCCAAGGGCACCCCACCTCCCGCCTCGCTGGCTGCACTTCCAAGGGGCCAGAAGCTCCGTGGCAGGGGGGCGGCCGGGCACCCCTCGACTGCTGCCAGCTCTCGGTCTGGCAGGCTGGGCGCGGTACCGCTCAGCTGTACATCGGCAGTTTCCCAACAGCTCTGAGCTCAAATGTAATTTTAATACGTCCCTGTACAGTACCAGGCAGAAATATCCACAACTCTCTCCCGCAGTAGTTATGAGAAATGGTTATTAATTTTAATTGGCCTAAGCTAGCTTTTAGGGAAATTATATCTTCAGGCTTCATCACCTATCTGAATGGCCTCTTTTTGCAGCTACCATTGCTACTCATCTGCTAAGGAATACAGGCAATGCGTTCTGTATTTCCTCACAGATTACCAACTGTATTAGGCAATGATGACTGGAAGCAAAACAGGAATAAAAAATTAAAGGCCCTTTCAAACAAACTGGGTGTGATGCTCATTTATAGGCAGCTTATCCATAGGCCTCTTTCTGGGACAGCAGGACAAGACAGAAAACAAACCGCGGAGCAGCAAATTCCCCTTTGTGAAAATGACACAAACTTTATGCTGAGGAACAAGCTCTGGGTGCAGGACGATGTTCCAGCAGCTCCGTTCCTCCCCAGTTCTCCTTCCAGGTCCCTGATGGAGTTGGATGTGGTTCACAAAACCCCATCCAAAACGAAAGGGAAAATGGCCTTGGTACCAGATTCAGCATAACCACGTCCCAGCCGCACGGGACAGCTCATTTCAAAGGTCCGCCCTGCTAACCACTTTGAAAGACAAAAGGTCTCCCATCGCCACGACAATTTTACAGACTTACAAATCAGAAGCCCTTCGGTTTTCATCGTTCCGTTTTAAGCATCTCCTCCTCGTCTTCGGACACTAACCCTGTAACAGCCGCAGGTGACGGCGTACCAGAAGGAGACAGGAGGGTCACCTCACCCAGGTAGCGGCGAAGAAGCTTTACGAGGGCTTTGCCATCACCCTTCTTCACCTGCACAGCGAGAAACCAGCCCCTGGGACAGACGCAGGGGCTACATTTGTTCAAGGAGGGCTGCTGGAACCAGGACATCGCAGAACATCACAGCGCAGGCAGTTTTACCCCAACCCCCAAATTTGGCACCAATATGAAATACCTGACAGTCTGGAGACTAAAACTTCATCAGCTCTGAAGGTCCGTGCTTGATGAAAAGCAGCCACCGAGATACCAGCAGAACAATTCAATGATCTGGAATCTGCGGCTTCCATTTTTTTTTTTTCTAAAAATACCGCTTTTTCTCTCGGGCTTGCAAACAGTTTGAACAAGTGGCCTTTGCAAGGAGCAATTTAGTAAACAAAAAAATATTACCTTGTGAATTAAAACTACTTTAAACAGAACCTATTGTGACCACAATTCATATTAACATGGCAAGCTCTTACAGAACGCCTTTTCAAGGAAAGAAATATATTCCTTGTGTGTTCAAGTATAGAGCCATAAACCATATGAGACCCTATTTATTTCAAATTTCCCATGATGCCATTTACTCCAGCTTTTAACCTTTTATGTGACATTGAGCTATTTTACAATCATAAAATAGTAGAAAAAACGACCTGTTAATTTGAAAGGGACACATTACAACATCTCTCCCCGGCACTATAATATTTTAATTTCTTTTTTCAAGGCAAACCAGTTGGAAAGTGACCATCTGCTAGTCTGTTAGCACTATTCAAGCAAAGTAATGCACAAAATGTCCTCCTTTCCCAGCAAGAGTAGGACCATTAACCGAAAGGAATATAGGATATCGTCAGACCGATTCGCAACAAAATGAAATCCCCGTATTTTTTTTAATCGCCGTTAAATATACGGGCTATAAGGTGACGATGCAAAGCCGCTGCACGCTGTGTGACACCTAGAGCGGCGCAAGAAATCTGAACCTTTCAAAGCCGCAAATTAGTACCATCGACTTTGCTATGCAAATGGCGCTCTTCTATTTTGAGTGTCAAGCTAAACGCAAGCACACTTTTACAAGTACAGTTCTATTTCTCACTTCAAAATACACAATGTGCTTTGGACACTGGGTAGGTTTTCAGTATCACTTAAGGTTCTGAATATTTCAGAACAGTTGATAATGGCAGTGAAAGAGGAAACTCGGCAAGCTCCCCGTGCTGATAAATATAGAACTTTTTGGATGAGTAGAGCTCAATGGAGCCGTAATCTTGGCTGGCACCTGTACATGATACTGTAACACATACAGCTAGAACTGCAAGTTTGTGAGAATAAATTAAATTAAATTCACATTCGTGTTAGCACTTTAAAAGATGTTGTCAGTACAACTTTGTATGCATGCAAGCCACTGCACTTTTGAAAGTTTTACCCTAAACGTTTAGAATTCAAGCACGCCGCCTCGGAAGGTTAGGAGATACACCGGCCCTATCTCAGTCGGCCTTTATGCACGTTATTCGTGCCTGTACCTCCCCAACATACCTAACTAAACTGCAAATTAGGCTGAAAATAAGGTAACTGCACTTCAAATTGTTAAATTCTGAAGAGTTTATCGTATCTTGAATCGTGAAATATAGCAGATGTCAAACGCCATTACCAAAATGTATTCCACGGCTGCCTTAAATCTGCAGTATATTTTACTTTAAAAGCATTTTTCTCGTCGTCTTCTTCCTAGCCTCCCTCTCCCTATCAAAAAATAATCAAGCAAATCGGAATTTTACACTAGTAGTAAAATACTCACTAAATAAAAAAGACTGTTTCTCAGCTGTTTTCCGGAACAAACAGACCTTTTTGACTAGTTATTAATGACGAAGCAGTCATATCCATTTGCCCAATAAACGTGTGAGTCTTACCGCTTCCCTTATTTTTATTTATAAATTTCATAATGGCAGTAAGGCACTTTAAACTGTGATTTCTCAGGGAATACTGCACTTCAGGGACTGTTAAAGTCACTCTGCCTTCAGCCTTTATCACCCTACGTGAGGTGCAATAAACACTGAGAAATGTGCTGCCTATTGTGTGCCTTGTTACAAGGTTCACGTCCAGCAGCAATCCTGTCCTTTCTGTCTGAACTCCCTGTCTTCCCAAGCCTTTCTCAGAGGCGTCCTCAGCAACTCTTAGCTCACTTGTAGTGATTCTGGACAACAGGCTGGCGTGGAGCGGTACAGCTCCAGTTACTCAACAGCCTCCCTCCCGTGGCTAAAACCTCACCCACTGCGTCCTCCACGAAGTCAAGGCTGGGGAGGTGGCGCTCGCTCATGCGCTGGATTCTGGCCCTTTTTGCCTAAAAACTTCCCACTATTCCCCAGTAAACTTCCCATGCTTGTTTTTCCCCAATAACTACATATCGCTGGGCTTCAACTGAGTCGAGCAGACCTTGCTCACCGTGTTTCCTGGCACCCAGGGCACACTTTTGACAGAAATTCAAGGAAGGCTGCATGTCACTTACGGCACTTCTCTACCAAAGGGCCAGGTAACTCAGTGCTATTTTGCAAGGTGCAGAGAAAGGTTCTGGTGAAGCAGTACACAACAGAAGCCAGGCAGAAGGCAGAGCCATCCTCCGAACGCGCCTGGATGCCAGGCAGGATCTCAAAAGCGACGTTACCCACAACGGCCCCGGTTCTCGGGCTGGCTGACTCAGGCGAGGGGAAGGCCAGACGACACCACAAACTTTTCTCGCTGTGAGGACGTAATCGTTAATTCTCTGTGTGGCTCTAATTCTCAGACAAAAAGCCAGGCACACGCATAAATATGTATTTATTTGCCACTATGCTAATTTTGGGAAAAAACACCAACAGTTGATCAGACGAAAAATGTGCGCGATTTTGAAAGGCTTTTGAAAACATACATGTCTGACTTGACCTTATGACCATTTTCTCCTTCAGGCAAGCCAATATTATAACCAGAACAACACGAGAGGATGAACATTGTTGGGGAGTTGCTCACTGTGCCTGTCATACCCCGTTAATGCAACTTTGATTTGCCTTTGTTCTGACAGTAGCAAACAGCTGCTTGTAAATGAGCCACAGTCCCTGGGCTGCCTCCCATTATTCCACACTTTTGTTTGACAAGGTCACTTGCTGTGGGGATTTTGGGGAGAAAGAGTGTGCAGCCTATAGAATTAGAGTTAAACCACAGGCAACCCAGCTTGAATGCTCTTATTATTTTTTTTTCCATAGCACCAGCAAAGCAAGAATAACAAAGAGAAAATCTTTTTGCTCTGTGAGCAAGTCAAACTTTTCTTTCTCCCAGTGTCGGTTTCATAATCCTAAAACTATCTTATAAAACGCAAGTCATGTTCCCATAAATCCCCTTTCATTCAAATCTTAACAGAATTTATATGAAAGATGTATTTAATTACAAAACAGGATTAACAAAAACAGATTAATACTGTTTTGTTCATCCGCTGCTACAATTCATCAGGAGACAATACCCAGCTACAGCTAACAGCAGCTCCGACAAACACTGCAAAAACACCAAGAAACGATCTGAAAGATTTATGCCCGTTTCCACAGGAAATTGATTTATTTTTGATAGGAACCGAGACAGACTAGTCTTCCAGAAAGAAAAGCATCTCGTAAGCAAATCACTGCTATGCTAGCCGCCCATGTAAGGACGAGCAGACGTTTCTCCGAGCTGGAAGTTTCCTAGTGTTGAATTAAACTGGAAAAATCAGTTTATGAAGACGTCAGGATAGCATCTGGTGCTCTCAAACCATCCCCAAACCTTCACTTTCCATTCTGACCTATGATTTTCAAGACAGCAAAAGCTGTCATTGAGGACAGCCCTTTTCTTTGTGCCAACTGTCGGTTTTGAAGCCACGCGTGAACCAGGAATAGGTGGCGAACATTCAAGGGGGTGGCTGATGCTACGGGAGGGGACGGCCAGTGGCAGTCGGCAACCACAGACGAACCACAGCGGAGAGCTTTCACAGCTACCATGTGAAGAAAGAAGAGGCGCTAACTTCACAAATGTCTTTCAGGGCTCTTCAAGGAGGGTCACTGAAAACAATGGAGGAAAATCAGTCCAAAAACCTCCCCCCGCCCAGCAGCCAACTGTGCTATTCCGAGGGGACAGTCCTGATTGTTCGGATTTTTATCTCACGGGCCCAAAAAGTGACTGAGCTCTTCCTGCTCTTAATCGTTTGCTTCCTAGTTTTTGTTAGGCCACTAGAAGAAATCGTGTCTTCATCACAAAGGCTCCTGCATCCGCACTAAAAGAAAAAAAACTTACAGACATTTCTGTAATCTTTGACTTAATGTCTGAGTCTCCCGGTGCTCTCAACAGAAAAACACGGACAACCATCAGACAAGTTTATGCATCTTCCCTGGACAGACTGAAAACTGCGACTGAGCTTGGCAGATCACATTTACGAGCCCAGGACAGGGACAGGCAGCCTTCTCCTCTCTTCCTTCCTTCAGGTAATTCAGTAGAAATCTCACCCTCCACCACAAACCCTTCAACCGCCGCCTATGTGCAGGTAAGAGCCATCTTCCCAAGTTTCAGCTGGAAGTAGTTTTCCTTGTCAAATACCGGTTACAAAATACATAGTTAGGGCCATACCTGAAGTATTCTAACTGAATTACACCTGAATTATCCACTGCTAACAAGGAGTCACCACCAACAACGTCTAATGATAATGCACACCGACAACGCTCACTTTCCAAGGAAGCACACTGAAAACATTCCGGTAGCTGACTGCCAGAGTGCAGGACGGGAGGTTGTTAGCCTCATTTGTATTCAAAGGCAGGCAAATCACTAAGACTCATTTACATCCTTCCATCTTTCTTAGTGCATGTCAACAGCAGGTGGTCTATCGATACTACCTTTGAAATAAGTAGGTGGTTTAAATTGCCTTCCCATTTCAGTAAAAACCCTGAATTATAGAATAGACCTTGAGTCTTAACTTCCCTGTTTTCTTTGTGTGGGCTGTAATAGAACATGAATAAGTACGGCACTTACTTTGTTCGTATTTTAATCTGCGTTAAAAAAATAAGTTTTACACACAAACCCAGGCACCTTAATCTTGAGCGCCAGCGAAGCCAGTCGCAGGCACAATCATCCCAGCAGAGCGAGTTACAGAAGTTTATTTGCAAAGGTTTGAGTGAAATCCACAACAGATTATGAAAGACTTCTATAGATGATTTTTTTTTTTTTTTTAAAAAGCACACATTTTTAGGATAAGCAGATGAAGACTGACTCTTGAATCCTTCGATGCATGTGTTTAAGTTTCCCTGCTGCTAGCCCACTGGAAACTACTACTCTGAATAGATTTCGTTCACTACACACTTCTAGGGACATATGTCTCCTATTTTTCTTTGTGGCACTGTGACTATTCCTAACAGCCAGTTTAAAAACACAAATGTCTGTTGTCAATCAGCACCAATTTCTGATGAAGTGAGAAGAAACACTGCCTGAGACAGGAATCAAGGACATCTTCATGCCCAAAAGAGTACACAGCCAGCACTAAGCAACATCACAAATGTGTTTATACAAAACCAGAATAGATTAAAGTAACTAAACCCAGCATTTGGTTGCTTTTCCTCTGTGATGTTTGCCTTCACGTTTTGACAACTCCCTCAGAATTTCTGTGAAAGCCAGTGTCCGTCAAAATTAATACTTTGATGTCTGGCTTCAAACTTCCATAAAGAATGGTGCCTTTGGAAAGCGAACACAGAGGTCAGCAGTACCTCCCCAGACTCTGCAGATTAGGCTACATTAGCTCCCGCATTCCGGGGAGCGGGTGGGGAAAGCGTTAAGACACTGTCCCAGCGTCCCCGCGAGAGGAAGCTGGGGTCAGTCCCCACAAATCCATGACAACCCAGAGGGTGTGCTCACCGCCCTGCCGAGCACCAGTAAAAACGGACACGCACGCTCCGCGTTCAAGGATTTGAGTGAGGCTTGGTTCTGGAGACAGACACGTATTTGTTTACAGGAAGGGGACTCTTCCATGTGCAAAGAGGTCAGGAGGCTGAAGGTGGCCCCTGCGCTGCTAAGCGTAAGGGAACACGCACTTCACGACGAGTTAACCATTGTTTAAAGACCAGGACAGTCATTAAGCTGTATTTACTGTCTAGACAGGAATAGCTCCACCTAACCATTCCCAAAGGTTGTTAGCATTTCTAAAAATTAAGCAGCAGAAGGAAAAGGTTAAGATCAACTTACTAATTAAGTTACACTCACAGAAATCTAGAGAGGGGAAGGGAACGTAAATTTGAATGGCATCCCCAGTCCGCGCACCAATCCTCATAGACAGGGTCTTCCTCCGTGAAGGGAAACCTTAGGACTGAGCGTCTGTGTGCAGGGTTGATGCCCAGTCACAGGGTTGCACAAAACCCCCATCAGCTTGAGACAGATAAAAGAAACCCCTTGGAGTTTATCTCAATTACCGGCAGACACAAGTAGCGTTTGCATTTTATTTCCGTATCCGTACTGTAGATCTGCAGTCCGCTGGTAAGTACATTCTCTGGTCTTTTTTAGCTTCTGGTGCTAAAAGGTGAATTCAAGATAAGTGCCAAACAATGAGGCATGTTCCACGCCTAAGTTAGGATGTTAATTGTATGATAAAAGCAGAGATTTAGGTCATTTCCACGGTGCTCGGCAAATTCCCAAGGGCACTTGACAGGAAAACAGAACCCCTCCACCGAGCTCCGCTGGCAGCACCCCAGCGAAACGAGCTCCCTTCTGGCGACAAGCACTCCTCAGGAATCCCTTGAGCGGGATTGTCCGAGAGGTGCCCTAGGACGCGCCCAGAAGCTCTTCTGCTCCACGGGTTCACGTACGTGGAAACCTTGAGCAGAGCGCCGAGGGCTCTTGGGTTTCCCTCGCCACACAGCGCTCCCCTGCGCGACAGGCGCTATCGTGGGCGCTTGTTCCCACACCGGAGGGGAGAGGGGTCTGTCGGTGCAATAAGAATTGAAGGCTCAGCCAAGGAACAGCCGCAGGAGCGAAGCACGGGCGGCACACGGAGCCACGGCCATCCGCGCCTCTGCCAACGGGGCGGGCGAATGCAAATCAAACTCTTTAGAATCCCTTAAATCGCTGTTTAAAGCAAAGTTCAATTATTTAAATTGTTGGAAAGAAACCTGTATTTAGAGAATAATTTTATCCTTACTGCATTTGTATTATTAAAGAAAGGATAACTCAGTGATCAACAATCAAACACATCGATTAACACCAGTTTTTACACTGAATTTGCACTTCCCTTTGCCAACTGGTAGACATATCCATCTCAATGATATTTCCATTGAGATGTTTATATTCTTCCTCTTTTGTTATACTGGAAAAGGTAAACAGGTCTTTTTTTCTAATTATCTGAGTATCAAATCTTACTCTTACTTATGTTGGACCTTTTTGGGGGAAAAAACAAGACCGGAATTCAACTAAACATGCACCTCTTCAAATCTCGGGGATTACTGCCATTTAAACTAAGTTATCCAACTTGCTTACATTACAAATGGACGTATTAAAAAAGCGCAGCATTTTCTGGAAGGAAAAACTGAACTGTTTGGGTTTGGTGACCTGGTCGTGCCAAATTTTAAAACTGGTTTCATCTCATCCTCTTACATCCAAAAATTCCGTCAGAGATCAGCTTTCGCTGTTCCTACATGACTTCAGTTTTTAACAAACTTGTCACAGAAGTGAAATAAACAGAATAAACGGAAGATAAAAATACATCCCAAACTATTTCTACGCCTGCAGAGGACAGCACTCATGCCTAAAGCTACTTTAACACCCCCCAGACTTTTGTTCCAGATCCACCCGGTGCTTTCACCATTCCTCTTTCCTTAGGGAGGGAAGCAGCGAACCGTCGGGGCTTGAATATTGGCTATGAAACGCCAGCTGAGGTGTGCCTGGGAGGGAAGCACCCCCAGCACCCGCCAGGGGGGCACAGCGGTGTGCCTGCCCCCCTCCCTGCCCACCCTCCTCCTCCTCCTCCCCGGGCTCTGCGGAATGAATACACCCAGCTCTGACTCCTGACATCGCTACTGCTAAGCAGACACTAATGACTTTTTTTTCCCCCTTCCTCCTCCTTCCCCGTGGGCAGAAGTTGATAATAAACTCTGCGTACGGCGCTGGCACTCTTACCGGGGAGAAATAATCAACTCCGCAGTTCCACCTCTTCCCTGCCCGTCTCCCTGGGAGGGCAGATTAGCGGTGGGGACTTTCTCTCCACCTCCCTCAGACGAAGGTTAATAAACCACTCGGCATTTGCTTTTCGTGGAAATGATACGTGTGGATTAATTAGCATTTCCTAGGTAACACGTTAATACCATTGTGAGTTCTCATCACCAGGCTGTTCCAGAGACCTATTATAGAACTGTAACCCAAAGGCAGTCGAGGATTCACTCATTTCAGGACCGAAAAAATAATTCTGGCTACGGCTACAGCTGCAACTTGGCCTAGAATTGAGGACAGAGACGGCTACATCCGATCAGGAGCACAACCAGGAGCCAAGTGACCTGGTTAGAGGCTTCTACTCCCTTTTGAGATGACTGGCAGCAGCCCTTCACGCTTTAAGACAATTTATACTTGACCGAGGTTGAAGGATACACATCTAACATCAACGCCAGGCTAGTCTAGAACACCATCTTGCAGGGCTTCTTGTGCCTTCCCCTAGCTAATCATTGACAGGAGCGGTAGAACGGACCCCTTCAGCCTGGAGCTTGGGGTGGCCTCAGAGGAGATAAACCTTCATCCCCTGCCAAGCACAGAAGAAACTCTCCAAGCTTCCAGCTCCTTGTGCGAGTCCACCCGCCTGGGAGTGGTTTTGTGTAAGAGATGAGAGATGGCACCAGCAGCAAAACCAGAACCACTCGTGGCAAGTTGACCTTGGAGAGATGTGAAACGCAGGAACAAGTGCTGATTTCCAGATCTCACGTGGAAGGAGATGCCTGTAAGTAGCCCCGAGTGCTAACTCGGAACTAAGTCCCAGAAAAAACACACTTCCCACCGGCTAGCGGTGGACAACTCCAGCTCAGCCCACCAGCGACTTCAGATCCCCCTTGGGGGTACCACCAAATGTACAAGGAGCACAGTGACCTTAAGAGTGCGGGACCACGTCCCTCACGTTAAGCAAGACCAAGATGGAATGTCTGATCTCCAAAGCTCCCGTGCCCATACTGGAAATGTCTGAAGATTTCTGCTTCCAGAATCAGCAATTACTTACTGATAAAAACTGTTAGTGAAAAGAAAAAATGCAAAGATCAGCTATATACATCTATACACCAAAGAAAAGCGGTCAAAACTAAAAATACACTTAATACAGTATCTCAAACTATCTGTACAGTCATTTTCATATGACTCGATTATATTTCCAGGAAGGCATCACACGGTTTCAGAGCAAGGCATCTGCCAAACTAATGAGAGCCCAAGAGTCAAAACAAAAGCACAAGTACGTACTAAAAAAAAAAATAAATAAAAAAATCCCCAAACTGTAAGTAGACTCTACTGTCTAAAACTGCAGGCACTTAGGAAGAAATTATTTCTTAACTGTAACATAAACATTTACAACAGACGACTTTTTCTTCATCTGGTGTTCATCAGAAACTTTTGCTCAAGTCTCGAGGCAGCAGCCCACCATTTTTGCATCTTCCCGCACAAAAACACAAATGGGGTGTCACTGGGGATGGGAGAAAGAAAACCTTGAAGAGCTGGCTCAGAGTAACTAAATACTTCAAATCTAAATTGGAGTCACTTCAACATGTTTGGAAGCGAAGCAGGTTGGCCGAGCGCCATCTCCAACCCAACAAGTGTACCTCACCAGCTGGCATGACACAGACAAGAGCCCCCGACACCTCAGGAGGGAACAGTCGGGAACAGATCGGGTGAATTAATGCGGCGCTCCAGGTTGCCTGCCTGGGCAAAACTGTTTGTTCTTCGGCTCCGGTTTCAAAAATCAGTCAGTATTTAAACCAGCTCCGATTTCAAAATTGGCGTTTATGTTTTATTGTTTCACAGTTTGGCGAGATCAAGCACAATTAGCTGATAAAATGGTACGCTGCTGCTCTTCAGCGGTGAGGAGGGTGAGGAAGCACCACGTACCGCACTTGGGCAGCTCTGGGCACACCCCAGTTTTATGCCATAGCACACTCCGGCAGCTGCTGAAGTCACTACATAAACCAAGACACATAAAAAACGGTGCAGTCAACATCAAAGTCAACCTCGACTGCATTTGTACAACCAGCCCAACGCTGAAACGCCACATTTCTGCTGCGCTGGGACCAGCGGGACAGGGGAAGTTTTCTCACTGTAATTTTTACTGCGTTGTTTTGGGGTGGTTTTGTTTGTTTGGTTGGTTTTTTTTTTTAAATAAAATATTTCAAGAAGTTTTCTCGGATCCACTCTGAACTTATTGAACATGCCAAGCCAGGAGCTAGGATACTGAATGAGGGAGAACAGCGTGTCAGAACTCTCCTCTGCTGGAAACCCAGCGGGTTTCGGGGCTCCCGAAATGTCTGTTATAACATTACAGAAACAGCTCAGAACCTGCAAATTTCCATTATATGGGGTACAAAATGAATCCAACCGAGGGTGAAGAGGCGGTGTATGCGTTAAGTACCTCCAGGAGGGAGAAGCTCGCTAGGAACTGTCCTCAGAAACCCAGCAAGACGCAAGCAGAGCAGAAGACAAAGCCCCAAGGAGCGGTGCACGGTGAAAGCAACGAGGAACACTCACTCTCCTTTGAACGCAAAAAGCAGCTCCTCCTGACCAGCTCTGAAATTCGCAGTCCACCCATGCTACACGCTGTGACAGGGATGGTATGAATCCCCGAACTTCTGTACGGGACAAACAATCCAAACGGTCCACTTTATCCCCGATTTGAGAAGGTTATTTCTCGGGGTGCGAGCGTTGGGCAGCCTCAGGGCTTGGTTGTTAAATTGCCAGATTAAGGATCTTTCAGTGGAATGGCAGAGCCCACCATTCCTAATGAAAGTTAAAAAAAACAAAACACGACAAAAGAAAATAACAAAGAACGTCAGAATTACCCCTCCTGAGTTACCTAACGCAAGAAATACTTTAGCATAGTTTTGTAGCTACAGCTGAGTCATTCAAACACTGTCAATATTTTAAGAGGCACCAATTGGTGTTTCCTAAATACTTTCTGATACACTCTAGTCTTGTTTTAAAAAATGCATGCGTGGGCATTCCAATGATTCCTAAAAGAGGGAAAAATATGAATGAGAAAATTACTGTTATTCTACATCACTTTCCACAAGGGCTGTGAATTTAGACAAAGGCTATCAATCTTAGCGAGAACACTGCCTGTAGAAAGCTGAGTCCCAAGTTTTAATTTACACTTCACCGTCTCAGTAGAAACAGCCTTTACAAACAGGATGGCCTCAACTCCTGCCTCCAGACCGACAGCGAGAATCCGCAAGTGCCCGCGCGCGGCTGCTGGGTAAGAGCTGGGTTTATTTTTTCTAGCAGTTCCTACTCCCTCCCCGCCAGGACGCGTTACCAGGTCGGCCATCCCAATCGCTTACTGAAGCGGAGCAGGGTCTCTCCAATCTGCCACAGACGTGAGCCTGGGGGTGCCTCTCCTGGTCCCTGGACGACACCACGCGCACCCCAAACCACCGCGGCTCGTGGTTGCTCCAGTTGCAGGAGGTACCTTCTAGCTAACAGCCCCAGTCACCCCGAGGAGGTACTCGAAATGGAAGTTGAAAACTGGTCTGGACAAGGCAGCAGAGATTGTAGGATGCCTAAGAAGAAATTGTGCCATACCAGCACAAACTGAACACGGTCATTACAGCGGTACAATAAACTCATTAGAACTTGAAAAAAAAAAAATCAATTGACAAAATCTTAATTATCATTCTACAAATTAGCAACTTCAGGTAAAAATGGATGTGGATAGACGAAGGGGTCTGAGGAATCTAATAGGGTCAAACTGTATGCTGTCGAGAATCCACACAAATTAGGTTTTTTATTTGTAGTTATTAGCCCCACGAAAATGATCGAAAAATGGCACCTTTTACCCATAGATTGGATTGAAGAGGTTGGAAGTTAAGAGCAAATCGTTTTCCTGACTGCAGACAGAACACATTTTAACGTTGCTGACCTACAACCGTGGAGCCCAGAAATCCCTTCCACAGTCTCTCTTCAGAGTTTCACTGTACACTGAAGAATATCTGCGTTCCAGCCACGCGAGGTGCTGACTCTGGCGAAGTGGGCGAGCGGACAGGTCTGCAAGCTCACCCTGGTGGTGTTCTCCCACAAAAGATGTGGTGAACGCACTACTTCTTCCACAAAGGGAAGGGCTTCACAAATACAGAGTGGAAACGAATCTCACACCATTTTGCAATCTGCATTTACACCCGGCCAAGTGATAATTCGTGGCTTACTCTCACTGCTACTTTTCTGAAGTGATTTTTTTTCAACTATGCATTGGATTCAAATTAGTCAAACCTCATTATCTAGTTTCTCTGAATTTACTTTCAAATATGGAGGTATCCGTATTCCCGTTACTTCAGTTATTCTAGCTGTAAATGTCTGTATTCCAGTTACTCCACAAAACTGGTAACATAATCATGAAAACGGGAGAACATGGAGGTCCTGAATTTTTTCCCCGCTTAGGCAGTGAGCAGTCCTGAGTGTGCAGAAGTCTGGTTTTTATTCCGATTTTAAGTAACCCCCACCCCTAACGCCTACCACGCAAACGGCTGGGTTTACACACCTGAATCACGCTTTCCAACCCGAACAGCTTCTTCGTACGACCAGACGCAACCCCCCTGGCAGTCTGGCCGGAGGCGCTGTGCTGTGGGTGCTCAAAGGGCAACAGCCCGGCCTTCTCTGTGCTGCTCCCCAACTCACAAATAAAGAGCATTAAAAGAGATTACAGGAAAGCCCTAAAGTACCCGGCATTATACCTGTTTACGTCCCTGTTAGCTCTGAGCGTATAAACAGAGGCAGGAATTAGTGGAGGCACTAAATGCTTGTCAGTTCTAGGGTTTCTATGTGTATTTTCAGACTCTCAGGAAAACAAGAGATATTTACACAAAGTCACAAACACAAACCTTAACGAGAGAAAGCTAGCGCGCAATTCACGGCTAGCGAAGGCATCGCAACTGACCTTGTTCCCGTTCAGCGAGGATCTGGTCTGAAATCTCTCACCTGCAGGGAGCAAACTACCACCATGATGTCTGAATTTTATTGTCTTACCTGAAATTAATTTCAGGGTTTTACCTGAAATTAATTTCAGGGGGGTTTTAAGGAAACAAAACCCTACAAAATCAGATCTGTTAAACTACCTCACGAAAAGGGCATCGGGCTACTTAAGTGGGCGCTAAACTCTGCGCTCGCGTATAGTCTCACAGAGGCTGGTAGGCTCTGCTTTCATGGATAAGCACATCCTAAAGAGATTACAACATCTTAGGCAAAAGGCTATTGAGTTACTGCGTGGATTAAATTACAGAATTTGGTAAGTGTGTAGTATCATCTATCAGCACATCCACCAGTTTCGTTCAGGAGATAAATTACTAAAACTATGCAAGGAACCGAATAGCCTCTTATGACAGTTTGATGCATTATTGATTTTTTTTCCCCCCATTTTTATTTCCAAAACAAATTTCATTTAATTTTCATTATTTAATTCCCATCAATTCAGGCAATTCACAGACTTTTTGGGCTGTTGAATGTCTTTGTGCAGAACACATTTAAGTAACTGAGTGGAAAATTCTGTCATAACCACGTTTTTTCCTTCTAACTATCGGCAATTATTCTCCCAACCCACTGACAGAGTTACAACCAACTTAATTTTTATATATGAAGGCTGGAGAAAAAAAAATTTTACGGGAACACGGACAGTACTCCAGCATTCTGGGTTACTACTCATCCAAAGCAATAATTATCCCTTGGATTCAGCCTACCAGGAAGTCACCTATTTAATTTTTGCCCTTCTGTTTTAACAAAGGTTTCGTAATACAATCTCTGCCTTTTCATTTCAGTTGCTTACACGGGATGCTTTAATGCTAAAATGCAATGACCTATATTAGATCAGCCAAAAAGCTCATTATTCATACTTTAGGCAAGCAAAGCCAAGAAGGTGACCGTTTTAAGCACTCAGTCCTGTTAAATCTTAATAACAAAAATAATATTTCTAGGATATTTGTTCACTACAGGGTAACATGAAGCAAGCCAAACTACAATAATGACGAATAACCAATTTAAGTATTTACAAAAATACGTCTCTTTATGGGAACTGTTCAAACATAACCCAGAAAGAAACAACTATATTCAGCCTCTGGGAACTTTTGCTAGACACATTGTTTTACATTTATATTAGATCATAAAACATAATTGATATTTGCAGAAAATCTGTTTAAATTAGACGAGGAAAAGCTGCTTCAGCAGCAACTTCATGCTGGTCAACCAGAACGCAATGCCGTCACCTACGTGTACGTGTTCGGAAAAAGCAGAGTTTTTTCACAGAACCAGAACTGAACTACTAGAACCAGGGGCACTAGCACGATGAGCAGAGTCATTCCTTACCCGTAAGGATATAAAGTTATAAAGTATATCTTAAGACAGACAAAGAAAATATGGCAAAACCACGACGGTGTTTCTTGCCTGCTAAGAGAACCTATTGCAAACTGTATTTTACCAGTCCCTGTGGCCCGAGGGGCTCCAGACTCAGGACCAACTGTGTAACGGCACAGAAGAATTTGGGATCCCAAGATTTCCTTTCCCCTGTAATAAACTATCGTTCAGTTCATTCAATAAGGGAATATTCCACTTGGGTCAACGATGGCAGCTCAGGCAAACAAAAGCAGCCTTTATGCTCCATCTAGACGTCGCAAGGTGCTTATTCGATTTCTTCTGCATCAGGGGCACTGTTCCTTACCTAATATGTATACATTTGCCGAGTGTTATTCAGCCTTTGTTGCTTCTGACCCTCACTTGGCATTTAATTCCCAGTCCACCAGGGTATTCATGCTTGATGGCACTGATGCACACACTGAATGCTTTATTTATTTAATGGCACAGGGAATGAAGCTATAAACTGCATTAGACAATATCCTGTTTAAAGATGCCAGTGGTCGGCGTCGCAGCGTTACTGACCCACGTCTACAGCGGTGAATCTGCCACTGGAATTTAGAGGACAGTATATAATGATTACAGATCAATACCGCAATAAGGAAAGAATAAGGTTTCAAGTCAAAACCCTATTTAACATTTTTCAGGAATATCGTTCTAGCACTGAAAACGCTACGCTTGGTTTTACGTTCCCTGTTTGTCAAAGACGCACATTAATCTTCACTGCTAGCGGCAACGAAATTTTCCTCCAAGTACTGCAGTCCCTAGTAAAAACTGCTGATGCTACAACGAAATTTAAGACACAGCCCTGTGTGGCTATGCAGAATTGTTTTAAGGCATGGTGCTCTGCGCCTGAAGCGGCAGAGCTGATTGTAAACAATTCACGTACAACCTGGTAACTAGCGAAGAAAAAAAAACCCCACTGTTGGTCAGTGGAACAACTTTGTCACTTCTAACAACAGAAGGAACTTCGCCTACACTGGTACGCTGGGGGCTCTCTCCTAGTTAAGGTGAGGTTTTTCACCACAGAGAAGCTCACGAATGTTATTCAAATATTCTCTCAAAAGGTCTATTGTCTAAACCCAACCAAACAACGTTTGACCAAAACATGATGGAAGTGACCAGCACAGCTGCGACCCACTGAAATCTCCCCGTTCGAAGGCACTGGCTAAAGGGAAGTACGGCACGACTGCAACAGGCAACCACAGCAAGAGGTACTTCAGAGGAACTTAAATTATTCTGGAAGCCTGGGACCTAAGATCCATAACAGCCTATATCATCCGTTGTTTTTAATTATGTCTTTTAAAAAAGCTCCCCTGCTGTGCTTCTGAAATACTAAATGGCCTCCACAGCTACTCCGCATAACTCATTCTCATTCATGATTACAAGACGGTGTTTTCAGACTATTCCCTCTTTCCCAGCAACTACTGAAATGAGGAAGGGGAAAAAAAAAAATCATTTTGTCTTAATTCCTATTTAAGCCATCCATTTGAGGCATAAAATTTGAAATGCAATAAATGCCAAGTCACAGTACATAGCATTTACATTATGTTTCTGCAGAATTCCTATGTAAAAGAAAGATTAAAATGTTAAGCATGCCCATTTTGTTATTTGTTTTTAGGAAAAAAAAACCCAAACCAGTAAATGTTTTACTCTTAAGCAGGATAGTGTGAACTGAAAAAGAGCTGGTTCCAATTTATATTCTTCTGTGCAGGATACAGAGTTCAAAGAGTACAACCACATACTTTAAAACGCTCTGCTCGATGCAGTAGCTGGGGCAGTTCCTAACCACCCTTCTCCCTTCCAAAGCCCTACGCTGACAGGTGTAGCTGTCCCGTAAGCTGTGCCTTCACCTGCTACTTCTCAGAAGGTTCTGTCCTCGAGGTTCAAACGCAACACGCTGGAAGACATACTTAAAGGACAAGGTTCAGCCACTTTGACCTGTTCTCTGCAGGATTGCTTCCGTAAACACCGATGGCCTTTTTCTTTCTTTGCCCTCTCCTTATTCCTAACGCACCGCCCATTCTTTTTCCAAGAACACTGCCATGAAGAACTGTACCGTTTGCACAGAGGAATCACCACTGTTGTCTCCCTGAGAAAAGAAGAGCACGGTACTGGAAAGGGAATGACTGAAGGCTGGGGGTCATAAGGACTAAGCCTTAAAGACAGAACACAGAGCACTCACGAATTCCCGACTAGTCACAACGTGCCGAGGACCGCGTTCCCCCTCTGGAAGCTCCTCTGCGGCACACGTAAGCAGCAGCCAAGCTAACGCCAACAGCGGCAGTATTGGATTTTCTGGACAGTTTCTCCGGTCGGATGTAGCTCGAGCTCTGTTGATGGGGAATAACGCTCGACCGCTGCATCCCCCAGCACGTGCCCCGATACAACGCCCCAAGACGGGCGAAGCACAGGTAACAACACGGACCTTACAGCAAGACAGCCGAGTCGGACTAAACCCCTGCTTCGTCGAGTTCTTTCTTGACCGAAAGACGTGGGGACTGTCTCTTGGTGACTTACAGAGAAACCACCAGGTCTAGGGGGGGATACACTGTCATTCTTCATCTTTTTCTTTTTTTCTTTTTTTTTTTTTAAGCATTGATTTTGAACAGCACATTAGAAAGAAGGATGACAGAATCAATAGAATTTAAGATGCTCTTGTAATCTGGGTTTAACATCATAGCAACACCTCTAATCAAAGACAGGGAACCCTTTGTGGCATTCCGACATCTACATCTGTCATGTGGATACGGCTTTTATTGAGCTGAATTAACAACTTCAGTCAAATAATTAAAATCTAGCTGCCCAAAATGTCAGAGCGAAAGTAGTTTAACACTTCATCATTCTTGTAAAAGTGTAATTTTAATCTGCGCATTATGCCAGCTGTTTTGTGGGTTTTACAATAAAAGTAATCAAGCAGTAGAACAGAGAAAGAAATTGTGAAACAGCAAAAGAAACAACATTACAGTAGCCCGCCACATGTTGAAATTAGCACCGATTTTACTCCATGGAAATTAAATCCACCTATAAAAACTGATAATACCTCAAAACTATAAGCAAGGGAATACTTATAACATCAAATCCAACCTGGGTTCTATTTTTCTCCTTAAATAAAAAGGGTCATAAAAATCTCTCATTTCCTCCCAAAAGCTGAACTAAAAAATATCATGGGTTCTATCCCTCCATTTGCCTTCTCATATCCTGTTGCACTGGGAAAACGCGATTCTCCAACTACAAACTAAGTTTAAAAAGACCACGGCTGTCTTTTCAAATGGCATAAATGAGCATCGCCACAAAAAAAAGAAAGGGGGGGGGGGGGGAAAGAAAGAAAATAAGTTTGGCTTTCATCTTCGCTGCTCCTCCTCGTTGCGGCTCGGTGCTTTGCGGTGTGCTTTTCTCCTTCTTACCAGCACAAGTGGCTCACCCAAGCTGCCTCACCGCTCAGGTTCCGACCGCACTTGTGCAGGGAGGGGCAAACTAAAGCTGGAAACAGGTCCCGGGGGTGGGGGAGAAGGGTAGGATGCTTTTTTAAGTGGCCACGCTGGCTTATTTCAATCGCAAATGAGTATAATCTCAGTTTTCTGTTACTCTCAGCACTTGAAGGATTTGCTAATTTAATTAATAACAACTGAAACACAGAGAAGGCAACAAGTATTGGTAACTCTTCGTAACAGAGATTTCTCTGTCCTTCCCTGCTGTTGTTAGTGGTAGTGATGTACCAGACCATCTACCATCTCTCTTTACTAAGAGATATGACCTTTTCGAAACGAAGGAGTAAGTGTGAGACCGGGGAGGGAAAGGAGGTGAAAGATGACGCCGGTGCTGCAGTCATTTCATGTTAAAGGCTCTGCTTCTACATGTAATTCACACCGCTGAAGTCAGAATAATTTGAGAGTCGACTTTTCAGCAGCCTGTAGAAACGGTGTGGTTTGTTTCAGGAAACGCCGTCCTCGCCGAAATGCTGGTAAAGTATGGGTAGTTATGTCAAAGTGAAAATCACAATTTTACAAAAACTTCGATGCCTTACTTTTAAAAATAAACTGTGTCTCTGTGATAACTTTCCTTTACTGCCTTGATGCCAGTTATTCTGAGTTCTACTGATACGTATCTTTGTTTCAGCCTGGTTCTCTCCTTACTGACTGCGTTAACAATCTTAATGAGAACACCACACTTTCCATACAGATGAAAAAAAACTTCACAGCCATGTCTTCCCCCCCCCCCCCCCCTCCCCTTTGCTCGCTTCTCTTATGATTCAAAATGCAGAGCAGGTTATTTCAAATTATGAGACTTGTACCACAGCAGTGGAGACCCTACAGCAAAACACTTCCCAAGGGCCAAGTGCTGCCCCCAGCTTCTTATTTGTTTCAGTGGAAGTCTTAAACAGGCAAAGATGACAAAAAATAGTAAGCACCTGGGGAAGAGATTAAGTTTAAGTAATAAGAAAAAAAACCCCACCCTAATCTTAAATACTTCTACTCATTGTGGGAAGGTGCTGACACACTTCTCACCTCTGCAAAGTGACAAGTAACGAGACAACTTAATTCTTTCATATTTCGACAATGCTAGCTATGCCTAGAGACTGCAGTTAAAATTTCTGGCAAGAAATTTTCATTCCTGTGACTTGGATCCAAGTCCCAACAAGCACCTAGGCTGATAGAGCTGAGATAACTCACAGATCGAGTTTCTAGGTTAAATTAATACATCCCTCTACTACTCACTTCAGGCTGAGTAAGGTGAACTGAATTTCATTAAGAAAATCTGGAAAGTGCTGTTTGAATTGGCAAGGAAATAAGGAAGGATGGTGGGAGGCAGAGACTAGCAGCTGAACACATCTGCAGCCTCAACTCCAAACCTTTCCAGAAATCCACAATCCTCCCGGATGAAGGGAGGGGGGGGAAAAAAAAAAAAAAAGATTAACGAGAACATGCACTGAAGAATGCTCTCTTAGCCGGACCGGCCACTAAACCAACATTAACTTGAAATGCCTTGATGCTTCTGGGAGATTAAGAAATGCCCCGAAGGGGAAACACTGCAAAAGAAAAGGATTAACGAGAAGTGAGTTCTAAAAACTTTTTTTCTGTTTTTAATTGTAGACAAGCCAGAAATGGGAGAACAACAGCTGAAGGGGAAATTAGAAAGAAAATGGAACTCCTGGAGACGATAAGGAATGGAGAGGGTTCAGATCTCTCATGAGATTATTACAGCTAACAACCCAATTCAGAGAGCTGCAAGATCCACGCTGCCATTTCTAATCCCTTATAGCATCAACAAATCTGACCAGCTACAGTGTAGAAAATAAACATTGCAGGCGAGTAGTTTGATGTAGTGGTAATTCAGCTGGTTTTAGTCTTTGTTTAAAAGTACCCGGTGTTCACCTGGCTAAATGTTTTTCCTTGGGTTTTTGTTTGGTTTTTTTTTTTTTTGCACTCAAGCACACCACTCTAGAGAAGCCTGGGGTGGGCCTTCTCCCTCAGACACCTTCCAAACATTCTCCACCTCACAAAAATTAACTAGGAAATCCGTACAACACTTGCTTCTCGTTATTTTAGCGTTCCACGTGGGAAACTGCATATCCCTCGTTACAAATGCCTCTGGCCCACAATTATTCGGACCGAGAGGCTGCAGCTTTTCCTGCATTAGAAGTATTTTCTTCTCCCCACCCTGCAGAACACCTTGCCTCGCAGGGGACGCATCCCACTGCTGCCAGCCCCACGTCCCACACACCCCCCTGTACACGTCCAGTAGATAAACGCTTTTTAACGCTGAGAAGTGTGAAAGGGTCACACAACCTCGACGACAAAACGGGGAAGAGCCAAGAAAGAAAGGTAAGATACGAAGGCAGAAGCGTAGAGCTCGCTTCCCAAGGAAACCCTTCCCAGCTCCTGCGCCGCCTCGGTTCGCTTGGCAGGTTGTCGAGCTCCTCCTCCACCCATCGCTCCCCTGCTTCGGAGTTACTCGCAGCTACGTTTCCTCTGCTCCTTTGTGCACGATGGAGTCCCCCCAGGGCTGCTTGCAGCACTCGCTCAGGGCTACCTTCCTCTCCCTTCCATCAAAGCGGAGTATCTTAGTCTCCTATCGGGCATCTCTGCCTTTCACAGTTTCCAGCACTAGTCATACCAAACAGGGCTGTGGAAGCTGGTATTTCTCCCTCCTGCTTTCTGGAGTAAAAACTTACTCTAAACCAACGCACTTCAGTAGGACACCGCTCTCCTTGCCCCAGCGAGTCGTGTTTCATTCAAATGAGATTCAAGATGTACTGTAATGCACCACTCCAGATGATAAATCTTAAATATTTAGAAGCATTCGACACGTACACAGGTTACTGTATTACCTCACGCCTTTTTTGTGCTTTACGGAGGTCACATGCAACATGTGAGTATCACGGCCAGCAGCTAGAATGCCTTTTCCAGATTACTGACCAGTACTGGTTTGTATCAGTTTGGGAGTCTTGTCACCACAAAATGCAGTTCCCTCCAGCTGAATCTTAAGCAAAACCACCAAATACAACAAATCTGGATTTCTGGTACTGTTGTAACATCCAATTTCTTTGTTCAGATTCAGATCCATTAAGCTCCAATAACAGAAAATATGCCGTGTTAAGAGGTGAAAGAATACAGTCCGTGTTCCTTAAAATAACAGCAAGATTTTCTTTTTGAATTGTTTTAAATATTTCCTACGCGTCCCAAAGGAATCTACTGCCTTCTGCACGAATCCAGCCTCTTCTGCATGTGCAGGGCAACCTGCACATTAAAAATGCCGTGCCTTGGCACCAACAGCTTTCCACGTGAATAAACCATGAGAAGATACGGGAGAGCAGTGACAACTACACTTAGAACTGAACTGCACAGCAACGTGTTTAAACCCTTTCTGGTTGTTGAAGTAACAAGGGAGATTACAGGTTGACCATAGGAAACACCAGCACGATGAAAACAATGCAAGAGTTTACTTCTACAGCTCAACCTCTGTCCCCCTAAATATATACATCAATTCTTCCCAACGGTCTGTGAACATAGCTCTGATGGTATAAAGCCGATCCAAAAGAAACACGTATTGTAGCAAAAAAAAAAAAAAAAGGGAAAAACAAACCTGTCTTTCCAATAATCATTATATTGTAGTTATAAGACATAACACAGTGTAGTACTGAAGACAAATATTAAGTTTTAATTACAGGATATAGAAACTGAATTTGCTTAATATGATACACTGAAATTTTATTTGAAGTTTTTCATCGTTTTAAGAATTACTGCTTAACATATGATGCCATAAACATTACTCTTAAGGTAATTTAATTTTTTTCCAAGATAAAATATTTCACTATGAATATTTCCCATTTCTTTCATTTAGAGGCACTTTTTTTTCTACTATGAGTTTTGGAAAGGACAGAAAAAAATCATGGTTTTGTGAAAGTGTCCAGTTTTCTCTGAATTCAGTTTGTTTCTACATGATCAATCCCAGCTGAGCTCATAAATCTCCCAGTAAAACTTATGAAACAGCTACAAGTATCAGGAAGACAAGAAATGGCTGATCTGCCTTTCTGCTCAGGCTATTTTGGGGTGAGAGATCAGTTTCCCAGATGCCTATTCATGCCCGGACGGGGAAGGCATTATAATGAAAACCCGGAGTTAAAAGGTCTGGGGCCTTACCCGGCCTGGAGGTATTCTCTGAAAATCCTGTTTTTCCGGGTCTAGGAGCCGCCTAAAGAAGTGACCCCTCGCACAAGGTAAAGGAGCTCTTCCGAGGCCTGAAATACATCCCTAGGTGCGAGATGCTGCTCTGTCTTTGCCATTTGCCCATTTCCCTCGGGTCAATGCACTTCAGCAGAAACAAGAGCTGGAAACCGCCACTGTCATCGTCTCCCCTGACGGCGTTTTAGGCACCCAAAACGCAGACAGCTGCCAAGCAGCATCCATGAACACACTTTTCCTCACACCCAAGGACCCATCGCGTGCACCTGCGATGAAGCCGTTGCCTCCACCTCTAAGCACACCAACACTTTTAAAAACACTTGGCTCCTGGGACCAAAACCTGAAGCTTTGTAGCAACCAGGACATCGACAGGGGACTGCAGGAATGGTTTCAGACTTGGTCTGAGCCGTCGTTAAACTGCGTGGCCACACCAAGGGGTAGGAGCCCCACGTCCTCCTCCGTGGCCCCATCCACATCCAGCCCCTCGTGCTGCCCCTGGGCTGGGAACGGGTCCAGGCCAGCACCGTGATGGGCTCCGAGCCCCTGCTCCGGTCAGCACGGGGACGGCCGTGCCCACCGGGGAGAGGGGGAACCGGCAGCCAGGGCTGGGGCGGAGGAGGAGCACCCCCGTTTTCGGCGGCGGGACTGACTTCAGCCAGAAACCCCCATACCCCCGCTAAGCCCCCAAAGCCCCCGGGGCAAACCGGCCAGGGCTGCTGCTGCTGCAGCACCTCAAGGAAGCGCCAGTCTTAGCCAGACGTTTCTACCTCCACAATCAGATTAAGATTTAAATCAGAGTTAATTGATTGAAAAAATTCTCTGCGAAGTTAATTGTTCTCCGAGCTTGCTGAATTGCTGCCTTACAAACTCAGAGACAGAAAACAATACAGATTAAGCACATGGAGAAAGTTTAAATTCATTTCAGGGAGCTGGATCCGATTATCATGAATATTTATTTCACTTTAGATTGGCACTCCCAGAAACACGCATCGCCAATAGTTTAGATATGCAAAGAGACCAGGAAGACCTAATCCGCTACATCAAAACCCACACACTGATTTTTAAGGCGCTCTGCTTTGCGTAGACTAACTGCACACTCAGGTATTATTTGACTCATTCCTTTCAGGACTACAGGCTCAGGACAGTTTCCCACCTGTAAGATGCAAAAAGACACAATGACATATATTTATAATTATCCTTTTGGTACCTGCTGAGTTTTCAGTCAAAACTGTTCATCTGTGAATGTATATTTTATGCAACAGATGCCAGAGGAAATGACTTGGCTGTAAGCATTAATTTATTTTTAAAATCATGTTTCCTTTAGCATCCTTAGTTTGAGAGGAAAGGACCTCTGAATGCTCATCAAGGTTCTGGCGTTCACTCCCGCTGTATTTTAGGGCAAGTAACTTGACCTTTCGCTCCATGATTTATTCATTTATAAAATGAAGAAATGTTAACACAACAGCACTAGAAGTTAACGGTTCATCAAACGGTCTGAGGATACCGTGCAGCGGAGAGCTGCGCTACACTCTACCGCACACCTTCCCAGGCTTTCAAGCTACTTTTTTTGTGGTTTTTAAATTTTCTGCCATTTTTTACATTTTTCTTTTTTAATGAGGAAATCTACTTAGAACGAGTTTGCTGACACAAGCCCAGGCTTCAGCAGGGGGGGAGATAAACCTCAATGGATGCACATAGCTGCTCTCTTCCACTATCAAAACTGCCCTGTCTCCCCCAGGAACTTCTGCGGCAGATGGAGAAGCAGGGAAGAGGAACGTCCCAGCGAGCAGGGCGGGTGGTGGCTCAAGGGCAGGTTTCCGAGCTCCAGGTCTCCGTGCTGCTCAGCCAACCCGCTCAGGTGCTCCCTCGGCAGGGCCAGGGCCCAGCCCAGCCAAGCTGGTCCCGCAGCGAGCCGCCGCCGCCCAGCCCAGCGCCCCTCCGAGGGGACGAACACGGCCACGGCGAGAGCCAAGGGAAACCACGATCGATGCAGCGTAACCTGCGCGCGCCGACAGGGCGACCCGCCTTCGATCAGGCTTCCCAACCCCAGCAAAGGCAGAGGGAACCTCACCCAGCCGTGAGGAAGCATCTCCCGGGTGAGGGAGAATTTCTTACCAAGCGCTGTATTTTTTAAGGTGTTGAAAGCACCTCGTTCTCCCTGCCTGAAAGGGAAGTTAGGCACACCACTGTCAGCCTTCCCCCACGTATTAACCAGAGTTATTACCTTGATCTCTTTTACTCCTACCCAAAGTGATAACGAAATGGCAATTTTTTTTTTTTCTAGCTGTTGAAACAGAACCTCCTTGTTTTCTTGCTGTAACTGCAAGGCAGACGGGTTACATGGAAATGAAGGAGAGGAAGAGAGAGATTTGCACGGATTTGTTCTCACAGAACCCCATGAGAATTAACCTTGGAAACAAACTGAGGTCCTTTAAAATGGGCTTTGGGATCAATACTGATGGCTTTTGAATGCACCGGTTTTAAACACAAGTTATCACGCAGCAGCACGAGCTCAACGCGAGTGCATCAAGAGATGGCAGGAGTCACTTTCAAGCCAGCTGAAAACCTACCTGTTGATTTGCTAGATTCTGTACTTATTGATAAACTAGGCATTAAAATATTCATTCTCTTCATAACCGGTGCTCGAGAGCGCATCGTTAGTAACTAAATTTTCTTCATCAGGATTCCAAACTCTGGTCTGAGTTTTCAATTCAAAACAAAGGCATTGTCATCCACCAGGCTGCCTTTTTTTTTTTTTTTTTTTTTTTGCTTGTTTTTTTCTTGTGCTTCTTTGTTTTTTCTTGGTTTTGTCTGCTTAGGTGTGGGGGTTTTTTTTAACTTCACAAGTTGCTATATAGCAACTCCTGAGTGCTAGCAAATATTAACTTGCAAACCAGAGGCAAGAAATAAAATGAGCATGAAGGTGCAACTACTAATAAAACTGCCGTGGGCCTGCGTACGTAACCGAGACGCTCAAGCGCACATGGTGCATGTTGGACTGCGCGGCGTGCCCGAGAACGGAACCGGTAACTCTCATGGGAAGTGGGGAAAAATGCAAGGAGAAATGGTAAAGAAACAGATGTTGCACTTGCTCATCGCAAGGAATGCATCTATTCTATAAACACCACTAAAGAAGCCTGAAAGGGCAACTGGATGACATCAGCACTTCTGAAGTTTCTTTGGATTCATTTTAATAAATATCAGGTAAAGGGAGGCACAATTTAGCTGTCTGAATTACGGGATTATGAATTAAAAGGTTCCTTTTACCATTCCGTACTCAAACCACAGTCATCTGAAGCATAAGACTGTAATACGAATTCTTAAAGAATGAGAAAATATTATCAGTTCTGCAAGTGATTAAGTCTAGCCCAAAAAAGAACATGTAAGGCAAGCGCTTCGGAAAGCCTGCCTTTTTGTATAAATGACAGATCAAAGCAGTATTAGTAAAATTATATAATCCTGTTAAACTGGATCCTGGAAAAGGAGCACTGAAAGGCAATTTAGGCTCTACCACTTCCTTAAACCACCACATTCTATTTATTTTAACTTGCAGGTCCTTGCAAAACTCTCACTGGCATGTAAGTGCTTTCCTTTCTGCTGAAATCACAAGACAAGACAATCAGGTTTGTTATCAAAAAACCTCTGACCTAACACACACATGCACACGTTTTCCTTGGGCAACAGCAGTCTTCTGCTTTTCACGCCGGCAAATTTTTATAAAGACAGAAAAACTCTCTCAAATTTGTCTTCTGTTCTTCACCGAAGAGTTTAAAAAAAACCCCCGAAAGCCCAAATACAGATGGATGGAGATTTCTGATGTGCTCTGCACACTGTCCTGTCACCCCAGGACCACCTGCAACCCTGCTCTGTACAGAGAGGTGTTCTCAAAAACACCTGGGTAAGCTGTCTGCCCAAGGACTATAGACGGGAGATAAGAGGTAATTAGCAAATGGAACCATTCCTAGCACTCCTCCTTCGACATTAAGTGCCGAGCTGCAGCAGCAAGCTGGCACCTGGTAGAGGGAAACGCTAGATGTGATCATTTCAATTTACACATTCAGCACTACAGCCCATATGCTTGTCAATGTGAGAGTGGCAGCGGTAACACAGATACCCTAAGAAAATGCTCTGTTGAAATGCTGACATGAAATTTTTATGTATGAAGCAGACCCTCTCCTCTGGACCATCTGTAACTTCTTCTTTTCTCATGGGGCATGTGTTGGCCATAAAATCTTTTCATTAAAAAATAAAAATAAAAAAGTAAGTTTGACTTTAAAGAGAAAATTACAAGCCCTTAAACAGCCATAAACTGAGTTTATATGCCCAGGCATTATTCATATAAACACACTACTTTCTCAGCAAGAAGAAAAATCTGCTGAGCAGAAAAAGTTTGCTGCAATTAGATATAGCAAAATTTATAACTCTGCTGCAAATTTAAAGAAAAGTATCTGGCACTATGACTTGTACCACTATATAAAGTTAACCCAACCAGCAAAATACGACTGGTTTTGACTCCGGACTCTGTGGTCTATTTTCCCATGCTGAGGTTCTGTGCACATCTTGAACTCACAGGTGTTTTTCCAGAAGGTTTTCCAACGATTTCATAACCAGAAATTCTTACAACAAAAGTAGGAAGCCCACTTTTGTGTGAGAAGTGACGAGTTTGCTGGATTTGGTGACCAACTAAGGCTAAGGAAGACAATGCAGAGAAGCTGAGTGATTTCCTCCGCACAGCTGAGGTTCGCGGGGTGGCTTAGGTCATTAGAAAAGGACGATGGAGAGGATGGAGGGAGAGAAAACAGGATGGCAAGGTTTACAAGGCAACGGTGTTACTCAACGTACTCCTTAAGCGATCCAGAAACGGGGTGAGAGAAGTGGAGAAATCTACTCCCTGATAACGTCCTTAAAAAGTAAAGTCTACTTTTTAGTAGGCAAGGCAAGAAGATTCATGACCACAGTAACGCACTCCAAGCTAAAAATATAAATATAGGGTATTAAAAAAAAAATTAGGATATTAAAAAAAGTAATTAAGCAATGAGTCAGGATATAGCTACTGGGACCCAACGACAGCAGAGAATTAAGAAGTGGCCCCTGTAAGCAGGCTCCTTTGGGCATTTTAGGATTTTGGAACCTTCTTCTGAAGCTTCCAACACTGACCAGCAGCCAAAGAAAAAAAATCTGAACGAGCAGGACCGAGACATCATACGGCAATTCCCGTTCCTGTAAAAGCACACGCCATCTCAAATCCCTAAAGCACCTTCAAAAGGACTAGCTTACCTGGGAAACGAGTCCCTTGGAAAAACCTCGTTTCCCTCCGCAGGACAAGAAGTCAAATCCAACTCTGACCTCTACCTAACCACACCCTTACAAAGCCACAAGGACAGTCTTCGTATTCGCACTTTTAAGCTCCTGCAGACAATTTGGAATACCCTTCACCACCTTTCACAACCAAATCAAGGAGATTCAGGCTCTAGGTACTCTGACTTTGGATGACAAGAGTCCCACAAAGTAGCATTAATTGTGTTAAAGAGCCAAACTGGCACTAGAGTATAACAAAAAATGACACAATTTAGACCTGCCCTCCCTCCTGAAAGCAAAATGCCCATCCATCTGGCACACTGGCCTCCCAAGTTCCAGCAGACACACAGATCCCACCGTTTTTTTTCCTCCACTTAAGGGCCCCAAACATCCCCTGATCATCAAACCCTACTGCTGGCACTGCAGAAAGCCCACACCTGACGCGGAGAAGCTGTGCACATCTCCACATGCTCCAGAGACTTTCCGAAACAACTCGCCAGCAGCGCCGACTGAAAGGGTGTCACGTTAGTATGTCAACAGCAGAAATACGATCAAAAATACGTGTTTTCCACAGAAAACTGGAATTTGTCAGAGGGGAGGGAAGAGGTGCATGAGGATCTACTATTGTGTATTTTTATTATTTTTTTTAAGTATTTATTTTGGATCTAGTTTAGAAATTACTCCGTCACGTTCTAACCATATGCTTCATCGGAGTTTTTTCTTCCTCCCTCTAAACAGCATCAAAGCCCTACACTGACCTCACTAGAGGTACTTTGATCCCCTAAACACGACACACACAGAAAACAACTGCAGTGCCTCTCCTAAAGTCTCTGACTAAGGTCTGGGTGTATATCCCAGGGACACGGGCGAACCTGACAGCCCGAAGAACAGAGCCATCCGTTCAGGCTGCAGACAGGCCATTGTGTCCTCTGTTCTCCTGACTCAGCAGAACAAGCATTCTGGTAACCTTCAACGCTCTGGTCGAGGAAACCGAGAAAGAGGAGTGTGAAAAACCCAGAGAAAAACAAAACTACGCATTCGCAGTCTAGGGGTGTTAGTCGACCGTGATTCTAGAGGAGACACCTACCCGTGCTGCAGATCTAACTTAGGAGGCATGGCTTTATAAACGCTCATGGAATAAAAATGAGGTTTCAGCTGAGCATATATGTACACTCTGTTTTTATATATACATACACACACACACATATATATTTAAAAAAAAATCTCTTTTTAAGCTCAAACTATGCAGGTTATTTCTTCAAAAATGCATTCCCAACGAAGGGTATACATTTGTGTGGGTAATACAAATGGAAATTGATTCCAGAGTCTTTTATCCCAATACCTCCTTCACCTCTAATTCCCCTGGGTTATCTTAAGGATGTAGCATAATTGAGAATTACTTTCACGGAACAGCAATTTTAGATAAATGGGATATTGGAGATGAGAGTTGTTATGTCTAAAAACGCTTTCATGCGTAAAACATGAAACATGGTGCAGTAAACATAGCATGTTTTGCCTATTAAACAGTCAACTGACATAAATAAATATTAAAAAATTCTTTAAGAACTGATTTTTTTTGTTTACAAGCTTTCAGGAAAAGTCACCTCATGAAGACCAACCTGAGGTACCACAAAAATGTGAATTCCATTGATAGATCTATTGTTCATACTCACGTGAATCCCTCGCTTGTGAGCAGCTAACTAACACTACATTATCAAGATATAAAGACGCTGCGTAAAAATTCTCAAAATCTTCAATAAATGAGCTCTCCTCACGTTATTTCTTCGTAGTGTCATTGGAAACAATTCATTGGGCCTTATCAGACAGGAGTTCCCATTTTCTATCATTCCATTTTAACCTGCCTAATCAGCTGAACAAAAGTACTTTATGTAAAATGATTCCTTTAGTTGCCTTAGCTACAAATCCCTGCAGTACTGTATAATTGAAATCTACTCACGTAAGTTAGGAATAATTAGGACCCCAAATTAAGCCAAACACAAAGTTAATTCAAATAGTCAGCTGCTGTCATTTAAACGGTTACAGAGCATTATTGTTGCTTAACATCTTTGAACGCTTTTTAATGCGCCTTCCCCTCTGCCATCACGCTCTGGTCCCTCACTCCAAATGGAAACAGGACCACGAGAACAAATTTTGGTCAGGTCACAATCATTCATACCTGGACCAAAGATTGTCTTTAGTAAAGTTTCTCTCCCTCACTGTCACTAGATCATTTTTTTTATATGTATCAGCCAAATTAAAAAAAAAAAAAAGAATTAAAAAGAATGGAAACAGACGAGGCTCTGAGGTAAATAAAATCAGAATCATTGAGTCTGTTACAAATGGCATTAACGTAACAACAAACTTTTAATAGCAAATATTCAGAAAGTCTCTCTTTGTACCCCAAAAAACCTTTTGTGAAAAGAAGGCAACATAGGAATGCTGTTAAAATGGAGCCGTAACAAATCCAAGAGCTAGAAAACAGTGCATCGAAGAGGTAAGGTTACCTACTGTAACAGGAGCTGCTGACTGAACAAAGTGAAATTCAAAATAATTCATACAGCAAACTGTTATACTGCCACATATAATACATATTATAAAATAATTGTTACATTACTAGATTATCGTGTAACTGGGGAAGAAAACACTGGCGGTTAAAAGCACATCTCGACCATTTTTCTGTCGGCACACAGTTTACACTGCAGAACAAAACGCTGTGTATATTTAAATCCTTCAAGACAGTTTACATACGGCTGGCTTCCAGACTTCTGTATTCTGAATTTTTAAAAACATATTTGCACAGATGTTTTTTATATATATATATATATATATATACGAAGATAGGTATCTCCTCCCCTCTCTGTCTATCTTGACATTAGTATAAAGACACAGAAGATTTAAATTTTTTTTTATTACTGAGCAGGACATGAATTGAAGGCCTAAACCAAACAGTTTACGCCTGATATGCTATGCTGATATATTTAATTTTTTTTTCCAGCTGGTCCATTAATACATGAAGTGATGTTTTGTGGACTCTATCCATCTTTACGGGTAATAATCCACATCACAAACCACCCGTTTGCCCTCTAGTACTTTCCATGCTTCACTCTCCACGCACGCCAGCTTCATCTGTTTCAAATTAAACGATGCAAAAGCCTAAGCAACAAACTGTTCCGTTTTGTTTACTAAAAGCATATTTACCTTAAGCCACTAAAAAGTATGATCAGTTCTAAGCCACAAACCCACGTTTTTCCAATAGACTTTCAATGGTAACTTAACAATGGCACGGAATAAATCCTAACTTTATGCTTAAGGTAACATTTTCTAATTAAAAAAAGACAAAATATTCCCCAAGCCTAAGTTAGAGAAAAGAACTGGGGCAGCTCGATGGGGAGAAAAAGGAGAAATCAATGCGCAAAGCTGTGGAAGGCAGAGCGAGCCACGGGCAGAGTCAAACAGGATCAGTGGCGAACAGGCAAATCCGACTGAAGCTCACTAGAAGATGGTTAAAACAGAAGTGATGTGACAGAGTGCTGAAGTCTTTAAAAAGCAAACATTTCCCATTGCTTTTCCAACTGAAAACGCAGCAGGATCGAAGAATCGGGTTTCGGCATCAACTTCCTCTCGGGTTTCCTAAATGAATTACTGAACTCAAATTTAACAGGAAAATTGCTCCAACAGCACCTTGCATTAATCGTACTTTCTGCTGGAACAGGACAAAACTACCTCACTCCTGAGAGAGACGTCAAAACCCCTGACGAGGGAGAACACGAGAGCCAGCTCTCCTTCCATCGTCAAGATCCCTCGTAAAACTCGCCGAGCGCTGGGTCCAACGACTGGAAGTTACGTGGTGCCCGGGGCTCCGCACGGGTACGGGTTGCTCAGGCAACAGATGAAAAAAAAAAAAAAAAAAATGCATTTTTCTTCCCAACTCGTCTCCCCCCACACCCATTTTACACACCGAGAAGCCATCAGTGGTTGTTAGACCAGCATAAACCGAGAGAAGACAAAGAAGGGAACACTCCCAGCCACCTGGACTGGTCCAAGCTGGGGAGGGACAGCGAGGGAACCTCCCCTACACGGGCTGCCCTCGCGTCACCGGGACACGGAGGAATCGCCTCCCTGCCTGAAAGAAGGGCCCACGAACCGAGCTAACCGTCACACAACTCGATTTCTTTACACCTCAAAAGAGAGCCGGGAGATGAGAGATTACAGAACCACCAGGAGCTTTAGCACCATTGGGTTTTGCAAGCCAGGGGGGCAGTGCAAGACTCATCCTGGGAGGGCAGGAATTTGGGACACCTTCAAGCAAAAGGATTTTTTCAGCTCCTAGCTATATCAGGAAGAACTGCACCTTCAATTTCTCGTACAATGTCTTTGGATTCGAGGTACGGCTCATTTACAGAATCGCCCATACAAAACGTATCCTGTGTTAAAATGTAAAAAAAAAAATAGTATTCCTGAAAAAAAGTGGACGATTGAAAAAATACCCAGCGTTCCCGTGTCTCATTTGAAACTTCAATCCAAACAACCCATCAATCAATAAACTAGTATTACCCATAGAAATGAGTAAAACTGAAGCCGCCCCAGCTTTGACAGAACGAAATTTTATCAAATCTGAAGCGATCAGAACTAAAAAACCTGCAGTGTGATCCTACCAACACAGGCACCCAGCAAGGACCACGTAAAACTGAAAGCACAACAAAATCATTCATGAACCTTTGCTATGGATGTGTGTGGTTTACTCCCTGATCTTCCTTTCTTTAATTTTACACCTGGACAGCGTGTAACACAACGAAATGCTGCTTTAGAGCCACGTGATCCAAGCACAAAGTCACATAATAAGCAAAGAAAATAATAAGCAGAGGGAGCAGCTATAAACATTCTTCTAACCAACCAATGTTGATGAGTCAATAGAGCCCTAATTAAGCACTATAAAAGGCCAGACATTTTTAAGTGTCTCTTCCATGAAGGTCAGTGTATAAATACGTACAACTGCGTAACAACGTGCTGGGAGCCCCTGCGCTGTTAAACGCGTGTACGGTGAGCGTGTGGATGGACAACACGCCGAGAACTTCTCCCTGAACAGCTTTACCTCCTCTTCCTCACGTAATACAGCCGGCAACGCTCTCCCCAACACAGAAGCAGGCACATACATGAAACCTTTACCACAGCTCCTTACCGAGTCCTCCTCCTGTCGGGCTTTCGTCCTATAGGTGCTTGCTGCCTTCAAGACACCCGCACAGCACGCACCAGGCACACAACGCCCTCCTGCTCTGTCCCGTTACTCACAGAGGCAGACCACGAACATCAGCGGATCTACTCGCAAGTGCAAAGCCCGTTATGTGCTTGTACAACTTGGCAACGCATATTAAATCTAAAATCACCGTACTTTCTGGCAGTTTTCACAGCCTGATCATAAGGACAGTAAATGCAGTAAGAAAGCCAGTGCTGGGGCATTCACTGCTACCAGATGCTTCAGGCAGCCACGCTTCCATTTCACGTTATGACCTAAAAGTACAATATTAAGACAGGAAATACTGCTAAAGCCATATAAAAAACCTCGTTACCAAGACAAACAGTATTCTTCCACTCGACAGAAAACAGAAACGAAAATAATTAAACGCTTAAAAAAAATACAACTGTTAATAAAAATAAGTGACATATTTATATTTACTAACAGAATACTAATGAATCCCACTCGCTTTTTTAAAGACACATACGTCCAAATTCTGCCAGCGTGTTCTTGGAAAGGTCCCTTACCGTAATAAACTAACCTAACATATACCCAGATTTGTATTTAATGAAAGAAAAGCCCCTCGGGCACCGCTGCGAGTGCAGGGCAGCTGAAGGTTCAGTCAGTCCCCTCTCAGGGCAGCGGTCAGCTGCTGGCTCGCCTTGCCACCGAGGTGAGGGCGACGAAGGATGGTGGAGCAACAGCACAGAGGGCTCTGAAAACACAGCATCTGCCCTGAGCACAGCACGCTGCGTGTCTAGTTTTACACGTTACGGGGCGCTTTTCTGCTGAATACCGAGCTCAAGAAGATGCAAAGCCTCCCTTCATAAAGGGGAATGGTTTTAAGTAACTGAGGAAGAAGATTGCATATCAAAATAGTAACGCTATTATTCATCTCAGAGTAATTATGCATTTATACTTTTTCTTTCTTTGCTTAAATTATAGGACCCTTACATTAATATTTCCTAGCAAATTCTCATATAAATGCTAGTTACAGTATTTAAAATGGCGCTTCACGCATTCTTCTACACGGTTCTTCTACACTTTAAAATAGTGGTGGTTTTGCTTTGGTTTCAGAACTGTAATGGTACAGCACAGGACCCCGCAGACCTCGCTGCTCAGGGAATATATGAAAGGCTTTTCACTGCCAGCACGGTACAGAAGCCCTGGCTTTTGCAGGCAGCCTGTCAGTCTCCATTACCTGGAAACGCACTTGAAAAGTTTAACAGACATTCCTCTTTCAGAAGAAGTCTGGGCTCACTGTCTGGATCCATTTCCTTCTCAGAAGACCCGTTGGGCCTACGCCGCCCTCGGAAAAGGGGGGAGAGGTGTCCCGGAGGAGAACGCCCCAGCACGTCCCAGTCCAGGAAAGAAAACAGGGCTGGGCGCAGCAGTTGCCTTCTGCAGAAACCCAACGGCGCCCTTCGCGCAGACACATTCTGCTGCATCATCATCCGCGTTAAACCGACTGAACGCCAACGTTTGCTGAGGAATCGTGGAACACGAGGCGGACAGGACAGGAACGAACGCAGCAGGGGAAGGCTCATCAGAGTGACCCTCCCACGGGCGGGCCGCGGGACGCTGCGTTTGCCTAGGGAGGCTTTGCAACCTCGGGTAAACCAAGCGGCTGCCTACTAACTGTGCGCCTCCCGGAGCTCTCGCTGTGGTAAACTCCCTGGCTAGAAATTAAATCAGGGCTCCTACCTGCTCCTGCGCCACTCCCTAAGGGGTTTCACCCCTTGTGGAAGCTAAATCTGCTAATTAACAAAAGTTCATTTCTTCTCAAGTCTGGGGTACGAGGTTTTTTTGAGGTTGGGCAAGGCCCTACTAATACTTCCGAGTAAAGGTGTAGGAAAGCCGACGTCCTTCTACAGTTTGCTGAAGACCTGGGCCACATGCCTTAGACACTCTTAGTGGCTTGATGGGAGCTCTGAAGCGATTCACCAGAACAGCCAACGCCTCTGTAGCGGCCCAAGGCACATTATCAGTATTTATTATGTCCTTTCTTTAGCAAATGCACCAACGTTGGATACACACTTACAACCGCTTCCCATTTAACACTCAGCTCCTTGGTTGGCAGAAGTGGAATTTACCGGAATTTATACTTCTCAGCACAACGTTAATTAAAAAATGTACATTCAGAGGCAAAGACAGACTGGATTTTTTTCTAAAAAACATTAATGCCATTTAGGAAAACAGAATTAAATAGCTAATGAAAGCATGATGCTTCTTCCTTTGGACAACGCGCAGATAACAATTCGTAATAAAATGAATTAAAATTGTATTAAACCTTGATTAAAATAAAATGTAAGCCAAGAAAATTACTTCAGTGCTTCCCAAGCACTTGTGCTTCTCAAGCAGCAGAAGAGATTAAAAACAAAAGGCATCTGAAGCTAGTCAAAAAGGTGGACTTTGTAAGCAAGATAAAGCTCAAAATATCAAAACTTGTACAGTCGAAAACCCAACCTTAATCAGAATGTTTAGCTCTGACATCTTTTTTTCATATGCATATTAGTGTATCTGTCTTAACTTGCTTGCAGAGAAACCAATAATATGCATAATAAGCTTTTTACTCTGCTTTGCTATGGAAACAAGGCATGTGTGATCTCACTCCTTGACTTTCTGTCTTTTCTCAGATAATTTTTAACTTGTTGGATGATTTCACCTAATTAGGAAGGGGAGGGGGGGAAGAAAAAAAAACCAAAACAGAAGAAAGAGGTGATGTCAGAAGCAATTCCTTTCCTACAGTTTGTAGGGAATGGGTAAGTAAAGACGTGGGACTCAACTGCACGGGATGGACCGTGAACCCTCTGCGTTCGCGAGGGGACGGCATGGGACAGGGACGGGGATGGGTGCTGGCGCGGCGGCAGCTCCCACCTCCCCCAGGCACCCAGCCACGGCGCAAGGCCGGTCTTCACACAGCTACCTGCCCAACTCCGATCCAAACGCCCTTCCCAGGTAGTTCTTTCAGCCTGTCTCTAATAAAATCACCGTTTCAAAGTCATACCTTTAGTAGATTACGCTAGAAAAAGGGGCAGAAAAATACCTTTGGAAATAACGTTAACATTCAAGCTCATAACTTCAGCTTATCACTCCTTTTTCCTGCCCCTCAGTTTTTCCTTATTTAGGGCTGCAATGCTTGCTGTTGGTGGTAACAGCAGTGTTCTTCAAAGCCCCTACACAACCTGTTGGTGATCAACGTGCCAGCAGGGTCTAGATAATACCTCGGTGCAGTTTTCCCCTCCAGCTGCCAGCACTGGCCTGTTCCAGGTTCATTCCACCTGAAGGAACCGTCTGCTTCAAAAGCAACCCCACCTGGACTGCACTCGCCAGGAAAAACAGAGCAAAACCAAGACCTTCTCCACTGAAGATACGATTCCTACTTGGACAGGCATCACTAAAGCAAAACTGCAGCCTTCACGCAACTGTGCCTGCTTGCTAACTCCCCGGTGAGTTAAAGTTAAGGCGCTGTGAGAGTAATGAAGTCTTTATCTTGATTGGAAAATGTTTCATTATATGAACAAATGAATCACTTGTCCACATCCAGGATCTTTTTTTCCCCTCTCTCTCTCTGTTTAACTGTACAGAAACACTGAAATAGAACAGCAGGGAATTCAGCCAGGTTTCATCTCCCCCACCGACTGCAACAACCCGTGTATACACATAGGATTTCTATAAAAAAACCTCAAGTTCCAAGCAAGAGAACTAAAGATTTTCTTATTTCTCGCAAAAGTTAGATGCTCTTATTCTAACCTTTGTTCATGCTCGTACTTCCAGGCATGAAGTGCTACTAAAGCACGTTACACTTGGCATCTCTTATTACTGAAGCAGAAGGCAATGTAATCTTGTGAGAAAGTGTAATAATGCGGTATTCATTTTGCTTCTGTGGCTGGAAGCCAACTCTATATTAATATTCATTTCCAGTATACAGAGCCACAATATTTCATTTATTTTAAGAATTTACAATTAATTTGGTATGATTCTGTTATCTGCTCCCAATTTCCTTCCCTGTTTCTTTTAGCTGAAAAAGCAGCTCTCGTATAGACTTTAAAAAAGTGAATTCACAACTGAAGCATCAGAAGATTGCTACTGGCTACTAAAAGCAAGAAAAACAGGGACAGAACAAAATGAACTTGAAATATTACAGATGACAATGGAAATTAGCTTTCTGCAAACGGCAAAAATTCAATCTGCAGAAGTTCTCAGCTGACTTTTTCCTCTCCAAACCCTCTGCGCAGCACACAATGTAACCGAACCAGTGAAAGGGAGCTGTTTGTCTGCTTTTCCTTCCTGTTTTCAAATGTTTCTCAACCACCACATGGCATTAAACTGCAAATACGTGAACCTCTGTAAAACGTGCTAGATGGAGGGATTTGAAACAATTACAGCGACAGCTAAAATCCTGAGCGTTTCAAAACGTTGGGAAAAACATAAATAGGTGCCTCTACTTCCTACACCTTCGGTTTGAACTGGTGCAGCCACCTTGGCAATGGCAGTGCATTTACAATTAACACAAGCTATTACCGAACCGGCCAGTCCTAAGGTTCGTAATTCCATTCTCCTAATACACCTTTACCTTCCTTACCTGTGAAAGAGGCTGAAAAGCATTTCACCTTCCAGCTGCCGGCACGTACCGTCCTGTACCAGTGAGATTATCCCCCAGACTCCACAGACCCAGGAGAGCAGCGGGGGCAGCAGCTCCCAAATCAGAAACCCCACCGCCGATGAAGCCACCCGAGGCTCGCCGCGTGCCCTGGGCAATGCCCATCTTCCCACCCATCCTGG
Organism: Leptosomus discolor; assembly: GCF_034619465.1. Taxonomy (NCBI): domain Eukaryota; kingdom Metazoa; phylum Chordata; class Aves; order Leptosomiformes; family Leptosomidae; genus Leptosomus; species Leptosomus discolor. Next base: position 84,036,253 of record NC_141393.1, read on the forward strand.
CAATACTGAAGAAGAAAGAGGGAAAGGAGGGGAAACTGCCTGTGAAAGCGGTTGAAACGAGACTTCGCCACGTCCAGAAGCCTTCACGAAGGCTCCTGCCGGGAGGCGCTCCCCGAGGTGCGCGTACGTTCGCACAGACGCACCACCAGCGCTGCAGCCGAGCCTGTCAGCCAGCACGACCCGAGCTGCCTTAGTCCGGAATCAGTGCTTTGGAAACCACGCGGCGAACATGGAAGCCCGTGTGCAGTATTTACATTTGTATTCTTGGGTTTTGCCATTTTTGGGGACTAGATCCCTTTCCTTTGTATAGATTGGGGAAAAAAAAAAAAGAGAGAGGGGGAGGCAGAGCAGCTTTCCTGAAGTATCTCTGAAAATTCAGCCTCAAAATCCAAAGAATTTTGACAGGGTAAAGTACATATCTGCTTTAAGAGATGGTGAGATCACGCCACAGATGCGCCAAAGAAGCCTGTATATTATCTACTGACTACTGAATAATGTAAGATGACACGGAGGTGCTTTTTCATTACTGAACCAGTCTTTTCACCTGCAACCTAGTCAATCAAAATGATTACACCCAGAAATAGCCTCAAGTTCCACACGAATATTTGTAATTAAGAATTCATAAACCACGTTCTCCTGATCACGCGTTCGTGTTTCTCTGTCTATTCGGAGGGCCACAAGAACAGCTGGGGAGAGACACAAACTGGATAAAACAAGAGTTTATGAAGAAAAACAGATGAAGAATAGATGATACAACTTTTTTTTCAAGAAAGTTTCTCCTCTCTCATCTCTTTAAGAGCTACTTTAAACACCACATCTGATAGCACTGAAGTATTTTTCCCTTTTTTTTAAAAAAGCAGAAATATTTTTAAGTAGATGCTATTTCTGTATGCACTTGGGGTTCTATTTCCTGAAATTTAACTTGCAAGGTTCTAATCTTAAGGAAGCGTTTGCCATTTTATTTTTCAGCTAGCCAAATTAGACAAGTAAAACAGTTATTCCATTTGCACTGTTTAGTTATTTTATATCACATTTAACATCTTTACACATTCTGTTGAGAACAGAAAAAAGAAGAAGAAACAGGAGAAGTCCAAAAACAAGGCACCTACCAATTAAGGATATTAATACTGTCACTTCCGCTGCCTGAATGATGCGTTTCAGTTTCAACATACCACACTGTATCGGAACCAAAAAATGTATTTTCTTTTTTTCATTAAAAAGAGACAATTTGAGTATTATAAATTAAACCTAGAACATCTTACAAATACTTTTACTTTGACATCCTAAAACTTCAAGTCATCTACCAGAAATTAATTGTACAGACCATTCATCTCATCTGCAAACTCAAGTGAAAAATAATCTAAAGCTTACCTTCAGTACACTGCAGGAAGCCGATAATGAGCAGAAACCAAAAACTTTGCATTCTGCAGCCAGAAGACACCATTATTGATGCCTGTAAGAATTTTCTTTGTATTCCTTAATGAATCCAGTTATAAAAGCCCAGCATCATCGAAACCGGTGGTCTGCATTATTCCTCTTCATACCTGGAGAAGCAGAGGATTTGGAAGAAAAGGAGAAAAAAAAAAAAAAACCCATCAATAGCTGAACACCAATAATTGGGAATACCAAATTTCACTTGACACGAAGACAGAAATTTTTAATAAAAACTGACAGTATGGCTGTACTCTAGTTGGGAATTTGGCGGGTTTGTGGGATGTAATCTCTCAAGGTCAGTGATCATTAAAGAGAATGCCAAATAATGATACGTGTTAAAGTTGAAAGTACAAATGTTACTGATGTACTCCTACTCAGACACATTAAAAAAAAAAAAAATATGTTTTCTCTGAATGGAAGAAACTGGATTTGCAGATGACTAGGCTCACCTTTTCCCACTCCCCAAATCTGACAAAATCTCAAAGAACCACCATAAAATTAAACCTAGGGCACTGCCGTATTTCTTAGGGATTTGAAACACGGAGTAGCCAAGAACACCGGAGCAACACCGCTCAAGCCCACAGCTCTGCGGGTCTCCGCCCTGCCACGGCTCCGGCGTTCCCTTTGCGCTACGCGTAGGTCGCTCTCCCCGGACGGGAAGCAGGAACGGCGACTTTGCCAACAAAATACTCCGTTTGGTGAGGAAGCCCCTGCGGGTGACTCCACCGTTTGCCGTATTTCTACCCAATAAACACCTTCAGGGAAAAGGGAATCGACGTAAGGGATCAGACTCTCCTGTCCTTCAGCCACCGAGGAGATCGGCCTCCGACTGAGAAACAGGAACCGACCTGCTCCTGTAAACGACGCAGCAAAGGAAGAATTCTTAAAGCTATCATTTGCATTTGAAAAATATAATTACAGTGGCAGAGCGCAGTAGCTGTGATAGAAGACTTGATAGCAGAGTGCTCCCTCTCGCTAATGACTTCATTCTCTCACCAGCCAACTGACTAACTACGTACCTCCTCTTCCGTATCTCGCTGCGTGAAGCTAGCTCATGCTTCAGCCCCGACTATCAGAGTTGGGGAAGCCACAGAAAAAATAACATCCATCTAAACCCAACGGTTTTTAACCACAAAGGTGGCTCTGTGTTTTACAGGCACGTGAAACAACTCTGGAAGAACGTCCCTCTGAACCTTGCAGTAATTACAGACCCAAAGAGCCGAGTCTCGTGGCTCGTTGGCTTGGTCTCTCCAAGACCAACCAACGGACAGGACTGCGTAGATGTATTTTGGAGACATCCAAAATTAATGTTGCTTGAAAAACATGCAACAACAACTACGTAAAAATTGAAGTGGCGGGATCCAAGGGTCACTTATGAGTCTTACAAGCACTGGAGCATGTTGAGGGCTTTAAAAATAATTTACCCTTTTGGCAAGGAGAACTGGAAAGAATGAAGAGCACGAAATGGCAGAAAAAGAAATTCAATGAACTGTAGATCATTTTCAGAAGTAGAAAGCGTAACTCCTTTTATGTTAGTCAACGTTAACGTTAATCAGTGGTACGTTTGTTCCCTGAGCACGCAGACAGCAACAAGACACACGCTTTTTCCCCCAAGGACACAAAGGCGGGAATTAACGGAAAACATAATGGAATGACTCCTCTGGCTCTCGATGAAGGCAACATGACTGTGGCGGAACAGACTTAAAGTCTTCAACCCTTTTATCCACACATATTCCAACACGGAGCATGCAATAGCAAACAGTGCTCCAGCGCAGGACAGCCAGAGCGTGGCTCTCCCTGGCACAGACTGACGTACGTAGGGGGAAAAGATGGGCCCTCAATCTCGACGGTGATACACCAGCTGCCACAGGACAACCCAGAAGCAGTTACGAAGGGACAGTCACGCTGTATCTCTAGATCTTTCACTCTGGGCTGAGAGTGTTTTGCAACTTAAAAAACAACAACAAAAAAATCTAAAAATCCACAAAGGATGCACTGCATTCAGCAGAAATTGCAATTGCAAAGGAGCTCCTGCTGAGTAAGAAGAAAAAATTGCCACCATGATATATACAAAAAAAACCTCCAGAGATAATTCAGCTAAAAGCTTGGGAAGAGCTTGGATTAATTTTTTTACCTGGAGCACCCAAAGGAAAAATCATAAAACTATTTCACAGACACTACAGACTAATCAGCATAATTTCACTAAGCAATCAGGATAATCCAAGAGAACAGATGAAGAACAATAATGGCTACAAGTGAAATTAAGTCAGCCTTCTGATTGCTCCCAGCCTGTCCAGAAGATTTCGCCGTCCTGAGACTCAAGTTTTATCGATATTTCCGTAACGTATCACTGCACACCCAGGTTTTGAGCCCTCTTCCTTCACCTCCGAGCGGACAGTGACATACCTGTGCTGCAGCACCCTTAAACTCATCGCTTCCCTCTGGGCTTGCTTTAAATTGGAGAGGGGCGAAAGGGTGGCGTTAAAAACAAAAACAATAATCCACTTGTGGCACCCAAGATCTCTCTAAGAAATAGCTGCAAAATTTATGGCAGAGACTTTTTTTAAAGAACAAAAAAAAATCGAGAGAGAGTCCTGAGCTTGTAAACTGACTTATTCTAACTATTTCAATAAGAACCCACAGTTTCTGAAAGGAATATTCGTGTCTTTGTGATACCAAAACCAGCAGAAACCATTCAACTGAGAATAAATGCAAAATATTTTAAGGACAAATTTAAGTGCTTTGTGCAATATATTGTTTTCTCTAGACTGCTGGAGCCTACAGACGTGAAATTTAACTCAGTGTGCCGCTGCAAAAAGAATTCAAACTAAGCTAACCAGCCCCTACCCGACTATCAGAAACACATATTTTTCTAAAAAAGCAAGAAAAAAACCCATGAAGCCGTGTTTGAAAACTGATGCAGGAGGGTTTGGTTTCGCGTCTTTCTTTTCTTCCGAATACAAATGAACGGCTTCACAGCGAACCATTTTTCAGGCAACCTAGGTGCGTGAAACAGGTTCATTTTCGACGTGGCTGCAAGGCAAAGCACGGTGCGGCTCTGAACCAACTCCTCCTCGGCAGGACAAAAGCAAGCCCTGAAGAGGGGCACCCAGACACGAGCTGGACCCAGAGCGCGCTGCCGTCAGCGCGTCCCGGCCATCCATCTATCAGTGACGGGGAGGCTGTCCGGGGCATCTCCCACCCACAACCCACCCCAAACCAAACATGCAGGACCAGGACAAGCTCTATTAAGTTACTTCTTCTGCAAAGAGGAGGAGGAGGCCACAGTGAGCGGCCGTCCTGCACAAAGAACCGACTTCCCCTCTGCCCTCCGTAAAGCTTTTCTCCGGATCACCAACTGCTGGGGCTCGTGGGTGGGGCAGAGAGAAACTCCCCAGAGCAAAAGGGTGCTTGAATCTCAGAGTGCCATAAAAGCCGCCCAGAAAATTCCAGCTGTAACTTAAATCCCTACCTCTGGGCCATACTGCAGCCTCCCATAGGGAAAAAAAACCCAAACCAACCCTCCCCCTGCTGGAAACAGAGCGGTTCACCTTGTGAAGTTTCTTGGCTCATGTGCTGTTGAAGACGACCAGATCGGGAATGGAAACGGGAACGTTCAAACCCGTACGCTGCCGAGGCACCGGGCACCCCTTCATACCGTATTCACAAGCTGTGCTCCAAGTCCCGACCGCCTTGGTGCCCTCGCCTCGCTGCCTTGTTCTTCTGCACTTCTGAGACCTCTCCCGGCCGGAGCACGGCCGCTGCAGAACACGCGCCACTGCTGGCCAACCCTCTGCCCGCCACGTTGCTCGAGAGCACCCCAGAGATAAGAGAAAGCTGCTCCAAGCGTGCTCCTTGAAATACTTTCATCTTTGAAGAGAAAGACCTCTGAAGGACTGCTGCCTCCCGACTCGACTCTGTTTAACCTTCCCAAGGTTTTATTTTCAAAAGCCAAAAAAAAGGGTCTTTTAAGAGCTTCCGGACAACTGACACGGCATGCTCAAGAGCTGCCTTTCCCCTCCCGGTCCATCCAGCTCTTCGGGCAATTAAGACAGAGGAGGACGCCGAGACCTTTCCAGCTAAGCAAGGACCTCTTTCTGCAGCTGGACATCTTTCAGACAAACGCTGATGTATTTTAGAACGTAGCCCTTAACTTTCCAAATCATCTTGGAAACACCGCAAAGCACTCGCGACGTCGGTCAGGCTTTAACCTCCCTACACCAGAAATAAAACTTACTCTAGCTTTACAGACGATGGGGCACAGAGAGGCAAGGAACATCAGCCATCGCTGCACAGCTCGGACAGCACCCAGACAGTCCTCAGGAGTCCTGTATGACCCACCTGGCCACACACGCAGCACCCCCACCGCCCTTCATCACTCAGTTTATGAAACCAAGGAATTCTGCAATGTATCTGAGAACCTCTGCAGGGGAAAGGAGGGGGAAGGGGAGGCAAGGGTGAGTAGATACATATTCGTAGAACATAATAGACTAAAGTCTCCTGAGACATCATGTGTCCATGTGCTTTGCCATCATGAGGCCTTCACAATCCAAAAAAATAAAAAAAGTTAAACTTCCTATAATCCGTAACGTAAGAATTTAATTAGTGCGGTCTGATTAGTAGAAGTGTCTAAGCCACATCAGTGAAATACTGGAATGAGACTAATGCTGTCTGTGATCCAAGGGCTACACTTTTACACGTACCTGCAAGCACGCCCAGCTCTAGTTTCCAGCATTGAACATATCTTCAGATGCACTCAGTGTGAGTTATTCCTAAGTCTTCAATATGGTTATTCAAAAATTGACTTACATTAATACCTTTGGATTAGGGCTACAGTACCAGACTGCAGAAAATCTTCAAACTTATGAGATCTTACAGCAAAAACCTGAAGACAAGCAAGACCCCATGCTGATTTAGTTAGCGTCCTTCTACTACTACCTACGGTACACAATCAATGCCCGATCTGTTCCAATTAAACAAGCTGCATACTGCCAGAAGAAAGGGAAGGCTAACTCTGCTCTGTCTAAAACTGGTTAACAAAGACTCCTTCTCCATTAAAAGCAATTCATTGCTCAAAAAGTACCAGAGAGTCTTATCTTCAATTCTGTATTCAACAGTCCCTATTAATTGTCACCTTGGACACTGGATTTCTAACCCAAAACATCTCTTCCCAAGCTGCACGGAAGGAATACAGTATCAGGGAAGGGAGTAAATACAGTAAGAACAAGACTTGACCAAGGTCATCCAATCCTGCAACAACAAAAAACCCTACTCCAACGCACTCAGCTGCGTTGTGCTCCGAAGCGACGTACCCACGCCTGAGCGGCGCCCGAACCGGCGCAATAACCCTGTACCTTGAGAATGGCCGCGGAAACGCTCACCCCAGCCCAGCCTGGGCTCCCGGCTCCTCACCGCCGCAGGTCACCCAAAACACCCAACCCACCTAGGCCCTTCACTGTCTTAACAGCACAACATCACGGTTCAGTCCATTGGCCCGTGGCAGCTCGATAGTCCACCATAATCATTTACAGAGAAAATAAATAGGATTTGAGAGGAAAAGATGAAGATTCTCTGTTCTCGTCAACGCTCCCGCTCAGCTTGGCCTCACCCATGTGTTTTACAGCCACGTTACAGGGCGGCCCGTTCCCGACAAGCCAGGTTTGCCCCTTCGTCTTAACACAGGATGAAGCCTGGATGCTCTAGGGAGTTTTCACTCGATAAGCCAGCAAAGTAAACCTTCGCTAGCGCTAGTAAGAATGGCTTTTTTTGGCTCCAGGCACTCTTCCTTTTGCCAAGTCTGAATTTCTCTTTGCGCCTTTGCTAAACGCTCAGAACCAAGGGGTGGGGGTGCAGGGGGGGGTGTCACTCAATCTCCATGGCCAATTCCCTCTCTCTCACCTCCGCCGGCGCCGTGCCACTCCATCAGCCCGTCCCCACTCCAACAGCGCAGGTAAAACCTTCCTAATGCTTCTGCCCTCGGAGTCACGACATCTTCCTGGGGTCTCAGAGATAAATCCCCAGCATCCAGAGAAAGGGGGGGAGGGAAAGGGATGCCGAAAGTCAATTACAACCGCTATGGGCTGTAACATCTTAGCGTCACGCTGAGCATGTTAAATATGCCGGAGCACTTTGGACACCAGAGGCACAGTCTGAGGCTGTTTGCCATTCTCTTCATTAAACTGCAAAACAAATAGCTCTCATTTTCAAACCTACGTAGGACAGATTTTATGAACACCAAAAATAAACAAGAAAATAATGAATAGCTATAAAAAAAAAAAAAAATCCGAGAACCATATGACAAAAACCGAAAGAAGCAATCGTAACAGCTGAAGAAAATTCAAAGGCTTTTCAAACTTCTCACAGAAGAGAAATCCTCAAAATCATCTATTTATATTAGAAGATACCATTCCTTTCCCTCGGGGGAAAAAAAAAGAGAAAAAAAATGCCTAGACTAACATCACCCCAAGACACTGCAGTCTTGTAAGACAGTAAACTGCTTGTTGACAGCCCTGACAAGGCTTTGCAAAGGCCCACATTGCTCAAAGCTGTTATGCCACTTAGCTGATCTCTCCTTTTTATTCCCCCCACCCCATCCAGTGTTTTTCACAGCTGAGAACTTGTTTGAAGTGGAAGTAGACTGAGAAACAAAACAAACAGCACCAAGTCCCGGGCCTGCGGTCAGGCGTGCCCGTACCTGCGCAGCGCCGCGGTGCTTCTCGAGCCGCCCGCCAGGATTCCCGCCCGCCCCGTCGGCTCTGCCAGCGCCCAGCGCTCCCCGCTGCCCTCCCCAGCTGCCACAGCGAGCGAGCCAACCTCGCCAGCCCAGCGCAGAGCCGCCACCAGAACACCCACGAGCTACCAGCATCCCCAACCCAACCAAGGGACGGGCAAGCGCAGACGCGAACGCGTTTCCACCCGCTCTCAGCCCAGCTGCAGGCGGGTTAGCGGGGGCTGCTCAGCCCCAGCGCGCCGGACCGGGGACGGCGGTGCCGCAGCCTCGGCCCCCGGCGCTCGGGCACGAACCGCGGTTCGGTGGCGCCGATCCCCTGGGAACGGCTGCAGGGCAGGCTCCTCTCCTGGGCACGCGCCACGGCAGGCGAGCAGAGAGGTTCGGGAAGGTGCTCTTCCAGCACCCGTTTTAAAGCACCCCATTTCCTACGTGCATGGGGTCCACGTTCAATAGAAATGATACGGTTCAAGCTTCAAGAACAAGCTTGTGTGGGCAGCGAAGACACTTTTGAATACTTTTAGAAGTTCTATCAAAACCCTTTGTTGTTACCAGAGACATACCAACTCTGAAAAGCAACTCAATAACATTTATTATTTTTTAAAAAAAAACAGAAGCACGATGCACATATGTACACACACAATGCCCCGGCTGTAATTTTTTGCTTAGAGGGGAACATGGTTCTAACGTTAACATCTGTGAGACCATGGCCTACTCATTGTGCAGCGAAATACGAAACAAAATCAATGGTGGCACGCAAGATGTAATCTCGGCTGTGTTTGGCTCGCTGCACTGAATCCTTGACTCATAAATCATTGTTACTAGCCATTCAGTGAATCAATATTCAGATTCCCCCTCGGTCTATACAGATGACCACTAAATGAAATAATAATGACCAAAATCTGTCATATATTAGGTTATCAATATCACCAAAAGGGATTTCTTGGGAGCAACGAGGTCACCTAGGATAAAATACATCAGATGAGCACGCAAAGAAATGTGAAGAACCTGTGGCTAAACCTAGGCACAGCAGGAGAAAGGTACTTTTAAACACCTTTTCTTCCATCATATCCTCAATAGCATTAACATTTACCATAGCATCACAATAATGCATTTTATGAAAGACCATTTCAATAATGCATGCTTTTAATTATGTTTTGAAATACACTGTACTTAAGCATTTATCTTTTTCTTCTTTCAAATAACCCCTTAAGTTATTACTAGAGTTCTGCTTCTTTTCTCTGCAGCAGAATTAGTATCACAGTGATCAGAGTGCCGTTTTCTTACCAGCAGCCTGACAATGAGGAGCTGCAGAAGAACTAACCACTAAAAACCACCACTGCCAAGAGTAGTTCCATAAAGCTGTATTTTCCAAACCATACACAAGCCATTTAGTTGTGAAGAGGCAGTGGATCACATCTTGCAGAGAAATCCGGGAAGGGCGGTGTGCTACCATCCCATACTCAGCCACATCAAAATTTGTACTTTTGACAACAGAAGGAGGGAAGAAATGATGAAGATCTCAAATACGGCACCTTTGGAAGAACACTCAACTGAGAATGGTCTTTAACTACTTTCTAAGCACAGAAGAGATTCTGCAGGCAAGTGTGACCTACAGGTAGAAACTTTGCTGGATTCACATAGACCTCTGGAGGTTTCAGTGTATAAAAGTACAAAAAAAAGCAGCACACACTGACAGACGTCACGTCTTTCGGGTTCACCAATTTTACATCCCAGTAGCACTTAGAAGGCTGAAAACTCAGAAATCATGAAATAAAAATCAACAAACTCTGGTTTTCTTCCCTCGTAATTGGCTTTTCTCACAGACACACTGGCGGTGAAAACAAGAACTCACGGGTGCGAAGCCGTACGCGACAGCACCCACACGCCAACACGCGCCCAGATTACGCAACGACTGCTCGCGCTTCGCCGAGAACGGGCAGCATGTACGCAACGAACACGGGAAATAAATCTTCAGCACCCGTTCGGGAAGAGCCAGACTCTGCAAGGAAACAAGAATTCACTTCTGTTACGGGCCGATGGGCTCTGGGAAGCCGTACGAGCTGCCCAGGCATCTAATGGGGCAACTCCAGTTAAGAGTATTTTCTTGTACGATTTAATAAGCAATGAACATTCAGGTGACTGTCCCTAACCGCGCGAGGCAGGCGAACGACTACCAGCCATCCGTCAGAGCTGCACCACTCCTTTCACTGGGGGGAACTCTGGGCTTTCTTATTTAGTCAAACTACAACAGAAAACCAGAAAACTCAGTTTAATTGTCATTCCTTTTGTAGAAAGGCTCAGTCGGAAAACTGTAATGATTACATTTGGAGAAGTTATGAGCAAAAAGAGCTCTAAGTCATAATTCGACAGAAAGGCTCCTTCTGCTTCCATGCACTTGCATGTTGAAAACTCTTCTCCCTGCCAGCCTACACAGCGTGTTCTCTTCCTTGGGGGTGGGGGGAGGGAAAAAAAGGGGGGGGGGGGGAAGTATTGTAGAACCAGTGGAAGCTGTTTCCATGCCCTGTGAAAAGGGAAGTGTGAAGCGATACCTTCTGATACCTTCCAGCCGTTCAACAAAATGGAATACGGGTTGTCTCCAGCACTGCCACCCCAGCCACCGTGAGCACTTGAGGACACAGGATCCCTAAACCGCGTTCATTCAAAGAATTTTACAAAAACAATGAATACTTTAAAAAGTATTCAAAAGAATGAACTATTCTCCTGGGAGTGGCTGAAAACATCCTATGTTCCATACATTTTTTATGGTTTTTTAAACTCATCCGTAGAGCACAGATGAAATTTAAGACACATTTTTAACCCATCATTCAGCAGCAACGCGACCTCTGACATTCTGCGGTTTCACCAGGCAGACCGAGAACTCTGTGTCACGCATTTACAATTTCTTTTAAATACTGTAGGTCTTGGCATGACAATGACACTGCTACTTTGGAAAAAATTGTATTTTTCCTCAATTACATTATGATTTTAAATGATAATTTATTTAGCCTTTCACAATTACAAATACTAAATGGCTTTTATTTTGTATTCTTTTACTAGAAATTAAAAAGAATTGTGGGTTTTTTTAATAAAAACCCTGCTCTTCCTGTGTTCTGCTGCAGTTCACGAACTGTATGTGCAACTAAAAAAAAATAAGTCTATTATTTGTCTATCAACAATATTTATAAGTGAACAGAGTGGAAAGATTACAAAATTTTAATAAGAACATTATATTATAGTAGCAATAATCTAGGTGTTTTACTGGGAAGTGAAGTAGATTACCGTAAATGAAATTTTAAATGTCCTTTCCATTCTACAGATAACACAAAATGACTCTTTTCATGTCTGCAGCGATAAGGATACATGTGCCACACATTTAAATAGTGCCTTCACCCCATCCAACCCTGCTCATGAATTAATAATTCAGTGACATTAATACAAGAAGATAAATGATAGAGAGGTTACAGCACAAGGGCCAACGGTACACATATACTTCTTTTAGAACAGCTAATACCTCTCTGCCAATTACAGCTAGAACTTTTTAACAGTTTTCAATGGCATTTTTACAATCTAAATAGCAGCTTATGCACACACAATTTCACACAACTCAAGCTTAATAAATCTCCTGCTGCTACCAAACAATCATTCTGGGGGATTAAAGTGCAACATCTGCTAACATTAATAAGCATTTTACATAGCAATATGTATAAAAGCAGTTGCTATCAGTCTTCTGAAAAAGCTCCTAGACTGGTTTGGCATAAATTATACCTTTATCGTTCAACTGGTAACTCTGGCTTACGGCAACAATAAGGTAGCTATATTGCTATAGAGCGGGAAAAACAAGGAAATTATATACTGGTTGCAATTATCATTTGTAGTGGAACAGTTTTCAAAATACTTGAGAAATACACAAGAAAACGTACGTACGCAAAGAATTTCAGGTAAGAACCCGGTAAAGCCCCACAGTTTCAATGCTAACAAGAAACTGAGGCTACCAACCCGTTCGCAAGAGGCTGTTTCTCTCCCAATACCAGTTTTACAGCTTTTCAAACCACCTTGGGCTTTTTTAATTTTTATTGGTATTTCTACCCAGGCAGCATCTACTGCGAAAGAACGCCTGCCTTTCCAAGGCATAAAATAAATAGCAAGGGGTTTATTTAATTAGGAATTCCAGCATACATTTTTAGGTAGAATTTGGCAAACGAGCGCGCTTTGGAGTCGAGAGACGTGTAACGTCAGCTGGAGCCAAGGCGGCAGTTGGCCAACGCGGCACCGGCTTCTCGGCGCAGCCCTGCCAAGGCCGCTCGCGCCTGGGGGCTGCGCCGCGGGCCGGCGCCTGCCAACCGCCCCCGCGCCCCGCCAGGGCCACCGGCTACCTGGCGGCGTCGCCCCTCGCCGCCGAGCAGCTTTCCGAAGGCTTTTAAGAAAGCGGGAGGCGCTCGCATCGCCAGCCCTGCCATCTTCGGGGCCGTTAGGAACGGGGGAGAATCCACCGGCGCCTTCGCCGCACCAGGTACCGCAGCACGTCCGGCACCTCCGAGCCAAGGGGGCTCCAAGATAACCCTGTGGTGGGGGCGCAGGTGGGCCAGTATCTGCAAGCTCATTTCTTCCTTTGATGAGAAAGGAATTGGTATCAAAAATACCCAGAGATGCAAGAGAAGAGCAAACCGGATCAAATAAGCCTGTGGAAAACACTTCTTCTACTTTTTTTTTTTTTTAATTAGCGATTAATCTCCCTCGATTTTTCCATTAGGAATTGCTTAAACATTGATTGTTTTAACATTATTTTTTTAAGTCAAAACACTGCTTTAAAAATTACTACTATCATATTCTCCTGACATCGCCTACATTCTTATTTGACATGTTCTAAGAGAGACGAAGAAAATCAAAGCAATAAGATAATGAACGATTCCAGCAATGCCAGTGCTTGACAACTAACACTCAGGACCTTCTGATGCTATCAGGCTTCAGAGTACCCCGAACTGGGGCTGAAGCCAGGCTTAGCCGAGAAAACAAAAAAAAAAAAACCCCAGTCATTTAAGGACAAAAGGAAAAAGCTTAAGACAAAAGGTAAGTACATTTATACCTACTTTTTCCTCAGACTGATGGTTTCTTTAGGCTGGAGTCTGCACCTGCAATTCCCATACATATTTCAAAGATCGGAATCGCTGTCGCCGGAGGAAGCACATGGGGATTAAGAACCCAGATACCTCAGCGCCACAAACAGTCTTTATTTAAGAAAGCTGGAATTTCAGATCACCATTTTAAAATAGAATTTTTTGAGGTTACTGCGCGCTGCCTGTAAAAACACAGCTTTATATTAAAGTGACAAATTCTTACGTTCTCCCTTTTAGAAGGGGAAAACATGATTTTGGCAGAGGACTTTGTTTTCAGGCTATTCCTCCACCCGCACTCTAATTCTCACATCAGACACATCCCCTCCCTGCCATGTGCTAGCCTTACATGTTCTTGAAGATTTAGTGCTGCTGTAGTAGTCTCATGGCTATTCCAAATCCAGGTCACAACTTTCCACAGTTACTCAGATTAATATTTGCAGTTTAATCTGTTTTAACGCAAGAATTCAACAGCACCGAGACAAAAAATGAGGTGACTTTTTTTGCTCAAGGAAGACTGAATATTAAATATGAAATTTAACAGGTTTTAATCATAACAGTTTGTAAACAGTGTAATATATATGTCTGCCCTAATTCAGTAAGATGGAGTTCTCACATAACACTCATCAAACTGAGCACAAAAAAATTGTTCTGGCATTTCACTAAATTAAAATCTTCAGTCCCCACAGCAAGAATGCACAAATTTAGATTTTATTAATACCTTAAATCAAACTCACTTCCATGAAAGGCAATTTACAAGTCATCTTCTCTCGTGATGGCGAAGAACAGAACAGGGTCTTAAGCATATTTTTACAGACACTTTGATGATGGTCTAACCTTTTGGTCCGACTGCTATTTTTAACAAAAACAGCATTTTCTTTGAAATCCAGCAAACTCTTGTTTTCATGAATATAGTTTTAAGCCTTCAGTGACAGAGCGGCTGACAGCTCAACAGACAGAAGTAAACGTAAGAGCAGTCGTCCCTGTTTAGAACACGCATGCCGTTTTACCAGCTTCTCATTCAGCGGCCTGAAAAACTCCAGATTTAGGCTAAATCACCGTATTTCAGAGCTTGCCCAAAGATACCGTACTGTGCAAAACCTTGACACTCACAACACTCAAGCTATGCACACCCTCCACGAGCCACCGCGATTCAACCCGTGCTCTGTGCACGTCAATATTTTACATTTCTAACCCCAAATAACACCACCAAGCCTCCTGCATTGCAGGCACTTCTGCAACAGACGACAACCCAGATGCACAATGAAATCATCATCATCATCAGGCAGACTCCCCCATATTGCCAGTTACTCACCAGAAATCAGTGCCAGTCACACCGTGGGGACAGAAAAAAAAAAAAGGAGGGGGAGCGTGGGGGAAGAAAAGAAAAAAAGAAGGAAAGAAAAAACCAACACAAAAAAGGCAGCGATGGGAGCAGGCAGAGCTGGAAGACGGCATCCCCCCGGCCACGGCAGCGGGCAAGCCCTCGGGCAGGGCGCCGAAGGACAGCAGGCTGATGGCCAAGGGAGGGCCGGTGGCAAGGGGCACGGCTCGGGGCGTGGGGGAGCTTCGGCGAAAGCCAGAGGCGACTGAAGGAGCGGGGGAAGCCCGACAGGGAAGGAACGCAAGCCAACAGGGAGCAGACCAGGCAGCACAGCAGAGAAAAGGGGAGGACTGGCTAGGGGGGAAACAGCTGAGTGCAAGGGGGCATCCTTCAAGCGGACCGCCAGCGCTTGGGATCCGCTGCCCCACGCTCTCGTAGCCCCACGCACAAGACCGACGTCTACGGGGGACGCAAACGCCAGCTCCGCTAACGGCGGCTCTGTGCTTTTTAATCCGGATAAAAAGCCACCGACCCACATTGGAAGCCACGAATCTGCTGGAAGATGGAGCCACAGCAGTAACAAACGCAGAGAGAGAGAACGCTGGCACCGAACGCTACGAGAGGGGCCCGCGCGCGCGTGCGGCGAGATGCGTGTCTACCTGCACACCCTTACTGAGAGACACTTGGTGGGCTGCAAGTAATCACATCCTATACATGGCTGATGACTTCACAGCGCCAGAATAATAATGATAACAGTTTTTAAAAGCTGGCCACAATTTCAACACATCTATTGCACATTCTGCGCAATTTTTTTTGTTTAAAAATCAAGTCCAGAAGAGGTTGTGACAGTAATAAATGTAGAGTTTATTTATGGGTCACTATTGGGCTGAACTAAAGATTTTATTTCTGGAAGAAGAGAAAAAGAAAGATGGGAGGATGAATAACACAGACAAAAATGGAAAGGGAAAAAAAAAAAAACCCAACCTAGAGGCCCATCTTCTCGGGTACGTAAGAAGCGACAGACAGACGGAGGCATGACAAAGCACTTCACCTCACACCGCCTGGTTATCAACGTACTCTCTAGAAGTTACTCAGTTTTATTCTAATATCTCTTCAGTCAAAAGGCGATTTGACATTTTTTGACCTAAAAATAGCAGCTTTATAGATTGTCTAAAAATAAAAATATCTAAGCCAAGATTACTCCAGCGTGCAAGACAAGGAGAGCTTGCAGCAAGCGCAGTGTAAGATTTCAACAGCCAGACATTTCCCCCCAGCGTTTTCTGGTCACCACAACAAAACCCACCTCACTGTCACAGTTCTGTCCGTACCACTTTTCAGCGCTGCCATGAACCCGCGCACGCACCGCCCCGCGGGCCGAGAGCGGCATCGGGACAGAGAGCAGTCTCCCCGTGACTCTGGACAAGCACCTCTTCTCCTGATCTGCCTCACAGCCACGTGATAAACTGGACACTTCGTGTTTCTGAGTAAGTAACGTATTAATAAATACCCAGACATACACGTACTCAACCATGCACACATTCAGGAGCATTCATTTACTACTGTTCAACTTTAGTTATTATTTCATTCCCTTTCAAAAATATTTATTAAAAAACAGTCTCCAACAATAGCTTTAGATAGCTAAAATAGAAATATATTCAGCTAAGTGCTTTCAAGTATTTAAACATACTACTAAACACTGCATCCCCCTCTAGGAAGTTATTTATCTTGCCATGACCACACACAGCCCTGACTTCCCAACAGCAGGTACTGGGGTGTTTCAACATGCAAAAAGCACCAATTTCTTAAAACCTGGACTCACACTGAAGTCCGTTTCTCACTTTACATTTTGAGCCCCATTTACGAAGCCAAAATTACATATTTTTTTTTTCGTGTTGTTATTCCATTACAGGTACTGGGCTGTAACTCATTAAAGTGGGGTTGAACAGGCTGTGGAGTGGGAAGAAAGGTACCACTGCCCTTCTGCCAAGGACCAACACAGCAGTAATCCAAGCTGATGGGGAAACACTATTCAACGTGGCAACTAATTTTTAAGAACGCGGTGGGGATAGCAACAAACACCGAAGAACAACTGTGAATTTCCTCTCAACAAAGCTTACAAAAGAGGAAGCCTTTGAAAAAACAACTCTACATCTCTTCTTGTTCCTGGCTAAAAGCCCTGGACTCTCAGAACGAGGAGCCTGGAATCCAGCCCGCAAAGCTACGAGCACCCGCAGTGACCCGGGCTGCCGCGCGGGGTACCCTGCCGCCCCCACCGCGCGCTGGAGCGCTCCGTGCCACCACGGCCTGTGCCGCACCGCTTCGCGAGGCGTGTCACCGCGACTTTGAGGGGTTCGGGTCTAAAGCTGTTTCCCCTCCAGCATTCGGGGAAACAGCATGTCAGCAAGCACACCCGAGAGCACAGAGGGGGGGAAAAAAGAAAAAGGGAAGAACAACCTACCACGCAAAAATTAAAAATGCAATATACAACTGTCCTCTACGCTGGCTCCATTTCCTACCCACCCTGCGGGCTCTGGCTCTGGATACGCCATTCCTCGAGATGCTCCTAGATGCCACGCAGTGGCCGGAGCCCCCCGGTCCCAGCAGGTGCCCTTTGCGGGAGGGAAGGGCAGCAAACCGGCGTTTCCCATGGAGCACAGGACCAACCTCGCTGCTCCTAAGTGCTCTTATGGTTTCCATAGTGAGTGTCATTTACATGAAGGCATTATAAAGGTTCCCACATGAAAATGCATCTCTAGCATAATTATATTCTTTCAAGTTACTTTTCCTCCCACTTGCTATAGTTCTTAGGTGAAATATTGACAAAAACAGGACACAAGGGGGACATAAGATAACCTTAGACTGAAAAACATGAAACCACCAAGACATTTACAACTCTTTTTTTTCCAAACTTTTAACTCTTCATTGCTACTGGGCAGCCTGAGATCAACTACACAGGGTAAAATACTCTTTAATTTATAGCCTAAGGGTTCTTCCACGTTTAAGAGGAAGGAGCATGTGAAGAAATACAGTAGCTTTCTCAACCCGTCTGTTCTTTGAAATGTCTTCATTAAAATGGAGATTTTGACTTTTTGACTGTGAATAACAGAAAAAGGACAAACCTGGTTTCCAAGGATGTTCATCTGCCGACCGCGCACGCAACGCGCCCCTCTCTCGTCTCACAACGGTGGCGCTTCCGTACCACGGGTGATTTGGGGGGAGCGGAGGCAGGCGGGCCTACCTCCAGCCCATGGCAATTAGCTAAATTAGTCCTAATTACACCTTCGTTTTATCACAAAGCAACTGAAAGAATCCCGCCACGAACGTGGGCCTGCACACGGGCGGCCTCGTCCTCCCCCAGGCCTGGGTGCAGCCATGACAGAGACCACTGCGGCGTGGCCGGTCACGTCCCAGACCACGTCACCAGGGAGCTCCGAATCACAAGCCTAGGGTAAAAAAGGTGCCCCCTAGCTTTGCCATGGTTTTTTTTTTTTTCTTTGGATGGAAACATCTCATACATCTCAGCATTCAGAGTTTTCCACTGACAGTGCGGCAAAAGCGCACCTCGTTCGGGTGGGCGCGAGGGGATTTTAGCCCCCAACACCCAGAGCTGCTGCTTCTCACCCTTTGGGCGCCACAACGAAACCCCTCGGAGGTGTGTGCTCAGCTGGCTGAGCAGCACCTAGAATTTCCTAGCCGTACAAGACCCGAACAGTTGCTCTTTCAGGTAACTTCAGTAACGGCTGTAATTAAGTGGCTGAGGAGGTATTAATTGTATCACTCCACAGCGCGGGAGTCGCGAGTGCCGTTGTGCAAACCGCTTCACCACAGCACTGAAAGAGCAACAAATCTCCCTACTGCCCCACCTACTTTCCATAAATCCTCACCGATTAGTTTCAGCTTTATTTTGTTTATCGGTTATTCTCTACCTATTTAAAATATAAACAGGAATCACTTACTAGCCATCTTCCAGCAGACCTACTATAAAATTTTTATTGACTTGACTTTCCCTCAATTAACATTGACTTTGGTATTACAGGACTTTGGTAACTTTTTTTTTTTTTTAATATGTAAAACTATATTGAATAAAAAGAATTGTTTTAAATAACTTTTTCACATATCAAGTGGTTTTCTGTGAAAAATACACAAGAACTAAGGAATTTATTGTTTGCAGAATCTTGCAATCTGTCATACGCAAAGATCAAAGCTGGACAAAAAAATTATGCTACATAGAATCAAAATAAACCAAACTTTTAAATTGGCCATTACTTAGGTAATAGAAAGATGCTGATCTCACTGTAAGTCACTATATTATTACCTTTAAAACACCCCCAACAATCAATCTAAGGGGCTGCCTGTTCCGAAGCAGGCTGACAACAGTACTTTCTAATCACGTCACTGTCCAAACACTGCTGTAAGTATCACTAGAATCAGAAATAGCATCACTAGAAGAGAAGAAGAGGTAAAGATTCTGTACAGGGGACAGAAGCCCGAGGAATCACTGCACTCCCAGGTATACTGAAAGGTTATGCTGGTTTTATGTACTCTGTTTGGCAGATTTTTCAGTTGTGAGCCAAGAACTGCTGATGACTTGTGTTCCGTTTGCCAAATACAAAAGCTTTATTAGTCATAACAGCACTGCTGTTCCAAACAGACAGAGATATAAATAATAATAAAAAAGACAGGTGGGAAAAAAAAAAAACCCACCAGACAGACATCCCTTCCTCAAGGTTAGTGTCAGTGGGCAGTTAAGCGCGACTTAGTGTGGCTTCGTTTTCAACTCACGCTACATGTAGAACAACTACAGTGCGGATTTGTGCTTTGATTTACTGTCTTGCAAGCAGAAAAATCCTAATTTTAAGAAGTCATTCGCTATGGCATGGTTAATTTCATCTTACAGTCATATATGCGTAGTTCAACGATGCTTCAGGAGAGCATGTAAGACTAACGACTTGCTAAGAATATTTCTGCCTCTATCTTCCTTTTGCAAACACAGAAATTGTCTTCTAAAACATTAGAAAACTTTCTGAATGATAAGTATCCGTAAGACAAATCCTCTGCAACCTATTTTAAACAAACTGTAAATAACTGTAATATTTAAAGCATTGATAAAAATGCCTTAAATTTAAAGCATTGATAAAGATGCTTTACCTCTCATTGAATTTTTACGCATTATTCGCCCTTTTATTCCAAGCACTGGCGGCTCCTTCGTTAGGGGATACAAGCCAAGCACTGCCCTCAACAATGCAGTCACAGTTCACGCTCTTAGATCGGCTGGAGCTCCACATTCATCAGGGGGTG
The DNA here is from genome assembly GCF_034619465.1 of Leptosomus discolor. Taxonomy (NCBI): domain Eukaryota; kingdom Metazoa; phylum Chordata; class Aves; order Leptosomiformes; family Leptosomidae; genus Leptosomus; species Leptosomus discolor. Next base: position 84,056,150 of record NC_141393.1, read on the forward strand.
ACATTCGTCCTTTTGTGCCTTCTTTTTACATACAGACAAAAGATACAATCGTTCTCCACAGTTCAAAACGGATGAAATGTGAAGCCAATCTAAGAATCTACAGGGGTTTTTCTAAAATAGAATATGTTATTCTTCAGGTCATAATTCTTGTTCTGAGCCCAAACCTAAAGACAAAGCTCCAGAATTTTGCTCTTGTTGTGTAAATACAAGATGTTTGAGTCACTGATGACAGACAAAGTCATACAGTGTCACGATTACAAAAATAATGAAGTTGCAAGTACGGTTTAACACAGTTTTGAGGTTATTTTCCAGTAACCCACCAGAAACCATTTAAAGCTGTGTGCAACGTTCCCTTCCATCAGCACATTTTCAGAAGTGGAATATTTCATGTCAAACGAAACAGGTGCATCTTTCCTCTGGCTTCTGGTCATCCCTGACAACTTAAACCAGATGGGTACAGGATCCTTCCACAGTCTTACACAGAGAATTAACCCAAAACACCCAGGAAACGTCCTGTCTTACAAATTTAACTAATGCTACCCGTGCATGGCACGCCTGTTGGGAAGTTCTTCTGCAGGAAGAACACTTTTTCTTAACTGGGAATGACCTAATCGTTTTGTTACAGTAAATCAGGGAAAGAAAAGTATTTTGTTTGTTTAAATGGTATTCCAGTATTTATTGAATTATACCCCAAGGTATCACCTTAAAATGTGTGGCTATTCCGTCACACCGCCATTCAGATCGCTGTTCTCCTCAGTGCAGTTACTCATGAATGACTAGGTAACCTAAGGTGTTTTGTTCAGTCAGTCCCTGTAAGTGTTTTTTATTGATAAAACAGAATTAGTCTTATTAAATGTGACTGGTACATTGCTTCTGCCAAGTCAGTCGGTATCAATGTCTCACTTTTTTTTGGTTTTTTGGGTGTGTTTTTTTTTTTAAAAAAAAAAAAAACAGATGGAAAATTTTAAGAATTAAGGAACAGCTTGAATGTCACTTATATGAAAACTGTGCAAGTATGACATTACTGTCACTTTTGTTGCCTGTAGTGATTTTTAAAAGTATCTAAGTTACTGATCACCATACAAACCTGGTGCTAATGAAACAGCAAATGTGTCTAACGCTACGGCTAAAACAAAGCAACAGGATTTCATTCAAGTAGCTCTGCCAGTGCAGCAAGTGCACCATTACTGTTCTGCCTTCAAAATACAAGGGTGTTAAAAACACGTATCTTAATCCCAGCTGGATTATCCCCACCACAGAATTAAAGTTACGTACGCGTCTGCATTTTCATACTGTATGGCAATCTCCACTGACTGGAACTTCTGAATCAGCCTCACCTCACCAGGAAGGGAAAAGACATTGTGTAAAGAAAGATTACGGCCATTGCCTCCCCATAATTCCTCAACAAGATTAAATTAAGAAACCTTGCTTTCTTCATCATGACTAATACAGCAGTGTTTTCCCATGCAAAACAGGATGATGCAACTTTTCAACTCCTAGCACCTGTCAGAATCGCCGCAAAAGACGCCATTTGTATATTTTCTGTAAATCTTACCATTATAATCCTATTGGAGTGTAATTGCTGTGGCTAATATTCTTACCCTGTTATGAAAATGCTCAACATAAATGTGGCAGCGAGTTGTTAAGATAATACACGATCATGCTGTGAGAGGGTAATACCTATACAATAGCCCTTGCCAATACCATAAATCTCTTTATTAGACAACAACCTATTACAGGAGATCTACTTAACTGTTTCCCTACTTAGAGGGCCATTTGGTGTTACAATAACAAGCTGACTTTTCACATTAGCAAGGATTAGACAGTATAAATAATAAATCGACACCGAGGTGCCGCTCTTTCAGATATGGTAAATCTCTCCTGGTGTTTAAGAAGAGAACCCAAACTGAAACTCTTAAGACCACATTTCAGCTGAACATACGTTAATTTTAAAGTTGTGTTAGTTTAAACTAACAAAAGAAAAATCAACTCTCGACCCAATTTATGTGGCAGATTTATCACAGGAGAGCATGCTATGGAGAGCTGTTTCTGGTTTATGGAATGTGCATGCATACTGCTTTATTTCCTCACCGCATCACAGCAAATCATCTCTAAATTTACTGAAACATTTTGAAGTAAGACGACTGCCACCATTCTTCCCCGAGATAAACAGTGCAGAATTCATCCAAGTACCACCTATTATGCTTCTCGCTCAGAAGAATATAAATGAATTATTTTCTTCTCCGAAGTCTTAACTTTTTGGAGGCTCATACGCTTTCTCCATCCAGATAACCAGAACACAAATTACAAAACCCGCGATACACCAGATCACTGCTTTCATTGTGCCAGATTAAGGAAAATCACTATTTAAAATCAGTATTTCTGATTCTCCAAGCTAGTTTTTAAGTTCTAATTTACAAATAAAACTTAGGTTACCACATTCCTTGCTCTTTCTTGTCATCGTGTTTCTAAAGCTTAAGACAGCAATCCTTACCACTGTTCGCTGCTTTAGTCTGACTGTATGAATTCATCGGTTACATCCGGATGACACTCATTCACCTTTTTACATTTTATAATAGAGAAAAAGCAAGATTAAGAGTTACCCTCGCATCTGCAATCACCTTGATTACCATTCACAACACTGCTGGCGTAACGAGAAAAGACTTACCGAGCGCTTTCTGGCCAGCACCCTACACTGAGATGTAGCACGAGATGGACTGCAGACCTGAGAGTACTGTGCTGCCTCTCTCCTGCTGACACGGCATTTTTAGGATCGGAGAAGACAGTTTATGCCACAACAATCTGCTTCCCGTCATACAGAGTGCCAAAACTGCCCTCCTGCACCTCGGCATGCAAGGACTGCCTTCCTCAGCTCCTTTTTTTTTCAACTTTCAGTAAAAAGGCACTTCTTTGCGATACGAAGCACTTCTGAAGTCAGCTTTTGCTTACTGACGTCCTGCATTTTTTGCCCCCGGCTGCCTGCCGTGGCTGAGGAGCAGCCTTTTCAGAAGACTGTCTTGCAGAGCCCTCCTGCTCTGCCTAACAGAGCAGGCACTGTGAAATGAAACTCTGCTTACGGGAAACAGTTCAGCCCTGATGCCTTGATGACTCTGATTATCTCATATACAAGCTCCCTCTGCAGGTAGTAAGAAGAATGAGCAGAACTATGTGAAAAATGTGGGTAACAGCCCGCATAGGAACCCAAATAATCAGTCATCTTTTGGAAGGAACTGCCCAGAAATCCTTCTCCAGTGTTATCTAAGCAGCTAACAGAGAAAATGCTCTTTTTTTTTTCCCCCAGCTCCATCTCTTCTTGTCCCCTCAGAAAAGATAAACATTCAGCTTTAGTCTCTCCTGAATCAAAATACAGAGATTTCTTTTTCAAAGTCACCCAAACGCTTTCAGGGCAGGGGAAAAAAAAAGGCAAAAAAAAAAAAAAAAAAAAGAAGATTGCTCTGCTTACCCCAAACCAAACAGAAATGAAAGCTCTCCCCAAACAAGAAAACAAATTCATCCTATCTGATGCATCTCCCTCACCCCAAACCAACTAAACAGCAACATCCCTCATTCTATTTACTGCTGGGAGATAAAACCCGACGCCACTTTCGGATCCTCTTACACACACACTCCACTGAAGTTTAAAAAGCAACTGAACTGAATGGTAAGTGATCCTGAAGATTAAAAAAAGTCTCTCTCAAACTGTACCAAACTACAAAGTAACTGCAGTTTTCATCCAACTGGAGGTAAACTGTTTTTCTTCCAAAAGACATTACCCTTACCTCAAAGTTTGTTCGCCGTAATCGCACGAGCTCTCTAGATAAAAATCCCTTCAATGCAAATGGGGAAAAGCTTCAATGAATGAAGCTATAAATATTAAGCAGATCAAAATTAAGCCTTTGTCCTATCTAAGCACTAGCACACGCTCAAAAAACTGGGAAGCCATCAGGCAACACTAATTTCTCTTTTGACATGGAAGGAATGGAAGCATACCTGTGCTTTTGTTTCTCTTGCAGAGCCAAACCCCACTTTCTCTACTTCTGCAAGTAGTGCCGCTCGGCTCATGAGGAATACTCTTAAAATAAATGCATGTGCACAGGGCATCAACTCCCATATGCCCTGTGTGACTAATTTTCACCTGAAAAATAAACTCCAAAATATAACCTTTCAAGGCTTCAAGCCAGCTTTAAAAAAAAATAAAAAATAAATAAAAAGTGGAAAAAGACTCATGATATTCTACGATGGCTACAGCCATCACATGGGACAAATGTAGGGCAAATTTGGGGCGTTCACTTCAAAATGATGAGATGGCTGCACACAGAGCTCTTTGCTGCTGAAGTATCTTTACCAGTTGGCTCAACAACCGGTTATTATCAGATCCCATTATACACCTCCTCAAATGAGGGAAAGAACAAGGAAGCAAAGCAAGCAGGGGGGGGAAAAGAAAAAAAAATGTAGCATTTTGGAGAGATGGCGCTCTACCCAAGCACCCAGTCAGGTTACCGCCTGAAGGGCAGAGGGATTTCTTCTCACTTCCAAATTCCGTCAGCCTGCGCCTCCCCTCCCTCTCCCAACACAACTCCCTGCCTCAGCCCATTTTCCTGGCACAGCGGCTCAGCCAGGAACGTGCCTCAACTGCGGGGGCCCCCTCCCTCCTTTAAGCACTTTATATCAATTTACGAAAGAATCGGCCTCACCGATTGCGTTTAAGAAATATCTGTTAGACTGAAGTAAATCAAAGCTGCAGGAGACACTGCCCTTCGATATTCAAATGACGTGTCCACCAGCGGAATAGTTATGAAACGGTCTGCTGGAGAACACTCACTTTGCACTGAAGTGCAACCATGATTCATTCTGGGCAAGCAAAGTTCTCCACATCAGTCACTTCGCGTAGGAAAAGCCTACATTGAGCTAGAAAAACGAAGAAAAGGATGCCTGGATCAGATGAAAGGAGTTCTGCCCACCATCGACACAGGCATCGGGAATTTGCCAGAGAAATGCAGAGTCAACAGCAGAACTTGTTCTCGGCAATCTCCTCTTAAAACGCCACTCTGCTCAGGAGCAACGCTGCCTACGGCGAGGGAATCGCTTCTGTTCGCACCGGCGTGGACTGCTGTGCCGTAGGAAACGACATACACACGATACGGTACGAGAACACGCTGAAAGGTGAACAAGAGTCTCCTCCCGGCACCTGATCTCTCTCCACCACTGCAGCACGAATTCCAGAGCACGGCTCGCTCCCTCCTGACACCAGATCCCATCCACAGCGAAGCAAGTACGACAGTCAGAAACAAGGTCGGTCATCCCTCCCCCAGCTGCCAGAAACAATTTTTAACAGTAATAGGCGTTAGATTATTCTGTCACCTACATTCAGAGCAATAATCGGTCCGAGGTGTTGACCGATAGGAAAACGCCAACAGAGGGCACAAAGGAAAGCGGCAGCCTTCCCGAAACGAGAGATTTGGGATTCTATCATGTCCAGAGGCAACTAAATAAACAGAAGCAGCCTAATTTCTACAGCACAACTCTCCAGTGATAAATTGCTTTGCTGGTATTCTCTCTTTTTCAGCAGCTGCACATGTAACTGCACATCACGGAGAGCAGGGGCGCCCACCGAGGGGCTCCGCTGCTCCCTACGCCGCCCCCACCACAGCAAGCAGCAAAGCAGCCCACGGAATATGAAAAATTCCCTTCTCTACCCATCTTCTTTCCCATAAAAGGTATGGACACTCCCCACACCTGATCTGCGCATCAAGACAGCCCTAATTTAAGAATCAACATATTAAACGCAGTTTTATTTGCACAGTATCAGAATTCAGGACCTTAAATAGCAGTCTTCAGCCCTGGTATTTCCTTCCAGCTTTTGTAGCTCCTTGTGGCCAAGTAACACATCATTAAAACATAAACACGGCATAAAAAAAAAAAACCTCACAGACATTGATCAGTGTCGAGTCAACCTGCGTTACACGTTAAAAAGCGTTCCACTTCTCCCCTGTATCGCTGCTTGGGCAAAGGAAGTATCTTTCTTGGGTGGCAAACACATGGTAAAACACTGTTACGAGTAAAAAGACAGTAAGTTCAGAGTTATTTAGCACACCAAGGGACAAAGCAGGCAAACTCTGCCATGTTTGCGTAAGGAAATGGCATAAGATAAATCTCCTACGACAAAAAAAAACGCATTACATTAAAAGGAAAACATTCTTAATATTGCACCTCCGTAAGAAACCGAAGTAGCTTCTCATTAGCCCTAACTGGATTTTCTCTGAAGCTAGCTCCTTTCACCCCTGAAACGCAGACATTGATACTTCCATCTTTTTGGGTAAATGTTAGTGTTTGTAACGCGCTCCTGAGAGATTAAGATTAGAAGAAAAAACCACCACGCCACCAAGACAGGCCCTATTTTTCTCGGCCCATGATCACTTGTCAAGCCATGATTAATGCTGTGCTCTGTAGAGGGAGACATTACATCTAGGCTACAACAGACCTAAATTTTACCCTAAGGCAGAAGTCTGATTTAAACATCTCTATTCAAAGTGACATTTGTCCTCTCTTTTCAACCAGTTTCCTCTGAAATTCCAGTAAACTGACTTTGTGACCTACAAATGGTCCATTGATTCTAACTTGCCGTGTTGCCTGTCCTTGTAGCAAAGTTAGTTTTGGTGACTGAATGAAGCAAGATGTTATGCATTGAAGAAAAATACAGGAGCGGAGTCCATTAGGTGCTCTATTAAATGCTCGGCTGGAGAACAGCGACTGGAATTTACGGCTGTAAGGATCCCAGCTTACACAGAAGAGCTAAAGATAAATACTGAGGTCAACACTGAAAATCAGAAAGTATTTTTATATTCAGAAGTAACAATGGCCTTCATATTCCAAGGTGATGAGCGAAGACTTTTTTTATTTTTTTTGGTGTTACAGGCAAGAGCACGGGCATCGTCAGGGCCACCCCGAAAAGTAATTACATTTTATCTCTTGCCTTTCACTCTGAAATGTCTGCTAAGGTATTTACATTTGTCTGCTACAAGAACACCAAGCCAGACAGGAGAAAAAACTAGTTGTGATCACTTATCTCAAGTAAATGCTGTTTCTCCAGTGAATGGTATTATTCCATCTATTTTCTAAAGTTATTGTTAGATCCTCCGATTCATCTGTAACTGCTATTGTAGGAATAAAAATAAGACATGCTTATAGCTTATAAAGAAATAGCCAAATAGCAGACCTGGACATGCAGAATAGTCAATATCCTTCTTACTGAACATGAAAAATGGCAACATTTGATAATATTAAGCAATTTAGACAGTGCTGGCAAGTTCCTACTAGCCAAGGTAATCTTATTTCTGGTGCTTTTCAGGGTAAATTGATTTATTTCCCCCCCCCCCCCTTCTCTTAGCTGCTCTGATAATTGAACAAATTTATACAAGTGTGATGGGATTTTACTTCGCAGACAACACACCAAACATTCCCCAAACATGCAGCACCTCACTCATAAAACCGGATTGGCGCTGTAATTAAGCAAACCGTACTTAAGCTCGCTTTGAGCGAGGGCAACCATCAACAGCATTTTGCTGGAGCCTGCACTCTACCTGCAGGTGCTAAGCCCTGTGCTCGCCTCAGCCAGGCTGCAAGGGGTTTGGGTACGGCGCCCTTCGGAACCACCCGGCTGAGCAGCAGGCTGGAGGACGCTGAATCATGGCAGTGCCTCACGAAAACCACAGAGAAAGAAATCACGGCAGATGCAACCACATCTTCCTCCAAACCCCACTGAAAGACTCCATGTAATGTCACGAGCCATAAGCTGGAGATGCTCCGGCTCCGAATTGGAAGGCTTTTTTTTTTTTTTTTCCCCTGCAGAATCCATTCCCGGTGAACTCCCAGTGTGAGCCTGGAGAACGCTGCAGGACCTCACCACTCGTTAGGCAAGTGTCTTTCTAGAACCACATCGCTTCTAGTAAGCGACACAATCTGCACAGCCCACGCTGTAGAAACACACCTCGTACACTACAGGTCAGAAAAAACGTGAACTCCAGGAAAATTATCCACTGAAAAGGGCCCCGAGCCTGTCATCTTTCACCTTTCAAAGGAAGAACGTTAAAAAGAATCACGTCTGTTAAATAAAGACTGGAGGTATTTTCTAAAGCAGGTATATACTCACATTAAATTGCAAGTTACCAACACTCCAACAGAGCCACCTACTACTTTTATTTTAAGAACTGTTGGAAACAAAATGCAGCTATCTTTGAAAACTATTTAAATATTAAACACGATTGTTAAAGAGTATTGAGAATGGCCTTAAAATAGCTTTTTGTTTTTCCAGTTTTCTTGCATGTGATGATTTAAACTGTGATGCTTTAAATCTTTTACTTGTTTCAAACTGAGGGGTTTAAAAAAAATAACAGGCAGCTTTTAAGTTTAAAAGCTGCACATAAATACTTAAAAAGGTGAATTTCTTGCAATTTCAAATCGCTTTTGTACATCATAAACATCAATCCTAAAAAAAAAAAAAAATGCTTCTGAGGAGCCTGTTTAAGGTGACATCTCCAAGTACCACGCCTGACTACCCACCTCCCCAGCCTGTGCTCTGGAGTAGAAGGCTTTAGCACTGACCGCTGGCCTCCCTACGCACGGATACCATCTCAGTCCTACCCCAGAAGGAGTTCAACTTCTTCTCTTGCAGTCCACCAGGTAGAATCACTCATTGTTACTTCCAGTCCTGGTAGCATCAGTCATCCACAGAATATATTCCTCGGTGCAAATGCAGAGGAGACGCGGCCGGTTTTTCTGATATAAAATATCTCCCAGCGGTTACTGGCAGGGTTTGCTTCCTTGCTGTCACTCCTGGGCACGGTGCTACCCTCAGCAAGAGCCGCACGAGAAGTTAACAGCATTTTCTGACACGTATGTCAACGTCTTGGGGGGGGGGGGGGCAGAGGATGAGCGAGGGCTTGGAGATACATAGACTTGTTCGACCAAATTTCAGTAAAAACTTACCATTATGTTTCTACCCTCCCAAAACATTACACAAATATTTATATTGGATAGATATGATTATCCGTATGAATCTGTGACATACTACACAGAAATGCATTGCAAACATAACTTTGACAAATATTCCGCCTACCTAGAGACTCCTCTTTCCAATGTCCTTAAGTGAAAAGGACGAGCCTTTCTAAAAAGCTGCCATTCAAGTCTGTAGCATTTCTTTCTTCATCATAACCATTTCCATTTTAAAAACCTCAAAATGTCATGTCTACATATCACATTTTCTGAAATTAAAAAAAAAAAATCATATTATTAACCATAATGACTACAAACTCCTAGGACTACGCTGCCTTGTTTATTTAAATTTTGCTAAGGGGGTTCCTTACTGGAGACTAGAACTCCTGAGTAACCCCCTTTCCCGACTTTATGCACTAAAAGCAGTAAGAGATAAATAAAACATTGAGAAAGCTTCTGAAGTGATCAACTAACTAAGCAAACTTTTTTTTTTTTAAAGCTCTCCTCTTGCTCCCTTTAAGAAGGGAAACACCCAGAAGCCTGGTGTTAATGTCTCTGCTGATTGTGAAAATTGCAGCAATAAAAACTCCAACTGCTTGTCTTAAATTAAGCCTTGCAAGGCTACATGTGAGATCTGTATCTTTACATTAGTTTTTATAACATTTGGAAGTTTGGTTGCCTGCTTTGATGTCGGGCTATTAATGAGCAGGGGAGCCAAAAGCCAGGAGAGAAAAAAAAAAAAAAAAAAATGTTTACTGGAAATTCTCAAGTCAAAACCTGAAGTAATTGGTTTGTTCTACCCCACATGATCCCACACCCCGGTTCCCCCCACTACCAGGTCCCTGAGCTATCCGAACGGCTGCGCTCCTCTGCTGTTGCCAACACACAGTAACCCACAGTGATTGAAAATGGCAGCTGAAGTGCTGCTGCAGCACATTAATTTTTCTCTAAGTGGTCCAATTTTGTCAGCTGAACGTTGAAAATCTTCCTTCCACTACATTTTTTTGTTTGTTTTTACCTTCCGAGATTCGTTGACTTTGGGGTTGCCAGCGCATAAACCGAAATGCAACGTTTTCAAGACCATTTTGAGATTATCCCTCACAGCTGAAAGGATAATGCGCTTTCTTTATAGCACTCGGCATTCAAAGCAGACTAGTTAACTGCAACTTAAGTGTGATAATGGCAATTACACCAATATGTTCCTTTTGCACCACCAAAAGGTGCTCCTTCAGCCAGCTGAAGACATTAGGTAAACAAACCGCTGAAAATTACCTGAAAGTAACGACACACCGTTTTAGGGTCACTAAACACAGCTGTTTACAAAACGCCCAAATGGTCACGTCCATTTAAGAATAACAACAAAAAAAACCCTATATAAATTATTTAATTAACTGCAGGGTTCTTCACCAAAACAGACTATATATACTCAGTTCCTTCATTAAATGAAAGGAGACTGAAGCGTGAGTGAAAACATCCTCCTCTAAAGGCACATCACTTTCATGGCTTAAAGAGACCCCCCCCCCCCCATCACCAGATGGAGAACCAGGAGAAAAAAGGAAAAGGAAAAAAAACCAAACAAACAGAAAAACCCAAACCCACCAGACCAAATGCTACACACCGAGCACTAAACCAACTTTTTAAAAAACCCAAAATGTATGTTTTAATATGTGTACCATTCAAGTAAAAGGTTTGGAAAGGAGGAAAAGGCAAGGAAGGCATAAGGAGGGCTTTCTTTTGCTGGAGATACAAAGCGGAACAGAGCCCCCAAGAAACATCTGGTGCCTGGAAAAGGTCCCAACTTATTGACAGATAACTGGACTCCGCTTGGCTTTTGGGTTGCTAGATTACGAATATTGATTTGCAGAGAGAATAACAGGGTAGGCCAGGCCACGTCCCCTTGCAGGCTGAAGGAAATAGTAAGAAAAGAATAAAAAAAAAACCAAAACACAAACCTGCAAACCTGTAGCCACGTAAAACAACTTACAACGCGGTAAAAACGTTCCACACGGCCACCAACCCAGCGCTCCTGCCATGCTCGGGTTCAAATTATTTATGAGGGGGTAATACGGACGGCGAATCTTTGTAAAGCCGGTATCCTCACTCAAGGAGATTACAGGAGCCACTCGTTTTCACTTTTTCCAGGATAAAAAGGGAAAGGAAGCGCCCGGCCAGTGGCGGCCGCAACTTGTTTTAAAACTCTCCATGAAAATCTCTGCCAGCCCAGCCCAGCCCAGCCCGCCCACCGCGGCTGTTCCCAAGGTCTGGAACCCAGAGGGCTCCGGAGGAGGAAGGTCCCCCCTCTCCCCTGGAGCCCCCAGCGGGTCCTGCCCAGCAGTGGGGCTGCCCGCGCTCCCCAAAGCCCAGCGGAGGAGCCGGGGGGACCCCTCAAAGGTCACTTTCCTCCCTCGGAACACACCATTCATCCACCGAGGGTCATTGTCCGAGCGCTCGCAAGGGCTCTGCGGCGAAGGGGAAAACCTTGTTTTTCACTCGCGTAAAGGCAAAACGGCGGAAAGTTCAGCCACGCCACCCGAACCCCCCCTCCCCGTTTCACCCCTTGGCAACCCCCACCGCCCTTTGGGCCTCCGCTGGGAAGCGAATGGAAGGGCGAGCTGAAGTTTTCTCCATTGAGCCGGAGCTCAGGCACCTTTGATATGCTAATGCCCCCCCCCCCTTTCCCCCCTTCAACCGGCGAAGAATTCGCCCTCGCGTTAATTTCCGACAATTTCTGCAGAAGGATGCGAAATGGCACCTCTTTGCGCGGCCACCGACGAAAAGGAGGGAGCCCCGGGCGCCCCAGGAAACCCAACGGCACAACATGGGTTCCGCAGGGCTCCCTCCGCGGCGCGCAGGGGCGGTTCTGGGCGAAGGCAAACACACCTGCGCGCCCGCGGAGCTCCGCGCTGGCTGGCGAACCGCGTCCCGGCCCCAGCAGGGCGAGCGCAGACCGACAGCGAGGTGTTATTTTTAGAGCCAGACACAGCCACGGTGCCTCATGACACACTCTGTTTTCTGTCTCCAGATGGCCCCAGATTTCTACATGTGAAAATAAATAGAAATTAAAAAAAAAAAAAAAAAGTTGTTTCACTCCACAGCCGACAAAGGGCAATTTATTCCCTTCCTCAAAGCCCCCCACCGCACACACCCCCCTCCCCACCACCCCGCACAGTCTGGCGCATGGATGCTCGGTTGAGTTACAAAAATAAACCCGCAACAGGTAATTATTTACCGAACGGACGCAACTTTCCCTGCTGCGCGGTGCGCGCCGGCGAGCGCCCGAGCCGCGGCGGGGCCTGCTCCGCTCCGCGGGCGGACCCCCGGCCCCGCAGCCCCCGCGGCGGAGCGGCCACCACCACCGGCGGCAGGCGGGTGGGGGCTGCGGGGACCCGCCGCGGTTGCCGCAGGCCCCTCCGCAAGGCTGGAGAAGGGCGGCGGAGGCGCGGGGCGGGGGGGGGAGGCGGCCCGGCTCGGCTCCGCGGCGGCGGGAGAGCGGCCGTGCGGGTCGGCGGCGCCGCGGCCTCCCTGAGGGGCACGTTCCTCCTCCGGCGGCGGGATTGCGGGGGGCGGGGGGTGCGGGCAGCGGCCTCGGGCACCGGCAGACCCTCATGGAAGTGTCGCCTCGGTGGGGACAGAAAGGGGGGGAACAGGCGCGGGAAGAACCGAGCGGCGCGGCGGCGGCTCCGCTTACCTCTGCCTGGGAGCCGAAAGGCGGGCCGGGGGTGGCGGCGGCGGCGATGGAGTGGGGAAGGGAATCTCTCGCCCCGGCGGGAGCCGCGATCCGGGTCGCCCCGGCGAACGCAGGGGCTGCGGGAAGAGGGCGGCGGAGTTAGTCCCGCGTCTCCGGAGCGGGGAGCGGGCGGGCGAGCGGCGGGCTCGGCCGGGGAGCGGGAGGCAGGCGGCTCTGCGGCGGGGCGGGCTGGGGCAGCGCAGGGCAGGCGGCGGCGGCGTCTCCTCCGAGCAGCCAGCCGGGAGGCTCCGCTGGGGCTAAGTCAACATTTTCCTGCGGTTTCCGACGCTCCGCTCCCCACGAAACGTACGATGCAGCCAGGCTCCCGCACACGACAGAAAAATTTAAAAATAATAATAAAAAAAAACAACAACAACGAAATGGAGGGGACGCGGGCGCAGCGTGCCCAGCCTCCCGAGTCCTTGCTGTGCCGCGCTGGGGAGGCGATGCCCGCCGCAGGAGTAGCGGGGAACAACTCGGGAATGTTACAATGGACACCCCCCCCACCTCCCCTCTCCGTCTCCGCCGGGTCTCCGCCGCTCGCCCCGACCGGATTTACATCCCCCGGGATGACATTCCGGCCTCCGGCGGGGTGCGGGTCCGGCCGCTCCGCGGGTCTTCTCCTCCTCTTCCTCCCGGTGCTGCTGCCCCGCCAGCGACTGGGGACCGGGCGCCGGGCGCGGAGCTGGTGAGGCGCGCAGCGATGGGAAAAACGCAATACATACACACCAAAAAAAAAAAAAAAAAAAAAAAAAAATTCCCAATGAATTGTCTCGCAGCCTCCTTTTTTTCGCTCATGCACCTCTCCGTGTGTGACTGGGGATTGCGAAGTCCTGACACAGACTCTCCGCCGGCTCCGAACTGGAGTCACCTCCAGCCTCCTCCCCCCCTCCAATCTCCACCCCCTTCTCCCTCCGCTCCCCGCCCCTGGGCTCCGCTCATCGTATAAACAGATTATCGCGGAGGGCAGCACCGGAGAAGGACAAAAATCTCTCCCTTCCTGCCCTTCCCCCCCCCCCCCCAAAACCCCCCCACCTCCCCCCCCGCTCTTATCCCAGCCAAAGGCTAATACCAGCCTCTCCGCACCACAGGCCGACCGGATCGGCTCCGCGCCCGCGCAGCCCCCCCCCGCCGCACACACCGCCGCCGCGGAGCCCCTACCCGGCGCTACCGGGGCCCGCCGCCGCCGCCGCCCCCTCGCCCTTCCCCGGCGGCTGCTGGCGCGCTGCAGGCCGGCAGGCGGCCCCGCCGCGCCTCCTCCAGCGCGGCCGCGCAGCCGGACCTGCTCGGCCCGGCCTGGCTGAGCGCAGCGCTGCGGGGGGTTCTCCATCCACACCCCCCCCCAACCCTCAACCCTCCCCGTCTGTAAAATAATTCACCGGGAGGAGGGGGGGGGAGGCGGTGGATGGCAGCTCGCCGGGGCTCCCGCGGCTCTTTCGGCCCCTTCCCTTCGGTCCCTCGCCCCGGCGCCGGCCCGCGCAGCGCGGATCCTCGCGCGGCTCCTCCGCCCGGCCGTCAGGGCCGCAGCGCGGGGGAAGAGGGGTGGGCGAGGGCTGGGGGATGCTGGGGTTGCCTCGAAAGGTAGCGCGGCCGCGTTCCTTCCCAAAATCGCCTCTTAGAAACCAGCGTTTGGGGTTGTGGGTTGAGCAGCGGCTTTTTTTTTTTGTTGTTGTTGTGTTTTATCCTCTTTATGGATGCCAAACGCTGAGGGACCCGCTCTGCCCTTTCAGGAGGGGCAACCCCAACATCTCCCAGTGCTCAAGGTCAGGGCGAAGCAGTGGGGCAACCCCCGAGGGGGGCTGGGGGGCTCCAGGTAGCCCTGCCCTGACACCCCCACCACCAGCACCGTTTGGGGGTTCAGACGTCCCCTCCCAGCGCTGCCAGGGGACCCCCTCACCTGCAGCGGGCAGGACCCCGCAGGGCTGGCTCAGCCCTTGCGGGTGCAAAGCAGCGGGAGAATCCGGCCCACCCCGCACCAAGCCGCCCTTACCTCTGTTAGCGGGAGAGATTTAGTTTTTAATTTAATTATTTCGACTTCCCCGCACACCCGCGCGATTAACGTGCCTGTTCAGAAAATTGTGCCGTGTATTAAGAGAAAACATGAGATGTTGAAAAGGAAACCGGGTCCTTCAGGCCTTGCAACGGGAGAACAATATAGAGCTGGGCCAGGGCTCTTCAAAACCACGTTAAACTTCCGCCAGCACTAGCAATAATCCCAGGGATTAGGACCTAAAAATGATGGGAATATGGGCGTGCCACGGGCGGACCTTCCCCAGCTCTCCATGGCGGGGATGGGGAGTGGAAGAGCAGCCCAGGCTTTGGGGACCGCCGGAGCGAGCAGGGCGGCTTCGGGGGCCGGATTCAGCTGGGTTAAATCTGGAAGCTGCCGCAGAACCAAGCGCAGCATGGGAGGGCAGGAGCTCGCCTGTCTGTGTGGCAGTTCTGTACCTACTATATATAGTTAAAAGGACGGGTTACCGGGAGCAAAAGAGCAGGTTCTCTATTTTTTCCCCAGTTTTTAAGTCTTTATGTATGCCCAGTATAGCCGACTGCACTTTCCTGCTGAAAATATCCTTATATACGTCTGCATAAATCCTAAATAACCCCTCATGCATTTCTAGCGGAATTAAAGCGTACAGGCGCGTTAACGTATTTTGTTAGAAACTGATTTTTCTCAAAAGGGTTGGATGCATCTGTTACGGCGCCATGCTTACAAAGAGTAAAGATACACGTATCGATTGGCTATCGTTTTACCAGAGTTTTAAAATACATCATTAACAAATCCTACTCTTTTTTTTTTTTGTCGAATAAATGCAGTTGCAGACCAGCAGTGACAGCCCTGAGCCAACAGCCTTTTGCTTAGTTGGCGAGAGCAGGATTTAGCCAGAAAACAGTCGAGAATATAAGAATTACATGGGGTTGGTGGTTTTCCTTTGAGAGGATATGACAGAGGGGAATTCTTCTATTTGGAGCAAAAAGTCTGTTGGTTTCTGTAAAAATTTTTTTTACCCACAAAAAGGTGGAAAAGAACGGCAGAACTAGGCCTTGTGCGTTAACGTTTGCTGAAGTCAAAGTGAATTCACCTACGTGGATTCAGCTGCCGGACTGAAGTTTGTTTTCCCCCTTTTCATCAAAACCTTCTGGAATTGTATTTCCTTCTACATGCAGAAATGGAGTTTTACAACGCAAAGTTTTACAACTCCAAGTTGTAAACCGGAGTTTTAAACAATTGGTAAAAACGCAGACAGAGACCTCTTAGCATTTGTTTCGAAAACACATGCTTCCACTAATTCTCATTAAATCCGGATTAAGATGTAAGAATACCTGGCAGAGGTGTATATTCTTTTGGCAAGTAAAATACTATAATTCAAGCGATTAATTTCACTTCACGTGAATCAGCATCTGTTTATGCAACACAGGGAAACCATACACACACCTTCCCGTGGCATACGCGAATCTGACCCTTTCGTTTTTACTCAGCCATAATCATCGCCAGATTTTAATGTTAATATATAAGAAGGCATTCTAGGAAATCACGTTTCTTTCTGCCATTAAAACTGCTTACTGTTTGCTTTCTGCCATATAAAATATGCATTTCGTTCCATATGGACTCCACGAGGAAGTACAGACAAGTAGATTTTCCTTCAAATCTTGCTTTGCTTCAAGAGTGCAAACATCCTGCTGGAAAACACCACGAGAATCGCTCTATCTTAGCAAAGCCGTTTGATGACATTTTCTTTGCCCCTTTTACTGCTGCTACGTTTTGTGACGGGTCGGGTGAAGCGGGGTGCGTTGCCGTGCTGAACCTGCGGGATCGTCCCCTCGAAAACCAAAACCGCAGATAATTTTTGAAATAACCACAAGACCTGGGGATCAGCTGGCGTTCCTAGGGACTGTGTGTAGGGCAGCAACCACGGGGAAAGCTCTAACTGTCAGCTGAGTGCTAGGAGGAGGTGCATGGGAGAAAGATGATGTAACTTGTAGCAAAAATTAGCCAAATTGTGATGTCTGTGGTACAGTCTTGCAGACTCCATTAGAGATTTTTTTTTTTTTTACCGTAGAATTGCAGCTCACATCTGCCTATTCTGAAAAAGGTTAATTTAAAGCGTTTTAATATCTTGATAAATAATATTTTGTAGTGCCCTCAGTGTCAGGTCCCCCATGAGAAACGGTTTACACAGATTTTATGCAACCTATTTTTTTATTACTGGAGTTTTATGACTGAACTTTAAAGACGAGCGACTGACATTTCCTCCTGTCTGTCTGTACTCCCGTGGATTCCCTCCCGATGAACGTGTAATTAGACGTAACGCTAGCACAGACTGACAGAGGAGGTTGTACACATGTACTGCGGTAGCAGCCGCTCACGTTGGTGTCATATGAAGACACGGTTTAATTGGTGTAATGTGCAGACATGGGGGTTTTCCCATGGCACATGGAAAAGTAACAAACCATTACATGATTTTACCATTTCAACACAAAGCTGAAATGGCAAAATTTCGCTTGTTTTATTTAGGGAAAATCCCCAATTAATTCTGCAGACAAATTTATATAAATAAAGTGTGAATGACACAACCCATAAGAGGAAATATCCGATGCGTTGTCTTAAAAGTTTGGAAATACCTCTTGACAATTACCGGTCTTTTAAACGAAGTAATTGATTTCGGTGTCACTCGGGACAAAATGAAACCCATCAATAAAATAAGAGAATTCTGCAGCTGTTCCTAACAAATAAGTGCAACATGAATTTGCATTTTACATAGTTTACTTCAGCAATCAATGTTAATGACTCATAATCTATATCATTATTTAAGAAATGACAAAATCATTGACTTACTCATAACACTTGCTAATTGTTTTTAAAAATAAATTCTGTGCATGACTAAGGAAACACCCATTTCCATTTGCTTTATGTTAAATCAACATCTAGCCACTCATGGTGATTTCATTCAAAGAAAACAGAAGGAACACATTAGCCATGTGGTTAAAGAGATTGATGGGCTTCAAACATTTTAACCATGGATGGTTTTTTTCCCAACTGTAGAAACTCATGTTTTTAATTTAAATAGCTTCAAGAAAACGAAGATCATTTTATTCAACAAAGCTGATGTTTCTCATTTCTTAGGCAGAAATTAATTTGATTTTGTTTAATTAAGTAATATTAGGAACAACCTTGTTCACAGAAAACGCAGCTATGAAACAAAGGCGTGTGTACGCCACATCAGCTCGGTATTCTGAAACAGAATCTTTCTGTCACTTTAATAAATTGTAAGAGATCAATATGATTTTTACCAGGGAATTTAGGTGCAGTTTTTTATGCTAAGACATTGCAGCTGCCTCTCCGCTCCCTGACAGGTAAATCGGGGCGCGGCGGAGCCCAGCGGCGCAGGAGACGCGCTCCTTGCGTCGGGCTTTGGGCACGGGTGTGCGCCGGTGGGGAGAAGTTGAGAGTTTAATGCTGCAGGCGTTTGTGAAGGCCAAAGAGTTTTCGAGATTGAGCTGTTAGGAGTCACGCAGCAGAACACGTTTCAAAAGGGACGAGGACAATTCCCTGTTTCCCTACGAAAAGCTCAGCGCAGAAGCTGAAACGATCGTGCCAGGGAAGGAACGGCAGTGCTGGGCTTTTGGGGAAAGAGATATGTCAGGAGATCCCAGTTCTCCAAATAGTTTTGCACGTTTCTGAGTTCCCTTTTCGCTCTGTCTGCATAGGCGTTACTTCTGGGTTTGGGCAACAAATAGTGCTCTTTAAGCAGAGAAGCGAGGCCCAAGAGAATAGTAAGAAATTAAATCGATTTTTCTATTTAAAATAAATGTAATTTTGCCTGGCAGGTAGGGAGCTCCCCCCCGCCCTGCCCCTAACACAACTACCTTACACAATTTGCTGTGACTTTGCTAAATCTCTGTATGTCTCTCACTCGGCGATTTGCAGCCCGAGAAGTGCCCCGTGTCTCAGACTGGCGTGTGTGGAGGTCACTGCATGGTCTCACCACCTCTCCTCACCTCTTGCTACCCTGCTGCTTGCTGTAACAGCGTGGGGAGATTTGAAACCGAATGGGAGAAGGACTGGATGTCTGTGCTAAACCCCTGTGCCTCTTATGATTCGCTTTATCAAACTCCAGTGGCGGATCTGCAACTTGCATTCGCCACAGAGTGGTTTTGGCGATGATGTTACCCAGGTCACTGGTCACTCTCGTGGCGCTTGTGTGTCACAAAATGAAAGGTGATGCAAAAGAGGTGAGTAAAGAACGGAGAATTCAAAGGCAAACCATTGTATTTGCAAGTATGGGTCCATGAAGGCTTTCCTCTTCTTACCCAAGCAACGATAATTGCTTCGTAATTATCTTGGGTGAGCACCTAGGCACTAGTAATATCCATGTTCCTGGCAGCGTAGGCCAAGATCAGAAGATACATTCATCTTCATCTGCACGGCTCTACAAACCCATTAAGGTTTAGATGCCTATGGTGGGGCTAAGGTTTAAATTTACTTTCTTGAGAAGTTACGGGATAAAATACATCAAATTCTTGGACCGCCGGCCAGAACTCAGGCCTCCCCATCCCAACGGATCGCCCAAATCTTTACGCTGCAGAGTCACATTCCCTCTGGTGCTCTCACTTTCTCGCCCGGTGAATCCTGAGTCATTTTCTGCCCGGTGCATGATTTTACCAGAAGAAGTGGAGAACTTCTCCATCTCTAGTTGGGCTGTGGGTTAGAGAGCTGTTTAGCTGGGGAGAAATATGCGTTTGAATCCCTTCGGTGGGAGGAGAGAACTGATCCTGTTGCACACGCTTTGGGCAAGCCTCTAGCTGCCGGTTGTAGAACAAAGCTACACCTTCAGAAGAAAGTGGTGATTCCTGCTGGCTTTAGGGACAGCTGACTGTGCTGGTGGGTGGCAGGGGCTCTTGGAGTGTGGCTGTCACCTTCAAGCGCTCAGCTTGGTTTTACAGACAGCCTCAGCAAGGATGGAGGCGCAGAGCCCCTTAGGCTGGTTTATCTTGACTGGAGCAATATTCAGCATGGTGAGCGTTAGAGCTGTAGGAAAATTTACTATAAAACCATGGAAGTGCCTATTGGACAGAGACATCTTCCGCAGGTTGAAGCAGAGGGGAGGTTTAAACTTAAGGGCTTCAATTCCTTCCCCGTTTCTCTTGGGGAGTCTAGTTGTTGGAATTCTATGCGACGCCTACAAGAAAATCTAGTCCACGGTCACAATAATCAAGCTCAGAGGTACGGTAATAGGTGACGGACAGGAAAGAGCGGGGTGCTCACGATCAATCACGACCAGAAAAGAACCTCCCACTGGGACTTCCTCACCTCATGATTGCAGCTTTCGCATTCCCTCACTGAAAGGCGGGGCGCGAGAGCCATATTTGCTTCCAAACGTGCATATTTCGGTTCGCCTTCACTGTTCCCGCCGTGTGCCGCCAGGCGTTGCTCTGCAAGAACACGTGGCTTGTTGTTTTCTTTTTTAATGTGGGATTTTCCAGTGGTAGCTTTAATCAAGACGATGTATAAGCCATGCTTTACGTACAGCTCAGCTGGTTCTGCTTCTCGGTTTCCCGTGCCACTCTGGAAGTGCTCATAACCCCACTGGATCGGTGATACTTGCTTTGATTTTGTTTGGCGGCTTAAACCAAAGACTTGGTCCCTTGTATTTTTTTGATAAGAATATATTTTTTCCGCTTGGTACTGATTGCCATTGAAATGCTGACGGTTGCGTGATTGGCTCCCTCCGGAGCAGGTACCAGCGGTGCATCCGGGATCGCTGGTCGGAGAGCCCAGAAACAGCAGCACGTTCAGGCTCTCCCCCTCCCCGTCAACTCGTACATCGGCACGGCTCGGCAGTGCGTCTCAGCTGGCGCGGGCAGAGCACGGAGAGGGAGACCCAGGTTTGCTGCCAGGCTTAACCTCTTCTTGTTCGCCTTTTGTCACGCTTGTGTCACGTTGCCAGGTGTAGCTCTGGCAGCTGTAAGAACAGTCGTTTTCCTTCACCGAAACTGCCTATAAAAGCCTCTGTTTCAGTAATGACTTGTTATACATTACAAACACCTGCAGCACATGGGAATTAATATCACTAAAGTATAGGGATCAAAGATATTCCACCTTTTTTTCTTTAATTAAATGATCATTTACTTCTGACAGACCTCGATGTTTTTGACAAATCGTATTCGACTCTGATTGAAGGTATGGTTACGCCTTTCTAAAAACACTGCCGTCAAAGAACGGTATTGCTTCCATGTTCCTGTGGTGAGGAACAGCGATTGACTGCTCAGCACTACTGCTAATTATAAATATTAAAATATATTCAATAATTAATTAAGATGCTGTTCCCTACCTCACTATGAGCACTGGCTGCTGTTTGTTGACTAATCGGCACCAAAATACGATCTTTTCGTATTGAATCTGGTAAATCATAGCGCTGCATTTAACGTATGGTTAAGACAACCCGCTTAAGCTTTTACTGCGCGCTTGGAAAGCAAAGCGATAACTCCGGGAACGGGAGAGTTTCCTGCCTGTGCAACCACTGGATGTTACTGAAGAATAAACCACAGATTTGCACCGCACCGTTCAGGTGCCCAGTTTCGCCTTTCCGGTTGCTCCTCTCTGTACGGGCACGTTGCTTTAATTGGCTTTCTTTAGAAATTTTGTTGATAGTAAAATTAACGTGCAAATTCCCTATCAGTTGTGTATATGAATACAATTCCCTCTCAAATACAGCTCATTGAAATTAGCACTGGTAAAAGGTGAGATGCATATTCATGCAGTTATTTACATAAATCCCATTCAGCTTTATGCACCCTAAGCTTTAATGCAAAGTATCCACTACCGCGGGTAATTTTGGCACAAGCGACACAGCGCGTGAGTGACGTCTGACTTCCTCAAAGGTTGGGTGTCTTTCAATAAATGGATTACGTGAAGAGAAAAAATTCTATGAGAAATTAAATTTTTTACCTTGTCATTTTTTATGAATAAAGATTGAATTTAGTATTCTGCATATTTTAACGTTGCTGCTTAGTGCAACCCAGTTTTGAGTTCCCAAGGAATGTATTGGTCAGAATTGATTGCCTTGTGATAGTAAACCCTGCACATTAGATCCTCCATTGCGGTGCTAAAGACGGCCAAATACAGGCTAAAGTAGACCAACTCTGTTCTGCCGTGCAACTGAATTCGACTACGTTTTCGAGAAGATTAGTGCAAGTATGGTAACACATCGGTTCCCTTTGGGGAAACTAGTGTCTTTACAACCAGAAATTGAAAAGAGTGGTGTATTTCTCCAGCGAATCCCACCCAATTGGTTCTTTGCCAATTAAATAGATGGTGCCCAACGCCTGGTTTATGGCACAGTGTCAGACAGTGAATTAATCTGTTCGTAAACTAAACTTTTCAATAGGAACTATAGTATGAAGCGACTTATAAGGCAGTGTTCCCACTAGGCCACGTGGTAAGTTTTATAACAGCAAGTGTATACTGGGAATTGATCTATGCAGCACAACATTGTTATCAGTTCTGGTGACAAAAAATATCTTTTAAATCAGTTGCAGGATGCGTATTGATCCGCAGGTTATTTACTCGGACTGTAGCATGCTAACTGTAAGGCAAGCCATCAGGGCGTTATCTGTATAGGGTTGGGGAATTAAGGCGTCTTCCTTGTCGTGAAGACGTTTGCTACTAAAAATATAAATTGAAATCTACGGTGTGCAGGTGCAGATTCTACTTAGCAGTGCGGCTCTGTGTGCCTAAGTGACGTTTTCCCCGGTAAACAGAGGAGCTGCAAGGTCAGGAGCAGACAATGGCACACGTCTCTCAGAAAAATACGCTTTACCGTACGGACTCACCATTTTTATATTTCCCTTAGCCTAGTGCAGCAACACATTGTGACTTACAGCAGTCTCTCTTTTTCACAATTTTCCAGTTAATGAAAGTAATGTTTAAATACTCTGAAGTTAGATTATTAACTTCTACAAAATAGAAACAGATGTGTGTCTTAGTATGCCATTAAATTTATGATTTACATAGTATTCCTGAATACAGCTGAGCAGAGGCCAATGATTCTAATTTGCTCTAGATTTACAATAACCTGATCTGGTTTGTGTAAGCACTGAAACACTTTAAACAAAATTAGAAAGCCGTTGTGCTTTGTGTGATTAAAGATGCAATTCCCTTTGGGGTAATGAGAAGAGTTAGAACATGTTTCTTTCTTTATGGATGTTTCTATTATAAACACGAGTACCATATATTATGTATTTTTGTTACTATTTCCTTGTTTTTAATTATAAAATAAACTGATTGAGTTGTACTGGAGTTACACTGAAACAATGCCAAAGTCTAGCTAAAGAATGCATACAGAGGTTCATAAAACCCCTTCAAATTCTTCCAAGGGTCTTAAGATCTTGCTAGAAAAATGCGAGTCCCTTCTAGCTTGCAGGGACCAAAACATTTCTCCGATTTAAATTACCACACAATTTAAAGATTTATTTAAAAAGCTGACACATTTCTCAGCTTATTAAACTACATTAATGCACAAAATTGTACACCACAAAGTTCAGCAGATTCATAGCAAGTTACACCTGGAGACAGAGCTTTGCTTTGTCTAATGGCAGGAACGGCAGCTGGAACGAGGGCTATAGTTTAAAACGCCGTGTCTCTGTGGGTGGAGATCAAGTTGTGCTCTTGCTTCACTAGACGCTGAATTTTACTAAAAAGAGGCAAAATGAGATTGGATCTGTCAGATATTCATGCGAGAGGAATACCCTGTGTGTGAACGCATTGGGCCTGAATCAAAGATTCTGAAAATCAGAAGTTGGGCCTACAGAGACGTACGGATTCGGGGTTAGCTGGGAGCGAGCTATTTCCAAATTCTAATCTGTGACTCTAAAAAGGATTTCCTTTGGGGCCAAGACATACGTCATTTAGCACTGTAATTCACTTTTCACGTAGGAAGCCATAAAGCTTCTTGGGGACTTTTTATGATTTTTTTTTTTAAGGCTACCTCAACTATTCTTCGCATATTGCCCCAAAACAATGAAACAGATTTTATGAACTGAACCAGGCCCTTAATTTACATGGTCCCCAGAACAAAATATTATTTTGTATATTATGTTATTCAATTGCTGTTTTATGTAATGAGGATAATATATGCTCAATATTGTATACTCATATTTAATCATACTACAATATATGTATTTATATTTATCTTCACCTCTGATGCAATGTTTAATATTATTAATCCTTTCATTTTAATTATCTATAATTACCTATCATTAAAACAGGAGCATTAGCTTTTAATAAAAATTTAATCATACATTTACTCAAGCATAGGATCAAAATGCTACACACGGATGGGAGTCTTAAAAGTGATTGAATGCCTTCAATTTATTTGGTCACTCGCTCTTCCAGTGCACTTAGCGATTGCCATTTGTGCTGCACCCCAGAGGTCTCCGAGGGTAAGCTCCCACACCTACCACGCTCTTCGGCTTGGGATTCGTGTCGGGCGGTGGAGGAGCCACAAGCGTAGCTCTCAGCCTGTATCTTGCCCCACATCCAGCCCCCCGGCAGCCGCAGCGTGGGGTCCGTCACACGTGTTCTCGCATTTGGCCCTGGGCCAGGCACATATTTCATTTTAAGAAAGGATGAGGGTCGCTGTGGATTTTTCCTGGGGAATCTGACAATGGCAACTGGAATGAAAAAATGGGAGGCAAAAAATTTTCCCATCATAGCTCGAGGCTGAAGCGCATATCGCTGGGCTGGTTTTGTGGTTTCATCTGGGCTTTCTGGGAAGTGTTTCTGTGAAACCCAGAATTACCCATACAAGAGGTATGACAATAAGAGATTGGAAATGTAGGAACTAATTCAAGTTTAAGTTGTGTCTAGGGAAGAATTAATATTAGCGATTTGTTTGTTTCCCTCTTGAAAACAAATGACTATGGGTATGGAATAAATGACTGGTAGGCATGGATGGCTCAGGACATCGGAACCTTGCGCCTTTCACCTGTAACTTAACAGAAGCTGAGGCCCCACTTCTGCAAGCGCATGGGAGCAGACTTTTGCTGAACCAAGAGCGTATCCCCAGTCCCACAAATACTTGTGCCTCTTAAACCTCATCAACAATATTAACTTAGAAATCACAGCTAGAGGGACTCGTGCCATCTTCATCTTGCGTGAAAGCGGAGGGTGAGTTTTGGAGGAGTTTTTAATTGTTCTGGTGAATCCATCCTAAGTCACTGAGTCCCAGAGCGTGGAATTGTGTTTGCAGCAAACCGTCGTTCGAGGAGCCCTCTGTGATTAACTCGGAGACTGGAGGTAAAAGCTGCAGATGGGAATTCCATATGTCTGAGGCAAAGCACCCGAAAGGAAAGCTCGCGTTTTAATGACAGAGCATGGGATGGCCATTATAGGAATATATTGTGTTGATAAAAAGGGAAAACACCTGGTCAACAAAGGTTTTGTGATATTTTTTCGTATTAGTTATTTTAAAGTCATATTAAGCTGCCGGAAGACTTTGGTTCGTTATGAACACGCTGTTTCTTAGAGATGCTCGGTGAGTCTGGATGCACTTAGCATAATTTATTTTCCAATCGACTCTGAGTTGCCCAGACCTACTTCAATAGAAGTCAACTTTTTTTTTTTTTCCCCAAAGAGAATTAAATCAAGTTTAATTTCTCTTCAAAAAGAGACTTACTTAGATTTCTTAATTGTCAATTTTCTTCAAACAATTACCGCGTGACAACATTTTTTAATAAATGAAAAACCAATAAATTTTGTGATTCCTATATTAAAGCCTGCTCCAAAAACATGTGTCTGCTGCAATTACTCAGCAACTCAGAGTAAGTGGGAAGTTCAAAACTGTATTTATATTGGTTTTGAACCTTCCTAGTGTGATTTAAAATTACCTTATCTCAAAATACATTTAAATCGCGAAGGGGACTGTATTTTAAATGTTTCTGTGGCTGGAAGGCTTCCTACGTTGGAAAAATATTAACTAAAAATACAATGGACCCTTTTCTACTCTTCTCTTTGTATGTCCCGGAGCTATTTCATGTTAATATTGACATGGGTAAGACGATTCAACAACCTCCAGCGTGGTAACGAGGCCATTTTGCAATGCCTCTTTTGTTGAGCAATGAGGCTGTGCAGAGAAGGGCAGGTTTTGGCGGTTTGGTCCCTGCCATTCTGATCACTCTATTGCCTAAGACTCAGGTCAGAAAGTTTTAAGTGCCTAAAATCTACAGCCTGCCTGTTTGCAGAAAATGCCAAAATAGAGATTCCAGTAGAAATGCGTAGGAGAACTTTCCAGCGTCTGACAAGACATTTTTTTTTACTTATGCCGGAGCGGTCTTTGTTGAAGAGCTTCTGTCTTCATTATTTAATTTCTTTGTGGAGCTTACAGTCAACACGATCCCGTTGAGTTCTTTATTTAATATGTTTCAGAGCACAGGACACCTGCCGACTTCTTTAATAACGAGTTGTCCTCAGTTGGCTTATATGTGAAAACTGTGCAGCAGAGGCAAGTAAAGAATAACCTTAGACATTAAGGCTGATTCTATTAAAAAATAAAATAAAACTATGTCCAGGCTCCACACCCGAAGTCCCTAAAATAAATTTGCAAGGGCTTTTCACAGCATGGAATCCAGGCGGATTTTTTTTTTAATTGAATTCTGCTCCGGGTAAGTGCAGCTCCGTGGAATTCAATTTCCATGTAGGCTCCCAGGAAAGAAATACATGCTAAGTATTTTTATTGCTAATGTTCTGGATTTAGTTTCTTAAGTATTATTTAGATTTGGCTGTGGCCAGAGTTGCTCGTGTTTACCGTAACACAGTGCTCTGTGCCTTTCGTTGGAGAAGGGACTCTTTAAAAAGGGATTGGCTAAAGCACAGAAATTTAACCATGAATAAATTCCGGGGCTTTGTATTGTATTAATAAGGCTCAAACTCTACTCCTTTGTACAAACCCTGTGAATTCGATGGAAAATCTCCATATTCCCAGTTCAACTTTTATTTTTTTGTCCCACTTTAATATATTTTCCCTACTTTGTTGGAAGCCTCTTTCGCACTGCGTTAGGAGAAGTGTGAGGAAATACTGTTATAGAGGAGTCGGGGAAGCCCAGCAGCTCTGCAGTTCGCAAGTGAGGGAAGAAACCCTACTAAGATCGGGGAGTCCTGCTGCTGCTCTGAGCGGATGGTAACTAAGACAGAGAAATCGGACTTTCACCGATTAGTTTATCTGAATTGGCTTTGTTCTGCACTCATCCACATCATTTCTCCCATACATCTTGCACTTCTGCTGAAACACATTATTTTACTACCACCCACGGAACGTGGGTGACGGGCAGGAGGTATCTGACGAGTGAAAACTGCGCTCAGCCACTGTTGGCTCACGCTCGGGTGGGTTCTCTTAACCAACAGAATCTTTAAAAAAAGCTTTTTGCCTTGCAACTATAAAGAAAACTGTTGACTGTCAAGGCAAGCTGTTAAAAGGGGTAACTTTTATTTTAGTTTTTTAATGTGAATCTTTGATTTCAGACAAAAGGCATTCTCTGAACCGGAGGTTCAGCCTTGTTAATGATTTCACGTTACAGCCAATACATTAAGCAGCCTTTATCCACGCTTGGTGTTACGTGGAGGATGCTCGCCTGGTGAAGGAACACGCGCTCCCACCTCGGATCCTGTCACAAAACTTGGACCTAATCCAAACTGTGCCCAAATCTGTGTCAGAAAACAGGCGCTGCACTGCTCGTATTTAAATCTACTTCCCTTTTCTCTAGGAGGAAATGGCTCAATTTACTGTATCGCCTACTGTAGGTAGTCTGGAATATGTTACTATTATACCCGTCTCTCTATTGCCTGTTTGTATCATACTGTTGAAGAATCTTTAAGCGTTAACAGAATCATTATATTTTAGTGGTGTGTTTTTTATAGATAAGCTTGTTGACACAGGTGTGAGGTTTATTAATACTTTGGTTAAGTTTGTCGGGAAGTTAGGGTACGGTAGAGATCTCTGCCTCTTTAAACTCTGTCTTGCGACATCTTGTGCACACAGCCTCTTCTCAAACTCTGCTTGTGAGTGATCGTTCTGTGGTGCTCAACAATCACAGTTTGCTTTTCTGTAGGCTCAGTTCGTGCTACGCGATGTCCGCCGTCGCTGGTTTTGTAAACAGGTTTTCCCGGTGGCTTCAAAGAACTGAGACAAATCACCAGCTAATCTGCGGGAGGAGAGCGAGCGGGACAGCCTGCGCGTGCGACTACCGAAGGCTTCGAATCCGGACGGGTGCTGGACGACACTCAGGGCAAACCCAACCCGGAGAACCTCTGTGGCGCCACCTCCTTTGGAAGTTGCGCACGGTTTACTCCTCAGTCTCGGTTGTCGCTCAGATCTCACGGGAACGGGGTGGGTGAGGACTCAGCGCCGAACCCAGCAGAAACCTCCCGAGCTGAGCCCGGCAAAGCAGCGCAGTTTCAGGGGGAGGTGCGAGGACGGGCCCACCGGGCCCCTGCGCCCCTGTCTGCCTGCAGCTGCAGTCCGCCAAGACGATGCTGGATGGGCTCGGGTCTGGGAAACAAGAGAGGCAAAAATATTTGTGCAGGACTGGCCAGGGATTCGGTGGGGATTCAGGTCTGCTTTCCCGCCAAGCGGGAGCAGGAGTTGGGCGGGCAACGCGGCGCTGCCCGGGCCGGCCTTTGGGCTCCCAGCTCCGTCGGGGCGGCCTTCAGGAGGGGGCCGGCACGCTCCGAAGGGTTTTTGTCACAGCTCGCCTTCTTTTTACGCTGTGGTAACTCTGCGTGGCGCAGCTACGCTGCCCACAGACAGAACGATGCGCGTTTTTTCACTTCGGCTCGTGTCTCTCCTTCCCGTGCTCCTCACGATTATTTTGTAGCACATGAGGAAAAATGTTTATGTTCTGTCTAATTCAGTCTACGTAAAATGTTAAAAGGTGACAGTCTCTTCGAACATTGCTGATCGCTACTTACCAAAGTATACTTTAAAATTGTGAAAACAAATGCTTTGACCTTGTGAGCTATGGAAATATTTAAAAAAACAAATCTGCTATGCTTTTTTGGCTAATAGTTGTGATTTGCATAGTTGAACCTTGAATGCAGTATAAATAGCGACAGAATCCAGCTTGGCACAATGCCCAGCAATGTTAGGGTGCCAGACAAAAAAGCGGGTCAGCCACTTACCAAGTAAGTCATTCTGTCTCAACAAGGTGATGTCTAACAAAGAAGCTACAAGGCTGAAGACAGATAACATATTCAGCTGCTGTTCAGAAAGACAAGAACTTTTCATTTATCGGGATAATCTACTGCTCGCAATCAGTACACCGAGTGAACTCCCTCTTGCAGGAAAGAGAAAAGCCCATCAATTGTTTTTGCTAATTAAGATGAATATTATTCCTGTGAAATGAACCAAAAAGTTCTGTGTAACCAGAATCCCAAAAGAGAGCTATAATCTAAAAGAATAATTGCACAGAGTTTTAATTGAGAGGAAAGCGAGAACTCTTTTTTTTGTCTCCTTGTTTTCAGCTGCGATGGTCTTCCACGTATGTCAGGGGGTCTTTGATGTTCTCAGTTTCCCTCACGTGATTTTCCAAGTATGAAAAGTTGTGGAATTAAAACTTCCTGACAAAATGGTTGCGTATTTATTGAAATGCTACCAGTAAACGTTACATATTTAGGAATATTTTGAGGTAACAGGTCATTTATTAACATATATAGAAAAAAGCCAATTTTTTAGATTAAAATCTAGATGTTGTGACTGTTCATAGCAAGTGCATTTAATCTTTACTCATTAAGCACAGCTAGAGTTAGAAATAAGATGGAAAGTGTATTTTCTTGAAGTGATATTAATTATAGTCAACGTTTTCTTCTGTGATATTTATCTTGTTTTTAGGATTAAAAAGAGCCTTGCAATGTTGAAAGGGAGTAATATGACAAAGCTCAGTGTCCCATTCCTTAAACAAAAGACACCCAACTTGAAAAGTATATTTGTATTTGAATTCGTGTTTACATAAAGGAGATCCACAATCAGCAGAGTAACCCTGTATTCCCGAGCAAGTCGGGGAAAATTCATGGAGGTGTACATGGTTACATACATAAAAATTAATTCTCCCCTCGAATAATCTATTACTGTCTTTGTTGTAGTAGCCCGTAGGGTCCAAGCCTCTCTCCTACCTTCCTCGCTCGCACTGTAAATCGCACAGTTGGCCTCAAAATAAAAATAATTATAATTTCCCTTAACGTGCAAATTCAGGGTTAAAAATTACCTCAAATCAGGATACTGGCTGAATACGTTTGTTTTCATGAAAAATGAAAGGTCGTGTCTCTCTCCCGCCCTTCCCCCAAGCCTTCTCCCCCAGCTCAGCCCCAGGCTGAAATGGTTTTAAGTGGGCTAAAGCTGCTGGTAAACACTTGCCTCTGACAACGTTATTGCTTAACGAACGTCGCAGGGAAGGGGGTACGAGCGCAAGTGTCTGGCTGGGGCTGCCACCTACACGCCAGCCTTGAGCCAGGGACCTACCGCTCGTAGGCAAACACAGACAGGAGAGACAGGCCCTTTGATGGTTTAATCCCAAACATACTTAACTGTCATGTAGTTAATCTTTTTGTTTAAAAATGACTCTTGCATTCTTCTGGAACGTTTTTATGTTTGCGGATGAAGGAGGTTAAACCTAGTTCTCAGGCCTGTTTGGACTGGTCTTTTTTTATTATTATTATTTTTACTTTTCCCCCCACTTAGTTTGCCATGACTTTTCCCTCTCTTTAACCACAGATATGCCCCTAAAGGATCCCCAAACCTGGTAGTTCTGAAGCACCCCCTGTTAGGAGGCAGGCAAAATGACATTGCAGACTTGGCCGCAGCAGACCTCATTGTTATTATCGAAGGAGTAGATCTACAGGTCAAACCCAAGTGTTTCAAAACAGCTTCACCTGCAGGTTTTACTTTCCTAGAAAAGGAATTTCAAAGAACCGCGCCCCTTCCATGTTCATCAGCGATCGTCATCCTTAAAGTTCACCCTAAAACCAGTGGTTCGCTATCGGTTTTCTTTAACACTGGCAACTTTGATACAACAATCAAAGACAACAAAAAAACAGTCCCACGTATTTTAAATCTGTCATTGTTTTAAGCTCTTGCGCATTAAAGTTTGTGAATAATCTCCTTTTTTAAAGGGTCTTGAGTTCCTTTTGGGATTAGGTGGAAGATCTTTCAAGTGTAACACGAAGAAGCAGTCACATTTCAAGTCAGAATTTGTGCTCCGATGGGATGTTTTTTGAGTAATATTTCTTTCCACTTTAACAGTAGTTTCACTTCATGATGGTTTTATGTTGATTTCAAACTACATTTTTATGTAGTGGGAAAGAATTTTTTTTTGTAAAGTGAATGCCCAAGACCTGTTGGAAAACATTTCTCCTTGGCAACGTACTCACAGGATTCGGTATAGTTTGCTCAGAAGTGTTATTTTAGGATGACCTTTACACATACAGTGTGATGAATTTTTCTTTTTATTTGATTGTAAAGATGTTACGATCAAGGGGCAAAATAAATATTGCCTTTTTCAGCCATGAAAGAAAAAAAAAGAGAACGACAAATGAAACCATCTTTTCTAAACAACACGATAGCATGCAGAAGGGATGTCTACATTCGGAAACTACATATTTTTAAATTCACAGATACAGCAAAGCCCTAGTGAAACATAACAAAGATCAATTTCATACAATTCGAATAGTTACACATGCTGTGGAACTCACCCTTTCCCAGCCTAAAGAAGAGAGATATTTATGATCTTCCCTGATAGAACAATGTATTTATGTTTATGGGTATTTTATACATAATAATAAATGGCTAAGAAAATAACAAGTAGAGCCTTCTGGGGTCAGCAGGGTTTCTAACAAGGATGTTGAATCCTAACTTATTTTCTTTTGAATAATTAGCATAAGGTTCTGCAAGTCTTTTCTAGGTAGCCTACGGGATTTGAATATTCAAATATTTTCAGTTGTACAAACCATATAATTACGAAATTGTACAGCACAGTTATTTCTCAAGCAATTTGGCAATCTTTTCTTACAAGAATTTTCCTTATGTTCTTTGTTATCGAAAACAGAAATAGCTTTCTGCTTACCATTCTGGAAAAGATGGAATTCATCATCCTGCCATAAAGACCCTAGAAAGCAAAGAAAATGTTATTAGTTATTATACTCTTATCTGCAGGGATTCTAGCTGCCAAACAATGCATCAGCATCAAAACAAAAAATGAAAATATGTGTTCACATCATAGATCAATAGTTTAATGCAGCTCAGAATATATATTACATGTACTTAGCAGGTAGGGGATTAGAAGGAAGCAGAGGCTGTTGTGCCCCTCTGTATTTAGAGCTGCGTGCCCGCTGGAGCTCCTCCGCGCAGCGCTCATCGCACAGAGGCAGAGGGTCTGGGCATCTCGCTTGCGATTGTGCTGTTGACAACCAAACCATGGGCTTGCTGGCGCCCTGCTGCGGAGTGGGAGAAGAGAGGGCAAAGCACGTGCGTGAAGGGTTGAGGTGAGAGGAGACAATTACCAATGAAAAGTTAAAGATCTTCTTCTTAGCTCATTAAGAAATCAATATTATGAGTTTTTCTTCAAAAATTTCACGGTTATTAAAATAATTAATCAGCCTTTACGTTTTGCTTTGGACAAAGATTGCTCCTGGGTTGTAAGTTTGCAATGGATCGACTGAGAAAGCGCTGAGATCCCCCCCACCTCATCAGCATGCCTTAACTGTGAGGTGGGAATGGAAGCGTGGGTACTGGTTCTCTCGCTTTTCTTCCTTCTTTTCTGTTATCCCTTTCAGTCTGTTTTATACCTGACGTCGTCACCATTCTGTTTGCTGTCGAAAGAAAGGAATCCCTGCTCCCGGTTCCTTTAGCTGACGGCTGAACGGAGCGCGGGCAGTGTCACTCAATACCTACGTGGAGAGGATTTTCTCTGTTCTGTAACGCCTTGTGCTGTATGTCCCGATTGTGCAGTTGGAGAATAAAAAGTTTTCAGGACAATAGGCTAAATTCTGCTGTCGTTTCTCACACAGAATACAACCTCACTGCTGCTGAAGGGGCCGGGGTTAGGTACAGAATTGCCTGTCTGCCTCATACGTGGCTGTCAGAGGTAAAACAGTTTTAGGCCAAAGAAGGGAGAATGTTTAAAACCCTCTTGTTATTCTTAACTATTTTCGTTCTTTGAGAAAATTGAATCCTAAAGTAAACATGCAAGGGAGACAATTAAGGAGTTTGATTTCAAATTATGTTTAGAAAATGTTACTACAACCAAGAGAAACAGTCACAAACCACTTAGGTAAAAAACCGCTGACGTCTAGGTAGGGCTATTACCTTTGAAGAGGAAAACTGAAAACTAAACTAAATGACAGATTGATCCCAAGTTCTCACGATGTCCACATCTACCGCTGGAGGAAACAGAGGTATTTACAGGTAAGGGAGTGTCCAGATAGAGAAGAATTCCCCGCTACAGTACAGGAGTTGTTTGTGTTCCAGGAGTTTA
Organism: Leptosomus discolor; assembly: GCF_034619465.1. Classification (NCBI taxonomy): domain Eukaryota; kingdom Metazoa; phylum Chordata; class Aves; order Leptosomiformes; family Leptosomidae; genus Leptosomus; species Leptosomus discolor. The sequence continues at coordinate 84,089,388 of NC_141393.1, forward strand.
CCTTGGGCGAAAAGGGAGTTTCCAGGGTTTTCAGTGCTGCAGAAATTCAGACTTAATCTAGGCTGCAGCACAGCACAAGATATAGGGAGCCTGGATAAAGCTAATGTAAATTAGAACAGTCCCCGAGGGCTGCTCTAATTTACGCAGAGATTCATTGGCCTGTATCCAGCCTTGAATCTGAGCATCTACAGAGATGGCTTAAAGCCACTTTTGCTCCGTTCTTTGTGGCCTGCATCTTCTGTACGGTGCTTCGTGTGAGACGTAGCTCAGAACACCTCTTCTGCCTCATCTGTGAAGTGCGGGAAAATCGGGTCCCCCTCAGCCAGAGAAACAGTATTTCACGTAAGCTTAAGTCGAACCCTTTGAACATCCATCTCAGCTGAGCCACGTTCCCACAAAGCACTGGCTTCTGCCTCCTTCCCGGAGCTCTTTGCTCCTCAGCCCTCGCAGTGTGCAAACCGTGCTGCTTGGGTGGGGCAATCATTAACCCGCTGACAAAATCCCTTCGCTTCAGCAAAGCAGTAGTTGCCTTTCCTACGCGCAGCGTTTGAGTCCCCCCCGCCACAAAGCCATAATCATTTCTTTTTCCAAAGCTCTTTGTGAACTGATAAAATGTCCCCGTTTCATAAATGAACGAAAGTTCTCATTGACTTCGAAAGGAGTTCTGGTCACAGAAGGGTAGATTTTGCCTCTAGTTCTCAACTGCTTGGTTGGTAAGACTCCACAACCTGACGTACAACATCATGAGAGATGAACTGAAAATTGGCCAGGAACGTCGTGAGATAGGAACTGAAAATTGGCCAGGAATTCAAGCCTCCAGACAGGGACACAAGTTGTTCAATACTTTCACACGAGCATCCCTCTGAAGTCGTTGCAGCGGTGTTTGTGCTTGAAGCTTGTTTGAACTACGGTTTAAATCCTTACGTGGATTCAGCTGGAAGCAAAGCGAGTTCAGTGTGACAGCTAATGTATGAGCTCTTTTTGGACACAAATAGTTTTTAATAACAGGTCATTTGCTGATACATAGAATATGGAATTATTAATTTAGAAGTGAGTCAAGGCTCCTCCTAGCTTTTGCTTTCACTGGCTGAAAGACATAGTCTGCGTGGCTGTGGGTGTGACCACCTGGTTCTCAAATTTTGTTTAAGAAATTTTGATTTCCTCTTTTAAAACCAGATTTCTCCATGAATGTTGCAACGGCTCTCAGTGTCTCTGGCCCCGGCATTACAAATGTCACCCCCTCCCCCCCGTTCAGCTCTGAGGTTCCCGTTTGCTCACTGCAGTTTCTCCATCGATCCACCAACCCGCCTCTTTCTGATCGCTGGCTCCTGAAGAGGGCAGCACGTTCTAGACAGTGTTGAAGTGAGAGCTTTGAGGTGACAGCCCAGGCTTCACTGTACACAGAGGAGGGGGAATAAAAAACTTTCTGGATATTTTCTGTAGGCGGTTCCCATGATACAATAAGTCGGCGGAGTTCTAGGCTGTTACAGACCAAGGTCAAAACTGTATTTGATTATTAAAGAGAACATTCAAATTAGCTACCTGAAGCAATGCATTTAGAAAGGGAGCAACAAAATACCAGCAAGGAGTACTTCCACGAGGAATATGTTTTATCTTTAACACTGTAGATAACTTTTCCTATTGGCAGTGCGTTGACTATCAAAACTACTAAAGGGGTTAGATTTAATTATCTCACTTCTTTGCACATTTCATCTCAATTGCTATGGCAACATTCAGTTGCCTCAGCAGCAGCGTACACTTTAATCAGATATTTCCTCACTCATTTCTCTGTGCTCCACAGCAATGTAGTCAAATTTACAGGCAAACCCTGATGCATCTGATAACACCTCTTAGGAGTTAATGCCTAGGTTTCCCCTGCCCCTCACCCGTAGCCACAAACATTTCTAGAGAGTTTTGCACCCTGATGACAAAGGCTTTAGGAGATGAAAAGTGTGTATACTTTGAATCTTCCCTACTTCGCTGATTTTATGGTGTTTTCTGCCACCACTCCCTTTTTCCATGGCTTCTATTTCCTCGGGAACCCATCACGCCAAGCTCTGGTCCCTGCTGGAACTCTTTCAGGGCTGAGAACAGGAAACACAATGATCGGGCAGACAATATGGTTCCTCCCATATTCCACCCTGCCCTGAAAAGCTTTCTCTTTGATTACTCAGCCCTGATTAAATGCCTCATCAGAGTATGTCATAGTTCTTTAAACTGCTTGGCCCAGAAATCAGGAACACAGGCTAAAAGAAAAGTGCTTAGGAGCGATGAGCAGATACTGGGGACTCCATACTGAAATGTGTCAGTGAGAAGAGTCAGGAAGCTAAAAGTACACGGGGGTTACTAAATTCAGGTTATGGGAAGTCTTGATATTTCTGAGGTAGAATATCATTTGGTTTGAAAACATGTCGCCAGCAAGGTAGAGTGGGAACAGAGATAAGTTCCTAATGGTGCCCAGCTTCTGTGGTGAAAAACACATTAGGAATGCATTAGATGGATTGAATTAGACTGGATTGTAGTCAGACGTGTAGGGAAGGAGGACAGACGTAAGGCACTAAAACACAATTCCGCATATTCTGAGGATTGGCTTTAAATAGTCAATTAGTTGATTTTGCTTTTTTTTTTGCATTAAAGGAAATATTTGACACTGCTTTTTGCTTCTACATGCATTTTTCATAGCTGTTCATCTGCTCACATGTAATGAACTCTCACGGCTCATTTTCAAATCAGGTCTTGGATTAGTGCTGGCTGAAAGATGTTTGGAAACTCTGGGTAAGGACAGAGTTGACTTGGGCCACTGGTGTCCCAGAGAGGTGTAATGGAGTCAGAACTACTCTACCTCTTGTCAATGATAAACACTTGATCAGCCTCCCCGACCACGGGACGTGAAGTCACTCCCTAGGGTTTATCTCCATGTGAGCCATGGCAGCTTTCCTAGGGGCTTCATCACTCAAGATACGAAAAAAAAAACCAAACCATAAAAGCATCAACTGATTAGAAAAATACAGGAAAAAAATGTGCCCAGTGTGCTTTTCGTACCTGACGAGGGATCTGGTCATATATAACATGAACGTCCACGTTGCATGGGATGTCTGCTGAGGATCTGCAGAGACTTTTCCAGCTGAGGTGCTGAAGCCTAAGATTTGGGGGCCCATGTCACATGACAGCACTGTCTCCTGATCCGTCACTGACACTGTTGTATTTTTAGGGCTCTGAAGGAGAAGCTACAAGTTACGGAATCTACAACGCTTTTTCACATCAGTACTTCTGCAGATGTACACATATACCCTTTGAAATCAGTGGGTCTAATCTTATAAATGAAAACTATTTATGTTTGCAGGGCTGGTCCCAGTAGTTTAAAACAGGTATTTCCCTGCAGCTTTGTATATGTAATATTAGCTTTATATATAGCTATACACTGTAAGTTTTAATAACGTGTCCAAACAACATTTCTGCCATAGAGGATGCAAAGATCGTTTAAAGTTCAGAGTTTGCCATTCTTTACTGAAGCTAAAATTTAAAAAAAAAAAAATCAAAACTTTATACCTAAAAAATCCAATATCCGTGCAGAGCTGAAGACTGCAAAATATTTGTGGCATAACTTGTTCCATTTAAAGAATTCGTTTAAAAGTTGATTCATGTAACATGGGAAGAGCTATGCTGATTTCCACCAGCTGAGAATCTGGTGCATAGTCTTTATAAGAATAATAATTTAATAGTGGTGAAATTATCTATGCCATATACAACTGGAACTCTGTGCCAAGCAATATATTCCTTGTTGGAATAGTTTATAAACTGGAGACTTTCGTAAAAAGATATTGCAAACCCCCCCCCCCCCCCGAACGGTGCCTTGTCGTTAGAGGATGCCTTTTGGATCTTGCAGGATTTTCCTGCGGTACAGAAGAGAGGAAATTTGACTTTATTCTTTATGGGCTCAAAGACCATATGAAGCAAGATGCATGAAACAGAAACCATCAGAAAATACAGAAATGGACGGAGTTATTAGATGTTCCTCTGTACACATTCCTGTTTAATTTGTTAATTTTAGGAATTTATACCTGAGGTAAAGGCTGATATATTTGGTATTATTCATGTACATTTCCCATGAAAATATTCCAGTTCTGGAACATATTTTCCTATCCTTTTGATTCTTGTCTAGGACTGTATGAACGACCTACCCAACCAATGTCAGGAATAAGTCACCTGTACGAAAACAGACTTGTTAAAGAATTTTAAACTTTATCAAGGACTTTACCTGTTTGTGTTCATTTGTAATCTCTAAGCCAAGGCATGCCGCGCGGTTCCGTAGGGGACACGCAGCTCTTACTTGGTTTCTTATCAGCAGTTTACAAATTTTTGCCATGGGTTGCCTTTAATAGTTTGTCTCCTCCCTCCCTTGCCTTCCTTCTCCACGTAGGTTTTCCCTTAGTCTCTGTTTTACCCTAAACCCACCCCTTCCCTCATTTTGAGACTAATAACCTACATTTTTTATAACCCCCAAAACCTCACGTCAGGACCCGGCAGGGTCCCCTTTGCAGAGCTCCTGGCACCCTCCCGCTGCCCAGCACCCCGCTGCTGGCTGCAGACCCCTCTCCAAGCGCTGCTGCACGCCAGGTACCCATCGTGGCGCCTCTTCCTCACCCACCGAACCGGACAACGGCGCGGGACAGCCGCCCGTCTCCCCCCACCCCGGCTCTTTGCAGCCTGCGCGTCTCGCCTCGAGAAGAGGACACGGAGTCTGGCACCGGTGGCTGCTGCAGCTCCGTTTTTCGTACGGTTGCTGAAGAAGGGAGACGTTTGTGTGGCGGAGAGGCAGGGTAGCGTGAGGGGAAAACTCAGAAGCTGAGCCAAGCTCTCCAGAGTTTCATTTTTTTTTTGATTCCCACTTCCAGGGGCTCAACACATTCTGCTTCTCCCTCTCTGTCCCCAGGTTAGAGACTCACCGCTCGGTATATTGCTTGGAGCAATTTCTGCTCAGTTCTCGAGTCACTTAGTTTCAACTCTGCTCGAGTTTAAAGACCCTTTTCATGAAGCCTAATCAATACAGAGTCCATTTTCCTTGTTTATGCAAGTGACTGTATTATTACTTTTTTACAGCTTAACCAAGCTGGAGAGCAGAACTACTGCAGAGGAGGCACTGCTCGGTTTTTATGTACCTTATGCACACACACACACATCCGTACATCTATGTGTATTCAGAATTTATGTATGCTCTTACTGTAGCATTAATACTCCCTAAAGGTATTATTATGTTGTTAGACAAATTAAAATTAAACAAGAGGTAAAAGTGCACTTGAACTGAAAACTGTTGAAAAAATGCCTACAGGCAAGACAGAAGCGAACAGCAGGAATGTATCCAGCTGTGTGTGCCCAGGAGTTCCTCTGTGCTCCCGTTTCTGCTGCAGGAGATGCAATTTCAAAAAAAATCCAAATAGGTGTTGGGACTTCCAAGCCAAATGACACGCACGTTTTTTTGCCCGCCTTTAAGACGAAAATGGAGGGGATTTCTGTCAAACTCATTAAGCTACAGGGCTGAGCAGGGAGAGGTGGTGGGAATACGTAACAGAAGAGCCCAGAAACAGCGAGACAGAGATCTACCCGGGTCAGAAAGCGATGGCAGGTAGTTTTGCTGACCAGCACATCTAATAACATCTGGAATCAGTGAAGTATGTCAGATCAGCTTTGAGAACTTTTCTCAAAAATTCTCTCCTGATATGGTATTTCTAAAACTAATCGCAAAAGAGGCCTTTTTTGTACCGGGGGACTCAAGGGAATCCCGTAAAGAATACCTGAGATGTGCAGAACCGGCATGGCCAAAGGTCTGCGTGTTGAGATCGAAGACGCCACCATAAAACGCAGTAGGAGCAGGCGCGGAGGATACAGACTAAATCTGGATTTGCAAATCCCATTTTCTGCGGGTGCAAGTGGATGCGCTCATTAGTGGTGAAGGTGAACCAGCTGAATAGATCGTTTATCTTTGTGGGTAAAATTGTCAGGTTTACTGCTTCCCCTCGTTCAAACCTCAAAACAGCGTATGTCACCGTGGAAGAATCTGCTGTGTAAATTATTACGTGTTTTGCACTGAGAAAGAAAAACGAGACGGCCCGATATCCCAGTCACATAATGAAATAAGGAACTGTACTCCAACCAGTTAATTCAGTTATTTTCATGACAGTGTTATCCAGCAGTTATCACCATGACAATGCACCTTTGTTGACTTAGAAGTGCTCAGAAGTCAAAAAGCATTTGGACCTGGAGACGAGGATATGAAGACATGGTAGGAAGGAAGATTAAAAATGTAATTCTGTCTCATTTTTACAATACAGTAATCCCAACGGCATCCCTGGAAGTACTCCCAATTTGCTCCAGGACAAAAGAAAGCATCTCTTCCTCTGATTCTGTGTGCTTGGAAACTATATCTTACTAACAGCTATATTTACAGTCCAACTGCTATGTAATGAAAGGAAATATCTGAAAATGAAAACAAAGAAATATTAATGCGTGCATCAGAATAATACAACAAATAGGGCTGTGGCTTTCTCCTGGTGAAAACGGAAATTAATCTCTTCTGCTTTGAGCACTTTGGCTCTAAGCTCAAGCCTTCTAATCTAATTGGTACATCACGAATACTAAACTCAAGTAGCTGAGATTCATATAATTTTTTGTCATATGCAACTAAACAATTTGTGTATGTGAGGCTATTTTTCCTTCAGAATAGAGCTCTGTGGAACAAATCTAGCTTAAATCAAGCAACAGCCTCAAAGACGTTTGCCTTTATAGGGCACTTGCACGCTTAAAGGCGCCGATGTAAAACGTACCGGTTTTGTTTGACGGATTTGCTCTTTGGCCTAAATCCAGATCCTAAGTTATTGGGAGAGACGTTTACTTCTGGATCAGGCCCCTTGTGTATATTCACATTCATGTATGATTACTTTAGTGGAAAAAGTGTTTTTATTCCCACTTCCGATGGAGTGAACGGAGTTCTCTTTTGGCATGGCTTACTGTATCAGCAATGAGATTTATGCAGTTTCAGTGTGTTTAAATTCTGTGCTGTTCTAAGACTGAACTATCCCAGAGAAGGGCAGCAGGAAAACTAGGTTTAACTGGGAGCATCTTTAGTAATAACAGGATGCAGGAGAGAGAAGGAACCCAGCTTGGCCTTTTGCAGCCCATTTGAGTTTTCTGAGTTTTGTAGTTAAAAAGCTGTAAAGGATATTTTTATGAGTGAACTGAGAAAATTAAATAAATCCTCTGAGGCTTAAAGCATGTGGAAACCTGTTCTGCCATGCTTACAAAGTCATTTTTCATGATGCAACTGCACTAAAATAGTTCTCTTCGTGAAACAATTCGATTGTTAGATTATTTTTGTGTATGAGTAGAACAGGTTTAATAAAACTCACTTGTACCCTTTTTACACGTTCACACAATAAACACTCCGCTTGCACTAGATCCTTGTTGCTTTCTTTGGCAGAATTTGGCATATACTGTGGGCTGATATTTTGTTTATTACATGCAATATTTTAAAGAGCATTTGCGGAAAGGATATAAAAAATCAGGTTCATGTGCACGTGCACGTGCATATTATAGCTGAGACTGCCAAAGGAGCATGGAGAACCTAGACCCCTGGCCCTGATTGAAATTCCATGGCAGGCAGGCTCCCGTGGCAGTCCCAGACTGTGCACAGAACAGAATTTCTCAGCATTTATTCAGGTATGCAGCTTAAAGCGAAACCTCGGTGCGACCGAGTGCCGCACACATAGTAATGAGCTTTGCAATTTCCTGAACGGCTTTTACGAGGGGGGCTCGTGCCTCTGTCTTTCTCCTCCCTTTGCTGTTGATGTCCTGCTTTCCGCTTTCCGCCCTCTCCTTCAAGCCTCCACGGCGTCCTGATGGACTTAGCAGGAGCTGGGGTCATCGTGGTGATCAGCGGCTCGGGCGGTTGAGCGTTCGGCCATTGATCACCCGGGATGGATTCATCTATCTTAGGCATGCCATCGCGAGCAGCTGCTTCAACTTAGCTTGCCAGCTTTCTGTCACCTCCAGGATTCACTGAAGTTCAGAGGCAGTGTGAGAAGGTTATAGAATTCCGCCAAGAGATCATGTCTTTGATTTTTTTTCATCTCTTAGACCTACACGTCTACCCTTTGGGGGTCTATCACAGACTGAGAACTTCCAATATATTACATACCGTAACGCAGCAGTGTAAAGAGCTCTATATAAAATATATAAACGTCCTCCCTTTGAACAGAATAGCAGGAGCCTTCGCTCCTTTCTTTTATGAAAGTGCATTACCCTATACTGAAGAGAGACCACAGCTGTATTCGTGTGTGCACGCACATGCTTTGCTTGTAATTTGAAACACATTCCCATAAGCTGTCAGATATTGTCATATCTACTGGTCCTTCTCTCTCTTATATTTAAATATTCTGTGCCCAATTTGTAAGAGTAAGAAGTAACTTTAATCGCTCGGGTAAAATACTCACCGTTTAATAACTTTACCGGAAAAATAAAATATATTCCGCCGAGTCATTAAAAGGGCACTGGGAACTTGAATGCCGCTCTCTCGTCTGAAAACTTGCCATGCAGCGTAGCTGAGAAAGATTAAAGGCCCTTTTTCCGCTCTATTTTTGTCCTGTTTACTTAGCGCAGGTGGATTGCGCTCTGGCTCACATACACGGAAGTACAAAGCTGCCGCGATTTTGGACGTTACTGCTTCCCAGCTCTCTGCCCTGCCCCGCCGCTGGAAGACCCTGGTCCCATCGACAGCCCAGAAGAGCCGGGCAAAGGCAGTTTGAATTAAGAGGTGGCGTGGATGTAGGTGGCTCGAGCACAGGCACGTGCTCCTCTCTCCTGTCCCTGTGGGCTGGCAGTGATTTCCAGCAGGAGGACGGACAGCCGTGAGCGTGGCCATCCCAAACGCCGGCAGGTACCTCCGGCAGAGCTGGTCGGTCCCAGGCTGGCAGGGCTCTGCTGGAGGGGAGCTCCGGCCTAGAAAACCTCTCCCGACAGCGGGCAGGGAATAAAACCAACACAGGAGAAAGCAACCTGGTTGTAAAGTCCTGTTGGGGGGGTGTAAAATAACGCTAAAACGATTCACGGGGCTTGGGCTGGCTGCATGCACCGGGCTGAGATCCTGTTGGAGAAGGGGATGTGAGGGAGGAATCTGAACGTGGACATGGTTAGTAATGACGGCTGTGATAGTAAAATTCTCTGGTCTTCTAAATGATGCTTCCAAACACTCATGAAGAAAAAGAACCCACGCAGACATTTTCTAAGAATTAGGAAAAAACCCTCCAAAATTCAATTTTTTTTTTTTTTTTAAATTGGCCATCTTGAAAAAATTCAAATTGACAGTGTCCCTTTTAATGATACACTTCAAGGCTTTATGAAACCTCCCTGTCAAATGAGGCTACTACTTTACCACATACTCAAAGAGGTGTATGCAGCTTGAAAATGGATTAAACAGCCAGGAAAAGCGGTTGTGTTCTGTTATACCAACGCAGTTCCAGGGCTCTAATGAATCTGGACAAATTAACAATAAACATGGTACACACATTAAGTTGATTTACTACGCAATCTGCTACTTAAACCCCAGTGAAACAGAGACTTAAGGCTTCCTCTTCCACCACCTTGCCATTTTTATACTTTATCATAATAAAAAATGAAAAGAGCGCGGTACCGGTCGGTGTTGCAGGATTCCGTGTTAGCTTGTCCCATAAACCAGGTGCAAGCTGTTAAGAACAGGCTTCCCCTGCTTTTTAAAAACTCTTTGTCTGGGTTGTTTATAGCTGTTCAGTTAAAGAGGAAAGAGATGTCCAGAGCTAACCTATGGTTTGGGATTTTTGGTGTCTGTCTTGGCGGTCTGGATGCGTCGGCTCTGTTCCTGGGTGCTTGGGATCCATGTGAGCCCACCTCAGAAGGTACAACGTTCTACTTGAGAGTTATGGGAATGGTGGTTTTAACCAGAGTAATTTTGATTGAAATTAAAGCGAATGCAAACACGGCTCTCCATGTTAGGTTTGGTGTAACGCATTTCAAAACAAAATCCATCACTTGGACTAAAACTAAGGTGACATTGTCACTTTAAATCACAACTCTGTATTTCAGCAATTGGCATCTCATGAAGTGGTTGCGCCACTTGCAAAATATTCAAGGACAATATTAAACAACGTCTACAACCTTCCTAATGTTATTTAAAAGAAAAATCAGGTTTTCCATCTCTCTAATTTCTTTGTCTCTTCAAATACTGTTATTAACATTCTTTTTCACGCATCTTCCTTCCTCCTTTTCTTTCAATTTTAATTATTTTTTTTTCTTTCTAAATTAATCCTTTGTTTGAACTGTTACTTTTGAGCAAGAAGAAAAGTTGCACAATGAACAGCTGAATGTCTGCCAGTTTGCTTTGGATCCTTTCATGCTCCTTCTCTGAGGCCAGATCCTACAAGGTGCTGAGCATCAGGAACTCGCTGGAAGTTGAGGGTGCAGAGAATATCTAGGAAGAGCCTAGCGTATCGCAGGATCATGCCTTGCACAGCAAGTTCTCCGAGTGATGACTATTTATGTTTCACTGAATAGACTTAGCATAAATTTTAACATCTCTGGTATGATTGGGGTCTTTTATGGGCAAAGAGGAGGTCTTTTTCATGACTGTATCACCCAGCACTCTGAGAATGAAGCGTATAGCAACGCCACCCAAAGAGCCTGGCAAAGAACCAGGTGTCACAAACGCACACAAAAATTGGAATACATTAGAGGCGATTACAAGGTGTGGAAGCTCTTCAGTGCTGAGAAGGCATCCAGATCATTGTAAGTCCCGTCTTAATCTAATAAGAATTCAAAAATCTTACACAGAATCACCAAGACATCATGGAATCGAAGCTTGAATGACCCCCAGCATTACTCTACGCTTGGTACTGGTTGCCTGGGTTGGTTTTTTATCTTACGGGTGCAGCACTAAGGAATATTGTAAATAGACATGCTAACTCCAAGGAATATTGTAAACACACATACTCACTAAAGTAGGAATTTCAATCTTTTTAAGGAACCTTTTGAATTAACCCAGTGAGGTTAAGCTAAATTTCTCACTTCTAATTTTGCAATCTGTTATACATATTTGCTCTTTGGCATTTACGATTTCTTTCCCAGATGCAGCAAATAGCCACGGAGGCTGCGGATCCGAAGGGCAGAGGACACCGTGCCGGGAGGAGCCCCCCGCCGCCCGGGCTGCCCCGTGCAGGCGAGGCTGGCGCGGCTCTGGGAGCCCGCTCTCGCTGGCGGTGTGACACGGCAGGTCCCCGCAGGAGAGACGCTCACGCAGCTCTCCGTTACCTTGAGCTCGCTTCAGCAAAGGCCTGTGGAAATCTTTGGGGTTAAAAGATGTGTAAATTTTCCCAGGCTTTTCCTTGATACAAGAAAATCACATTTAGGGGTGTGTGTCCGCAGTTATGTCTATCCCAACGACAACAGAACCCACAGATATATTGTCACTTTTTCGCTTCAAATGTGCACAGTCAGATTATACCCGATGTCCTTACACACGTCAATATAGTCCAGTGATTTATATTTACATATGAAGCTCTTGCTATAAATAACTCTTATAACACAGAACCTTTCATTATGAAGAATCCCCAAGCATTTAAAAATGAAAATCTCACCCTCTTTTTAAAACCTGAATCAAAGAGCCCCTCCTGATTTCGAAAGTATCGATACAAAGACATACTCAAAGTGTGCACATGGGCATGATGAAAGGCTGAAAAGCCCATATGTGAAATGTGGTTTGAGATGTGGTTTGTCTGATACATAAAAGGCTCTGCCAATTATCTGCTGACTCCACGGGAAAATCCCAAGCACGCGAAGAACCTTTACAAATCCAACTGAAGCAGCGCCCGTTTGCTGCACCCACCAGGTACACGGCACGGCAGACTAGAAGCGGTGCTTAAACCTCACCCCGAACACCAGTAATCAACTGGGGTGTTTCCAGGGAGCTCCCAGTAAGCACTGTGCTGATGACAGACGCCCAGAAGTTTCCCGTGCAGTAATTTGGTTAGAACACGCTAGCAGTACGTTTCCGTTTAAGAGCAGGTATAACCCTTTCCTAATTACAGAATGACTTTCCATCAGTTACTCCTTTCGTGACTCTACACCACGTAACATTCATTAACCCTGTGTATCGTAAAAATTAACATGTGGCTATGTTGACTGTCAAGGCAGAGAAACGGCAAGCTTTTGTTCTGAATCCACACCAGCTGAAGAGTTCAGAAATACTAGACCAGGAAGAAAGAAAAAAACAAAACAAACCAGGAAAAAAGCTCTTGCTCCTGAAAACTTCTTGCTTCTTTTGAATTGGTTTACTCAGCTTATATCAGAAAGTATCAGCGAAAATACCTAACCCTTCAAAATTTACTCTATTTTAGCAATTAAGAGCAGCTTTTCCTAGCCATACTCTTTTTGTTTCTGTTTTGTTGTTTTCTGTCTGACTTTCCAAACACAAACATACACGCATATAAGTTCTTTGAGTTTCACATCTTTCATCACACCTCCCACTTCCATCTCTTTTTTGGAATTAATTTCTACTGGTGGTGCTTTGCATGCTTGGAGCTTTCAACAGCGTAGACCTGAGGATTGTGTTTCCCCTTTATCATTGACACGTGCCCAAAAAAAGAAGAAAATTACATTTCTCAACAGAAAACCTCTTGATGTCTTAGTCTGTCCACAAACTTCTCTTTCCATACTCACATTGGTCTGCCATAATCAGTCTGTCAGACCTTCCTGTCATTAACCTCTTTTCTGTCCTGTGCTCTGCCTTCATTCTTTCTGCTTCATGTTCATCAACTGCCTCAATAGATTAAAAAAAAAAAAAAAAAAAGTGAACTGCTTTGATTAAAAAGGCACAGCCCAGGTTAAAGAATGTTCTATTTTGGTTTAGCTTCTTAACTTGTTTTTAATCAATTTAAGCAAAATTGAAAACAGCCACTCGGAGATCAATGCAAGAACATCAAAAAAGGGATTTGAAAACGTTTTTGTACGACGATATAAACTCACATTTTTAATGAAAATATTTCATTTCTGAGTAGACATATCCTTAATAACAGATAATACCCGTCTCTCGTAGTGTACTCCACATGTGGATCACAAAGCACGATTAACTAAAGGAATCAGTCCACTGAGATTTCAGAAAAATGCCACCGCAGAAAGGTAAAGTGGTGCTCAGCCACCAAGTCGGGTGCAAAACCTGGAACTGCCCCATCTGCTTGCCAGCAGCGTCTCCTTCCTGCATTTGTTTTCTTCAGGAAAATTGCTGAGGGTGCTGAGGGAGATCGGAGGAGACCTGGCCCATACTCTAAAATGAATATGGAGGTGGCGTATTGAAGGTCTTCTCAAGTACGTGGTCAAACTGGTTGAATGTGGGAGCTCAACATGGAACTCAACTGGGCAAATACGGGAGCTGAGGGGAACAAATCCCTTAATTACATCTGATTTCTACAACTTCTTGCTTATCTAAACGTCATTTGGACTATTCTGTAGTACAAGACAATCTACAAACTTTGCAGCTAAAGCTAAATTAAGTGCTTGGCTTAAAATTAGGACAGAAGTTTTCTCAAAACGCTGGTACAAAACACGTCTGCTTAAAGTCGTGAAATCACTGGCGAGACTGAGATCATACTGTGTGAACATCAGATAGGGCAGATTCCCTGATAATTTCAATCCTTTAATGATTTGCTGAAGTTGGGTGGATTTTTTAATAAGTTTGCTGAATTATTCTGGGTTGTTTCTTATTACGTTGTGCATTTCAGCCGTTATCCAGAACGTGCGCTCTGTGGGTCTATGATTTGCCATGCTGCCTCTACATCCCCTTTCCTTCCCCAAAACTGACAAAACACACGTTCTATCAGCAAGAAAATGCTTCTGATGAATTTTTTTATCCTCTCTATCTTTTAATAGTTGTTCAGCATCACCATGTATCTGTACATCAGGAAAAATTTTCTTTTATCTTCTGAATTTCAGCCGTTAGCTGGTCACCGCTCCTGGAAAGACACCAGATTAGTTTGTTCTGTAGACGGTTCACAGCGGAGTTCTCCTTTTGAATAACTTCCTAATAAGTAAATGAATGTACTGGTTTCCGCTGATTGAAAGTGCCTCCATCAGGGCACAAAGGCAGACTAAGAAGCCGTTTCATATTTCATCTGATCTCAGGTCATTGAATTGATTCTTTATGTAACACTGAATAGACTTTGAGATTCTGTAATTAACATTCAGGCTACTGCTAGCACATGATCTTAGCACTCCCTATATTATAGAAGTGATTACTTCTTTTATTCTTGTGGCACTGCTGTTGCTAGCTGTTCCAAAAGTTTACCAAAACCAGGGTGTTTCTGCCTTCTAAAATTGCTGCATCAATAGAATTATTTTCCTTTAGACATCAGGCTATGAAAACACTTACTTTTAAATAGCAAACTAACATGCTGTTGTTCAAAATTGGCTCACAATTAGCCTAGATGTTATTTTAATTTATTGTCTTACTGCCTTTCTAAGGAACTCCAGGATTGTTAAGAAGTTGCTAGGTTTGCACGGGGATGTCTTTTTTTTAATAATTGTGGTAATCATTATGTGTCATTAAAATGAAAATATCTGAAGTGCTTCAAAATAACTTTCATAAGAATTTGAGCGTAAATGACACTAATGATGAGAGCACCTCAAAGGGTGTAATTTAACAATACACAAAATAAGGAAAGCACAACACAAAATTCCCATATCAACTCGAGTTTTAAAAACCTGTTTTGGAGCCAAGATACCTGATGTCTTATCTAAACCTCCAGGAAATTGATTTCTAAATGCTAAAATGTGAAAGATGGAGAATCTAGCTACTGAAATCCTTCTTTAGGGGCTCAAAACAGAGTTTTAGGGCACTGAGTTAGCAACTTTGATAGGAATCTCGCATTAAGTTGACCTTCCCCGGTGAAGAGATGCATCATCTGTAACCAGCTGCTAACCCTGCCTGGACCTGCCCCAGGTCCCAAGGCTATGGAGGTGCGAGAGGCTGTTTTCTTTCTTGTCTGCAGCGGTTTTCCCAGCCAAGGTGATTCAGATGCGTATTGCCAGCAGTGAGGGAGGCCACCTGGTTGCGTGGGGAGGAGGAAGGCGTAAGAGCACCCTGCTTGAATCCCCACGGAGCCGCTGGAGGAACGTGTGACTCTGAGGAGCTGCTTGGCTGCCTCCAAGCATCGTCTGGTTCACCGGGCTGGAGAAGACGCCCTGCTCTGAAAACCACGGCCATGCCGCCCAAGTGAAGCGTTACGGGTAAATTAATGGAGAGGAAACAAATCTGGTGTTTTTTTTTTCTTTTGGTCAAATGTTTCTACTAGAGAACGTTGTTAATGAGGCAGCCAGGGCTCAGGAAATGCACCCCAGGAAAGGCACAAAAGCGGTGAGAGATCCCTTCTTCCCTGAGCGTCGGGCTGTCGTGCAGCCAATGCTCTCAGGCTCCTGCAGGAGAAGGTAAAACCTGACGGTTGTTTACCACAGCCAGCCAGGAAAGGTTGCCTACCCACCAGTGGCTGAGCCCCAGCAGCGCTGGCCTTTCGAACAGAGAGAGGCTGAGGAGAGATTCATAAACGGAGCAGCCGCCTGTTCCTTGAGGGGGGCGCACCCTCACGCTGAAGCAGGGGTAGGATCCTGCTGAACACCCGGCCTCGGAAAGAGCCTCTTCTCGGGGGCAGAGTGGTGGAGGGTAAACAAAAAGGTATATGAATGTTACACGTTTCTATAAAACGCAGTAAAACGTATTCTGGTGCTGATAAAAGCATGATCAAAGGTTCAGATAAAGTTACCGCATCGGTTATAGGGTGCTTGTGCAGAAGAATACATTTAAGTGATGGTTTGTTTTAGAAAATACTTCAAAGAGAGCAGAGGACTCTGTGGTTCTGTTCGTTTGTGATCTCCACAAAGTGCAGTTATTTTTGGAAAGGCGATTGTTAAAAATATTAATGTTATTGGACGGCGCAGCACAGTTTACAGTAATTGCTACTGGAGCCTCCCTGCTGGTTGGCTGTCAATATTTTCACATGAGACTCCCTGCAAAAAAATGTGCTCTTTAGCCTGTGCTAAACCAAAAAAACAAAGAGAATTTGGGTGAGGAGCTGGAAAGTAACGTCGTTTCGTTTAGAGCGCAAACCGCTGCAGTTGCAGAGCTCGCGGGCTGGCCGTGTGTCCCTATATCCTCTGAAAATAGAGTTCGCTTTGGACTGAAGTCCTCCAGTAATGCAAAAATGCTCTCTTGCCAGCTGTACAAAGAGGGGAAGTGACATCACTCTGAAAATAAATATAGAAATGGGTTTTCTGGAAATATTTATACTTTGTTCATGGATAAAGTGCTGAATGTACAGCCAAGGAGAGCCGACCGCTCGGCTTGCACCACTTGAAAAGGGAAAAGTTTTTAAACTTGCAAAGATTCTCACTCCAGGGACTTTTGTTTTGTTTTGTTTTTCCTTTTAAAATAACTGACTCTTGACACAACCTTGTCTACTTTAAAGGCCAAACATTTTCCTTACTCCCAAGTGCTTTGTGAGCCTTAGGGAATATATTGTCCCTGGCAAAACCGAGATAGCAATATCCTGGGAACGGATGATTTCCATCAGGGACAAGGAAACCGCTCCAACCCACATTTCATTCGGGTTACAGCATTTTAACGAGATTTGCAAGCCCTTCTGAGACAGTCACAAGAAACGTTCAGCACCAAACCCTCAACCAGAGTCCTGAAAGTTTAGAAAAACACTAGAAAATGTCTCAGCAGAGGATGGATCCTAGGAGTCCAGTTGTGCTGTGATATTCCTTACATTATAAATGGCATTGGCTAATTAAGGGGTGACTAAGTATTGACCTCCCAATTCATTCTGAAAGAAGCTGGATGACTGGAAATACCTACCAACATTTGAGAAGCAGCTTCTCCTTAATCGTTTCCCAGAAAACAGCTTTCAAAGATCATTTTCAATAACTTCCAAACCCCTTCGTGATATGGATTTCAACTTAATCAAGACAGCTACTCGTGTTCTAATGAACACATAACGTCCTGTGATAATACGAGCAAGTATTTATATGGGAAATAATAAAATCATAGCTAGCAATATAACCCTTAATGTGCAAAAGGAATGTATATATGTGAATGCAAATGAAGGCACCATCATCTGTCTCTCTAGGATCATGCCTCAGCCACTAACAGCTCGTTGGCAGGCAGTGTTCCATGGAGCCAGGTACTGAACTGCCCCTAAAAGCAGCTCGTTGAGAACAGGTTCTGTGACACCAAAGGATAAAACCATAAAGGGTCTAAAATGACAGTTAAAAGAAATGAATGATTAAGAAGCAAATCTTTAGGGGAAAAGGTGATTTTAATTTCATCAGAAATGGACTGCGATTCAGGTTTCTTGGTTGGTTGGTTGGCTGGGGTTTTTGTTTACACATTTTGAATTAATGGGGCACGAATTATGTGGCATAAAACAATGACAATACAGGAATTCAACTCATAGAAATTACTGATCCATCAGCCAGTGTCAGGTTGTCCTGCTCTGGCTGGGGCAGCCCCCCAGCCCCCCGCGCCGGGCAGCCCCCCAGCAGCTCCAGCCAGCCAGGGCAGTGCCCTGGGGTAGCTCCAGGGGCAGCCCAGCCCGTCAGCAGGGGCAGGAGAAAGGGGGGAGGTTGGCTGAGGGGAGGGGGCTCCTGGGGGCTCCTGCTGGGGTTCCTCCTGCTCTGGCTCCTCCCGAGGACTGCTCTCCTGGGGGGGGTGATGGCTGGGGGTTCATCTGGGTGAGGGTAACTGGGGGGGTCTCTGGGGGGGTTGGGGGTGTTTCACTCGATCTGTTCTCACTTCCACCCCCGGGTCTGCTCTCCTGTTCCTGATCCCCCTCCCTGCCTGGTGAGGGGCTGTTGGGTGATGGAGGGACTTATAGTTTGGCCCCAGCTATGGGCTAAATGTAGAGGCAGGTACCTTCAGAAGGACGTGCATTAAGTTCCGCTCTGAGCTCAGACGGTTTGTATGTCAGTAGTGCTAGTTGGGAAAATGAAAAAAAGAAGAGATAAGGAAGCGTTGGGATCCTTCTGCACTGACTTTTCTTTGACCCAGGAAAGAACAAGGAATGTTTGCTTTCCCTTGGAAGGGGACAAGGCTACACAAACAGAGAAGCAGAGGCTCAGCTGGTGCAAATTAGGACAGTCACACCGACTTAAGGGGTCTGCGTCCTGCCCGCTAGCTGAAGGTGTGGACACAAGTGTTAAAGGTTCCTCTGTTCTGGTTTTTTTTTCAGTACAAGGATCAATCATGAATCCTTCCACGTATCATCAAACAGGGCTTTTCCCAAATGATGATTTTGCAGCTCTGAGCCTGATTTTCTGTAGAGCTTTTTTAGATGTTCGAAAAGGCTTGAGTTCTCTCACAGCGGTGCTTTTCTGCGTTTGGCTTCTGCATTACTTTGTTGATTCTGTAGTACTGCAGCGAAAAGAATTGGCAGTCCTTGCAGTTCCCTCTCAGTTCACTAGCCCTGGGCACTCATCAGTCATGTTCAAGGGGGCCCGGCCATGCACAGCCATGTGCTTCCTTCAGCCCTTCTCCCAAAAACTCACTACAGTGTTGGAAAATGAGCGGCCAAAGGCCAAGCCTGTATTCACCTCCACAAAAAGGCTGTACTCTATTTTTAAGAAATCCTTTTGGATCGAGAAACAAATTCTTTTCACATAAAACCATATTAAAAAGTTAAGCTAGATCAGGAAAAGAATACCATTTGCCAAATTTTACTGCTGTCCAAAGAGATACGTTCTATATAGCTCTGAGGTGGTGTGATACCATGTTTGCCTGGAAATGGAACGGTTTTAAAACGTTAAAAGAAGGGTTGTATAGCTTGTCATTCTCACCAGTGCTGTTAGTGTCGACTAAGCTCTGCCCTTGTAAATCCATTATGTCAGAGGTTTCTGGGGATCCCTTTCTGAATGGTGTGGAGTTGGGCTGCATGGGCAGACTCTAAGGGTCCTGGTGTACAGTTCTGGGACACTGCTAGTTTCTTCTCTCTTGGGAAGTCCAGGAGTTTGCTAACGCTATTAAATGGCAAATGCCTCTTGGAAGGCAGCTGAAGGACTGCTCTCCTGCCGGCTCTTGGGAAGGCTGGTACTCAGAGGCCGGTAAAAACAAAGGGAAGCAAATGAAGATTTCTGTTAGTGATTGTACGGCTTCTAAGCTTACGTGTGGTTTGTCATGGTAGCTTGTCTTTCCTGTCCAATGATGCTTAAATTGAACACCGCTGTCAGAGGGGTCATAACACAGAAAAGCTTACAAAAAGAAATGTAAAAGAGAACAGGAAAAAAATCATATGAAGGCTGCGACAAGCAGAAGGAACTGGGAGAGTAACCTGACCAGGAAAGTCTCGTGAGACCAGAGGTAGGCACTGGGAGTGGGTCCTTCAGAGTAAAAAAGGAGGAGACTGAACTGTTCTAAAACTACCTTCAGGGGAATGAAAGAGCATAGGTTCCTCAATGTTAATTTGAAAAAAGCATTTTTCCTGAGGCAGGGGCAGCTGGATGTTTTTCGTTAATAAAGCTAGAGCTGATCCAGGCAGAATTACCTACCAGTATGTGTTTCTTTATCAGAATCCCTTTTGCTAGGGTCACGTGAAATCACTATTAAATTATTCCTTGTGGTTCTGATTTTGACGTTTTGCCGAAGTTCAGAAAATGGCTGCCAGCCTAAACTGTGAACTGCTTTAAAACACTTCTATCCAGGTGATGATGAATGCTCCCTAGATTTTATCTGTAAAGTGGAAAAAATAAACAAGAATACATTACTCAACCCCTAAGATTTTTTAGAAGCTGAAATTCATCTAAAGGAACACTTGAGTCCTGTCTACCACCCACTGAAGTGATTAGGAATTTCAGCTAAATAAAGAATAAAGGTGAGACTGAAATGCCCATGTAATCAACCTTCACAAAAAATCTAATACAAAGTAAAAACTCTTTTGAGATAAGTGCAAACATGAGAGCGCTGAAATAACACTGAAAGGAATGAAGGAGGCTTCTTAAAATTCCCAACTCGTGCTTTCCACAAAGTGTAATTCAAAACTGATTAAAAGTATTAGATCCTTTTTGTGCAAAGGGTTAATAACAAAATTCAAATAGTGGTGTGGTGTCCCATGGATACTCAATAATGAAAATTCAAATGCTCATTTCTTTAAGCCTTTTGTGTCCCTTTTCTAGATAATTGGTTTTTTGCCTAATTTTTGAGGCTATTTAATAACACCTCCTGCTAGACTTCTCATGTAAACTCAGCAAGAGGAGGCATCCTGAGTAATAGAAAGGACTTCTGCTCATTTTAAAGCTCAAATTCATACTTTTCTTAACAAAGGAGATCCCCACTGTTAGAGTTTGGCAACCGCCAGGCCAACTGCATTGGGGAAGATTGGATTAGGGGGGCAGCTGACTGTGCAGTAAAGTCTCCACTCTCCAGCAGGATTTTTATGTAAATTCCATTACAATTCATGCTTTTTGGAGATAATGAAATGGATACAAAACACTCCAAGGTTTCCAAGTCAGCAAAATAATGAACAGGGGCATTCAGAAAGCTGATTTAATACATTTTTAACATTTGGACCCTTGTATGAATAGGGTTGGCATTTGTGCAACGTATCACAGGGAATTCGCTTTTAATACCACTGTCTAAAACCCATAGCTTTTCAGGTTATTAGTGATGTGTGAACATCAGCTATCAAGAGTTTTTCTCAGTTTAAGCTCTAATAAGCTGTATCGTTTTCCATGTGTTTGCCTGAAGGCAACTTTTACCGAAGAATCAGCCAAATATTTCTGGGAAAAAGAATATTTTCAACTCAACAGCTTTAAACAACTATCTGTGAATATGTCGCAGAACTTGTTATCAACGAGCTTCCAATACGAAGAGTCTGGGGTCAAGAGGGGCCATTGCCATGATCTTCTACTCTGTTCTCCGGCATGAGGCACAGAATTTAACCTGTCAGTACTTGCTCTGACCATAGTGAGGTTGAAACGCAGCCTGGACGAATGTTTTGAGGTTTCTTCAAATTTGTGTGTTCACTGATTACAGAATTAAAGTGTGTCTGTATGTGTGGAAGGGTGCAGAGGTAAAGACCTTACAGGCATAAGCACACACTAAGCGTTTTTAGACCAGAAATACTCTCACAATGTCAAGTTCTGCCTTTCTTCCAGCTCAGCTGATGTGAAAGCCCCTGGTGCCCCAGACGCAGTTCGAGTACTCCCCTGACATCGACGTACCCGTGCCATCGCGTTTGTCAGTCAGCTGGAATAGCAGAAAGACAAAAGACATCACGGGAGGGCCGGTGCAGAACATAATACACGTGCACTACTGTGAGGCCTTTGGGTACTTCTCTTCTGGGGTTTGTGTGTTAATTTTAGTATTAACCTATTATTAGTGATAGTCGGGCTCACCGTGCTCACAGGAATAGCTACGCAGCAGCAGCAGTCACGGCAAAACTGCACTGCTGGTATTGGTAGTGCTCTGTTCTTATACACGACTCCCTTCTTCATATAAATTCACCTCTTAGGGGAAAGGGGAAAAGACCCACTTTTAGGAGCTGAAAGAAGGAAATTATTAGCCATTATCTAAACTACACATGTAGAAAGGTTAGCAAAATTCAGAAATTATAAACTGCTGAGGCCATTTTTGTCTAAAATAGTAAGCTTCCCATGACCTTTTGGTGTAAGTAAGTTTTCTTTCAAACGAGCATCTATTTATTTAAATAAAAAGGAATAGTCACAATACAGCTTCTCTTCAACACGTATAATCAAGATAGAAACCAACTAGTGTTCCAAAAAACCTTTCAAAAAAGAGATCGACCAAGATCTGAACCACAACGGAGTTTATATGATGTGAACATCTAGCTGTTAAGGTTCGTTATGATGATCGATGAGGTTAAAAGGTGAATTTATGAATTAAAGTTTACAAGTTCTGTTGTTTAATGAAAAACATCGAGAAGCTGCAGGAAGTTCAATCTGAGAAGCAGCTATTCTTGTTGTTTAGGCCACAGGATCACACTGGCCATATTGTATCATTTAGGAGTAAATGTAATGGGCTTCTCTGAAACAAACAAAAGCAGTAACGAGTTATAAACAAATGCGATATGTGGAGTTTTGTGGTTCCAAGTTGCTCATTTGGTTATAATCACATACCTTGCTTTTTCTAGGAAAACATTTTGCCAAATACACTAACTTCAGGAGCAAAAAAATCGATGTGAGAAGCAACAGAGAGACAACATGTTAGGGTCCAGCTCTGCCTCCTTGATACCAAGCAGTAATTACTCTGGAAAGCACTATTAAGCTAACGACTCAGTGGAGCAGATTCAGCTACCTATACTCATGCAGACTAACATACGAGCCACCGGTTGGTCCTCCTGGGCCGTGCTCTGAACATCATCACGCGGTGCGCAGCTCCTCATATGAATAGTCCCGCTGCTTTCAATATTGTTATAGAGAAGAAAGAAACGACTCACAATGGGTAAAGTCGGTACCAAAACCAATCTCACCAGGAGTAAGGATGGCAGAATCAAGTTGTCTGGGCACAGCCAGTTCACTTAATGCTACAGCCAAACGCAATGAAGAACATTCATGTCTGGCAGACTAAAAACCGGGGTGGAAAAAAGCTTCTAAGTAAGAGTGATGGCAGTGGAAAATCTTACTTCTTCTTGCCAGAAGAACTAAGAATATACCCAAGATATAGCACAATCAAGAGGACAGTAAAAAAGCCACTCTTTTTTCTGTGTTTAGGAAATGATCAGAGTTGAGTTGCTCTTTGTCACAGATATACTACTGTCTTCAGGTGGTCATTGCTTCCATGTCACCTTTGAACCACACAAAGCCCTCGTCAACATGCTCCTTAAATATTCTGTTGTTTTTGTTCAATGAGTGGTTTATAAACATTTCACAGCAAGGAATGTGTCACATCCATTAAACATTAATACTGAGTTATAGTTTTCTAAATCGTAGCTATCTGCTTTGTAGTCTTGTGCTCGACTTGCGTTTCAGGAAAAGGAAAATATATTGTCTGTACTGTCAAGTGTTTATTCAGCACTGGGCTCTACTGAAATCCCCTGAAAACAAGGGGAAGATGTCTTTTTGGTTGTTTTTAAAAATACCTGAGTTTGCCTGAAAGCACAGTGAGGGACAACATAAATATGGTAAAGCCAT
Source organism: Leptosomus discolor (assembly GCF_034619465.1). Classification (NCBI taxonomy): domain Eukaryota; kingdom Metazoa; phylum Chordata; class Aves; order Leptosomiformes; family Leptosomidae; genus Leptosomus; species Leptosomus discolor. The sequence goes on from NC_141393.1 coordinate 84,112,596, forward strand.
TTGATGGGACTTGAACTGAGACCACAGCACAATGTACCCTCACAGCTAGGACAGCTCGTGAGGGTATATTGCAGAAATATGTGGTATAGAGGAAAAACCCTACAATGGCCTTACGTGGGAGGACGTGAGAAATCCTGAGAAACTGGGATTTTTCTTTAAACTGTAGAAGAATAGACCTAGTGGGTTCTGACACACAGAGAGATGTTTCCACTGGACGGTTGGTCTCCAGCTGGCCCATCGTGTTCATTGTTCCTGCTGCCTCTGACGCCTTCTGTGAACACAGTTTACTAAATCACTTGAGCACATAGTTAAAATTATGTACCAGAATAATCTCAGTAAAGTGAATGGAACTATTTATGTGTTTAAAATTAGACACATGCTTAAATGTAAGGCAGGATGAAGCACATCATCCTCTCAACATGAGATTTTCAAGTTGTACTTGAAGCTCGGTGAGTGAAAACACATACAGTCACAGAGCAAGCCGCCACACCTTCGCAGTCTTGTCTCTGTGACACTCACTTCAAGCTACGAGACGGTGGGTCCGTGGGGAAGATGACTTTGCAGCACGCTGGAGGTGCAGACCTCCTTGAGTGCTTTTTGCTGGCTATGCAGCTGAATCTGCTGCGCTCAGAAAAATGTAGGTCTTAGGGGGAGGGTTTGGAAGCAGTGCTTTCTAGAGCGTCCTTAAACTCGTGGAATCAAGTCATCAACGTGTTTTTTTTTTTTTTTTTAGAGCATCAGTGTTTTTCCTCACTGCAATCTGAGTGAAACCTTCCAGCTACCACCGAGTTATACTGGAGTCCCCTCTTAACCACCCAGCGCCCTCAGCATGGTAAAAAGCCCTGGTGCCTAACAGAGCACTCTGGAATTCATTTGGGGACCCTGGGAAGCCCCAAACCATAGCTGTGTCTAGCATATACTGTTTATAGTCAATGTTGTAATCTATGGTAGTTATTACATTTCAAATATAAAGAAGTCTGCACTAAATAATGTGAAAGAGAAGACAAAGCAACCCCATCTCAACATGTGCAGCAGACAATAAAGGCATTCCTGTACATGCACACGAGGAAATTAACAGCATTCCCCACATATTCATTCAAAGCAGTGAACATGCTGTGCTGGATGCACATATACATTAGAGAAACAAAATTGCTTTAAATAATCAAAATACACAAAGGAACATTTTTCTGTGTGGCTGGAAATAACCCTGACAAATGTTAATGTTTTGCAAATGAAAAACATTCTTTAAGAAACAACAGAAAAACCCAGCAAATTTTCAGACGCATACAAAGTAAGCTCCTCTATTAACCTCTGTTGTACCACCTAGATGTACACAAAAGTCGCTGTGTGCTGCGCAAGTACATTCAAACTTTTTCCTTTTTTTTTTTTCTGAATTATGAATGTATTTTGACAGGACCCAGAGAAGGTCAACAGCATGATTAAAGATAGGAAGAAGCTTCCATATGGTGAGGTGCTAAAGAAGAGCGGACTATCTGCGTTTAGAAAGGAGAAAGGCAGCAGCAGATGTTGCTGATGTATAAATTAATGAATGACAAGACCAGACCTCTGGATTTTTCCCTGTGTATATCAGCGGACGAAAGAGTTTCCTCCAAATGAAGAAACAGTGTTTTTAGAGTTCATTATTTAGCATATAATTAATCAGCGAAACTCCTTGCTGCAGTAAAACACTGAGATAAATTGATCGCAAACGGGATTAGTCACACATGGCTAAGACCAACACACTGACTAAAAGCCGGCCAGGACTAGACGCAACTTCCAATCCTTGGGCTGCCGGTTTTGATGCCTCAGAACAGAACGCCGGTGACTGTAATGTCCAGAAAAAAGCCTTGCACTGGTGATTCCTGGGTGAGGGAGAAAAAGCCACATACGGTCTTTTGTCGTTGTCTCCGAGAGGTACAAGACGTCACACGAGAGGGCTAATTTTGCTATGAGAATTTGTACATTGCCTTTGCCTGCAAGCCGTTTTTTTTTTTCTAATTGAGCACGGTGACACACGGAATAAGTAAATAAAAAATGAGACTGAAAAGCACGACGGCGTTGTAGCTGGTGTCTACAATAAATGAAGCTCAAATCCTGCTGTTATGTTTCTGACAACTTTAATAATAATAGATCATCTTGTTTTAGTTGTGCACTGAGAGCGGGCTACAAGGTATGTCACCCACAAGAGTGACTAATACGCCATGCTTATCACTTAAGAAGCAGAGCTACCTGGATTCTGCTTGCTGACTGCAGGGCAGCGCAAATTACCCTGACAGCACTGTGTGTTCTTTCTATACCTTGCTCACAGGCCAGCATTGCTTGGTCCCAATGTATTAATAAGTAAGTGCAAGTATTTCAACAATCAGCATTTTAGAATTTGCATGCAAACTCTCATGCTGTGTAATTATACACAGTGCTGGCACTCAAATTAATTAAAGCTGATTTCTCTGTGACTGCAAACTGGTCATATCCCCAGCCTTGCTCTCGTATGAAGTCATCACCCTATATTCAACATGACACTTTATGTCCCCAGCATTCTTAGCAATGCTAATATGCACCAACTGTAAATTAGGCAATATTTTAGAGAGCAGCTGACAACCGCTGGTTAGTCGTTGAGTCGTCGTTCCCCCCCCCCCCGACACTTTCCACATAAAAGTAAGGAACCAGTTATTTCCATTGTGCTTGCTTTGTAATTATCTCAGCTAACAATGTAAACAAATTACACACATTGTTTCAACAGATACTCGCCCATGTTTGATTAGGGGTTACAGAAAACTTATAAAACACAAAACCCAACAACAACATCAACAGTGTTTGTTTGACGCTAACATACAATTAGTCTCTGACAATTTCAGCGTTAATTTAAGAACTCCTTCTCTTTCTCTTTTTCCCTGAAATGGCTTTTCATTTTTCAAAGGCGTGCTCTCGATGATCAAGAATAGGGAACCGGGGAGGCAGAGCAGAAGAGCTGACAGCTAGATTTCAGGAATCCTCATCAAATAGGGTTGAACCGTTGCAGAGGCAGCTCTGTGCAGCACAGATCCATACATGCTGACTTCTGGGGCAGTGCTGAGTTCCAGCCTCTTTCACAATAAAGTCATCTGCTCTGGTTTCATAATTCGGCTGAAAGAAGTCCTTTCCTAATACAGTTTTTCAGCAGAGATCTCCTCTGAGAAATTAAAATATTATAGCGATCTTTTATCTCACAAATAGGCCTGCACTAGGACCGTTCTCCTACAACCACCAGAAATAGAAAACAATACAATGAAGCCCACTGGTATTTTGCATTTAAAAATTTTTGTACAGGATGTGTCTTCACCTACAGAACTAGAGTTTATGACTTTATTTCCTTGGAGCCATAGACTGCTCTCGGTGCAGAGCCACTCCCTGAGAGCTTCTCCTGTTTGTACCGAGAGATTGATCACAGCGAGGGACAGCAACAGCTCAAAAAAATGGTGTAACCCTCCCACTAAACTAGAAAGCGCACTCCCAAGTAGGATCAGAGCTTTTTTCTCCCCATAACCTGGCCCTAGGAAAAAGCAGCGTAAATTCCTTCAAACTACGACAAAAGAGAAATGCCCAAGTGGATATCCTGGTAAAGTAGCTGATGTTGTCCACAGGAGGACAATGGAAAAGGATAATCCCCCCATTAGTGCTACTGTGATCACTTAGTTCTTGCAGCGTTGCATTTACTGATTACTTTTGTCCTTGTCAACAATTTAAAGGAAGGATACGGTCCTTTAAAATCACTTCTAATGTGAGGCACTGGGAAAAAAATCTATGACGGAACACCATTATTTTTGTAAAGCACAAGGTCTAACTTCCCCAGGCAGTTCTTGTTTGCCAAATGCAGCTAACTGTGGCAGTAAAGACAAAAGCCTTGGCTCGATATCGTGCCAGCGCATCACTTGAAAAGAGTTACCCCAATTTACACGGGAAAACATTGGTTCGGAAGGAGGATTTCTGTACGCTAACAATATTACTCAGCAAAGTAACTTGTCTTCCCTCAGCTGACACAGGGAGTGCTGAAATACCATGAGGGGAGCAAACCCCTCCTCCTTCAGCTCGAATTGGAACACCATTGCGGCTGTTATGCTCATCCCTTCAGTGTTGAGCATGCTCAGCTTCTGCTGGGATGGAGGTCCCTTTCCATCAGTTGCAAGAAAATATCAATCAGAACAAGGCACGTGAGCTCAAATCGCTTTGACATGGTAAAAACATGGAAATGCCACAATGACTTCTTTTGGGTTAACAGAAACTGAAGGCATCAGAAATACAGGGGGATAAATACAGCCTGGGTAAATATTGTCTGAATCGATTGAGCTTAAGCAAGAAGACGATTTAGAACGCCTTTGATAAGTTTTCAAACGTGGCTGTGGCCACATATTCTGTGAGTCCCCATCAGATTCAAGAAACATCGAAAGTAGGCAAAGGCAAAGACTATTCCCAGGTCATATCTTTAAAAAGTTGGCTCCTTTTCAAATGCTGCCATATATTCACATATTTCTGTTCTCTGCTTGGAGGTGGCAGGCCCAAAGATTTGTCTCTATTGACAATCTGAACACCATGCCTACCAGCATTGCTGCAGTTCGCAGTACCTGAAACAAACATTTTGTGGAGTTTCTTATTTATTACAGCATGGCAATAACATTCTTTGAGCCATGTCTATAGTGCTAATCTATACAGGCTTAAGTACCAACATTGCTGGTACTCCAGTTGAGAAAGTAAACCTTTTTACACATGTAGCTGGAGTTTGCTCCCAGGGAAAGCATAAATCAATACCAAAAAATGATAGACTAAAGGGAATGACTGTTCAACCTTCCTTCTTCAACACTGGGGATATCATTCTTGGTGGTTTTGAAAGCTCAGTTTTATGGTGCTGACTATAAATGCTATAATCTCCGTTAAATATTTCAGAAGAAGACGTTCAGCACCAGTGATAAATTGGCCCTAAAACTGGGGCAGCAGTTTCAGTGGCAGAGTGAGAACAGGATTTTGACTGCAAAACCCTTCCTGGGGCATTACTGCTTTCTCAACAGTGCCAGTGGACTCACATCCTTTGTCTGCTAATTCTTGCCAGGTCTTTCTTCACGAACCTCCATGAAGAGGTTGGGTGCCCAGATTAGCACACGCCTCATTCTTAGCCAGGAGCAATGGCACGAGTTGGACGAGACAGGAATGAGACCAGAGGTCAGTCGCTGATGCCCAGACCTCGTTGCTGACCCATCACACAGGCCCTGTACATACAGAAGGAGGAGATGACAGATGCAACTCAACAAAACATGCCTTCAGTATAAGGAGCTCTTCTATTCTGAAGCCTGGAAGACCTCTTGCAAGTGCTAGGATATGGTGAGATACAGGATAAGATGAGCTCTGTTCACCGTCTCGGAGCTTCACTGGCGTGTCACTACCAATCAATTACCATACGAGAATTACTGGGAGAGAAGTCAACAGTCTGTGCCTCTCTGCTCCAGAGTGTGCTGCCCTTCCGAGGGGACACTTGAGAAACATGACAAGCACTACGGGACCATTGGATAAAAAGGATTATGTTGTTATCACTGTTGTGAAGAAATAAGTAGATGATCACTGAATTGATTAATTAAACTATTGCACTTCTCAGGAATTATTTAGATATGCCATGCCTGTCTGGAGCAAAAGAAAAGAGCTCTGAATGTAGACCTTTAACGAGCCCATCTAATTGTTAGTACAGGAGCAGCTTATGCTTCTGGAGAAATTACCAAAACTTTGGAGACAAGTTTTCATCTCTTCTTGTTCATTAACAGAGATGTTTGGAAGGCAACGTCTGTACAGTCTCACTTCTTACAGGGTAGTAAGCCTGCAGACTCCCTGAAAGGATGCTTGGAAATAACAACACACGAAACAATAGTCCTTTGTTGGATGTAGCTCCTGTCCACTCAGTTTTAAAGGAGCTATCAGAAATCACGATCAGAGCGCCGCGGATTTTCTAATCCAGTAGCCATCGTTTCCTTACAGGTGATACATGACCTGGAGCACAACAACTGCTTTGGCAGTGGTAGACCTGAAAAAACTTACATTGGACTAACTTTACAGTGAATAAGTTTAAATAAGTGAGCTACATAAACTTAACCCAGGGCGTAAATACCACGGTTAATGCCCTCTGAAAAGAACAACCAAGACCAACCAGATACGGCGCGTGTGCGGCCAACAACTCCATGGCCTACCACATAAACAAAAAGAAGCGGAACATAGGCCTGGAAAGGACCCTTGGGTTTTCAAGGCAATAAATGGGAAACCTCGATAAATCTTGTACATTAATGCAAACTTTGGAAGCCTAGAAAAGAAGTATGTATAGCAAAATAGCCTTTCTAGCCAAATAATACACCGTTTACCCCATGGACACTAAGGGATTACGCTACCGCGCCATGTACAAACTGAAAAGTATCATAACAACTGATGAAAAAGTCACCAGTTATTGATCATTCAGTTAATAAGGATTTTTGGTGAGCTTAAAGCACAAAGTGATCAAAAATAAATGAATGAGATTTATTATACTGAGTTTATTTTACAAATTGGACTGAAAAGCAGTGGGTTGCTGCTTAGCTTTTATCTCCTGGCTCGTTTCCATGTTTTGCAGCTCAAGAATCCCAAAACTCTACAAAAAGTTAACTTCAGAGTCCTAATAAGTGACTGCTGAAGCTGACAGAGAAATTGTTGAGACTGGTTCTGCAGCTCACTCTTTGTGACTGAGCAGATGTATTTCTAAATTTTCCTTCCCATCATTTACCAGCTCCTTCTCCGCTATATTTAGGATTGAATGCTCATTTTCTGAACGTTTTCCATTCTGTTGGGTTTGTTCCACATTTGAGAATCGGTAGGTCAAATGTGCTGCAGACTATTTTGTTAGACTTGTTAAAATCAAATTGAAACTGTGTGATTAGCGATATGAATCATCTGTGTTGTTTTTTTTTTTTTTTTTAAACAGGAAAGTAAACAAGTGCTTGTCTAAAGCTCCACCTGCTTTGCTGCTGTTATGGTGCTGTGCATATCAGAGAAAACAATTCCCCCTTCTCAAGGCTGAACTAAAATTAGGCTCCACCTGCAAGATGTTAGTGAAATCTTACACAGCTGCATTCCAGAGACAAGTTCCACAGATTGCTTTTGGAAAGCACTGCGCATTTCTGGCAAAATCAAAATCAAACTTGTTAGCTTTTTTTTTGCCTAACTTTTGAAAAATGTATTATTAATGATAAATGTAATTATTATCGCACTAATCATGCTGATAAGTAATCTCAAAAATAGATCCATTTAAAATGTAATTTTACACCCACATCCCACTGTATTTAACCACTTCTTTGCAAATGCAGGCAGTAATCATAATAACACTTAGCACTTAGACAGCACTTTATTCATTTATAGACACTTCTGTGGCACTCATCACCAGAGTAACTTTATTTTCTTTATTATGTCTTCAAAGTGCTGCACTGACATTAACAAATTAATCCTCACGGCACTTCACTGAGAAAGGAGTAAGTCTGCTCACGCACTATTTACCAAGCAAAACTCTACTCTTATCCACCCTCAATAGCCTTTTACTCACTAGCAGAGTGAGTAGGAACATTAAAGCATAGATCACAAGGACTACAGAGCTATTAAAAAGTATTCCAATCCCAACTCTGAAGTGACGGACAACATTGCTATTGACTTCAAGAGCAGAAGGGCCTAAATATGAATTCCTCCCCTTTTCCACAATACATCTTTCTGGCAAGGGAATGCTAAATATTCCAACGTATGGAATTGGTGGCAGCGTCTGCGCAGCTGTAAAGGCCACAAACCTAAACCAAATCAGTATGTCATCAGCAAACGGGAGCGAGCTGCGTCGACTTTATTTTTCCAGAGGTGACGGGGTTTTAAGGCCTTCATTCAGAAACAGAGCTTGCGCGTGTTGGAGACTGAAGTGAAATTTCGCCGGTTTTCATTTGCTGTGTTTACAGAAACACAATTGCTTATACGAGGCTTTTATTAACAATTTAAATGTGAAGTGGATTAACTAGATGTAAGTCAGTTAATACAGCAAACAAAAGGCAAAACCAGATACAGTCTTATTACGTATTTGACATCTCCTCTGCAGATAAAACGTAGTAAATGAGAAAATATATTCTCAAACTAGGGCTCTGGGATGTACAGTGTCATTAACCGGTTGCAACACACTATAATTGATACCTGTAACTCAGGACAGCCCCACAACGCATAATTAATGTCCCGAGTTATTTTGCACGCTAGGATATTATAACACAAAAATAATGGAATCAAAGTAGGTTCCCGACCGCAGCGCGTGAGTAAACCTTTTGTTTACCATGCTTCCCAGGCGTTACTGGCCAAAAAGAAATACGAAGGGAGGTTTAGCTTTCGCCTCCTGCAGAGCCACCTCCTCTCTCTCTCCACGCTACAGGCCATTAAAGACTTGCCGGCCCCCTGAGACCCAGTAACTCCAGTGCACAACATCGCCGAAGAGCTGGCGGTGTGGGAGCGGGCTGGGGCACTTAGATAAGTTTCATTCATTGCAGTAGCCCAAGGGAACAGCGCATCAAGCCAGCTGCACTGGCTCAGTTCATCCTGTAACTTTACACTATTTTCCCTCTAAGTCACTACTAATCCCTCGGGTTTACATGTTTTTTTGGGCGGCATCAGAGAAAAGCAGTGTGAAATTGCCTGAAAGCCTCTTTATAAATAAGACTTATGATATAGACCAGTTCTGTTGTTGAAAGGCTGAAAGGAATGCCCTTGAGGATTGCAAGAACCATTTTACAAGTCTCCTGCTGTGGGTTTTTTTTGTCTCTGTCTAATGACTGATAACTTTAAAAAAAAAACCCAACAAACAAACAACCGTTCCCAGCTTCCTCGTTTAACTTCAGTCTGGCTGGTTTGCTTTTGTGCAGGTAGCAACATTACACCCAATACAGAATATCCCTTGCTTAGATATGTTTGTTACTAACAAATTGCCTCTTTTTAAAGATTTGTCTTACTCCCTGGGAAGTTTTAGTGCCCGGGGACAAATTCCCACCTCTGTGGGTGTGGCGGCACTGGCGGCAAGAGGAGGGGAATTCACTGATACCAGGGCGGGAATTAGCCCAGGCACTTCCCAGGCATGGACGTGTAAGGCATATGCTGCTGGGCTTGTGTCGCTGCCCAATATCCTGAGCATCAAACTGAGACACGGTGAGGGTCACTGATCCAAGGAGAGGTCTCAAACTGACGCTGCATATTGTTCAAACCCAACCTCAGTTGTCCCTGCGAGTTTGAAAAGCCATTTCATCTCATCTCATCTCCCGAGCCCACGCCTGACTCTTTAAAATCAGCCTCTAAAAGTGAAAGTCTCAGAGATGCAGTCTTAAACAGTGCCATCTCCTTGACTCTTCTAGCAGCCACAGTGCCTGGCTGTTGACAGCGATAGCTCTCAAATGAGCGAGAATGAGACACATGCGTAACGCCCACCAAACGTTGCCGTACCTTTGTGGGATTGTGTTGGGAAATTCTGCTTGCCCTTGTTGGGAAAGTTTGCACAGTGCAGTGGCTGATTAGACCACAGCCTTCAGTGCTCTAATAGTCACATTTGGAATCGTTCATTAGATGATGTAATGTTCTCTGCTTACAAAATAATTAATACAATCCCTATTTCTGAGCACACAGTTTCTCTTTGTTTAGTATTTATTTTATTTTGGGGAGGGAGAAAAGATGTTGCAGAGATAATTATGTCTTATGTCAATCCACTCTGAGTACAAAGCTTTTCTCTTCTTGTTAACATTGATTATGGCATTTGAACCACACTGAAACAATTGTAAGTTGGCTTACCGGCTTGCCACTAAGTGAAGTTTAAAACACTCGTCTTTGAACAACAACTTTTTTCTTCCCTTCTAGTTAAAGATCTTGACAAATGTATTTGCCTTTTAACTGCAGCAAATGAACTATTAGTTTCAAGACACTTTCATTTGCTTAGTGGAAAACAATACGTATCCATAACTATACCTATGTCTGTACCTATCTGTTTGGGACCAGAAACCTTGAGTGGAAATTAAGTGATGCTTAGGACAGATTTATCCTTTAGACAGAAATATGGATGGTACGGGCAAAAAACTACGTCTATGTTGATGGTTCATCGATCAATTTGCTATTGATTCTGTGATTAACAGCATCAACTCACTTATATTGAAACCTGCAAAGCTCCTTAGCAGACAAGTGGAAAAGCCATTGCTTTCTGGTGATAACTTTCTTGTTAAAGGCAGTGACAAAGATCCTATCTAATGGGGTCAGTTTGAGGCCCTGAAAAGCAGAAAGAGAAGCCGAACTGATAAGCGAAAAATTACAAGTTCCATCCCAAATAAATTACCTAAGAGTACTTGCTTTGGAATTGCTCTGTATTCTCTCACAAATTTAAATCTGTATGACACAGTATGAAATGGAAAACAACTAAGTAGTGTGAGTGGATATAAGTGGAAGGCAGAAGACAAAAATCAGTATGTTCCTAAATTTTCTGCAGAGCGGATCTTCTCCTCATAACAGCTGGGATGTATATTTGTTTAATGGATGAGCATATCTCCAAAAGCTACGTTGTTTTCTGTATGTCAGGAAGCACTCAAAAAGTACTCACCACGTGCAGTAAATGTTTGGACATTTCAGGCCACGGAACATTTTTCCATGGTTGTCTGTTTACCAGCATCTTTCATCCCTGCTACACAAAAAAATACCTGTTAACTTACGCAAACTCCTCTTCAGGGAGGGTGTTCTGCTTGGACTCAACTCCTTTTGAGTTTGCCTGAAGAATTCTGTGAAACCGTAAGATAATTTTTAAAAATCATATCTAGTTTTACGGGACTTAGCAGTTTAGGAATGTGACGGTGCGTTAGCGAGCTTTACTCCTGCTTCTGGAAGAATGAATCGTTGCAAAGCGACCATTACTGTTTACTTTCATTACCCTTTTTGTGCATGGGGTTTTCTGAAAGATGCGCTATTTCATGCCGTATACCTGTCCTGAAAACAGCGGGGGCAGAGAACAATGGCCTGGCCTCGAGTGCTTTGTTTATCGCAGCGTTTTCCCCCAGCAGCAGTATGTCTCTCTACGGCAGGAGCTGCTTTTGACATGCAGATCAAGCAAGATGGTCAATACAGAGTCTTCCCTTTGGGGGCATTCCAGTCATTCCACAGTGGGACGCCGCTCCTTTCAGTGTCTCTAGCCCTTGGCTTCCTTTTGTAAGTCAGTGTCTCACCATTGCCCCTCTGGCACAAATTCCTCAGCAGAGAGGTTTTCTGAATTTGATCTCTCAGGCAGAGTTTCTTCCTTCCCTCTCCCGTCCAAAAGATTCCGTGGCCAAGTCTTTACTCTGACTTTCTCTTCCTGACAAGTAGTTGTTCTCAGATGCTCTACTAATCTGCAATTTGGTGCAAGCTTTTTTTAGCTGAGAGTGAATGAGGAGAATAGTAAATCTGGATTGTACTGCCTCGACAATATGCCGTGGCCTTTTCTCAGGGGAGAAGAATAGGGAGGGAAACTTCGGGCCTATTCATTAGTCTGACTGATATTTTTTTCTTAGTTGACAGCTAGCACTGAGAGTACTTCAAAGGTATTAGATAAAGAAGAAGGAACAGAGGGCCAGCACATCCATTAAATCCATTTATGTAATAAACCATAAAAAGCTTCGGAGCAGGAGTGAGATGTCTACAAGTGCACAGAGCCAGCTTTCTCTCCAACCTTTTACTACTACCGCTGCTAGGGATCAGCAAGAACTGGAAAACATAAGCTGTTTGGGAATGGCCACACTTTGACCTGAATAAACAACAGTGCTTATTTATACCAATCTGTATAGCCAGACAAGAAGGCCCAGGTTTAATACAAACCAGCTAGGCTCTCTTGAGCCAGCACCGAGCAGACTTCCAGGGAGTCCAACACAAGTTTGACATCAGCGTCTAACACGTACGTAGCATCCTCCGGAGCGACAGTCACGAGCAGGCTTGGCGCAGAGCTCTGGCAATGTAGCTGTGCTAGATCAAAACTAGATTAACGTGGCTTTAGTCTCTTATTTCTTGAGACAGTCACCTCTGGACACTTACATCAGCGTTCACATTCCCTTTGGTCCCTCGGTGATTACAAATTCCTGGAGGCTAGATGGATATTGGAAGCATATGTAAACGCACTTGACGATCTAGGTCAACAAGCCTTTGATGAATTGACGGGAACCAAACTGGTGCCAAACCCAAACTTCCCAGCTTTCTGGAGAACCTTCAGGTGCTGAATTTGTGGCCTGAAAATATTTCCTTTAGATAAATTATCACAATCTATATGTTAGTTTTCTTGATGTCTTATCTAGTGTGCTGCTGTGGCAAATGGTATTACAGGGCACTTTAGGGTGAAGAAGAATAGCTCTAGTTTTCTTTTGAAGCTCACCTTGAACGTTCGCTACTGAGTACATGGTGAATGCAAGACTTGGTCATACATGCTTCACGCAATGACAAAGCCTGACTGTCGTTGAGCAGCTGTTACCAGCTGTTCTGCCGCAGCTGTAGGTCGCTGGGGTCACTCACTCCACAGAAGTATAGCCGTGGCTTCGGCACTGCGCGGACGTTGACCAAGAACTGGCAAGAAGGGATCGTTCGGTGCTGCTGTCCTGGTTATCATTTATTTCGTTATCTTTTATATGTTTCCTTTTGAGACTAACTGGGTGCTTTCATCTTGGCTGAGGTGTGCCAGTTGGTTACGATTTATACTGCAACTTTTTTAGTTTGTTTTAATTTGACTGCTTTAAGATTCTTTGCTTGTGTTGGCGATATTCTCCAGGTGCGTGCTTGACACTTTTCTGAGAGGTCTTTTGTTGTAATATATCAGCTGGCTTTGAACTTGTCACTCTTAGACAAGGAGGTAAAGAGCGTACCTGAAATTATGATGCACAATCTACACCTCGCACATGACTCAGGAGTTCTGTTTGGCTTTTTAGAGGAGAACAAATCTGTGGCTTTAATTTTGCAAGGTTCTGTGCACTCTCCAGAGTGCTGGTAGCAGCTGTTAACTGCCAAATGCTATTTCCAGGGTTGTACCTCCATTAATCATTGTGCAGGTGCACGAACAAAAAATGGTTTTCTGGCATGATAAGGTGTTCACTTCAAGAAGTCGAAGTTAGACAAACCAGCTATATTGATGTTAAGCCTATTCAAGATGAAGGGGCAAAAAAAAGCAGCGCTTTCCTCACGAAAAGAATAAAAAATAATTAGTGACAGAATTATTTCAAGTTTTAGGATTTTCATAAACAGTTCTAGTTTTTATAAAGGAGGCCACAGAAGGAAAAGTACTGTAGTTTCAAAATAAAACATTCTCAGGTGTTCACAGTGCTCACTACGGTTGTAGTGTCAGATTTATATTTTGCAGGTGTTATTTTCCCAGCCAGGTCTAAAGACTGGTTATTATTTTTCTCAGAATAACTATGAAAACCCGAATAGTTGTTATTAACATTGGAAAAAAGAGCCAAAAATCCGGTTGCATGGGTCGCATAACACGGGTGGTATATAAGCTAACAGCAATCTCGGCTAAAGGTTGGTGTAGACCACTCGTCCAGCTTGCTCTGAAGCAAACATCCCATTAACTGTCCACACGTTGCGTGTCTGTAAAAAAAGTGCGGAACTGAATACCCAGCTTTGGGGCATTAACCGCTGCACGGGTGTAGGCAGGACCCAAACCATCTTGGTCAGACTGCTTTCGACATGCTAGAGACTCTCCTTGCCTTTCATGCCTCCTGATCATCTAAGTTCACCATAGGCTGACAGTTACCATGAAGATCCAGTAAATTCTCTACTGGTATTTAATGGTTGATAGGACAGAGGAACAAATGTTCATGTCCCGTAAATTGAGTGTGTGACACCGACAATTGTACTGGGTGGGACACTCAGAATTGGGAAGAGCTGGAAAGAGCGGAGACGTGGCTTCAGGCAAAACCCCAGCAGGCACTAAGCGCAAGGAGCCTTCCTGTGCCTGCTCCCTATTTTTGCATCAGGCAGTGGAGCTGGCCCGACGGCTCCTGTAACGTCTTGTAAAGAGGCTTCCCTGATCAAAACCTCCTCTGGAGGAACCCTGCTTGCCTTTGGCACGTGCTACCAGCAAATCTCCTGTCACTGCCCGGCACTGCGAATCTGACGCTATGGAGTGTGTCTGAAGGACAAGCCTGAATATTCGCTAATTTATAGCTGATGTTTGCACTCAATACTGTTTTCTTAGATTTCAATTGGATTCTCTTCAATTTTCAAAACCTAATTTGCTTGCTGCAAAAAAAGATGCTCATTAAATAGTCTTGTTAAGTGTCAGTTCCCTGCAGCAGTTCATGCCTAACATTTGCAGTCAGATGTGTGGCACCAGCATCACTCAGCCTGTGCGAAGCATATTCAGAGCTGAAAGTGATTTGGAGAGGGAAATTTCAAAGGTGGCAGCTGTTCGTATCTCATCAAAAACCTCACTGTTCTTCTGTTCCATGAAATTTTTACTTCTGCCTTGACTCTAATGTATACCCTGGAAATCTGCTGTGTCTCAAAATATCACTGAAGCACCTCCTGAGAGTCCTCACAAAAATATTCTGCTACATCACGGATGCTATATCGCTATGTAGAAGAGAAAGACACAGAAGAGAGTTGTCAGGTACTATGCACTCTAAGTGAGCTGGATGGTTTCTTCTAAGGTGGCTTATGATAAGCATGAAATCTACTTTTTTTTTTTTCCTCCACTTGAAAATTTTTAAAACATAAATTATTAAGTGGATTTCATTTTTTCAGCCTTACTACCATCATGTTAAGGAACGTCACAAACAAGGAAATAACCTGGAGCCCCCTAATTGTCCATGAACATGGAAACTCCTTTCAAATCTACCTGCAAGGGCCACATGTGATGGCTGTGGAGTGGAATGTCTCATTCTTAATCCAGCCCGCAGCATTATTTGCATCGGGTCAGACTAATGGAAACAAGTTCTCTATCTTCCATTTTCTTTTTTGGGTTTTTTTTTTTTTTTTTTTTTGGCCTTACAGCTGTGGACAGCATACAACATGGCATCTGTTTTCTGCAGGGTCACATTCCAACTCTGCTGGCTTATAAAAGTAGCTTTCACCGATGGTAGATCTAGGGTCTCCCACCTTCAAGCCTGAGTTTTATCTCAGAGTGAACATTAATGCTTTCCCACAACTTTCACTGATGTTAAAAAATTATGATTTAAAAACAGGACTGAGAAGGCCCTTTACAAGTCATCTAGTGCAACCCTCTGCCCCAGGTGGGATCCGCTATGCTTGCTGCAGTTGTCAGCAGATGTTTGTCCAAGCTGGTTTTAAGGAATCCCTGTAATGGAGATTCCACAGGCAATATAGTGCAGCACTTCCATAGCTCTCGCTTAGGCAATTTTTCCCAATACCTGGCCTGACCCTTCCTTCATGAAATGCATTAGGCACACTTGAAAGAGGGAGAGACTTTCTTTTTCATGCTTGATGCTCTTTGTCATGTCTTCGCCTCAGTTTTCTGTATCAGAGCATGGCTATCTTATAATAAATTTTTAGAACTAATTTTCAAAGGCTGAAGAGCTACTTCTCAAACAAAACAGAGCAAAACTACTATAGCTTTGAATGCACTTATCCTATCACACCATTTCTTCTCACAGTGCTTAGCAGATATAGTACTTAACCATAATAATGCATATTTTTTTTACACCTGTAATTTACACCTTGGGACAATGTTTGGGCAACAAATTTGCAAGCACATAATGAAGAGACTAAACTGGGAGTACCATTATGATAACCCTTAACCGTTCTAGTCTGCTTTTACAATGAAATGGAAAAATTCTATGTGGGAATATCCTGGAGGAACAAAGAAAGATTAAGAACAAATGTTTTTTCAAGCAAAACTATGAGCAGGCAAGCACAGCATGGGGGGAGTTGTTTGCCTTCTCTTGATGCACGAGTTGAAGTGAAGATTTTAGCTAAAACTGAGAAGCAGAGGTACTTAAGTTACAAAGGTGACAAGCAGTGGTTTTCCTGAGTTGAAGGAGATCAGACAGACTTCCTTAAAAAAAAAAAAAAAAAGGCCTAAAGAAGTCCCTGATGGCTGGGAACTGGTGAACAAGACTCAGAAACTTATTTTCTGTTCTCTTCAAGACTCCAAAGCACATTTAAGGCAGTCTGCGTTTTCTGAGCAAACAAATACACCCGATAGAAGAAAACAGAGAGAGTAAGACCTATGGAAAACTGAGACAGGTAAAATCCAGTAGCTCTCAAGCACTTAACAAGTGTTGATTCTCTGTTGATTTAAATCCTTACAGCGCCTTTAATGTCAATATATATTAGCTGTGGATTGCCCTGAGGATCAAATCCTGATACTGTTGAAATCAAAGGCAGACTCAGATCTGAGGAGAAATATTCTTTACTTATGCCTACTTGAAGCACATTGCCCATTGATTTCAAAACTCCTGATGCAGATAATGAGCCGTATGTTCAGGTAAAGTACTAACAATGACCACAAAAATGGACCTTGCAAGATACTAGAAAACACGTAATAAATACGGAATGGACATTCTAACCACCCATAATCCAAATGAAGATGGAATAAAAAAAACCCATAAAAGTGAATCAATCACTTGCATGTCATTTCCATTTATATTTTTATTAAAAATAATTACCTCTTCAAGCTTTGGAGTTAGAGCTTTTCTTTATTAATGCGTGTTCCTAAACTCAAAATCTAGAATAAAAGGTTTTACATCTAAAATACTAATTGGAGAGTTTTAACATCAGAAATATCTCATATAATAAATTAGACTCATCAGGAAGGTGATCAAAACCAAATTTAGTTAGGCATTAATTTTATTTATTTTGAACTAGACATTTCCTTGACATTCATTTACTGTGTTGCACTGATTATTCAAATAACTGTTCACTTGCACAGCTTGATGGCCTGGATTTACTAAAAAAACCCCCAGCCTCCTAATCTATTTAACCCATTTATTCTTACTCGGGTTTTATGCAGGCATTACTACCACGAAGGAGTAAGTGGCATCTGACAACAACTAACAAGGAACACAAAAGCTACAGGGTAAGAAGTGCTCTGCACAGTGTACTGTTTGCTGCTGAAAAGAGAACTGTTGATGGACAAGAGACAGTCCCTGGAAAGCTGTTTGGCCAATAGCAGCTGTTAGGCAGTCGTATAAACCAGCCTTTATATAAAATGCGCATTTTATGGTTCCTAGTACAGAAGATCAAAAATTAAATATATGCAGGAACATAATTAAAGGATTAAAGGCCAAAGCTTCTACATAAAGAGAGAGATTTCCAGGAAAAAAAGTGTGGTATAAGCATTTTTTAATGAGTAGGCTTTAAAAACAAACGTGAAAACAGAAAAACAACAGTTCTCTTGTGCTGGAAAGGTCACATTAAACAATTCCACGCTGGCTTTACTCGCCTTAAGAACTAGGAACAGGTTTTGCCTCTTTAAGTTGCCAAGATGTGATTCTCAGCCTTGTGGGCAGAACGGTGAATCAGAGTTCCTGGGTTTCAACAGGTAGTCAAAGGAAAAGGTTCGCTTGTTTAAAGTAGTTCACAAACACAACGCATCTGAGCAACACGGTTTGTGAGTTCAACCGCCGTACTCTCGCTTGTGTTCTATACCTAAGCTCAAGTGGGTATTTTAACAGTTGGGTATGGGGAATTTAGGATTCTCCCTAAAGAAAATCAATGGTCTTTCTTTCTTTCTTTTCTCCCAAGAAGCGCTGCCTTGGTTTGAAGAAAATCCTTTATCTCTCATCATGGGCAGATATGCAATTGGAATCCCCAATTTCTTGCATTTGTTCCTTTTTAATAAGCCATCAGAAAAAAAAGGCATTGGCAGGGGAAAAGCTAACTACGCCTTTTGTGAGTAGTCTGAGTGGGTTAGCTGGAGTATAAAGTAGACAACCTTTGGGATTTAGAACGGCCAAGCCGTCAGGGAGCTTCCAAACATTCTCTTTGGTAACAGATAGTAAGCTCTTCAGCTCAAACTGTGTTGTCGTATGTTTTATTCATAGGCCATCATAAGGGCCGCCAAACAGATTATCATGTTTACATCAGGCCTCCTCAGAGAGATAAATTCTTTAATAGTTGAACTGGCAGGGTCAGTCAGTACAGAGATGCCTGCTGGGCAACCAAATAATAAATAAGAAAAAAGAAAAGAAAGAAAGAAGAAATGAAATCAAACATTGAACTGCTTAATGATGTCCTTCAGCAGTCACCAATCAATATATTTTATCTCGTGCTGAAAAGGTTGTATTAAGGTTTCATCA
Organism: Leptosomus discolor; assembly: GCF_034619465.1. Taxonomy (NCBI): domain Eukaryota; kingdom Metazoa; phylum Chordata; class Aves; order Leptosomiformes; family Leptosomidae; genus Leptosomus; species Leptosomus discolor. Next base: position 84,130,895 of record NC_141393.1, read on the forward strand.
TTTTAGCAGCATCATCCTTTTTCTGTGAAGTGAGTAATTGCAGCGGTGCATGGAAAAAGCAGAGTCTACAAAAGTATAACTTCATTGGAGCAGACAAACCTTTACAAATACTTAGTGATGTTGCAACTCTTTAGTGATTTGGGTTCCTTGTGTCATCGAAGTGCCACATGGCATTTTCCTACTGTTTGTTGCTGGAAGTGAATGTGTTTTAGCAGGCACCATGGCACAGAGCATTGCTATTTGTGCTGGAGACTCCAGTTTTAAAGCTGGATCTAAGATAAAACAGGTCCAGGGGCCACAACTTATCTACAGCTGCATACATACACAGCCGCTCCATTGTTTGTATTTTTGTATTCAGGACGTAATATATGTAAAACCAACAAACGTGGGATAATTCTCACCAGCATTAATGAATGTGGCATTTAAAGGGTGTAAAGACTAGCCTGATATTTCCATTTTTATAGGAAATGTGGTTGTTCTCACCACTTAGATGTGAAATCGTCCTCAACTGTTCCTTTTTTTTTTTCAAACCCTGCAGGTTCTTATGTAAATTTGTTTTTTAAAACAGAGCAGTAGATCCGAAATACCAACCCACCCTGGCTCACTCCAGCTGACACGTGACTATAGCCTTCCTTCTTCCTGCCTGTGGAAATCTGCTTTTCTCGGTCCACCCTTCCCCATCGCAGCTTTTTTAATCCCTCTCCCAACAAATTTAACGGCAGCTCTTGAAACCAACCTGCCGCCTTGACCTCATCATCTCTAGTGTTTTCCACTTGCTGCCCTATCTTATTCCCTCAAATTCAACTTTTGACAACATTTTAAAGGCACCGGCCTTTTTTAAATTCCTCTCTTGTGTTATTCCCTCCACTTTTCCAGCGGTTGCACTCACCCTTCCTTTTGTGGGCTTCTCGTATTTTAATGTTTTTAACTTTTCTCCTTCTAAGCCTGATACCATCAACCAGACCACTGCTCTGCATTTATCCTTCTGATGCGGCAAACATTTTAAGAGAATCAACCGATCAAACAGGGGTGTAGTAGCAACTTAGAGTGAGGATGAAAAGGTGTTTGGGAGGTAAGGTGTTTAACTACTACCCAGAAGGATTCGGTTCATTTCTATCCCGTGACATGCACTTTATGTATAATCTTTACTCAGACACTTAGTCCTTCTGTACCTTTGTCTCCTCTCCTAAAATGTGAAGAGCGGTACTTCCACCATACACTGTTTTATGAAAAATCCCTTACAAAGTGAAGTGGGCAACCACTACAATAACGTGAGTACCTCTAGACTTGTGCCAAGCCCTGGGGTGCTTGGTTAAAAACTGGAGTACAGCTGATTCGTGCACTGCGCCTAATTTGTTCCTTCGAAACAGGAATTGCCTCTTACTTTTAGTAAAGCAATGTCAGAAACAAGAAAAAAAAAATGAAGAAAGATAAAATGGAATTTCGTAGAAATAAAGGGAAATCAAAACTTTGGACTACCGGAATTGCTGCCCTTCAGAAAAGAGATGTTTGACACATGTCTTTGGTCATGGGCAAGGGGAGAGAGAGGCGCTGGCTTGAAGATGTGGGAATATCAGGAATGTGAAGCAATGGCATGCCAATAGCTACAGCACATGTTTGTAAATTGAAATACTGTTTTACTTTGGAGAGATCTGCTTATTAATTCACCACCAGCAGACGTACTTCATTGGGCATACAGCTTCTATTTCCCCATTACGCACAGATTCATGGCTCAGTACCTAACGTGCTGGCAGACGGAAACATTTTGAAAAAAAACATTTTTTTATACATTCTGTTGTGTTAAATTCGGTTACATGGCATCCGATTAGGCTGCTGGAAGCTAGAGTGACGAGCTGCAAGAAAACATGATGAGACATAACAAGCTGCAACAGAGTTGGCCAGAGTGTAAGAAATGTGCACGAGGCAGCGAGTCAAAAGGATGCAGAGGTATGAATCCAATTAATCAACAGCAAAGTGGCACGCCACGCGGTGTGAGGGGCAGCACAAGAATAATTCACTGGTTCTTTGGTCCTGAGTGGTTCCACGTTGGGCTTGTGACTTCGCATAAGCAATAGCTCATGAAGGCGACAAGCAATTGAACCAGCAGCTGGCGATGGGTAAGATGTAGAGAAGCTTCGATTCCTGTGCTGCGTGTCGGGAGGGAGGATGCTTTATGGGGACCGTGAGGCTACCGCTGTGACACCAAATTGAACGGGGCTTGTTGCCCTGAATCTTTCTCGTCGTTACATTGAAAAGATTGGTGAAACTGCGCTGCTGTGCATATCGCAGAATATATATCTGTCCAAAAAAGTCAGCAGAATTTGGATTGTGTTTTCCCTCTCAGTTTGTGTTTCAGGCATTACAGTATATTTGGCGTACGAACAGTACCTTGGACTTTTTTAGAGTGCAGTATGTTTAGCCTGACAGAGTATATGGAGCAAACACCTGCCTATTTGTAGAGAAAGTGGATTTAGGAATGATGGAGTGGGCTCTCGTGGTGTGCTTTATTTAGTTTATTTATTTCTATTTACCAATGAGGCAAAAGGCTTACAAACTGCAGCCTTCTCTGGTCTCCAAAGACAGGCATGGAATATTTTATCGGAAGAGAAGACATAACTGCTATATTTTTCTGTTATTTGAAGAAACTTAATCTTCAGCATTTTGTATATCATTTCAGACACTGAAAAATTTCATATAGCTTTTGGGCCTGTTCCTCAAGCCAGTAAGTAAATTCCCGTTCCCATTCGGGGCAGCATTGTAAAAGGAAATGGAAGAACAGGGGAACCTTATTATATTGTATCATCAGAACTATTTGAAGAAATGCAGATGGACTATTATAAAAACATGAAGCAAAATGTGGGAATGGGAAAAGAACCTTGTATGTTTGCATTTTTCTTTTTTTTGCTACAGACATTTTCAACTCTATTTTATAAATTCAGGACATCTGCTTTATTGCACTAGAGGAAAAAAAAAAAAAAAGGTAAGATGTAATGATAGGATTTGGGACTCTTCTGACTCCACACAGCTAAGTTTTTATCCGTAGTTTTAACGAAAGTGTGGCACAGCACACTCTCTAATTTAAATTATGCACTCTCAGTATTTTACCTCTTTGCTACCAAATCATTCCTTAAAAATACAAGCCAAAGTGGAAAGGAGGTGGAAGAAGTGAGAAATAAGGACAGATTACAGCAAGAAGAAAGATGTTGAAAGCAAGGATTTCCTCCAGCTCTGCACACTTACAGTGGTAGAATTAAAATATAACGTGTTTTGCACTGTTCATACGCTGAAAGGCGTGGGGCTCCTCTTAGAGGAGCACTGTCTGTGCATACACGCGATGCGGCAGGTTACGGGCAAAACCACCACGAGGGATGAGTACCGCAGCAGTAACACAAGAACGCCAGCCTTTGGGATAATGTGGCATTTCGGTGAGACACTGAGTGGAGAGAGGGAAGGGCAAAGGCACCGACCAAACTTCAGAATCCAAAGAGCTAGTTCAACAGCTTCAACAACGACTTCAGCTTTCCCTTTTAGTCCCAAGATTTTGGACGTCCTGGATTAACTGACGAGAAAAGCAACGGTGAAAAGTACTGAAAGAGAATCCAAACCATTGGAAAAAAACCCTCTGGATATCCCTGATACTATTCTGACACCAGTTGTTTGGGGGCAGCTGCAGTGCAACATCACTGGATGTCAAAACCCTGCACAGACCATAACTAGCAGGGGAAAGAGAATGTATGTTCCCTTTGGATCCTTTGTACCCCTTTCTGCTGTACCTTGGTGAATCCACGTCTGACTTGCTATCGTACATTAACTGATAAGCACAGCATAACGGAGGTGGTCCCTTGAGCCCAGCGTGAAAGACCGAGTGACCAAGTTTTGGTGCAGCTGTGTACAGAATCCCTTTAAAAGATACCTTGCGGACGGGTCTTTGGGTGTGTTGAGCACCATCACCATGGCTCTCAGTGAAGATGCATATTCTACATCTCAGGCATAAAGAGAAAAGAAAAGGAAAATCCTAGCAGGAGGATTCCAACGTGGCTGTATTTTCTGGAAGCACCGTCTAGTACTATTTATCCAGACCACAAGTCACTGTAGCCCAGTGCTTAGCAGCAGATGCTTAGGAAAGGGTAGAACGACAAGACAGGCATCTTGTGATGCCCCTCTGCTGTAATCTTCCATCTCTCAGTCACCTGCAGTCAGATACATTCTGAGTCAGCTCTTGGTGGGTTCACGAGTTTGTCTAATTGCTCTTTGAATCCATGCAAATTCTATTATCTACAGCCCCCTCAGAAATATTTAGGTACTATTACGTACTATCATGTATTGTTTGATTTTAACTTGCTACCTGACAATATAATCTGATGCCTATTTTTCTTGTGTGATGAGAGACAGAGAATAATTGTTGCCTAATCATCTTCTCCACGCTGCTCGGATTTTATGGAGTTTCAGCATATGCCTCATCAGTCATCTGTCCCAGACTGAAAAGCCTCTACCTGTTCCTTGCACAGAAGCTGTTCCACACCTCTACTCATCCTGCCTGCCTTTCTGGGTAACTTTCCAGGATAACATCACTTTAAAAAAAACAATCAAACAAACAAGTGGAGTGAGGAAGGTCTCTAAAAAGTCATTGGTTTGGGAGAGCACCATGGACTCACACACGATATAATGATTGTTCCTTTTCCTCTCTTAATGGTTTCTGCTCACTACTGAGCACCGAGCTATGCTTTTGGTTTGGTTTGTGGGTTGTTTTGTTTTTTTTTTCCAGGGAGCTAACCTTTGTAATCCCAAGATCTCTTTCCTCAGCAGCAATCGCTCAGCCATTCTGCAAGGAAAGTTAGGATTGTTTCTCCTACGTGCCCTTGGACACAGGAACAAGACCTTCTGTGTTCAAGATCTGTATGGAGCTTTCATGATTTGCGGGATTTCTGGTTTCTCATTTACTGCTTGGAAAGAATGGAGGAAAGCAAAACAAATAGAGAGAAAAAGAAATCTCTGTGAAACTTGAGGAGCTCTTGTGGGTTTCCTATGACTTTAATACTATATTTAATATCAAAGAAATTAAGTAGCTGTCGGTCCCAAGATGGGAAAATCAATTCTTTTCTGACATTTAATTTGTGCTTTTGAGATGCAACATAACAGTAGTAGAATATAGAGGTTCTGACTTTCCTATTGGTTAATTTCAAAGCTTTGATTAAAGCTTTCATTTGAAGTAGTTTCAATTTTTTATTTGACGTTTTTACCAAGGTTGCCAAATCTCTAGCTGTTTTAAATGAGAAAAGAGAGTAAGATGTCATTTCCTATCCATAGATCCCAGGTTTTTGAACAACATTTCCTTGGAATCTGCATCAACATTTCACTAGAAATTCACAACGTAGTGAATTTGAAGAGACAGCAAAGTCATAATACAAGTATTACACTGGCCTCATTCGCCATCTCCTCCAGTATCAAAATCAGACCACTTGCAAGACAATCAATTTCTCAGAATTCTCTATGAAAGTCTGAACAGTCTTATGCTGGGGAACAAAGAAACACGGGGAGGCCGTGCGATGTGACTGAAAGCGCAATTAAGCCCTTTCCAGATCGGACAGCAAAGCGTTCCAGGCTTCATGCCTCTGTCGAACTGTGCACTCTACATCCCTGTCTTTGTCTATTACTATTTTTCCTGTGTTTGTCTTTAGAAATACCACTACATGCTGCAAACATCCCCACAGCCACGTGTTAGTGGCTGTAACTCAACAGTGAAGTCAGGGCTGGAGGTGAAACAAGATCTAATCTTATTCCCACTGATAGCTGTAGAAATACAATGGAAAACGGACGGTTAAGATTAGTGTCCCTTTGAGTAACAACTGCGTTTGTTCATAACTAAACGTATTTAGTCATGAATAAAGCCAGGTACTGCAAATATTTATAACCAAATGGTGTGCTGGCAGCGTTCTGTCAAACTGGAATGAGGAGGACCCCGGCCACCAGTGAGTGCCACGTGAGGAAACGAGTGCTGGGCCAAGCGGGGCTTCGTGACTGTCACTGGGATGCGGACAGCAGGGACCCGGTCTGGGAGGAAGGCTGGGTGTTCTGCCTTGCCTCTGATGCGCTCTGCTCTGGGATGCTCAGCCACTCGTTTTGCTTCCCTTGCCTCTGCCCCGCGGCTGCTCTGGTGCGGCGCGGGGGCGGCGCGTTGCTGCCCCGATCTTGTTCGGGGTCTGCGGGTGTGAACGGAGCGGGAGCGTTGCTCTGAGAGGGGCGGTGCACAGTCATTCGCCGGGGTAAGTACCGACGAGCTGCTGTGACTGACGTTGATGATCTATGATAGAGTCAGGATTATGAATACACGTTTTGATGAGAATGTGGTCGGTAAATTCTCTCAGACAAGTACGCTTTTGTTCTGTCCGTACAGCATCGAGCACCACAGGGCCCTACTCCTTCTTTAACTTCTCCAGAGTAATACAAGTAATAAATAACAATATATGCTCATGGGAGGATTTAGTAGTTAGGCCATCTTGTTTATTACCTTACAGTATACATAATTCAAGCTTTATTTTTGTTACTTTCTTTTTCGGTGGACTACTTTTCCATCTTCTTCAATCAGGAGTCAATAAACTACACTTTTGTCCTATGTCTAACTTGTCAAGGTCTCTAAGAGAAAATATGTTTTAAAGGAGTAGGAGTTAATGGTCACTCCTGCACCATAAATTGCATTGGCAGACACACTAGTAGCTTGCAGAAGTAAGGATGGCTTTCTCCTTGAAAGCTCTAATGAGACTGGGGAATAATATACAATCTGTGATTCAGGTACACTGCGCTGCAAATTCAGGAGCTTTTAAACAAGTTGTAATGCTTAATAATACTGGAAATACATTCCATCTGCTTCTTTTCTGAACTCAGCAAGATAAATACTTGTTATATTTGTGGAACTTAACTGCCTTTGATTTCTATTGCTTTCAAAATGCTTGATGATTATTTTAAGCAAGTGGAAGTAAATGCCCTCAAGGATTGTCCTGAACTCAACCACAATGGATATAAAGGAAAGACTCCAAATTCTTCTGGAAACTTCTTGACAGTTTTTTAATAACAGACTTTTAACTCAGTTACTACAAATCTTTTGTAATTCACGTCATCATTATTAAGAATCATAAGTCTCCCAAGACAATTACAGCCAATGGGTATATTAGTTTAATTTTATCGGGTGGGTTTTCAGACGTTGCAGACAACTGCTGCTAGAAGAAGGAAACTTGCAAGAAAGAAAAGAATGACATTTTCATACTTGATCGAAGCACTCTGGGAACGTCTTTTTGAAGGAGTAAGACAACTTAAGACTGGACTTTTTCTAAACAATAAAATGAGTCTCGCTTCTAAAGACTAAAACTTGACAGATTTGTAGTTTTATTCCTGCTACCCTAGTCTTTAAAGCCTGCGCAAAACTGGCGGCTTGGCAAAAATCATAGCCCTGGAAATAACTCAATATGTATATTAACCCCAGAAGAAACCACCTTGATTCAGTCCATAACCTGCATTCATCTATAACCCGCAACCTGCTCGCAGTCCGCGCGACTAATTACTTCTTTTACTCTATGAGCAAAATTGTGCATGCCATGGTTTTGTTCTGAAAATCTGTCAATATGCAAATAACTAAGAAAAAGAACCTTCCTAGAGAGGCTCAGACACCACTGGACTGCGTATCAGTTGCAGCAGTTAATGACTGGAAGTAGTTAATGACTGTGGGTGTCCTTAGTGTCAGTCTCGTAACTGCCCTTTTTCCAAGAGGCAACTGTACATTCAACTGCTCAGTCTGTTACACGTTAATGGCTGTTGGTTTGTGTTTCCTCTGCGTGCTGTGAAGTACTTTCTGGTAACTAACGTGTAAGAATTTCAAACAGAAATAGTGAAAATTGAAATCTTAAAGTTGAAACACAGAAAATAGATATATAACATAAATAAATATAGATTCATTAAATTCTTCTAAAGAAATGATAATTTTGAAATCTCAAAACATCGGCTTCTGCCGTTTTCCTTTGAAAGTGAAGCTTAACGCAGGAACGACAAATTTTCTTTGGAAATATGGTATTAAAAGGCTGTGCGTTTGTAGTTGATATTCTAAAATAAATACATGAAAATCATATTGCAAGTCTCTCTTGTCAATGCAAATGTTTAATGAGCTCTAGTTGTGTGGTTTGTCCCTTGAAATGGTACAACCTCATTAAGACAGGAATTGGTCAATAGTTGACTACTTTTATGAGAGCTGTGCAGATAATTTTGTGCCATGTGACAGCGTTGTTTAGTCCAAGCTGACAAAACCTAAAGCGTTATTGCAATATTAGGGCCTCTGTTTTACATTTTTGGTTTTGACTGAGGTACAGAATTATTACAAAATGGAAATCTTTCTGCCATTTATGGTTTTCACCTTGCAATGAGAGGCGCTGCCTATTTGGCCAAGTCAGAGCTATTGCTAACTAATGCCTTCATTGGAAGCTGTTTTACCAGCTTCCCGGAAAAATGGAATCGTCCATCTTGCCTCGCAATTCCTGCTTTCAAACACTGCTGCTTGTTATCCTCTCGTTCTGAATATGATTGTATGAAACCTGCTAGCTGTCGCTTGCCACTATCAGCAGACTTTCCAGCTAGATTTCAGGCCCGTAACCAAAGAAGCACCTGATTATGCTGATGTTCAACTGCTGAGAGCCACATATCCTGTGGAATGAATCCTGACCCTTCAGTGACCCTTAAGACAGAGATACCACTTAAAGAGCTGGATGCAAACTTTGGTTATTATTCTTTAACCATATTCTGAAGAATCAGGCTTATTAGCTGTCTTGAAACCATGGACCAGGGAAGAGCATTTAGTCCAGTTATCTCAACTGTGTCAGCTTTTGCAGAACACTGACATCTGGAGAAGAGGAGGCTGCTCACTTTTAACTGAGGGAAAATTGTTACTGATTATCATTCAGAAAAGAGGCAAACCCCAACCCTGTACCCTCCATCAAGCACATCTGCTCTCCAGAGTCCAATATGCAGCGAGCAGAATTAAAAACTGCCTGGATTCTATGCATTTGCTTCAGGACACCGAGTGCAAACATGCCTTTCATCAGCTCCACCCAGGTAGGAAACCATTTACTCAATTCCAGCTGTCCTCCTGCCACCTCTGGGGGTAAGGGCTCCATGACGAAGCCTGTGGCAGATGGAAGAGGGAGCGGAGCCGGAGCGCCTGTATTCCCCCCGCCACCCTCTCACGCTTCAGCTCCGATTGACTTCGTGACGTTAATTCTCGTCATTGAATTACCACATCACCAGTGACCTGCTGCAGCGTATTTTTGGTTATGATGGAGGTGGGCATGGGCAGACTTTTCTGCAGCCATCGTGAGAGGCTCTGACCCAACTTGTTCGGTTAACAGTGCTTTCTCAGGGTGCTGGTAGAGGATAATTCACAGAGCTCTTACATTGATACAACTTTTGTAGAAAGTCCCCAGCTGACATAATAAATTCATTTTCTCCTCTCTAGTGGGACAATCTATCAGAAGAGCTCGTTAGCATCTCCTAAAACAAAGCCTCTCCTAAAATCCCTGAAATTTATTGCAAGCCATAGCCTACTATCTCAGAAAACAGTAGTGGAAATGACCTCTGGAGGTTGCTCCGATCCAGTATGACTCAACCGCCTGTAGACCACTGGCGAGCTGCAGAAGGAGTGCTGCTCGTGCCAGCTAGCAGGCATCGTCAGGAGCTGCCTCCCAATGGTTATCAAATGCCTCCTGGCAGGCAGAGGCAGAACCTGGCTCCTGACGGCTGTCGGCACCCGCAGGCAGTCAGAATCGGGAGCTGGCTTCCCACTGCATCGGTACCTGCGGGCAGGCACAGTTGGGAACCTGTGTTTGTAATTACTGCCATGAAATTAAGATGTATTTTTTTAAATCACAGAGTGCAGTTTAATCTAAGTGTTAAGCATTTTATTTATTACCCCTCCTGCCCAGCTGCTGAATAAGATTTGGAGACACGGTAGTCCACGGACTTTTTTGAACTGGGCTGGATGATCCTTTGACTGCAAAAGATTGAGGAAAACAGAACTAGTTCATCTCCTGCCAAAGGCAGGGTAAATGAAGCCTACATCATTTTTGCCTCTAAATTTGAGGGTGATTTATTCTTTATACTAAAAAAAACCCCACAGCCATAATTTTGTTTCCAATAAAACAGCTAACCATTCTTACTACATTATTTCAATGTTTTGTGGCATATTAGAAAACATTTTTAAAGCTATCTCTGAAAAAATACCACCTTCGAAAATGAGCAGAAGTGCACAGACTTCAAACCAGAAATGACTCCAAACTTTATGTGAAACCTTAGCTGTAAGAGAAAACAAAAAGCTACCTTAGTGGTAAGGCAGAAAAGAGACGTTCTAAACACGGTACGTTCTAGACTTTGAATCACAGTCTTTCACTGGGGTTTGGGGTGATGAGCTGTAGTTTGAAGGCAAAAGGCCTCCTATGCAAAACCAGATGAAACACCATATTGCTGCAGAATCAAACTGCGAACTTTCCAACCTCTGCTTGCGCCTGCAGTGGTTTATCCCGAGGTGCAAATGTCACTGGCCTTTCGCACCCGCCGTGGGAAGCAGCAAACGCCACCACTGCCGGGCGGTGCTGTGAGCCACCCCAGAGCGCGCTCTGGCTCTTCTCTGCTCTGCTGCCCCTCCGTCAGCACAGGCGGGAACCTTTCTGAAGGCTCCGTGCAGTACCACGGAGTTACCTGCTGCCTTTTCTCACCTTGTGGTAGGGCTTTGTTCGAGAAAGATACTGGGGAAAAAGTCTGAAAGAAAATCTTCCGATGTTAGGTCCTGCTGCCTTTCGTGGGGAAGGAAATTCCGGGGCTGCTGCACTCCTGTTGTGTCGCCCTCTCCCGTCCCTTAGGGTGCCTTCTGCGATACAGTGTGCTCTCCTACTGCGCACCAGGCCTGCGGCAGTGGCCGTAGTATCAGAATAACGGCTTTAATGTGGTCTTGGAACTTTTATTCTTATCCTTATTCAAAAAACCCCAAACATTAAGCATGCTGGGGAAAGTTAGTGCATTTTACACTTTCTGCTTCCCTACAGGTGCTGGGCTTTGGTTAGAGAGTGATGTTTAAAACCCATGTGTTAATAAAATGAAAGAATAAATGTCTGCACAGAAGTGCCACTTTAAAAAAATGCGTTATTCCGTATCTGGAACTCTGCCTTTACCCTTGAAATGTCATTAAAACAACAACTGAAATACTGTCTCACACTCCCAAATGGTGTTCCTGCCTACTGTCACAACCAGAACTGTACATGGGTGAAATCAAAATTGATATTTAGTCATTCTGAAGCAAGACGGGATGATTGTTATTAGCTCAGAAGTTACCTTTGCAGATTTAGTAAAGAAGAAATTGGTTTTATCATGAACTAGAACTACATGGAACGATCACAGAATGTTTTATTCGTGCCATAGTTATGTCTGGATACGATCAAGTTATTTGCCAGGTGAACAGAGATACAGGATTTTGGGGGGATTAAGGGTACAAAAAGGAGCTTTCTGCCTTTCTGTTCCGACCTCAGATCAGTGTGAAAAAAATCCCAGCGACACACAAAATAAACCTCTGACACAAAAATACGGTTACTTTCCTGCCATTAATACTACAGCAGATTGAGCCTCCAAATAATAAAAAAACCAGAGGGTGGAGGTGTTGAAGACACGTGATCTTACATGGGGAAAAAGGCTTTGGCAATCCTCTTACAATAATTCTCGTTTAGCCAAAGACTTGTCTGAGTCTGAACCAAACTGGGGTGGACTGGGAGCAGTAATAAAGAACGGCTGAGGATTTGGACAGAACTACTGAGTACTAATAAGGTGGCCACTTTCGGTTGCTAAAACTTTACTGGTGACATTTTTATTTTCCAGTTTTGCCATTTCAATCCTAAAAGACCAATATAAATCTGCAAATAATTAAACACACCCACTCCGCAGATATTTCCCATAATCCAGAGAAATAAATCTAGATATATGATACAGCACACGCTGCAGCTGAGTTCCCCAACTTACATAACATTTTAAAAGAAAAGCAGAGTAAAAGTGACAGGACAGCTCTTTGAGGTCGTGCCCCAGTATGTTGATCCTACTATATTTAAAGGGTAAGGCTGGGTCACTAGCTAAATAAGAGCCGTGCTGAAGGTTTCTTTTTTTGTTGTTCATTTCGGTCGTGATGACCCCGGCAGAGGTCTCGCTTATTAAAGTGTGTTTGTGTATGGAAGGCAGCTCCAGAGGGAATGTCTTCGATTATGCTCTTAGAATTGTGTCTGAAATTGGAAAAACGCTGCTTAAAGGAACGTCACGATGGCACCGAAGCTTCGGTCTAGGCTGGCGCGCGGTTGATGCAGCCCCTGACTGAAATACACCGCCCTGCCCTGAGAAGAGGTGAAATGCTGGCATTTTCATTTGGTGTAACGGGAGCAGCATTGCTCTGTGCAGGGCTTTGGAATGTGCTCCTGTACATACAGAAAAGGGACGTGGAGGTTCAAGAGAGAGCACGTATTCCCTGTTGCGGTGGTGTATTCCACCCAGCAGAAAACAGAAGCTTATTTCAGCGTGTTAGGAGGCGTCAGAGGGCATACGAAGGTGTCGCACGAACTTTTAATGTTCACATGTCCACAGGGAGTTAGAGGTACTCGGCGAAATACTGCGGGCGTTGGTTTTAATTCCATTTGGAACCTTTTTCCCCTTTTTCCGTTGTAACCTTGTTGCATTATCCCCTTTCTCACTTAAAAAGAGCGGGGTGAGGGGAACGCAATTTAATTGCACATTATTTACCTAGGAAGCTTTATTCAAATGACAAGGAGACCTAGAGAGCTTACAAGAGCTGGGGAGCAAATCTGAAAAACAAGGCAAAACAACATTCAGTAATGAAAACTAAGAAGTCAAATACTTGAGGGAAATAATCTGAAACACAAATATACTATGGAAGGAAAATAGTGTTTGGAAAGCACTAAAAAAAAAAAAGACTTAGGGCTACTAGTGAACAGCAAATTAAATAAGGGCTTGCAATGTGATACAGCACTGGGAAAACAAACAAATGTGATTTTGGCTAGCATATACAAAGGGATCACATTCAAAGTGAAGGGGTGGATTTGCATCAGAGGAGACAAAGGGTTTGAGAATATGCTGTAGAAAAGAATGGATTAATGTAGGGGTGTACGAGGTGATTTACCAGGTCAAAATCCAAAGCTACGTGAACAGGTGCAGCTTCACAAAATTCAATAAAAATTTACCTCCTTTTTCTAGAATTGAATTTGATCCATTTTGTTCAGTAATTCTGTGACTTCTTAATTCCCATAAATTTAGTAGACTCCTTGGAATTCCTCCTGAAGTTGTAAAGAAGGCCACATTGGAGAGCAGCAGTTCAATGAATGATTTTCCAGTCCTTTTGTTCTCAGTTCCTTTCCCAACTTACGAGCTAGGGGGTTTTTAAGCACCCATGGGAAACTGGGAATGTTTCAGGCCCAACCGTGCGCTAGCTCCAAGACCGCAGGCAGCTCCCCGACTTGCACAGCCTGAGGAGCGCACACGGAGAGCTCATCAGCCCAGTGCAGGCACAGAGCAGCCTGCTCCTGCCTGCCCTTCTGGCTGCTGGAAGGTGGGCACGTGCAACTGGAATTCTAGCTAAAACCACGGCCTTGATCTTTAGCTCTTCTGTTCTGAAAAGTTGCAGTCATATGACATTATTTGTACGGAATTTCTGAAAGCTTCTTATACCATTTTCACATGACAGGCCCCTGCTTAGGCTTGTAGCGGCAAGGCTTCAGGCAAGCAGCACTGGAATGGTTTCAGCATTCTTTCAGAAAACAGAGCTGGTCACGTCGGGTGACACAAGTGCTACAGAAAGACCGAGACACGGGCTGTTCACGTCACTGCCTTCGACCTGTCGGACAGCACGCGTAACGTATGGCACTGGTCCCAGTCCTTTGCTAACCCGAGCCTTTTCTGGTAAGCTGCGGCTGTGCAGAAACAGCACAAAACACCAGCACTGGCGCACGCGGAGATTCTGTGGCGGTGAGTTTGTGCTTTGCACCCACCGCGTGTCCGCGAAATTGCTTCGCAAGATGTTGGGCGGCAGAGAAACGGGCCGAACGCTTGCAGTCTGGGAGCGTTACACCTACACACTGCCGCAGAGGTAAGGGTTGCTCCAGCACCCTCCTGCCCAGCTGGGCGCTGACCACGAGCCCAGCGGTCTCACCCGTTTGGAGGGAAGTGGGCGGTTGATTGCTAACAGTACGAGGCTGACAAGAAAAAAGCTGTAATTAAAAGTAAACCCCAACAACCTGTCTACTGTAATTAAAAGTAAACCCCAACAACCTCTCTGCTGTTGGAAGGGACAGGGTAAGCACGTGCGAGGCCAACGCTCGGTGCTCTTAAGTAAACAAACAAACAAACGCGCACAAGCTGGGAACAGATGTTTGATTCATGGGGGCTTTCAACTGGTGGGGTCACTTCTTGGATGTCTGCCACTTTCCATGTGGCGGTATATAAATCACACACACAGTCTGCAATCTCTATAAAAATCTATATAGCCTAGACAGAGGAATGGGCTACAAATTCGTAGCCCAGGGAAATTTGCTGATGGCATGGAGCATAGTAGCGCACTGAAGAAAGAACTAATTTCAAGTTCAAATGAAAGTTTTTCGTTTGCAATACAAGCTGGCTGCTGTCCATACCATATGTGTCTTTCAAAGTAATAAACAAACATAGTGTATACACAGGTGACTGCAGTGGAATTACAGTGGGATTATTTTGAGAGAAATTGTAAAATAGGGGGATCTTTTCATCAAATATCAGTTAAATGTGGAGAAGCAATTAAACAGAAGAAGGAAAACCACCAAGAGAATTCGCTATACAGCTGAAAGCGTCGAATGAGTGTTTTTCAGTGCGGTGAACCAAGGTAGAAATGTCTTTTCTTTTACTTACAAATTCCTTTCCAAACAACCTGTTTTAGCACTTGGGAAGGCACAAAGAAGGAACAGGAAGATAGAGAGGATGATGACAAGCTATAAATCTCAATGCTTAAATTAAGTGGTAGGGCTAGAAATACAGTACAGTGCGTCACTTGTTACGGTGTGACAAATGGTGCTCCATTTGCTAAAGTCATTTACAACTGGCCATTAATAAAGGGGCTGGGACAGGGGATGCCACTTGCTAAAGTTCTAAAAGGAGAGTGATTAAAAGTAGCTGGAAGTCTGAGTATCCACTTCAGAGCATTGGCCAAGGAAGGATTTAATTCTTGTTCTTAAGAGTAAACATTTTACTGATAACGTGCACTGCCCCCCCCCGGACTGTAAAATCTAACCATAACAGACAATGAATGCTCCAGACGTGTCGTAAGGAGGAATTAGTGGGAAAACCTTGACACGAAGGAGTTACTAAGAAGCTTTACCCTTGTATTATAAGCAAAGGTTTGCGGAACGAGCTCCTAAAAGCTTACCCAGGTCAATGCAGCAAGCTGGTTTGTAAAAAAAAATCCCAGATCACGAAATCTACCCACGCTCCTCAGTGCAGGAGCTTAGACGTGCGCGCTGTTTACCTGACCCCTCTCTTGAAACTCTCTCCCTCCATCACGCGGAAACAGGAGTTGAAGGAGACTTCTCATCCTGATGCTCAAGGAGGTCACTGGTCCTCTTCCTCTTTCCCCTTCCCTCTTCCCTTCAATACCATATATCCAGGCTTTTTTTTTGCGGTGTGCCGCTACTGCCTGCTGTTCCAAGTTATTGGTTTGTGTTCTTTGATATAAAATACCTGCAATTGTGTAGGCCCCCAAGATTTGGCATCTAATTCACTTTCAGAGCTGTGCTATCCTCTGAAAAAGATCTGGGCAGAGGAAGAAGCATGAGGCTGATTCCTCACGCGCTGGAGACCCGTGGCGTTATTTGACTCATGTTGGTGGAGACCTCGTGGTCCGTGGTCCTAGAGAGTTTTACCTGTTGCTTCTCTGTAACACTAGTTCTGAATTTGTCTAGTCCATCGTTAAAATTCAACAGTCTGGTAACACCGAGCACTTGAGTGGCTGTAAATGTTACGGGTGCCCATCTCTACCACACCGTTAAGGGTGGATTTGAGTGTAAGCTTCAAACTTTTGGAGCCCAAACAGACATACAAGGCACAACATACAGGAAAACCCCTCACCAGCTTCACTGGAAGCGCTTATTGGGGACGCTTAAAGGAATGCCACTTTTATCTGAATGAGAAGCAGTGCTTACCAATCTAGACAACAACCCAGCTAGGACGACCTCATGGGAACCACAAATGATCACCTCAAATCCTAACACCAGGGTTATCAGAACATTATTGGAAATAAAACCTGTATTTCTAAGTATAAAAGAGCTGTCAAAAAGGGAACAAGGACTATCACGAGCCGTTCTGTCTAATCAGTGTCTTTTCTTTCAAATCGATGTGTGTAGTTTGCAGATCACCCTGCTGCGCTTCCCACTGCTCCAGGGAGACTGTTCTCCTTTCCCCAGTCACCTGGCGAGGAGGGGCCTTAGCACCCACATTGCCCTGACTTGGGTCACTTCTGCAGTTGCCCCCCAGCCTTCCACATTCCTTCTGGTGACCTTTCCATTATTATGATAATTGTAAGCAAACAACTAGGAACAAATGGTAAAATCAGCACCGCCAGACTGCGCCCTGTTTTGTTTCTTTTACTTTTACGGACATTTGGATGCTGTTTGGTCAGGATGGCGTTTGATTTGAATTTATCAGCCTTGGAGGAGAAACAGCAGAAGCTGAAGTTTTACCCAAATGCGGGCAGGTAATTACAAGTTGTTTCAATGCGTTTATTTTCGACGGGTAATTTGATACGCCTACTTTTCAAGAGTTAAGATGTCACAGATAAAAAATCACAGCTCTTCAAGTTTGCTTCTCAAAACTACTTAAATCTTCCTATGCTTTTTATTTAGATCTCAAATATAAATTTGAACTTTAAAAATGTTATGTAGATAAACTTTTGTAATGGAAATGAAGTTGGAGATAACAGAGCAGTTGAAGTAAATGAATGGTAAGCGTAATATTTATCAGAGTCCACACAAATGGAAAGGAACCTTGTTTGCCGAATTCGTGGGGGTTTTGCCAAAGTACCAGACAACCTATTGTCCACACAGTGGAGTTACCTGGTTGGCCCTGTTCAAGTTTTAATGCAATGAGCCCCGTAGATGTGTGGGGTAACTTTGACACTATTCAGCAAAAAAATCTTATGTCGTAATTCTAATTTGAGGTCTGTGTGTGCCATGGGTGGGTAACCAAAGGAGGTTTAGAGCATGACATGGTCTCTACAGTCTGTGGTTAGAAGCAAGGCATGCTAAGGAGTGACAACTGGAGAGAAGAAAAAGCGGACTAGGAAAATTTTGATTCTGTTGATAAAAAGCAGGAGAGAGAGAGACTCACCCTAAGCAGGAAAAGGAACTTGCAAACGTCAGATTAGAAGTTGGATCTTACTATAATCAAGAAAATTGTCCTGTTAAGGGGACTTCATTATTAGTTTTGCTCAGAACTATTATTGCTAGAACCTCTTCATTTAAATATCAAGAAGGACACGTAGCTGTCCTTGTTGTATAACCCAAGCAGATGTTGTTAATGGCGTTATGGCATCTGTGTGAGTTAAACTGTAAGCAGCCTTACCCAATGGAAGGAGGAAGATTTGAAGGAATTTCAAACAGTTTCCAAGGTTTGTTTTTTGGGTTTTTTTTTTTGTTTGTTTGTTTTGTTTTGTTTTGTTTTGTTTTCTGGAATAAAGCAATTTTCTACAAAATAATGGTTTTTAACAGTTCTGCTCTCAAAGTGGCAACATTCTTTGAGTGACCTTGTTTTAGCTAACAACGGGCCGCTGAGCTGGCCTACCATCAAAAGTATGGCAAATAAAACCCAGTCTTATTTTTGTATCAATACACACAGAGAAATTATGACAATAGCACTGGGATGGACAAGTTTCACAGATGAGCAAACAGATGCCGGTTCAATTAATACTTCAGCTTCAGAGGGATGAAATAATATTAGAATTTGACATGTTGTACACAGAAAAATAACGATTTTTTGGTAAATATCACATCTGTAAGTTTTGACAAGCCCAGCTGATGGCAGACTGATTAAAGGCAAGCCGAATTGTACAAAGTTTCTCAATGAGATCTGATCAGCTCAGTTGATTGGAATTTGATAGAGAACAGAAAAGGTTTTTTTATTGGAAGACCGTGAGACTACAATCCTGTTCGGAACTCCTTCCCCAGCACATTCTTTGTCTAAGAGTGCCTCACGACTTACAATCTACCTTCATTTCAGGGACTATTGTTGATGAAGAGGCTCTCTGTTGTGGGCTGATAAAAGATCATGATACTTCTGAAGCATGAAACTAAGCACCTAAAAAGACAATGAATGAAAGAGTGTGTTGGGCTAGAACACAGCTACATTCATCACTTAAGCCACGTAGCTAGAAAGGTGTTATGAAAAAATACTGTCTTGGATCAGTGATGTTTACGCATGCATTAAGGCAAGGGAAGAAAAGTACCAAGTTTTAGGTGTATAAACAATAATCTGTTAGATAATACAGGCAAATCGAATGAAGACTCTTTCTTCAGGTATGTTATTCCTTGGGAAAAATGGAGTACTGGTGGTGATTTCAGATATAATAGCTTAGATATCTAGGGAAACCAGGAAAATTTAGAAAGAAAGTAAAATAAATGGGTTAAAGACTTAAAAGAAAACTAACAGAACATGTAAACTCCCTGAATACTGAAGAGCTAGGTAACTATTTTTAGATGGTCTTTTTCTGCTCCCTACTTGCTGATGCCTTACCCTCTCTCTGTTTTCTGTATTACGGTACTTTTAATGCCATAAATCTTGGCTTATGACTTTAAACTGTAGCTATTAATATTTATTGATAAACTGAATGTCCACCTGAAAAGGGGCTATTTTGAACGGTCTATATCCCTTCCTTCGGCTTTCAATTAGAATCACAGAGAGCATATTAATTATTTGACAAGGTCACACGACTTATCCACTGTTATCTTCCCATCTATGGATACCTGTCTTGGCCTAGCTCCTCTTTTTTTAATCTTTCCAGATTAAGACAGTTTGTTGCACGCACTACGTATGTGACCTGGAATATACAGCAATGTTTTGTACAGAAGACTACGGAGAGCATGATTCCTTAAAACCTTAAATCAGACTGAGAACAACTATAAATTGGTGCAGCTCCACCGGCTTTAGCGGTGTTCCCTGATTTTTGGTAGCTAAGAAGCTGCCACCGTATTTCCTTTTTATTCTTGATATTTTACTTGTTTCTTTTTATTGACTGTTGCAGGGGAAGATTGCTTTGGCTGTAAACACAAACAGCAATGCCTGGGAAATACCATCCATATACTCTGGCAGTGTACAGATTAGACAGGCTTAGTAGATGCAAACCCATGTCTGTGTTTTTTAAGGAGGAAGAAAGAAAGAGTACATGAAATAGAGGACAGCGGGACTGCAGTGATTCAGAACTTGCTCTGCTGTGACTTGTCACTGGTTGCTCACAACTTCAGCACAGCCTCTGGGGGTTCACAAGAGTTTGTGCGTTAGCACGGCATTATTTCTGATCCTGCTGAAAAGCGCACAGAAACGGACACGGTGCAAGTCTTTGGTTCTTTCCACACAGTGACAAAGTACATCCACAACCAACCGACCTGCACACAAACTCCTTCAGTCAAGCGAGTGTGGGTACAATCCCTTCTCTGCTTCAGACAGGGATAGCCGATCGGTGGGAAGGAGCGTGGAGTGCAGAGCCACGGTAGAAGGAGTTATGGATTACCAAAGAGAAAATAGGGGGAGTTGTCTTGCAAATACACAGGCCCTCTGCGTGCTCTAACGTGCTGTCTGGTAACAGCTACGGCCAAAATCCTGTAAGTCTTAAGGATAAGTTGCAAGAATCCTTCTGCTGGGAAGACAGCACAGAATCGTGCTTTTCACGGTGAAGCATGAAGGCTGTTTCGCTGCAACAGCGTGCAGAAGCTACCAGCTGGCAAGGTGAAAAAGAAATGGGTGTGCACGGGCTGGGAAAGAAAAAGCAGGTCAAATATTACAAGTACTTGAAAAAAGAGCTTTACATCAACCCATCCTACCAGTTCCGGCCACTAGCGGCTAGCGTCCCTGCTCGCCTCCGGAGCTGGCAGGGCAGGGTGGACCCACTTTTGAAGACCTGTTGATTAGGAGGAGTTTAAAGACTTGCTTTTACTGAGGAAGGGATGCATTAAGAGAAGGAAGGAAAGAAAAAGGCTTTCCTCTCATCATCCTTCTGTCATCACCCGCAGAAAGGAATTTGACCTTTTGATTGAGTTGTTTTCTTGCTTTGTTTGGTAGTGAATCGTCACTTGCAACGGGCCTCTGCCATCCATGAAGTCCTAAGCTCTCTCCTATAGAGGTTTGTGCTATGGCAGGAATGCACATCAGTAATAAAGATCAACAGGATTATAGTTACTTAATTGGGCTCTGGCTAATAAAATTAACCAACAGATTTAAAGGAGTTGTTTTGTTTTCTTTTGTCTAGTATTAACAACAATATTTTCCCTCTGACTAGATGCCAGGGAAAAGAATTCCTAGTTTCCTAAGCTTTTAATGAAGTTTACTTCTTTTTACCTTGTGCCTCTACATTTAGGAAGTGTAAACCCTTCATGGCTGTTCGTATATAAATTAAGCAAAGCAGCAGCTTCGCTTTACAGTGCCACGTAATGCAGCCCTGCCGCGTGCTATCACAGCTCGGTCAGGGGAACAGCAACAAACCCCACAGAATGTTTCCTGTTTGGTTCTGAAGTTTTGCCCCTGAAGGTTTTAGCAGAGGAATTCTGTCAGACAGCAAGCCGTGATGCCCTGCCTTCTGCACTGTTTACTTTTGCCCAACCCACTTCACATTTGTGCATCACGTTAATACACTCGCAGCGATTTGAACAGAAACTACACTGTGTGTTTTGACTTCTGAGCAGTAATTGGAAGTAACAACAGAATCTTAAGTAGTAACCCAGCTGTCTCCTAAGTATTATTTAAGCCTAAAGAGTTACTGGGAACGCACAAAACTACAAAGGAATTGTAAAGAAATGATTTCATCTGTATATGATTGTAATCAGGCTTGGCTTGCTGTTAAAAGGCTCGTTTAATGAAGACTGCATTTCCCTTACGAGAGTCCCGACCGTGGAGTTCAGTATCAGCCAACCAAAGCTTATTGCCGTAACAATAGCTAGAGGGTTTGCTACAAAAAAAAGCCCAACAAAAACCAAAACAAAACAGAAAACACACAAAAAACCCCCAAACCCAAAACACTCCCCCCCCTTTGCATTTCAGTCTGTTTCTGATCACTTATTTAGAAAAAGACAATAACAGACAAAAAACCCAAAGTAACTGGTAGTTAGCTAAGAGCCTGCTTGAACAAATATAAATTTATAGAAGTTAAATAATATTTTATTCACATAGTTTTCAATCCAGTTATTTAATTAAAAGAATCGGTTCATCTGGGATTTTCTTCTTATGCTCTGTCATTATTCCTGCTACTGTCGTGTTACTGATTTTGAAAAGCGAAGTCAAACTTTGCAGCTCAGCTCTTACAAACGGGATGTGTGGATGTTGGATTTAATACTTCCAATGCAAATACAGAGAACTGCCTTGCAGAACTGGGGAAACATAGAAAGATGATTTCGTCTAATGCTAAATCAGAACTGAAACAAATGTCTCTATCTGCTAATTTTAAGACATGCTCCTGCAAGTATTAATATTATTGGTAGAAAAACGCATAAAGGCGTACTTTGCTAACGATCCCAGCTCCTGATTTTAACGGCATCAATAAAATGAAGGAAACTTCTCCATCTGCCTCAGTGTTTGCAGTCAGGATTGGTGCTTTAGCGCCAGACTTTGAAAACTCCAGTTCACCCAGATTGTCCCTTTGAAGTTAATGAGATATTTGTACGAGTAGGGGCTACTCGCTCGAGTCGCTGTGTGCTGGTTGGAGCCTTCGTCCTTTCTGTTGCCAAGTGTACTTCAGTTTATAAGACCATCCATTTCAACACATTTTGTTTAGTTAAACTGAAGTACTTCATTTTTAAGGAAAAAGTTATATTGCCAAAAAGTATAAACAGGACTAACTTTGACTAATATAAATATTTGAAAACCAGAACTTTTTGTTACATCTTATAGAAACAATCCTAATGCAGATGACAGAGGGAAAAGTGCTTTTATAGAATAGATGGTTCAACCGAAGAATAGCACAGAGGGAATTTTAAAAATAAATACGAGGAAATTTGTCTTCTAGCAGCCAGCATCTTTGGACCAGGTTTAGAATATTTTTGCCTAACAGTTAAATGGAAATTCTTTACTCCCCAGTTCTGCAGCACATTATTTAAGCCTTAAGCCGCTCTAATTAAGAGGAATCATTAAATTTATTCCTATTGCCTGCTTTAAAGTTTATTTGCTAATAAGCAACTGGACAAGGGATGTGTGAAATGAATAGTGGAAGAAAAAGTCTGGCAGCAAAAGAGAGGTCTGGAGGGTGAAGTTGGTTTATTAGGCACCGTTTGTCATGAATGGGTCTACTGCACGTACAAAAGCAAATCCCACTACCTTAGAAGATTAATTCTGAAGGAGGCACTCGTGGGTCAAAGTATACATAAGCGTGTGCCTAATCTCAGAGAAATCAGGCTATTTTCTCACAGCAATTAAGCAGAGGTCTAGGGTTTCACCCTCAGTGTATTTAAACACAGGATACAATTAAACCCCAAAGTATTAATATCTGTGCTGTGCAAAATTGCCCAGGAAATAGATTTTGCCCTCTTTCAAATGGAAAGCAAGGCAAATTAAGGAGGATGACTTTATTTGAGTAAAAATTATCCCGAAACAAATGTAAGTCATTCATTTTTAACTGTTAATTCCTTAGGTACACTTTTTTTTTTCCCTTTTTCCGGCTCACATAACTTACTCCGGAATGTACAGTGTTCAGTGGACACAAGTGATCAGTTATTTCATTAAAATCGTTTTGTTTTCATGGCTAGGATAATTTCTACGGGATAAAGGTTCCACAAAAGCATTTTAAACAAATTACGAACAAAATGCTGCTCTGTACTGGCAATCTCTAAGATCAAGGAAAAGAGTGACCGTAACGTCTTATTCAGCAAAGAGCGGTTACAAAAGCTCCCTTTCCTCCTTGATGTCCATGGGCTATTGAGCAGTAGGAGTGGAAAGAACACTGTGACTTAAAGAAATTTAATGCCAATTTGAAATGTTTCTAAAGAAAAGGGAAAAACCCCTCTGAACGCGCAACATCATTTTCATTGCGTATGAACTTCTCTGCGTAAATACAGTGAGAATTAAATAATCGTTTTAGACAAAATCTTCTTTTCCAACTGCCTAAAAACCCTCTCTGATTTTATGGTCTTTCACTTCATCATTTCAAATGCAGTTTGCTCTTGTCTATCATACCTACATAACCTATTTCACTCCCAAATCACTTTATAAAAAGAAGAAAAAAATCCATCTTTCCCCCTCACTTTAGATGACGGGCATTTCCTCTCAGAACAGCTGTTTACACACGAAGTGGCACCCTCTGCGCTGTGACAGAACTTGTCGCCTGTATTCTCACACTGGGGATTGTTAGAGCTTTACTACCACAGCAATGTACATAATAATACAAACAAACCGATTCTACCTCTCAAAGCTTCTCTGTACTGAGTTTTAGTATTTCTGTGAAAAATCTTAGTATTGTGAGCTCTCAAATCAATGACGCGTCGCACAGGATGTTAATAAATCCTCTAAACAGTGAAGTAACACGCAGAAATTTTTAACAAAAAAATGACTTCTCACCGATCACGTTGGTCAGCAAGACACTATTTTAACCTTTAAAAATGCAGCATATCCCAAAACAAGTTGCTTCTTAAATAAATGCTCTTCTTGAGCGCAAGTGACCTTTTAAATGATTATATCTCAGCACTTGCGACGAAAAGAATTTCACCCATCACCTTCACACTGCGGATGCGCTGCACTGGGTGAATCCATAACCTTTTCACAATATGTAACATGCTGCAGAACACAAAATTACTTGGTAACTTTAATTAAATCCCTTCAGAAAAGTCTTGCTGACCTCTTCGGAAAGAAATCTTACTAAATGAAAAAATAAACCCAAATAAATTCCAAATCCCTCTGCATTTGATAGCTCTAAATGAATCTCCAGCCATTTCAGAAAATTGTCTTTCGGCACACGGAGCAAGTTCGCTGCTCGAAATTTTTCATAATAAGGTTTTTAGTTAAAGCGCAGTAAACACGACAAAATGTTCCCGTTTCAAACTTACAATCTTTTATTTTCCCAGCAGTCTCCAAGGGCCTGATGGAAGCTCACCGAAGTCTTTGGAACGGGCCTTAAAGCAGCAATCTAGTTAAGTCCTCCAGATGGTCAGCTTCCCAGAAAAGACTTTGGGACAAAACTTAGAGACAAAATACTCTATTCACTTTTACCTCCTAAAGCAGCAGACTCAGGGGTTTTGGTTTTGTTTTTTTTTTTTTTTCCTGAGAAAACATGATCTAGCCCAAAACAATAGATATAAAAGGGCTCTGACGACCGAAACAAACAGCAAAACTGCCCCTGAGCGAGATTCGCTATTGTTGTACAAATGATTGTAGCTGGCATAGAGTTGTGACCTCCTTGCTCCGTGCAAAATGACAACAATGATTTTAAACTTTAAATTACGTTAGGAGCAAAATCAAACATAGTGTGTACCACCTCCAAAGTCCGTGATTAATTTAAAGGGACCCAAGACTTTGCAAATTCTATTGCACTCGGTTGGAGTTAAGGATCCGACCTCTAAAGGCAGTTGACGTTTCCCGATTAGAAAAATACATTTGGTGAGCCTCTGTCTGCACACGTGTACGCCGCGATAACGGTTGAGCATGTGCCTGTACACGCTGGCACGAGCCCACACTTCAAGCCAGCGGGAGGTCGGTGCTATACTCTGTGGTTTCAGTCCACACGCGGGCTGAAGCTAGAAAGACGACAAAACTTCGTGGCTGTCTTCTGTGAGCCACAGGTGCTCCGGCTCACTTTTGATGCCGAGATGATCATAATTATTTACTATGTTCTCTACAACGTGAATTAAAGAGGAAACATAAATCTGGACGTGTTTTCATACTTACTAAGAAAATAAAATCTTTATGAAGACAGTGGGTTCTGAATGACCAGCGTGATGAATTTTAAATAACAGCATTTGTTGCTCTCTTTACTGTATTTTTTTTTTTAATTCTGTTTGAGACACAGCTAAAAAGCAGCTCATTTATTTGAAATGAAACCTCTTGTTGTCAGGGAAGCATGCATTAAGATAAAAAAAAAAAGCCCTCAATAATGAAAAGAAATTCACGAGGATCTTTCTTTTTTTTTTTTGAACGTTCTGAGTTAATAAGCCGGTGATCTCACAACAGATACAAGCTCCTGATGTAAAATCAAAATTAGCGTCCAATGACACGCTGAAGTACTGGAACAAGCAAAGAAATGGAGAGATATAAGAAACAGGGAGCTCGCCGCAGCTTTCTCTAGACAAAGGAGATGAGTTATCTGATTGGTGTGTAATCACAAAGTTAAACAAACAGCAATAAGGCTACACTAATTCAATGTCAAGTCTACATGTCATCCTGGCTGCTTCATTATGGGCCTTTGCGACAAACAATGTGGAAGAGACAACTGCACTGAATCAAATAACTTGCAACAGTTTACACTCCTACAAAACTATTTACATTTTGTCAAATGAATATTTACAACAAGCGGCTTTCCCTTCACAACCACCAGAGCTCGAGCAGCTCCCATTCATTATCGTATTTAGGCAGCACAAACACTAATTCCGTGAGCCAGCGGCACCGTCTGCGGTGACTCGCCGGCAAACCGGGCCTGCAACGCTAATACCAAATCGAGGAGAGCGTGCTGTTGCTTCCAGTTTTTCCAACGCCCTGGCATTTCGATGTCTCCAAGTCACAGGAATTCAGCTCCGATATTATATCTGCCCTTCAGCGTAGCGTGCCCCAGCGAAAGGGCCGGGGGAGTTTATTTTGCGCTTTATCAACGCGGCGTAAACCAGCATGTGCTTACCTCCGCGGGGTTACTGAACCCAGCTTGTCTGTGTGCACAGACAGCGCTTCGGCCACAGATGTGACTGGTTAACTCTACAAGCAAGGAGGATAAATCCACACAACAATACTTCATTCACCAAGGAAATCTGCTGTGGATTACAGCTTCTCTATGGTTACGTCTGTTCTTAATTTACTGCTTTTATTCAGTTTTCAACCATAAATGAGCCCCTTATGAGGCATTCACTATGCAGAATTGACAACTCTTTTTATCTACTCGAAAAATATTTTTGGATAATAATTTATGGTTACGAAATATTTTAAGCAGTTTGAATAGTTACATTATATTCTTTCAGTACTTAATGACGCAGTATCCCCTGTAAAAATGGAGACCTGGGCAATCTATTGATTTCACATATTTATAACAAAACACAGCAGCCTCGGCCATACAGAAATACAAATTTTAAAACTGCATCTATCATGGGAATGGCATTGTGTTTTTTTTTTTTAAAAGCTCTTAAACAGCATCTCATGAGGAAATCCTGAGCCAGAACTGTGACTAAGGGCCCTGTGGATGGGAACATAAAGAAAGTCTTTTGGCAGGCATGATATTTTGTTTACGGCCTTTTTTTTTTTTTCCCCCCCTTTTTTTTAAGTTTGCGATAGATGCAGCTTTTAAACACTATTCAACAGAGAAAATGTGAAGCTGTCTGTAATGCTGGGGAGGGTTGCCGCGTTATTTATGTTTTATGTATGAAACTGAAATGTGAGCATGGGTATTTTAATCTTGTTCCACCATCAAAGATAGTCTCTCAATTTGTATGCCGAATTAATGCGCTATCTACTCCGTAAAAGCCATCTAAAGGGACTGATTAGCATTGGGCACTAGGCGATGCTTAGGCAAGAAGGTTGTGAGCAAGTAGAGCTGCCTAGGAAACCAGCAACGCGCTGCAAAGCTGCTGGTGCGAAGGTACGTTTTGTCGCATGCCGATACCACCCTTCCCTCGGCTCCGACGTGCGTCCTCGGAGGGACATCATCCATCGAAACGGTAATTGGCAGTAGAAGGAAGGCAGCCATGTGAATGAGACGGAATATTCTTATTAATTGAGACAATAGCGATGAGGCTTTAAAAAGCCTTCCAAGATGACAAAGTCCCCTTTGCATTATTTTAGATTAATTTAAAGTGTTGGCACACAAAGCTTTACAACTTTATTCTTGGCAGAATACGAGTACTTTCAGACTCATTGATACTCAGGGATTCTTCACTATTACAGGGTAAACTCCCTGTAGATAAACAAAAGGAAACATTTGAATGAGGTACTTGCAGTGTTTTCCTCATTAGCAGCTACAGTGTCTTGAGCAGGGAATGAGCGTTTTGGGAAAAGCATTCTTGGCATTAACAAGA
This sequence comes from Leptosomus discolor, assembly GCF_034619465.1. Taxonomy (NCBI): domain Eukaryota; kingdom Metazoa; phylum Chordata; class Aves; order Leptosomiformes; family Leptosomidae; genus Leptosomus; species Leptosomus discolor. Next base: position 84,158,392 of record NC_141393.1, read on the forward strand.
AAGGACATTGCTTTTACAGGCAAGAGCACTTTATGGCTTTCTGAAACATCCTATCACAATACCATATGTAATCCAAATAAAAAAATACAACTGAAAGCAAAATTAAGTGTTAGGGTACTTTAAAAATAAGTGCACTTGTATATAAATACAGCAGAGAAATACGGAACTGGTTTTAGTTTGGTTGCTTTAAATATTGCCCCTGATGTTTTATGGTTTCCAGTTCTTCCTTTGTTTGCTGTTTAATTGCAACTGGTTTTGATTTCTTCATAAAAATAAAAAAATGCTTTCCTTAAGACTGCATGTCCTCATTTTCATTTAGTGGATGCAGTCAGAACGCTAGGTGTAGGCAGACATTTTCCGCGTGCGTTTGAGATTCCCCTGGAGTGGCTGGATAAAACACCATGGCAGATACTCAGCTCGGCAATCGCGGGGATTGTGCCAGTGAATCTTGAGAGCCTTCCGAGTATAAAACTTCCCCGAGTTGGAGGGTACTTTTTAATTGCGTGCGCATGCGCGCACACCCCCTCATTTGTGTGCCGGGACTGCAGCTATGCTATAACGGTCTGTACGCCCTCCTCATCTGTATTTATGAATGAAAGTTTTAATTTTAGCTAGAGTCGGCGGATAGCCGCAGGGCTACAATCAGTTACGTTGGGTACCACGAGCCAAACTTAGCACTTACATCTCACTTATTATGTAGATTTAATGGATGGCAAAATCTCTAAAAGCTTCATGAGCCTGAGAACTCTGCAACTTCTTTTGCATGACAGATGCACATGTCCGAAAAAACCCAGGAATGCCAAAGCAGTAAAAGTCGCTGCTGTTCCGAAGTGTCAAATTGGCTTGAGAAGAGCCACCTGGATTTGGAGTCTTGAAGAGCCGTTTTCCTTTGTGCTGCCCCTAGAATCTGCATTACTTCTGCTGCATACAAGACAGGGCACAATTTCCCCCTAAAAATCAAATCCTCGGATACTTGCGTGTACGCACCCATGAGGTGGCTAGTTCAGCCACAATATGGAAAAGTAGGAGCTGAAACTGCTGGTAGGACATAAAATCCTTCTGTAGCGTTTGGACATTTTATGGGTTTACGCCCATATAACTGAAATTGCAGAGAGGAGCCACACAGACACCCCAGAGCAGCTGACAGCTCCTGACTGGCCATTTCGTACAAGAATCTGGATGAGGCGACTTCATCAGGGCTTTCCCCTCCCTCTTTTTACTCCTAAACTCAGTTGACGCAAGGTTTGGGTGGCAAAGGGCCACTGAACGTTGCTCCAAGCCACATGGCTGGGGCTTTTCCTAACAGTTGAGTTTCAGGAACAGCAGGCTAAATCACCTGTCTGTGTTTTCCAGCACAAATACAATGAAATCACAATCATATAAAGCTACGGGTCTGAATCAAACTGACAATGACAAGGACGCCGCAACATAAGATCCCCGCTCCACTGTGAATTCAACTCCTGCTCACTCGTACTGCAGCTGGGAACGGATCCGTACCGGGATACCTGACCCGGGTGGCTAATCCGGTGTAATCCATCTGACCCCTCTGGCACCTGAGCCGGCCTCTGCTCTTACATAATTTATATTTCAGGGCAATGCGCTAATTTGAATCCTACCCCTCATCACCGTGTAGGTAGGAGCAAGTGCTAGTCAGAGGATCGTTTACCACTGAATTCTCCCAACCCAACACAACTGCAGAACCGTCTGCGCTAAAGAGCTTCCCCTTCCCCAGCTACCGCAAAAATCTTCAGCATCTCAGAAGTCAACAAAATACATCAATTCTTCTTTGATGTGAAGAAGTGCAACGTTGGCGTACGGTGGCTGAACGATAAAGCACAGAGAAGCAGGTAGGCTGAAACACCGCCAGATTATTGCCCTTAGATTTTTTTTTTTTTTATCTTTTTTTCTCACATGCATAGGTGCGCTTAGGCAAAGCGGAACAGATCCTGCGGATTTGGTACATGTGATCTGCCCTACAAGTCAACGATATGTAAAGATTAAGAGTTTGCCTAATTAGAGTTTGCAAGTCTAACCTCTGAGAATCAAAAATCGTAGAAACATTCAGGTTTTAAAGGACCTGGCAAGGTCACTTAGTCTAAATTACTGCTTAAAGCTGTCTCAACGCTGGTTTAGACCAAGCAACTAAGTATTCAGCCTTAAGCAGGAATTCAGATTTGAATATCACTTCTTTTGGAGAATCCCACAACCTCTCTGGGCAACCTGCTCCAAAGACTAATTATTTTGATAGCATAAGGAAAAAAAAAAGTCCTTGCATCTAGTCAAAATCTTCCCTCTACCAGTTTATGAGTGTTAATTCTCATGATCCTGTTGTACGTCTCCATAAAGAGCTCGGCTACATCTTTTCTGTAACCTCCTTGTAGATATTGGAGGGCTGCTGCTAGGTCCCCTTGGAGCCATCCCCTCTCCCGGGTGAGCAAGGCCCAGGCCCTCGGCCGCTCCTCAGAGGCCGTGTGCTCCAGCCTCTGATCATCTTGTAGGCCCTCCTCTGAATTTGATCCAGGTTTTCAATGCCTGTCTTGTACTGGGGACCCAAAACCGCTCTAGCAAATGCTAATTGAAGGGGAGTAATCACTTCCCTTGATCTACTGGCTATGCTCCTGGTTACCCAACCGCTTTATGCTGTTGGTCCTCATTACAGCCAGGACACACTGATGACTCCGGTGGAGCCTATTGTCCAACAAAATCCCCAGCTCCCTTCCAGAGCTGCCGTGTAGCAGCCCACAGCCTGTACTGATGCAGGAGCTTAACTTCTTCCCAGGTTCAGGGCTTGGCACTTGTTCTTGCTGAAGTTAAATAGGTCCCATTGTCCCAGTTCCTAATCTCTCCAGGTTCCTGGGCCTGCAAAACTGATAAGTGTCTTCTCCTCCAGGTAAATATATGGAACAGTGCCAGTATAGATCACAGAGGAGCTGCACTTTCCAAGCAGAGTAGTAACCATGGGCCATTACCTTTCAAGCTGGATGATCCAACCAGTTTTTCACCCTAATAGTTCACTCATTTAAACTGTGATGTCCCAACCTGGGTACAAGGGAAGTTGTTTTGAAATCCTTGCTAAGATTATCGTAGATGACACTCACTACACCCCCTGCCACCTACAAATGTACTCGTTTCATCATAGAGGGTAATCGGGTTGGTAAAGAATGATTTACCTTTGCAAATTCCTGATGATTATTCACCACCTTCTTCACGTGCCCAAAAATTGCTTCCAAGATCACTCAATCATTTTCCAGGGACTGAAGTAAGGATGTGGTCACCAGCCTATGGGTCCTTGGGTTGCCTTTCTTGAGATGCTTGAAGACAGATATGACTTTAATCTCCCTCCAGTCATTGGCGACCTTCCTTGATCTCTATGACCTCTCAAAGATGATCGAGAAAGGCCAGTTCACTGGCCACAATGAGGCCAGTTCATCAACAAGTTGTCTCAGCACCTCTGGATGCCTCCCACCTTGTCCTGTGCACTGGCACGGGTCAAGGTTTCTCAAGAGAACACTGACTTGATCCTCCCACTGCTGGTTGTTTCTGTCCTCTTTCAACCCAGTGTGTCTAATCAGAGGCGTGGGAGACGCTGTCAGTGAAGAGTGGGGCAAGGAGTCACAGCCTTCTCTGCACCTGCTGTTACTAGTTAACAGCAGCCGTTGAGCAGTAAGTCCACATTATCCCTGGTCATTGCTGATACAGCTGGAGAAGCTCTTCTTGTTGACTTTGATATCCCCTGCTAGGTCCAACTCTAGCTTCACTTGCCGATTTCAATTCTAGCTGAGGTTTGGTTTTCCTAAACACCTTCCCTGCTTGCCTAGGCAAGGCTTCTACACTCCTCCTTGGCATCCTCTCCTTCCTTTTGTATATGTGTACCTTCTGTATATGTCCTTTTTGGGCTGGAGTGCAGTCATGAGTTTCAGTCATCCTTGTTTACCCAAGTTGCTCTTCTGAGAGTTAGCCTTTTCCTGAGTGTTGGGACAAGTGCTGCTGTGCTTTGAGGAGGCTGTCCTTAGAGATCTGACAGCTTTCCTGAGCTCCTTTGTCTTTCAACCTTGGCTCCCAAGGGACCCCACCTCCCAGTTCCCCCCAAAAAGTTATCCTTCAACCAGCCTGCCACCTCTTCCTTAGAAGAGCTCCTAGAAGAGTGAGTTGAACTGCTCCTTCATGTAAATGGCACTACCCCCATTGCCTTCTTCCATGCCTGCCTTCCCAAAAAGCCTGGACCACCCATCCTAGCTGTACTCCAGTCCTACAAGCCGTTCCACTGCATCAGTCATCCCAAAGACGCGTCTCAAACTCCAGCTCCTCCTGTTTATTTCCCAGGCTGTGTGCTTTTGTGCACAGGCACTTGAGGTTGGCCCTCAGGGTGGCATTTATCCTTTCCGGTGGTTCCCTTCCTCCTATCAACCTACCCTCTATACTAACCACCTCAACCTCTGTCCCCTGACTTGACTACAAGGTTATTTCCCCATCTCCATAGTTTAAAGCCTTCCTCATCAGATTGGCAAGCTGGCTGCAGTTGGTTCTGCTTGCAATGACTATATGCAACAAGGTGCAGTTGCCTTCTACTTCTTTCTTGAAGTGTATACAGTAGCGTAACAAAGATGAGTTAGAAAATGCTGGATGTTCTGATAACAAAGGAAGAGGTTTCTTCTACATTGATGCAAAACTCTTCTAAAACCACCTTTGACAACAAAACCCTTTTGCTTTGCTAGGAAACCTTACAGCTAGCAAAGATGACATGGCTAGAGGGAAGGATGACTTTGCACCTATGCAGGCTTCAGGCTGACGCAACGACTCCTTGGTGCCACAGAGCAGCCTAAGAACAGGTCTGACATGCTTCGTAATTAGAATAGTTCAGGATCAAAAAGTGTAAAGATGACTTAAAATCCCCAAGCTGTGCCAACTCCTTCTGCAACTGAAGATCTGCTCCTACAAGCTAAGTCTCCAGGTGTCAGCGCCAGGAGTTCACAAACACAGACTTAAAGTGTAACCAGCCAAAACTTCACTGCGGTGGAACATTCCTGTCCTGAAGTTAAGTAGGTTTGTTAGCAATAGATTCAGCACAACTGGGAATGCGAGGGGGGCAAGCTAAATAAATACCAGTTTGCCCCTGTCAGGGCATCAGAAGAATGGACTGGCGGAGCTGGTGAGCAGCTGCAGCTCCAGTTTCAGAAAATGGCTCTGGTTATAGAGCAGGAGCCCTGCTGTTTTGGCTGGCTCCTTCACATTCCAGAAACCACAGCTCAATCCTAATTGGCACACGTACCTTTTCTCCCCCGGTAAATACAAGGAGCACGGGGATGCCGCACGCAGTTCGTTTTGGCTCGCGTGCGGGATGCACGGCTGGCGTGCCGTGCGTGGGGCTGTGCCGGGCGGCAGCGTGGGCACCTGCAAAGTTGCTCCGTGGGCATCTCACTACTACTTCTCAGGAAGGAATGCTCCGTTTCTTTCCAAGACTGAACACGAGGAGGGAAGCGGCAGCCAAAGCCCATTCAGCTGTGCTCTCACCAGCACGACCTGTTAACACGCCGCTCCTTGGCAGCAACCTGCTATGATTTCAGCACCTAAATGCATTAGGAAGAGCCGATCCCTTAGGAATGCCTAGGATAATTTTGAAAATGGGAATTCAGATGAGTAAGGGCATTTGCCAATAGGCTGCAGCAAATGTAATGGCAGAAAATTGCCAGATACTTTCTCCCACTATCTGCTCTGCCCCTCTGCTGAGCGCGGGGAATGGAATGCGTACGTGCTTCTCAGCCGCTTCGACGCAAAATCTCAGAGCTTAGATGAAAGGCGCCTTGGTCAGCAGTTTATAGAGTAAAGCCCTCAGAGCCCGTACGGACGTGAGGGAGACGTGGGGGGGTGTCCCAGCCCGCCTGCTCTCCAGTGGGAGCAGCAGTCTCCAGCGGTGAGGAAACGGTGGAAGACGGTAACATCTCATGCAGCAGTGGTAGTGCAAAGGAAACGTGTGCCGAAGGCCTCAGCGCCAAAGGCTTTGGTGTTAGACACGTATAACACAAGTGGTTACAAACCTGTCCACTTGAATTAAGGCGTTGGTCTTTCACTGAAACCAACATATATTTATGAAAAATCTCAGCGATCTCTTCTCTAAACCTTTAGTTACTTAAGTACCTTTAAAACACCAGTCACGCATCAAGTATGAAAATGGTGAAGGCCCAGATGAACTGATTTAGACCCTTTGAAAATGTTTTCCCCACTGGCAATACAGGAAAATATTCCTGTTTATGGATGGAACTCTATGAAAGGGTGAGAAGTAGAAAATAAGGGGAAAAGTTATAGTCAATGAATTATTTTTGCCCTCTCAAAGAAAACAAAGTGTAAAGTTTGGGCCTTAGTCAACACTGAGATGGAACGTATGCATTAGGGACAAGAAGCAGAGAATTTTGTGCAAATCTATTTCAAATTAAATCGCTAGTTGATTCTTCCCTAAAAGTCCAAAAGCACTGTGAGGTGCAGTGACTATAATTAACGGAAAGTAATTTGTAGATATCTAATCACACTTCTTTTTTTAAAAACAGGCAAAACTAATCTCACAAAACTAAATGCAAAATAACAATTGAAAAATGTGTCCTTTAGCCTTTAGATGAATTTAAATAAAAATGTGTATTGGATGTGCACATTAATAAAGCCTGTTAAGCTCAGTAGAATACTTTATATTCATCTGTGCTTCATCAAGCAGGTTCACGACCTCCACAGAACTGCAGCAGCTCCCTCTGTTCTGAAAACCGCATGGGGGAAGATGGTAAATATTATTTTGTGATTAGAAAATGTTACTGGAATTGTCATAGAGAAATATTTAATGTGGAGAGTGCGGTTCAGGAATTAAAACATACACAGCAGGAAAAAAAGCAGCATGGGGCAAATTTTACTCCTAGTGACAGGCAAGTAAAATTTAAGGAACGTCTATGACACTGGAAATATTGTGTCACAGTCACAGAGCTATCGCTGAGCTCATGAAGGTCTTGAAGCACCTGCCTAACTCAAACCAGGTGAGGATTCCCGTTGTTCTAGATGAGACGACGTGGATATTTTAAATCCAGCAGCCGATTGAATATCTGGCTGAGTTGGTATTGGAGAGCAACGTAGCCGAGTGATTCTTTTTTGCTGTCAAATAAGCATACACCTAAATAACCAGTCGTGTTCAACAGGCACATCCGTGACATCTGATGAGGAGCACAGGAGCGACTGTGCGCAGAACGTTGTTCTAAGGGAGTACACGAACTCGGTGGTGCGACACTTGTTGAACGCTCGGCGCATCAGCTCTGTGTGCGGTTCCTTTCCCCGATTTCCCTGCAGCGTGCAGGAACATGGGTACACACCCATGGGCACTTTACTAGTAATCAATCTGCCTTGCTCCTTCCGTGGGTTACAGACCAACCAATCTGTCTAGATGCGAGAGCCGAGCGGGTTGGTTAAAATATAAAATCAGAAGCATGCCATGGTGTACCTCCTTAAAAAACCCAAACACGACACAGAAGGGTAAGAATGTCAAAAAGCAGCTCCTTAACAAAATCAGCTTCTGTAGGGTCGACTCTAAACCTCTTCTCCTCCCGTTACACCCATGTGGAAGACTCAGAAGACCCCGAGCTCTACTGCAGTCATTGCAAATGTTGCTTCTGACTTTCTCTTCCACCGATTTCAGCAAGGGCAAGTCTTAACCATTACTTTCCAAAGCTGTCGGTTTGAGTGTTTCAGCCCGGCTTGGTTACCTCACTAGTCTGTTGATATCATCATTCATTCTTCAGTATAATTTTTTTTCCCATTGGTGAAACATTCTTGATTAGCGCACTATTGCCATATATTTGTATTACGTGTTCCATCGTTATCAAATGGAGACAAGGTAGTAATGATGGCAGCACACACCCACGATTGCTTATGCTCAAATCCTTCTCATCTAGAAAATTCAAATCACCATAAAGGTTCCCTGCAGCTAAATATTGTTTTCATATAATTGCCAGGAAAGGGCTTCCTAAATTATAGGACAGAATAAATTATAGGAGAATCATGTTCCCTGCAATCCAAGGGGGGAATTAACACAGTCTGTAAAGACTCCCCAAAATTACCAATCTGAATTTAAATTCCATATTTAAATGGAGCGAAGATAACTTCAATGAAAAGGTTTCTGCTCTTGCGAGTGTCTGCTCTGGAGAGGACTAATATGGGCTTTCGAGACTTTTAATAGGTATTTAAAGCAAGTATTCTATTTATTAATAACTAAAAAATGCAACGGCCACTATCGCTTTCATTCAGAGCAAAACTCAAAGAGGAAAACAACCTGAATCTCCACAGACTGTTTGAGTTATCTGTCCCTTCTTTAATCTGAGAGATTACTCAACAAAACCAGCGTTCATTCAACAACATTCATGAAATCTGTTGTGGATTACCAATATCATCAGTTAAACCTGTTTCAAATTTATTGCTTTCATTCAGGTTAAATAATAAAAGAGTCCATTTGTACCACCACATGTATATACATGAATTCAGCTTTCATCATTCCCTACAAGTTTAATCCAGTGATTTATGTTTTTTAACACAGGTTTGGGGCAAATCTGTTGGAGAAATTTAGCCAGACTGATAGAAGAGCGAGACTGGATTACTGTGATGTGTGCCATGTTTAAAACCAGCCTGCTCTGTTTGGAGAAAGGGAGAAGTCAAGCATTTTAACACTGTAACCCTGCTTGAAGTTCTAATCATTTTAATGGCTTTAGCAAAGGAGAGCAGAGTAAGGTTGGGAGAGTTCAAAGACAATGATCTTTATTATTAGAAATATGTTAGAACAGCAAAGAGGCAAAGTTGCTTTTTTCTGCTTTTTCTTTAGTCACAGCAGGAAATAACACTGCTTAGATTAGAGTTTTCTGAGGTTTAAACAGTCATGGCAGCGGCTACATGTTCATTTTTTTTACATCATCTCCCTTCTGAAACTCTCTTCATCTACCAGTGTTTAAAAAAAACACACACGCGGAAAATTAAATGTAAAATGCTTCTCTTATGTCGCATATCACAGCTACATTTTTTCATTTAAATTGGACTGAATTGAATTGAATGGGCGCACAGCCTAGCTGAGGGTTTTGCTAATGAGATACAAAGCTCTTTTGCCTTTAGGTCACTGGTTCAAATCCAGGCAAGGCTGGAAACAGCTGAAAGCTTTTAACCACCTGATGGCTATGTGATATTTTAACATGAAATGGAGTTTGTCAATCAAAACCCAGCTTCAGGAAACAAGTGTTCCCACCATAAAAACAACCGTTACACAATTAGAATTATTTGCAGTCTTCTGAAAGGTCAAAAATTAATTACTCTGCACCTTTAGCTGCGATTTTTTCAGATGAAATGACCGATGTGGAACCACGTAAAGAACGAAACGCGGAGAAGCTGATGTTGCCGATACATTTGTGAACATAGCTCTCATCGGTAAAAGGGGCTTAAGTGACTTTGCTTCCTTACACCTCCCGTCTCCTCTCTCTTCAGCATCAGCTGGTGCAGCACGTGCTCCTGCAGCTACATCCCACCTCAGTTATATGGGGGGGGGGGGGGAGAAAGACGTTGTAGTTCTGCCAGACGAAGACAGAAAAGATTTTAATTTCTGCACTAATCAGCCCTTTAAAAAAAAACCCACAACCTTGGAAAGTTTTGAAGGAATGTCAGGAACCTGCCACATCCTTCTGCAATCCCTGTGGTAGTCTCTTCTGGCTGTAAACAATCCCTTGCTTCCCACAACACTTGAACCAAAATGCAAAAAAGCTTTTAGCGAGTGACAGATACAAATCTCCGACTCCTCCTACAACCAGAAGACAGAACTGCATATCAAACCAAATAAAACACATCACTTAAAAAAATTTTGGAATTTTTATTATCTCATCAGCTCCTTATATGTTAATATGATGAAGCTGCAAGAAGCTCAGACAATAAGAGAAGAGTATGCTGTGGGAGCCAAGCCCAAATCAAGGACCAAATTTAAATGTAATCCATATCCTAGCACTGAAAGAAAACCAGACTACTTTTTATGGTGCTGATTTTAGGTTAAAGGAGACTGAAAAATTCCGGTACTTAGGCAGTCAAATCACCTGGTTTTTGTTTTTTGTTTTTTTTATGATGCTCAAGTATGGGTTCAGGCAGTTACCTTAAAGACCTGAGTTTAAACATTTTGAATAAAATTTCAACAATGTCACTGGCTGTCAATGTGATCTGGACTTGGGTAGCTTTGGACATTGAAGGAGGATCTGAAAATCAATCATTTAAGCTTCCGTTCTTTTCCCATTTCTTCACTCTGTGTGAACTCAGACGAGACGTCCTCTTTTCAGTGGCACCACCTACCTTGTAAAAAGCAGTGCTTTTACAAATCCTAACAATAAATTATTTATGTTTAAAATTTCAGAGACAGCGATGCCACTTCTGGGAAACAGAGAGGAGCCATACCTAACTTTAGTTCTTAGCAGGCTGGAGCAAATTAACGTAATTAACATTTTAATTAATCCTATTATCTTTAGAACTGTATTGGTACTTATTAAGAATCAAAAAATACCTGTTTCTGCTTCAATATTTTCTGCTTCTTACACGCTAAGTAAAATGAATTCCATGGGGACAGTTCAGACGAACGCACATGTAAGAAGTGGTGTAAGTGGCCCTTAAAAAGGTGCAGAAACCCTTTACAAGGTTTTGAAACCATCCCGAGTTGTATGATGGGGTGACTGAGTCCTGAGGTATCAAGTCCTGCAAAATTATGTACGACGACTCACAGCGAATTTCCAGAAGACGCCTGACTATGAAACATCCTCCCCCCACAAAAGAAAGCAAGATTGAACCCTCAGACTTCAAAAATCTCTTTGCTTCAGTTTTCCAGCAAGGCTGTTCAAAGAGCCAATGACGACATTAATTTCAATGTTTGTCTCGAGTTTAGATTTTAGTTGCTTTTATGTCTTTTATGACACACTGCTATCAGTCTCACTTCTTTTTTTTTGTAGAGACAGATTAGTTTGTTTAGCTTTCAATAAGCTTGTGGCTGTAACAAAATCTTACAGTTTTATTGGAATTCAGTGGAAATCGAAGCCTGCAGAAAAAGACTGGGATGTGCCTTAGCAGTTGTGCTTTCATTCCCAGGATGTTTATACTGCACAGCCAGCTCAAATGATTGGCATCTGCATCTGAACTCACAGGTTAGCTCGGCCTCAGTTTCAGGGTTCCCACAGCAAGGTCTTTGTGTTACACACCCTTGCTATTTCCACCTATCTCAAGGGCATACCAAAGTGCTGTTTAGATGCAATGTCCTAAGATTCTTTCCTGTTAGGGGAGTTCATTCTACGGTGGATATCTTGTCCAGAAGGTTTGCTGAACAGAGGTAGAGTGTCAGCACTCAGAAGGCTGTGACTTGTTAAGTACTGCCCTCAGTAAAACACAGCTTGGTCTTTAACTTAGACCCTCCACTTTTACAATCAGTGATGCAAATTGCTATGAATAGGGGCCTAACCACTTTGCACAACAGGGCAGGGAATGAACGCAGTCGTGCTGGGGCTGAAACGATAAAGATGACCGTAGAGATGACATAGTTAGGGAGAAATTGTGGAGAGCCTAAACAACAAGGGTGGTTTCTGAAAATCACTCAGTTGTACCAATAAACTGGCAGAACAAATCAGTTCAAATAAGCTGCAGAGGCAGAGCACAGCTGGAATGACCAATTGATTCATTGGGTCATGATGCCCTCATTAGATCAACCTCGTCCCAGCTTTCCTCAGCTCTGCTTACTGGAGCTTGGAGACCTCCCTAGAACCGTGCCCCAATTCACGAAGGCCTTTTCCAGTCATTCCTTCTTTCCTTCTGCTCAGCGGAGGAAAAGCATTCGCTTTATTAAAGGCTTTCCATACCACCAAGGGGGATAAATGTGCCTTCCAGACCCTAAAAGCAAGACGGAACTTTTCAGTGTAGTCATGAATAAGGCATAACGTGTGATAGTGGTGTATTTTCCAAGACTGGAGTTTTCAAAGCAAAAGATCCCAGGTTTTTGAAAGATTTGTTGCAGTTAAGGAGGGATCAGCTCAGGGACAGTCTGTAGTCCCTGTTCCGCAGGATGTTACAGTGGTCTCTTCTAGTTCTATAACCGACATAGCAAGGAAACTCTGCCATTGCTGAGAAACAAATCATTCTTCACTTTCCCTCCCTTTGCTCCACGAAATCTACATTCTTGCAGCTGTGGAAGTCTGGTTTCCCCCCCCCCCCCCCCCTCCCCTTCATCTGGCTTGCTAGCTCTGCTCATCAGCTATAGATAGAAGAACGAGGCCTGTCTGGGGGAGGCAGAAGAGTGCCGGTACAAAGGCCAGGCTCGTCTTTCCCTCTTTCTACCCAGCCACACACAAAGAAGAAATGGATGTGAGGAAATAGCCTGGCTCAGCGTACAGCCTTTAGTTCGGGCAGCTGGAACAAGGAAGACAGTGAGCAGCGTTAGCTTTTGTTCCCTTACTTGGCTGAATAAGCAGGAGTACGAGACATACAGGATAGGTGTAAAGGGAGATGACAAGAAGTTGGACATAACTTCCATTTCCCCAAGAACTGCAAAGATGGGAGTGAATGAAATTTGGAAATATGTTGATGCATTGTGCTCTCTTGCCTCCAACACTCGGGAAGCTTTACTGACAAGTTGCAAAGTCTTCACTGGAATCCAGCAAGCTGTGATGAGGAGCCCGTGCTTTCCAAATGATAATGCTGAAACTCCACACTTGAAAGAAAGACTGACAACAGACAGACAGAAAAAAAATAAAATTAATAGACTGCTGCTTGTCAGTCCTTCGGGATTTTTGAATAGCAGTTTGGCATCCTTTGCCGTTTTAGTAAACTGAGGAGAAATGTAGGTTTGAACATTGAGAAAGGGCTTGAAGGAAACTTGTCTGCAAATCTCTGTCAAATCTTTCATTACAGAAATTCAGAAATGTGGCTACTAACGTTTGCTAAAGATGTCTTACTGACAAGCAGAACCATTTATTATCCATATCCTGTACGCAGCACTTCCTGAACAAGGTGTGTGCCAGCGGTAAGAGTGTTTGATAGCTCTCGGAGCAGCTGTGAACATCAATCTGCCTCGCTGCTCTGGGAAGGACGGAGGAGTTTCTGTCGCTAGCAGCAGACTCCGTGGTTAGCAGCACCTGTCTGGCGCTTCGCACTTCTTCTGACCCATCAGTGGCCGCTTAATGAAGAGGGAAGGGACTCCACAGGACTCTTGCAGGAGCTAATGAAACTACCTACGCTGACGCAACCACAATTTGGGTGGCATGCAGTAGGATAAAAAGGATAATTATATATTATCTTCAGTCTGGATGACAGGATGTTTACTAGACTTTCTGAATTTCAGTCCATGAGTGTACACGCTCTTAACATACACGCAGGCCCAGTTGCTTATTGTGGTGAGCACAGGGACCGCACAGCTGCCGGCGGGTGCAGCTCTGCTTGGACCAGTGAGAGTGCTGGGCCTTTGGGGAGAACCTCCACCCCTACGGAGAGCCAAAGCTCCCTGCATTGCAGCTCCCCCGGGCCCAGCGGTTCCACCGGAGCAGGGCGGTTAAGGTCATGGACCGATGTGGGAAAGACACACCGGCTCTGTGGGGGAGGAATCAGCACAACGACACAGCTCTGGTCCAGGGCTGGGTTTGGCTGGAGTTTGCCAGCAGATGTTAGGTTTTAAATATTTGACAGCGCAGCCAGGGACGCGTGTCTTTGACGTCTCACCCTCCATTCACCCATTTAATGCAAAATTTGACCTTGTGTCCTAAATATGCCAGGAGAGACGGGCATGACCCTTTGCTTAATACACCCCTTCTCTGTAACCAGATGTTTTAATACAACCGACGCTATTTAAAACAACACAAACATATCTCATTCTTGTCTGAGGAGAAAAACGGGCCTCTGTATAGCACACATTTATATTCCGCAATAAAATTGGCACCTGGTATAGCAAAAAGGGTATCAGTGTGCACGATACATGGCTTTACAGACTTCATGTGAATAATGCAAAAAGTATTAAATGAAAGAAGCACTGAAATTACCACTGCCGATAATTTTTCAAGAGCGCAGAATAACTTCTTGAGGAAACAAGAGGCACTATTCATTACACTCTATCACACGAGCTCTGCTCTCCATTTTTTTCCCCTGGAATTAGTTTTGAAAAATTCAAGGATCCCAGCTGTTTAATAATGACATTGTTGTATTCATGCAAATCCCTCAGACCTTATGTCAACATTTAATTTTACAATAAATATAAAAATAAGACTAGTCGCATGTGTAGTCCCCTGGGTTGTAACTGGCAAATCATCCAAAACATCCCTCTCCCTCTTCCCTCCTGAACATCCTTGCTGCTTTAGAGGTAATAATAGTCAAAAGGAAAATGTTAACATTCGTGTGGTGTATTGAGAGAAGTTTATAGATATTGACAGTAGTGCTCACGAAATAGATTATATCAAAACACCAAATATATTACCTTTACCCCAGTGGTAAGCTTTTGTAAATTGAAGTCAAATATGTAATCGTTGAACTCTGCGAGGATGATAAAGGCAGCATAGAAAGGACTTCAAGCACTGTGGATTTAGAGAAGGAACTGTTCCCACTAACCACTTACTCGTAATGAATTTTAGAGAAAAAAATTACTTATTTACTGAATGACGCGTCAAAAAGGATTTCTAAATTCTGAGCTGTTTGCATAAAGAATGCAGTATCTATAACCCCCTCTAAAAGTTTTGCCGGTGCATTGAACACAAAATAAAAGGCAAAGAGAAGTTGGTTTGTCATAAAAGCAGGTGCCTAAATCCTAAAAGACAAGTATCTTGCAGAACAAAACAAGCCTGTAGGGACAGTAAGTATAATTTAGAAGAAATTACTCCCATGACCTATAAAATAAAATATATAGTTGTACCAAATATATGGAATTTTACAAAGCCAGCAGAGCATTTAATAGAGAAAATTCTATACAAAAATTATTCTTCTTGCAGTCCAACAGGAATTTCCCATAAGAACACATTTGCTTAAAATACGCTACATGTTCCTCAAACGTCATCACAACAGACTGTTAGGGAGACAGTTAATCACTCCTAATTCTGAACTCTGAAAGACTAAAGCATGTTGGTAGGTCTGCCTGCTTCAATAGACGCAGCTAGCTAGACTAGACACGCTGGAGTCGACGAGAAGCGTATGAGCGTCCCCGCTGCGGCAGCGTTAGAGAAAACCCCCTTTCAGGCACTGGGATTGCTGGTAGCCACCGACAGCCTAGACGAAGCTCTAGTCTCGCCACATCTCTGGGAACCTTACTATTAAGGTTCAAACGGGTCAGGATTGCACTTCAGGCATAAAGAGGTGACCTTCACAGCAGGCTGGAAAGGTCGCGTCTCTTCGGCAGCGAGGGACCAGATGGGTGAGCAGGCAATGGGAGGGACAGCAGGGATGTTTCTTTTGGCTTGGCCCAATGTGGATTCAGCATGCGTCACAAAGTGTCTGAGACTCAGAAGGCTGAGGCAAAGACACGTCTCGAGGCTGTAGCAATAGCTGTGCACCACTTATACAGGTGCTTGGGGAGGAAGAATCCGTCCCACAAACTTCCACCTGTCTCAAGCTAGCGAAGCCTTGCGCTCTCGGCTCAAAACATCAGCGCTTACCTTGCAAAGCACCTTTCTGCTTCTTTAAAGCGACGGCTGATCCTTGCTCTTCACACCCAGGGAACCCTGTAACGATGCTAAGCCGTGCACACCTCCTTTCTGGCTTCCTACGGCTTCCCCCAACACTCCACGTTCACTCTGCAGACTCTGCCCTGCGCTGTGCTCCTTTTGTCTCTTTGCGACTTCCTAGTCTCTTCCAGGCTGCTGCCTCCGCCTCAACCAGTCAACCCCTTTCCACATTTCCCTAGTGCATCCGATGACCTCATTCCCCCTCCTTCAACTCCTCATTTCCTTCCTTCAGTTTCCTTTATCTTCCCTTTCCACCTCTTATCATTTCTTAAGACCAGCCCACTGCCACTCTTGGCTCCCTAACAGGCCGGTATTACCGAAGCAATTATGTTAACAAAAACCAAGCCTAAAACCATTTCCTAGAGAACCTTCCTTTTGTCTTCACACTTCTTTTTCCCCAGAGATATACACGTGTTTATAGTGGCTTCGCTTCAGATGTGATTTGTGCTGATTAATTAGATAGAAAGGTGCCAAGGATGGAAGCCTTGGATTGCCTTTTATCTGTGAAATGCCAGGCATGTAAGCACGTGTTATAAACGAAATAACACTAAGACAATAATAAAGACAGCAGTTGCATCTTTGTCATATCCTCCGACCTGGAAATGCTGTGAAAGGTTTTGAATGGGATTGTGTGTGAAAGGGTAAGTTTATCTTTTCAGTTCCCTGTAGCTGGTGTCCCTGAGGAAGTGCTCACTACTAATGAAAAGCTGAATAGTTTCTCTAAAACCTTAGGGATCTTCTATCAGCCATGCCACGAGCACCCCTGTTCTGTAAGTCATCCTCTTTTTATATCAGCCTCTACTCTGTGTTACATTCAGCTTCCACTGCATTAATTGCATTTTGTTCAAGTATTCTCTTCTGTGAGGAGAAACAGCTATTTTGTGCATATGGATATGTATAAAGAGAGGGTGCATGAGATCAGAGGTACGTCTGGGTTTCAGCTGTGAGAACACTTCAAATGTACACAAGAAAGTGTAAACACTGCAGGTTTGGGGGGGCGTTAATGACTTCCAAGGAGCACCTTTAGCGCCGTGCTATTGGAGCGCCGTTACTTTAGCACCTGGGTAAATCCTCCTATAAACCTGGCCCAGAACGATAAACCTGATCTCCTGGACGCCTTTAAGATACTATCAAACCACGAGCAAACAATCCAGTAACCCAATCTACTCTGGAAAAAGTATGTAAGAGGAACCCAATACCTGTTAAAAACCGACGGAAATGACCATGTTTGAGGGAAGCCTGGTGAACTTGAGTGCAATATCCCGGCCCACTCGTGGTATTCTTGTTCTTTACAGTACTTAAGGCTTAGAGGAAGAGACATGGATGAGGTAATCAAAGCAGGGGCGCATTTTTCTAAAATGCAAGCTTTATAGGTGATCCGAGACGCGCAGAATTTGGTCTGGCTTTCAACACGAGCTCACTTTGCAGCTCCTTCGCAGCCGTGCGAGAGATCACAGCACCACCCTTTGCCCCGGCTGGCGAACGCGCCGGATCACCCCCCGAAGGCGCCGCAAGAGCAGCGTTTTCTCCTGCGGAGCCGCAGCAGCCCCCGCCAGCCGGGCGGTGAGGGCACCTGTCCCGATTCCCAGCGACGCTCCCCGGAGCAGGTGCACGAAGTCTCGGGTTCAGAAAGTCTCCTCGCACCTGCGCCTCTCCACGAATGACCCTTTTGGTTTTCTCCTTTGGTTTTTTTTTTTTGATCTCCTGAGCGGGAGAGATGGTGCTGAGGCAGCAAGCAGGCAGGTGTGGCAACCCCGAGGAGAGGATAGAGAGGGCGCGTGCCTGCGTGTGTGCCTGCCAACAAACCATCGATTTTGTCCTTTAGCTTTTTGCAGGTGACTTCTCCGGGGACTAACAAAAATCCTTGCCTTTTCAGAAGCTCGTGACGGCGCTGGAGCCTTGTGTGCGCCCACGTTTCTTTGAGGCAGGAAGAACCAAGAGCCCCTTGAACCAATTCAGTTAATCCTGATCCTTGTACTTGAGAAAATACTTAGTTAATCCCGATTCTAAGTATTTTTCAAGTACTGGCGCACGCTGGGTGCAGTGGGATGTGCGCAGGTACGAGTACGCTCAGCTGAGGAGGCTGTTACTCGGCCCGTGGCCGGGAGCACTGGGGAGGAGCAGAGGAAGGCTGCCCAAAGGGGCCCGACAGCTCTCAGATCCGGGAGTTGGTCAATCAAGACAGCACACACAGCCTGTTCCATTTATCACTTACAAATCATCTTCTTTTGAATTTAGCTTTTATTCTGCTTATAACCCTTCTATAAGCTAATCCTGACTTGTGGATGTGTTTTCAGTATTCAAGATTAATCTTGAGTGGTAGAAATAAACAGTTCTCCTCCGGAGTGTCATCCATAAATTCCTGAATTTCACTGTTTATACATTATTCTGTCTGGGAGCCCATGCAAAAATCCTTCCTCTTTGGTAAGGGAGCTAAAATATTTCTCACAAGATACTGATGCATACCGCATGATCAACAGTGTGTAACAAATACTCTGGTTTGCACAAATACCTGCATTTTCACTGAGAAAACCCATATTACAAATAGGTACAGTGACAAAAAACTGTTTACGTCTAACAGCAATAAAAACTCCTGCTAATGTGATTTGGCTGGCTGCGGGTTCTGAATTCCAATGGATGTTTGCGTTCACAAATTCATCGTTGTGTGATTAACGTGTAAGATCCTATGGGCAGAATAAGTCATATTTGAAATAATCGGAATGGATTCAGTTTAAAGTCATTTGCCAATACCTTGTAATCAGCATATAATCTTTAATGATGATATTGCTGAACTTTGCCCATAAACCAATAAGTAGTTTAAGAGCTACTTATATTTCATAAATTAAACATTATCTGGATAAATACATGTCAGTACAGAAGCATTTGTGTCTCCATCTTTTCCTTGGTTTAAATGGGTTCATCCAATATCAGCTAGGTAGTGAACTTTGAAGCAGAGTCCACTGTAATAATAGTAAAGTTTAATGATGCATAGCTTTGTGAGACTGACAAATTCCCAGCCAAAGTATTGATTCCCAGAGAATTTATGAAGCACAAGCTCTATTCTATGTGATTATGGTCCATTTTTGGCTGAAAGAATCATGTAAAATAGATTTTTAAATGAGTGGTAATAGCCAGACATAAAGAAGGTATTGATGTGTGTCATGAAGGGTGAAATAGCATGCCAGGTAAAGGCATATAACAAATTGCAAACAACAGTGCTGAAACTCCTACAAATGTAAATTTGTTTTTAGTTTTAATCAAACCTTTCTTTCAGCAAGTACAAATTTTGCCACAGAACTGAAAAAAACCACCCTTTTTTCAAACGTAATTATTTACAGTTCGATTTCGTGCTTCACTTTGGAATGTGTCTGTAAAACGCATCTCTCACTTACAGACGTGTTAATCAATATGAATTGTGTACTACATTACAACAAAACTGCATCTGAGATTATTAGGGAAAAAATCAAATGCACATAGTTCTGCTTACTTGAGCAATATGTGAAAATTAATAGCTTGAACCTCTGCAGAACTGGCTGTTAAAAGACAGGACACTTCTTTCTTTCTTTCTTTCATTCATTCTTTTTTTTTTTTTCTCTCCTTAAGCAGAGCTTTAATAATACCATCTGAGGCATTTTCTGATAAGGTAAAACCAAATTATGTCACAGACAAAACTTGAAATAGGAATAAAATCTGAAAGTGCAGAGAAACGGACAAAAAGATGGGGAAAGAGAACTGTTGATTGGGTTACCGGGGCTTTACAAGAAAGTAACACTGCATTTTAATTGCATTCCAGCAACCTCTTTTTGATCTAGAAAGAGGTCACCTAGGTCTAACAATGCGAGGGACCTTCGTAGTCCAGACGTAAATATATCTCCCACACACCCAGAAGCGCCCTGAGAATTAGCTAAATCCTCCTCAGAGCAGCTGCTTTTCAACAATTCAGGAGTTTATCAGCCTAATAAAAAAAGTAGCTGGCAGGAAAAAAGGCTGACAGTCTCAATAGGCTCTTCTGTGGCCTAGTGGGGCTGAAGAACTCTTCAAGGTCTTAGTCAACACTGAACAGAGGGCTCTGAACTGGCACACTCATCTGCACCACAAACAAGCTGCAAAACCCGGCGAGAGGTCATTCTTTACAGAAACGGTTTTCCCAGGCAGAATGCGAGGGGATTCAAAGAAAGGAGCTTGAATCCAGGTGCAAGGTTAGAACAAATGTACTTTCAGGCTCGGAGAAGCGGGGGAGAAGGAGTTCCCACCTGTAACACAATCTAATAGCAGCGCTAGTTACTTCCCTCCCAGTTCAAATCCTTCCCTGTTTCTGCATTCCCTATGTTCACTGGGGTTTATAAAAGCACTCCTCACCTCTCAAACGCAGCCTTTTTGTCCAAGGTCTGAATTTCCAGCTTATGCTTTTACAATAATGTCAAGAATCAGTCTGGGCACGCTGTAACATGTATGATAGTGATTTCACTGTCTTATTTTTTTGTTATATTTGATATGCATTTTAAAATGACGTTTCCACAGGCCATTTCACCTTAATTCCTGCCTCCCTGCCTATTACCAGCGTAAGATAGACTTTTAAAGTTGCTGTAACATAACTTTCATGTGTAATGTGCAAACAGATAGTATACATAAGAGTACGTATTTATTGTACCTGACTGCAACAAATCAGCTTTACTAAAACAGAACTGTCCTTCTATCAACAACATTAACTGCAGAAAAAGGGAAAATAAGTCTATTTAATGGCGTATTAGGTTCGGCAAATAAGCCATTCCACAATTACCAACTCACTCGATGACAGACGTCCGAAGAACCACCTTTGATCACTGACAAGGCCCCACAAAATCATATGAACTATGATAAATACCTATAATTAACAACATGAAGTTATTTCTGACCTACAGCAGAGGGATGACATCATACACAGCAGAATTTTCAGGCTGTTGGCTTACTGATCCGTGTGGCTCATTTGTGCTTTAAGTTTTCTGGGCTGATTTTCTAAACTTCATGCATGCACCTACATGTACAAACAGAAATCTGCAGCATAGGCTTAATTTTCGTGTATAATTACTGCAATTTGCACATGCAATTCAGCTGCCTTTGCAATGCTGCTGTCCAGTTTCACACCTGACTGGTCCCACGCAAAACTCCTGAACATGCAAGTTAAATGCATAATCCTGAACTATTTGCATAGTCCCAGATCTTTCTTGTCAGGATAGATCTACAACACGTTTTCTGTTATAACTGAGAAGTACTCTAGCTGGCAAAACAAAAACCTTCCTCCCATGCCCCAAATTTCGCTAAGTGCTCTGGGACCTTATCCTTCCCAGGCTAAAACTAACTCAGATTTAACAATTTAAGTGCACACAAGCAGACAGTTAATACACATCAACAGTCTGTGGATGTAAAACTGCCCATGTCACTTATTTGTGTGTGTGAACTCTCAGTGATTTTCATGCAAACCTGATGTCACTGGAGTTTTCATAGATTCACATTTCTGTAAATAATATAGTTTGAAATCACATTTTAATGCATCAAAACTTACTTTCCTGGATAGGAAAGAAACATCAGCGATAGACTGGAAAGTACTGATGGCTAGGGTGTGCAAAGTTGAAAAAAAAACCCCAGCCTCTCTGAAAATCAACTGAAGGCCCAGCAGAAAGAGGGTACTTTGGCAAATCCCCCTGATCGCACATGCAGGGAGCAGAGCAGCAACTTCAGCAACAGAAACAGTCAGAAAAAGGGTCTAGTTTGAGGGTGTCGGTCAAAAGAAGCAGTTATTTAAAGATGCCAGTGTTGAAAACAAAAATGTTTAAATATTTGTAAAGTTGTCACTTCAAACACGGGCTCCTTCATTAAGGTGTGAAACACACCCTTTCCCCCCAAGTTGCTCTGTGTTTTATAGATGGACTTACACAAACAGAGCAGAGCACGGAGTCACTCCACCAGAACATCAATCCTTCACTTCCACCTTGTGCCTAGCCAGAGTTTTTTGGCTGGACTGATGTAACGCAACCTCAAAACCCTCCACCGTTCACCCTGGCCTTGTCGCTCAGTAGCGCTGAGCGAGCAGAAAGGTGTCTGAACACCCTGGCTCGTTGCTGTCACGGCTGGCGTTGCCAGCGCAAGGCCTGAGTAAAGATTGCTTGGCTGGGAACTCCTGATGGTAAAACAGGTTTTGTGGAGTGTGCTGGGCCACTGGTTTCATACATGTTGTATTGGGTTTAGGAGAGAACCAAAATGACCCTCGCTGAACAGAGGTGCTTTTAGCTGCAGCTACAAGGCAAGGCCACGGAGCAAAGGTGTAATTCCCGTAAGTGCCAGGCAGAGGAAGGCTGTGCATCGCGCGGGCAAGCGCAGCCCGTCCCGAAGAAAGGTCTCTTTCCATCCACGGCCAGAGTTGCACAAGATGAGTTTCAGTAGAACAATACCATGTAGTATTCTGTTTGATACATGTTTATTTCACATTACTTGAACCTACTTTTGTGGAAATAACGCGGAATAATATTTCCCACAGGATATACCGATACTGTCATGAATGGATATGAGCAAACACTTGCCAAAGGGAGAGCGGGTCACAGCTTACCTAACACAATTCATCACAGAGGTTAAAGGGAATGATTGCTTTCTGCACGACCGGCTTTGCTCTGTTATTTGTCATATCTACTGCTCTCACCAAACCGGAACGCGAGATCTAGATGCTGCTATAATGGGATTGTCTTTGATTCTATCACTCAACAAAACCTGCAGCTTGGGAAACAGACAGGAAGCGCACCACGGCGCAGCCCATCTCCTATCGCGTTTTAACAACGTTTAAGCTACGGACAGCTGTATCAAAGGGCCAGCAGCCTCTGTTAGGTGCTTTGAAAAAGGTGACCTGCGTAGAATTTCCAGAATAAAGGATGGAAAAGCCCAATATGAGACATCTAGCCCATTTTTTTTTGCTAGTGAGTCATAAAGATATGGACTATAATCTCTGCCAGAAGAAATGAAAGGAAAAAAGTCATCAAGTAACTGTAAAAGCAAAAGAGTAAATATAACAAATAATATCTTCTAATACCATAATCCCAGTGCAAACTTAGTCTCCCTACCAATTTATATGAAGCAAATTAACAAAACTAATTTAAAATTACTTTTTTCATATTTTCTAACATGTGTTGAACTGGGGCTCCATAATGAAGCTGATATATCATTTGGAGCTTACAGGTATGCAAACACAGATAACTTTTTATATTTTGTTGTAAATTCTCTCTATATCTAATGGATAAACTGTAATTAATAATAATAAACAATACACTACTCGGGTAAGATATTCCAGTATGTATATGTTATGTTCCAGCAAGGCGCACACTCCAGGCACGTATATGAACATATATGTGCATAGGTAATGCAGGCACACCGTGGTCTGAAATCTAGAATACTCACAAACTTCTAAGGAACTTCACTGTATAAAATAAACTCTGGTCACCTCTTTAAGGTTATTTATGTGAAATGGAGCATTCTGTTTTCTCTGACAAGTGGAACACTTACACCCGCAAGGTTCTCAATTCTGCTTCTTCATCTTCAGTTTATTACAATTGTTAACTTCCATTTTACTTGCAAAGATATATTCCACATATATCATACTGTATGAAGACTATCAACCTCATTTCTTCACTGATATCCGTATCTGTATGCCAATACAATGGCTTCGCAATGAATGTGTTCCAGGATGTGTGTGTGCGTTGCGGAGGGCAATTATCTTGTCAAGCGTAAGACATACTGAAGAGAAAAAGTGCAAATTGCACTCGATAGCCTTAAAAGCAGCACTGTGCTCGTAACGTGTTACACACACCCCTGGAAATGGTCCAAAATGAACTCTTCCCCAAGGTCTGCATTTTGTGCATGATAAGGAATAATCAGTCTCATGTTATATAAATGCAGGTGACAGCCTATGTGCTACAATAATGCAGATATAAACCAAAGTGATGATACAAACCCCTCTATTAGATGTAGATTAATGTCACTAAACATTATTTTCCAAAGGTCACGGTCTCCAGCATACTTCTGTGTTTGGCAAAGCTGCAGTATTGATAAGAAAGCTCCCACTCAAATATTACAGAAGACATGCTACGCTGCTCGACTTGTAAATTTTTTTCTCAAAGATAACGTAATGTCAGGCTGTCTGCAAATCTAAAGCACTCGTTTCTGGTGAAAACCTCTCAAATATCTTTAGACCGTCACCAAAATATAAATAAATCTTAACATTGCACACCCTGGTAAAGTTTATTAACGACTAGAACAAGCTTTTCAAACATCACAAGAAGTATATCCACTCTTTGGAAAGGATGAGTTACATACATCACCTGCCACTGCAAATACAAGATTTTGTGTGCAGGGCTGCGCCCGCCATCATCCCCTCTGTCAGACCCTTTGGCCCCGGACGGGGCTGTTTCCATCCTTCCCCGTAACAGCGATCTGGGCTGAAGACAAAAAGCGCATGTGTGCGGTCACACCGGTCAGCACTCTTGGCATGACAATCCCAGTGACCTCACCATTGCCATGGATTTTTGCAATATCGTAGCAAAAGATGCTAAAAGGAGGCTAGTGAGACGCATTTGTGGATGTTAATCAGGTGTCTTCTGAAGCATGAGCAGCACTATGGTGAAGGGCGTCAAAATTCCGACTTGCAGAAATAACCAGTAGGAAACAGGGAAGCTGGCATCGGGGCTACTTGGGGGCAGGAGTCCGTATCTCCACACGGCAGTAACGAATGTCTAAATCAAACCATTTGGTCTGTTAGGACCATGTCCTGCCACTGTGCAATGCATAGAGCTGTTGAAGGTTCAGGGAATATTTTGTGAACACATCAATGTCCGAACGTCACTTCTTAGCTGAGATTTTAGCTGGCAAAAGTGTTTGACAAACTCATTAGAGAGCTACTGAATATTTATTTTTAAGTCTCCTACTGCTTTAGGAGGTAAAATATTAAAGTGTTTCACATTACAGCAGAATATTCACTTACTGTTCAAGATAAACTAAGAATTTTAGTAATGATAGTTCATATTTTTTCTAAAAAAGGCACAGACACATGGATGCTGGTACCCTCTTGGGAAAGCATACACGTTTAACGGACAGGAAAAGCCAGTGAAACAACTTCCAGGGTGCCATTTTGGCCAGTATAAACCACTGAGACCCCAAGGCCCGATTCTCCCTCGATATATCTGTTGTACAAAATCCCACTCCCTTTACACACAATGATACATGAACAGCATCACTCTAGTTTGTGATGAACAGTTCTGCTCACCCTCAAGCATTAGATTACCTCATCTTTTGGACTGTTTCTGACCTTGGCCATTTTGGATGGCAGCATACTGGCAACTTGTCTTCTCTACTGACATACGCAGCAAACACAACCGCGTCTTCCCAACGGAATTGTTACGCGATGCCGTAACAGCTCAGGGTGCAAGACAGGCTGAAGTCATGTCAACCCCTCAGTTCCTCACTTCTGATCAAGCAGCTGTATCTCAGTTCCCAGACTAGGGCTGCCCGAGAAGCCAGTGCTCCTGCTGTTCCTGGTCCTTCATGAGCAGAGCAAAACCCGTCCCTTGTCTCCACCTGGGACACTGAATATAACCCAGATCAGCACGTGTCAGAGAGGAGGGCTTTATGCCTTAGCTGCTTGCAAACCACTGCAATAATTTACCAGTTTAAATGCCATATTTTTGACACCTTTGTTCCTCGTTCCTTGGAATCGTAAACTTCTCTGAGGTGGTTAAGAGCCTTCTTTTTTAATCCTGTGCTTTGTACATGACTACGGTTGAGAATGACGATCTTACATCGACGAGGTAAGAGGGCTGCTGCCTCAGTTTGAGCCCAAGGTAGGCAGTCTGATAACCCACAAGCTGGAACTAGCAGGGAACGCTCCGAATTCAGTTCCAGAGATCAGTGCATCCAGGCAAAATGGGCCTAGGAATCTCGTCAAGGGACCATTGACAGTGAGCGTCGGTTGTCAGCGCTACACCAGGTGTGAGTGCTGTCAAGGCATTCAGAGCTTCCGTGTGGGTGACTTTAATGGCTCTTGCATCAGAACGAATAAACAGTTCTTGGGCAAAGAACTCTGACCCCATACAGACAGGAATGGCCGCATACCGCTTGAAGCATTCTGCATTGCACACCTGTATCTACGGGAGATTGATAATTGTTTTACAATAAACACTATCAATAACCCCTTTTTTGAATCCACGGGCAATAAATAGAGTATTTGAAATGACTGAAGCTTCATGACTTGTTCCTCCACCAATACGTCTACGAGTCTGATATACTGTCTTCAGCAAATAACCCTGATGGGAGTGGTTGGGCAAGTTCATTACTTTAATAAATGAATTTGAGCTTCAATTTGATGTTTTGCATGGGTGACCTGTTCTTACATTGATGCTAAAGAGAAAAAGAGGTTCTGGGAGCCTGGCCATCTGCTGACTCTGTTTTACTTTTTAACGTGTATTTTAAAATTGTTTAAGGTTTTCTCTTAAGCATGTGAACTAGAATAGCTTGAACTAGAAATCAAAAGGATGTCAAGTGCATTATACCTATAGTTTACAATTTTTGTCAGTATCAGGGCGGCATGGGAAAGACCGATTTAGCAACATTTCGTAAAAAGCAGAAGTGAAAGCAAAGAGTTAGGAAACACTGCTGTGGAACAGCAAAATGAATTCCTATGGAGCTGTATTACCCCCTTTTTTTTTTTTTCCTCTAGTTGCCCTGGCCAGCTTCCTGATGAGAGAAGCCACTTTGAAGGAAATGCAAAATTCAGATTTCCTAAGGAGCATTTCCACAATCAAACTCTCTCTCCAGTTGTGATGGTCTCGCAAAACCTCTCTGCATATGGATATAAAGCCAGGGAAAACCACATTTAGTCTCAAATTTAAATGACTTGATTAAAGGAATTTTAAAAGTAAAACCGGAACTTGACAATTTAGGACTTTAGAACCTGATTTTGGCCTTCTTCTGGAAAGGTTTTAATCAAGGATGGATGTGAAGATCCCCAAAAGAAGTTTTACATAATTGATGGGTGTGGAATAGGGTGATATTATCCAAGAGGAAGGCTTCACAGTCTAGTTTGGGAATGAGTCAGTCCAACCAAAGCCAAACAGACTACACAAACTCCACCTTAGTGACTAAGACTTCTTTGTAAATTCTGCTAGTGTTAAGTTTTCCATTGTAATTACATCTTCTCTTCAAACAAACAATATGATGCTCATCTAAAATAAATTAACCTGTTATTTCATGTAATGCTTTTGAAACTGGAGTACTCCCTCTCCTTGAGGAAACAATTGTTGTTGCTTTACTTGAGCGGACTGTATTTCTTCGGTGATGGCAGAGAGGAAACATTCTGCCTGCAACATCCTGGCGTAGTCTCTGCTGCTAAAGTAGAAGAAATGCAAACCTAAAGGACAACTCCCTTTTTTTTGCACTCCTAAACAATAAAACGTCCTGCTGGCTGCAATGCTATTACTCCATTCCTCGCAGAGCAGCACTACTTAATACCCCTGACAATTACAGGAACAAGTCAGTCAGGCTCATCCTGAACTGCATTGTGCTAACAAACAGCTGAGGATAAATTTGGCCTCGATGAGTCTCTCTTTACTCAACAGTTCACCTTGGTTTTAGTCAGCTTGTCCCATTTCTTGCTTAATCGGACCTGGGATAATTCTGACTCCTGTAGGCTGAGCTGGAGAGAGCCACCAAAGTGAAAGTCAGTTTTCTTGGTGTAGGGAATGCTGTTGGTGCGTTGTGTATCGGTACACATTCGTACACCCCTTTTCACTAAGACTATTGCCCTGAAGAGTCTTCCAAGCTTTCCTGTATTTCCAGCACCCCTACTGTCAACATCCACTCCCAGGGCCATTAAACAGCCATTAAGATTTGCTTTTAGCTACACCTTACTATGCAAACACGCATGGACAACAGTAAAAGACCTTTGCCTGAAAGGGCACGGGACATCAGGGGACTACAGTTCTGCACAAGGTTTCTTTAGCACCGTGGCTTTGATCAGGAATTGAAAGTCAGCGGGCCACGGTTTGGCCAAGTTTGAAGCCACTGGTTGGACAACACTAGCAAAGCCCTTAAGTTCTGCACAAGTGGAGTCCAGCCCTCATTGCCCATCCCTGTGGTTGATGCACACTGTGCAAGGAAAACACGGCTAAAACGCGATTTTTTTTCACGGGAAGCGGTAGCTCAACTTCACATGACTTTCCTGCTGTGCATTTTTCTGGTTTTGTTGGTGGCTGTGGTTGTGTGTGTGTGCGTGCATGCCCTAATCTCTCGTATTTCAGAAATTCTCTCCAATCCTCCTGGTCTGCTTTAGCGAGCATCTGGTCAAGCCATTGTAGGGCTCACCTGTGTTGTACTGACCCTGATGTGCTACACAGCCTTAGGAAGTGGAAGGCAAAACACGAACCATCAAAACCATCAAAGCAATAGCTATTTCTATTTGATGTAATTTGGAAAACGTCAGAGGTAATTAAAAAAAAAAACCCAACCCTACAAACTGGCTTGACACAGGCAGGAACTTTTCCTCCTCTCACAAGCCCAGAAATGAAAAATCACCTTTGAAAGTCCTCTTTAGCAGCCTTTCATGGTTACCAGAAATTATAAATCACGGACTGCCCAGCAAACATACGTACACTTCTTTTCCTAATGTCTGATTCAACACTCTGTCATCTGGCAAATCTCCCACTGACTTCAATGCACTTTTACCTAAGCAAGGTCTGAGTAAAGGCTGCAGAATATAGGCTGTAAGCTTTAAAAACACACTGTGTACCTTTGAGGAGGATAATCTTTCTCTCCTTATGCACCCAGTGCCAAGTTGGCCCTGGCACCGGCAAGATTTTTGCTATTAGCAGACAATAGGGACTAGGTTAAAAATAGTGTAGCCACGAGAAGGCAATGATTCTGATTAAGTAAATTCCATTGAACTCTTTCTAGTAAGCATTATTCAGGTCATGAATGCTAATTTGTCCTGCAGGGGGCTGTGGGTAATTACCCAGAAAAACTATCAGCTTTATTGAGTTGCTACAAAATAGTATTACTGAATGGAACGCACTGTAAAGGGAGACAACCTTGGTATGTGCCCGCAGCACTAAGCAGCCTTTTCCTGAAGGTCCCATAAGCTGGACCAAAATCATAGTAACTTTACTTTGGATTAGAATACATTCTAGGCTACTTTTATGTTTCTATTAAATAAAATTAACATGCAAAATTATGCAGCACAGAAGTGCCACTATGACACCTAGAGCAAATTTAGCGTTCTGCATACTTAAAGTTGTGTAGGATCAGAACCATCTTAAAAGATGAAGCAAATGTGGCACATTGGCTGCATTCCAGCAGTCACATAGAACTGCTGACATTACTAAAATCTAGATAATTTAGTCCCATATGGGAATCCATACCACAATTATATTGTCCCTGTTCCGACACAGTCCTGATTTTGCACTTCTTTAAGCCTAGCTTTTTATAATTTTAATTCCCTCCACCAATAAAGCAATTTGCATTCACACAGCCTTCTTTGCTAAGTGAGAGCGAGGAAGAAATCTGTTACATGACCTTGGTCTTTTTTGCAGTTGATTACAAGGAAACAATCTCTTCAGCTAAACTGTTCTCTCGTCTGTTTTTAATTGATGTAGAGCATTGTACTACAAACCATAGGAGAGAACCAAACAAGTAGCACGCCACGGCAGGTGACAAACCACTTTCATTTAGAGAGTGCATACGTGAGGCAAATCCTCCCGCGCGGAAGGAGGTGCAGGGCCCACAGTGGAGGTTTTCCCAGGGACACACGCCGCATTTGCTCCTCACCTTCCCTATTAAAACTCAAGGAACTGCAAAGTCTCCCCACCGAACCTTGCAGCTCCACAAGCATCAGCATGGCCTGTTGGGCCCAGTTGGCCACACAGCGTAGACTCAATCTGTGCACGTTCTCTGGCCACTTGTCTGGGCTCTTGGGGCATCAGAACTAAGGCTATGGTCCTTCCTGCGGCTGCCCCGAGATCCATCAGGTACTGGTAGAGGGACACGGTACTGCCAGAAGTGTGGGAATGAGCATGTGTGCCTAAAGGAATGGCAAGAATCGAAAGAGGAGGAGTATAAAAGAAGGTATTTCCTACAGCTATGTAAATGCTGACTCTAGTGGAGTCAGTCAAAATACTCTTCTTTTCGATTCAACGCTCAAAATAAAGTGCCTGTCAACAAGGACTGCACCCGAGCGCTATCGTGCCAGTCACCGCGCAGAGCCGGGGTCCTCAGCCCAAAGACGCGCAAGCAGAGGCCGGCATTTCCACTCAGGTCCTCGCCTGTGAGAACTGGGATCAACTTCACTACCGGTTGATAAAACTATGGTACTCACCGATGATACGGCCCTTATCCCAGACATTGACTAGCAAAAATTAATTCCAGATAAATAGCTTTTCAACAGCACTCCAGATAGCAGTGACATGAGTCAGGCTTTATTTGTCACTTACACTGATGTCCTTAGGTACTGTGACAGAACAGCACCAGCATGTGAAGAGTATCATGAAAATAAAAATTTGTTTAATTTTAAAGAACAGAAAAACTATCCTCATGATTTTTCTTCATTTCTGGCAGTGTTGGACAAGGAACTTCCTGACATGTAAGACCATGGCAGATATAAGGAATATTTTTTTAATGTCTCAATAAAATGAAGAAACAGGCAGCAAAGCTTGCTTATTTATTTAATAAATGAACTGGCTCTCTGTCCTTTGTATTTCACTTTCTCTCATTTTCTCTCACTTTTCTCTCTCCAACTACTTTTTTTTTTCTTTCACACAGGCTCTAAATAAATGCATTTCCCTTTATTCAACAGAAGATTAACATTCCCACAGAACAGCACTGTTGAGATCAGCTACTGTAATTTGTTTGAAGGATTGATTTCATGTTCAAAACATTGGAACAACAATGTTTGTCAGTGAAATAAAATATTGAACATAACTTCGAGTTGGACATGATATTAATTAATAATGTTTTCCAGTGCCTCACTTTCCTTAAAAGGTATGGGGTTTGGATCAAAGATCAAAATGTAACTCTATACATTTTGCTGGAAAAGGCTCGTTTTTGTTCCAAGAACTTGAATGCAGCTGGTCAAGTTTGCCATTCCGTGGTTTTGCATTTGATTTAAAAATAAACTTCACTGTTACCTCTTTTGAAAATATTATATTTTCCTGCTTTATTTTGGCAAAGAACAAACAAATTGTTTCATTCTCACAACGAATTAAGTGCCCTGAATAAACTCACCAGCTGCGAACAAAGAGAACCAAACCATTGTGAAGCTGAAGTGTTCTAAAGTACTAAAAAGGAAACACATGAAAGTATTTTTTCATTCTTTTTGCACCTCGACAATAACAGAATTGAACAACAAAACTCCACCCTGAGCTGCTGTGATTACTGCTAATTCTCAGTTTGCAGCGCCACTAAAGCGTGTAGGCAATCACGATGTTTCAGCTGCGAGTTTTTCTGCTGTCTTTGTGTTTTGTTTTAAATCGATGAGATCAAAACCACAGATTTATATTCTTCAGAATATCTTATTGGCTCTTCTCGTGGTTCTTGTTTAAGAGAAAATGAATACTCCATGTATTAATGAGAAATCCCAGCTATGAAGAGGGTGAACAAATGTGGGTTTAATACTAGTTAGCCCCGCTGCCTCCAGAAAGACTTCCAATAACATTTTGCTTACTTGGAGCAGATACGAAGTGCTCTTCCCTCTGCTTTCAGCTGACGGAGAGGTGCTCCTAAATACAACGATCACTCTGCATTTTGTCTTCACATTAATATTAATTTCCCAAACAAAGATAATACTGCCAGGGTACATAAAATTAATGTTACTATTAGGTCATCAGTCACTACCCTTGTGCTCAGGCTAAAGAAGGCAGGAAGCATTAATCTGAGTGTATTACACGGGATTGCTGTTCATCTTCAGGAAAAGGTTAAAAGAAACCTTTTATTTCAATAGGGGCATTAACATAAAGAAAATATAAACACGCTTAGAGCAACCCCAACAAACTCTAAAATTCTGTTTCTTTCTTCGGGCTGTGAAAGACCGAGCGCTGGTTCTCATCGCTCCTGAATGTGCTCTGTTGTAGAAAGAGCCTAACGAGGATTAAACAGCCTGTCCCATGCACGCGCTTGGCTAAATCCCTGCGTGCCATTCGGGGGTGACCGTGCTGCCTGAACAAGTCCTCCCCTGGTGGCGTGTAAGAAAGAGCTGCCTCAAACAATCCGTCCGACCGGCGAGGCTCGGCCGGAGAGCGTGCCAGCCCGACTACCCGCAGCCTAATGCTCCTTCCATGAATGAGGGTGAAAGAGGGCTTTCTTGCTTGAATGGCCCTCCACGGGATGTGGAACCAGGCTCGGCTGGGGGAGGGAGGCAGGGAAGGAGGGCAACCAGCGCCAAACATCACTGCTCAGGTCCTGCTGGCCACCTGGCTTTCACTACGGTGCAAGCAGACAGGAGATTTGCAGTAAATTCATATAAAACCGGCTGTCAAAAAGCTCTTCCGTCTGTCCCTGTCACAAAGCAGTTATCTGAGTGGGGCAGGAGGGCAACAGAACTGCACGATGGCAATAGGACAGGGAAAGAGATGCACTGGGGGGGACTTTCGCTTCCTCTTGCGAACCCTTCTCCCCCCGCTCTGCCCCAGTCCTGTGCGTTTTTCTTTTCGGCGATTTTCTGTGGAACGGGGACAAGGTGCAGAGAGCAGAGCGCGGGGCTGCGTGATGCTGGAGGACGGAGCAGCGGCACCAGGCAGGAGGAGAGGTGCTGCTCTGCCGCGTGTTCAGATTACCCAGCGCGGTGTGTTCGCCAGTCCCGGTTTCGAGAGTTCACGGACAGTCATCTACTTCTCGTGTGTCTAAGCGTTTTGGAAGATTAAGATGTGGAAATGCCAGAACTGGCCTGCTAAGTATCACAACCCAGACATAGCCTGGATAATAATTATTCCACTGAGACAGAGAGGAGAAGGAGAGGCATTTTACCATTACTACTGCGTAAACTGTGGATGGATAAGAACTTCACACTAGAGATACAATAAGCACACTGTGCACATATACTGGTCCGACTGGATTGAATACATAACAAATCCAGATTAATTCCACTGAGCTCAATCATTATGTATTAGTATATTCAGGAGACTCCAGCTATTCACATCAAGATCTGAAACTAATTGCAAACTAATTTGTTTTTATATTTCACATGAATATTTCACCTTCTAAAGGTTATGCTGGTAAGAGACACAGTAGTAGGAAATAAATGAGGCAACCCTGTTCACTGTATGCCAGGTGAAATGAAGACTATCTCGGTAAGAGCTTCCCTGTAGTGCTCTGCCAGTGAACTCATTGCTTGGCTGGAGAGATACTCATCGGTACAAGGAAGAGTTTAACAAGTCTTCCAACCCACCGGCCTCTGGCCCATCTTCCTTTGAAAAGACAGAGTAAGCCGGAGGATTGTGAACTCGGACGCAGAAACCGGCTTTCACGTTATTCACAGGCCAGGTACAAAGCGGGCAGCTGTAATGTGAATTCCCCACGACTGCCCCACTGAGGACGTTTCTGCTTCCCCCCTGGAACCTCTCCTCGGTGACAAATGACTCGCTCTTTGTGCTCACTCCGTTCTGACCTCCCCCGAACACATCATTTGCAGCAAACGCTGCAAAGCTTTCCTAGTTTTGTGATATGGTCAAATTTCAGGCAGCTCAACTGTCCACTCAAAAGAGGAGGTGATGATGCTCCGGAGAGCTGAAAGGCAAGTGACAGATGCTCTATCCAGCGAGAAATCCTGACCTTGGAGCAAGTGTATTGTGACTTGCCCGGTCTGTGAATGATGCTACATCCTCTGTGCCTGTTTTTATAATCTGATAATCGTGCAAGGTGATCCGGATAGCATTTCATGACGTTTTTGTGAGGGTTTTTTCTTCAGTTTACAGAGGGTTGGTTTTTTTTTGTTTTTTTTTTTCAGTCTGTCTAGCGCTGAAATTTCTATTCCAGGTTTCATGTAGATGTAAAAGATACACATGTGGATAATATTACTTATTCTTACCCTGTCAGCATCAGCGGGGCGTACTGTACCTGGCCTCTCCACAAACACAGCGAGTAGTAATTCACTAGGAAAAAATTTGCTGAAGAAATATCCATAGTTTTTTATTTCTCTTCCTTTTTATAGCCAGACTCCCATCTCTGGACATGCATGGGACTTACATCTGGGGAAGAAATATGTGGCAGCTCAGGGCTTGAAAGAGCCACGGAGAAATTCAAAGCAATCTGTGGATGTGTCAGCTGCCAAGGAGGTCCGCGTTGACATGAGAGGATATCTTAGGCCTCCCACAGTCCTCAGGTTGTGGGAGATGGGCTTCCCGTGGGCCATTTGTTGGAAGATCCTGTTGCCACTGTTATTAGATGCCTCATGAAAATTAAGGCAGACCTTGTTTTTTAGTGATTTAGAGTGATTAAAGAGCAGAAATCTTAATTTCTCCATGCGTGTGATCAATCACACAAGCCCACACTATCTGCTCTGGTCACTGTAGGAACCTCAGGAGGTTGCTGGGTCCAGATGGCTCAGTTTATCACAGTACACTACTGCGTCTCTTAAAGGAGCTGCATACCATCTGGGCAGATTTAAAGCCAAAAGGAAATATGCTGGATCCTATGGAAACGGGTCTCCTGCACGCTGCCCTAGTAGTCTTTGTATATTGTCCTCCCATTCCCCTGACTAAAGTATGGGTAAGAAACTTCATGGGGAGCTGCAACTTCCAGATCTTAGTGAAATAAAGATACTAATAACACATGATGGCCCAATATTACTCCTTTTCTGATTTCACTTCTTCTCTTGTATTAATCACTTTTAATAACCGATTAAGGGTGAACACAGCAAAAGAGCAGACATGAGATGGGTCTCTTTCCCTGCCAGGGAGTCCAGAAGATCGGCAATTATGTGGAGGCACAGTAAGTGTAAGTAGTTGATTTGTGTGTGTGTGTGTACATAGACACCTATTTACAAATTAAAATGGCAGTGAGAATACTAAATTAGCACCATCACTTACTATTGCATTTTTGCAACCTGTTTGCTACCACCTTAAAAATGCTATGGCTTGGACAGCCGCATTTTTCTCCAGCAAAGCCAGGAAGCCCATGGAGTCAACCTCACCCATGCCGGAATGACGAGCGCCTGAGTTTAAATACACATGCAAGTGGCTTCAAAATTTTGTGAATCACTTTATATACTTTTAAACTCTACTTTCCCGTAATTTAAGTAGCTAAGAAGTGTGTGCTCAAACATTCTAACAAACAATTTTATTCGACGTTGTACAAAATGCCCAGCGCAGGCTCATGTGCTCGTGCATGTGAATCACAGCATTTAGACCGCCTAAGGCACCAGCACACCGAGGAGCAGCCCAGACCCGGCTGATTAAGCTGTGGTGCAAAACACCACCTCAGCAGTCAGAGGTATGACAGCCAACAGTGGTTTATTGGGCCGAGGAGTATAACACTGCAATTTACTTCTCTAATACGTGTCATGTTCTCTCCTATTGTTTCCCCTTATAGAGTGAAATATGTAGGTAAGAGATTGCTGCACGGTTTCATGTGTTATGTCCCTCCAAAATTAGGGAGTAACAAACTGTCTTTATTAGCCAGTGCATTTGGTACAGCGCCATGAATCACAGAAAGTGCAGGTGAGCATCCAGTGGTTTAAAAGTCGAGAAAAACTAAAAGACTTCATGTATCTGCCTGAAGCGATTGTAGAGCTTCAGTGCAGCTAGACAAAATACTACGTTTCCTAGCCCTGCCCATTTTATTGTGTGCTCCTAGCCATTATTTTTTTTGCTTATTGACAGGAAACCCACGATTTATAGAGTCTGGCTCAGTACAGATCTTTTTTTTTTTTTTTTTTTTTCTTCCCCAAACCATAGTAATATGGGCCAAACAGCTTTTTTTTTTGTGCCTGCATTTCTTTCAAAATTGGAATTTGTAGCCTTCTTCCAGAAAAACACAGTATTGGTCACAGACAATTTATAAAAAATAGCTTGCTTGTTTATGAAGCAAACACATGTAAAACTGGTGAAATTATTAATGTCACCCTGTTAACTTTCTTCTCATAAATATAGTTTAACAATGCTGACATCGCAATTACAGTCAAATGTTCCGGCTCTTTGCTTATTTGCTCAATCTGTCAGTCCACCATGGGGGTAGACAAATTGTGGTGAGCATTTGACAATGCACAAAAGAGATATAAGACTATTCTGATTAAATCGTGGTGAAAGATTAAGTGGCTCTGAATACTCGCCAGATTTTTCAGGCACGACATTTTTAACCAGTGCTACTAAAATATTCTGCTCGCCACAGGTTTAAAAACAGAGAGGGTTAGAATAGCGTATGTAGCCCACAGGCTGGTCGGTTGTTACGTTTCAGAACCGGCAGATTAACAGCTGCATTCATGCTATATGTCTCAGTGATGTGAATTACGTATTTTACTGGATCAAACCCTATAGCATAGCTCATCCGTACTCAGATGACAAACCCCAAATGAAAGAACCCTCTGACAAAACTTTCTCACTGGCACCGGAGCAAGAGCATCACAGATCTGACTCTACGTTTCCAAGGAATAAATGTATTAAACTACTTTCAAAGCCAATCATCCACGTAAGAGGACTATAGCCCAGGCAAATTTTGAATAGACTAACTCCACACATTTCAGAGTCAGACGATTATTAGAAAACACAGCGCTGCGATTTCCATGGCTTTAAAACACGTGTTAAGATTTCTACCGACTTCAGCTCTGTAGGACGGGGTCCTTGCTGCAGATTTTAGCACATAATCATAGAAACAGGTAACGTGGCACATATGAGCTCAAACTACTTGTTTACGTTCCTATGGGTGCTTAAAAGTCTGGACTGTCCTTCTCCATACAAAGGCATACGAGAAATGGAAGGCCCTAACTCTTATTATGGTTTTTTACTGGGAATCCAGTTACCTTTGGTATTAAAGTTGCTACATGCCAAAATGGATTTTGTTCTAGCACTTCTTGTATTCATAGATTATAAAAACTATTGCTCTACTTGTAGTCACAATATCAGGAAAAAGCCATGTAAAATTTAGAGTTTCTTCATCAAGGAACTGTAAGCGATGACACCAACCATAGAGGCAATAAGGCGCTAAATTCCCCATTTCTAGAATTCCATTCTGCATTTATAATGCAAAACATATACTGAAACCTGTTCCTCTACACCATTTTTATATCAGCTGAGGATTTGGCCTTCAATTTCTATTCTAATAAGACTTCTTTTCCCAAACCGATATTTTTGTGAAAGAATAAGACCCAAATAGACAGTTTGGGCCTTTTGTTTACAGTTGATGAGACACGGATTGAAACAGAAATTCATTTCAGACATTTCAGAAGTCTCTAATAGACATATGTTTACCTTGTGAGCGAATGAGAGCGTTGTATTTGCTTTCTGTTTCATCAGATCTGAAGGCTGAAAAAAGTCTCATGCTCACAATGAAAACATATTTTGATTTACGATTTGTCAGATTTTAGCGATGACTTCTTTCAAAAGAGAGAGGAATCCTCTGTATGGGTCTCATCAAATATTTGGATAGCACAGAACAAAAACAGAGCACTAAAAAAATGTCATTCCCACAGTTTAGAGAAAAAAATAAAGTGAAAAAAATCTTAAAAAGGTATTTCTTTAGGATTCTGCTTTTACATGCGCCACAGACATTCGTTAAAACTGATCGGAAATGGTGAGCTGGGGAAGACCTAGAAACGAAGACCTTTTTGTTGACATAATCCTGGTTAGGTAAATTGAAATAACAACTGTCTGCCCCAACAAATTGTTCTTTCTTACATCTCCCTGCACATTCTTTTCAAATATGTAATATGTAGATTTTTTTTTTTTTTGTGCTTAATTTTTATATATAAAAATCTACATGACCATATGCTTTTCAGATGTGATAAATGGATGATTAGGAGTGATTTTTGAGTTCACATTCCAGCAAATACTTAAAATACATGTAGGGTCGGTAGAGCGAGCAAGTCGATGGGCCGCCAGAGCAGCGTGTGAAATGCCCACCTCACAAAAACCCCTGTAACCCTGCGGCCCAGCCCTGGCCTTAATCACTTGCGTGGTAAAACTCCAGCGGACAGCGGTGAGAGCAGAATCAGGCCCCTACAGCCTAGGTTTCTGAGGTTTTCTCCCCCTTCTTTCCCCCTCCTCCTCCAACAGCTTGAATTCCTGTATTCTGATTAAGATAGATGGAGTATTTGCATCCTATCCATATTCATAATCCTCCTTTTCAGTGTCGACCCAAAATACCGCATTTGTTGCCCAGGCAGACACATGCAATGCCTTCAGAAGGGTTTGCGTAGATGGATAAGGACACATCCCTTTTCAAATTTTGCAGAATAGGTGGCCACTAGGTGAATTCATGCTGTTAAAGTGCTAAGAGACCAGAACAAAACCCGTGTCTTTCGTGTGTGACAGAAACTGTAATTAATGATTTCTCCCCTTTTTGCTAAAGAGAAAAGGGAGATGTGCTGTTGACAGGCATTTTATTAATGGTTTCTACCATCTTAGTATACATAAAAGGCATTATTGGTTGCGGTGCTGGCTTAAAAGATTTTTTTTTTTTTTTTTTTAGGAAATGTTGAAGATGTTTCATGGATGAAAAATGAAGGCAATCTGTCCACTGCCACTGAAAGTTTGGGTTTCAATAATAAAATTGAAACTATTGTGACAGTTCCTATTGTACCCTTTAACCATCTGCCTCCTGCTGGCACAATCAATGATGGCATCTGCGGGGACATGGTCACCCTTACCTAGTTTCCCTCTTATTTCAGCAACAAAACCTGTCAATACCACGTCTCATGGCTGCTTTTCTAAGGAGGCTGATCGGCCGTCTAGGTGATGGCACTTATTTCAGTGACTGGCGGTCTGTTGTTGTATTGGGAACCAATAGGAGAGGAATACCCAGCCTGGCACACAAGGAATTAGACATGCATTTTCCAGTTGCAACAATGGCAGCTGCCTGCCTAATCCAGAGGCCAGAGCAGCGACGATTTACTCGTAGACCTCGCCTGCACTAAGGAATTAAAGTGGATGGGAATAAGACAGCATCGGCATTACTTTCTGAGCGGTATTAAGCAGGAGAATGTGGCAATCCTGGATGCAATTCTTGAATTTGTGCTCGTTTTCCTTGGGGAGGGAACAAAAAATACATTTAGAAATAATATTTTTGGAAATAAGAGGCCAAATCCTAATTCTGTATAAACGAAAGGCAGCAGCTTGGCTGTTCAGATAGCGCTATGCTCGTTTACGCTGGCTAATGGGCTTCCCATTGCTCCTGGACAGACAAGAAAACAGCCATTTGTCTAGGTTAGTACTCCTTCACCAACACTTTGAGAAAATGTTTTCCTTTGCCCCTGGTTTGTGAACAACTTAATAACTTCTGCGCACCAACAAGGAAGCAGAGGTTTACCGCATGCGCTGGCAATAATGCCACCAGAAAACATGCCGGGGAAGGGATTTACAGTGGTGTGCACGCTCCTCTCCAGCCAGAAGGAACCAAGTGGGCAAAAGGTTCTCCCTACACTTCGTTGCAGGTTTGCTGACATCTTCATTTCAAGCACAGAACTATTTTGTGACGATTCAGCTCAGCGGTACGACCGACGAGCGTGTTAAACACGGCTGGATGAGCCTGTTAATAAAATATCTGTCCCTTCGCTGGGCAAACGTGGGATTCTTTTGATTTTGTCAAACTTCATTTCTAAAAGTCCTGGAGAATCTCCGTTTTGGGAGGCAGCTGGAAATGCACTGTTTGCACACTGGTGCATACTAGCAGCCATTCATTTTCTCTGGGAATTTTTATGTAAGCTCCCTTATTGGGAATATGCTAATGACATCCGCCATGATTACTGATTTTCTTTGAATCGTTATTCCTCTGTGGGCAAAGCAATCAGAAAGGGAGAACAGGAGATTTACTTCTTGCTTGTGTGCCTTCTTCAACCATCTGCTCTATCCTGATTCATTTGAATAAGATCTGCAGTTTCAGATTCTTTACTCTGGCATTCTGAAGCATTTTAAAGCTTAAAAGGAGTTAATAGTTATCTATCAGTGTCACAAATGTGGTACTGCGATGCATTCTAAGAGCAAGTTTGCCTTCCAATGGTTTACAGGGCCAGATTAATTTTATTAAAGTAAAAAATTACAATGTTCTTTAACAGCTTCATTATTTCAGACAAGTCTTTTGTGAGCACATTTATTATCTGGAGCACGGAGTATAAAAGCGGAAAGAAAGGGAACTAATTTATAAAGTGAGAACATTTTAAAAATGGAAATTGTTAATCTACTCCCCCCCCCAAACACGGAAAAAAAAAAAGAGGGCAAATTTGTGATCAATTTAATGAAAATACAGCCTTGTAAAACACACCGCAGTTACTGAATTCTCGTACCTGCTCTTTTACCTGATGGATTTCTGAAGCACATTTACACAAGGTCATTTTGGTTTTAACAAAGGTGCTATTTAGCTGTATCAAAATTCAATTAAATTGTTCTCTCCAATGAAGTACTGGCCTCATATAACAAGTTTCCCATGTACAGTGATAATGATGTGTAGGCTTCATTTTTTTTTTTCAATAGGAAGCCAGTTTTCTGCTGTTCTATATGTACACGCTAGGTTTAAGACAGCACTGCTAATTGCCGAAAGACCATGTTGTACTAAGGAAAATAAGCAAGAAGACGACATCATAGCAAGACAGAACTAAGCACGGATGAATGCAGAGACAGTGTTGACAGGACTGAATACTTAAGTGTAGTCTTCTCACAAGCAAATAACCTTTGAAACGTTAAGGAAAACCAAAAACTTCTTTACAACACTTGTTTCAGAAATACAGTTAATGAACACAAAAATAGAGCCTCTCTAATCAGTTCTGTAAATTAGCTCATAATGCCTACAAAGCTAGAGACCCTCCTAAAAAAGTAGAGACAATCTTTAGATTAGCACGCAGCATATAATGATCTCCAAAGCACTGATTTTTTTTTTAACCTTGAAACCAGAAACTTGAACTAAGGCAAAATTTTTATTAGAACAGAACGGTTTGTCCGTTCCTTTGGTGTGGCCACAGACGTTAAAACCTCTGCCTACCAATTTCTACTAATTCTGTTTTAAATAGTCGTTTCTGGCAGCCCCTGTTGATTAGCGTTCTGATTTCTCCCTGTCTTTTTAAAAATCGGAGTGACAATACAAAAGACTGAAATGGCAGTGACCTCCCTGCTAGAATTAGTTATCGGGAGCCACTTTCTATCAACTAACTTCAGCTCCTTTCAGAGCTCTCAGAAAGAGAGCTGTAACTTGAGGGAAGAAAGAGGAGTTATTTGAGAAAGGCTTTGCCTGTTCTCATTCAAACGAAGGGAACTTACAAACACACTTTGTGTTTGCTTTTAATTAGAGGTGCAACTAAACTAAACCATAAATTACAGGGCTCACTGCAATTGTGACTTGGTTATCCTGGAGATTAGAAACAGTGACTACAGTTTCTTTTGGTTTAAAGATCTATCAATCTTGGAAATTCCCTATTCCACATCTCGCTAGAGGACTGGAAATCCAGA
Source organism: Leptosomus discolor (assembly GCF_034619465.1). Lineage (NCBI taxonomy): Eukaryota > Metazoa > Chordata > Aves > Leptosomiformes > Leptosomidae > Leptosomus > Leptosomus discolor. The sequence goes on from NC_141393.1 coordinate 84,199,754, forward strand.
TTTAATTTTTATGGTGGGTTTTATAATCAATGTCAATGTGGTTCCATGAATTTCAAGGATCAGTCTCAACCTTATTTTCACTTTGATGTATTGTACAAAGCAAGCAGTTCTGAGAAACGTGAATAAAAACAGAAAAGCAGAATTCTATCTTAATAATTCATAAGGCAAAATTCTTAACATCAAATTAAAGACAGGCAGGTAGCCAATGAAATGCAGAGGAGAAGAAATCGTAGGAACAGCAGTGCTGGTTTTCACAACAACATAGACACCTCACTTTGCTGGTCAAGTGTATTACGCATAACACATATAGTGCAATATTAAGTCCTTCTAATTGAGAAAGATTTTCCCTTGTCTTGCATTTGTATTTCTCTTTCTTCCTAATGAAAGGTGCCCTAGCGCTAGACCTTTGTGCAACACACCTTGCTTGTTTCATGGTTAAAGCCACTTACCACATGAAGCTCTGGCTCTAAGGACACAGCCTCACAGTGCAGCAGGAATATTTTCGTCTCCTCCTCAATGTCTCTCTCTAGTCTTAACCATTTTTAGGCTCCTTGTTTTACTGAAAAACCCCAACAACGCGATGACCTATCCAAGCAAGAAGTTTCTGAAAAACAGAGCGCCAAATTCTAGTCCCTCTTGGAGAGCTGGGGGGAAAGCAGGGGAGGTAATGTGTTTATTGACAGAGAACTGCAGAGTATCTCCAACTGAAAGGCACAGTAATAACAGCAGTTAACAGGTCCAACCTGCTCCCACGTTAACAGCCAGCAAATCCAGCGAGGTCTCCCAGTTACATCTAGCCCCCTTAAAAATACCACATCTTCGCTCTGCAAGGGCAACTGTACAGAGCCCAGCTTTGGGGTGCCTGGGGGAGAATGCACAACACCCCTGGGTCAGCCCTCCATAGGCTGCCTTACAACAAAGTCAGTGTACGGCAAATTTCGAGCCGTTGCTAGAACACCCACCTCACGGATACACCATTTGTTGTAGGCACTTTACATGGGCCTAATTGCATTAATGTTTGAGAGCATCAAGATCTTTACAATTATTAACTCAAGCATACGAAACGCTAGTGATGATAATGAGACTTCAAAATTTTTATCCAATTTTGCTGCATATCTATTATACAATTTACCTTCACAAGAAAAAAAAAGAAAACCACGGGTGAGGCAGCAGACCTAAACTCCTAGTGAATCCTGCTGAGCCTGGGAAGTTCTTTTAAGCTATAGACAAGTCCTAGCAAATTCTTTTTACTACAGTTTGTCTCTCTTGAATTCAAGGCAGGTACCTGATGAGGATTTTCCATTAATGAAGGACGCAAAATGACGAGGAAAAAAATCAACACCAAAAGAAGCAGAAAATGATCAGATAAACTATCTTGGAATCCCCAAATGAGATGATCTAGATGTACTTGCTCTTGAGCGTCTCCATAAATGTGCTTGGATTAATGTCCCTGTGCCCAGTTTAAAATGGTACGTACTAGTTTATGTTTTCCTGTATATTCTTTAACATTCTGATTTTAGACTGAGAAGTCCTCTTTGAAGTGTCCAAAAAAGATAACAGCACCGTGTGTGAACACTGTAGTAATCCCATTTCAGGTAAGTTTTCTCGTACCAGGGAGAGTGGATACATACAGACTAGCAAGCCACTGGCCCAGCGACATTTGTATTTCTTTTCAGCATGCACTGTATTCCTCATCTGCGCCACAAAATGGAAAAAGGATTTCCTTTCATTTGCATATGATGTTATTTGGAACTGTTAATTTATCATGTAGACACAGTCAAATGCACCTTGTAATTAACACAAACCAAATTCATGGCACTTAGGTAGGATGCTAGTTGACGTACACACGAGACAATTGTTCATACAGCCTGCTCTGGAAGTTGAAAGCCTTTCATTTAATGCATACAACAAACCTAATGTGATTTGTAAAGAGGCAGGTTTTTTAAATAACCTGAAGAATGGAAGGGGGGGGGGGGGGAAAGACAGGAATAAAACTCTTGGCTTACAATGCTTCAAAACAAATGTTTCCCAGACAACACAACGTATACGGTTTTATACTGAAAAAAAGTGATGAGCTGGTGACAAAAATAAGACCTAATTCAGAATCTTTGGAATGCTGACATAATTTGTGTCCAGTTCCAGAGAGGACGAATATTTTCTCAGATTATATTTTTGGGAACTGCAGGACCCACAACCTGATCGTTTCTCTGACAAAGGACAAAATGCCTGTGTGACGCATAGACTAATCTCTTAAATTCCTGATATCTCTCAGCGCTGAGATTTTCTGGTTTATGCAGCTGCAGGGATGTTTCCACAGAATCCGTTTCTGTAATATGCAGCAGATTTGCTCCTCATCACACTCCAAGAAACAGTTCCAGTCTCTCAGTTAGGTTGGATCGACGGACGTCACACCTCTGTGTGCGGTACGGGCAGTCATTGACCGAGAAAGGAAGCTGGGAGCAGTACTCGGGTGTCGGGGTAGCTGACGGCTTGAAGACACAGAGAGCACCAGATGCAATGGTACCTTTGTGACAAACGCTTCAGTCCAGCAAAAAAAAGGCCACCTCGCACAAACTTGACTAATTTCTGTGAGACAGCACAGCTTAGGACAGAGCGTGGGCAATGACAACTGCCTCTCTGTGCCCCTTTGCCATCCGAAGTTAGCAAACATCTAGCAATCTCTGCAACGTATCCTTGCAAATCTGTGCCGACTATACAAAAAAATCTCATGTCATAAATGCTGTGGTGAGCTACAGCAAAACTTACTTAAATAACTTTGGCAATTGATGCAGTTTAAATCCCAGACACGCTGTCTACGCTCAAAACACCTTTAAATCTAAACAACAAGGGGCAAAGAAGCAGAAACCAAAATGCTGCAGGAAAACATGACCGAATTAATCATTAGCTATCGCTCCTAGAGATTAATACGCTGATCAATAAGCTTTTGTTAACTACTAAAGAAGCGGTTTGTATTTTCTCAAGTCATACACTAGTGTAAAAAACAAGGACAAGGAGGAGTCTCAACCAAGCTTTGTAGGCGAGTTAATTAAGCTTTTGGAGTAATTGTCCTCTCATAAACCTCAATAGATTTCTCTCAGTTGCTTTCTCAGATACTGAATTCCCTAAGGATTTTAATTTCCTTCTCCAGTTCCTAATTACTGTACTCCACTCAGGTTCCAGTTATCTTGTTTTCCCCGAGTGCTGTTTTACTCCTTTCAGCTCCTTACTCCTCCTCCTCAGGATCTAGTTTCCCCATTCAAGCTGTTTTACCACGTTATTCTGGGGAGTCGTTTAGTCTCTCTCTCTCTTTTTATTTTTTTTATTTTTTTTGTTTGTTTGTTTGTTTTTAGGTACTGATGGAAATCCTTCACTATTACTAGCAGACCAGATTTTGGGGTAAAAATAGAACACTGTTCTCAGCACACTGCATTAGCCAGTCTTTTTTTTTTAATCTTTTTTTTTTTTTTTATCCCCCACCCCCCAACATGAATTCAGCAGTATTTCTGTGCAAGCCAGGCTATGCTTTGGGGTTACTTTACTGAGAAAGAAGCCCATCTGCTTACAAAATTTTAACATCAACATTCCTTTAGGTGGAAATGCACAGACCTAAGATCCGCAGACTGCGTGAGCATCTAAAACTCCAGTCTTAATTTATCTTGCTCCAGAATGACTTGAACGCTTCCCCCAAAACAAAGACCAAAACCAACAACAAACAAACGCAGCAAAAAGAAAACAAACCCCAAACTCGCCCGTCCCCCTGCAATTTCTTTTCGAGAATGCTACACTCCCTATCATCTCGTCTCAAAACGCCCGCGCTGAGAAAGTTTAATTCTGTGTGTAGCCTGGCTCGAAAACATCGCAGCAAACGCTGTTTATGGAATAAAAGAGCACTGTACCTTTTATGGTACAAAAATCAAAGGTGGCTCTTCCTGCTACTGGCTTTACTCAGCAGTAAAGAGAAAACCTTGCGAGTGTTGTTTACACAGTACTAAACCCTTGTAAAGTCGTACTGAAACAAGCCTGCTAGCTGACCTAGCCCTTAGGGCTACTTAAACACCTGTGGATTTATAGAGTTCAGATGTCTACAAGGTCTGGGCCGAAGTTCATTTCCAAACCTGTGCCCCACGTGAAGGGCTTTGTTGGCACAGTTAAGCCATTACTACTTGTTCCTGGTTTGTAAGGCAATCACACCATGGAAGACAAGGAGTCCAGAATTAAGAGTACTTATCTTTGTACACAGACTGTAAATGCCCATAACGGCTACATACTCGACATACAGGGTTTTATTTGCAGAAGCTTAGCTTCACTGAGAGCAAAACAATGTAGGGAAAGAGAGGAGTTATCCTCATCTCTTCTATATGTGTAACTAATTCCCCAGCAGGACACGCACCGGTAAAACACCTATCAGGCCATCAAGCTGAAGCAGAGCACGCTTTGCGCTAAGCTGGTAAGCGTGGCTAGATAAAACCCAAGCAACTTCTCATCCCCTCTCAGAAAATAAACTGTCCTGTACCCCAGACCACAGTAAAAATAGCATAATAGAACCCAGGAGCAGAAGAACTGGGATAGAACACGCTCTAAACTTTTTGAAAATTTAATTAGTTGGAAGGCTTAGTGGTTAAATCCTGGTCCCACAGAAATCCACATGCCTGGCTTGAACAGGACCACGATTACCCTGCCAGCAGGTTTAAATAAAGAATACCCTAAGCACTACGAATCTCCAAAAGTCAAAGGTGTTTGCTTTCCATTTAATTCTTCCAAAATCGTCGCGTGTTGAAGTTTACAATTAAGGCCGTATAATTAGTATTCTGTGGCTCAATTATACCCATTTGGTTTAGATCCTTTACTAGAAGGTGGACGCTCAGCATGTTGTAGGAGAAAACCGAGGGCAATCGCAGCTTGCAGCGTGTTTCTTATACCTGTCCACCACACCCGGCAAAGGTCGGGTTCCCTGCGAGGTCTCCGGAGGTTTCAGAAGCGCACAGCCTGGCCGAGGCGAGGCAGGGCGGCAGCGCCCGTTTAGAAGCCTGCGCTGCCCCGGAGCCACGGGAGCACTTGGCCCAGCTCAGCTGCAGCGGGCATCGACAACTCACGGATGTATTCAGATCTCACAGTACTCGCTAGTTTTTCAGAGCGCCAGTTCCTTAAACTATCAGCTCAGGAAAAGCTTGAAAATATGACCCTAGTATGTGCTATAAGTTCATAAAAATGAAAGCAAATTTAAAAAAAAGAACAAAAAAAAAAAAAAAAAGGAATACAGCTTGCTTTTTTTCCCACTCTGGTTCTTTAATTTCATGATTTTTAAGCCAATCTCATAATGCATAAATGTGCCACCTTAATTTGCTAATGCTGGGGCTGGAAAGATTGCTTCCTGGAGCACTGAGCAAACGCACGCTGGGAAGGAGCTTCAGCAAAGCAGGCAGGCCGCGATCTTGGTGGGGTTTTTTTAACTCCTAAGCCAGCTTCGCTGCACGAAAGGCAGCAAAAGCAGCAATTGCCTTACTGTCACCCCCCATCTCTGCTCCACGGAGGTTGGTGCTGCCAACACAGAGCAGCGAACGGCGGCTGCACACAGCGGTACCAGCGCTGGCTCTGGCACAGGGGGACGAGGGACGCGTGGCCGTGCCCAGCCCGCGTTCAGCGCCGCGCTGAGCCGGGGCACCGCGCCGCACCGTCACCCCTCTCAGCCCAGCCGCTGCTGCAGCCGTTGGGAGTTCGTGGCTGCACGCCGATGAATTCAGACTTACAGAAACGCTCAGTGCTCTTAAAATCGGACTCACAAACCCCTCCGAACTCCTGTGGAATGCAAATTCCAAATTAGGTCCCTCTTAAAGAGCAGAATAATAAAAACAGCCGTCGCAAATTTACCGCTTCTTTCTCTTTTACATTCTGCTCAGTGCAGCTTTCAGGAGGTAGGTGTGTGTAATAAACCACTGCCGTGCTCGGCCTCTTGCGGATCTATCCTGTTTACGCATTCCTAAATCTTTTTTATTGCTTCTGACAATATGTTGTTTCATACCTTTATACCTGTATTTATATTGGTTTTATTGTTGGGTTATCATTGTGGTGCTGAATTACTCTGAAAAAACCATATCTGTTTATCTGATAGGGTTTGGCTCACACAAACATTTCCATGATTATAGGGATTTATTTACCATTTAATATGCATTTATACGCAGATACACGGTTACTCTGTACCAAACACACTAGAATGGAGTAATTGCCATCAGTGCTATTACTAGGCAAGGAAAAACTGACACTTTTTGGCAAAAGCAAGAGATGACACAGCCAACACAAATTATTTATCTCAGTTGTTCTCTACGCTGAGTCCTTGAGGTCTGAGGCTGAATCAAGTGCCTAGCAACTAACAGATAGTCCACGCTACCGTTCCTCTCTTGCCCGTCTTTACGTGGAGAATTGGGCCCTCACCAGGAAATATCTCGTATCCCCACTTAACGAGAAGATCCTCATTTACCACCAGCCGTCAATCCATGCAGACCTCTCCATCCAACCCTATGCACAAGCCACTCTCAGAAAGGCTGCCTGCTGTGCGCCGCACGGGGAGAGCCAAAAAGAGGCGAGAGCTGCCGGCAGCCCTTGGTCACAACCATCCACGCAGCCAAAGGTTAGAAGACACCTTTGCTCTGGCAGCTGCTGGGAGACATAAAACAGCACCAGCTCAGGGAACAAGAGGAATCTCACTAAGCTGTTTGGAAATCGGGGCAAAACTCAGAGTTGCCGTCTGCAGAGCCGATTGCTGATGGCGGAAAACCGAGGCGATGCGGAGGGAAGGAGGCGCAGATCTGTCAGGTCCCACGTACCTTGCTGTGAGCTTCCCCCGCTTGCCCGCCCGCGAGTCCCCGCACGCAGACCTTCATCAAACGCCTTTGCTAACCAGGGCAGGGGCTGCTCCCGGGCTCTGCGCCTGCGGGCACCCGATCAGCCACGGTTGGCACGTGGGGTCCCGCAGCAGCAGGCAGAAGGCAGGGGCTCAAAGTCAAAAACCCCCTCACGCCGCGTCAGAGGCGCCTCTCCGGGGCGCACCTCGGCATGTACCCAACCTCTCCAGGGCTGGACGAGGAGGGTTGATTTGAGAGCCCTGGGCTAGCTCAGTGCTCAGGTCAGGGGTAGCCAGGGCAGTCAGCGACGAGAGAGAGGAAATTGCCAAAGTGGGATTTGGGGTAGGAGAGTGGGAAGTGGACAGTGAAAGCTCCAGAAAGAGCTCTGTGGAACAGAGAGAGCCCGTTTACCGCCGGTCTGCTGGGCAGGTCGCCCAGGGAAGCTCCCCGTGGCACCATGGCAAAATGGCTCTGCGTTGCTGGGTACGATAGCAGTGTGAGGCCAGCCCAGTAGCTGCTGAAGAGGAGGGAGGAAAAAATGAAGGGTAATGAGTCTGAATTAAGACGAATAGAGCAGCGGACAATTAGCTACTTTGTCAAAGGAGCAAACAATCATCAAAGGAAGGCTTTCACAACATAAACCCATCTGTATTAGGGATGCAGTAAAGGGGACATCAATTTTGCAAGACTGCAATCGAGCTTGATCTTGTTCCTAAACAAGGTTGATTCTCAAAAACTCAGCGAAATAATCAGTTATTTCCCACCTTCAGTGGGAATGCAGCACTAGATCTTTGATCAAGCTTCATTCCTATTATTTGGTTTGCTGGAAAAAAATGGTCTTCTGAACCATTAGCGTACTTTGATGGGACAATTTGTTTCTTCTGTTTGAGATATCTCCTACTGCAATAAACTGCTGAATATAAATGCTAAAATACAGATTTTTCAGAGAGCTAGAGAGATATTTTTAGGTTTTCAAATATTAAGACAAAATGGCATCATTTTGTATCTAAGTCTGAATTTTAATGAGCAGCTCTATTGATAATCACTGAACATCTATATTTATAGAAAAATGGAATATCATAAATACAGGATTGTGCCGTTATCTACATATGTTGCATTTCTCCATACATACAGAAATCAGAGAGTTTAATTTCTACAGCAATGGAAATACGGCAATTTACACCAGAACTATTAGTCAGAATGTAAAATTAGAGCTAAGCCAATGCATTGGCTCAGTTTTCAAAAGTTGGATCTAGCTAAATTTCTCTCATGTACGCTTTCATTCTGCCTCACTGGAGGAAGAGGCTCAATTCTGTGCTCGTTCTGTAAGGTCATTACAGAAGGTTCCTAGACCTGTAATGCCATTGATTGTGGTGCAGCGGTACTTGTGACCTGGGTCTTAGACAGCATTAAAATGCGCAGCAGCAAATCAGGAAAGCCCAGTAAAAATTTGATAGAAATTTTGTTAATATGAGCTTTATTTCTAAAGGTTATGTTCGTGTCTGACAAGGATTAGTGAAAATATAGAGAGAAAGGAAAAAAGACAGGCAACCTGATTTTTGCTGGCTACTCCATAGCAAAAAGGAACACTATTTTCAATTGTGAGCTTGAAAAGTATCCAAGTTTCTCTAAGTAAATATACAATAGCTGCTCTCTTGAGGTGGAATCTCTCTAATTTGGTTGATTCTATAACTGAGTCACAAATACAGGGTACGCGTTCAGAAGAAAGCTTTACATATTCATGTGGGAATTTTGAAAGTAGAAACGTTGATGAGCAAATTCTTAATCCATTTTCTTCACACCGTACTCCTTTTGGCACACACTTTAAAAAGCAGAAAATGTATCAATTAGCAGTATACCTTCAGACCTTAATGTACACAAATGAGTATCTAAGAATAATGGACACAGCTAAAGGTGCTGGAAGCTGGCTTTCCAGACGTTGCTATAAGCATAAGAACTTTGAGATTCTTACACAACGTATAAAACCCTACCATTGCTCATTAGCATCATTTTTTAAGTAATAGAACAATTGGATAGGCAGAAAAAGATATGTAATAAAACGCAGCATATATTATCTATAGCATGAGCAACAGAGTGGAATGCAAAACCGAGAAAACAGAAATGGTTTTTTCTCCAAACAAGTGTCGATAAAAATTTAAAAAAGCCTTGCAAAAAACGGCCTCCTTGTCCAAACATATACACAGATAAAGTTCATATTTTTACTGTTTATCTAAATTGAAGCCTGAAGAGGTTTTATTTTCTTTTAAACTTTAGTTGACTGTGGGAAAAGAAGTCGTACACTGCACAGGATATTCTTTTAGGTGCATATTTTCTAGCATTGTTATTAATAATAATAATACAAAAAAAAAAAAGTGTAGCAGATCAAACCAGAAGGAGCCCTGAATATATTTGCTGGGAATTGCCTCAGGCTAAACACCAGGGACATGAAACAAACTGTTCTTATCACCTTTTTCCAAACACAGCGATTTAAATTTACAATGAAAGTGCCAGTACCAGCTGCACTTTAAGAAAGCACCACATGTCTTGATGAGCTCCAAGAAAATGGAAAAAAGCCCAGTTCAAGTTGGAGGTGTCATCTTCCTCTAGCCAGCTGGGTGACACAAAGCTGAAAGCGATGAAGTGCTAATTAGAGGTTGATGAACAGAATCTCAGAGTGGAAACTTGTCGAAATAGCCTCTACTGAATCACAGCCTTATAAGTCTGCCCTTATCTCCCCATGCAGAGCACTGTCAGAGCCAGAAAAAGGCAGTGTGAATCCAAATATCTATATGGTTAGGTTACTGGCTTTATCTCATACCATATGTCCACTTTATCTTTGAGTTATTTTAAAATTACCTTTTTTTTTTTAATGCAGATACATCTTTTCCCTAGTTAGCTCTCTTACAGTGTCTAGACTCTATTGCAGAAGGAGCAATCAGACCTTTTTTTCTTTTTATTTAAAAAAAGATGCCTTTTATAACTAATTCCCATCAGGAGAAAAAAAAAAATCTTCCAACACTAAGTGAGAATAAGCAAATAGCTATTTCTTAATGAGAGATCTGAATAAGACCACACGAAAGAAAAACGAGGAGATGGACTGAAACGATAAGAAAAGCTCACGCTTGGAAGAGGTCTGAGTTGAGAATTGCTCTGCACTAGAAGGAAAGGCGGTGGGGGGAGGCGGGCTGGGTGCTTTTCTGTTCTTTTTAAGCAACGTTGATGCTGAAGCGCTGGCTTTTTTTGGCAAGTGTCTTGTTCTAATTGGAGGAGAGCAGAAACGTTGAGCAGCGCTGACAGGCAAGTACGGGCAGGAGCAGGAGCTCCTGCTCACACAGCAACAGCCGGCGCGCCAAGGCGGGCTGGCGGGACACCGGCAGGTGACTCCAGCGTTTTCACACGCACGTCTCTCCTGCTCGTCCCTCCACCCCACATCTCCCCCTCTCTTCCACCTTATCTATCCATCCTAACCATCGCTATCCTTGCTGAGCAAATGTCAGCGTCACTGCCTCCCGCCAGGTCCTGAATCAGCAAAGCCCTTACGCACACGCTACCGGCTGCGGTGGGAGACGAGGACGTGCTGAATATTAAGAGCCAATTCAAAGGTTCTGTTTATTCTGGGTGACAAAATCCAATTAAGAAGAGTGAAAATCTGAAGGCAGAGAGCTGAAACCATTCCCACACTAATGCAGATGCACGACACTGCGGCAACAACTACTCTGCGTACGCGCGTGCTGTGCTGGAGCCACCTCTGCGGGGGTCGTCAGCCTGGCAGCCGAATGTCCTACCTGCACTTCTTAGAAGCTCTTTCACCAGGAACTAGCTGACTTGGTGACAAATACCTGACACTTATGGATATCAGACATTTTGCAACCTGTATGTAGCAAAATGATCGTCTTGTCAACACCGTGTAGTTTGTGGGCTAAAATATCGTCAGGACCAAATTTCATCAATAACTGAGTAATTCCGGAACGTCTTCCGGCCCATACGGAAACAAGTCCGGCAAAAACAAGCTACATCGAGCTGAAGCACTCACAAAAATCCTTCCCCCGTGCTTTAAATTTTGTTCTTAGGAGGCATTACACATTTCTGCGGTTGATGCTAGCTAATACAATGTGTTTGTTCATATAAACCGAGTGTATTAAGATCAAAAATATCAACGTTAAAAAACTTTGTTGATATCAACAGAAAAGGAAAAGATGATGAAAACTTCCAAAGTTAGTCACAACACAAAAAAACCCCAGCCCTTGCCCTGAAGAGCCCACAATTTAGGAATAAAAATCCAGAGCCCAATCATTTTAGTATAGCCCATGAACAGTCTGGGCTATGCAAAATCAGACTTGAAGTCTTTAATGCCGTGTGAGATGTGACGTACACTTTCACATCTGCAATTTCAGTCCGTGTTTCGTTCTGTTAGCCTATTGCTTCAGAAACCTAGTCCAGATTAATTGTTTTTCTGGAAAAAAAAAAAAAAAAAAAAAAAAGAGAAAGAATCTGTGCTCTTTTGAAAATGTCAGCTCCCATTAAACCAGCTCTCCAAAATAATGATGTTCATCTGATTTTTCCCTCTTTGATTAGGCTTGTATAATTCTGTATTATCTTGGTAGCTTTGATGCCAAACAAGATTAAATTGTCATGTACAGTATATTAAATTTATAATCTGAATAAAAAAATCACTTATAAGGCACTCAGAATCAGTATCTAGGGACACAGCTACTACATTTACATAATTTACACCACTGACATGCCATTATTTCCTAATTATTTATGGCCAATTATCAATTGCTGGTCAATGCTTGGAATCAGTCACTATAATTATTTCCCTACGGCCTCTTGTTTAGATGCAACTGAGACAGTTTTATCAAGCCTCAGCACGGCACCAACATATGCATTTCGTCCGCAAAGCGGTTCTATGTTTCGCCGTCTTGCGTGTGATTTTTCTTCAGTACGAGGAAAAATATTTCGACTACAAACTCTAAAAGTTTTAAAGCAGCATTTGGTTACTTCTGACACGCATTCAAAACTCCTGTACAAAACACTCAGAGAGGATTCCTTAGAAAGAGGAAAAAAAAAAAAAAAAAAAAAAAAGAAAATCCCCACCAAAACGAATGTAGGAGAACCCTGTTCAACAACAATGTGATCTTATTGTCTGCCCTCTTCTCTTTTCCATTTTTCCTTTCAGCACATTTTCATTTTTTCCTTTTGTGTTTTATAGCAATGGACAAAATAATAGCTGATTTCTGCCCTCATATCTAGATTTCACTTCCACTCAAATCAGTCCTAAAGCATGCAAACAAAAATCTGCATTTGAATTCCTAATGATTCCTCCCATTGTCTCATTGCTGCTACAACCTGTCAATCTCCGCTGAAAAGTGCTAATCACTCCCAGAAATCCCAGTCTCTCAGACAAAAGTACCAGTCACCGAAAAAATAATACCAATTGGTCATGGATGGAAGGCAAATCTCACTAGGGATCTAGCTGCACAATAGAGTTTATTAAGTCCGGTTTGCTATAGTCTAGCTCTGCTGGCAGTATCCAACAGTTTCAGACTTTAATTTCAAAGTCAGCTAAAATCCACCAAAGTAACTTATATTCATTAGCTGGGCTTTAACTGAACTGCTGTGAAATCTCTTGGCTGCAAGAGCCTTTAGCAGAAGTGGCAGCTTTCATTTTCAATTTAAGGAAAACAGATCTAGTCAGAAGTTAGGTACTTCTTTCTTAATCACTTTGCTTTTTACAGGCACTTGGTGCTTTACAAGATCGTTTCTTTAACTAATCCTATACGTCTTTGACTAATAATGCACAGGAAAGGATATCTTGTAGTTCATACTCCATACCTGACCAGTTCCCCTCTGTTACAACATTCAGCTTCGGTACAAAGAAGTCCTAACGACGAGCACGTACCACGCATCATAAAGAACCGTCGCCTCAGGTCACAGAAACTGTATTTTCTATTACGGAGGGGAAGGTGGCTAATTCAGTAGTCTTGACATCTAAACTGCTGCAGCCTAAAAAACACTTTTTTTTTAAGCCTCCGTGCAGATTGCACTGTTTGCATGTAAAACTATAAACACAGACTGTGTTTTCCTGTTACATCAACTAAATACTTAAGTATGTTTGATCTTAATAAACTATAATTAAGCAATATACAGTAATTACCTTTTAGAAATCCCTATAGTGATTATTACCTCTGGAGTTGACTAGAGGAGGCTAAGAATGTGCAAGAATTGATTTCTGTTGGTTATATGCATTCTACTTCCTATTTCTTGGAGAAGCAAAATATTTTAAATGGGTGAAGCTTCTCCTTCGATAAGTAAGGCTCGTCTGGCTTCAGGCGGATACTACTGCAAGTCAGGAATTTCTCCCAAAGTTGCTGCTGAAGCTGCATTCACCAATTATTGCAGTGGAAGAACCCCCCCCCGAAAAAAACCTGTACTATCTACGTTAAAAACTGTTTGCAGAGAGGCATAGTTTGCCTATGGCTGTGTGCAAAGCGTGGCTGGGTTTCAGTAGGGTCACGGCCCACGATTCCGAACGCTTCTTGCTTCCACAGGAGCCCACAGCGCCCAGCCCTAGAGAGCTCCCAGAGCACCCTCGCTGCCTGTAGTGCTGGGGAAGGACTTGGTTTATCTCTTTACTTTTTTTTTTACCCCATGTCCAACACCTGAAAACCTTTTTTTTTTTTTTTTTTTTTTTTTTTTTTTTCCCCCTTCCCTTTTCAAACAGTTTTTGCAGTTTGGGTGACTTTCATTCTTACAGATAAAATAAATAGCAAACTCTGGCACAGTGTCTGCAAAGCAGTATAGAGCTCCAAAACACGGGTTCATCGATGCACTCCTGGCACGACTACAGTGCCCGTTCTTTCAGAGTTCTGCTTTTAGCACCAACAATAATGCAACTCCCCTGGCTGCACACAAGGAGGATCAGGGGGGGAAGCAAGCTTGCACCTCAGGTGTGCCCACGCTCTGGTAGCAGCCGCTCTAGGCACATCGATTCAGGAGTACATTAATCCACAGTGCCACCTAGCCACCTGTGTGCATGGAGTTAACTGTGACAAAAAGCAAAGCCTTCTGAACGGTAAGAACTCTTAAACCCTCTCCCCTTCCCCTCGCCTCCAGTTGCTGGATGTAGATGGAGTAGAGTAATCATAAAAAAAGAGCCCAACGTGTTAACAGCAACTGTTAACTGGCCTAAAGGAAACCTGCAAATCTTTGCTGCAGCTCTGTGTCACACTGTTATTCCTCCAAACGACAGAAATTCGGGTATTAGCTGCACTGAAGTAAAATGGAGCGTTCTATAAACACCTGGCTTGCTGTACAAAGCTTGTTTCCCTGAAACACAGAACTTCTTTCCCTCCCTTCTCTTTTTCCTCCTGTTCAACTCTGTAGCCTAAAGAACTAAATTAGATTTCGCGTTATGTTTGTGTTGCAAGAACGTTTTAAAGCTTCAGCAAATATCTAATTTATTTCAGGCCTCATTATTGTAAAAATAATAAAGTCAGGCTAGCAGATATTAAAAGACATCCTAATAGATCTTCTCAACCCGCAATATTCCCACAGCAGTTTTAACGCGTACCCTGAGTACACCAAGCCTCTGACAGACTGCTCAAAGCACCGTGTAGTTCCCAGCTCAAGGTGTCACGGAAAGCAGTTGCTTTTAAAACTTTTCTCCTTTGACAGCAACTGCACACTATTCCCTGGCTGCCTTTCACGATTTGCACAGGGAAGGAAAGCAAGTACGAGAACTGAAGGGTCCCCAACAGCTTCCCAAAGCAAAGCCCGTGCCCGGTGTCTGGCCCACCCAGCTTTTTCCTTCCTGGCATCTGCTCCTCTCCCAGGCAGGATAGAGTCTGGTGGAAGGTTAACCCACGTATCGCAGTTTGGTGTGCGACACAGCGGGCTGAGGGCACGCTTGGAAGCCCTCCCAGCCACACGGGGTTCCGGCACTCGGGCATTCCCCCTTTGCAGGCTCCAGGGGAGCTCCGTGGGGTTTGGAGGCTGAAGAGGGCAGGTTGCCCCAAGAACTGGGAGAGGATCCCCAAAAGCCTGGAGAGACCTTTCTGTCCCCTTCACGTAACAGTCTACATCCAGCCTCTTCGTGTGTTAGCACCGATAAGATGCGTGAATGCGATTTCAAGGCAAAAAATTTATTTATAAATAATTCCACGTAACAGTGGTTTCTTTAGAATCCTGCATTTCCTATGAGTAGCACCAGTGGCTGTTCCCAGCTTTTTGTCCTTTTTAGAGCAAGCAAGTGAGCTAATTAATAAAAATTGGCACAAAAAGAGCACGCTTAATATAAAAAAAAAAAAAAAAAAGCAAAAAGCCCCAAAGAGCAAAAGAGAGAGACGTGGGTTGTTTCTGACACAGGATTAAACAGCTCTCACTTCAGTTTTCTTGCAAGTAAAACGGCCAGTTTCCAGTCCCCCGCTTCATACCACACCTAGGCTGGTGCCAGGGGGCTGCAGACACTCTTTGTTCCAGTTTGGTGTGGTTTGGTTGGTTGGTTGGTTGATTTTTTCTTAATATCCTATTTCACTAGTTTCTTCCTTTCCCAGCACAAGGCACATGTGGACATACATGCTCATGCCCCTCTTTCCTTGCATCCCAAACCTTCAGTGGCATCTTTTTCCTGTTAAACACTCGATCCTGAGAACAATATAAATCTGAACTAACAGGCCAAAGTATACTGAATATATTGACAAGGAAAAAAAAAAAAAAAAAGATACTTAAAACTGGTGAAAATTAAAGCACAGTAAGAGGAGTCTTAAAAAAAACAACCATGATTTGAAAATTCAATTTTGGAGGCAATCCTTCAACCCCATCAACCTCACAGCAAATGGCACTGTCTACCCCTGGCTTGATCGATACGGGGTGTGGACTATTGCCAAGGATCCTGCCTGGGTTTGGTGGAAGTAAAAAAAATAACGTTCAGAGTTTCCTTTGGATCCTAGTCTCGCCCTTCCCAGTGGAGTGCCTGTCCTTTCTACATGACTTCAAGGCCGGTTATTTCATATCAAAGTGCAGTGAGCAGGGTGATGACTGACACCTGATCCAAGACAATGGGCTAAGGACCCAGTGCCTGGTAGCCTTGTGCTTTGACAGGCTTTTTCTCCCGGTGACTGTTAGCCATTGTTTGGTAACGACAGACTTCCCTTCCCACAGACCTTTCTGAACTCTGCTGTCTTTGAACGACGCTCGAAATGCAAAGGAAAGTATTTACCAGCCAGTAATTACAAGCCACCCCCCATGTAAAGGTAAACGGTAATGAGGAATGCGCAAAGAATTGTTAGTACTGTCAAAAAGGGGGGAAAAAAAAAAAAAGGCAAGCTTGTAAAACGTAAAGCCAGACAAAATGCCTTATAGACTTATCCTGCAGTAACTGTATCAATTAACCATGCTAAAAGCCCTAACTCAGATGGGCACCGCACACAGCATGTCTGCTAGTGTTTTATTATCAAGTCCATTATGATGAGTTCTTGTCCTAGACAAAAGGAGAACAGAAAAAGAATTCAGGCTGACAAATTAGACTTGAAATCAGTTTCATTTACATAACGACTGGAAGTTCATTAATAACAGAGTTTTAATTATTCATGCTCTTGTTTCACTAGATACAGCAGTTTTCCCCCTGCTGTGCTGGATGTCTGGATTAGCTAAAATGAACCATAGCAAACTGATAGACTGCCCAGATTTCTTAAGTTCTTTGCTGCTTTCAGACAACCAAGGAGAGCACTTGGGGGTGGAGGAGTCGGAGAGGGCAGGGGGGAGGGGAAGGAACCCTTTCCTTCAGCTAAAGTTATAACACGCGAACGAAGGAGACGTTTGAATTCTGCTTTGGGTGCAAGCTTTGATTTGATGAGAGCCCAGCCTCAAAGTCCAAGCCGTAAGAAAAAGTTTGAGAAACAGATTCCAGATTCTGTGCCGATTTGCGAACTTCTAGCTCCTTATTTAGGTCACTTTGCGTCCGCAGCAGCGACGCTGGCTATTTGTGCTGGGGTACCTGGTGTGAGCAGAGAGCGTTTCTAGAGAACAGCCGCGTCTCCGCCTCTCACAAAGAGTTGTTTAGCATTATGCTAAACCCATGGTGATTTGCTAAGTTCAGTTCTCTCCTGTTTCCTCCGAGGACTTCTGCTTTGTATGTGTTTGCTTTGGGGTTAGGTGATTTTTATAATTACAAAGCGGAATAAAGAAGGTCAGAAGCTGATACCTCCTCTATAGAAAAAATGAGATTACTGGGACCTCTGTAAAGAAAATCATCAAAATGCAACAATGGACGGACAGCTTTATCTTATAAGGGTAAGTTTTTCCCATCACAGCATCTAACAAGCAACTCCCATTGACTTCAACGTACCCCGCAGTGAAAGAATAGGACCCGTGGATTTTACATGCCTGTTTGCTATTCAGGGAAACCTGAGGGCCCTACTCTCCCGCTGCAGGACGCATGTAATACCCATTGAAATCGATGGGAATTACTCTCATGTCCTGCAGCACAGCCAGGCCTCACAGCTACGTGTCGTGAACTATGAACGCTGGCAGGTGGACAAAGTGAGGGATAGATTTGAAGAACGATGCTCACTCAAAGCTGTAAGTTATACGTTGAAAATCTTCCTTTTTCTCGTAGCAACATGGTAACTAAGGCATGAGACCACGCGTCTCTTCTCCTAAAACCTGAAGTTTTCTGAAAACAAAACAATGAATGGAATAAAAACATTCTGTGTAGAAACGAAAGCAAATGAGTGATCTCTCAAGCTTTTGCTGTTCTGTGTTTGCTTCTTGCTGGAAACACTAGTAGTTTTTCTGCTCACTTTCCATCCTCAAAAAAATTAATAATATATCTAGGAAAAAAATAATGATGAAAAAAGTCTTCAGAGGACAGAAAGGCAGCGATTCCATAGACAGCTGGATCATGTTTGCTCCGGTACTTTTTTTAGGAGCCTTTTGTATTATGTTGCTACAGGGGGCAAAGAGGAGAGGTTTGCCCTGTATTTGTACCCGAATCCAGGTACAAGTGTTCAGACATCTAATTTTTTGTCAATACGTTGCGCCTCCCAATTCCGTTTATCGGTAGATAACGTGTGCATCTCGTGTAGCACGTCCATAATAAACGCCACTCAATGTGCACCTTTTTTTTTCTTTTTTTTAAATGGAAGCCAATTTTAAACTAAGAAAAGGGAAAAATACAAGGCTGGAGGTCAGTAGGCTCAGACAACACTCCAGCAGTATCACTGCCCCTCATCCAACAGCCTACCTGCCGACCCCGGACCAAGCCACAAACCCCTCAGCCACGCTGATGGCTAAGGAATATATTTGTGTATGATTATTCAGAGGAGTTGTTCTACAGGGCTGGGCAAAAATTCTGGGAGCCACTGTTCACGATGAACAAGCAGTGCCCAGCCAGCCTGACCTTGGATTTTCCGGCCCTCTCCCTGGAAATAAGGCGACAGCGTCTCCCCTGACTGACGGCTTTACTCCGTGAATACATTCCTCAGTCAGGTTATAGTGATGAACACAGGGAAAACCCGAAATGAAAAGAGCCACTAGATCCCTGTTTGAGGAGATTTGGTGGATGTGGACAATTTCCTGTCAGCCTGAGTGTGACAACAGAGACATCATTAAGGCATGAGGGGTGTAGGGATGCATTAACCGTGTAATGTGTTTTCGATTGGACTTTGCGAGAATAATGTGGGTTTCTGACAGCCAGCTCCAAACTTAGGTTGTTCATAAAGAAACCAGCGCTAAGCTGGCAGACTGGGCAGGGTCTAGTGCAGAAAGAGCTCTGCTCACCACAGAGGCTTTGCGGGGACAGACAGCTCCCCAGAAATTTGTCAACAAGCGACTAAGTTTATTCCAACCTAGGCTATGCGAATACATTTCATTCTTGCTCTCACCGAGCTCCCAGACACACGAGGTCTCTCACATTCCTAGGGGTGATCCCATGTTTCTAAACCATTCTTCTGATCTTTTGGGAAGTGCACCAGGCAGTTCCCACTGCACAGATGGCGTGCAGTGCCTGACTGAACCGGCAGACTCGGTGCTGTCTCAATGCCTTTTACTGGTGAGAACGGGTTGAGGAGCCCTGACTGATACTCTCAGTACTAGCTGGAGAGTCTGCCTTGCGATGTTCAACCCACAGACCGTGTGGCTGTTGGGAGACACTTTTTTTTAAACAGTTTTTTAACAATTTACAAGGGCAGCTTTTCTGAGAAATTTTCTTTCCCGATTTTAACATTCTTCATCTATCACCGGATTTTCTAAAAAAAACACCAAACAACCCCATCCCTTGTATCTCAGTGTGGTTTATTTTCAGTTGTTTTGAAGTTTTAGAATGTAACTCATAAGTACATAATCTTGGAAAATAACTTAGTGAAAAAGTGTCACAAAGGCAGTCATGAAAATAATGCAGACACACACATCACCTCCTTGTCATCGACAGATCACCTTGCTGAAGAACCTCACAAGAGCTAGGAGCTTTGTGCGGCACACTAGAGCAAACTAGGCAGACTGAAGGACTCCCAGATTGCTGCTCTGGCCCATGGTTTCAAACATTCTAAATTCAAACCTAGTCAAGACTTGACTGTCTGAGGCCTTAAGCTTACAAATAGAGCCCTTAATTTTTACATAAGAAATTAAACCTACCTTTGATCACTTTTTGGAGAAGAGTGACCTACAGCACATGGTTTTGAACCTGTCAGACCTAAGAGTTTTCTTCAAATCAAGTCAGAAACTCAATCCAGCTTGGCCCACTGCACAGTACGTGATGCAGTGAGCAGTCACTCTTCCACACAGCTAACGGGAGAATTATGCGCTGCCTCCTCTTTACGGAGGATACTTAGGTGGAGGGGAAGAGACAAAAGAAAGTTGTTTTTCACAGACAATCTTTGTTATCTCTGTTTTCCACATTTACAGTCCTCATGGTCTTACCTGCTCTCGCCAGGTAATTTCCAGTTATTCACTAGTTTCCCTTTAGCCTCAGCAAGGAAATCTTCAAGTAAGGCTAGTGCAGAAGATTAAGACTGCATTAAGATTAAGTCTGAAATGTTCTGCTACCAATTAGCCCTCTAGTATTTCTGTAAGCCTTGAATTTTTGATGCGATCAATGACACCAAGTGGAGCCATCTTCTGTGGAGTGGTTATTAAAGATATAAAAATCAATACAAAGATGATACTTGGAAATCTATATCACAAGATAATGAATCACCATGAGAGCCAGCTAAGGAGGAATGTCAGCAAACCAAACAGAAGGTTTGTGCATAACAAATTATTTGATGCCAGTAGAGTTTAAGCTAAATTTTGCATGAGACAGAAGTCTTCAGGCAACACTTATGATACATTTGCATGGCAAGGTTTTAATGAGATGAAGACACAAGACCATCCATGCACGGGGCTTTTTGTGCATTAAGGAGAGGCAGGAGGAGTGAGAGATGATTGAGACATACGGGATTAAGACAATAATGCTGTAATTTGACTTTAACAACAAAACAGCGTCAAAAACTTTCTCTGTCAGTAATCCTCATTCAATTTCTTCTAAATGAAACATCATTTGCCTGCACCTTAAGTGCTGATTGTTATTGGAGTTGTGTATCGGAGCTTCACAGGACACTCCAAATTTAATTTGAACTAGGGATTGATTTAGTTGGCTTCAAAGACAGGTTTTCCTTTCCAAAACTGAACTAGTGCATGACTTTGCAAGTTCATTTGGGTTTACTGCTTGACACAATTGTATGGGACTTTACAGCATTTATGGTACGTTTTGCCCTGCTGATCCCTCGCTCGCTCACACGTACAGGCACAACTATTAAAACAAACACTCTCGCTGCCCCCCGCCTTTTCCCTGGGAAATACATTCCTCACTAAAAGCTACCGATTCAAAAGACTCACGCAGTTCAAACCCATATTATATGAAAAACATAATCACTTTGAACTTCTAATATATCAATTAGAAGGCTCTTAGAGCATTTTACTATCGTTAGGTGTGCTCTAACTTTTCTGAAAGCTGGAGCTCGCTTTGCAGATCCCTCACTGTACTGAGGGATGTAAAAAACCAACCAAACCAGCATGAAGATAGGAGAAGGCCTTAGGCAGTTTGAATTGTCTTCAGTGGGGGGACATTTACCTGCTAATTGCCTAACTTCTCTATTTAAACTGTGAGATCTTTGGGATACAGCTAGAGTCATGTGACTGAGTCTCAACCAGTGCCTCTGAACACTAATGGAACACAAAGGAATGATATTAATAAAAGTCAGATAACAGTATCCCCCCCCGCAGGAAGTCTGGAAGATCCAGAACAGGTCCTGGAATGCATTTTATTCTGCTGTAGCTACAAAGCCAGCCTTAGCCTAGCATTCAAACAGCTTTACTCCAACTTCTTTTTTAGTGTCAATTTTTGTTTTTGTACAACCTGGATGTTTTCCTTTTCAGACTCCACATCCCCTTTCAAGGGCTGTTTGCTCTTACTCAGTAGGATTAGGGCACTTTGAACACACCTACTGTGGTATAACAACAAATGCTTCCGTTCCCTTGTTTGCTCCCAGGCACACAGAGCTTTCACATTTGCAGCTGGCAAGTAGCAACACTCACAGATAATCGTGCTCTCAATCACAGCTTATTGTGCTGCTTTTAACAGGACACTAAACGCCAGCCCATTATTCTTCGTTAATCAGTAACTGTATGTTGGTTGACAGCCACCAGATTTCGGGTTGTTTTTTTTTTTTTAATTTTTCAGTGTGCCGTCTCTCACCTACGCCAAAGGGCCCCAGGAGCAGAGATCCTCAGCACGGTACATGCACAAAGGCTGCGCCATTTGAGGCTTGGCCCTTTGTCCTGCAAGCGAGAATAACGCCGAAACATTACAGCAACTCGACTGCTACCTATCTGCTAGAGGTTGGCTGGCAAGTTAGTGAATCCACCACCTAGCTGCACACCAAAGCTGCTTCAAAACTGAACAGAGGAATAACGAAGAGCCTGACACACTTTGTGCGGTTTTCACCAGTCATCCCAGTTTTGACTTAATTTGTTTCCCTCCCTCTTTGCATCTTGAATCTTTGAAGGCAAATGAACCATTCGGTGTCACAAAACAAGGAGAACTAGAACAGCCTTCAGTAAAAACAAAAACTAACGGGAAAAGCGGATCTTTTGCAGGCAACGTTTCACATGGCTCAAAACGTCTTTGCCGCTGTTTAAATTCTGCAGCCTCGCGATTGTTCTGACACCTCTTTATTGTTCCTTTTAAGTGCAAATGCCTAGGTAGCATCGCCATAAATGAAACAGTAGTGTTCACAGATTGCATTCAACGGCTGTTACAGCTTCCTCTCCTTCATCTGCACAATTTGCATCTATTATAGGCTGAGGAATACAGCTTCTCAGTGAGCCTCAGTGGCCTCAGAAGGGCACAAGATCCCCCCTGAAGAGCTGCAGCGAGCTAAAGCCCTTCCTAGAGGCAGCCCCGCTACGCGCTGCTGGCTGAAGGGTGGGAGAAGGGGAAGAAGCTGGTGCTGGGAACGCTCTGAAGGACACCGCCGTGACGTGCCACGCAAGTTCTCCGAGTGATCCCATTTGGTGATCTCCACCACAAAATTTAGGGTCTTTAACTGGAACTGCTAATCAAGATGCAGAGCCCCAGCCTGAGCCTGCGGCGCAGGCGAGCACGGCTCCGAGGGGCGGTTCGCGCAGCGCTCGGACGCTGGGCTGCAGGCAGGAGGTGGGCGAAGACATCTCGTACCTGTGAAATCCAGCACCTCAGGGAAAAAAAGAGCGTGTGGAGAACAGACTGTATCGTCTCTCGTAATTCCCCATTGTCAGTTGTGTGCTGAGAATATTTTAACAAGGCTTTCCTTCAAAAATGAACCACTGTGGCCTGAGCTAAACCCCTGGCTGGTAGCAGCGAAGTGTTTTCATGCCGAGCAAGATGAGATGCAGGAGATGCTCCGTGTCTGCTTTCTGATTGCTGAAACCAAGAGAGGAGACAACCGCTCTTAACAAATCAAATATATGAAGTCCAGAAGCTGCCTATTTTTTTTTTTTCCTGAGAAAATAATATTTTGATGGTTTGACTGCTCTCCTTTGATAGATGAAGAAAGTTTTGTAGATGAGATCCAGAACCTTGGTCCCTTCCGGGGAAATGTTTGCCATCATTGACAGGTATAGCCCAGAATGACACATTCCAACAACTGAAATGTGAGTTGTTTGGGGAAGAAACTTCTGGTATTTAGGTTTAGTACTTAGAACAGACCTGGCTTAGCAAGGGAGACCTTTAAGCGTGGTACCAATTATAACCAGGCTAGAAGTAATTGCATATTGAATGTGCTTTTATTGTCCCGCACAACCGTTATCACCCAAGCCCAACATTTCCACAGAGTCACACTAAGCGTGTGTTGCCATTGATGTGCAGGCAGTACACACAATCGTTGTCCTTTCTGTCATGAGACTCCACTATTACAATATTCACATAAGGTGAAAGCAAAGAGACTACTGCTATTATTATTATTTTTCTTTGTTGTGCCTCTCAGGAATCAGAAGATAAGCCAAAGCCAGGAGATGGGAATTCATTGTACTAGGCCACCCTGCTGATCAGCTAAAACAATAAGTTATCATATGCTTTATCTCTGTGACAATGCAATGGGATTATATTATTTTATCTTGTTTTACTAGCAAGGCATAATCGTACACAGCCTCTCCATGGAGCACACGACGTACTGAGACTGGGAATTGGAAAAAAGGAGCTAGGTGTATAGAAAGACTTTTTCTTCCACTCTGATCAATAGAATGAAAATCTGAAGAATCACTGACACAACACCTTTCATATTCTCATTCTTTTTCTAAATAGAGAACATATTTCACCTACAGAAGTGAACTATTATGAATGCAGTTGGAGCCTGCATTATCTGTCCTTTGCATCCCAGTCATCTGCTTAAAATCTTTCTCTTCACCATACTTTTTTCTTTTAAAAGAATTTGGTCAAATCTCTTCAATGACCACAAGAATTTATAAGCAAATACTCAATTTGCATATCCAGCTTTCACGCAGTGCAGAGTAAACCTCTCTTTAAACACGTAATAGACACATTTTCCTGAAGATAGATACTTCTTTCAAATAATGTTTTGTTCCATAGTTAAAAGAGGTGAGATTTCCTCGCAAACTACAACAAGATCTTGGGAAGGACTAACCTCCCTGGTTACTTAGCTTTCTATTTCAAAGTGACACTTGTCTATTACTGCCTTAAATGCCCCATAGCATGACCTCAAAGTCCCACTACAGATAGGCCATCAAATGTGTTGCTATTATTCTCCTATAAATTTAAACCAGAGACATAGAGGTGCAAATCATGATGCCTCAACCTTCTAAATGAGGCAGTGGCTATAGAGAATATAGATTTTTCAACCACACTAAACATTCCAGCAATTCATTTTCAGCTACTCCATTTGCCTACCTAGCACTAAATTAATTTATATAACAGACTTTGATTCTCCAAATAAACTTACATAAAGACAGGTTTTCTTCTGTGAGGTGAACACAAAAGTCTTGAAGATGAATGTACAGCATGACATCATCAGTATTCAAAGGAACACGAGTACTACTGTAGCTCACACGAAGCTATTAAACTTCAGAGAGTCTGTAAGGCCTACACTTGCCCCTGAACTCCCCTGCTGCCCAGCTGTGCCCACCCAATGACTTAGAGATTGTCCATTACTACTGGAAGAGAGAAGTTGGGTACAAATATCACAGAAAGTGTAAAACGAGCACAACTACGAATGAATTTCATGTTCATATTCCTCTGCATTTCCCACTAAAACCGTGTTTGGAACAAGGTAATTAAATTAGACCCTGGTAGAACTCCAGGAGAGATTAGCTCAATCAGACAGAAAAATCCCAAGAGCTTCATTGATATTCGGTTGCACCCTCCCAGACAGCGAGGTGACTACAGAACAAACAGATGCAAGCAGGAAGATAACCACTTGGCAAAACCCGGCCACAAGAGCACAGTAGCCAGCTAAGTACAATCATCCAAGTCGGATGGGGAGCCCAGAAAATGGTTCATTAGGAACCCCTGCAAGGCTTTTCAGCCTCACGTGGCACCCTTTTCAGCCCCTCGACACCAAACGCCAAATGCTCCTGGCCTCTCGAAAGCGGCAAATTTTTTTTTTTTTTTTTTCTAATTGTCCCCGTGGCTGCACAAGCAGTGCCAGGAGTCACCCCTCTCCCTTGCCTCATGCTTCCCACCACCTGGTGCTGGCAAGGAGCCCTTTGGCTGGCAAAGCAGCGAGACTTTATTTTTCCTTGTGGCTCTTTTGTGAGGGCTACAATGCGGATCCTTGTCTCCTTACATATAATTAAGTGCTTAAGTGGCAGCGTGTCAGGCTGCAACGTGGGGATCTTAGCCTGGGTCCTGAGCTAGCCTGCAGGCTCCGAGGGCTGACAGGCAGCAGCGCGTTGAGTAACCGGGGTGACAACTGCTGAAGACAGAGCAAATTCACCTAGCGGATAAACGTGCATGAGAAATTCGGAGGGGCCTACCTTCATCTCAGCTTCTTCAGCAACGCTTTAGGGAAAGGGTGGATGGAAACGGCGATGAAGAAGCAGCCGAATGCAGTCTGCCGCAGTAGGATCTCCAATCCCTTATGGGTTTCTTAGCCAAGCTTAGGTCTCGTTGCCCCCAGCTTCAGGTGAAGTAATGTCCCTGGAGTGCTGTCACCTGCAGGAAGCACAAAAACCAAGCACAGAATATTAGTGGATTTAAAACGCAAACTTTACAAGCATTACAAAAGCAAAACGTGATAAATTCAGTGACGTCCCTGGCCAGAAATGAATCTATATTTATCTAGCGAAGGGAAGGATGCGGGGGGACTTTTCTTCCTTGGCTAATGAACCTTGAGGAGTGCCAGAACGGTGTTGCAGACAGGCAGGCAGGAAGGAAAAGGTGGCTGAATGAATCCAGGAGCTCAGTTTGTGGCTGAGAGCAGGTGAAAAACTGCTGTATCCCATGTAAGAGTGGAAGGGGGTTAATAAAAAAACCAAACCGCCACAAAACCAAACCCAAGCCAATCAATTCTTAATCTGCAACAATTAGTTATTTGAAGAGAGCACTGTTGCCACCTGCCTGTATTGATCATGAAACTTAAGGTCATTCAGTGGGAAGCTGCCGCCACCATTAAAACTGAATTTCTTTCTCATCCAGAGGGAAAGTAGTTGCCTTTGGAGACTGAATAGAGACAGGTCTGAATTCTTCCCCTACAGTCTATTCTTCCCCAAGCATGGATCCAGTGAGAAAAACAAAGGGGTTATTTTGATTTGCACACCATTGCTTCCTTTCATGCCTTTTTTTTTTTTTTTTTCCTTGAAGTGGCATGTGCTCCTTTAAAAGGAGCAGGCTCCCAGCTTGCCCTGGGACCCCATTGTTTTTTGGTTTTTGGTTTTTTTTTTTTTTTCTCCGTGGTTGAAATAAACCTCCTGAAATACGTTTGGTTTCTCTTAAATTTCAAAGCAGTGGCCAACAGTCAGCTGCAAATGGGTTCAGAGTGATCTTAGCCAGTGCAGATTTAAAACTCCCTTGAGACTTGCTGTGAAACAAAACACAGTGAAACCGCTCTCATCACCATCATCATCATCATCATCTTCTGCAAAATTCTGGTCAGGCCGTACTTTCAGCTGCCCTCATTCCAATCTGGACGTGTTCTTTGGAAATCACCACAGGGGATGTTAGATTCCCAGCTCATGCAAGCAAGCAAATTTCCACTGGATTCAGTGAAGTTACCTCGGGATTTGGCTTGGCGGCTAAGCTCATTGTTCCACAGGCTTAACGGAGAGCACAGTGTCCCCACCCCTACATAATCTTTCCATCCACTGCCCTCTCTTACTTGCTCCTGGTATTTGACAACAGCCCCAGACTTACTCTTTGCCAAATGAAGCAGGCAAGTGTTCCATTCCTCATTTTTATTATTTTTTAAACATGTTTATCTTATCTACAGTTCTGTCTTAAATAATAAGAATTAATAAATAACAAAGTGATTTACATGCGTCTGGGAGCCAAGAAATGTTTTCCATTCTTTCATACATTTCTGATCAAACATATTTTATTAGAAGAAACAATTACATGAGAGTTACGGGGGAGGGCAGCGGGCAACTGGGATTGTTAATAACGGAGTACTCAAGGAATTCTCCAGCCTGAATTGGCCACAAGAATTTGGTTCTAAGATAAGACAGAAGATCTTTAATATAATTGAAGGAGAGAAAGAGAATAACAGCTTTGTAGCAAAAACCAAACATATGAGTAAAAGCTTATTTTGGAATTGATACCCAGAGTAGTAAAGGAGAAACTAAATCAAGCTCACGGCTGAGACACAGGAGCTCTGTTCTTGTATCGGTTTTGATCACTGTGCAGCCTCAAGTAAGAGACTTCTTTAATACCAGTATCTAACGGATCAGATTGAGATATTGATACTATCTTCTTTAAAGAGCTTTGACATCCTTGATGCTAAGTATTATTATTATGGCATGCCTGGGTCTGCAGGATGGTTTTTGAAAGCAGAAACTGCTAGTTTCCAGCAGAGAAGCAGCATATGTTCCGCTCAAAATTCACATGTATTTATAACTGAACGCTGATGGCAATGCCGTTTATTCACGTAACAATTCTGCGACGGGCCGTACGAGGCAATCCATTTTTAAATGCATTCATGGGCATCGCACAGAGAAAGAGGAGTTAAAAAGTCACTGAGATTCATCAGGAGTCGCAGCGTACCATAAGGTGGTGAATGCTGCCCTCTGGCTCAGGTTGGCAACGGTCACTTGTTCGGAGTGGTCTAGTTTCAAAGAGTGGGGAGACAGGAAAGGTTGGGGCTCAACAGCTTTCCGTCATGCTTTGGGCTGCGATACTTTGATTAGAGTCTAAATGCTTAAAACGATATCATGTTCGAAAGAAATTTCCTCAAGGATTAGAAGTTGTAGTTATTTTAAAATTGCATTTTTCAAATATCTGCAATATGGAAGAGGAGCTATTTTCTTTCATGTATCTTTATCTTGAATGGGCCATATAAAAGAGTCATGTCAGCATTAAACTCACAGGCCCGTAGAGGATAGTTCTTTTACACAGATTTTTTTTTTTAATGATTCAAGAATACATATAATTTATTTCAATGTGTTACTTTACAGTGTTAGGCAAGATTTAATAACAAAGGAAAGGCACAATGTTCTTTATCGGTTCGTACAGCGGGGAAAGCTTAGTCCATTCCGCTGAAAGACAGAGTGATCGAGATGTATGTGTCTGCAGCTATAACATAACAGCTTTAGAATTCGCTAAAGAGCATGCTTACATTCTTCTGCTGTAGATACACCACCGCTTTTTTAAAAAACCCTGTGCGAACAGGCCTATAAGGAACAGAACACAATGATTTTTATTACGCCCGTTCTCCTAGAAATGGGGCGACCATCTTTCCCCTTAGAAGCTGCACCTTTCCCTGTGCTGCCTGCACCCTTCGCGTTAGTTGGAGAGAAGGGGAACTCTCCCTCACTTTGAAAAGCGAGGGAGAAAGAGTTTCTGCGACCGAAGGCAAGGGTCAGGCACTGCGCCATCGCCACCCTCCCCACGCCACGGCTGCCGCCCAGGAAGCTCAGCGCCCACCCGCCTTGCCGGCACGCTGGTCCCCAGCAGAGCAGCACAGACCCCGTGTCCTTCCGAGCACGGCGCTCGGTTTTATTTTCCTGCCTCCTCCCGATCCAAATTCTGCGCTGCTGGGGGCAGTGGTGGAAGAAGTGCAGAGCAGAAGAGGTGGTTACAGGCCACCCGTTCGATCCACACGTGTAGCAGGTCAGAATTCCCTCCTGCTGCCAGTCTTTTATAACCTCACCTTGTGTTCAGACCAGGACAGTACAACCATCCTGGTACGGCAGCATTTTGTACCCATCTTGCACCCCCGAGAATGACTACGTGGAGTTTAGGATGATACGAAATCCAGCCCCGTGTCCTAAAGCTCATCTTTTCAGAGCAGAAGCTGGAAGAGAGACTGGATGCCCTTCTCTCCAGATGATAAAATGCAGTGTTCTGAATACAAGGCAGTATTTCTCCTGGGAATGTTTCATTTTGGGTAAGAGAGCGGTACTCTCTTCCATAGCTAAAGAGAAAATTTTGTTTGCCTTCAGGGAGAAAGTTCAGAGCAGCTTTGGGAACAACCATCTCGGAATCAAATTGCAAAGAGAAAGGAGAAATTGATAGGGCTTTTTGTTCACCGATCGTACACACTGACATAACAGTAATTAAAAAAAACAACTTTAGTATATTAAAAGAAAAAGGAAACCCAAAGCAAATGTTCAAAGGAAGGATTTTTAGGAGCTGTGAATGCAATACGTGGATTCAAAAGACCCAGAGGAATCAGGTAAGGACCCTGGGAAACATCATAATGTTCTCTCAGCTGCACTTAACTGGGAAATTTACACTCACAGAATGAGGCCTATGAATTCTTTCCTATAAAAATGAGAAAAATAAAGGCAACTCGCGAATCTTCTAGCTTAAGTTTTTATTTCTGAGAAAGGCAAACGTTACACTAATTCCATATCCCTGTAAACAAGGGGATACAGAAAAGCTTTTATCATGTAAGACACCTCCTTTCCTTATTTATTCAGCAGGGGATATTTAGAGTCAAGTGGAAATTTCTGCTAGTGAATCTGAGTTTTTCAGCAACAGAAGAGGCTATTTGGGAAACAAAGTTTCCACGTCTTTAGCCACTAGCATGGCTTCTGAGAGGAAAACCACCTGTTTTGAGAGAAGCCACATAATCAGAACTGATGGGAAGACAGAAATTCCTTTTTGCAACAACACTGGTTTTGGACCTTGCTGCTGCCCTGCCTTGAGCTCGTTGAGAGCCTGGCAAAGATTTGCAAAAACAAAATAGCATTAAAGTGGTTGTTTCGAGACTCTGCAGTCTGCTGGGTGTGCTCTATACTGACCGGAGTTTTCACACTGAATGTGGCAGAACATAGAGCTGAACCCAGGTCATAAGTTTTCCAGTTCAAGGCCATAGCCCAGAGAACAGAAGTCTCTATAGTTTGATAGAGACGTTTTGGATTGTAGGAGATGGCATGGTTTGGCCTACTTTGCGTGTGGGAGAGAAGTCCCCACTTCAGTTTTTGCTTCAGTGATGTAGCCAAGGATTCAGGTGGGTGCTGTCGGGGTGGCAGGACCACTGGGGTTTTTGAGGTGCTGTGATCTTGGGAAGATCACTACGTGCACATGGCGTGACTGGGCCAAACTGGTTAAAGGTGTCCTAAGGAAATGCAAGGGGCTTTGGGGGCTACATACAGAGAGGTCTCTCCTCTAGCTTCATTGTACCAGCAGATGATGTCTTTCTCAAACCCCTCAAAACGTGCAGTTCTTTCCTCCACTTCTCTCCCCCTCACAGATCTTTTCCTTCTGAATAGCACAGGCCTCCTCCCCTCCCCAGCCCCACCTTCTTGGGTCTCCTCTGCAACAGCTTCTATCCACTTATTTACATCTCCCCACTTTCTGAGAAAAGACATCAACAGGAAAGAGGGGAGAGAGAAAGGCTGGGGACTTGACAGAGCTTAAGACAACAGAAGGTTAACAGAGTTGCAGGTCCTAATCCCAATCTGGAGCTAAATGGTGAAAGTGCTGCTGGGCCAATATAGTGCTTACACCTGAAGCCAGCCATACAGCTTTCTTCTTGGATGCTACAGACAAAATTCAGGAGGAAGTACAGGGATGTCTTTATCCAGAAGTGGGAGTCCCTCAAAGACTGAAGGACAGATTCACCAAGCATGACAATGGAAGAGAAAGAAGACAGAGAAGACCCTCTGCAAAGCGTGTGTTTCCCATCATGTCCCTTCCAGCCGTGGTGTTTCCCTGGAATTTTCTTTGTGGAAGTCCCAGCTGGAGGCGTAAGCAGCGGGATTACTATACTGATACAGCCATTTCCAAAAGCAGAAATATAAAGGCAATGAATGAAATGCTTTTACGTTTCCCTTGCCTTTATACTCCAGCTAGAGATTCCCTGCTCTCCCAAGTCCCCCGATAGAAATTTTTAAACAGCATTTGGCTAGAAAAAGCCTTATTTGTAGTAGATCTACTTCATAAAGACAGACAAAGGAATAACTGACTCTCAAGGAACAGTGATGGAAAGTCCTGTTGTCATGAGAGTTGGTACCTTTTCTCGCTCCTCACATTACATATTTCGCCACCGACTTGACAATTTCAGAGCCATGAGTGCACAAAAATCACGTAGCTGCAATTTTCCAAAGGATCTGAGTGGCAAGGACCTCAGCTTCTTCCAACCAATTAACCAGAAAACATTCCAATGTATTTTTCCATTTACTTGAATAAGAAGCTACACTGCACAGCACAGAATCTAAACCTCTGGCTTCCCCGATGGAAGTGGGAGGACTTGTGCCAGTCACAGTTGATGTAGAAGGTATAAAGTGAAAAAGATATGCTAAATAAAAAACCTGCTTGGTTCTTGGTGATTTTGCAAACCGCAGTTATCTCTCATCACCTGTGAGTCTTTTCAAGAAGGCACTAGCAGCTCCTTCGCTCAGAGTGACAATACCTACACGGCTTAAATTACAACATCTCACATTTAATTTACATCAGAGCAGAACAAGCAACCACTAGAAAACCGTCTAGCAAATGTAAGATATTTCATCGAGAGAAAGCAGAACTTCAAACACCTTCCAGTAAGGATGCTCATGAGCTGTACAGGGGTAATTGTTTCAGTGCCAACTTTAACAATCAACTGTTCTCCATTTGTTCTGTTCTAAGTAACCTCTGGGTTTTTGAGTGATTTTTTCAAGAAGAATTCAAGAATTCCCAAACGAAAAAAAAAATAATCAAAATAGTAAATCAGACCGAAAAATAAAGAAAAATACCTCTGCTACTAAGTATCACTAAAAGGTACGATTACTATGAATTTTCACATGCAAGTCTGCTTCCAACCTCACAAAATCCAAAAATCTGACATAAAAGCAGAGCTCTGAAACAGCTGGGTAACTTGAATCCGATATGAACTTTATCTTACAGAAAGATATGCTGCACATCTTACAGCTAAAGACAGAGCTTTAATTTTCAAGCCATGGAGAAGAGAGGACACATAGGGAGAATTTCTCATTACTGTGTCAAGGGAAACCGAGAACATTTGCTTAGAGTCCCCAATAGGGGTAGAAAGACACGTTGAAAGTACTGAAAGTTGGAAGTTAATAACAGATACTGTAGTCCTTTTGTGAGTTATTTTCAAAACATGCATACCCAAAGTAAAAGGGTTCCAGCCTTTAAGGGAGGTTCAGGGGTATACTTTGAAATGGGAATAATATGCGAGTAGATGATATTTACACCATCTAAATTAGAAGAAAGAAATTAAAATGAGTTTATATCTGAAGTGAAGAGAAAAAAAAATAAGCTAATCATGTAAATCTAAGTTATTTATGCATCAATGCCTGGGCAAAAGAATGCAGTAAAAGACAGCTTGCCAACAAAGACTCAACAACTGGGCTTGAAAGGAAACGCCAAGGTCTGTAGGAGAAAGAGGAAAGAAGGGAGAGACATTCCCCTGTTCGCTGTGACATTCTGTCTGCAGTGGCCCAGGAACACTTGGCCGAAAACCAAGAACAAGCTCCTTTCAACAAGATGCCAAAGGTTGACTGACAGCTAACTGGGTTGAGAAAAAAGATAAAAAATAAAGAGGAGAATCAGAGTAAGTATAACAACATACATTAAGTGTGGTTTGCACACTCCTACTATCCATCTTAACCATTATCTGACTAGTACTTCTGGACCAAGCCGTGTACGCTAGTAATAACACTTTTCGTGTCATTTTCATTTGAATTCTTCTTAGTGTTTTCTTTGTCTGGGTTCTCTGCCTTAATCCAAATTAACTTTGCTTTTATGTAATGCCCCTGGCAGAGTTTTTGAGACTCGTGGCACAGAGTCACATAACGCTAATCCATGGCAAGTGTGGAAAACTGCTGAAAGGACAGTGGCTCCTTTTGGGGGTGAGGGAGGATATGTTGGATTGGGTTCATTTTCTGTCAAGTCATCCTTCCAAGACCTTATCACCCCTAAACCTGGCATGGGCAAAACAAGGATGGGACTTCTGGTGTCAGCCAGCAGTTACACTGACTTAGGTATAGTGTGAAACTGCACGGTGAGAAGGGAAAAGTCACTTCTGGGCATCCTAGAGAGCTGTGAAATGCCCTACCAGCTTAAGAGAGAGGAATGAGGCTACAGGCCTGTCAGAAGAAAAGAATTTAAAGTGAGGTTGTGTCTGAGGGGAGGGAGAACTCAGTCAGTGTAGACGCAGAGTTTGATCCACAGCTCTCTGAAGTCAAATGTTTTAGTTTACGTCAATGGCCTTTGATTAGGCCCAGAGAGAGCTGTAAGATCCAAGGGCTGCCAGGCTTGGTTACAGTCATCAATACTATAAATCCCTGAGAGAGTTTCCTCACTCAACTTGAGGCCTTTTTGCTGCAGGACGCTAACTAAGGGCATGATCCTGAGCAAACTTAGTCCCATCGGCTCCAAAGGCCGTAAATCCTTTTGACCATCTTGCAGCACACATAGACACCCCCGTTCGCTGTAGCTGCTCAAGACGAGTGCTGGTAAGGGCGCGAGAGACAATTCCTGGCAAAATGCAGCTATTCCCAAGGCAGAACTGGGGCTTCCCCCGAGAGTGGGGCAAGTTGAGGAGGCAGGGGCTCAGCCATGGGTGCAGCTGGGGTTTGGCCAGGCTCCTGTCCCAGTGCAAGCCTCCCAGCAGCCAGAGGAATCATTTTGCACCACTGAGCCCAGCAAGCGACCCAGTAACTTTAGAGACTCAACCGGTTTGTTTCATTTTTTGTAGCATCTTGGGAGAAACAGGCTGATTTCTTTAGTTACTAAGCCTTGCTGAACAGGGACAAGCTCAGATGGAAATCCCTTCTCTCAGAAAACAGAAGCTATAACCCTCCCTGCTGCAAGGGCTGATCATAATGTTGTTGTGTACTCAGGAAATCCTTGTCTGCAGATTAACCTTGAAGCTCCCCCTCTTGCTCCCTCAAAGCCCAACATATTACTTGGTTGTTTGTGTGTTTGTTTTTTTTTAATAAATTTCATGAAAAAATATTTGCAGGATGAACAGAAAAATAAATCAACACTACCAGAAAACCAGCAACTTGATTGTTTCTCCCTGCTTCTGCAAAAAACCCATAAAAGCTCAATTGTCCTCTCAGGACTCCTTGGAAGTCTTAACAAAAGTCTCTAAAAAGAAACTAAATGAAAGATCAGGGAGTTAGCAGCAGGGCAGATCTATCATAGACAAATCAGACAAAACCCTATTTCCTTCTGACCATATCTGGGCTTAATTCTGATCTCCTTACTCACGCTGAGTAATAATTCACACCATAACTAGCCCCACTGGAGTTGCTAAAATCACTCAGAGTAAGCCATAAGCCTGTTTGACAAATGTAAGTCTGATATGCTAAGGCTAAAAATCCTAAGAACTAATTCAAATATTACTTTTGTAATTGTGTGGCCTCAAAAAAGGGGTTCTGTTCTTTGCTCTTGTTGAGGCAGTTTGTTATCTCCCAAACAGAGACAGGAAGTTTGTGATTTTCTTTTTTTGTTTGTTTTGGTTTTCATCTTAATACAGAACCCGGCCAGAAAATTAATGTTTTGTCTACCCTAGAAAATGCAATGAATATACAAAGATCTATGAAGAACTGGCACCTTTTTGACAGAGATATTAAAACAGTAAAACCTGAGGCCAAGTCTGCAGTGCAAACTTCTGTCTGAAAAGTGCATTAGTCAGCAACGTAACAGGACAGGATCCCAGCCATTCAGCCAGGCTGAGCACCTTATTTGGCCTACCCGGCGATTAGCCTGACGCAAAGCCCTCACTTATTTACTGCCTCTCCGTGTTGCTTCATTCACCCATTTGTACGTGACAGGAACGCTGCGAAGGGGGAGGCTCGCTGGGCGGCCGCAGAAGTGCATACTGTAGATTTTTTTCGGTCCTTTGTAAGCTGATCTCTTCTGTGTGTCTTTCTCAGCGAGTCGTAGGAGGGTTTATCAATGTTTCTGATCACAGGAAAGGGAGCCATCGGAAAGTACCAAAAGACTGTCAAGCCATCCAGCAGTTTTTCCTCTATTTCAGCCTAGCAAGGCTGGACACCGGCACAAGTGGAAGCCCTCCAAGGGCTAATCAGGATCCTCAGGAAGGTTATTCTGCTCTTGCTTAAAACACCGAATTCCTGTGAGGAGTTCGGCGCTGAGGAAGTCGCCGAGGTGCCAGCAGCCGGGCTGCTCGGTGAATGCCGTTGCACAACGCGCCCCGGCGGCCCTGCCAAACTCCTCCTCCCGCAGGAAACCTGGCAACCAGGCACTCAACCAGTTGAGCAAAAACGACAGGCTTTGCACCAGGCGAGCGATTTGCCAACCACCAGTAGCCTGCAGGCTGGATACTGTTACCTAGTTATTAACAAACGCTGCTGATTAACCTTTTGAAAGTACTTTGTCCACCACACCTACCGGTGGGAACCTGCGGTGGTAATGCTCCGGGGAGGTTGCTGACACAGGAGCGACACGGGGGACAGTGAACAGGCACCCCAAGAAGGGACAATGACTTTAAGAGCTGGGTACAAACCAGGACAGTTCTTCCAGAGACCTTTGGGGGGGGGGGGGGAGCGAGGGTAAGATTTTTTCAAGCTTTTAAAAAGTTCTGAGCAAACAGACTTCGCTGTAACCTACACTATACCTCAGGCTGCTGTGCTTGATTGAAAAAAATTTACAATTTTATTCAGAAGGCTTCCCATTATGCCCCTGTGGTAAGTTTGGCAGAGATCGGGACACCCTCCTCAACTATTCTGATCCGTGTTTGAAGCGCCGAACTCCTCAAAGTAATGCACTGCTGAAAACTAGAAGATGGCATCTAAAGCACTCAAAAGCCATCTTCTCAGAACAATCAGACTACTTTAACACTCTGGCAGAAAATAACTTTTGTATTTATATTTCTTTTCATTTTTTGTTTTTCTTGGTCATACCTCCAAGGCCTTTTTCAGCTTGCTTTTCTTTAGGAAATATCAAAACCAAGAAGTCAAGAGTCAGTGGAAGGGTCATGAAATGACATGAATCTAGGGGCAAGAACATCAAGAAATATAAAATTCTGAAAGACTACAAAGTTTGCACTAAGATACTGAGAGTTGATGACCACAGCGAAAGTGCAGGGAATAAGCAAATACAACGGAACTGCCTGAATCCTGATCATGGATAGAAATGGAGGAGGAAAAACAAATAAAATCTAAAAGAGCAATACAGAAAGGACAAATATAGAAGAGAAAAAAATTGCACAAAAAGCACATTATAAAGGAGGGAGGGGGGGAGGGAAATCAATTAAAAAAAGAAGAGCCCCACTTTATCTATTACCACAAAAATACTGCTTCTGCATACCTTCACTGGGGATCTGCAAAGCACAGTTTCATAAATTGTTCTGTTTTCTCGATTTAGGAAAACTGTTACTTTTTAAGCTAAAAGCACCGTTAAAAAGAATAATAGAGATTTCTTGCCTAAATCCTCCTTTAGGTTGAGATTTCACACAACAGTCGAGCCAGTTTGACAGCTTGCTGCTGTGGATTGGGGAAGCAGCCTCACTCCCCTGCTTTGTTCCCAGCCATGTGGTCTTACTTCTTCCCTTGTGCTGAAACCAGCACTTGTCTGACACCCCAGTAAAACATATTCCACACTCTAAAAAATAAAGAGTATTTTTTTATTCTTCAGCAGATATTTTTGTTTGTTTTTTAAAAAAAAACATGGAGGAGAAGTAGGTGAGA
The DNA here is from genome assembly GCF_034619465.1 of Leptosomus discolor. NCBI lineage: Eukaryota > Metazoa > Chordata > Aves > Leptosomiformes > Leptosomidae > Leptosomus > Leptosomus discolor. Next base: position 84,236,383 of record NC_141393.1, read on the forward strand.
TTACTTGACAGCCCTGTGAAACCTCACCCTTAAAACATTCCTGGAACTATAGAGAAGACAGAGGTTTGTGTTTTGTGCCTGTTCTGCTCATTCTACTTTTACTCGTTTTATTAAATGCAGATATGAAATACAGTGCCATTCTCCTCATAAATCAATAGAAAAGATGCAAAGGCGCAGGTTACCTGCAAACTGCAAACAAAAGCAGGAGGTGAGAACAAAAGCTGAGTTTCCCTCTGACTTCCACACCACGGACTGGCACTGTACTGGGCACAGATCAAGGCTTTCAGATGTCAGCTAGACTGAAGACCAAGAACAGAAAAAAATTACAAATCATTTGCCCTATTCTGCCTCCATTTACACTCTTGCAACCTGGCTGACATTCACTTCTTCCCCTCACAGTTAAAATTTGGGTTTGTGTATACAGATTAGTCAGACTTTCCTTGTTTTCATGACATTACTGCCATTATTTAAATAAAGGATCTGGTTCTGTTCTCTTGTTTCTGGGAGAGACAGATTTCTTTTTGGATGGTCTTGTAACGGGATGGAAAAATCTGCGCCTGTGCCATAATCCACAGACCACAAAAGGATGTCCATCACTTTGCGCTAGCCAAAGATTTTTCTTTGGGCAACATTATGGCCAGACGCACAAAAAAGAAAAAAAACCCAAACCGTACTGCTGGAAACAAAACTTAGTTTCCAATATTCAGCCCTGATCCTTACTCGTAAGAGTAGACTCCTTGCTACCTGTGGTACGAAGAGGACACGGCAGGATTCAGGCTATTAAACCCAGAGATTATTCAGAAGTTAACATGTGTTTTCCATTTTCAGAAACAGAACAAAAAGGACTCTAATTGAAACAGAACATTTAAATAAAGCCAGCGTGCAATTGATGCAGAGAATATACGTGTGTGGATACACACGTGCGCACACCCGCACCCCCAGTGTTTTCTGGCTCCTGGTACTACCCGTAGGAACCTGGGGGCCCAAAAAGCCTGGTGCACCTGCCAGGTTCTTCTGGGTATCCAGGCTCCCCAGTACAAATCTGGGAGTCACTGGGCACAAGAGGAGCTTCTGCTAAAACGGAGGTGCTTCTCGGGGAATTTGCATTTCGTCAAATCCAGCATATTCCTGAGAAATATCTGCGGATATCTGATGAAGTGACATTTCCCTGATCATTTCCCTTATTGTTCCTTTTTAAGAGACAGCTGAAATGATTTAGATTGCTTGTTAAAAGAAACAAACACAGGAAATGAAACCGGGTGAAAATAATTTCTTAATTTTGAGGGTGCACTAAGGCGGAGCAATCCTTACCAAAGATAAATGACAATGTAAACACACTGATTTCAATCAAGAGCACTTTTCATGAGAATATTTCCCTCACTAGTTGCTGCTGATGGCTCCCGGTTCCTTCTCGAGGTGTGTTACCCGGTCGGGAATACACACCAGAGTTCAAGTGTTGCATAATTACACAGAACAGGGCCTGCACAAGAATATCCTGTTTGGCTTCCTGTACACTCACTAGGGTGGCTCAGCTGAATCCTTGACAACATCTAACTCCACGAAGAAAACATCAGGACTCCTTGCTGATAACAGTTTTTTACCTAGAGCTTCTCAGCAGTTGGGCTGTTGAGCCCCAAAGCGTAAGCAGACAATCACCCCATTGTTTACTTTCTAGTCAGAAGGAGCATTACTGCTTTTCTTCACTGTCCACGGCCTCTGTAATCCCAGCAGTCATGTTCACTCAGCAGTGAGTCTAAATATGTGCTTCCCAAAGGAGTCTCAAATCCATGACATAGATTAGCATCACTGTGGTGCGACGCTATCTGTGACAGATTCCACAGTAATTAACATTTTAGACCATGGTCAATACTGAAGTTGTTTGATGAGGACTCGCTCTGTCCCCCAAATTGTCAGAATTAACAAATTTAAGGGGTAGCATTATTATTATAATAGAGTGAATAGGCTGTGGAGGACAATGTATCTTTCAAAACCCCTGTCAGCATTGCTTCATCTCATTACATATCACTATATCTTAAAAAAGAAGCGATTCAATTGTGTGACGGTGAATCATGAAACTTCACAAACATTCAAGGAACACACATGCCACTACCAATTAACCATTAGCACCGCACGGTATTCATCCTTTCTGTCACACACTGTGGGAAGCACGCCTTATTAGCATGGAAGCACCGAGCAATAGTATCTCGGTGCACTTAACATTCGCTTACCTTGGAAAAAAAAGAGCACACAATTGCAGCCTTAAACAACAACAAAAACCCCAACCCCCAAAATGCTGCAGCTCTGTTCCTTTCCACGTTTAATCTTAGGATTTAAAAATTACAAAACTGAATCCCAAACCCTTTTCTTTCCCCTCTTCCAGTTGGCTGTTTTTTACAATGAAAGGTAGTTTTTGCATTTTTAATCAGCCTTAATCATAAGCAAGGCAGGCATCACAATTGCAGCTATTTCAGGGTTCCCCCTCACACACTTCTTTTTTGGTTTTGAATTTCAATAGTACTCCCGACTGGGGGTCTTCCTGGATCCCAGATGTCGAATTATATGGTCTGTCCTATTCTTCTTACAGCAGCAGTCCAGCTCCCTGTTAAGTTCCACAAGGATCTGAATAGCTCTTCTGAAATCACCCATTTCTTCCTGAACTGTATTACAACTGAACTTAATTTTGTCATCTTGATTATAAAGAAGTCGTTCTCCTTGACTTAACTGTTTCTTAGAAATATCTGCACTCTTTCTTTCTTTTATCTCTTGGTAATATGAAGCACCCTGAGCAAATCCTTAAAAAAAAAATATATAAAATGTACATTTAGCATCAGCGTTCCCGTTTGAGGTCCTGTGCGGTCTATAAAACCTCGAGAAAGGGGCCCACTTCCCATACCTATCCTACTTACATGCTGTTTTATTTAAGAATCAAGAGTACATTTTACAACCACTTTGCCATGTTAAAAAAGGAGAAACATAAAAGTGACTTTCAGGGGGAGGGCAGACTTATGTTTTGTTTCACTAGCTTCTTTCAGAGTAAACTTGTAAAATAAAAAGATATAAATGCCAAACCATTTTGTAAAAGCTAATGCAGCAGTAAACCAGAGCCTCCCACTGACCTAGAAGCAGAACCGGTATTTTAAACCTGTATGGCTTTAACGCACGTTGTGCACATGTACGTCTGTGAAATGTCATTTTTTCCTGCGTGTAACCCAACGCTGTGGGATGGCCGACATCTCCGGAACGACTCCTGCCCACTCCCAGTTCGAGCAGGAGCGAAGGCTTGCCGGCAGGGAAGGCTAACGTTGGGTAAGGTGTTGGAACTAGCCCAGCAGTTCAGACGTGTCACACAACGCATCACGAAAGCAAGTCGTGGCCTTTGCCACCCCTGCTCATGCTATTATTAATTATGCATTTCCTCATCTTATTAGTGTTTGAAGGGGGGTAAAAACCAAACAAGGCTGCCCTAAAGGATATGACAGCCACCCTACAGCCTGACACCTTTCTGAGACTGATAACGGAGGAACCAGTGCTGCAAGTGACCTTTGGCTTGTACAATTTTGGGTTTGGACAGATTACACGGACACCTGCTATCTGGCTCTGGGAGGGATCATTTCTTTGGATATACCGAGGACCCTCCTAGAGCTACATGGCAGCAGCCATAACCTCCCTTGCTCTGACAAAAGAAAACAAATAATCTGTTGAGACTCAACCCTATCAGGAAACCATTGAGCTATCGAATAATCTCAGACTACCTCTGAGGCCTATCTCTTTCCATTCATTACACTGAGATTGTCATTTCATAACTTGCTTTTAAACCATAAAGATCTAAACCCCCAACACTTGTGATAGTTGAACTGCTATCACCTTGGATAAGTTCGGAGCTGAAATTTAGATAAAGTTATCTAAATTTACCTGTAAAGTTACAGACTCGTGAAGTTACCTGAACTCGTACAAGAGTCTCCGCTCCGAACCTTCGGGGCGCTCACAAGTGACGTGTCTTTAAGCAGCTCTGTTTCCCAAGCCGTACGCTTTATTAGCGCTATCAAAGGGACGAACTGAACGCCCGTTGTTGGTGCTGTGCCGGTTCACAGCAACATCTGCTGGATAACCCAGAGCTGTAATAACCGAGACCCTGACACACTGAAGTGACAGAACAATATGAGACACGGCTATGGGAAGGCAAGGGTTAGATAAGAGGATAAGAGAAGGCTTCCACATCAAAGACCTTGCTTCACGATGACACCTACCCTTCGCTACTGCCTGGGCCATCGATTTCGTGACTTGTCCGGGTTGCCAGCTCATCTAGAAGGCCCCCCAGCTTATGAGAGGTTGTATCAGAAACAATAAAGTCGGATGGCAGTTTTGTATGGCTTCGGGGAGAAAGCGGATCCATAAGCTAGGGAAAATGATAGAAAAACTAGAACGATTTTACTCTCTTCCACAGCCATTTAATGTTTCAGCTGGCATTAAGTTTAAGTGCACCTTATAGTGTCAGTACCTCAGTTCTGATGGCCAAAAGTTCCCCCCTCTTTAAGAGAAAGAATACTTAAAGCCCCCACATTCACATTAGTAAGTCAATAACAGGAATATTTACTTTGATAGTCTTGTTGACACACAATAGTTGAGGCAGTTTTATTATTTTTTTTATTACAGCAGGAGTATCTTTAGGGCAAAGTCTCTGGGAGAAACACTATTAAATACTTAGCCTGGACAAAACCTTCTTGCAGAGGAATTTTCAATTGCTTTTCAGCTGCACTGTGGTTTATTGTTTGCTTTAAATCAGGCCAGAGTCTAAGCTACATACCATGGTGTCTGTTAAAAAATCGTTATGGTGCAATTAAACGCAATGTTAAAGGTGGAATTCCCCCCTCCCCTCTCTCTGTATAACTGCTGTGTGCTTCCTCTGTGCCTTTCATGATTATCTGCTCCGGCTCTGGTCAGGAGATACAGCTGTCATGAAACACTCAACAGATGGCAGTGGCTGGGTGATGCTTCATCCATTTTTGGATTCTCTACTGACATTTGAGCTCATGCCTTCTATAAATGCTGTCATGCCCCTGACTCCTTTTAGCCAACACAAGCCTACAACGTGCGGTGACAATATTCGTCTTTCCAAAGGAATAGAGATAAATTGAACTGCCCTTATGAGAAGCAATACAAAATACTTAAATTTAGTGTCCTTTAAAACTTTTAACCATTACAGATAGATATGGCTAGAAAATAGATAGACTGATAAATTGGTAGATGGATCTCCTTTCCTACTGCTGTTTCATCCTTAAGCTATTTTATTCTTATAAGGCTCTTCAGAGATTGATTTAGCTTACAAAGAACAGCAATTTCTCTCCAGTTTTAGGAAACTGCTAGGAACTAGGGTGCTTTGAAAAGAAATTGATTAGCACAACTTCTTTAAAAAGAAAGGAAAACAGCTAAAAGATACACAGTATCTTTGAGCTTTTCAGGTAGTAAAGGCTGCTTAATGTTTTATCTGAAATTAAGTTCTTAAAGCTCACTCCTATTGCATTTTTGATGCAGCCAGAGTCAAATTTGGAGCAGCAGCAGCTTGTGGGGTGGGAAACACAAGACTGCCTTTGTGTGTGTTTGGGGTTTTCTTTGTATTCAAACACCTTTATAACAGTGTGTGTGTATATATATATCGTATATTAATATAATTGCTTGGCATGGAGAGAACGTGACAATCCCCGGACGTGTCCCACATAGGGGACTACCTTTCATGCTTCCCAAGGTTCAGTCCCAGCCACTGTGGTTCCTGATACAAAAACAAACGAGAGATAAGAGACAGAGAGAGAAGAGGTGGATAATTCATGTACTTAATCACAGGGATTAAGAAAGAGTCCTTGGGAATGGCGGGCACTGGTATTTTGTCCTGACCTAGGAGTGGTGGCTGCATTTTTCTCATACTGTTTCCAGCACAACTCATGCTAAATACAGGATGTTCAGCCCCTATCACTGCAAAACATAGCTGAGGTGTTTAATTGCACAGATGCTTGATGATGCCCTTCGCTAAGAGGCCCATTTTTTTAATGTTGTTAAGAACGATGTGATTTACAGGTTAATTTATACCCTAATACTGATGAAAGAAAATGTAAAGGCTGCATCACTTTGTCAACAGTCCTCGCTGAGCAGCCAGGAGATATTTAACCAAGTCCTTAGGTAAGCAAGACACACCTTCTAGGGTGATGAAAGGGAAGCCAAAGTTAGGAAGTATGATCTAATTCTTCAAGCCTAAACTTAGATTTAACACCGGAATTAATAGCAGAATGATGCCACGGCAGTGTGAGCGTACAGTCAGAAGCGGGACTTTTTTTTACAGCTCAGCAGTAGATTATGGCCTGTGTCAAGTTATGCAGGTTATTAAGATCTCTTAAAATAATCTTAATAGAAATTAACTTCCACAAACACAACGTATTATTTACTAACACTGTTTGGCTACTACAAAATACAGCTGACTGGTGTAATTGCTTTGTACTGGTTTTGCAGGGCAAGGTTTTGGCAGCGGAGGGGCTACAGGGGTGGCTGCTGTGAGAAGCTGCTAGAAGCTTCCCCTGGGCGCGATAAAGCCAATGCCAGGTGGCTGCCAGACAGACCCACCCTGGCCAGGGCTGAGCCCATCAGCGACGGCGGCGGCACTTCTGGGATAATGAATTTAAGGAAGGACAAATGTTATTGGAGGTGAGCAACTGCAGCCAGAGAGAGGAGTGAGAATGTGTGAGAGCAACAACTCTGCAGACACTCAGAAGCCGGCTACACCCCGACTGAAGAAGAGGTACTACCAGCTTACGAGGGGGTTCGAACCCCTTCAGAAGCTGTTGGTACAGAAGCATCTCTCCTCTTGGCGCTGCGAGTGCCTGTGCTGCTCTGGATGTTCAAAGGCAACATGCCCTCTACGGTATAAATCTGTGTTGGGAATAAAGATGGTTTAAGTACGTAGGTTAAGTTCTAAGTGTCGGTAAGAAGGAATTTCAGTAATAAGGATTAAATGCAAGGGAAGGGTTAAAGGATGCAGCCCGGCTAGCTCAGCTGGCAGAGCATGGGGCTCAGTCCTGGGTTTGGGCCCCACATTGGGTGCCAAAAGGACTGTGGGGGGTTGACCCTGGCTGGATGCCACACGCCCACCAAAGCCGCTCTATCAATCTCCCCACCTCAGCTGGACAGGGGAGAGAAAAATATAACAACAGGCATGGAGGTGAAGGTAAGGGCAGTATAACAAAGCAGAAGCAAAGGCTGTGAGCAGAAGCAAAGGAAAAGGGAAGATTTTATTCTCTACTTCCCGTCAGCAGGTAATGTCCAGCCACTTCCCGGGCAGCAGGGCTTCAACATGCACAGCGGTTGCTCCAGAAGACAAATGCAAAAACAAATGCCCCCACTTCCTCCTCTTTTCACCCGGCTTATGTTCCGAGCAGATGTCGTATTGTACGGAAAATCCTTTTGGACCGTTCGGGTCGGCTGTCCTGGCTACGTCCCCTGCCAAGATCTTGCCCACCCCCAGCCTGCTGGGGAAATGTTGGAGAGAGACAGCCCTCATGCTGCGTGAGCCCTGCTCAGCTGCAGCCGAAACACCGCTGTGTTCCCCCCACCTTTCTAGCTACCACTAAAAGCACAGCACGGTGAGGGCTGCTGTGGGGGAAATTAACTCCGTCTCAGGCAGACCCGATACATGCCTACAGATTTCAAGTGAGTCAAAGGATCTCCAGATCACCGTCGTCTCAGTCTGTCAGGTTTAAGGGCCATGACTGGAGACAGGCCGATTTCCATCACTTTTCGTACTGGATTCCTTTCTGTTACCCTTCAGCCGTTAAAACAGTTCGGGGAAGGAGCACTCGGTCTATACTGGAGCCTATAATTAATCAATAGGATCACAGCCGCTTCTTTTCAACATAAAAACCCTACATGATCTGCCTGTACAAAAGCGTCATTTATTGACCTTTTAATTCCCAAACTGCACCTCTAGAGACAGCAAGCTACCAAGAGAATCTAATGCTGACGTCTGAACTCAGCAGTGCCTAGCATTTCATTTATTCTTGGTTGGCACAGTCAGGCAACACCCTTGCTAGATCAGGACGGTCAGATGTGGCCAACTCCTCTACACCGATCACTTACACCTTTGGAGCTCAGAGTAACGGGAACATACGTGGTTCGGGCTGGGCACACTCACAAGTATAGCTATGTCTGAGTGTTAGGAATGAAAGGGATGCTGATGCTGTGTAACGGAGGGTTAATCATCTTTCTCGCTCCTTAGAAGCCCTCCAGATCCTATTTTCACTGCGCACCCACGCCAGGAGCGCAGAGAGTGATTCCCAGGAATTTCTGCCTCTCAGACAGCACTGATGCCCCAGGAAGTATCAAAGAATATGTAATATATACACACATCACAGGTTCACATCCCCCTAAATACACTCATGTATTTAAACAGTATTCACCTCGTGTTCCAGAAAAGTACGTTCTCTAGCTGTTAGCTGTATCAGTTGTTATTTTTCCTGGTTTGTGCCATTGCATTCATTATCTAATGTACGAAGAGTGATGTAAAACACCCAAAAGTATAGTTCTTTGCAGCACTGGCTTTTGCATTTAGATGCTCTTTCACACCAGCTTCAGAATGCTGTCTCTTACAAGGGGAAAGAGAAGGCTATGGGAGAAACTATAGAAGGGTTTTGAGCTCCTCTTCTGTAACTTGTAAACTTAAGCTACGGAGGAGTCTGCAGTGCATCTGTCAGTCTGGATAGCACCACTGTTTCATGCAGCGTTTCCCATCCCATGTTTATCCTACACCGTTCCACGGGGCTTATATTAACGAGTGGAACATTACCAGTGGTTATAGTTGCATTCGGAGTTAAACACCCAAGAGCCACCTGTTACACACGTCACACAACGACAGCGTAACATTGGAAGTTTTCATACAAATTCTAGCTATAAGTCACCTCATAAGACAACCATTTTCCTTGTAAAAACCAGTAAGAGTAATCCCTTTTCTTTCATATGAACGTGACTTTGCCCAATTTCAGCCTCACTAACTTGGGGAGTGGGCATTTCACGTTTTTCTTGGGTTTGGTATAGATGAGATCATACAGGTTTGAGCCGAGCGCTGTGTGGTAGTGGTTACTTCTTTTATATCATTCTTGAGCGTACAGCAATGCAAAATGATAAAGGACTGACAGCATAAACACTGGGAAAAGCAGTAACAAACACCCCGCAAACACACAAAACAGCAAAGCTGAGCAAAAAATCCACGCTGCAAAGATTCACAAGCCACAGCTGATCTGTTTGAGCACTGCGAGACTACACACAATAGGGAGCTTTCCAGCCCTAATCTGTTCTGACATTTTATAGAAACTAATTCTTGCAGACAAATAAAGGTCTAGTTTGGAACAATTTTATTCAGGCCATCAGCATCTTTCCTGATTTGATCTGATTTTCAAATAGCATATGTTTTCTGTTTGTGGTCTTCACATCCTTCACATAAAAGCAAGATAAACCTGGTAAATGCAGCATTCACACGAAAGCTAAGATATCAGGCAGGTACAATTTAAACAGATTTTAAGGCAGGACAATCACATAACAGGGAGAAAGCGGAACAAGAACGGAATTACCAATTTCTATCTGTTTGGTGTACATCTATTCACACATATGCACACACAGTGGGAATTTTAGCCAAACATTGGTTTCTCGGTAGTGTAGTCACTGGCTGAAACCCCAAAAAAGGTGAGATTTGAGGGGGGTTCTGTGTGGCTTGAGCACTGGCCCTTCCGTCAAGTGTTTCACTGCATTATTTTAAAGAGCAACTCTTTGCATGTGAGGAGACAGACACTGGTGATTTAGGGAGGCCAACACACCACAGCACTTTTACTCAGCTGATATTTAGTGATTTACCATTTAATGCAGTTCATCTTTCATAACCTGGGTTCAGACAAACAGAGGCAGCTGCTATTAGGGATGCAGCAGTATTGAACTTCCAACCAAAGGCATAGGAGAGCTTCTTTTATAGCTCTAGCTACTGGACCCATCTGGCTCTTCACTTAAGTACTGCAAATGAAGGAGAGAAACACTTTGCTTCCCATCAGCGAGGTCCTGCACAGAATGCATAATTATCCAGAATAACGGCTTTCCACTCAAAACTAGCTGCATTAACCACACGTTCCCAAACTTGGGTGGATGAAAACTCTTTAATCCATCTTATCTAAAGAACACTGAAGCACATATAAAGAGGAATCACACTTGAAATAATTGTGAAGACCAACACCCCCAAGTCTGATCATGAGGAAACTGGGTCAGTGTTTCTAAAACAGTTTCTTCCGGAAATGAAAGATTAACATTTGATTTCCTTCCATTTTGAAACAAGAAGGGGGAGAGAGGAGAAGGGAGAGCTTGTAGGCCCGTAGGACGCAGCAGAAGCTGAGGTATGGTCTCCTTTTAGTAGGAGACTCGCGTTATCGAGGCAGGAGGCTTGCTGCTCCCCAGTACCCCAGCTCCGAGTGCTTTAACTAAAGTTCACTTCCGTGAAGCAGCTCCAATGAAACGCAAGCCTTTAGAGGCGCTTTCAATTTTTCTTCCCATCACCTTGAAGCAGAAAGCCTGCAAGTGCTAGAAATGTTATCAAACAGGTTGCTTTAAAAAGGCCTTTTAAATAATAATTAAAAAAATCCTTTCCTAATGCAATAATCTTCTATTTTCATTTTTGTTCTTGTGGAGATCTGACAGAAAGTAGATTATGGCAGAACTACATTTACCTCCAATTCCTACCAACATCTGTAAATTAGGATTTGCAAGAAAAGTAGTGGATTATGGACTTTCATTACAATTACAGAGCTACAGAACAACAACTGTTGCCTAGTTATGATTATAGCTAATCCTTTCATTGCCCACAGTGGACCAAAGAAATTTTCGTATCTTAACTGTAAAAGTAGGGGTCTTTTGTAATCAGTAGCTTCTGAAGCAGAGGTATCCAAACACAACGCAACTTAAAAACACAGGAATCGATGTCAGTATTTACATGCAGCTTCACTTCTCAGTTTCTCTCTGCATCTAAGAACATGAACTCACTTTATAATTATTATAGTCCATTTTGAGACTGAATCCTGTAATTTTGGTGATGCTATTTTTACTGTTGAAATCTCTTCAGAGCATTTGACAGCAAGCATTGCTAGAATGTATGTCTAAATGTCAAAATCCGTTCTGGATGGGTTCTGCATTGCTCGTTCTACCTGGTATTATTATTGTTCTAGTACATTGGGAGAAGTGGAGCAAATTCACCTCCCTTTTCCAATATTTGCCCATTTTCAGTCCTTTCTTTCTCCCCAAGAATATGAAGTCCAAATTGCAGCGCTTGACGCAAAGATATAAGAAGAGACTTGAAGAGAGTTTGGCTAAATCTAGTTTGTGCTGAAATAGCAGAATATATTTTGTAGTCTAGAGAGATTCTCAAAGACACTGCTTTGCTTCCAAGTGTTAATTTCCCCTAAAAGCTGAACAGGGTAACCACACACAAGTCCTGGCCAAGCTTTATCAATTTCATATTTCCAGAATCAAGTTATGTTAAACTTGGCCACTTTCCTTCTATTTTGTGAGTCCCTCCCTGTCCTGCTTTCTGCTTAAACTTCATTCTTCAAACAGACATACAAATGAACAATTGGGGACCAGAAGTTTATGCTATGTTTGTAGGAATCCCTGGGATGCTTAGTTGATTGTTTTCTTTCAAAGAGATAACACCTAATAAATATTCCACTTAACACCACTTAAGAAGCAGCATGAAGCAGGGAAAGGCCAGGAACTAGGTTTATAAAGAGGTTCTATCCAGCATCCTCCATATTTTTTTTCTCTGGTAGCTTCCAAAACTCAGTACTCTATGAAATGATGCTTCTTTGAACACTTTTTTTTGGTGTGAATAGCAGCTTCAACTGGACAGCTGTGGTGCAAGAGGCACTTATACTTGCCAGTGTTTGTAAACAAAGACTACAGAAGAAAGCAGACCCTTTTTCTCCTTCCTGCTGTTTCTTGGCATCCTAAGGGTCTTACACAGCCAATTCTTCTGTGCAAGACAGGCTGAAGAACAGTTAAAGTTCTGTTTCAGTTATCCTTGCCCAAAACTTGAAAGCCTGCTCAGGTGATCCCTAGCTCTTGGAACACCTCAAGTCTGGAGGCATTTGCAGGTTCGGCAGCAGAAGCCCACGGAGGGCAGAAGTGGTTTCCTTTTCCTTACACTTGGCAGCCAGTGCTGAGAGTCCACAGAGGGAACTCTGATCTTTCAGATTTGTAATCAGAGCAACCCATTAAGTTCCCTCCAAAGGAACTGAAGCACCCTGATATCCTAAGGAAAAATTAGAAATCCTTACGGAGAAGGACTCCAAGTTCTGAATCCCCAAATCCTTCTGATGCCACAAAATGCCTCCTCAGTATGCACCCAACACCTTGGTCCAGGGTTCTGTGAACATTGGTTGCTTTGGGGCTGCTCAGCTTACAGGAATTTTGCTGTCTCCCAGGGTTTGCTAGCCAGGATTGTCAAAGTAGGTACTTCCCAGCTTCACAGCTAGACAGGCCTAGCAGCCTTATCTGTAAGAAGTCAGCTGAAAGGGGAGTAACCACACTTGCCCTGATTATAAGTCACCAAAAACATGTCAGGGCCGAGGCACAGTTATGACCTCCTCAGCAGAAAGAGACAACTCTGTGCCTCTGACAGCAGCTTGAAAAAGAGATCTTAATACCTCACATAGAGGGAGTGAAAAAGCTGAAGCTATTGGATAAGAGCAGGGAAAAATGCTACAGTGGTAGAAACAGTTTTACTTTTAAGGGCCTGGCCATTTAATGCCAGAAGATGAATCAAGGTTGCAAATGCCTAATAATACCTAGGACTGGGATTACCTGTTGCAAACTAAGACATAAATACGCCTCTATCATACGATGAGTATGTGAGAGAGCATCTAAGCACCGAGTCACCTGATTTGACACACATACCAAATGCCATCCTGCCACCAGGATTACGTATGCCCTCCACCAGGACCTCCTCCTGTGCACACTGTATTCACGTCAGTGTGCATTCATTTTTGTGATAGCATCGGATCCTACAGAAGGCGGGGGAAAGGAGGGAGAACATGCCACAGCACATGGGCTGGGGGAACAACTGATCCAGTCCACAATTTCTCCCGTTTCTTTCCTGTGAACCTGTAGAGAAAGCAGCAGGCCAGGAGGATCTGGCAGGCAAGGCAGTCTACAGTGCATAAGCCTGACTTATCTGTGACAGAGCAACTTATCTCTCCGCAGGCTCAAATTCTTCTTCAGACGCCTTCTCGTTTGCTGATGTACCTGCCGCGTTGATGACACAGTTTTGTAGCTCTAACAGAGACGCTGTCACACTCCACAGCTCTGGCACACCAACACCCGTGTGTGGGCAGGCAGAAACGAGTCATTCCCTACTGCGTACCCAAGTCTAGTTCACTGTTCACTGACATCGGAGCGTTTCTTGAACCTTTCAATACTCTTGCGCCATGTTATATTTTTGCCAGATGTCTCAGCTTTAACATTGTCCAAGTCTAATTTTTCTGCCTCTGAAGTTCTTGAAGTCCCGTTCCTAAGAGCTATGCCTCTTCACGTTTCCCCACCAAATATATATTGATAAATTCACAGACTATGCTATTATTCTTTCCTCAAGAATGAAAGGTGAAATTACTAGCCCACCATACACCCCTGTAAAGCCTTTCTAGAGACTTCACCAAGCCAAGCTCCTGACCTTTCAGCCAGATATGAAAAAGACAGCATTTTCATAGTGTATATGTGATTTAGTAAGGCTATTAAGTGATATAGCTTTGATTTTGGTAAAAATCAGCCTCAGAAAATTCCCCAACATAAATACAAGCACATTAGTAAATATATATATAGCGTGGTTTTATAAAGAATTACGTCTTTTCTTAAATTTCTAATCATATTACAATCACGATCGTGTCCACTGCTTCGCTACTTGTTCCCTTGTTCTTCTACAATTAGGTATTAAATGCAAGTTGTCATAACTACTAGAATTACTTGATAAGTAGCATACTTTTCCATTTTTTAGGAGGAAAAACAAGTCCTAGAGAACTCAGCTCAAAGCCTTCATATAATCACTGCTCAAAGAGTATATTTTCTTAAAATTTGTGCACACTAAGGTTCTTTCCAAACTAAATTATCTTATGTGCTACGTTTCTGCAAAGTTTTTAGTCAAAAGGGAATGTTGTTATTATAGCTTTGCTCAAGAAAAGCAAAGGCAAATAAAACTGTGTTTAACAACTTAACATTTGGATTTATCGTCCCTCCTCCCATTAAAATGAGTCTTCCAAGTATTAACTCCTGTAAGTTTCTGGTACCTCTCAAGGAAGAAGTTACTCTGCAGTGAGATTTCTTGAAGTAAAAGGGGAAGTAGTGGTATTAAGTTTTTTGACAATTCTGTCTCTTAAGATTGGTTATTTGGAGCTTCACTCTAAAATAAAGTGTGTCCTGTGCTAAAATTACTCTGACACCTCAATTTCCATAGAGGATCTCAGTTCTGTTGTTATCCCCTCCAAACACCAGAATCAATCTGTGACCTCAGGAAGAAACCTGCGGACATTGGAAGACAAGGCTATCATAATTAAAAATTGACTGTGGGAAAAGAAAAGAGTTTGTCCTTAATTACACTTATGCAAAGTGTTTACAGGCTGAACAGAAGTCATACTTGTCTGTTTCTTATCAGATTGTTTCTAAGGAAGAAGCTAGAAATATTTGTTTGACAGCCACTTATTTTGTAATGAGGTCAGCATGTTCACTTCATTTGTTTTTCTCCAAGTAATACTTAGTCCCACACCTTCAGCTAAGGGACAAAGGCTATTATTGCACAGTATTAGCAAGAAGCTTACGAAAATACAGACAGAGGTTGCTTAATAACATAATACAATGGACAAAGGCATTTGACAAAGTTGAAAGCTAAAAGGTTTTTAGATAATGTGAAGTATTTGATTACACAAAAGAAATATTCTGTAAATAGATGTAAATTACTTGGCATAGCTGTATTTGGAATAATTTCCATTTAATCTGCCGTTTGTCATACACTACCTACAGTAAATAATAACTAGCATTGTTTCACTGAAGACCACAGTACTTTGGGAAACCTTTGGTTCGTGAGTCTGCCTTTGTTTCACATCTACAAATCGAGAACTCAGGGCGGTGTCCCTCCTCGGTGCTGGATGGCCAACAACTTGCTTACCACGGGTATTCTGACCGAGGAACGTCAGTTGTGCAGAGGAAATGGAATCCAACAATTCTCATCTCTAGCTGGCAAAGCGTTACCTTGGAGATACTGCAGTGTGATAAATGCATTATTGGTCAGTAGTGACTGGATAAAAGCAACATTGTCAGGCAGGCGTTCAGAGGTAATATGAATGGGAGAATGGGGAAACCAAAACCGACTGAAAAGACTTTTTCCCTTCCTTGAACATCAGGTGTCAACCTCAATGTGATGATAATAGGAAATACTTTCTGTTTGTGATTGAACAACAGTGATAGCTCTTCTTTTATTTGGGGTTCTTTCATCTTTCTAGATCAAGTGCTTTATAGGCTTTAGATGAAGATTCCTTCCCTCACATCCACCTACCACTGACACGCAGGCAGCCTCCGGGATGCCAGCGAAGAGTGCCAGCAGTGCCACACAGCGGGTTCCAGAAGGGGAAGCGAGAAAGAATTAATCCAGCTGAAACTACAGGGGAACAGCAGAAAGGACAACATAATGACCCAGAATGGATCCTGGCCAAGCTACCAGGCTTAACAATCATGCAAGGAGCTGAGCAACTGTTACAGTTTAGTTTCGTGTCTCATCAGCCATGGTAAGCCCAGCCAAAACACCACCGCTGAGCCCCGCGCTGATGAACCGAGTTAGTGCCGCTCTTGCTTCTGCGAGTGGCAAGAGGTGTCATCTACTAATTTGCCCGCAGCCCCGACTGCAACACCCAAGTCTCTATTGTTCTCCTTCCCAAGCCACGCACAAACCAGTTTACTTAATGGAGTATGACAAAGTCACAAGGCAGTATGGCTAAAGGGACAGGCATTCGAGAGGATAATGATCTGTCAGCAGGGCTGTGGCAAAAGGAATTTACATGAAGATTAATCAAGATTTACAGCTCTTCTCATTTATGAGAACAAAGCGCTGTTCCTACCTGCCACCAATTCTACGATTTTCAAGAAAGGAGAAAAAAAAAAAAAAAAAAAAGGAAAAGAAGCATCACTTTTTAGCTGAGGGACAAGAATATCGTTCTGTATACTCTGCCAGCCCCAGTTTTAACAGGTATAAATCCATAGTTATTCTGTAGTGGGGGACCAATGTTTAGTAGACACTGGATGCATCACTTACACACTGCTTGAAGGTACTTGTGTATTATGGTAAAACTACCTGAGTGAAAAACCCCAAACCCCTGAAAAAACACACACTATCAAATTGCCTCCATGCGCTATCACAGCTGTCATGATTCATGGTGATTTGAGAATTAAATAATCTTTTCTCCCAGCTTTTCTGCAATTCAAGAAAGGAAGCAAGTGTGTCTTTTTAAGATGCAGCACACAATTAGAGGTGATATGACAGAACACACAGTAAGATCTGTACAAAGCGGGATTTGAGGAACTTCTTAATAACCTGAAAACTGGAACATGAGTTAAAAAAATCAACTTATTGATTTCTACATCATATTTACAAGAGCTAGTGTTGTGAAATATGAATTACAGGCTCCCATGCCAGTATAAGCCCTGAGCCCCGACGGGATCCATCCTAATGACAGCAAGTGGGTCACCACGGCCAGCTTCGTTCAGTCACTTCCCAGCAAGGAGAAGAGGTTAATGCTCTGCGTCTGCCTGACAGGAGCGGCTCTCGCTTATACCTGTCCCAGTCTTTGCTGGCCACGGCACCCAGGTAGGTGGCAGTGCAGACAGTAGAGTCTTCCTTCCCTCCTCCTACCGTGAGGGAGGCTCTGCCTCAGGGGCCCTGCACCACATACCAAGCTCAGGGTGGAGCGAGTTCAGAATAACTCAATTACAGGCGATAAAGTTACTCTAGATCTGCCCAACTTTCATTAAGACAGGAATCTCTCTTAGGACAAGCCAGCATGAAACGGGACCGATTTGGCACGGGCTTAAATAGGCAGATTTATGAGATGGCAATTTCTGTTTCCTTCTCTGCCTCGTGGGGTTCGCAGTGCCTGGTTGGGAAGGTGGTTTCCCAGCGCCTCTGGGGAATGCCGCTCGCCTGCAAGCCTCACCCGGCCGCTTCTCAAAGGAGCAGCCCCTTTACCCGCCCTTCCCTGTGATAAACTCCTCCGCGAAACACGGAGTCAGGGCGAAACAATGGCAAGTGACAGTGACTGAACTGTATAAACATGTTGACAACTGATTAAGCAAAAATAAAACAAGACTCAAACAGCTCTTCTGCATAATTCCTCATTTGCATAACCAAAAGGGTGGCAAGGCTCCAGCCACCGTTCGCTTCCTGCAGCAGGCAGAATAATTCCGTTTGGAGCGCTCCTCTGCCAACAGGCATCTCAAAGCTCCGCGGGGCACAAGACAGCCTCGACAGCCGCTCGGGCTCGCAGCCGGCCGCCGAGGAGGCAAAGCCTCCCGCCGTGGTCAGAGAGGGGCAGCAGGGTCTTGTCGAAGCTGCTCCTCAGCAGACCCGGAGCACAAGGAGGCTGAAGGCCACGACGACAGGCAGAGGAGACGCCACACATTGCAGACCCGAATGGGAGACAAATGGCAGTGCACCAGCCACGGCCAGCGCTTCATCTAGGAAATGACCTCAGCTAAAGGAAGAAGGCATCCCAAGGCGTAATAAAGCAAAAACCAATGTCTCTTGCTAGACAAAACTCAGTGAACCACTAACCTTGAGCAGGGAGGTTACTAAGATTATCTTACACTATATTGTGGTGTCGAAAGCACTGCTAAATTTTGGGCAATAATTGTCAGCTCTGTTCTGACAAAAACAAACAACCCCGGAGAGTATTTAATCATTTTGCCTCCGCTATGTACTGGGCTGGGCCTCTCCGCAATCTGCAGCATCTCCCACACTCTGTAGTGAAATCTCACCCACACGTGCACCGCTGTCTGCAGGGAGCTTTGCTGTAGCAAGGATCTGGCTCTTCCAAAACTGACAATGTTTTGGGTTTTGTGGTGTTTTTTTTTTTTTTTACATTACAATTTCCAAATGCTCCAATATGGAAATTAACATTCTTTTAAAAATAATAAGCCAGTGCCAGCAAGGCAAATATTGTGGCATTACCACGTCTGGAAGACACTCTCGCTGCGAAGGCGGGAGTGTCGCAGGCTGCTTACAAAGCCGTCAGGTTGCATCTATGCCAAGGTTAGTCTGATGCTAATTTGAAAGCAGAATTTTAACTCCGCTTACACATAGGTCCAAACAAGCTCCGCTGAAATATGACCATTTTTCAGCGGGTGCAGATACATGCACTGTTTGGCCAAGTCTTCCTTAAAGCTGCTTGAAGCCGTTTAGGAAACTCAGCTTCACAGAAAGCTATGAGTAGACTGGTGATCCCATTTCCTATAACGTAGTTGGAAAACACTCCTCTGATACAGTAGAACATTTCAGCTCCACAAAATCAGTCTAGAACAGGCCAGTTCCTGCTATTTCTACCACGGCCACTACAATAGAAGAGTTTTGCAAAGTCATGACAGAACTGTCCTGACTGTATCCTGTTCTCATTAACCCAGTTCTCCTGGACAATAAATGAAGGATTTTTAAACATTTTCTGTGTTCAGAGAGGACTTTGCTTTTGAGCAGTTTTTCAAGGCCTCTTTTATGTGAAGAAAAGGGGGTTTGGTTGAGTTTTCTTCTTCAGCCAGAGGCAATCTGTAGTAGTATTCTTCTCCTTTTAGTTTTCCGAGAGCCGAGATGACAGAGTCTTGAAAAAAAGATTGCCCCTCCTCATGCCTACTGCACTGAAGCAGACACCGTAACAAAGTTAAAAATAGTATTGGACTATCTGCTCCCAATCTGTACAGGCTGCTTGGCTTTCAGGTTTCTGCTTTTTTAGGATTTCCACTAAAATTCAGGCTCAGGCCAGTTGTATCAAAGTGTTCACGTCTGTTGTGCTTTTCGATAGTGACTTATGTTCCCCTTTCCCTGTGTTCACACTCCTCTAACTCTTGCACCCCAGTCTCAGTGCTTAACTGTGGTCTCCAAGGGCTGCCTATCCCCGCTCCTTGTGCGGTAAGCTCCAGAAAACCAACCCTGGATTTGTGTAGCTGAACATTTCCCCTCCTCCTTTGCCCCAAAGCTCTTAGCGCCGTTTACACCGCACCCTCCCTGCCTAGCTGGTTGCCTGTACTGTCAGCATTGTCCCCTCAAAGCACCCATGCCCCTGGAGCTTTCCATATTTCCCTTGGCTGCTAAGTTCTGAGGAAGGATCCCCTGGCAGGATATCACTTCTGTTGTTTGTTACCCCACCCCAGCTGTCCGACATGAAGAGCCTGGTCTTCCTTGGAAACTGGAAATGGAGACATGCCTATGGTTTTTGTGCACCTACACAGATACCACAGCTCCTTCAAGGTCTGCATGGGTCCCACCACATGCAAGGAAGGGCACTAACAGCACCAGAAACAGCATTTGGCTGCCCGTGGGCCCACTGTGTGTCTCTCCCCAAGCCACCCCACTCGCTGGGCTGGTCTCCCATCCCTTGTTGCTGCTACCACCATCTGTCAAAAGAAATGACCTCTGGGACTGCACCACCACCTGCCCCCCCCTCAATTCCAAGCCAACAGCTCTCAAAAGGAAAGGGAGTGGGAAGCAAAGAAGAGACGGAGGGAGAGAGGCAATGACTGCTGGAGTTCCTTGGGACTCCCTGTACCCTCACCTTGAAAGCTTCCAGCTCCCCAGAGGATGCCTTTGCCCCGCTTCTACGGTTTGGTGTCAATTCTTAGTCCAGCTGAGAAAATGAATGCCAGAACCTCTGAAGTAATTCAAATAAACCTACGGGATAATGATAGCGGTGACGCACGGTTGGGGTAACGAAGATGCTTCCCCGAGAGCCATGACAGAGAGCCAAGATTTCCTGTTTGGAGGCAGCACGGGTGGCCAGTATTTCCAAGGGGAGAGAAAGACAAGCTGACGATCCAAATGAATTGAGGAAAACTCTTTAAACTCGAGGATCAAGATAGAACCTCACACAGCGTTTTTCAGTGGTCTGTTGGTTTCTGAAGGACAGCCACTAGCCAGGAAAGGAGAGCCTGAGAGCGGAGAGAAGGCAAACCCCAGTTGTATTAACACTGGGTGTACAGGAGTGCCTTTGCACATCCGTGCGTGCGACTACACCCTTGTGCACTCACATATAAACCCAACGCAATAAAGTCCTGCATTTACCACACCTGGCTGGTGGTGAGGTTTTTTCCAGATTTCTTAGGTAGATGCACATTACCAGGTCTATGCTGACACTTCAGGGTTTTTTTACAGTTAATTAGCATAAAATCTTTGGAACCCTGCTTTATCTCTATTATCCAAATGTGGGAAAAAAGCTGACAGCAGGTCTCAAACAGCCAAATAAATATCACCAATATAAGTGATTAGAAGATTTCCATGTTCTTTAAAAAGCAGAATTATTACAGGAAGATTATTTAGACTTCATTTAAGGAAAAAGAAAAATCTCTAAAGACATGAAAATGTCTGTTTATTGTTGAGCAAAGTGAATATCTAATTTGGACTGGAAGTAGCAAAGCTACTATTTATTTCTGAAAAAATTAGAGGTGAGAAAGTGAAAGAATTGGAAATTCTTGATTTGCTAATATCCCTTCTGTCATACAGACACCAACCTATTTTCCCTGTTCACACACCCTCAAACACTTATTCCAGTTTTGGATCTTACTGTGGCTGCAGAAGATGTATGATCCATAACATAATTTGCGGTGGCTTGACATATCACACAGATAAATACTTTGATCTGCATTAGCTACCCCTGGAACAAATTATTGAAAGTTACTGCTGACTTTGATATTCTGCCTTTATATCTTCACCAAAGCCAGCACTGACTCAAAGCTATTCATAGAATGCCCTTGGATAACGTGATAGATGGTACATGAATTCAGCCTATAATCATTTTGGAGGCAGTAATGACAAAAGAAGACTGTCCAGATCCTGGACTAGTAATGGCTTTTTTTTTTATTAAAGAAAACTGGTATCCAGTGTTCATTTTCTTGCTGCTGAAATAGCCATGGAATAAATCACACAAAGCTGAAGCCTAGTTGTATCTGTAGCAGCAAGCATTTAGTGACCAGAGAAAAATTCAAATATACTCTAGTCTCATTAGTTAAATTCTTGCTGAAGTGGTAAAATGCAACTACAATTTTGTTGACAACTTAAGCAATTCTGTATCACCCTTAACAAAATGGCTCAGTATTTAGCTTACCTAAAAAATGGAAGATACAGATCCCAATGTGTCATTCCTTACAGCTGTTAAGACCAGTACAAAGGCCTTGGGCCACCTTTGAGCTGCATCTTTTAGGAGAGGCAGCCCCCAGTGAGAAAGGAGGGAAGGAGATTTTGAGCAGCACGTCTAACAGAAAGCTGCTCTCGTTGCCCCAGCGCAGGGCTAAGTTAGCCCACTTAAATTTACAGCAGCTCTGCAGGATCTCGGAAGGAGACTTCCCACAGCTCTTTGGTGATCACATCACAACAAACACCCGTCGTACCGTTGGTCCCAGACTAAGATAAGGGACAGCACATCTTTTGTCCCAACGCTGCTTTACTCTGGGAATACCAGACAGGGTTTTATCCACAGAAGAGAACTTTCACAAAGACAGGAAGAAATAAAATAGCCAGATCACCGAAGAGACTATCTCCTTGTAAGGAAGAGTCCACACTCAAGGCACAATTTGAACTGTTTGAGTGCAGACATCAGAATATTAATCATATGCTAAGTTAAATTTAGCAAAACATCATCATAAAAAACAAAACTGTGAATCCTTTCTTCTGTAGGGCAAACAAGATAAATCTGAAAAAAATGCCACTTGGTGAGACCATACCCTCCCAATCCATCCAGAACAAATACATTCACAGCAGACGGTGCAAGGGATAGAAAATACATGGCCTTTTCCTTCCAGATGTCTGAGAGAAGAAAATAATGAGGCACAGGAAGACAGATTTATGTTGTTTCATGAAAACAGTGTTCTCTTTCTGCCTCTCTTAAATTTGCTTTACTTCTAAGAACATGAAAAAAAGTCACTGAAGAGTTGACAAAAGGTTGCTCACCAGATACACAGCATTAATCAAAGAGCTGGGCATAGGACCGGATTTCAAGGAACCCAGTTTCGCTCTGGCCATTTGTGCTAGTTATTTCACCTCTCTGTGCCTCAGTTTCCTTGACTATCAAGTAGGACTAAGTCTTAGAAAGCCATTTCCTGTCCAGGGAACACAAAGTGCTGTTATATGAATGTTGTAAGTGGAGAAAAGTCAGCAAGTATTGACCATTTAATACAAGTCTTCAGAAAAAAAAGAAAACAAGGGCAATTGTCTGTTTATTTGCAAATGGCTCCTTTGCACCTTTGACATCCCAACAAAAATACAGCAGCAAAGCCTGGTTTTGATCCACGCGTGGTGCTGCAATCCCTTGTTGCTGATAGCACTTTTTAATGTCAAGAGCCTGTTAGCCAACTTGCATTCCCTCTGGGTGCGTTCCCATATTCTTCTCCTCTTTGGGAGGCAGGCTCTCGTCGCCGCTCAGATATGTATCCCACATCTTGTAATCATTAACGTACTCGGGGGGGGGGGAAGGAGGGGGCAAGATGACGTCGTTTCGAAGCATGTTTCTGCCCAATTCATTTTGGCTTAATTTGCAGACCAAAGCAGAGCTCTATCGAAGCACGTCCTTCCTCAGCCATTTATCATGCTCCCCCTTCCCCACTCCTGAGCTGAGATACTAGGCAGTAATAATGCCATTTTGGATAGATTAGTAAGTAATTTCTCCGCTCATTCTTATCCTAATCTTGTTTAGGTTTGGAAACGTAATTCTTACAAGTGTCCCTGGATGAAGGTAACAGCGGAGTTATTCCGTTGCTGCTTTGCAGGGCAGCTAAGCGTACCAAAAGAGAGAGCATGCCACTGCTGTCTGTCAAGAGCAGGCAAGGGTCTAACTCAAAGCTTCCCAGTATGGGGGAGGAGTAATGAAAACACCAAGAACTGCCACCCCTAGGATGACGGGATAGAATCAGTGCCAGCCAGGCCAGCCCCGGTGAGGGTAATGGACAAAGCTGTTTTCCCACACCCCCAGACTGCTTTTTTCAGCGACAAGTCTGGTTTTCAAGGGCTCTGGGACAGACAAAATAGCAGGAAGGCCTTGGCTAATTCTGCTGCCTCTGGCAATCTTCTGCCCAAAGCAACCACCTACTTTGGCTTCATGGCTCCGGCCCGAGGAGTAGCTACACTGGGAAGGGCTGGGAATGCGGCTGGTTAGGATTTTCAAGGCAGGTGCCCGAACACACAACAGGAAAGCTTCAGAGAAGTGCAGGGCTACCAGAGCTGGGGCAGTAAACCAGACAGACCTTTTGGGCTCTTGTACCACAGGGCTAGGAGGGCAGCTCCGCTGCCAACGGTATTTATCTGTTGCCCAGGCCACCCCCCTGCTTGGTGTACTCCCGTGACATGCAGATATCCTTGTCAACAGCTGCATCCCTCTCGTTAGGCAAAAAGATTGTTTGGCAATGGGCTTGAAAATATCAAAGAAATTATTCTTTCAAGAAGACCGACTCCCCCTTCCCTCCAAAACCAGTGCACTGCAAAGGGCTCCTGTGGAAGTTCGTGTGCCTCTGTGCTCTCATTTGCCAATAAATAGGCTTCTTTTTCTTTCCCTTGTATGATGTGTTTACCCCAGTAACATGAAATATAATCAATAAACAAACCAGAGGGGAAAAAAATCACAGTCCTTTAAATTAAACCAGAAAGATTTTGCTGATTGCTCATACACTGTGCACCGCGTCATAGAAAACAGGCAACTGCCTTCAGAGCAGCTCTGTTCTGAGCAGGTAGTTATTAAAACTGATTTTATTTGCCTGTGCATTTTACTACCTGGGTGAATTTTAAAGTGACTGACAATCGGTTCTTGCATCTTACCCCAGCAGGTCTTTAGAAGCTACAGCTGCATGCTCCCCATAAAACGCCTCGAATATTTCCCCATAAGGAAGACCTAATGTTTCCGATAAAAATCACAGCAATTATAACAACAACAGGTTTACATTTCTCCAAATATGATCTGAACTCCTGATAATTTGAGGAATCTCCCTCCCTATTTTCGCGCTCACAGCTTGTGCCAGATCCCCACTGCGCAGCACGGGAACTTGCTAGTGGTGGACTGTGCTTGTTCCAAACTCGGAGTGAAACAAAGCAAGAGCTTTGTGGAATCGCACCACTACCCGTTTTCGCTGCTCCCAACACAAAACACTAGCTGGCACTGTCTGGTGCTGCTAACGCCGCTGACAGCTGCCCAGCCCCCTTTCCCTTCTTCCCGCTGCTATGCTACACCTATCTGTATATCATCAAGTCTTTTTGGACTTGTAATAAGATTTGTGCCAGACTATGTTTCTTGGCTTTAACAGTTAGCTTCCTTTCCAGAACATACACGCTGCTTTACACATACTTTTATTACTGACATCATGAGAATAGATCTCTACTGTGTTTAAATTTGGGTGTTAACCTGATTTTGCTTCTTCCATATGTGGGTGATGCGAGACTCCAAGAAAGCAAATTAAGAAGCTGTTACCTGCTTGAACCATTTCCCCCTGCCCTTTCACAGGGGAAGTGATAATCATCTGAAACAGCAGGCAGCCTCTAGCCAGGATAGTTTTCTTGACATCCGAGTTCCCATGTATTTGAAACATAACCACTAATGCCTTTGCATTTCATTACATGATTAAAATACTACCGGGGACAAAGCCAGTGTCCCTCCAACTTGGCTTGAGCCTCAACTGGACACGTTAATAAACGAGTTTTTAGAAGTAACCGTTAGCAGTTGTAGGTTCTTGTTGAGATCGGCCTCAGGATTAAATATTTCCAAATTCAAACAAGCAAGACATAGGGTGGTCCCTATTAATCAGGGCAAATTTAAAACTATTACTGTTGCTCCCTGTGAACTTCTTGCGCTATGACAGCTTCTAAAAAATGGTAGGAAATAAGGAGCGTCTCGTATAAATCCACATTCTACTGAGCGAATCCAGATGAGGACTCAGACGTTCAAACACAGGATCCTGGTGTTCTCAATGAGCCATACGGGAAGGTTTGTTTAGTTTATTTCCCTTCAACACTCTCTCCACAGACTGTTCCTGAGGATCCCACTCCATTTGCCTAGGCTGGTAAGCTGCACTTGTATTTAGTTCCCAGAATGGGCCTTTCATATATCACATACTGCAACCGGAACAGCCCAACCTGTATGTTCCCCAGACCCCATGGTTTACGGGATCAAGCCTGGATCAGCCAGTGGAAGACCAAACTCTCACTTTCTAGTAAGGGAAGACTATTATTCCATGCAATTAGAATTCATTAAAAGGAGGAGATATTTTTCTCGCTGTCCTTTGGAGAGCTACTCCATCAACGTTAAGGACACGGGCAATCAGCTGTTTATAGGTAAACAAAGCTATTTCTAAGGCCACGATTTGACAACACGAAATACTCAGCTGCAAAAATGGTTTAATTTTTCTGTCATCCTTTTATTAACCTTCCCCAGCTCTCTGTTGCAAGAAAATCCTGTCAAAAAATAGAGATCAGTTCCCAGGTTCAATTCCCTCATGCTGATACTGGTACAGCTAAGAGAGGAAACTACAAGGGCATAAACAGACAGCAAAGAACAGCTAAAAACTGTTTACACTGGTATCGACTTCAAAGATTTCCATATTCAAGTACAGCCTAAATTTAACTTCTTATCCTGGCTTTAATCTGAACCAGCCACCCTTCTTGTATCTGCAAAATTACTCAGGAAATGTCCAAGATTAAATTTACTCCCACGTAATTCTCAGATTCTCTAGTTCTCTCTGGGACAGAAGACCTGTAAGAGCAGCCCTTTTGACAACGCCTTTACGTCTCTTTCTCCAGTAAATCGTGGCAGTGAGAGGTAGCAGGAGCATATGAAAACAGGAAAGACTGTGTAAAAGGAAAGCAAATTCTTCCCATACACCTGAAATTAATAAGTGAGTGACTGGGTTAAGTCTTGGAATAATTGTGCTCTGCCCTGCATTAACACTCAGGATTTTCCTTTTCCACGTACCACCTTGCCTGGTGAATACCCAATTCCTCAAACTCAGCCAAAAACTTCAAGTACTTCATCAGCTTGTTTCCATGAATTTGTGGGGAGGAAAAAGGAATTTCATAGCAAGGTATAATATGAAATATTAATACCAAACATTAGTATTATGATGAAAATAGCTTGTTGTTTGAAGACTGGTATTATGTTACACTACACACAATATAGGCATTTTACGGCGGGGTAGCTAAGGACTGTGGAGTAACAGAGAAGAACAAGGGATTAGAAGCTAGCAGGATCCCAAAGACAAAATGGATTACGGTAGGACTGAATGTGGGTGGTTCACAGGCTATTGGCTGTAGTATAAATCAAGAATAAACCGAGCCAGTACCGGCTGTGCTGTGGCACTGCCTTTCTTTACCGACAAAAGACTAGTTGGAACCTAGTTTGGATTTAAACAAATTGAAATTTGTACCCATTTGAGATCTTGTCACAGAGCCAGAGAACATGTCAGAGAGCAGCATGTCATCTTGGAGGTGTTACAGTCAGTTAATATTGATCACAACAGACGAGATGGCGCATCATACATTTTAATGGAAAACAGGGGAGTCACAGTTCAAAGAACCATGTTTGAAAGGACAGTATTAGATAATTCTTCCTAGCTGTAATTAGTGTACTGATCGCAGTTAAATCAGCTTCCCTTCCAGGTAGGCAGCCCTCCTCTTTCTCCTTGCTGTCCCACCCCTGCCGCCTCAGAAAAACAACCACCACTCCCAACACAACACAAAAACCCCCCAAAAGCCCCTCACAAAAACCACCACAACACAGAATAATGCCTCTATCTAAATTCCCAAATCCTGCAGCTTTAAAAGACCATCATCATTTCATCCTTCTTTGTATCACAGACTCCAAGGCAGAACTAATAAAAAGAAATCAAACAAGATGATGCTATCTGTTCCCCAACGGACTTCGAAGCACTTCAACTCAACCACAGACCCGCGTCACGTTACTGGGCAAGGCATCTCCAGTAAAGGACTCCTCCAGGGAGTGCAGAATACGTCCTCTGCTGCAAATTTACCTCCTGCTTATTTAATGCAGATTGCAAAATCCAAATATGCCACTTTTTGGAATGTGGGATTAGTTCTGAAATGCCACTCTAATATAGATAATTCTTTCTTGCCTCCTTGAGGGTTTATCTGCCAGGCTAGACACTTTGTTAGCATTAAGTTGGTCTTCTGGCATTCGTGAGGGAAAGTTGGTGGAAATAGATGAGACTGGGTTGCAGAAGAGCCCTAGGGGAGCAAAGTATTATTGGATGGCATGTGAAAACTCAATTAAATTTATGCCAAATCATTTTCAGCATACGAAAAGAAAATCCAGAGCCAAATGTATGATCTCCAGTCCTCTGGAATTATCAAACTTCTGTCTTAGCTGTGTTTCCTTTCCATGTACTCTGAATCCTCGATTCCCCTGCCCCCAAGAGAAGCCAGACAGTGCAAATCCAGAGATAATGACCAAAGCCAGCATGCAAATAACGTGCTGATAGATTGGTTCAGGGCTACTGTCATGGCTTAGATTTTGTCACCATCAATTAAGCAACTAGGCAGAAGCACACAGATCTGAAATGTAATAGCAATCTATCGATGTCTGCCAAATAACGACTGTTTATCCAGATATTGAGATATTGCCCTTATTTGGGTATTGAAATATTCATAACATATTGATTTACCTTTGGGTTAACTTTGTGGTAAGACCTGAGATTTGGGGTTTTTTCCTCCATGAAAACAAAATCATTTTGGATAGTAATGTGACTACATAACACTGTCCTGACAATCAGATGCCAGCTCTTTAGAAGTGAAACAGTATTAAAACATTGCATATATTTTTTCCTGTATCCACACACAGATCCTTAAAGCCAGCAGGTATTTACAAAAGCAAAATAACAGCACATTAATTAGCTCTGGAAGCTATCTATTTTCCTACTAATATCTGTACTGAATATCATATTATGTTGTACAAATCCGGTAACTAGGAAGAAAGTAAAATATTTGATACTCAATTGTCATAAATGCCTCTTACAAAGCTTGGAAAAATAACCCTTGACTTTGAAAAAGTTGTGGGGTTTTTTTGTTTGTTTGTTGTTGGTTGTTTTTTTTTTTTAAATATACCTTGATTTTTACATTCAGTTCAACTCTGTAAATATCATTTTCCAATAATTAAAGGCTCTCTGGAATGTCATTTCCAAAAGCTGTTGCTGTTTATATTACAAGCACACACCCAAGTTCCTAAATCACATCTGAATTCAAATCTTGCCTCAACTGCTCTTCTAAAAGACAAATTAAATACTTTGTTTAATTCCAACTTTTCTGCCTCTGAACCAACCAAGAGAAAGCTTTGGCACGGAGTTTGCCTACCCAACAAAGCACACCTAACCCCTTCCAAGAGAAGGCCAAGACCGAACCGAGCCCAGTCTCCTGGAGGGGTCTCAGTCTTTCAGCCCAGGTGTCAGGGCAGGTTGCCCACACGGAACTCCGAAGAGGTCAGACCGTGCGCATCTATGGCCCCTCTGGAAATGAGCACAGCCTTTGAGGAAGTTGACCTTAATCTTTTATGGGCTCTTTATGAAGTCAATAAATGGCAAAACTTGCATTTCTGCTGCAAGCACTGAAGCACCTGTAAATCATGCTTAGAAGCATCATTTTACTGTAATCATGTAACACCCAACAAGAAAGCCTCATTAGTATTTTGGTGTTGTCACTGCCATTTCTGATTCCTGTTGAAACAGGCAGCAAAGAAGGACTGCTTTAAAATAAACAAAATTCTTCTAAAGCTGAAGGGACTGGACACACAAGCTCAGCACTCGTTACCCACGCAGAGCGCTTCCTGCAGGCGATGCTCCCCGAGCCCCGCACTGATCCCACCTTAATGCCACCCCACAGAAGGGGTCAGGGCAGCAGCACCCATGGGTGCTCCTCACAGCTGCGCTGAAGCGCAAGGGCAGCAGGAGGTGGCTTGGAGACGTATGGAAAGCCTGAAGAGCTGAGAACTGAAGCACTGGTTCAGTCACTGGGATGTGTGATTAAAAAACAATAAAAAAAGAAATCAAAGTGCTTCCCTGAAAGCCAGGTCCTGTTTCCCCCCGGCAAGAACAATTTAAAGGAAAATTTCTGGTTTAGTTTAATAAAAAGCTGGGTTTAGCTATTCAAACTGAACAGTCTCTGAAGGCCTTAATCTCATCTATAATAATTTAAGACAATTTAGACACAGAAAAAACTTTATATATCATAAGGAGCCATACTGATTCACTCTGTAAATGACATAGATTATTATACAATAAGCTCTAGAAGATGTTTTCATGTAATGGTGTCCTTAGTAGGTGGAGCCATATGAGAAGTTGGATAACTTTCAATTCCAGTCTCTGTTAGCACCTCATTTTCAGCTTTAAGTGTGGATTGTGCTGGGTTTTTTCCCCCCTGCATTTCTATTTTATTGTTTCCCTCCCTACTGCCAGAATTAGTTCTGTAGCTGAATAATAGAACATGGCAGTTGTTGGTTTGGTTTGAAAGGAGAGTGTCTTCACTTTTAAAAACATACAAAGAAAACATAGTTTTAAGATAGAGCACAGGGAGCAAAATTGTAGTTAATAAAAACACAATACTATTTTAAGACCTTCAAAGGTTTCTGTAAAATAGCTACTGTCATTTAAAAAAATCTTTTGAAAGGCTTTTGTGGCACAACATTGCTGAAGTGATCAATTTTAAACAGCTTTAGTTGTAAACTACAGATTAACTTTCTTGGAGAAAGTGTTCTTTTTTTAAAAGGAAACAAATTCCTAAGTTATCTAACAAGACTTGAACAAAGAGAAATCACTACCAAAAGTTACGGAAACAGTCCATTTTTGTAGGAAACTGATAGCAGTAGCTTCAGTCTACTTAGCACGTGACAGCATTTTAATGAACAGTTATACCATGAAGGTCTGCATCACAGAGAATACGAACAAACAGCCTTACTCAGAGAAGACTGGGGTATTTTTCCTTAAAGATGATTTTTTTTAAAGCAGGATGGCAACGGAAAAGACCAGCGTCATGAGTTAAGCTTTAACAAAACACCATTTCCCCCTACCCGATAACGTCTGGTAGCGTGCCAGAGGACAACTTCTATCACACCACTTGCAGATCAGCTCCATATTAAGTTAAAGTCTTTTTTTTTTTTTTTTGGTTGTTTCTGGCAGGTATTGTACAAGTTGTGTCTAAACCACTCTGTTTCACCCCAGAATAAAGGAAGCTATGCATGTCTTGGCCTGACAGGTGACAGTGCAGCTAATATTGAGGGCAACTTTTTGTTACCATCTGGGGTGCGGAAGGCGTTGCGTGACCCATGACACCCCCGCTTCGGCGACGCCATCCGGCACGCCACTACCTCTGCGAGCCTGAGCACGCTGCTTCCAGCCGCCAGTACCGTAACAGCAAAGGTCACAGCAATAACGGGGATGGGAAAAGTTTAAAATACGTAATTCCAAGATGAAGCCTGGTCCAGTCCTTCCTGCTTGATTATATACTCTGCACAGGAATTGTACACATTTCAGCGACGCTTTATTTAATGTATTTTTCTTCCATGCACTTTCTCTGGCAGTTCCCTCCTCTCTCCAGTCTCCACCCTTTACCGGAAATAAAAATCAATTTAGTCTGCCTATGCCCTTCTCTTGGAGAAAAACAAACATTCACACATGCACTCCTCCTTCCCCGACCTTCTTCCCCGCTGCTTCATACCCAAACACAAAAAAACCCCAGGCATATGGCTTTTCAGATGAACTGGCACTTTAAAATAAGCTCATCCGTGGAGGAAAACTGCTTTCAGGGCTAGAGCAATAGTCCCAGCGAAGTGATGGATATATTCTGCCAGACAGAAGACACATTTGAATGCTTTGTAGAAAAAAAATTGTTTAATCCCAAATGGATACAAGACTCAGGTAACAGAACAATTTGCCAGTCTCAAGAACTGCGGCGTTTGACACGGGAGGTGGCACATCTTGCTTCCCTTCCACCCGACCTTTATATAAAGGTGTGACATCAGTGCTATAAAAAGGTTTAGTTGAATGCATTAATGCCTCCTTTTGAAGGCCACCATAATCTTTTTAAAGTACAGAATAAAATCCAAGAGCAATCAATCTATCAGTAAGTAAATCACAATCTGGAAGTAGATAGTGAAATAAATACTATTGTCACTCTGAAACATCTGGCACTTTAACTGAGATGCCTTTTGCTTTTGCGAACCCTCAGTTTCGCATCTCATTCTGCAAAGAATGAACGCTGGCTGCAAACTTTTAAATAATTATTCCACATTGTGGCTTCTTAATGTTCCCAGAAGCAGGTAGTGCAATTATTCTTGGTGTCAAAATACACAGCTGTGGCAAAAGGCTAAATTAAATTTACTCTTGGTTTCTCCTTGTGATCTTTCTATATGTACAACATTTAGATTTTAAAGTGACTCTGTGTTAATTCTCCTGCAAAAAGAAAATAAGGGGGGGGGGGGGGGAGTATGAGAGGCTCATATGCTAACTCCTATTGTAGGTGAGAACCAAATCTCTACCACCACAGTTCTCCCCGTGCAGCAGCGTTGACAGTACCAGCTGTTATTCCAATAACTGCTGCTGCAATAAAGCCATTTCTTCAAATTAGAGGATGCTTACGCTGCAGAATGGTCCTTTTCTCTTGTACACTAGCATCAGGAAACCTCTGCAGCAGCGATGGATCTGGCCTGGCAATGGTATTGCTGAGTGCTGAAATGACTCCTTCAAAGCTCTAGGGTTACAACCCACTGTCCAAGCCCAGCAGATCATTACTTGCGCGAAGAAGCAGCAAAATACATTAAAGAAATGTATATTAGTAAATACTGGATTTATTAAGCTTTAATTCCTGTTCAAAATAATGCTTAATACTAAATGACACTGAGGAGAGAATCACATCGGAAGTATAAAATAATCCCTGTACCTTTCCCTTCTGTCATCCGGGAGCAAACCAAAACATAGACAATTACAAACACCTTAAGGAGATGGCACCATTTAGCAGAGAATTATGAATACAGAAAACTGCTCTAGCCAGAGTGGAAAGTCACTCTGACTCAGTAGGAGGCTGCAAAATGCACAGAGCTTAAGGTAGGTGGTATCTACCCAGTTGTGACTGCTACAGACCCATGCACCTGCAAGCAATCTCAGAGCTCCAGCGTTCACATTTAGCCCTCCAAGTACATACACCTCACTCTCGGGTCACTTTTTTTTCCCCCTGTCCCTACACATACAGCTCTCAGGGCAGAAGGGAGACCGCTGCACGGCACAGCATCGCTGAGCCTCTCCCCAGCGCTCGCAGGCGAGACATCTCGTGGGCAACCAGGGCTTCCCCAAGCAATTGTGGTAAGAGAGCTCAGGGGTGGCCAGTGCCTGTATCCTGCAAACTTTACCCTTTGCCTGCTGAAAACCAGCAGTGGGACTTGTTACAGACCCTCCCTCAGGTTTTCTCCAACACTGAAAAACCCTTCATCTCATCCCAAACTGAAGTATGTCTGAGTGGAAGAGACTGCGAAGTTGAGCAGCGGAGACAGTTCCAGCACAAGGGCGTTAGTTGTGGGAGCAAATAACAGCACGCACTGCTTCTGCATTTACACGAGTTAGAGCCCAAACTAAATGCAGCATTTCTGCATGCTGGGCCAAATCTGGGCCTCGATTTGCCACAGTAATTATTAGCTGATCATTGTTACCTTCTGCTGTAATCATTATGCCTGCAATATACTGGGAATTTCTGGGTACTTTTATAAACATGCACTGTGTGTTTTTACAGGATACATTACTGGGCTTACAGAGTGAGTGGCTTTTTATTGACATTTTTGGGTTATTTATTCATTTTTTCTTGATGATGCAAGCCATAATTCTATCATTTGGTATTTTATTGACAATATATACAGTGCATTTTTTTCTTTATACGGAACTATTAACCCAAACATACTAGTGGCAGGAAAATCTTAGTGCTAAACACTATTGAATTTAGCATTCTTGAAGTCTGACTCATTGCCAAAGAAATGTGTATTTCAAGCTTAAATGCCAAAAAGGGACAGTTTTGAGGCCAAAGACCCTTTATGACAATAATGTCCTGACACCACAACAGCTCAAGTATCACCGAATGTTAAACAGATGTTACGAGTACACATGTAAATACCATTATATTACAGTATCTGACAAGAAGAAAATTAAACAAGAATCAGTTTAAAAATACAATTTGAAACAACAGCAAAATGTGCTGCCACAGACTCAGAAAGAAACACTAAACAAGAACAAACACAGCTAATACAGGCTAGGAGAGATCACAGACACCAGGGATGGATTTGTCTTTGGTGTGGGGACATGGAGGGGGAGAACCTGCCTTTAGCCACAGCCCAGGACCACAACAAGCCATTTTATTAGCATGCCAGTACTGGCAGAGACACAAAGCTTTCAGGAGGTAAAGTCATCTGCCTCTAATCCCACCAAACACGTACTAAAGTAACCAGCAAATTAGGTGATATTTGCACTGAAGAGATAATTACATTAGTATCCAGTGAGATTATGTAATGAGGGCAAGTTTACTGCCAATTCCTGCACCCAAGCAGAGATTCTTCGGGGCCTTTAAATGTGCGTCCATCTACCAAATGCTGAGCTATGGGAAATCAGAAAGCGGAGCCTGTCCTTCCATTTCACTCTGAGCTTTGCAACTGAGGTTTCCTAAGGGGATTCTGTGTCAAAGTCTGTTCTGGCCACATACCATCTGTGTGGACTACCAGCGAGTTGGTGAGATGGAGAGAGAAGAAGAAGTTATTAGAAAAATGTTTTATCACCGGTCCTTATATATAAAGCATTACTCACATTTAGTCCCCCATAGCTCACAACTTCACCTCCTCAGCAGAGGAAATAACTACTTTGGCATTCCAGCTGTCAGACTCTCCAGAGCAAGAATCCAGCATTTTTTCTAGCACTCCCAAGGCAATACAGATTTGAACATCTCTCCTCGAGTCACTTTTGAAGTGTCTATACATTGTTGTGTAGAGCAAAGGCCTGCCCTGAATAAAAATACCCTAGAAGTGTTGAATATGAGCTAACCTACATGCTTTATAACTAGCAATATACTCAGCCATATAAACTTCCTGAAAGAGTTTTTATCCCCACTGAAAGCAGCATAAAACAGGTGCTCAGGCAGAATCCAGGTGCACTGTAAACTTTTGGCCAAGTACTCTTGCCAGAGCCACATATCACGTCTACGTGCGAGTCAGGAAGAGAACTCGGAGCAGTCCCGCTTTTTGGTCAAAGCAGAAAAAAAGTTGCTGAAACAGCCTTCAAGGGTGCTATCAGTCTACCCAAGACTATCATCCCATCTTGGCTTATTTCCCTGGGAACAGCACTTGTTGCCTTTTTTTTTTTTAGTATTATGGTTCAGACTTGGTTGTCCTCAATCCTCTGTGTGCCTGGTGTTTGAAATTGTTTGGATGCTCTGCAAGGCATACAGCCCGCCAGCCAGAAATACTAAGCACACAGACATAGAAGATAACTGTGTCACATACTGGGCCATAACACACGTCAAACACTTGGATCATATCTGCATAGTTTAGTTTCCCTTCTTTCTCCAGTGGAAAATTCACCCTTTAAGCAGGCCCAAGAAGTTAAACCGTTATTGTGGATTATTTGTTCCATCTTTATTCTGTTTGTCCAGAAAAACACAAGTTGCACTCACTCGTCTTCAGAAGACCTAGGACCACAGGGGAGTCAGTCATGTTGGGGTTTTTTTGCATTACTACAGGGCTGCATACTGCATCCTGTTTCAATAACTGAAAATTCTGTCATTGTTTTTCATATTGGTTGCGTTCATAGGCAAATTCTCTACATAAAAATTATAAAGCTGGTGATGTGCTGCTCTTTTTTTTTTAATAGGTCACTAAATAGTAAAATTAGTCCACAAAAAAGCACCAATATTTCCAAACCTACTCAAAAGCAAGCTCAATCATACAAATGATCTGGTAAACACTTTATTCTTACAATTTCTGTAGAGTGTTAATACACACCATAAAAAGAATACTATGTTCAGCTGGAATTAGTGATGCAAGAATTCCACTTATTCCAGAGAGGTTTGCACAGTCAAATGACATATTGCAGTACCACATGAAAAGATACTGCATAATAGCAGTGTCTTTAATGATGGTGTGGACTTTCTTCCTCTCTTTAGTAACAAAAGACTTGAGCGCCTCCAAGGGCAATGGCAACTCATCATCATTTTGATCTTGAGCAAGCATGCACCTGAAATTTCAGGTAATTCCCTTTCCCTGCTACTTCAGAAACCAAAACAAGGTCTACAGTTTAAAACAATCTTTTTGGGGAAAATATTTCCAATTGCGTGGGCGAAAAATCATGCCAGTGTTCGCTTTGTGTAATTTGCTATACACGAGACCTAAAAGGTATGAAAATTGGGTTTTAACAATAAGAAAGTATATGGCTGACTCCACTACTGCAAGGAAACAAACATCATGAAAACACTGGTACCTTGAGTTCAGAAGCCATTTTTTATCTAGAGCTTAATTTATCTGTCTTCACTTTTTTTAAGTTACCAGTAGCAAACTTCCATTTTAAACAATAAGGGACAAACTTCACAAATCCCTTTTTAGGCCTCTCTGCTTCCTCTTTCTTTTGTGGGCTTTTTTTTTTTAATTATTATTTTCTTTGTGTGCCATGTCTGTCCTTCCCCACCCCCCCTTTTTTAGGTTAAAGTGAGCCCCAACCCTAAACAACGGAACCCTTTCAGCAGCATGACCTGGCCTGCTGGGGGGATGCAGGCCCCAGGCAGACCCTCTGGAAATACAGAAAACTGAGAAGCAGGAGGAAAATGAGGAATACAACTGATATTAGAGAAGGAAATGATAGAGGAAGGGAAGCAAAACCTAATGAAAATGACTCCCTAAATTTAAATTTCAGCCAGGAAAAGGATCTGGGAAAAACAAGTGCTCTCCTTTATGTAAATCCTTGGTTCTGTCACAGGGCAAGGAGCAACCAGAAAAGCGTCCTGCAGAGCTGCCTTCAGCACCTCCTCCCATCTTTTTCAGGAGAGGGCTTTACACAGGGGAAACGCCAAGGTTTCTTCTCAAACCAAGCAGAACTCCAGGCAGTTCAACCCACCTCCCTCAGCTCCCAAGGCAGGCTGCTTTCCCTGCGAGGGCGCGGCAGCCATTTTGTGGCCTCAGCAGTGACTCCAGCTCAGACTCCTTCAAGCGCTTTCCCCAGCCTAGGGCTGGGACGAGACACCCAAAAGAAGAGGAAAAAAAGAGAAATCCGCACACACTCACTCATTGCCATGGAAACAGCCAAGGACCGGGCCCAAGCACAGAGAAAGCCATAACCTGCCATAGCCTCCTGACACTGGGGAGCGTGTGTGGGCAAGGGCACAAATAGGCTCTGCTCCCACCCCAGCAGCTGGACCACAGCTGCTCCTCGTTACTCCTAATTGCTCCTAATTGCTGCCCCCTCTCAGCTCCTCCTGTGGGGGGTGAGGCTGGGGAAGGAAGGGCCATTTGTCAGGGGGCTCTCCAGTGCAAAATGTTTTCTGTGACTGCTCGTGGCAGATGCTGTTTATAAAATATGCCTTGCCTAAAGTCATAATCTTACCTTAAAGCCTTTTGCTCTCCCTGACAAATTTATACTAAACTGGATTGCGGTTAATACAGCTCAGGTTCTCTGTGTTGTTTTACCTTCTTGTCTCTAGGGTCGGTTTAGCCTTCATATTTGCCTTTTCTAATGCAGCCATATAGTGGAAGACATCAACATTTCTTCCACAGTAATCTCCCAAATCTCTTTTCTTCGTCAGTGTGCTGCATGTTTTTTGTTGTTTGATAGGTTTTTTTTCCTTTCAGTTTTGATTCACTGCTCCTAGACTTCATATTTTACATCATGTACACTAAACTTTGTTTTCATTTGCTGGCCCAGACATTTAAGCAATGCTGCTCTCTCCGAAGCAGGTTGTGCAGTTCCTCATTACATAAGGCTGACAGCTAGTAAAACGCCAAACATTAAAATTAAGTTCTTTTTACTGCTTTGGCAAACCTACCTAGATGCATTTTCTGTATGTAAGTAGCTTACCAACAGCCCAGTCTACATTGTAGTTGAGTGAACGACACAGAAACATGCGCTACCTGAAGAGGTGAGGGGAGGCACGAGCAAAGCTGCTCCACCAGCCCACGCTTAAAGCGTCACTTGGTGTAAGCTGACTGCCACATACCGCTCAGTTACATCTGATTCACAGAAGTTGTTCGCTAGAAGTATGTGTGTGCTAGAAAAATGTAGGCCTGCATTTTGGTAAACATGCAAACAAGCAATAACAATAAAGCTCGGCGTGCTAACCGACACAAGGCATGGAGATTGACAGCTTGAATAAGTTTCAGATTCACACTGATACTCTGCTTTCACTCAAAACTCTGCTTCCAAACTGCTCTTTAAAGTGGAATCTCAGTCAGATTTTTTATGACTAGGTTTAAGACAGTCTCTCTCTGTGGTCTCTACCGGCGCTGCTAAGAGTTTGCCAATTACTGCCGGTAATGGTGATAAACTTTTACACTGGTGCCTCTTACTCAGTGATCCATCAAGGAATTATGAAAGTGCTTAACCTGGTACACAGTAAATTAGAAAGCCCTCCTAACTTCAGTGGGCCTCCCTACAATGCATAAAGATAAGCGTGTGTGGGAGTCACCTAAAACCCACATATTACCTGAGAATGGTCCAAAGAAAGGCAACGAGCTATGTAATAACTTACAGTGACTACAGCAAGAGTTCGCATCCAGACTGTTGCTGGACAGTACTTTGAATCCTGGGATAATATCTCTCTGGCTTTAAAAGCCTGCAGTACAAAAAGACACCCGAAATTTAATGTGGCACTTCTGGACTTCGGTGGCCTTTCGGGAGTGCGGCGGGTGTCAGCTTCTGCACTATTTCTGAGGTGTGAGTGTGAAACGTATTCAAGCTGTCACTCTCGATGCCTTGTGTCTGTTGCTTTAACTCTTGGTTTTCACACCGAGTGGGTGACCAAAGGGCTGGAGAGGCAGCTGGCTTTTTCTACCTGCAGGTAACTTTGTGGTGCGGGGGGGAGGGTGCCGGCTTTCCCCCGACACTGCTGGTCTCATATAGCAAAGGAGTCCTCTCACCTCTTTCTTCTCCCGGTTCCTCCTTCCACTGTTGTTCTTGCACATCTTTTACATACTTCAATGGTTTATAGTATCACAGTGCTTTCCTGTTATCAGTATTGTAAAGGGTTCAAATAGTGATGGTCGTCATGTATCCAGACCTGAAAAAAATGTAAATCCGAATATCCATTTTCCTTACCTTCTTACTCTCTTCTAAGATTTGTGAAACTGTGGGCTGCTGTTAGAGTAACAATAACGTTTGTTACAACTGAAAATGAAAAGATTTCTGACGATTGTAGTAGGACCAAACCGTGCTTCCACCTGTAAACCTTACTGTTCCTCACCTACTGAATGTGAGTGGCAGTCTCAGCTAATGACAAAAAACTATCACTAAGACAAAGTCCAATTTTAGGACTTAGGGTCTGTCCTTCTCTTAAATTCACAGTTTCTCACCCACCTCTGTATTCATACAAAAATTCCAACTGCCTGAATGAGCTGAGCTGCTAAAATGATGAGAAGAGACAGAGAGTTGGTCTCTGTATCATCGTGTTGCCATTTTGAAAGTCATTTATGGATTTTGGCAGACAAAACACACAGGGAAAAAGCATAATTGAGGACTGAAGTCTGATGGAGTGTTTTCATTTGGTTCGTTGTGATTCAGAGAGCTTTCCATTCTTGCTCGCTTTCTTCTTTGAAGTGTCAACCCGGTCCAAAATGGGCTCTGGGACTTCAAGGGAACAACCTGATGTGACAATTTCTACATTCAATTAAAAAGATATATTGACATGTGCAATCCTGCTATGTGTGAAAATGTAGATTTAACAGCAAATAAGAAAATGTGCTTTGTGTTGTAGGGGATTCTCTCTCTATCAGCTGCTCGGGAGATTGAAGAGGACTGTGAAAAGCAAGGAGAGAAAGCAAGACAAACAAATGTTTCGCAGTGTTCAAAGTCACAAGCAACTATGATGCCATGTTGAAAGTATTCCAGCCAGAAACCCTTCCCCCGCCTTGTTCTCCCAGCTGCATTTTCTCTTGTGAAGGAGTAGTTTACTCTACAAGTTATCAGAAAAGCAAACAAACAAGGAAGTTTACACAAAAATCAAGGGGAATGGAATGATAGGACAATGACAGAAAACAACAAAAGCAAGGAAACACACAGATAAATGTCAAACGCACCCTCTGGACCCTTCCATTTGTTTTACAACAGCTAATTTAAAAGACTCCTCCTTCCTTACTTTCAGGATGCCTCCTGCTGTGTCAAGGTTTGAAGGCATTCGATACTATTTACTCTTAGTACCTGGTGTGGATTTCACCAGCGCTAATGGATGCATATTACACGTGGGAGAAGACCTTCTTCGCAGAACTGTGGTGGGCAGAGCAGGGTATGTCTGCGGCAGGGAAGCAGGCGTGTTGACCTGCTGCAAAAATCTATGATCCTGTTTTTTAAGACTCAATTTTGCCACGGAATTCCTGCACAGAGCTGGATAATATACTTCATCTTTTTCTGCTTAAGCCTCCCATCTCCGTAACAGCAAGATAATATATTTGCTTGTTCTTTGTGGGCGAGATTTTCAATATCACTGAGAATTAGCTTGAAACGGAGAGTAAAATCTCCCTGGATTTCAGCAGGAGGTTATTTTTTTCTATGCTTTCATTTGTATGCTTGGGTTTTCCCCAACTGTCTGTCTAGATCATAAGTGCTTTGGGTCAGAGACTGTATTCCAGTGTATGTGTTAACCCCAATTCCCACAGCGGGGCTCTGATTTTGGATGGGCGCTCCAAACGCCAATGAGTAACAGTAATTGAGTGGGGAGAGTGGGCTCCCACCTTTCAGCCAGGAACGTGGGTACTTGGTTGGGTTGAATATGAACCAAACTCAGATAAATTCAGCCCTGGATGCTTTTCTTTTGTTTGTTTCAGGCGGGAACCCACATGCAAGCATTGACTAGGCAGATTTCAGATTTTCTCTACTCTTTTCTGAATAATAGTGTGGAAAACGGCAACAGCTTTGGGCATGAAGAAGATTAATGGATTTGGGGTGTTATTTTCAAATTGTTGTGAAGTTTGTCATAACAACACTTCTTTTGTAATTTCTTTGATAGCTCAGGAATATTAGTTTTCTTCTTTAGCGAAAGGTCACGCACCTACGTACCGTCTCTTAAAATCAGTGAATGCATAATGGCTTCTGCTGTTCTAATAGGAATCATTAAACAAATTCATAAATCAATGAAGCACACCGATGCATTACTTTAATTATCATTTCTGTTCAGATGGTTGGTTTATGTAATGTAATTGTTTACTATGTCTGAGTATTACACTAGAGAAGCTCGGCTGGATCTTCATTTCAAAATCTATTCTAATATCTTAAGCTTTTTTATGAAATTAACAAACAATAGTCTGCGGAGTAGACTGAAGAAATTCAGTTAAAGGAAAAATACATCCCCCCTCCTCTCCCCTTTTGGCCTTTTTTATGAGATAATTTTAAACATTCCTGTCATTCTGTGTGTTTTCTTAGAGATGAATGCTCTCCTCAGATTTGTCAGTGGAACCTCCATAGCAGTTTTTAGGCATTACAAAGCATTTTTGTCGTTACGTAGGCAGAATTTATGAGTCACACTGTTGGCTTTAACAGTACCCTGCTTAAGGTATTAGACATGACCAAACAGAAATTGATAGACATTAATAGCATGAGGAGCGCTGACATTTTCCTTTGAAATTCAAGGAATAATGGGTTAAGATGAAATATTATAAAATTCGTTTTCTTGAAATAATATTTTTCCTAGCAGAGTGGTACAGAATAGCTAAGTGTTTAACAATCGTGATTTATGCTTCTTGCGAAATCAAGGGCTTGTCTCAGAAATAATGAGATTAAAACCCCTTCAACAACGATAATTTATATTCTTATTTATTTCTTGTGGTTTTAGCTTTTGGGGTTCGTGTTTTCGCTGAGAAATGAAACTCCCATAATCTGATAACCTTAGGCACAGGGGGTTTTCGGAATAAAATAAAACTAAGAATATCATAAAGTCCCTGTGATGGGATTTACAAGAGCCCAATGGCCTGGATGAAGTTAACTCAAGCAGCAAATTAGGGCCCTGCTCAGGGTATTGAACAGCAGGAAGCGAGGATATTCCTCAGCCAAACAGACTTGGAGAGATCTGAGTCGAAGACCAGGATTTCAGGGGAGCGTAAAGGGGAACTCTGGGCTGGAAGAGGGAGAGTGAGAAAGGCTCTGCCTGTACAGTGTGGAAAAAGGACTGCATTACACAAACAGATCGCTTGGCTGAGAATGAGCTTTGCGTTTATCCCTGAAGACAGTATCAGCACAAGTCTCCTGTATCCCTGTAGTCTCTCAAATTGGCTACAGTAGGACATTCGTGATTTACAGGCCTTCAAAACTGAATGAATTGCAGAGAATCTGTGATTAGAGAGTCTGTGATTCTTTTTCTCAACACGTATCTTATGACCTATATATTCCTCTCATGTCCAGGCATGAGAATGCATATTTCTGTCCCAGGCTTTTTTGAATAAAGAGTAAAAGGTCTTTCGTTTGTTTGTATTACATACGAGATGTTTAAATGAGATATGCTATCGAAGTTTCTCATTAATGTTAGCATGAGCTACATGGACATATCAGATGCTGGTCCCCTGAAGTGCGTATCTCCCAATATGCTATACAATCCATCATGGGATCTGAAGCTAATAAGTGGGTAATAGGACCATCCTATGAGCTTTGCTTATTTACAACTGTTATTAAAGTAATTCAAAAGCAAGACTGAGGACGAGAAGAATGCATTAAACCATATTGCTTTATGAATGAGAAAAGGCCGCCGTCCGAGATGACCAGAACAATAAAATGTCATGTTTAATTCACCTCAGGGTTAGCTCTACCAAAGTCAGTGGAGTTTCATCACAAATTACGATGGCTTATTGTGTGGAAATCTTGTGGACCTTGCAGCTTCAGGTATAGTATATATAAATACTATAGTATTTAAAGAGTCAGATTGTAAAATCATACGTGATGTTTCAGAAAGTGGCCACAGAAGATCATCAGCGAAATTTTTAGAAAAAGGAAATTGTTAAGCTATTACAACTAGTGTGCCCAGATATCCCCGGTGTAATCTGCAAGTTAAATTATTTATGGTTTCTATACCCTTTGTATAGTGTGACATTTCAAAGAAAGATTTTATTTTGTTAAAAAGCCCTTCAATAATAATTCAGCGATGTTAGCAACGAGTTTTTCCCAGCATCTTAAAAAGTTCCACTGTTCCACATATGTGATGTTTTCTCCTACTAGTAGCATGTTGCTTCATAGACTGGATTCTTCTGTTGTATAGGCTCGAAATCTCAAGGTTGTCTCTAAAGGCTAGAATCCGCCTTAAGGAACAACCATGAGCACAAGCTGGTGCGTAAGCTGTCCCTCTTGAACCTCAGCAGGTCTCACGATTTAGCAGTCTGTTGAATTCTCTATTTTGTGTCCTTGCTGGACTATTACTATTGTGCTGGTCTGTATCAGAAACTAGCTGAGGTGCCCAAAATGTCATAGCAGGAAAGCAGAAACCTGTCGTTCTGCCATACTAACAGGCTTCTGCTCCAAGGTGTGAATGACTGGTACAATACAATTTCTTTGCCTACTTGAAACTTTTGCGGCAGTGTAAAGGAGTTCTTACCATTTTGACTCATTTGTGGAAATCTGTAATCAAAATCACAATCAGCTGCTGCGGTGCTCCATAAAATCTTATTTCAAAAACCTGTTAGCATTAATTGCATTTTGTGAGCATTATGAAAGGGATCTTTTCAGCAGATACCAGATTCTATGTGTCAGGGTACTTGGGACCAAAATAAAAGCACGTACCACTTGAGCTCTAACGCTTCAGAAAGGGAAAAGGAGTTGTTTGTAGATTTAATTATGCCTGGTTTTGCTGGGCATTATTCTAAATTACTGTTCCACAGCAACTTTCCCTGCGAAGTATCTGGATACATTTGGGCCTCCAGAAAAACACCTGGCATCAATCCAGCTGTCTTTTGTCTTGGTTTAATATCGGATGGCATGTCTCTCAGCAACAGCGCAGACCTCCTTGCCATTTCTTGTAGGGACAACCTCCGTGAGTGTCTTTGGGAGGGCTATGTGCATAAGACAGAGGGATTTCAGATTTCTTAGTGAAACACGCAGCAAAAGCCATCTTATGAAAGACTGTGTTATGAAACAAATGAGAACAAAAGTTGTACAAATAGGAGAGAAAATTCTCGGTATTGCAAAGTGACTTTTTTGGTTATAAATCATTTACTGACATCAAATGTCAACAGAATCCATTCATAGAGCCAACTTAGAAAGATACGAAATGCTTAGGAGTTGAAAGGAGTTGAAAATTCATTGCAAATAGCATGAACACATTTATTCATATCATTTGACTGTCTTCAAATTAAACAGTTCACTGTTTATCCTTGATCTTTATGCCAGTTTCATTAGCAGAGATGGGTCTGGCTACACAAAAAATGTGACCTTGTATCATAAATTATGTACCTGGCTTCATGTGCAGCAGTTGCAAGTTTTTTTCGAGGGGATGGGCTGTTGCTGGTGTTGCTGGTGTGTTTGATGGGGTTT
Organism: Leptosomus discolor; assembly: GCF_034619465.1. Classification (NCBI taxonomy): domain Eukaryota; kingdom Metazoa; phylum Chordata; class Aves; order Leptosomiformes; family Leptosomidae; genus Leptosomus; species Leptosomus discolor. The sequence continues at coordinate 84,280,393 of NC_141393.1, forward strand.
TTTTGGTGGTTTTTTTCTTTTTTTTTTTTTTTAATACGATCATTTATTGAGCATTATGAATGTGCTCAGCCCTGTACTTTACGCTGGTGAAGGCTGCCCCATGGGACTTCTGTTCTTGGATAGTGCAGTTCAGGCACACAGAAGTTAGCCTGCTGATTTACCGTGTCAGAACAGATTTCCCCTCTTCCTTTGCCCTGTCAGACTGTAGTTCTTTGTTATCTGGTAGAGGCAGCTTCCCTCCTCGATGAACCACTCAGCAGCACCGCCATCCTCTGCCATGCTTCCCCACCTTCCTGTAGAGTCTAACACCAAACCAAAGTGGGGAGACAAGTACATTATCCGTCTAATAATTATGGTTCCATCTAAATAAACAGCCACGATGCTGGAGAAGAAAATGAGATCCTTGGGGAGTGCCTGACTGAAGGAACGGTGAGGCCTGCACGGCGCTCGTGCTCACATCGCAGCCGAGGACCTGTGTTTGGGGGAGTTTTCTTCTCACTGTTTTCAAAACAGGTCCATGCCTTAAGGGCAAAGCCTGCTCTCCAGATGGAAAGCCGTGAGGTAACGGGGCTTCAGCTACAGACCAAACAGCCAAATGTCTTCACCAAAGCTACCCTGATTTATTTATTTTTACAAGGTTTTGATTAATTTTGTTCGAGCGGAATGGCTGCTATTTCTGCCTTCGCTCAGTTTGAGCATGTTTTAGTAGAGGATTAGTCTCCCCAGGCAGGTGCAAGGGAAGTGCTTACAGGGTACGACAGTGAAAGGAACCGGCCGGTGGGGAAGAAACCTCAATGTGTTGTGCTATAATGAGCCCATTTAAACAGAAGTGAATGTTTGACATTTACATTTCCCCGTCTCCTGTACAAGGCCAGAACAATGTTCTGAAAATATTAAAGTGGTGGAAAATATTTTCCTTAAGAAAAAAAAAAAAAAAAAAGAATCCCTCTACTTTTATTAAGCCTCCGGCCCTGACAGCTTGTCATGGGAAAAACTGGGTGCCCTCCGTCCCGAGGGACAGCTCCGTTCTCAGTTGTGCCGCAGATCAGCTGTGGTGCCACTTCAGAGAAAAGACACCTGCTCCTTTCTCAGCCAGCGGTGAGACAACCAGCAGGGTTTAAAAATTAACAAAAAATTAAAAGGAAGGAAAAAAAATGAAAGTAAAATTGATGAAAATTAGAGACTGGGGATAGGAGAATTACAAGAGAGAGGAAAAATTAATAAAGCCTATGTTATTTACTCTAACTTTCTAAAGCCATGACTAATGCATAATTTAAATATGTTTAATTAATTAATCCAGTAAATGGATACCTAGCAATTTCAAGGAGCTAGCAAATAAGCCAAAATAGATTACATTATCAGAATAGGCAGAGAGCATGCCCAATATTATCTGAGCTAATTTGTCTGTTAAATAACACATCATTGTTCCACTTCAAATTCCTCCTTAAAACCTCTTTGCTCGGTTGCACCTGTGAATGGTGAGGCTTACGGTTTGCAAAGAATAGCGCTTATTATGTTGGCGAATTTTGTCTCATTGTCTTCTGTTTTCTACTATTTGTACTGTCTTGCACTTGCACACAGCACAGGCATTTTTCCAATCTGTTTAGGAGGAGTTTAGCACAGTGGGCTTCTAGTAAGAACAAGGGCTTGCAGACAGCACACTAATACTGCTAATAAATTAATAACAAGAATGGCACTGAGTGGTTCATACTTTGGTTTAGTTCTTCAAAGTCACAGTCATAATTAAAGAGACATTTTCTAGTTAGATTTCTAAGAAAAGTAAAGCGTAAGAGAGACTTTTTGTCTTTATGATAAATACGATCTGTAATAGTTTTCATATTGAACATTTTTAAGGAAATGGATGAATACATAAAAAAGAAAGAACAACAATGAAAATGGAGGGGTTGATATCTCTGTGAACAAAACTATTAAGACGGAACAGAAGCTGGTCTGGGTGTCTGCCAAAACTCATATCCAATACCGATCCCTTTAGGCTCAGCTGAACTTGATGGTGAGAGACGGGGCAAAAAAAAGAAGGGATTCAGCTCTAGCAATACAGTTTTGTGGCAGCAGAAGAGATGTAGGCACTTGTTCAGGAACAGGTTGTGTCACGGTGAGAACTGTAGTTAATGAGAGTGAGAGTGCGGAAGTCTGCCTGAGGATGCTCCTCATCCTGCCTGTGAACTGAGGTACAATAAATGAATAATAAAATGACCAAAGAAATTTTTACATCCAAAACCAGTGGAAGGTAGGAAAGCAGTGAAGACTTCCCAAAGAAATCTGATCCCATCTGCCTCTCTCACAGAAAGATTAAGATGAAATCAGAAATGATTTTGATCCTTCTATAAAGTCTTAAACCTTCTTAATGTAACCCAGAACCAATCTTGGCTTCAATTCAAAAGGCCAATGTGTATTTTTCAATTGCTGACATCTGAATACCTCATTAGTATGTTGAAATTGTCACTCAAATGGCTGTTTTATTTGCCTAAGTGCTGATTTAATAGACCGAATGCAAGATTTGGCAGTATTGTTAAGGCGCCCATGTTTGAAAATTGAGTGCTGACTTTGAATTATATGTGACTGTATTTGTGCCGCTGCTCAGTGAAAACAAGCCTTCTGTCTATCCATCACGGCAATTCTCACATCAGAACGTGAGGTGCTGCGCACGATCAACCTGTCGGATGCTACGCTGCACGTAGGTTTTGTCTTGGGATTTTGTTTCGTGGGTCGGGGTTTTTTTTTTGATAACTCATTTTACAGGAAAGCACCACACGTTGTTTCGGTTTTAACTGTTCCTTTATAATTAAGGCTTCAGTCCCTGAGTGCAATAGCTGATGTGAGTTTGAAGGAAAAAGGCCAGAGAACAGCCCTGTAGTTAGCAGAAGTAGTGAGACCAGAAGCTTAGAAGGTCCAGAAAGGACGAACAAAGGAAGGGGAGTTCAGAGTACCCTGAGTGGCACGCTGGCTGATGACAAGCGGATGATGACTAATGAAAAGCTGTTAGATAGCTGTCTGCCTTTGGATCCACGTTCTAGATAGACGAAACTATTTAAAAGGCAGATTTTGAGGTGAAAATCTCTCTTTCAAAAACTGAACGTGGAACTGACCAGTCTGGGATTTTTGGCTAGGCTGAGTCAGTAAACATTGAAAGATGTGCTGCAAATTGAAAAAAAAAACCCCACACCACACAAACAACAAAACCCTCAAGACCTCTTCTGCTCTAAGAAGCCCGTCTGACATTACTAGGTGACTTTGTTTGAAAATACAGATGAATTTGAATGTGCAATGTCCCTTTAAAGTGAAAGTTAACTCATTTGGTTAATAAATGGTTTATCCATGTCAGAGTTTTGTAGTAGTGTGGAACAGAAGGAGCCTCCTTCTCTATAGCTTTTCTACTATTATTAACTGCAAGCACACATAAAAGGTGCTACGTTTGCAAAGTGTTATTATTCAGACCTATCAATGCTAAAATTCCTTTTTAGCTAATCTGCCCTCGCAGCTTGAAACACACTGGCGGTTCTTGAAGTACTGGTGTTTCATCCAGACGAGCTCTGGCGTAATTCCAACAACGATTCTGACCCTTAAAAGGCCTGTGACTTCTGTTAAGGCCAGTCAATCACACTGAAACGGGACAGGTCGGTGGTGTGGGCAAATACCACGGAAAGGCTGTGACGCTGCCCTCGCACCCGTGTAAACTTACCCCTCTGAAAAGTCTTGGATCAGGTCTGCAGGGCACTGTCACTACTTTTGTAAGAAACAAAGAAAGGTGTGGGTCGTTACTGCATAAGGATGCACAATGCGAAAGTGCTTTCGAAAAGTCAACGTGTGTTTGTCCACGTGAGCCACAATCGCAGTGGGATGAAACAGGTATTTGGGTGTCCAAACATGTGCATGCAAAATCAGAAGGGTTTGCTGAAAACAGACGTGTTCTTCAATGAGACTTTTTTATTTTTTAAATGGATAGTGCCTGTTCCGTGCAAACCCTTTTGCATTTTTACGGTTAACAAATGTCAATAAATCCATGGCATGTAAAAGGGCACTGCTACTATGGCAGTTATTGGGATTCTATACTTTGTCAAATATATGTACCTCTTAATTCAATAATCTTTAAAAGCAATACTCATTGTGGTTTCCAGTATGACACCTGACCTTTTGTTAATGTCAGGTACCATTTCACTTCAGCATGGAAAATTATTGTATTTCTATAAATGTAATCATTATTCTTGGAAAAAATGTATTAACTAAATAGAACAGGGAACTGATCAGCTAATCAATTATTTCACATGACAGTGATGTTATGTATTATTGTTGACATTTCTGTGCGTACACTAAACAGCCCCACGGTATAAAAGAAAACAGCAACTGGAAGTCAAAATTCTGCCTGGAATACTGGCCTGTTAGCTGAGAGGAGACAAAAAAACAAAATTCTGTTGTGCTGATTGGCAAGAAGAATGTAGCATTAAGTTGTTTTTCCAGCCAAGCTAGATAAAAATCTCTGGCAGCGGTTGTACAATATGTGGTTTGGAACTTTTCTTAAAGGTAGCTAAGTTAAGTACAATTTACAAAATACCTATTTAGTTGTGATAGATATCTCCAGTTCTGCCTTAAAAGCAAGCAAGCAGCAGGGGAGATAAAGAATTCAGTTCCACATCATTAGGAGATACAGAATTTTTTTTTGCTGCCCTAAGCAAATATACTTACCGCTGAATGAAACGTATCAGTTAGGCTTGAATCTGTTGCTTGACCGGTGCATTCACGTACGTTATCTACCAAAATATGCTTTTCTTTTAATGTTGACAGGATAAATCTCATTGATTCATGTGGGCATTTGTGTTAGAGGGAGACTGTGGGTTAAAAAAGGACTCTGAAAATATGTGTATTTTTTACTTATCTCTATATATGTAAATATAGGAAGAGATGCATTCCTGCTGAGCAGCTGGTTTGTGCTGAACAATCCTTTCTGGTGGGATAGACCAAGGCAGAATTTTTCACTGTGGAAGAACAGCAATGCATCTTCATTTGGTTTGTGATGTGCCTCCAATGGTGCTGCATGGGCCAGAAAATGAGTCTTTAAATAGCCGCCTTCTTCACCTTCCATACTTGGCATTGACATTGTTTCCTTTACGAGGTAAAGTGTAGAAAGATACAACACAGCCTTAGCGTGGCTTAGCAAGAGAGTAGTGCCAGATTTAGACTTTGTTTATGACACAGTTCTTCTATGAATATGCAAGCAAAAATCAAAAGACTCTCCAGCTTGCAAAAAAGAATTCATTATGAAACCCCACAACAAACTTAATGAGAACTTGAACAATTCCTGATTCAAACACTATATTAGAGGGCAAAAGAGTAGCAGAGATGAATCATTTGCCTTAGTAATGTAGGAAATAATGGAGGCATGAGCTGCATTCATGAGTATGGAGAACATGAGATTAATTCGGAATATTTATGTGGACATTTTAGGTTCCCAGCTTTCTGCATGTTATTTATAAGGAGAAAAGTGGTTTAAAAGCTGGGAGTCAGAATATGGCTATTTGAAAGGGCCTTTCACCTCCAGAAGTCTCTTTGCTAAAGATGATAGAAGTCTCGACCACCTAGACAGTAATTTTTAAAAATGAACCACCGTCCAGAGAAGAGAGAATTTGCCAGAGACAGCATTTTACTACTGCTGTTACAGGCTGCTAAATTTGGCCTGGACATTTTGCCCCTAGACATCCAGTAATTGAAATGACCAATAGAGGCTATGGCCATAGCTTTGAAAAAAGCTGTGTTACCTACTTGTAATTCATTGCTGGTTGCTTAGCTTCCTTTAAAAGTCAACTCCTCATTTACAGTTGATATAAGTCTTTCTGTAAAGGCTGGAGAAAAGGTAATGTGACTTATGAACCTGCTTTTCAGGACACAGACAAAAGTCTTCTTCAAGATCTCATTGAATTGGTTGGTGCTGTTTTCCATCACGGGAAGCTACTACCCCAGAGCTCTGTCAGAGGAAGGAGGTCATGTGAGTGCTTTTCAATCCATTTCAGACAAAATGAGCTGGGTTAGCTCATGCTCACCTTCAACAATCCATTAAGCTTTCCCAGCTCATTTTGCCTGCAACGCAAAGGAATGTGTACACAAACTCCTCCACAAGCAGAGACGGGAGGATGGCAATTCTGGCAGAGGAAGGCGGCAGACCGGTGGGGGAAGAACTGCTTCCCGTTGCTTGCTCGAGAACGCTTTTCCATGAGCTCTAAGTCAAAGCAGACAGAGCTACTGTCTGTTATGCAAGGCAAGTGAAAATCTGTCCCGTGAGGCTACTTGAGACGATTTTGTAAAGACTGGCACTCAGTGGAGAATCTTTTGCAAAAATCAACAGTTCACTGACAACCGTTTTAAAGAAGAGTTGATCGCAGGAAAGCTGTTCACTTTTAAAAGAAAAAGTGAACGTTCAATACAAATCTTACTTTGTATTAAACCTGGAAATCTACCAGATTTGCTGACAGATATCTTTGGAAGTAAATGCCTTTGAAAAAACCTAGGTGTTTAATTACAATAAATTAATTAATATAAATAAATTACAAATGGATTCACTGGAAAATTCAACAAAATCTCTGACGTTCTTTAGAAAAATGGATGGGAATACTGGACAACTATGGGTCTATCCACTGAACACTTTGAAAGGCTGAAAGACAGCAGGGAATAAGAAAAATGCAGAGCGCTCTGGATAAATGAAGACAAAGAGCCCTGTATGTCCTTGACCACAGCCAAACCAACCAAAGGTGTTTGACGGTACAAGAGAGGCTTCAGAGTCTTTGGACAGAACCATATACAAGCATTTCATTTCAAAATCAGGTTGAAAAACATCTGTTATTTCATGAGAATCTTAAATGTACCGTTCTGCCCAATAGGCCACCAAAGCCCGTATGTAACCTTGAACAGATGAATCGTTCCATACCCTCACAGCCCAAGTAAATTAAGTGCTTTAGCCTTGGGATTTCAGGGCTTATAAGCCCAGTTATGGAAACTCCTCAGGCCCAGACATAGTATTTGGTGGCACACGTAGTTCTGCTTCCAACGTAAGAGCTGGTGTGTGCGGAGCCAGGTCCTTAGCCAGACGTAACAGCGGGGAACAGTAAACCTGGTGGTAGCGTGTGGGGGGCACTAATTTTAAGGTATAGTAATACGTTCTACACAAGGATCTTGCACATGTCATCTTCCCTTTTCAATTGCAAATTTATCTCTTTTAATGTGAGAGAATGAAGTATGGAAAGAGATAAGGAAGGGAATATGACACTGGAAGCCTAACTGGTTTAGCTTAAAATGCAGCAGCGCCTACTGCTTTGTTGAAGGAATGTAACCTGCTGGTGACAGCAATCATGACTTGACAGAGGATCAATCACGAGAGTTACAAGTGCTTTGCCCTTTTCCTGATATGTGACAGTTTTGGAAAACAGCATCCTAGATAATCCCTTGTGGAACAACTTTTTGGATTATCTCCAGTGACCCTAGTTTTCCTACACAAACATAAATGTGCTTCGTATTATTAGCCCCAGTTAGGGTAGTAGCCTCGGTAACAATGAGATGCAGAATAACTGAAGGAGCTTTATTGTGCTTGGCAGTTACAAAAGGCACCTTGAACAAACAGAATAAAACAACAGCAAAAAAATGTTTAAAGCTAACTGCAGCTGCACCGTGCAGCTCTGGTGGGGACAGTTTTACTGACTGTGAGGAGTTTGATTCACTCCTTGCATTTCTTCTGGTTTCAGCCAGTACAACTTTAATGAAATAGCCAGTTTAGTTTCCTTCCAAAATTCACACTTGCTTTAGTTTGAAATTGGAATATCACAGCAATGAGCCAGTATCCTTTTATTTGGCCGGCGTTCATCCTGTAACTACATAAAAGTGGCTCCCGCATTAGCAAAATCTTCCATGCCCGGTGACTAGAAGAAGATTTGAAAGATTAGGACACACAAAGTTTTGAAAGGGTTTGCCAAGTTTGACATTTGTACCTGTGAAACTAGCAAAGGACAAACTTTAGCCCTTCATGTTATTTTATCCTGGCAGCATTTTGGTATGTCCTGGTTTGATTTTGCATCAACTCCTGACTCCTTAACAGTTTTAAATATGGTTGGGACTTACCGCTGGGGTCAGTGAACAGTGTTAGCTAAACATCCAGAGTGTGATATTTGATTACGGTTAAGCTTTTCCAAAAGCCAAGAGGAATCCATGAGGAAAAGACTAGAGATGGAATTTTTAAAGACTTTGTATGGCTACAGATTCGTACGGCTTATTAACATATATTTTAAGGATATTGATTCCAAAGAAGAAATGCACCCACAAAGAGAGACCCGGGATAAAGGCTAATGTGTAAATTGCTTTAAAAACTGTAGTTACTGTAATTACACGGAGCATTTTACAAGCAACTAGGGACCGCTTTGGATAGACGACTGAAATTTAATCAGTATCTGGCACAGATTGCCTTTCTTTCACACCTCACATTTCTGAAGTACTATTCTAAGGAAACCTGCTAGAATTGTGAGCCTTTATTATCACATTTGATCTCTCTACGCAGTTTCCAAAAGAGTGCCTTTCCCAGATCTCGCAGAAGATACGGGTCTGGGTCCTTTTTTTCACAGGAGCATGTGTCTTTCTTTTCATTTTGGGGCAAACTTGGTTCAGCTGTGCAGGCTCAGGTTTGTAATCGCATGGAACATTATGTATGAAATGCAAAAAATGTTGGTTTGTTAACGCCACCACCTGAGACTACAAGATAAAGGAAGCAAACACAGGCCTTTGTACTCAGAGGGCATAAACACTTGTGCTAAACCTTTCACAAAATACAACTTATTTCTTCTACAGGCTTTATTTTGTTATTTGTATTAGCTGTCAAGAAACTGTCAGTTAAGAAAAGGGAGCCCCAAATGATCTATGCCTTTTAAAGCAAGAAGGAAACAGAAAATAATTAGATATGGTAAATGTGAAAATTGATCTATCTGAAGAGTGTGCAGTTTACAAGCAAGAAATCAATCACTTTACACCAAACAGATTAAAATCTTGTATCATTATTTTTAATGGTTCAAAGTGTAAAGGTCTGAAAGTCTAAATAGAATTCCTGATGATTACTTTTATTAAAATCCCAAGTATTGGAAGATATACAATGGCTGTCTAGATTAATTACTATATTATCTGCTTTGCAGAAAAATTATATCCTTGACTTGCTGCTTGTTGCTAAAATCCTCATTACTATGCCTAATGTACTCTGTCCCTGGAGTAAATTAAAGCATTTCCTTCTTTTGTACTGTAGTTTCCTTAAAGTTGGATTCTAAGACATACTGGGACTGTGCTGTGACATCTGAGTTCTGGAGATCAATTTATAGCTGTTAACGGTCATGAAGAATTGCCCATTAAAACAGTTACTATTTGACAAATAACAACATTTGTGTTTAGCCTGGATATTTATCAAGCAGACAGAGCACTTATTCCTGATGCCTGAATGAAGGTCTGAATGAACAAACTTATTAATCAGTTAGTGCCCGGTTTTAAACCCCCTGTGTTATCTAAAAAACCCCAGAACAACCTGCACTTTTACATATATTAAAATAAAATTGCACTCCTGGTTGGACAGCGCTGGGAGGTGCCTGTGTCACGGTGCCATAGCCGTGGGCCACACCACCAACAAACAGCTCTGATGGATAAAAACCCAAAATTTTCTTTTTCTTGAGAAATGCTTACATACTGTTTTGATCTCAGAGTGGGGATCTGATGGATTATACATATGCATATTTCATTTAGGCGTACAAAAACTCAAGCAGATCATGATTGCATTTCCTCAGATGATACAGCAACCGTGCTGTTACTGAAGTCGATGGGAACACGGCTACTGACCTCATTAGCTTTCCAGAGGCTGGGGACTCTGGTTCACAGAACACTTCAATATTTAAAAAGTTCTAAACTAAAAATGATCCTCGAACTGTTTCTTAATTATTTGTAAGCGAAAGCTATTTTTTTTTTTTGAGCAAAACATTTTGACAAGATGAAAACGCTTCATTTTAGTTTTGTGTTGTATAAGATTGTGGTATCGAAAACGTGTGAACAAATGTAATTTCTATCTAAAGGTTTGTTCTGAAAACACCAGTATGTTACCAGTTTCTCTCCTGGTTTTGTTTCCAAAGAAAACACCGGTTAAATTTGACACCATTTTGTGGAATTTATCAGCTCTGCCGGAACTGCATTCTATGAAAGAAGATGGTTTCATCAAAGCTGTTCCAAGCAGCTTAGTTATTGAATCCCCAGGGAGAAAAGCAAGCTTTACATAGGTCCCAGTGACAAAGGGTCTACTGTTTGCTAGTAAGGGATCAGCATAACTAAAATAAAGAGGTATGGATAAGGAAAAAGTTTCTAAGGAAAGCTTTGTGGTTCATCATCCTACTTAATTTCTCTGAGGATTACCTAAGAGTTGTTAAATGTTGTGGATTTCTGTTCAAATTAAACACAGTGTGTGACTATTTAATTTCTGTTTACTGTTTAAACTACTACAGGTAGGCATATATTTTAGCAGCAAATTACGAATTTGGCGCCTGTATTACATTGTACGCGTTCTGCGTGCGGTATCAGCTCTGCTTCTTAAGGGTAGGTTCAAAATCTGAGGAATTTATTTCAAAAAAAGGAATAAGTTAGTAATAGGAATACCATTTTCTTCCATGAATAATTATATTCTGTGTTTATAAAGCATTTCTCTTTCAAAGTTATATATAAATATTAACCAAACAATCATCACAACATCCTTGTCTGCCAGGTTTTCCACATAAAGAAATGGGAAGAAAAAAAAAAAAAAGAGAGATATAAAATACAGTGCCCAGCGCTTTACTCCTGTAACTGGGGTTTCAAGCTACTAAAGTAATGCAAATAACAATAATGGTACGGGAGAAACCTTTCAAGTTTGAGTGTCTAACTGGCTTGATTTTCATAGGTTTAGACTTCTGAGCGCTCACAACTCCCTTTGAAGTCGATTGAAAATGTGAGTGTCAGCACACATTAAAATCAGACCACTAATTTAGATGCTTAAACATGAAATTTGAATTCACAACTTTAAGTTTGGAAAAATTCACCTGGGTGACTTTTCCAAAGGCACCTTACAAACCGGCGTCAGAACTAGGAGATTCTTGGTTTCCAACGCCTTGTCTGCACAGAGATTCCAGCACAGATGCTATGGGCTAACCAAATCCCGTGTGAAACCATAGATCTGTGCAGCTAAAGTAAGCTGGTGTGGGCAGGGACCATTGCACGCTTACCCAGTCCAAAGATTAGTGTGAGATACTGCAAGAACAAGAGAAATGACCCTTCCTTCCAGAGCAGCCTAGCTGCCAAAATAGCTGATATGACACTGCTGCAGGGAGAGGACTCTGAAGAAGTCTGGTCGTTTTACATAAACTCCTCCTCTCACCTGTTTGTGTTGCCTCCTACCACGTCACAGAGAAAGCCTTCACAAAGCTGACTCACAAAACTCCTATGGTTCAGCTTTCTTTACACTTCTTCGAAGAACCCAACATACTTGTCGTGCATATTTCATGGTATTTGGGCTAGTTCCGGCTTGGTCCTGTGGTCTGAATGCCCACAACTGGTCAAATCCCATCAGAGGCACTCCTGAAACGTGTCCTCTAGGTTAGTGATATCCAGAAGGAACGAGGCTACTTTTGGGTGTGGGCCAAAACTCAGTGCTTTGGGAGGACGAGGAGATTTGCTTCAAGAGCACGCTCCTAATTTACGTGCACCCCTCCACGCATTGCCATGCCGGTTCTGTAGCTTGGTGCTTCCAAGGCCGGCACACATCAGGAGCTTGCCTACAGCGGAGCTCTGCAAGGTGGGCACCAGTCAAACAACTCAGTCCTATAAACCCGTGAAACAGAGGAGAGGTAGAAGCTGGGAGCGACAGCAAGCTGAGCCGGGTTATTACAAAAAGTTGTTTGATCCTTTCAACGACCAGGACAGATCCTACCATCTCACCTGCTAAAGGCCCATCTCAAAGTCCTGCTCACACCCAACTGACCCTGAAAGGATGAAATAACGGACTCATGCTATAGCTGTACTAAAATGGCATAAAATCCAAACAATATTATAAACAAGGAAAGTTTACCGTGGTTGAGTGTATTTTCTTTCCATTACATTTTGGGAGAGAGTGAGGCGTATGAACATCAGAAAAGAGTCAGCTTAAATTGTGATGCTTGCAGCTTTAATTATGAGCAACCCCAAGTCTCTCTGTTTACAGAAGAGAGATTACCTACACGTTATTTGAAAACCATTGGGTGTAAGTTTATAGTGGCAACAGGCAAGTCTAATTTTCTTTCATAGTTAGGATTTAATAGGTACAGAATGCTGCCCAAGGGAAAAAAAATGAACAAGTAGAAACTTGATATTTATTCTACACAGACGTGAAGAAAGCTTAAAGAAATACACAATGTCTGAAACATTGACATGTATAACTATTTTAATTGTAATGTTGCTTTTCTAATAGACTTTTCTGCTATGGCACAGGTTGAAATATTTACAACGGTTTCCAGCCAAAAAAAAAACCACCCACCCCAAAACCAACCCCCAAACCCACAAAACGATCTCTTTGGAAAAGCTTATGGTGGAATCATAAAAACTGCACCAAGTTTGTACAGTCTGAAGTTAAGAATATTACCATTTTGTATAAATAATGCTGTCTTTCCTAGGCCAGATTATTTTGTAACCGTGGACTCCTTCCACTTCTGATATTTCTCATCTATCCTGGAGAATATTACTGAAGAATCCTCAGATGTTTTCAAGTGCAGAGATCCAGACCCTTGCCATTTTGACTGCAGTCGGTGACCAGGAATATGTTCCAAGGAACAGGGCAGTGGTGGAAATCCTAAAATCTCCTGAGCCGTGTCTGCAGGAACAGAAACATTCCTGCAATATAAGCACTGTTCCTATTTTTCCTTTTTTTTGCAGATGGAAGTGGAGGCACAGGCAATTCAGGTGGTGTACCCAAGAACGTGTGGAAAGTTTGTGGCAGCACCCATATGTGGAGCGCAAGTTTATCCTTGCTCTTTGTTCACTCTCGCTTGCATCTGGGTCTCCTGAGCCTAGACCTTGATAGCCTGACTCATCACAGGTTCTTTAATATGCTTAAGCTAAAGCCTATATGAAAAGGACAGGCCATTATTTTAAATTAACTTATCCATTTTTACAGTGGATAATTTTCATTTCATCGATACTTATATTCACAGCAAGTGTATTTGGTGCCTCAGTTCCTTTTTTTAACACAAGAATTGTCATTTGTGTTGCATTTTAAGCCAAATTAAATTATAAAAATACTCAGTTGTGTAACTATCAACAGCGCAGTATTTCTTCTTATTACGGAGACAAACAAGGAGCACATTGGAAAAAAAAATCTGAATCTCATTTCTGATCCTAATGAAGCAAGTAACCCATTATACCAAGGTTAATTTGTTGACTCATGATTTCCACTTATCCAATGATATACTGAATCATATGAACAAACCTCTACATCTAATCAGGTTTTTTTATTGAATCCTGACCTTTTATACACCTTCTTCTTGATTATGAATGACAGTGACCTTTATCTAATTTAAAACACACATACTGATGCAAAAATATGCAAAGTACACATGTAAATTCTGAATTAAGATGAAGATGTGCATAATCTTCCGGGGAGAAATTGCTTTAGAGAGAGATGTTTATATTAGGGCCAATTGAGGGTATGTGGGGAGAAAAAGTGAATTAGCCAGAACTCAGATGGGTTTGGAGGAACAGCTGCGGAGATACTGAAGTCTGTTTAGATTATCTCAGCTTCTATTTAGAATCCTGAAATGTCAATATAAATATCAATTTTTATTATGCTGTTCAGCATTTTACAGCATTCATGAAATGATCAAAATGCAATAAAGTCAGACAAAATACCTCTTCACCTAAGATTTGGCGAACTGTACCTCAGTATTCCATTTATGTTTCACTCAAAATACACAATATACATTTTCTACAACACAAAAGCTGGGTCAAATTCACAACATTACAAAAGCTGGTGGGTTCACTTTGCCATTTATCTCATTAAAGTGGAATGGTATGAGCATCATCTGGAGATGGTCTTTCTAGTTCAGCATATAATTAGGAACTGCTGCAACTGTTGAAAAATAAATAAACAAACATAAGAGGAGCAAGTCCTGGGGAAAAAGAACTCCCTAACTTTCCTTATGCTTTTTTCTGTTCCTCACTAATGGGTCTGCACTGAAATTACTAAAGATGAACCCAGCCATGGGCACAGTCTGAACCGCTGCGTAATCCTATAATCCACTCTCTCTTTTCACAAGTCATTCCTTCCTCTGAATTGCTGTGAACCTAAGTTGTAGATCAGCGGCTTTGCTCTAGCCTCTCCCTTTAAAAAAAAAATATTATATTTAAATAAATATATATACAGAAAATTTGCAAAACTCAATGTAAAAACTGTCAAAGCAAAAATCTAACAAACGCATTCCTCTGAGAGACTCCAACCAAACAGTACCTGGCATTAGCATGTACTTTCATGATTAACAACAGGGGGTTGTCAGACTGCTATTTCTGAAATAAACAGATTTATCCTGACAGATAATCAGCAGTTTGCACTACCTAATACATGTTATCATCCGCCACTGACATCATTACATTAAAAGCACACTTAGTATAATCTTTTGTAGGAAATTAAACAGGTTTTATGATACACTTTTGGTGGATTTTTTTGAGGGGATAGAGGGAAGCCTGGGGGAGAGACGGGAACATTAGAGAAAAGATATATGCCAAACAAGACAGGGAAGATCCTCAGAAATGCCATGCTGTGTTTAGTTTTTCACAATCTATTAATGTAATTTCTAAATAAATTAGACCCAAATGTTCTGGCTGTAAACAACAACAACAACAAAAGCCTTGTACTTTTAAGCAGCCTTTTGTAATGACCTTGGCTGTCCCTTGTGTTTCTAAGTCTGTCTGTCTGCCTGTCTGTCCTGCCTGCTGCACATAAAAACTAGGCACATAACGCACGTTTGTGAAAGACTTCTCGTCTTGCCATTTATAGACATATTTTTGAGGCTGGCTGGTGGACTTTGGGAGAGCAATGAGCATCGCCTGCATAATTTTCTGGCAAGCTCAACTTTTCTCTAACTTCCAGGCATCTCTCTGTGGACCATCCCTCCCTCCCCTGAAAGAGGAGGCAGCAGGTTCGACACGACGCCCAGGACAGGAAGCGCGGAAGCCAATGAAACCATGGAAAAGGTTGGTGAGACCAGTTCTGTGACCTGCAGGAGATGTGGAACCAGGTCCCTCGCCGCTGCGTCCCCGAGCAACCCCCCTTCCCAGCTGCCTGCTCCCTCAGCTGGCGTTCTCAGCAGTGATCAAGTTTGGACTCAACATGGACAATGATGTTTTTCTGAGGAAAACTTGATAGACCTCCCCTGTACCCCCCGAGGAAATCATTCTTGCCTCCGTTACAAAGGTGATGGGAATTACGTATCCTCACATTCGCTGGGGCAGATTCTGAAATTTCTTTCCTTATTTAAATTTTAGGCTGTCAATTAACATTATACTATTGCTGTTCTGTGAGCTCACCTAGTGCCCATAATGCCAAGAGTGGGTAACAGAATTGCACAGGGGCTGTTACTTGACTTTAACCAGCATTTCATCCTCTTCCTCAGAGCGCAGTTCCTAAGTCATAGACTATTCTGTAGGGGCAAGTCAGGCGTCGAAGTCCTGGCTCCAGTGGCCTATTGTGACGAGCTTTATTTCTCCAGAGGCAGAACCTGCATCCCTCTCAGTCCTTTGCCTCACAGGGGATGTGTTTTGTCTCTTCTGCCTTCCTCCTTCATAACTTGGTAGGAAGGGAAGCAAGAAAGAGTGACTGAAATCGTTACTGAGGGGTTCGCTCCTGTCACACTCGTGCATTTTCACGCAGAATTCCCCCTAAGGTTAAACACCCCCTGCCCCCCAGCTGGCAGAATTAAACCAGTGGGAGGCACGAAGGCCCCTACATGACAAATGCAACCTCTAAATGAGGGAGTGGCAGAGTCACACAGACTTTAAATACATCTGAGCTCCAATGGACTTGTTGTCTCTTATAAAACCTAGCCTTTGAGAAATAGGTATGTACCGGTTAAGCATCTCTTACCCTTCTTTTTCCCATTATTCCCCTCCCTAACATTTCAGTTGCTGTTGTTAAAACTAATGCAGAGTTTTGCCACAGATCTTTTGCCTCAGGTGCACTAGACAAAACCTCAGCATCTGATACCCTGATGTGGAACGGAGAAATAAATGCTAATCTAACCAAGTGATTTCAGTGGTTTACTTTATTGTTATTTCTGAAAGTGTTGGATTTCTACTGACCCACATTCTGCATATTTCTTGTACTCAGTGATGTTTGAGGTTGCTTAGATTTTTGTTTGCGTTAGATATTTTGTGTCCAAAGGTCAAACGAGCATTGCTTTTGTGTCAGATGCCTACTGGCTGCATTTCTAATAGTTAATCTTTTCACGCTGAGAGAAATGAAAAAGTGGGAGACAGTTCAAGCTATCCCAAATAAACAGACAGAAGTAAAGCAACAATTACTTTTCCTGCATGGACTGCTCTTGCTCATTTCTCCTCAAGAGATAACACTCTGTGACATAACGTCAGATAACCATGTTCAATGTTTCACAGACTTGCCATTTAAAGATTCATTTCCACTCCACTTATTTTCTTTTTATCTGCCCCTCTTTCGGTGCATTTCAGCTGTGAAAATTTTCATGTCGACTCCCCAGAATAGGTACCGGGGAGAGGGGGAAGCAAAAGGGTCCGACTTGACTCTAGAAATTACAAAGCGAGTAGGATAGGACAGAAAAATGAAATGTTCTCGTGAGAATAGTTGCTTGCATAAAATTCTCAACTGTTACTAAAGCTTCAGTGCGGTTCCTGGGGAAGACGGATGTATAAAGCCTCAGGTTAATTTCAGTCATTACCAAGCATTTTACATCTGCTGAAGAATTCCAGCATATAAAAGGATGTCAATCTAAACCTTTAGACCAAAATAAATAAATAAATGAGGAGCAACTTCAAAGGCTGTCAGGAGGCAAGTTACAGATCTGATTCAGCTTTTAACCCCTAGAGGTATAAGCCCGCTTTATCTGCAAAAGAAACGCAAGGTTTGTACTCTGCAACGTTACATTTTTATAATTTACTCTACAGTACAAGGCAGTGATAAAAAAAAGGAGAACACGATCTAATTGTGTACGCAATTTGGTGAGAAGCTGTGGGGAACATGTTCTTTCTGTGCGATTGTAGAAAATACTAGTGGCAAATCGTTGACTGAGGACTTTGTTGACAGTCAGATTTCCCATTTTTCTCAAAGGCTCCACCACTCACTTTTTAGGGTTCCCAAATTTTATTCCTTCTCTAGAATATTTTTAAGGTACAGTTCAGCAAATGTACCTGCTTAGAGCTGAAAACAACCAAGGCCTTTAAGAAGTTGGATGGAACTTATTAGCAATCTCTATAGCGTCCTTTTAAGGGGGTAGTTTATCTTTGTCAAGGTCTTCTGGAAAACCAGCAGAAAAGAGCCTGGTGGGACTGAGAGCCCTGCATTATATACAGCTACAAGGTTTACGGCATCTTATGGATTCTGCTGCGAGGCACGCTACGGCGGTGTATCAGGTAACTTACCTTGAAGAGATGTTTGACTGAGTTACTACAGCAACGGCAAGTTTGTGGAGGCAGAGGAGGAAACCACACCAACAGAAAAAAGGAACTGGCCGTAGAAGGACATCGACAACCTTGTTTAGAAAACTGGATGGTATAAACTAGCCTGAGGAGAAACACAAAGGTTCACTCCTTTGAGAGTTTAGTGAAAATACATTCAGAGGCCTCAATACTATGGACACCTGATTTCTTCTCACTTATTTCAGTGTATCAAGGAATTAAACTGAGTTATGTCAGGTAAACCTGGTGAACCTGCGAGGAGAATTGAGTCCATAATTTGAAAGTAACTGTGTGAAATGCTCCTGATGACTCACTGAGGAGCACTTCTGTCCCCATAAGACATTGGTCATTGGGTAAAAGGTGGAAAGGAGGCAGGAAATAACTGTCTGCTGCAACAATATTTTAATCCACTTACAAAAAATCTTCCACGGAAAGGCCTTTTTCTTCCTTTTTCATATCTCCAGTGGTGAGTCATCTAATCTCATCTCTGTATATTGCTAAACTCCACAGGGATCACCTTTACTACCCAACTTTATCCTGGCCAGAGATTCAGTCAGACAAAAGATCCTTAATGTCTTCCCTCAAGTTCAGCTCTCTTCTCTAAAATCCATTCCCCTCCTCTTTCAGAAAATGAAAGAAGACCTTTTTAGAAATGCTTTTTAATTCTTTTCCTTCTTCTTTTTTTTTTTTTTTCTTTTCTTTCTTCTAGGGGAGGCAGGATGCCTGTGTCAAATCTCTTTTCTATAAATCAAAATTGCTTTGAGTGGAGCAAGTTGCTGGGAAGAATATATTTCTTGTTTCCTGTCTAAAAAGGATTCTAAAATCTTGCTTTTGAAACTCGTAGATCAAAAATACATGCTTGTTCTCCCTAAGTAACATTAATTTACTCAAAAAACTCTGCACTTGAAAGAGTTAATAAAAATCTAATTACAGGATAAGAATAAAAGGTCAGACTCCACTTACATCATTGTGAAGGGCTTTTATTACACACTGCTATAAAACATATTTCTTTTTTCTGTTGCCTTCCTCACAGGGCAACCTGCATACCAATAGGATCTCCAAAATGCCACGAAGCAAAGGATATTTATCTGCTAAATTCTATGTACAGTAACCTAACAAATGCCAGAGAAAGAGAGATTGCCCTCTGCACAGTAATACTTGTGTAGATGTCTTCTTTATGCTAACAATGACAAGGCTCTCTAGGTTTGCACTGTACTCCAAAGCCAGAATGTATTTTTTTGGGGAAAGAAGACTGTATATCAAAGAGAAAAGATGCACAGTTTAGGCACTGAAATACTTAATATAGCGAGCGAGTCCTCTTTCCTGAAGCATGCTGACTAAAAATAGCTGATCCGGAATGGTAAAGCGGAAAGCGTGTGCCTCAAGCGTTCTTGAAGAAATTAGACAGGCTGTGTTTGGCAATATCTATGCCTCCCTCTCTGTCCTGGCTGGTCAACTAAATTTTCATTTCTGTCTAAAGCTTCACAGAACTGTTATTTGATTGACTTGGGGGTGTTAGATAGTAAGTCTGTACTAAAGCAGGGTGGCTCCAAATCTAATCATTGTCACTTGTTCACTCTGGCTGTGCAAGACAACAAGCAAGAACTTCACTGTGGGACAAGCATAAGTCACAATAATTCTGATTTTTTTTCAATATATTACACTTCAAGTCCATTATTTGCAATTTAACACATCCAGAGTTGGTTTTATAGTTATTTTAGTCATTTGCATCCCTAAATTCTGACAAGAAATTCAAAGTAGTATACACAAATAAATGCAAGATTTACTGTCTCCTTTCATAAAGCCAGTGTGTACTGTCAGATGCATTGGTTCAATATTTCATGTGTGCTCAGAGATAGAACGTAACTGATGAAGTAGCGCCCGACTTTCCCTTTTTAAGTTTTTCAAGAACCATATTCGAATAGTTGCACTCTGGTTGCAGAGCAAGCACCGCCTGTCCAACCTTTCTAAACAATAGATAGTAACAGGGAACTGAGAGGGTTCCATTTCACCACTTCTGCTGGCAATTCTATTAACTGTATGTTTATCTTGGGGTCTAAATTTATGACAGGCCCATTTGCAGTGAGGCCTGGAGTTCCCGTGTTTACAACACTGCAAAGTAAAAGGTGACCTTTGTATTTTTGTTTAAAACCTTTCAACAGTTTGTTCTGCTCCAGAGATAGCACCTTAATAAGGTTTCAGGCCAGAAAGCTCTCTTGGAACTGTTTTCCTTTGGGGGGTATGGAGCACTTACACAGGCGTCAGAAAACATTTTTCAAAGAAAACACAAACTTGACTGAAGATTACATCTGTAGATTAGAAAGCTGCTGTGCTAAGAGCCTACCTGCCATTATGGAAAGGAAAAGAAAACCGGGGAGGCGGGGGGGGGGGGGGGGGGGGGGGTGTGGAACGGGAACGACGGATGCATAGCTGGCTAAATAAACAGTCAAACAGCCATTTAAACAGTCGCACCTATACACACAAGTAACAAAAGCATCAGGCACCTGGCGCAATTCTATTAGGACCTAATTCTGACAACAATATGCATCATTAGAGTGGGATCTGATAATGAGCAAACACTGGAGGCATTACACGTCTTTAGAAGAATGAGGCTTCCTACCTTAGTAAGACTGAGAGAAGGTAAGTCCCCCTTTACAGAAAGTTGTGAGTAAAACCAGGCAGCGGTTGCAGTAAATTGAGTCCTTTCAGTCACTGTATACATGCAGCAGTTCTGCAATAAGGGAAAAATATAATGGGAGGAGCAGCTGTGAACGAGTGACCTCCTGAAGCTGAGTTCTCTTTGTGAATCGAGCACTGGGAGCCAGTGCCTCTGATTTGCATGGATTATCTCCACTTGAACAGATACATTTAAATGAACTGGCACAGGGGCACAGGGATTAAAAAAAAAAAAGCTAAAAAAAAAAAAAGGAAGAGTAAGTGAGTGAGTGAAGGAGCGGAGGAGAGCGAGGAAGGAGAGAGGAGCTCAGCGCTTGGCTGGGTACGCTGGCTCCGGCAGAGCTGTGTCTCAGAAGAGCTACAGCTCCCTCTTCATGTCACAGTTGTAAGACGAGGAAAGCTGTCATTATGGTCGAGTTTAAAACAGATCCCCCCCTGCTCCCCCCAGCTTCTGATGGTCCATTTGATCAGCTTTCTATAAACACTTAATAACTCAGTCTGTCGTGCAGCTAGGCTTTTATACTGCGAGCCTCAAATGATTATAAATCTGGTAAACCCCGCTAAATGATTTTGAGCACGGAAATATTTGGAACGGAGTAACTTGTACAAATGGAGATGGGATATTTCCAAGTGTGCCTTGAGAGATTTATTATTTGTGAGTGTGCAGGTGTCTTTAAAACAGTTAAGGGAAGGCAGCATTCAAAGTGCTTCCGTGCAGGAGGATCCCTAACAGGATGATGCTGTGTGCCTCAGCCAGTGTTTCCAATGTTATCTAAAAATCTATCAAGACAAAAGAGACACAAAAAAATTTGCATTCAGCCTCTTCAGAAATTCTCCCTTATTACCATAAATACCACAAACATTACCTGTTGCACACTCCTGATTTGATTTAAATGCAGTACTTAAGCTGATTAGAGAAATATAAGTATGTTCAACCCTCTTGAACCTGCATCCAATCCAGGAGGAACCCGAACTGAACTTTGTTTCTTTTGTTTGGAGCACATCAAGTAAGTTATTTTTACACTGTGTTACAGAATTTTGCGAGCCACTGCGTGTATTCATTCTGCTCAGAAATTAGACCAAAAGTCATGAAAAGAAAGTAGAATGGCTGGTCACATGTCCTTTCACCACCGGCTGAAACCAGGAATGGATGCAATTAACATTCTTTGAGAATTATTATTTGGTGAGATTTAGTGAGCTGAAATGTCCTATATTAGCAGTTAAAGCAGTTGAACTTTGCCTTATAAGAAGCATGTCTGACTGTAAAATACTGCCTGTTCAGAGATGAACAGAATGAAACTGTCTACCAAGACAACCAGGGCTACATTCTGTCTCTGGCTCATTTACAGATCCAGCTGAGTCCAACATGAGTCTGGTGTCTTTCTGCTCCTGATCCACAGGAGTTATTTTTGTAGGATCCCAACGTTTACTTGTAACGTGATTCCAGGATGATGCCTCTATCTGAACAGAATATATGGTAAGTGCTATACTTAATCTAGTCATGAGAAATTGCTTCTTGGAAATAATCACATTTAGAGTAAAATTTGCTGCAGATATATGGTCACATAGATATTGGACAAAGTAGTGGAGAATGTATTTGGATTTTCTAATAAATGCTATGTGACACAGTTATTGGTGTCTACCTGAGCCCCATAAAGTGCTTCCTCCGAGAAAAGCTCTTGGAGGTTTGTGAGTTTGATGATTTTATTATGAGAAGGGAAGGATCCTTCGACTAGACTCTGTATATCTGAGTATTTACCCAGATAATATTTAACCTGACTGAAATCTCATCCTTCCCTGTGCACTCTCCAGAACTCCACCCCGTTCTTTGGTCGTATCTTACTTGTATGTTGGACCCCAAGTTTTATTTCTTATTTTCTTGCTTGTTCTTTTTCCAGTGCCCACTCACCAGGTAGTGACGGATGAATCTGACTCCAGCAGGGCACTCAGAAGTCTAGTCTCAACATCAAACTTCTACGTGATAGCTGTGGAAAGCAGCCTCCTGGGTGATAGATGGCTTTGAAGAAGATGGACTGTGAACCAAATTTGCCTCTATTACTCTGCACCCTGCCATGCACTCCTCGGTCCCGCAGTATGGCAGCTGATAATGGCACAGCTACTCAGACCCACCAACCCATATGTCACTGGCAGCAGGGAAGCCCAGAGAAAGAAAGAAATACCCAGTAATGAGAGGGATTTTCGCCTCAAAGGTCCATGTAAGAGGAAATGGCTATGTAAGGGATCGAGACAGCTGTGGAGGGTACAAGAAAAATTGCAGGGACATTGTGAAGTGGATGCAGAAGATGTAGGATGTATCTTGTTCTCTGGAAAGATATTTATGCCTGAAGTGTCATCTGCTAAAGTTCATGAAGAGAAGACCTTACTAGAGATGTGCCTGGGGGCAATATTGAATGAAGATGTGGATTTGAGGAAACGGCGTAAGAAAAAGCAAACTGAACGGGCATCTGGGGATTTACGGACACTTGTTGAGTGAGAGGTCATGTAAGAGGTGGCTCGGAGGAGACTGGCGAGTCAGGGAAGCCTGCAACAAAAAGAACAAGCTGAACAGTCTGGGAAACAGAGGAAAGCTAAAGAATATGCTTGCCAGCTGGGAGACTGGAAAAGTATGACAGACAAAACCAAAACAGAAGGAAGAAAGAAAGTTGAAAAGTTAATTCCAGCAAGAACTGTAGGAGACTAGGGTCCAAAGAGGAGTGAAAATGTAGAGGAGTTTGTGAGGAGGGGAGAATACAAGGCAGGATCATCTGTGAAGAGAAGTTAAAATGGACTAAGAGAAAAAATAACGTCTACAAGAGCTGGGAGCCTGTGTTAAAGAGAAACAACTGCGTTGTCACTAGATCAATTCCACAGAACAGGATGCGAAGTCATTTCCCAAGAAGGAGGATGTGGGATGTGGGTGGAAAAGAAAAAAAAGATTCTGCTAGGAATAGAGAAGTATCTTCTTTTTAATTTCATTTTCTTCACAGTGGGAAAATGACGCTATGGAATTCCCACTGGAATAAATCAAAGACGATTACACTAAAACATTTCATTTTAGGTAGGGGAAAATTGCCTAAAAAGTGAAGCCTCATGGGAATGGTATCTGGCTGAATATCCATGGAAACATTTGGGACTAAGATCCTCATTGTTAGAAAAAGAACCTTAAGAAATATACAAGCAAACTTTGGCAGAAGTTCATGTCATCTTCATGCCTTCTCACTGTACGCAGCAAGAAGGAAATCTGGTCCATGAAAATTGAGCTATGGTTGAAGAAATACCAGTGGATGATCAGGAAAGAGAATGTAGAATTATATATTGGGACCACGGTGTAGAAGTGTACAAGCTGCCCAGGAAAGGTGTGAAGAAAACACAAGTAACCTCGTGTAACTGTCTTCTAATAATCCGGTAGATTAAAAAGAAATAAGAAAGGACGCCTTGCATCAAACAGAATACGTTTGGGTCAAATTAATGCACATGTTTTCCAAGCAGCCAACAGCCAGTAAGAGATGAAACTATTACTGTCTTTGTTCTAATAAGCAATACAGATACTATGAGAAAAAGTAGTCCAAAACCTGATCATGACTGAAGCTCATTTAAATAAAATGGGACAATGAGTCAAAAATAAGGCTTTATAGCTCAAAGGGCAAATTTTGATAACCTTAAAGGTCTTGTTAGTGAAATTAAATAGACTGATCTATTCAAGACCTTGAATGTAGAAGAGCCTTGGAATTACTTTAAATCAAAGGTGCTAAGGCCATGTGGAGTGTGTAGCTGATGGAGGGGAGAGAATGCGTGGGAAAGTGGTCAAGCTGTCCCACGCAAAGGAAGAACTCCTTCAAGAAGATCGTTGGAGATATGCAGGGCACAGGAGGAAACGAAAAAGAATTATCAGCAGAGAGAGATGCGTTTGAGAGGTTGAAATATAAGGCAAAGTGAAAACTGCCGGTAGTCAAACTGAACTACAATTTGGAAGGGATATTGAAACAAACAGCAAAACAATCTCCGTGCAGATAAAACCAGGCCAAATAAAACATGGGACTTGAATTCAAGGGGGAGTCAATGAAAATAATGAAAATCTATCTACAATTACAAACGGACTGCTTTGTGTATGTTTCCAGTAATAAGGACCAGACAGGAAACAGGATAAATAACGGGAAAGAAGTCACGGTGATAGAAATTACCAAACTGGAAGCAAAGCTAGAAGCACAGTGCACTCAAGCCAGGGAGAGATATCAAATACACTCCATTCCACAATTCTGACAAGAAAGGGAACATGAAATCCCAAACCTGGTAGGAAGCAGCTCAGACATGATACTGGCTGACTGGAGAATAGCAAATGTGTTAGCCATTTCTAAAAGGGAGACCTATGCAGCTACAAAACCCATTAGTTTGACCCCAGTCGCTTCAGAAGAAATTTTGAAGGAAAAAATAATTGAAGACAGGGAGGTAAATGGAAAATGGGATAACATACAAAAAGGATTTACTAAAGATAGATCGTGCCAAGTGAATTTGTTATCTCCCTTTAATAAGATAACTGATTTTCTAGACAAAGGATTTGTGATACATCTTATCTATATCTGTACTGCATATGATACAGCACCACATAGGAAACGGGGGATTAGGAGAAGAGTTGTAAAGTGGATAAGAGATTGTCTAATGGATAGATGACACAGGTGGTAGTAAAAGAAGCAGCATCAAACCACAGGGAGTTTACTAGCAGGAATCATCAAAAATCAGTCTTGAGATCAATCTTTTTTTAAGATGCAGGCATAAAGAGAAGATGTATGAAATCTATAGTTCCCATTAAGCTAGGAAACAAAGTCATTACAAAAAAGGGTCACTGGGGTTTTTTATTACCTAAAATACATGTGCCCAAGTATTTTATACTCACACATAAAATATAGTATTATATTCTTCTCTAATAAAAAGAGAAATATTCATACCATCCACAGGCCTGAGAGCGTGGCCTTCTCTGAAATTCTGCGCGCCATCTTTGGAGTCAAGAAGATGTGCTAGAACTGGAATAACTGCAGAGAGGTGCAACTGCAGTGGCTGCCGGGCTGGAGAGCCACCACTCAGGGAGGAGAGTGACATGCTTCGCTGCTTTTGTCTGGCTAAGCAAAAAGCTGAAAAGGGATATGGCTGATGTCTATAAATGTACTTATTAGACATCAGGCTGGAAAACAGCCATATCAAACCATAGGACAAAGCTGACAAATGAAAAAGCAACTCATGCTTAGATAAGAAATGCAGAGATGATTCCAACCATCAGAAAAGTGAATTTTCCAGATTCCTAATAGCTGTAGTAGTGGTAAAAAAGCCCCACAAACCTGCATTTTAATAGAGAATGATTCTTTCATTAAAGAAGTCATCTCACCTGGTTGCCTGTGCAATTAGAAGACCAGACTCGAGAGATTCCTTGCCTTTTGTTCCCCGTTTCTGTAATATATTCCATTGAACTCGGTGACCTGTCATGTGTCTTCTCCCTCCCCCTTTTTTAGTGCCAATCAGTGCCTTTGGTGTTGCTGAAGAGTCGAGCAGATTCAATGGTGTATCTGTCACGCTTCAGAATGTGCTGTCCGTAGACGCACTGTGCATTCTTCCCTCTTCTACCCTTCACGTTGAAATACGTCTGATAAGGAAAGATTATGTCATAGATATAACAATTATTTTAGCATCCGGTACAGAATCTGTTAGGCCCTCCGTCTGAGGTAGCTGAGAGAAAGAAAAGGAACATTGAAAGGAATAAGATAATCTAGTGGGAAGAGACAGCAGTGCAGTTTACCAGGAAAATATTACTGGAGCAAAAGGAACAAGAAAAGCGTATTATCCTTTAGCACGACAGAGATCACAGAGCAAGTCAGGCAGAGTCAGAGTGAAGGATGTGGGAAAGATTAGAGAAAATGGACAAAGAAATTCAAAAACATTTTTTAACTTTACAAGAGGCTTGATTTTGATTCACTTATAAAAGAGGGCCCTTTGATTTATTTAAATCCACATGAACATCCTTGCTCTGCAATTGTGCGACCTGTTAACAATTCTCTGTTGATTAGACAATGGAAAA
This sequence comes from Leptosomus discolor, assembly GCF_034619465.1. Lineage (NCBI taxonomy): Eukaryota > Metazoa > Chordata > Aves > Leptosomiformes > Leptosomidae > Leptosomus > Leptosomus discolor. The sequence goes on from NC_141393.1 coordinate 84,306,848, forward strand.
GCAGAAAAGAACCAATCATGGTTATAACGGCAGAAAAGCCAAATACATTCTAACAACTGGCTATCACGTTGATAGGACATTGCCACATCCCAGAAAGGAAAGTCCAGCAGATATAACTCAGTACCTACAAAGTCGGATTAATATGGAAAAGCACGAACGTGATTACTGTTGGTGCTAGTTTTGATTATTCCCATTTCCAATGTGGGCAGGTGTGAACACCAACAGTAATTGAGCACGTTCAGATAAAATAAGAACTCGTGGATTTCTCACAACTTGTTGTAAATGCATCTACAAACTGCAACTAAACCCCAAATATCCAAAATAATCAATATCAAAAAGGTTGTACCTGAAATAATTCTGGCAGAGCCAGAGCTGATTAATTCTGGAAAGAAGAGCCTGTGATCTGGTTTCCTATGGAGAAAAGTAGAAGAAACCAGTGATCCTCTAAATGAAACCTTTGAAGGAGGCTGAGCCAGTCAGAGATTTTCTGGGTGAAGAAGTTTCATTGAGAAAAGCTGCTTTGTTAAACTGGAGAACTTTTGACAGAGTCTTGTAGGTTCCGAGGAAGCTCTGAGGAAACCTTTGATCCCTTGTAGGCCTTTTTGTAGAGGTGAAGCAACGTGGTGCAGCAGCGGTGCACCTGGCTGCAAATTTTGGACCCTGTTCTCCCTCTCTCAGGTATGTAACTATGGGCAATATATTCTGTCCTCCTTCAGATAAACTCACTGATAATAGCAAAGATGTTGACAAGAATATAATCTTCATTGAGAAGCTATAGGATTGGGAAACCATATAGAAAAAAAAAAAAGGCCCTTCTAATAACTTAAACAAACCGACAAACAATCCTCTCTCAATCCTGTGAAGTAGACACCCCGCTTTTCAACTGCCTGTAAGAAGTCCAAAGGGCCGATTCTGCAGGGCCTTTTTCACAAAGTCTGTAGGTCCAGGACAAAGCTAGAAAAGAATCTTACAACTCAAACTGCAGTTTCCAAAAGTTTTTCTTTTTATTTTACCTCAACTTCTACCAAAATCTTCGTAAAAAGACAAAACGGACCACCTCAGAAACGACCTGGCTGAACGGCAACCAGCCTTCAGGTTTCAGCCTGGAGACAGCCCAGGTCTAACCTGCCGAGGACACAGTAGGTCATGCATGTGGAATTCACCCCCAAACTAATCCACTCAGAAGCTGAGAATTCACATCTCAACAAGAATTTAGTTTAAAAAAGGTTGCTTAGAATTTTCACAAAATGTGCAACCTATGAAAAAGGAAAGTTGGTATCTGGTGAGAAGCTATTTTGTTGGTAAATTCCTGCATGACTTTAATTCTTCTGTATGCTTGCAGTTTGAGTTTGTTCTTGCTTTGGAGAGAATCTCTGACATAGTTTTATAATTTGTATTAAAAAAAAATGGAAAAATGGATGCTGTGAATAGTTTGAGGTTTACCTATGATGTAGGTGATCAAATTGCTGGTTCAGCCTTTCAAATCTCACACAAGGAAATGGTGGAAAATGCATTTTAAACATATTTAGTAACAGAAGAAAAAAGGAATAAAATAGAACATTCCAGAGAACATTGAAACTATTACTGGTATTTTACTTGTAATGACAGCTTTCCCACACTTTATACAAGCATAGGGTGTCTGTTAGGCCAAAATGTGGTGGATAATCTTTATAGAAGAAGGGTGAAATTTAAATCCAAACTCTAAGACTGTGTAGTGCAATGAGCAATAGGCAGGCTGTGCATTTAATTCCATTAAGTGAAATGCATTTCGTTAACAAAAGCGTTAGTGGAATTAAAACCTCACACTAAAGGAATGTGAAAATCATCAGTGGCAGCTACAAAGCTGCTACAATATGGCACATATTGCAGAACAACTGAGACTGATGTGGGATTAAATACATATGAAATGAATAATAAAAAAAAACCCACCCTGACAAAATTGTAGCAAAATTTGAATGCTAATTTATGGCACCTACTGAAAGAAGCAGGACAGCAGATCATCTGCATATAAATGGCCTCAACACATTTCTTGGTGCCAGTCTGTTACCCTGCTCAAAAGGAAAACCACATTTTTTAACTAAGCTGAGGCAAGAAATGGTCAAACAGGAGAGTCATCTAGTTTCATTAGTTAAGGAAAATGAGTAATAGTATTAACGGGTTTTTTAATATAGTCTAGTAAAATTAAGAAATGGTTGAAAAGAGGGTATGGAAGAGAGAAGGCAAGAGAAGAAAGGAAAGCAGAAGTGAAATAAAATAACACGATATAGCTCCATATTAAAGACAGAATACCTTCACACAGATTATGTTATGCATAATTATGCTAACTGACCCTCTGAATTTATAATGAGAAACACTTTCATATCTGGTGAGGCTCTGAGCATCAAAAAGGACTCTCAGGAGCACCACTAGGGAAACAAAACCTACCATAAACACCAGGTGACCAGAAAAAGGGAGAATCCCATAGGTTTCCAAATACCAGTATGCAACAACTCCACCCATAAATGTCGTAATTGCAGAGGCAAAAAAGGCAATATGGGAAAGTTTCTTCTATTAATAGTTGTATTCTTATCCACTTTCCAACAAATTTTTTTAAAGCAAATTGAAAGCAAATGTTACAAAATCTATGGAAACTAAATGTGTATTTTTTGGAATTGTTTGAAACAAAAATAATTTTAGGTTTTGATTTTCTTTTCATAAAATTATTCTGTCTTTATTATCCATCTCAGATGGCCAGCTATTCCTTGCAACAACTATGTTAAATTTCTCAAGTGTCTGAAGTTTCGCTCTTTTAAATATATAAGTGAAACCTTGTATGTATATAAATCAGTTCAGCAAGAAAGAATTAAGAAACCAACATGTGCCTTGATGAATGATAAATAAAAAATCTAAGACATTTGATTTCTTTAATGTGGGGTTCTGTTTTACCAAGATTAGCACAAATTTCAGAAACCCTCTATTTTAGAAGTGTTATCTAGTAGTATTCAGGATTATGCATCAGAATTCCCAGTGAGTTCTTAAAAACCGTAGTCGCAGCATCTGACTACAGGGCTTGATATTACCCGATGACATTCGGCACAGCGTTATCGCATCTTGTTGTTGAGTGACCAGCTGAAACACATCCCGTCTGCGGGTACGTGTATTCTCAAAGCTTTTTGGGGCTTCTTCCACTTGTGTCTTATGTATATAATGTCACCAAACAAGGCAAAAGAGTCAGGCTGCTGTCACTGTAACAGCACGAGTGCCTCCCCTCTCTGGAAATACAGTGTTGGTGTTCCTGCCTTTGGTGGCCCGCAGGCTCGGGGGGTGAGCTGGGAGTTTGGTACTTCCCTCCCGCGCTTTTCGAGTGACGGTGAAACCTAAACCATCCTCCCTGGGTCTTTGCCTCCTCGCCTGCGCCAGGGCTTCCCCGCCACGTTCCCCCGTGGGCCCTTTTAACTCTCCGCCCTGCTCCACCTCTGTCCTAGGTTACAGTGTAAAATGTGCCAAAAGAGAAAAAAAAGTATTCTATGACCATCTTCAGGAGCTGTTGAGACCAGGTGGGGCGGTGCTCCCTGCCTCCCCCCTCTGGACTATCTCCTGTTACTGGGCACAACAATGCCTTATCGCCTGACCCATCGATAACTCGCTCCTGGGCTATCTCCTGTTCATGGCCCATCAAGGAACTGCCTCACGACTCCCCATCCCATGGTGAGGTGCTCCGCCCGGGGGGAAGGAGCCAAGCAGTCCATGCCAAATAAAAACGGAGATCTCCAACACCCTAGCAGCCTTCTTCCACTGGATTCCCAGAGGAGCTTTTCCCCCCACTGGAGTTCCAGAGGACAAGAGCTACCTGCCGACCACTGGACATTCGGAGGAAGACCAGACCCTTTTACAAGATCGCTGCTTCAACAGCACTACATCCATCGCTTCAGGAGGACTGCAGCCAGCATCTTATCGGACTGCTACTGCCCCCCTAACAGGGGGTCAGGTTGTAGTTCTGACTCTGCCACTGTAAATCAATGGGTTGTTTGTTTTTTTCCCTGCCTTGTGTTTTATATATATATATATATATATATATATATATATAAGTAAAGAACTGTTATTCCTATTCCCCATATCTTTGCCTGAAGGCCCATTAATTTCAAAATTAGAATAATTTGGAGGGAAGGGGGTTGCATTTTCCATTTCAAGGGAGGCTCCTGCCTTCGTCCACAGACACCTGTCTTTCGAACCAAGACAGCCTCCTGCCCCTCGCCCCCTCTCCCCAGTGCAGGGGGTCCCCCTGCAGAGCCTGCTCGCTGCCCCGGCCGGGCCTTCCCCAGGTTCTCACCTTTGTCTTCAGCTGAGAGAAGAGGGCTGTTAAGCTGACAGAGAGGCGTTTTCAGCGACGGGGTCGCTTGGAGACTTCGGGTACCCTCCTGGCGTTAGTTCACGTCGTTCCTGTTTGATCCCCCCAGCAGATGCTGCTGGTCCCGGTCACGGCAGTGCAACGGTCGAATGCCTGTGGTAAGGCTGGTGCCAACACCGTACAGCAAGCTCCCCTCTTCTCCCCAGTTACCAGTGCAGTGTTTTAACACATGAAATGTTCATTTTGCAAGTACCATTTTGAGATTTGCTGTTTAATTTCAGGAACAATATCATAATCAAGTATATTAAATGACATTCAGCTGATGATGTTCCCATTTCATACCTTGATTCCTGAAAGGTTTATGCTGTTCTTTAGTTTCCTATTTTCTATTTCTAGTCATTTCAGTCTAACTGTACTCAGTGCACAGCACATGAAATTAAACATACATATTTATTTCATGGGATTAAGGCCAAAGATCTGAACAAAGCAATATATTTTTAAAGACTAGGAATCTGAAGTTGCTTGCTGATCCTGGAGCATATTAATAAAACTCAGCATTGAATACCTAATTTAAATACAAAAGTGGGAGCCTTGTCTTTCTAACTATTCCTATATTCAAAGGGGAGAGAGAAAGCACCATCCCTCCAAAGAGCAACCCAGGTCACCAGGCAGGACCCCCAACGCTCATTTTACCTTTCAACTGAGGTTCCACCTGTGAAGCAACAACAGGGAGTTTCCAGAGAAGATGGCTTGATTCAATGGATCTGTGGTCATTTACTCTGGGTGAGTACCGGGAGCAGTGCTGGGGTTGCAGTGTCAAAGATGAACGCATTTATTGTGAGATCTTTTTCACAAGCAGCAAACAGACACTGATACCCCCTTACCGTGATGATTAGTGGCAACTTGATGTCTACACTGATGTAGTTTTGAGAATCTCATCCCGGGAGTTTTGAATGGAAAATCTAGCTTTTTTTTTTTTTTTTTTTTTTTTTGGACTAGGGTCTGCTGTGTCCTAAATTATTTTTATTACTTCTTCTCACTTCTTGTTTAGCAATCCAAATCCTCTTCTGCCTTTCAGAAGTGAATGAAAACAGTTTAGGCAGACATAAATTTTAGCACCTGCATGAATTAAACCTTGCAGTTCTCTGGCTGCCTTCAGGAAGCTCTTTTTCATTAAAAGTGATTTGCATACTACCAAACAGTGTTCCCTGTAAGTCTTGAAACTGATTTGAAACAGAGGGCTGATGGGCAAAAATCAACGAAATTGCTAAAGAAGAGCTAATAAGGTCAAACAAATCAGTAAGTCGGGTTTTAAAGGAATCTTTCTGGGTTAGTTTTCTGTTTGTTCAGGAATTCAGACAATCCTATTCTTCATGCAAGCCTTACTTCTTAATTCATCACATTTGTTTTTGCAGAGAAGCAATATTGAAGATTGAATTTAAGCAACCACTTTAGCCTTTTCCACTGAGTTATGCAGTGCAAAGGAATTGCTCTGCGAAGAGCGTAAAGCTTATCCACCTTTTCGTTACTGCGTCGCTCTCTCGTGACTCTTTGTCGTATGCTTTGTCCTGTTATTAATATTCATGGGTTTATTACAGTACCAGCACCTTATGCAGCAGATCTGATTTGTGCAGATATCTCATCTCCTTGAAAAACCCTGGGAAGGAGTGAGCGGGGTGATGTTCCTTCGTTCTCATCTAGAACCCTCAGGTATATTTATCAGCGCAAATACAATTTGGATTTTTTTGGGGCTGGACTGTCAAAGGTGCTGTCTCTTACGACAGGACGGAGTAGCTGGAAGAAGCTGAGGGCAGGTTCAGTCGTGTCACATCTAGGCGCTGTTTCAAGCTATGGAGAGCGAGAGCTGGCTGCTGAGCAGAGCTCTCTCCTCTCCCAGTCCTGGCTTAGCCCGAAATAACCCAGCTCTGCTTCTTTCCCTCACCTATATCTGTAAGCAAGTCTTGGCTACTTCAGCAGGTTTAGCTCCAAAACTCACCGTGCAGGGATAACATTAATTTATAAAGTCCTGTTGGATGGGCCTGGCAAGTTTTTTAACAATGTGCTCGAGGAGGAATGGCAGCCGTGAAGATTGGCTGATGCAGGGTGGCTGGGAAAGTCGAGGAACATTTCAATTTGTGGAGCGGGGAAACAAGTTTATTGCTCGCGTTTTCCTTGATGATGACAGGGACTACTTCAAGCTGATGACAGTTGGAGGGAGTTGGTTCCGCTCTTGCAAAAAGAAAGCGTTGTGGGAAATATAAATACCGCCCGCCCCAAAACAAACACCGGGAGACAGCACGGGCGCTCCTCGTCATTCAGCCATCGGTCTGCGTCTTACTCTCCAAAAGAGGCCCATTTTGGGTTTAGCGGGTGCCATCGCAGGGATAAAAATTGTTACTTGTGCGTGGGGGGGAAGGGAGTGGAGTGAAAAAGGATATCAAAAAGGGAAAAATGAGCCAAACGCAACTTTTCACAAATCTATCGAAAACCGCTAAGGCTGGCTCTGGCAGTTGGCTAAACTCAATATTTGTACTATTCAAAGTATTTCCTAGGGTAATTATGGAGAAACACAAGGAAATACTGTATTTGGAGCCAGATACGCTAGGAGGTAATGCGTGCTTCCTTTGAAGCTGGTTTGAGTTTAGGGCGCTCAGCACCTCGCAGAATCTGGCCTGTGCTGGGAGCTTATTCGCCTTGAATCACACCGACAGGACTGTACACGACAGACGGAGAGACGGAGCCAAAACCCCCATGCCGTACAGCGACAGCTCCGCTGGCTTCGGTGGTATGTCACGCATCTGCATCAGGCTGAGCTTGTTCTTGTGGTGATAAAGATAGGCTGTATTTAAAGGGAACAGATTACTGAAAATGAAGTAGAAAATGGAATAAAAATATTTGTTGTAATTAAGAAATAAAATTACTCTCTTGCCAAAAATAGAAAGGAATTCAGTAATGCTTTCTTGCATTTGCTTCTACCAGGGCAAAATGAAATAAAAATAGTTTTTACTGTAGTTGTTTGTGACGAAAAAACATTAATGATTTTTTCATCCGGCATTTAATGACAGTGAAGATTGAAATGGCTTGGAATTTTATTTATAGCCGATTTCTATCTTCTTTGCCACATAATTTTAGACCTATACAAATGTATCCATCTGTGTTCAGCACCGCTGAAAAAGGCATTAACGCGAGGCAAATTCCCTCTCCTTCTCTGTCGGTGGAAGTATACACTGCATGGAGAGGAATTATGTAATTTGCAACACGAACAAGCGCTCTCAGCTTTCTCCCCTGCACGCCGCAAATTGTTCCCTCAGAACTGCACTACGTTTTAACATTTTTGCAAACTCAGTTACTCTTTTCTGGCCAGAATCTTGTACATCTTATTTGATTTGATGAGAAATACATTCGTCCTCATGAATATCATGTAAAATTCATTAACGTCTTTATGAAGTTGCTGTCAGTGGTGTTAGAACCTGACACAAAGTGAATAACAGTAAATGGGAATCTTAGGAGCGTTTTTCATCAGGTTTTTGGTGTTGATATTAAAATGTACATTAATAATATAGTTAATAAAATATAACTTGAAGTGCAATAATATCAGGAAGTTTATTATTAATACTATGTATGTTTATATAAACACATTGCTTGTGTTTGTATTGTAATACAAATATTATCTGTGTATATTCTTCATCTAACACTACTTTGGAATTTCTCAAACTGTAGAATTTCTCAAAAAAGTATCTTTAACGTCTTTATTCTCGTTCCACAGGTAGGGAAACTTGGTATTTAGAAAAGGCCTCATCTAGTATTCTCTGCACATCTCAAATTACTATACTCCATGTAGGATTCTGGAAATGATTTAGCATCATGACTAAATTAAACAAATTTAAAACAACAACAAAAAAATTGATATCTGTTCCTGTAATCTTATTAAGTAAGTGAATTGCAGAGAAAATTCAGCAGCTGGCCTGGGGACCTTTTATCTACATAATCCTCTTTTCATCAAGAAGCCCCTCACATTCTTGCAATCCTCAAAAGAAACATTTCATTGCTATCACTGGTCAAATACTTTGTTTTACAAAGATTTGGTTTTACAGCTTTCTGGCTACCTTGTTGATCTGAGTTCAGAAGGGTTGAAAACCCATTAATTAAATCACTGGAAACACTGAAATAATTTGAGAGTTCTTGATTTTAATTTGCTCTTTTACAGACGAGGAAACGAGTCAGAACGCATTCTGCCGTGTCTAAATCAGAATGTCAAAATACGTACGGCCTCACGTAGGGTTTGCTACGAACAGGAGTTGACTTAAGACATTACAAGGCGACGTTAATGGCGAGAGGGCACCGGGAAGGATTGACTACCTGCTCATGGGGCCCGAAGATCTGCTACCGTGACCTGTCCCTGAGCTCTCAGTAGGGTGACAGCACCCAGCGGCCTTGTGGGGAGTGTAGAGGATAGTGTGTGAATATGTCAGTCACCAGCTCTGACACAGATGTCTGCTGTGTTGGGGGGTGGAAGACTGTGTCCCGTTGTGCTCACTAGCATAGGCCCATCCTAAAGAGCGTGGCTGACATCGCAAACCACGTAAGTCTCCAGCTCGACACGGTAGGAACAATAAACTTACGACGTCCAGGTCTTGACTCAGAGCAGGGCCTCTCCTCCACCTGCACGGTGACGGCTTCACCATTCTTGACGACAGAGCTGCAGAGGTGGATCTGGCTGTAGGATTTCGGTGGTAGTTACTCTGATGTAACTACCAACGGAAGCTGTCACCTCACCCGATGGAAACCGTGGCTTTGCAACACGGGTTGAATCGGCCCCGGTTGGTGCAAGCGAAAAAATTGCTCTTGCAGAAAAAGAAATGATCGGGGATTAATATCTGTTAAGCTCTAGTTTAAATGCGTGCCTTCGCTTTGTGAACTGGTGCAACTTCCCTGTGTAAACGTACCCAGGATGACAATACTGTGACCATAACCAGTGGGGACTGTTCCTATAACCCACGGGGACGGCACTACCTTCCTGCTGCGCCTGTGAGCGAGGTGAAGGGATATTCGGGATGCTGCTTATACTGAGGGATGTGCAAAAAGTACTTGGAAAAGAAATACATTCTGTGAGACCCTTTTAGGCATGTGAACACCAAGGGACGTTAGGCGACAGAAGCAGAGGGTCACGGGCTGTGTTTAATGTAGGTTATAGATAAATTTCAGTGATAGGTGTTACGTAGTCCGTCCTAATAAACTGGGGTCTTGTTTGCTTCTGATGGGTTCAACCAAGAGTGGAAATGAGTTGAAATCCTTCCACTGCTTACGCCCTCTTCTGAAAGTCAGTTTAAGAAAAAATTATTAAAATACCAAAGCTAAAACAAAATGAATAGATTTAATGGCTTTCTAACCGCAGTGGAGCAGAAAAACTAACTCATTGTTACTATATCCAAAACATTTTAAAAGTACAAGCAAGGAATGCATCTCTATCATCTGAGTTTAATACAAAATCATGTTCCTCTCCTGTCACACAGAGAATTTGTTATAGATTTTATCTGCAATAAAAGCTATGTCAGTAGTGCCACATAATACATTTGTAAAGGTTAGAGATATTTTAACCCACATCTGTGACCAGAATTTTAATGACAAGCATATCCTCTGAAGCAGTACTAAGAGAGGAAAACTCTTCTGTAGATATTAATGCAAATCAGCGTAGAACAATGCCTACACAACATTGCAACGGGGTCATCGTGAATCATGTCCTTGAAATTGCAAATATGTGACATAAGTAAAAATATATTATTACAAATTCTGTCAATCTCCTGTCCTTGTCAGGGGTTTCTGCTTTTGCAATCCGGAGAGATTAAACCATTTTATTGCTTAAACTGTCACAAAGACCTGCAAAACAGAACAGCAGAATTACTTTAATGACTTTCTTTTTGAAATATGCATTCTTACAAACCATGCATAATGAACAGCGAATTCACAGATGTATTGTTTCTGGCCATCCGTATTTCACTTTCAAAAAGTTAATTTATTTCCACCTTGAACTTCAATAATTAGGGGAAACAATTAGCGAAGCAAACACTCCAGCAGTTTTGTTCTGCGTGCAAGTGCTTGAAGGACCAAGTTTTATCTTTGGAACTGGAAAAAGTTTAATATGGGAAATGAAAATTTTGATACAGAAAGGTGGCACTTCCTCTTTGATCAGCCTCTCTATTGGTAAAACTTCTCCGTGGGACTACGGTGTCCGGTTTAATTGTTCCCGATTCTTTCAGTTGTTTTGCGATGATGACACGTCTGCAAGACGCAGCTCAGCAAAGCCTTCTTAGGAAAAAAAAAAACCCATAACTTAAATGCACAGCAGGTCTGTCCTCTGGGTTCCACTAAGAAAATGGAATTGATGATTTGAACTTGTTTTACTTATGTAGAGCAAGAGATGCAAGTAGGACTGTTTCCCTGTCTGAAAAAAAAAGATACATACCCAAAACAAACACCTGGGTTATAGGTCTCCGACCATAACTGCTCATACTACTGCAGGCTTATTTTGGCATCGGATCATCTTTATTGAAACTGCAAGACTCGTTTCAGGTAAATGATAATTTAATTAGTGGGTTCCATACAGAGTTTCAACTTTTACCTTTTCCCCTTAGAACAACAACTTTCTGGAAAGCATCGGCAAAAGTCTTGTTTCGATTAACCTTTTATCTTCAAGACTAAGATAAGTATCAGGATCTTTTTTTTTCCTCTTTTCATTCATAATCCATTTTAGAAAATACTGTTGATGTCTGCAGCATCACTGAACCTCCCCGTTACATTTTTGCAATTATCCACAAGATTTCTGTAGCATAAAGCAGAACTCTTTGCTTTCAGGGGACATCTGCTATAAATAAAGTGATACTGTAAATTTCCAAAGACAGCCATCACCTACCTAGTTGGTACAGAGGCAAAAAGTCTTGGCTTCTCAGAGCAGGTTCCTTTTCAGCCTCTTGCCAGGGAGGTCAACAGCATTTACTTTTCTGGGTGCCCTCCCCCACTTTAATGAAATTAGCATGTAATGCTTTCGACGCCTGCACAGATCGGCTTTCACTCTTTGGGGGAACATGTGAACATCATTAAGACATAGTTTCTCCCTCTCTTTTCAAAAGTATTTCCTTAACAAACTTTATGAAATTCAAACTCGAGGAGTTCATTCCGATGCTGTCTTTAATAAAGTGGCATCTGCTAATGCTGGTAAATGTAAGCATCTGTTCTCCTCTCCGGTAGGAACCCCTGTCTTCATGAGCAGGGAGGTCTCGACGTGGACGTAACATTCACCAGAAAGGTGCCATCTCTGGAGCCCGATCAGCTATTTGCTTTGTTCTTAGGAACATTGTTCGAACCTGTTCACTCTTTGCCTTGCAAAGTGAAAGAAATGAGAGGAATTTTTAATTACACTGTTGCTGCCACTCGCTTTTAATATTAAATGCTCCACTGCGCCGCGAAGAAGGCCGCGCACAGCTCTTGTCTGCCGAGAAGGTTCGCAGCACAGCTGGGGAGCGGGGTTGCCGCTGATCTCTTTTTAAAGCACGCTCTTCTCTGTAGCGGTGTGCTCTAGAAGCTTGTTAAGAGAGGAATGCGTTAGGAGCGAGCTGACGGCTTGCTCACCTCAGAGAGGCGGGAATGATGTTCTTGCATTCTTTGAAAAGCTCATGGGCAGCATCTCCTCAGCTTCCCCGTGTGCCTTTTCTCCACGAGGCTCTCAGATATCTGAACTGGGGTAGGCCTCGGCGTTTTTATAGTGTATTTACCTTCCGGTATGTAAAGAGCAAAGGTGCTTTTCAAGTCGAGCAGGATATGAAGGCTCCTTCTCTGGCGAGATAACCTCAAATGGTTTTGCAGCTGGCTGAGGCTGAAGTAAGTGCTTTTGATGAATGAGTCAAAATGACATGTTTGGGATGAAATAAGGTGCTAGTCACAGGTTTTTGAAACAGCAGCCATGGTAAGTCCTTGAAATACAGCTTTTTCTACTAAATTTCTGTAGGGTGAGCTAGTTATGTTTCTGAGCTCTTGCTTTTGCTATTAAACCCCCTTATTGCTCTTAGATAATGACATTAAAGTAGGTTAGAAACTGTACCAGCAACCCAAGCTGTGAACAGACATGAACCAATTCTCACCCTAAAATGAGTGCAAGAGCATTTCTTGTTTTAGAGCGAAATTTTGGGATTCTTCTGTAGGCACGTGACCGCTACAGCGGGGGTGTTAAGGAAAACGCCAAATATGCTGGGACTTGTGAGAGGTGATAACACGAAAATAATAGCATTCCATGTGGGACTCCCTTGCTTTTGTCACTGGAGAAATCTCTCACGGTAGCAATGAACAGGCAATATATTTTTGTTCTGCTTTATCTTTTTATTCTATTGTACCTTGTTTCTATTTTCCTACAAAAGGAGTTGTAAAACTGCATTTTGGAGGCTTTTGTATGGCATGCAAAAAGATGCATGCTTAATAGTCCTTCCCTAACGGGAGTTTACTCTTCAGGCATCTCTGAGGTCTGTTCTGTAAGGTACAGCTGTCCAGGACACTTGGGGAGAAACAGATAAGATAAAATGAATATGGTTTAATTAGGCTGCAACTTTGTTTACTTATCTCATTTTGGAACTACTGATAAAGGAGTGCAAATGCTAATACTTTATTTAATTATTTTCATTAGTTAAAGCCTGTTATGTGTCCCTTGTTCTTCCACAACAGTTTCCTGAATGGGAGGCATGGAGAAATAGAATTCTAGAGAATTTGAGTGAACCACACTAAGGCCTCCTGCACTATGCAAGGGGTGGAGGGGCTGAAGGACAAGGACAGCCGCTTACTTTCCATAGGAGATAAACCCCAGTTTCAGTCTGTGAGAAACATGCATTTCCCATCGCATAACAGGTCCCAAATTCTCTGTAGATTTTTATTTTCCTTTTAATTTTTCTTCAGAGGAAACTTACTTCAGATCTACTGCGTTCTTTTCTAGTAATAAGTTGCTTTTCCATTAAATATTCTAACTTAATGCCTTTTTTGTTCAAATACATTATTTTAAGCATTTTTTTTCAGCCTGAACTACAGACAAAACTGAAAAAGCCCCTTTTCTGTTGGCCTGTAGAATGACACCGTACAGCTGACTGACTGGATATTTGTATGTTCTGTGTCATTGACTCTTGCTCACCCCCTGTCAGACACAGCGAACCGGGCTTCAATGGTTCAGCTTAAGGTGAATTCTATAGCCCAGCCAGTGTTAGCATAAATAAAACTTTTATACTGATCACTTTCATGTAGCTCGTGCTCTACATATTTGAGAAGTGTTTTGAAGAGGGTTTTTTTTAAAAAATTTTTAATGTATTGGTACTTAACCTTTTTGTCTCCCTCATCTGTAATACAGCTCTAATTATAGCAAAGGTGAAGAAACAATTAGAAATGTGGAACAATGCAAATTTAATTTTGCATAAATCTAAGTCACAAACTTAGGCCAATAATAAAAAAGGGTTTTTTTTTCCCTCTCTATGGGAAAAGAACAAGAAAATAAAGTTATTTTCAGCTCCAGAGTGACATACAATACTCTAGTCTGGCTCAATGGTTTATGGATGTACAACCTTAAGCCTGTAGCTGGTCAAGAACTGAAAAATGATTTGGAATAAATAGTTTTGCTTGCCAGTTTAATTTCTTTCTTACAAAAGATCTGTCCTTCCAAAAGAGTGGTCCCTGGCTGATACAGAAACAGGACATGGAGTATATGAAATATAACAAACACCCTGACTAAGAAAACCCACAACATATTAGCTGGCAACTCCATACATAAATAATAAGTTTGAAAATCATGTTTTTAATAAGACAGGGTGTTTTGTTGATCCCTGCAGTAGGAACATTGTAATAATTCATGCACGAGCCGAGTAGGGAGAGGCTGCCAGACTCCAGGACAAATAGTCATGAGGAAAGTCCCAGCAGTGAGGAAGATTGAGGGTTAGTACATTAAGTAAAAACTTTGGGAGATCAAAAGCGCATTGTTTAGAAATCAGTCCAAGAAGCTCGAGGCGCACACAGACGTCCTTCCTGCGTCCGGCTACAACTGCAGCCTCGCTGTTGGTAACGGGACAGGCCTTGCTCCTGCTCCTTCCTTTTCAGCCCCCGTTAACTGAGCTCACGCGGCGGTCAGCTAAGGGCTCAGCAGCCAGCGCTTCGGTGGCTTTGGAGGCAGTGGAGTGCTTACGTAGGCCTTGTTTTGGGGGAAGCAGAGCGAGCTTCCAGCTGGCTGAAAACAGAGTCTGGGGGCTGGAGCACTTTGATGTGCCCACCAGTCGCAAAGCGAATGGCTATATGTGCCTTACACACTGAAAGCGAGACTTTGGCAAGGCTGGGAGTCCAACAGTGCTTAGAAGCCCTTCTCATCTGTGGCCTCGTAAGCTAAAAAAAAAACCACAACTTTTTTTGGTCCTACCTGGAACATCTTTAGGTGTACACAGGTAAGCATTGTTGCACACGCTTTGGACATCTATGGTAAATGGGAAATCTCTGTGAGCACCATCAGAAACCAAAAAGCTGGGTGAGGGAGCACTTAAGATCCTGAGCAACGTTCTTTTCCACACGTCAAGAGCTTTACAAGGCATAACCACCACAATGAGTGAGTCACCAGATTTTCTGGAATTAATATACATCTCCTATCTTGATAACACTATGTCATAACAAATAATGTAAACAGCAAATAAAGCAAGACTAGCTTCACCAGCAGGGAAAATAAAAGAGAGCACGGCTTTTAATTTTAGCAGGGCATTCAACTGTGAAAAGGGGGAAGAATTCTAGGTTGTACTCCCAGCATTTTATTTCAGAAGGTTTTTTGTCAATAATTGTTTAATATGACATGCATTCAACAAGTCCTCCAGCATCTCTTTAAAGAGAAGAAGTCACGCACCGTTTGTTCAAGGAATACAAATAAATGCTTATGCCTAAGAGGTGTTTCCCTCTTAGCTTGAATTTGAAAGGTTGGGTTACAGACTTCTTTACTTAATGTTTTCTAAGGTATTCCTCATCCGTATGCTGAGGAGTTGATGTGTGTTTCTTCTGGCATTTCTTCTGGTGAACCACAAGCACCTCCTGATCTGACACAATACTGTGCGACTGTGTTTGGGTCATGCCAAGCCTGAGTTAGACACATTTATTCCCAGTTGTTCCTGGTTATTCATAGAGATTTTCCTAAAAAAACCTAACCCCAACCCCTCCTTTTTGGCTAGGCATGGCCGGGGAAGTCTAGGTTTTTTCTCGATGTCTAGTGTAAGATTACTCCTGTTGGCTTAGCTCAAGGCAACGCTCTTGGTTTGTTACCCAACTAATTCCGCCTGCATATTGTAATGGAAAGCTAAACTCAAATCTTGGTTTTGAGATCTTATTATACACGCCAGACACATGGCTCTTAAAATTTGAGGTCTCTAGACCTTACAGATGCAACAAACCTTTACAGAACATGACCTTTTGTCTACTGGATTTCAAGTTTCCCCTCTACAAAATGAAATAATAGTTTTTTCCCTACCTCATTGAGGTGGGCATCAAAGTCTTTCTATAAGGAACGAAATCTTGGCTCTGTCAGAGTCAATGTCAAAACTCAGATTGACTCCAATACGGCCAGATTTCATCTAATATTTAGGGTGCCCTAATATTTAGGGTGCCCTTATTGCTGCCCTGTGCAAACTGTGACAAACCCCGAGCGCTCTGCACGCGCTGTAATATATAACCTCGTACACTCATCCCACGACTCCCTCTATGTCGCTTGCTTTTGACCCCTTCCCTCCCCACATACAGATACATAATGTGTCTGTAATTTTCTTGATGATTTTCATCCCTTGTTTTAATATTGCAACCATATTCGCTGGCTCCCTGCCTGGTCTCTTGGACTCATCTGACAGTGCTTTCATTTGTTATTCAGCTGGTTTACTATCCTCTATGATTTTGTTTCATATCCCTTCCTATACTCTTTAAAACTTTGCCCTTGACCTCTCTCTTCCTTTGGCAGAGCTGAAAACCAAAAACTCCTTGGATTAATGTGGTTTACATTTCCAGCTGCAGTGTGCCTCATTTGAAAGTTGTTCTTTGCATTTGCAATATCTTTATATGCTCTGAAGCATAATAGAGTTTCAATTTATATACTGCTTTTAACATCAAGCAGTCAGTTCAAAGTCCTTTATAAGATGGGGAAAGAGGAAGCTAAACCTGAATAATTGGTGCAAATAGAAAAGTTTTCAGACTAGATTAAATTGAGACAGCACAAGAGCATTGTACATATTATCAAGTTCCTTTCTTCACTCCCAGTGCTCCCTACTTAGTTATTTTCTCTTAAACAGTATACTAAGTGATCTTTCCATTCTTCTGCATCTTTTTGTTGCTAATTGCTGCACATACTTGAGGGAAGTATTTTTTTCTCATAAGCTTTCACACATACAGTTTTGAGTCTTCTGTTATGACTTCACTGTTCTTTTTAGGCATGGGCCAAAATGAAACTTCATCAGATGGTTGCCTGGACGCTCAAGTTCAGCATCACACGTAAGTCTCCAGGACAGCTCCATTCTCTGGCAGAAATTCAGCCACTATTCACTCCCACAAATGTTAATTTGCCACAAATTGTACCTCGTTTCTTGAAAGTGATTTTCCTACGATAGTCCCTGGGAAATTAGAAGGAACTTTTATTTTTTAAGCTGAGGTTATCACACACAACCAGGACTTGCAATTCTGGCTTGAAGCTGCTAGAATAACACAAACTCAGTCTGGTTTATCTAATGTCATGAGGAGAGGCATTATTAAAGCTTGACATGGACAGGAGGTTGTAGAAAACTCTTTGATTCTGTAGCCCAGCGACTTTTCTAGACATGCTGTGTCACTGTAAGACTTTCTCCTCATGATTATCTCTGTAATGCAACATTATCGTACTGGAACTCTCAGTGACTAATTTCCCACCGTATTTCATCATTCCATTACAAGGAATCCTCCTTACTGTCATTCCTCGATGAGGATTATGCAGAAAGGCTAATGAATACTCAGTGATTAATCATTACCATAACCATGGATTGAGCTCTGGGAGAGGAAGAAGTAGGAAAACACCCACCACTTATCATTCCAGAGGGATTCACGAGACAACTCTTTACCCAGAATAAAGCACAAATTTAAAAAAAAAAAAATTAACAGATGGTAACACCACCAGGTTACTATTTCTTTCTGAAAAAAATTAACCTCCAAGTTCCCAGCTGCTAGTTTGCCCTTGGTAAGGTACTCCAGCAGACTTCTGGCCACCGTCACCAATACACAGGCACTGAGGAACATGAATGTCAGTGACAGCTCTGTGCTGTGCCCCATCCTGCCTTTAGGAGCTGCTTGCTGTCTTCTAACCTGAAGAAGGTCATCCCAGGAACAGTGGAACTGATAAGGGAAAATAAGAGATATTTAAACTAAAGCCCAAAGATGCTCATTCTGCTGTTGTTCCGTGAATTGCTGTTCTTTCACAGGAAGCATGATGCATCTCCCCAACACCTGATCAGAGATATCTGCCTGTCGCAGATTTGCAATTCATCATTCCAAGGAAAGAGTTTACCTGCTACTTCAGTATGAACTTCTAAGGTATAAATCAAAAAACATTTGCTTTGCTGTAATCAAAAAGTTGTCTTAAACCTTTACTGCTTGGTTCCATTTGTCTGTGCATGAAGAGCTACTGCAATCAGCTCACTTTGCTTTTACATCATGAATGATGTAATGAATGGAAAGCATTACTAGATTCGGTTTCTCTCAAAATCATTCCTGAAAAGTTCTGTGATTACCTCTCTCCTTTTCTCAATGGATCATTGGAAGACAGAGCAGAGGACAGAAATACTGATGGAAAGCAAATACAGTGAGAGGCACTTGTTGAATCACCGATCTTGCTGTTAGCAGCATCGACCAACACACATTTCCAAGAGCTCTGCAAGCCAAGGCTTCGCTCACTTTCTCTTTAGCAGTCTGCCTCACTATGTTATGCTGCATGTCAAGCTATTTTACATGGAGTGCTTCATGGGTTTTGACTATGTTTCCAACCTAAAGCCGCTTCTTCTGGCATAATACTTGCAGCTCTTTCCAGTCAAGTAATATTGATTTCAGGTTCTTTAAGTGCTGTAGTTGTACAATTCCCTTCTCTGCTGAGCACGGTCTGATTCTCTCTTTAAAGAGGCTGGCTCATTCCACTCTTCATCAAAGGAACTGTTCTTCTCAGCTCTTCTTTTCCTCCTGATGGAGTTGGCTCACGCTCCTCTTCCCTCTGCCAGCACTGTTGGCCTACTTTGTCATGCTCTGATGGAGCCATCCTACCCTACTTGGCTGCAGTTGGCCTGTTCCACTCAGCTCAGATTAAGCTCTCTAACTCTGCTCTTTTTTGCTCCGATACGGTCATTCTCCTGTAATCCTCTGTGCTTTTCTATAATCAGTCTGCTCATCGTTTGTAGAAAGCTGTCTTGATAATCAGATTCCCTCCATATGGAATTTAATCCAGGTATTTGCTAATGACCGCTAAGACTGGTAGCTGCTGTTTCCTGGCATGTGTCTACTAGGGAACCTATACCGTGTCTCTGTCATGTGTTCTGTAAAAAATGTACACTTCCACACTAGTGTAAAGTGATCTGTGTGAGGGCATCTCGGTACAAAGCTGTGAACAGTCCTTGTACATGCCTTGGGAGCCAGACAGAAGTGGACCCATGTAAATTCTAGTTAAAGGCTTATTATTCCAGGAGCACATGTTACAGAGGCATAAAGGGATCCCCTCGCTGTTATTAAAAACCACCTGACTAAATCCTTCACAGAGCGTATCAGTATCAGTGCACCTGCCCTGGGGGCTCACCAGAAAACTCTCCAAACTGGGCGTAAACTTAGGTTAGGAGCATGTCTAATCCACCCGTGTTTACACGTTGCTAATTGTTTAGCCCCTGATTTGTACTAAATGCGAAAGGATTTTAAGTATCCTTTGGTAGGTTGCTGTCGGCGTGTCCTAGCCCCAACTGTTCTAACCATTTCTGACAAACAATTTATTAACTTTCTGCTTGTTTGATGTAATCACTGCTCAAAAGATGGTGTTTTTTTTTTTTTCCCCCAGTAGTTACAATAATCCAGAAAAAATACCCAAGAATTAAACAGATGCAAAAGTGCAATTAGGTAAATAAAGTCCTTTTTGAAAATTTTGGCCCATATTGATCTGTCTTTGTCTATGTATTCATGCCATTCTCTTTCTTAATTCACCTACTCTGCATTATTAAAAAGCATAAATTCACTACTGTGAACAATTATTTTGACTGAAGCATCACCAGTTTTAACCAACGTGCTTGTATGAATCGGAGCATGATAAAAAACATTTGACTTCATAAATCTTTTACTTCTGAATGACTGACAAAAAAAGAAAGGGTCTATAAAGCCACGAATACCTTCTTGGTAAATGATGCAAGAAGTTCAATAAAAAAATAATTGATAATTTTGAGATCAGTGAAAAAAATTATAAATCTGTCTCCTTTATGAAGTCTCTTGTGTGAAATATGGAATGGTTTAGGCTATAAAATATGTGCTTATCAGCAGGAGACTCAACAGCTTTAAACAAGATATTTACAGATGAAAACAGAAGCCGATGTTACAGATAAGCAATTCAGAAATTGTATTTATTTATATTTTTATTCTCTTGCTCATTCTCAGCTAAAATAAGCTATTACAACATTATACACAGTTAATTACTTCTGCTGGAAACTAAAATATTTACTTCCAGCACCTTTTCTCAATGGACTTGCAAGCCCCTATTTAGGATTTGTGTACATGCTGTGTTGCACATCTCAAAACCATAAAGACCATGTCAGGGGGCTCCAAGGAATAATAAAATATTAATTTGATGGCAAAAATTAAGTGGCTTAAAGAAAGAAGCTGTTGTTTATCCCATGAGTGGCTTTTAAGACATTGATGTCTGGTTTTGAATGTGTCTATTCTTAGCCAAACTAACCACACGTAATGAGACCTAAGTGACTACCTGACTTCCATCGAGCAGCTCGCTCACGGAAAACGACCACTTTTCTCTCCGCCGGGTCCCCAGTGTGAGTGTCTACGGTTGGGCTGTACCCAGGGCTAAACTCCAACAGTCCCTCCATCACCCAACAGCCCCTCACCAGCCAGGGAGTGGGATCAGGAACAGGAGAGCAGACCCGGGGGTGGAAGTGAGAACAGATCGAGTGAAACACCCCCAACCCCCCCAGAGACCCCCCCAGTTACCCTCACCCAGATGAACCCCCAGCCATCACCCCCCCCAGGAGAGCAGTCCTCGGGAGGAGCCAGAGCAGGAGGAACCCCAGCAGGAGCCCCCAGGAGCCCCCTCCCCTCAGCCAACCTCCCCCCTTTCTCCTGCCCCTGCTGACGGGCTGGGCTGCCCCTGGAGCTACCCCAGGGCACTGCCCTGGCTGGCTGGAGCTGCTGGGGGGCTGCCCGGCGCGGGGGGTTGGGGGGCCGCCCCAGCCGAACCAGGACAATGAGAAAGGACATTTCCTTTTTCTGGACTCTTCTGGTTTCGCTGGCACTGCAAAAAGGCCTGTTTCATCCCTGTGAAATTGCAGAAAAGACGTGTCCTTAAAGAAAAAGCACTCCCCCTGCGCGGAAGGAAATAGGTGGAAAGAGGCACACAGAGAGTGTGCATCGTGTGTGTCATCTCCTGATTCACTGAGAAAACAGCAAGGCCTAGCTGGCCATGAGTAGGGAAACAAATACATTAATTATATGCTTGTTAAAATAAATGAAGGCTTCTGATGCTCTGCTGCTTCAAGAGAATTAATTCAATTTACAGTGCCTAAGGATCCAGCCTACGGTTTAGTAGGGGTATGTATCGTGCCGTCAGGTTTCAGTAAGAAATCTGGGGCTGCACTTTGCTTTCAGCAACCGCCAGAGTTGCTCGTGGTAGTAGGGTCACAGTACCCATGTATCCAGGGAATACTGTGCTGTAAACTGGTTGGTGGTTAGAAAAGGCTGCTGACTGTGACTTCTGACGACTTTTAAGAGTAATCACAAAACACGATAACAATTAATTTATTTTAGTATGAAATAAAAAGTTAAAGGAATAAAAAATTACTTCCAGGGCTATTTTTGTGGTGGTTACAGAGAGTAACGGCAACTTCTCATTTTGTTCTTTTGATTAATAACGTTCAGTGTAAATCAGAGAAAATATAAACTCTGAATTTTTTTTTAAAGCGTCTTTTGAAGATCCAAGGTGTCTGACCATACCCTATCTGCTTGCTCCTTCTGTTGGCATAGTCTTCAAAGCAAAGCAAAATGCAGAACACATCCTAAGGAAGCAGATAGCCTAAAGGTTTTAAGCAATATGATGTGAAAGATTGGCAAAAGGGCAGAGGGTGGAAGCAGGGGCAGTGGAGCAGGGAGGGACGGTGGCAGCACAGCAGTGAGCAGCCAGAGAGGTGCGAGGAGCACGAGTCACCCCGCTTCACCCAAGGCTGTCATTGTTTTGAGATGTTCTGGTGGAATCATTCCTCTTATCCCTTGAACTTAACAATCAGGACAAAATGAAACTGTGACCCATGGTCCTTGAGGAAAAGGAAAAAAAAAAAGGAAAAACAAGGAAAAAAACAAAAAAGGAAAAAAGAAAAAAAAAAGGATGGACTTTGGCATTGTGCAAGCCCCAGGACTCTTTCAAGGACGGAACAGCTGGATGTATTTTTTGCTGACTCATGTCGTTGGTATGTATGTCTTAGCAGACTTCATCATTCTGGCAATTAGTATTACAATTATTTTTAGAGAGACAGTTGGCCTCTGAATGCAGATGTGCTGCATACGGCTGGCTATGCACACACGTCAACAATTTCAGCAGAAAGGAGGAGAAAAGCGGACAGACTTGGGGGTTTTGTGTGGCTTTTGTGTTTTAGACACTTTGCTTTGGTGCTATGTGTCTGGTATTTGCTTTGTCACATAATTACACTAGGTCTCGTTCGGTTTAGAAAACCGAGTTTATTTTCTTTTTCAGGAAAGGGATGACAAGTGCTATTTTAATCTTTCCAAGCAGTTTCCATATAAAGTATTCCCATCCCGTACCAGTTTGGGGAGAGGGAGTTACAGCTTTGGGTTACTACACCTGAGTTTCGCCCGCTCACGGGTGGACGTGACGGCCACCAGCAGAAGAGGGCGCAGAGTTTGGGATCGGGTCTCCGTTGAGGTTACAGAGCATCAACGGTGCCAGGCTCAAGGGGGGCACTCAGCCGCCTGGAGCTGCCACGCAAACCTCCGAACGCCTCCCCCTGACAGCTTTTCAAAACAGCTAAGCTTGGCACCGCTTCTTCGGGCACAAGCCGAAGATAATTTATTTAGCTTATATATTCCGCTGTGTACTAATTAACTCTTTGGAGGTCTGATTTCCTGCTTAACACGTTTAACATCGCGCCCTTGCAGTCCAAGGGGAAAAATTCTGTTGGCATTTACCTGGGTTGAATTCACAGCCGTTCAGGTGGCTCCAGCGGCCTTTAGAAAGCAGGACTTGATCCTCTCAGGGGAATTAGCAAACAGCTATAATTACCTCCATTAAAAACCCCCCAACAACCTCAAACAGATTTTACTTTCCTTCCCCACTGTTTGTTTTCACGTGCCGAAGGACACTTCGCAGAGGACAGCCCAAAGCTTTTCCAGGAGGCTCGCTCAAGCCGGGGAAGCCAACAGCGAGACAGAACCCAGGTTTTGACTCGGGCCCCCATTAAAATTGCTGCAGGGGCAGTGAATTTGGAAATTTTAATTTTGAAGTGTTAATCCGGAGCCGTGGGATTAACCGAATGCAGTTTGTTCTGAGAGAAGGGTCCACGTGGAGGACATCAGAGCGAAGGCTTGCGTTGTCTCGCAGGCCCTGTGCTTACGGAATTAGTAGTTAACCTTTGCAGGGATTTCCAGTTCAGGGATGTGCAAACCCCCGTCACTGTTAGCAGCTGGTGTTTAAAGGCAATTTGTGGCGAGTGAGATAGACAGAGCAGCAGGCAGGACACTGAGAAGCAAGCTGAGAAAGGCACAAGTTGCCTCTGCATTCCAAAGAAAGGAGCTGACTCTGTTAAACTCCCCCCGCTCGTATTCACGTTGTGTGTTTCTCCTCTACCTTGTTCTCTTTTGCATTTTTCGCGATAGAGGCGAAATCTTCTTTCACGGTGTTTTTTGAAGAGATAGGGGCCACTTAACCTACACTGGGTGTGAGATTTAGAGTTTGTGGCGCGTGAATGTCTGCTTGCGTGGGTATTCACCTTTTTGTACAGAAATGTGTCGTTTAAAGGATTGCGCTGCAGAATATGTAAGGTTGGGAAATGCTGAAAACTTCAGGGTGTTTTAGGCTCTTTAAATGTGCTTGGTGGCTACCCAGGTTTTGTAGCAAGAGGCATTTGACTTTGTTCTTTATTTAGACTGATCTAGTTAATTTGATTTGCATTCCTTTTATGATCCACAATACACTGTACAGCATACATTAAACAAACTATTAACTGCAAATGCATTCTATCAAGCTCATTATTTCCAGAATATTTCTACCTTTTTATTAGATCACATAGGAAACATTAGACATGTCATTAACATGTCTGGCATTCCGTACAACAGGGTATTGCACTGAGATACGTATCAGAGTTCTCTCTGCTTAGTGTTATGTTGAAGTTTCCTGGATCACATGGGGACATTTTGTCTTATAAAACCATTTTCAATTTATAAAAGAGACAAGAAATTAAACCTGAGTGTTGTGAAAATTCCCTTACAAAACCCAGTTACTTTGATTTTGGTTTTTAAATTTGTTATTATAAACAGAACATTTTGAAATAAAACCAGTTAAAATTAGAGTGCCGTAATATTGTCAGAACTGTATTCCAGGCTGGTTTTCTTTCAAAGGTAATTTTGACAAAATTAGAATTGACTTTGTACTGTGTTGCCAGAGCTGAATATTCCAAAGGAATACGATTCCAGCAAAATTTCTCTGACCAGGGTTACTAATAATTAATGGAAGTTTTTGAAGTCGAAGCATATGAATTGCTGAGAATTTAGAAGCCAGAAAAAGAGATGAAATACACACATTTCATCATTCAACACATGGAACAAGGAATTTGATGCTGTTTGTTGGCTGACAAACTCTGTTCTCAGTTTTTGAGAAAGTCAGAACTTTGTGGCAGGATTAAGCTGATATGCCTGGCTGTGGAGTGATGAGCTTTGACTGACGCAGCGTGAGTCTGAATGCTGCTCCCGTGTACAGCAGAGGAAAAATTGTTAGAATTTCCCTTCTCCTAGAGAATGAAGAGGAGAGAGAGAGCAGTGGAGGAGAAGAAAACACATAGACGGAGCATATGTTACACATTTAAAAGAAAAACTGCTTACTGAAATGCATGAGGGAACCGCGAGGTTCCTTTCTTTTTAATTTAAAATTCACTCGTGGTGGGTGCAGTGATGTTGTGGCAGCCAAAGCGCCCACGTGGAGGTCAGGCCTTTGTTGTCGCTGCTGCTAAACGCTTGGTAGCCCCAACTGCACAGAGCCCACCGGCAGAGGCTTCGCGCCGACCCAGCAGTCTGGCTCGGAAGCAAAAGCTTTTCCCAGGAGTTCTGCAGTCTGGCACTTCCTCCGGGTGCGTACCAGCCTGCTCAGCACCCAGCTCCCTGCAAGCTCCTTTGCACTTGGGGATTCACAGCGAGCATGTTGAAAGCGAGGGAGAAATGCTCGTTGATCTTCGGGGCCTTCCAGACGGACCTTCTGTGAGCGCAAATGCTCCCAGATGGGGATGTGAATGGGAGTTTGTCGTACTGTGAGGTGGTTGCAGGATTGTATGTTAACAGAGTTTTGAAGTGTGGAGCAATAACTGGTTAGTGAGCGAGATGAAATGGGGACGTGTAAGTCACAGCAACATATTTTAGTAGTTTGTTTATATGAAAGCAAACAAATTGCTAAGAGTTTTAGCAATTACCAACAATTTACTAGCAATTATTAGCAATTTTATTCCATATTGGACTGAGGGATTCAACCTATTCCATTTATTTACTTGTTCTCCGATCTTTGTTTTTATTTTATACCTCTGGGATAATTAGCAGAGACACAGACGGCAGAGAAGGCAAACGCCCGTTGACCTTCACAGCTCTGTGAGTCAGCAGTGAGAGGTGGCACGTCAGCCCAAGGGAAGACCTGGGGCAGTCAGGGGTCACGTGTGGACCCACCAAGAGGGACAAGGGATGAGCTGGATGATTTGGAGATTTTTTGGTATCCTACAGAGAGAAATCTAACTGACTGTGATGCCCAAGTTAACTGATTTTTTTGCTCCCCCCCTTTTATTTCAGATTAATTGCGCTTTACCAAATCTGGGTATCAAGGGAAAAAACCCAAACGGTGAAGCTCCAGTTATCAGAGACTTCCAGTATCCCCGGGGACGTGTGCATAACAGGGAGTCTGCCCCGTGTAACGGACACCTCGATCACTCTTGAACTCCGACCATCCTAAAGCAAACACCAGCCTAAACCAGAGCCGTGTGTGTACATAAAAGTCTAAACAGATTAGCTTACTTGGAGACAGTGAACCGAACAACAAACAAACAGAAATTAGGATAAAGGAGATCAATACGCGGCAGCACAAGGGGAAAAGTGAGCAGCTAAATCTCCGAGCGCTGACAACCAGCAGATTCATTGCTCTTTCAAAGGAGAAAGAGCTGGTTCAGCACCTGGAAGGAGAACACAGGCAGGAGTGGCATTTACTCTTGTGCGGCTCCCGCAGCCCTCCTGTGAGAGCGGCTCGTTGCATACCGACGAAAACAAACAAGCGCCAAGCCCCGGGACTGCGTTGTGCTGCTAACTACTTTTCAAAGAGAATTTCGCCGATGAAAATTGCAAATATAACAGGTCCCCCGTCGCGGTGACAAGCACACTACACAAACGCTAAACCTGGTGCCGTCTTTAGATAGTCCTGATCAACCACGCCAGGCTCCTGCTATCATGTTTTCAAAGGCAATTTCCTGAAGGATAATAGAAATGTGTGTACATGAGAGACAATCAAATGTACCAACGGTTTTAAAGGAACAGGTATTGCCTTATGCGTTCCCCTTGAGCCTGAAAAAAAGATATGAAAAATGACCAGGTCCTCCATTGCAGCTGTTTTCCTCAACAGTCCTCATGGCATTAACTCCTAAAACTTTAATTTTCCAGCCAGATACCAAGCATACCTGAGATCCCTTATTACGGACTCGATTATCCATGCCTGACTGACATGGTAACCGTGGCTTCTTTGCCGTGATGAGGGACTCAACCTAAAAAAACCTAACCAGTAATTCTAATTTACAACTACACAGATTCACACAATGTGATAATGAAGAGGAGCCGTGATGAAACCTGACAGGACGTTGAGCTTATTGCACAAGTGTGGACAGCTGAAAAGGCAAGAAATAATACAGTTGTCACTGGACTGTTTCACCTTAACGCCGTACAAACAAAAGCCCTGTTGTTAATCGCTCCAGCCCTTCAGCTGCATGATCCCGGAGTATTAATGCGAGATGCGAAAACTGTAAACCTCCAGCTCTGCTGGGTACGTAAAACATATGACTGTGCAGCAGCCTGTTCTGGTCAAGAAATTATTTTGACGTTTGAAATCAGGACATACACATATAGAATAAACGCTTAGAGAGTGCTTTACATTTTTTTTGCGCCTTAATGTTGCTCTTTATTTTCTATAATACTCAACTTCTACTAAAACGGCAATGAATTTTTGCGGTACACAAAAGGTACAGAATAGACGTTGAAACTATCCGAGAAATGGCTCAGCAGTAAGTGTTCTGCTTGTTTTTTTCCACAGACATTCTATTATGGAAGAAATATTAAGGCTGCAACCGCTCTTAAAAAAGAAAAACCTAAACACTTCTCAAAGTGTATGGTCTTAAAGAGTAACTTATCTTTGAAGAATTGCATTTTCATTCTGGCGATACTTACTTCAATCTCACCATTTATAAGAATAATTTATTTTCCAGTAATACCTAGCCATGTGCTTCTCTGATATCGGGTGTACAAGCACGTCTGGCACAAGAATGATACTGAGATGGTCTTTAATATAACGTCAGTGTGCCAGTCACAGCTATTTATCCTTAATACTAATCAGCTTATATTATTCTTATACACACACGAAGGTATTTTTCACTCTTTTTCACAATAGTAAGGAAATCCACATTTGACTTTATATTTCAGTTCTGAATTAAAATATAAATAAAACAAGAGGTGCTTAAAAAGCAGTCTTGTGTCAGTCACGCAGATTTCTTCTGCAACAATTAGCAAGTAGAGAACAAAATACAGTGGGTAACCGTATCTGCTGTACAGTTTAGCCCAACCTAAAGGGTTTTTTTCCAGTCTTAGTTAGGTCCCTTGCATTTCATATTTTTCTACATACTTCTTCATGACTAATTGGGGTAACATAAGCTTGCACTCTCTTGGATATTATTCACTGTCAGCTCTCTCTCCTGAATAAACCGGTCTCTTGAAAACTTACTTACATAGCACACAGCGGGAGAAACGGAGGAGAAGCAATCACTGTCCAAAGAGAGGTGGAAAGAGGAGGCTGAATGAAAAATAGATAGATATGAATCACACATGCCAGATGCTGAAGTAAAGCCTGTTTATCCCTAATAAGTTGGTGAAGTTGCGGAGAAGAGTTTATCCGTGTGAATATAGGATTCCTGTAGTATTGCCAAGGTCAGTGATAACGGACGGCGATCAGCTCAGCCCGTG
The DNA here is from genome assembly GCF_034619465.1 of Leptosomus discolor. Taxonomy (NCBI): domain Eukaryota; kingdom Metazoa; phylum Chordata; class Aves; order Leptosomiformes; family Leptosomidae; genus Leptosomus; species Leptosomus discolor. The sequence goes on from NC_141393.1 coordinate 84,334,902, forward strand.
CTGGTTGTGCGAGTTAAAGTTGCCTAGGGACTGCTTTAACCTCTGCACCCAATTTTTTCCCAAGCCTACAAAACCTCTCAGAAATGAAAACACGTAACATGCCTATGTGGGCCATGTGTTCTTTGTTTCCTACTTTCCTAAGCGAGCCCTTGTTTCCCTTCACTTTGTATTTTCTTTATGCCCTGGGTTCTTGAAGATGGATGTCTAATTGTAGTTTGAATGACAGATTGGGGTAGTGCCTTTCATTCACAGCGCACAACCCTCCCGGATCCGCAGGGGGCAAGTAGGGGCAGAATAGAGCGCTTAGCTTTTAATGGATGGGTAAGAGGTAATGAAAGGAGAGTCAGCTTATCTCGGGGTGCCCTGTGGGCTGCATTGTTTTCAAATAGCTTTTAGCTGGAGCTTCTCTTTCTAAGGTTATATATTGTTCAAGTGATTACCTCAAGAAACATGACTGTTTCAGATACACCCCTTAGATACTACAACCCTAGAAACAACTCTAAATTGTGTTAAAAACAGTTTGCATTGTACTGATAATGCCAAAACACACTACTGAGCTCAGTTTGTGGCAAAAAGCATTATATTCCTTCTTTCAGCAAAGAAAGTGGTTCAGATCTGATCCACTAATGCACTGCATGTGTCTGGCTTCCGGATAAACGGGCTGAGATCACAGCAGATGTGGGGATTTACAGTGTGCCCCGGGACTTGCAGTCACCCTGAAGAGGTTATCCACTGCTCCTTTAAGGACATCGACTACCCAAGACCTTTTACACTCCTAGGCTTGATATAAGCTTGATATAAGTTTCTCTTTCACTTCAGTTATATTTGTGCAACACCCACACATGAAATTATTGTACTGGACAAAGTGATCCATGGCAATGTGAAATTACCCAGCTATTAAACTAAGTACTAACCTGAACTTAAAAGCATTTCTGGCTTGAAAACACAGTGTGCTGAGTGAAAAGGGTGAGGCTAGGGAAGACCATTTTAGTAAAGGGAAACTTTCACAGAAGAACCAGGGTTTTGAGGCAGATCCAGAACATTGTGAAAGTCAGCGGAAGGTGCCGTACAAACCAGGGAGCTTTCCCCCGCGGTTTCTGGGAAGGAGATTACTCCTACCCTTGCCTCTGTTAAGCGGGCAGGATGGTCACCTTCTGGGCATTACAAACCTTTGAGACTTGTGGGAAGCTTCCGAGAAAATTCCTTGGAGTTTTCAAAGAGCAAAGGGAGACGGGGTGTCCATAGTACAGTTGCCCCTCTCCTCTTTTGGGAAGCGAGGGCCCTAGGGCGCGGAGATGTTTGGTTTTGCAGAGGTGGGACGTGCGTGAACGTGTCCCCACGCCCTTAAGAGTGTGCCCGCACATGGAGTTCTTAACAACCATATGGGACCTTTGATATAGTGTGCATAGCAAGTGTTTACCAAGAGCTCGTTTTCTCCCGAGCATATGGAATCCCCAGAAGAGTAATGAAAAAAGTTGCCTAAATAAAATAAGAAATATCAAAATGCTTATTCATGGCAAAATCGAACAACTTTGAGGCTGTTATTTTTAGTTTTCATGTTCCATTCTTTTAGTATCGTATCAATTCTCACCTTGTTTTTTTTTTTCTTATCCAGCCTAAACTTTGACTTCCAGAGACGTTCACTGCCCAGACAACTAAAGGAAAGAACATGGTCTACAACTCAGACCAAGAGACAAGCTCTAGACCCTTCTCTTACAAGGACCACACTCCTTAAAATCGAAAAGCTAAACCCAGGGAGCTTAAAGTAAACTGGTTCAGAAGATGTTATGAACCTTATTTACCTAGACTGTAGTGGTCCAAATTCCACTGAAGTCAATAGAAAGAATCCTATTGATTTTGGATCAAGTCCCAAACACCCTCAATGATTGTAATATTTAGGTAAGCACCCGAGCTCAGTATATCTGCTGTGCTTTTTGAGGTTTGTCCAAATTAGCTGACAATTTATGCAAAATATTTTGGATAGTCAAGGACTTAACCTGCTTCTGTCAGTCGGCATTTCACGTCACAAGTTTAATAACACCTTTTGCGACTGATTTTAGGTGGTATTAACAAAATCGTTGCTCTAACTCACTCGAAGGCGTGTCCTGGTATTGACTTTTGCTGAGTGGATTAACCAAGTTCATCAAGAATCCTCAAGTTTCAACACATCTTTCCAGGTTCATTTTTAGCCCCTGATGTCAGTGTTTAATTCCAGGAAATGAAACTTTGAGTATCAAAAATATTTACAGTTCACGTGCCAGTGATTATTTTGCAGCAGAGACTACGGAAATACAGAGCAATAAACAAGCTGAACACTAAACTGGAGACGGGAGCAGTTTATCGTGCATGTTCCTCCTCAACTGAGCGCCCAAACAGCCGATATACCTGAAAACCAAAACTTTGTGTACACCTACACGTGTATATATGCAATATGTGTGTATATGTATAATGTTCTAGCTTTCTGCGTCTTGGCAAACCTTGCAGGTAGTTTACATGAGTAACGGCAAGAGTGTTTATACACGCACGCAAACACACACACGTACGCGCACCCCACGCAGCTTTCCAAACGCCTCCTCCCTTCCTTGGAGCTTTACAAGAAGGTACACTATTTTTAATTACTTTTCTCTAAAAATATGCTTTCTTGGAAAGCAGTCAACAATAAAGCCATGCTTCTGCTCGGTGGTAAAAGCGGGCGCAGCAGGCACCGTGCCGCAGATAAAGAGCATCGCCATCTGCTCCACTACAGCTGCGAGCTGCAGTCCCAGGCACGGCCCAGGGTAAACCACCATCACTCCTTCCTCGGCTTGCAGTTTCCTATTTCTTTCTTCTCTCTGTCTCCTTTCAAAGTTTTCTGTCTACGTTCCTTTTCCTAGTGGATAAAAGTGGAGCAATGGGAAATATAATTAGGTTATTAGGAAGACAATCTTCGATTGAACTAGTTTTCTTGTTTTTGCTTGGAAACTTGTTTTCCTCGAGTCTGTTACTGCAGTTAAAGGGAAGGAGGTCTCATTAAAAATAAAGTTTCGGTGACTTTCATTTGTTAGGAATAAGACAGCCAAACAACTGACCTTCACTATCTATTCAGGTCAGCAGACAAACGTCACGGTCTCGCTTTCGAGAACACTGATCCATTTTGCTGTTCAAATAAGCTTTACCAGGGCTCCAGTTTTTAGAATACATTTCCCATGATTAAGACTAACTGAAAGCTGTCAGCAGAGGGTTTTTAAAGATGTATTTTAGGCAGCATGACAACAGTACATTCAGATGTCCCTTATGTTAGCATTTCTGAACAGGTATGAGAGTTCCACTTCAATTATTTATTCCTCTCAAAATCTAGCCTCTCTTTTTATTAAATATTAAAACGTAAGAAATTTTTGAAAGACACTGTTTGCATTGATAATGGTGGTTGTCTGAATTACTTTTAACTAACTTACTAATTGAAAGCTGAGTCTGAAAAAAGTGAGTTAAGCATCTTCTGGGAATGGGATTGTAACAGTGTTTTTCAAGGTTACTTTCTCTTCATTAAAAACTTTGTAAAATAATAATGAAAAGGAAACCGTCTCATTAAGGAAAGAATAAGATCACTCGTCAATTTTACTGCTCTTCTCATCTAACTTTATGTCGGCAGGAGTGTAGCAATGCCTTGCATTTCTTCAGAATTCTTTGCCCCATATTCACTGTAAACAGAGAGGAGCCATAATTATACTTCATTTGATCCATATCAAAGCTACTGATCCATGTATCGATTTACATAAAGTAAAGCACATAAAACATTTTTGCTTTTCACCCTTACTTCGCCACCTTCTAACGAAAGTTTTCCTTTGCAGCCTTCATTTGAATATAAAAATCTCCCGTTGAAATTTGCGATGTTAAACAAACCATACCAGTCATTCAACTTTTTAATTAAGGATTCAGTGTTCCATCCCTTTTCAGACATTAAAATTCAGGTGCAGTCATTAATCTTTCTAAATGAATTCACCTGTGGCTAATACTGATGTATTTTCTATGAGGCTTGTCATGGACTGCATACTGCATGCATAACCACTCTACAGTTAATTACACGAGGGATTATCATTAGTGTCATAAAGATAAAGCCTTGCTAGAAGCATTACAGACATTTTCTGAGCAATGACTTATTTCATTTTTGTTAACAGCTACCTAAGTATTTAAGAACAATAAAAGTTTGTTTATAGCGCGGAAGAGTGAATGGCAAAGTTCAGAGAACTCCCAAGCTCAGAAATCGTGTCCGCAGCAGCTGACCGCCTCTTTCTTGTCTTCCCTGTCTTGGTTTCACACCTACTCGGCTGAGCAGCGAGAGAGAAAATAATGCAAATATTAGGTTCCTTTTAAGATTCCTATGTTAGAGTTCTATGTCAAGTATTCTTCTCCAAGAAAGATGAACAGCAGAGCTTATGAGAACTGTAATTATAGCACTACACACCAGTCTGCTGAGGAAGAAAAAAGTTCAAAGGTTGTTAAGGAACAAAGCAATTGCTGAATAGCAAGCGGTGTAATTTGCAGGAAAGTTCATGGAAACATTCACGCTACGGTGTTCCAGCACAAAACCGCTCCAGAAAAAACATGAGAAGAAATAAACCGCGTGAGGTTTTAGTACTCTAAGGTTTGAATTTATTAATTAGGTATTACCGATTAGAAATGCCATTCTGTCTAGAACTGTTGTCCTGTGTAGCAGACAGCACAGTCTTGGTGAAGGACTTGCCATCATCAGCCAGGCTGGAGATCCCCTCCTGCCAGCTGAGCTCACAGGCACTGCTCCTGTCAGAACCTGAGCAGGCTTGGCTTGGCCACCCAGAGAGATCTAATCAACACAGAGCAAACACAAAGTAAACACGTGTAGCCGAAAACAAGAACAACAACTTTGTTTAAAAGGTAATATGGGAGAGAAAAAGATTTGATTTTCAAGCCCATTGCGTCTGTTTTAAATTCACTTCAGCTGATTTACTCCCGATTTACACTATTAGAAGACAATCCCCAAGATGTTCTTAATTTATTGAAGAATTTGAAATGATATAAATCGGTGAAAAACACAGGATGAGAAAAAGAATAATACCGTGAAAGACTCAAACCAGACAAAATCGTGACAAAACGGCCTTTAAAATAGTAAATAATGAAATAAAAATTAAAATTTCATTTTTATTTCCTGATACTTTTAGTGGAGGAGAGACGGAAGGGGAAGACTAAAACTGTATTTTTCTGATTCAAATATTAAACATATTCCAGTCAAGAATGAGTAAATTTTAGTCCAACTGGTGTTGTAGCACAAAAGAAATAAAAAGAACCAATCAGAAGCCTGATGTAAAGATTTACTGTGTGAGATTCACAGGGATCTTTTTTTTTTAATTTCCTCTAGTTTCGAACACCTGAAAGCTGAGGGGCAGTGGAACAGAACCACCCACTTCAAAGCTTTTTTTTTCCACACTTTGCTTTCCTGTCTGTTAAATCCCTCAGGGCTCACTTCTATAAACAATAGCAGATAATTAGATTTATGCATGTAATTTGATTTAAATTGATTCTAGCAGTTATCCAGTGATGCTGCAGAGGCTGTTGAGCCAGTCGGTGGACGCCCATGCACCAGCAACTTCACAAATGACGTGAAACAAGCCATCATCTATTTCTACATAGAGCTTTATAGGTGCCATTAAAAAAAGAGTCTGTAAACTACAGAACTTTATTTATGTCAGAAACTTAAATTTAATTAATTATGGAGTCTTCCACATGCACTCCTCCCTGACCCATCTAGTTTATTCTGTTCTTCATCGCTACAGCACCAAAATTACATGGAAGACATTCAGATAACAGCAGCAAATCTGTTACGAATTCACCAGATCTTTGGATTTTGGGGTAGGAGCCTCAGATGCAATAGTTTTTCGGAAAGCGGCCGTGTGATGTGTTAGGGTGAAGAAGGTGCAGCTCTTGCTAGGGTGGAAGAGTTGCTAGTGATTATTAAAGTTAGCTTGGGAAGTAAGCCATTTGCTTGCCAAAGGTCAATGATAACCACTAAAATGTACCACTCCCTTTTCCAGAAAAAAATAGGTGTGTCTAATAGCCTTTTACCAAAAATACTGTGCACATGAAGTTTTAGTTAAAAATAAACGGAATATTCCTAAACTACAGATTCATCATTACAGGAAAGTAGCAACTTTCTCAAAGTACTTGTTTTTCATGTTTCTTTTCCCCCCCTTTTCTTTTCCCTTCCACCCAAATAATTTCATTTATTATGGCAAGGTTTCTTCTCAATCTTGAGGGTTTTTATAGAAAACCAATTACCTCATCGATGTTCTTTGCCTCTAGAAATTTGAATTCACCCATCAGTTCAAAGAAATAATTTTTTATTCGAAGATAAGACCAAAGGGTAGGGAGTAATTCCAACTATACAGGTTGTATTGTTCTCTTGCCCCTTTTGATTTAATATGATAATGGTCACCACCAAAATATAGTGAAAACAAAACACTCTCAGAGCAAGCAAAGGCCTCAAACCACGAATTTTATTTTGTTTTCTGTCTCTGTTCTTGGTTTGGGAAAAAGAAAAAACTAAACAACAAAAAAAGAGCAAACTATTTTTTAGTGAAAACTAGAGAAACTTCAGGCGTTTCTCATGTTTTACCCTTTCTCTTTCTGTTCCGGGACAAGGTGTCCAGAACAACTGTATTCCTTATGTTGCCCTGTGGGAGAAAAAACAGTTAGATGTAATATTTCATTACTTGGGACTATCTTAGGCATGCTGCAGGAAATAAGTAGTGCTGTCACAGTCTCTTATTTATTTAATTTTGAGAATGAATTTGGTGCTAATGAGGTTGAGGGGCTGATAGCAAAGTCTAGAGTCAGGCACAGCATGGGCAGGTGCTCTGAAAGCTTCTTCAAACAGCTCTGTCAGCAAGTGCTCTTTAATCCTGCTTTGCAATATCCCTGCTTGCCATCAAAGTGCCAGTTCCTGCCAGGTGCCGAGTGCCCTCGGCTCTCACTGATGACAACAGCAGAAGAACTTCACATGGCGAGCTCCTGCGCTTGGCAGAATCAGGATCAGCGATTCGAGCTCTAGTGCAGAGCTGGAAATTAAACCAAAAATGAACTTTGTAAAACACAGACATTTGTCCTGAGGACAAAGGCATTGGCTCCGAGGAGCCTTTCGTTAGTGGTACGCTCAGCGTTGAGATCTAGGTTCTCCAGAGGTCAGCTCGCTGCGTTTGCCAGTTACGATATTTGCTGTTACAGAGATACCCAACTCATGTAGGATTTAATTATTAGAACAATTATCAGCCATAGGATAACCGACCATACCATGGCTGTTGGTAAAGCAAGGAAGCCAAAAGGTTTACCTGAACATACAACAGTAATGGATTCTCTTGGACTGTAAAAATTGAACATTTATGTGCGTGCAATACACAGCCCAAAAATGAGGGGGCTCCTGGACAGTGGGTGACCCACGCACAGGTTTGCACTTCTGTCTCAGAATGTTTTTTGAAATAAATCATCTGAATCCCATGCTTCAAAAAGCCAGAAAGTTTCTTCACACTTTCAGGTTTGGCCTGAAAGCTCAGCTTCCCAAGCTCCTTCTGTGTTCAGCTTCTGCCCTGCCCTAGTTTCTCACTAGGGCTGAAGGCCCCAACCTCCTCACAGGCTGCGCCCATCCCCTGAAGACAGTGATGCTCTGGGACCCACAGGCAGGGCGGCAGGGATTCCTACAGAGTAGTTGAATGAGATGTCCAAGCCAATATGAATCCTGACTGAAGCATCTCCCAGGTCTGTTTGTCTCTAATCTCTTCTCTTTATGGACCCTCTGATGGCTGATACAGGCTCCACATGATTTTTTCCCTCCAAGGAAAGAAGACCCTGTCTTCTACTTGGCCTCTTACTGTCCCAAGACCTGTATCAACTGACTTTTTCCATCCATAATTTGCGAAAACCTGTGTCGGTTCCAATCCAATTTGCCAGGAAGGTTTCAAAAAGACTGCACTAAGCTCCTTTCACCAAGGCCTCACGCGACTGCAATAACGTCGGCAAAAAGGAACAAAGCTGGAGTTAAGGGTGGGAGCACAGAAACCCATATACTGCCTTGTACTTTTTGGAACAAATAGTGGACAAGGAAGGTGTTTGGGGAAAAAAAAAAAACTAAAGCGTTTGATACAATGAGGCTCGGCATGCTGCACCAACAGCAAATTACAAACCTCTAAAAACTGTATTCAGAGTCATGTAAACAATGATACGATACGTGTCTAAAAAAGAAAAAAGAAAGAGCTCATAGTAGCATCCCCAGAGAGCCATAGTTCCGTCCTCACTCTGGTGGTAATAAGTAGAAATACTGTAGCCTGTCTATGTTCCCGTACTGCATGAGAGTGGATTGGGCACGTTAGCTCGTACTTCATTTCCGTGTCTGGTGTAAACGCAGAGGTGTACAGACTAGCCGCCTTACTCAACACCTGCATTTTATGCATTAACACAACTACAAAGAAGATTTCATGTGGGCTACACAAAGAAGGCAGGAGCTTATGCCATAGTCTCTCTCGGCAGAATATGAATTTTATTATGGCTGGGTCGCAGATGTACTGACAGGAGAAAGCCTAACTCCATTATCATGCACTAAATTACTAGCAAGGTTAATATAACTCCTGCGATGCAGATCTTTGACCACTTTAGTAGCCAGATTATTACTCCATTATTCTTCTTAAACTCCAGCTAAATTTGGTTCCCATAATTCGTTCCTATTACATATCGTGTACATAATTAATCTGTTAGTGTAAATATGCAGATTTCCGAAATATGCTTTTTGTGATTCAATAGGGCCACTATTGCTAAACTGAGAATGTTATGTTTAAACTAGACTGGCAGCACTTTGCAGAGCCTTCCTTTGCGTTTCTGGACATATGCTCCGTTTCCACTCACGAGCAGGCTGGTTACTGGCCTGATGCAACAGCCATGAAAGGCTTCATTTCTCTCATTTAATGGTTCAGCAACACGCCTTGTAGAGTACATTTGCAAGATGTCATATTCTAACAAGCATATAAACAGGGCATGGCGTCAGAAGCAAATTTCACAAAAGGCAAGTTCCTTTTTATCTGCGGGCTCTAAAGCTAAAAGCCCAGCAGGATCCATCCAGTTTACAAAAGCTCTTCCTCCTCACGTGCAGGGTGTGCTTAGATATACCCACATCATCCTTACCAAATGGCTTTTTCTGGCTGCTCAGTTCATATTTGTCACCAGTGTACAAAAATGCAAAGTCTAAAGAAAGCATGATCAGCTTTGCATCGCTAATCTCGTTACTGTAATGGCTATGAAGGTATCCAACAGAAAAGTAGACTATAAGCCAGTCCACACGTACATACCACGCACAGCATGTGCCCCAGTGAGCCACGGATGCTCTCCGGCTCCCTGAAATGATGACAAAACCCAGTCATTTTAATGCTGCTCCTCACACCCAACCGTGAGTGACAAATACCTCTCCTAGCCCAGATGAAAGGGCTGCTGACAGTTCTTTCTACCTTAAAGACAGATGAAGCACTTTGATGGGAATAAAAAGTTCACCAACCTCTCAAATCCAATTAAATATTTCTATCTCTAGAGTCTTTGGGAAGAAGAGGGATTCCTTTCCCTCTCTCCTCCTTTCAAGCTTCCCACTTGTCGTTTATCCCATCTTTAATTTGGCATATAAAACCCCCAAGACTTCAACCCTGAGTCTCGTGAGACCAAGATTACATCATTACTGTTATGGCATGTTATACACTAATCACAACCATTACCACTTACAAGTTCACAGCTTCATTCAATTAACTGCCTGACATGGATTTTGCAGTTAATTCGTAGTGAAGGTCACCAGTGGTCAGAATGGCAGGTGCATTCTGCTACCTCGCTGAATGCCAATTACCAGTCTTAAGCAAGGACCGGCGAATACTGAGGCTTAGAACTTGAGACACATTTTTATAGGCGTGTCTAATGGTCTGTAAAATAATATAGCATAATTAGCATATTGAAATGACAGCCACATCATTTAAAACTCTAATTTACAATGAAAGGCAGAAAAAAGATTATTTTACTTTATCTTTTCAAGAGAAAAAGAGAAAGATGAGATTACACAACTGTATTAGAAGCCATCTAGTACCATGCCTAGACCTATCACAAGTCCTTATGTGCTGTAATTAAATATTTGGCAAGTTACAAGCACTGCTTGATCCGCCGTTTAACTTAGGCCTGCTTGCTGTACGGCTGAAAGACAGGCTCAAAAAGTATCACGGGAGAAATGTACTGGTACGAAAATACAGTCCGGCTTTCAACGGGCAGAACCAATTCCTGGAAGGGTTGTGCTGGAATGCACGCCAGTAGGCAGCCACAGAAATAAAGCAAGCCTGGAGAAGAAGGATACAACAAAGACGTGGTGCTTCTCCGGTTTGCAGCTGCAGAGTTTGTGCAAGAGTCCGGATCAGCCACACCTGGGTGTGCCGGGACGAGCCCAGCCGTCCAGCGGGTGGAAATCCGTCACAGAGCTCAAACCTCTCCCTGGCATCGCTGTGGGAAGAGGGGAACAGCCGTGTGAGAAGAGCATCCTGAGCTCGGCTCCGTTGGGCGTTCTTTTGCTTTAAAACAGGAGCCCGTGCAGGAGGGCAGTGGACAAGCAGCTCCACGTTCATTCAACCCCACTTTCACAGCCCAAACTGAGCTGTAAGCCGAGCTTTCCCCAATTCAGTGAGCCGAAACCGCCCAACACGGCACCAATCTAACTACAGAGTGCCATGGTGATACTATGTACACGAAAATATGTTCTATATCACATTTACACGCACCCAAGTCTACAGAGTAGAATTAGATTAGGAAGTCCCAGTATAGAAATTGAGATACCCTCTTTAAAAAAGTTATTAGAGGTTTGAATTGCTGAAGAAATTCACCTAGCTGAAGGGGGGAAAATCCCCACAGCCTTGTATTACTGTTCTAGTAAAATTTCCTACCAATGTTAGCAAGCTGCAAGCTTACCTGGTGCTAATATATAAAATTAATTTCATGCTTGTCTACTCTTGTAAAATCACTGACAGAATACTTCACTTTTTAAGGTAAAATTGGGGACTCGTATAAACTCAACATTATTTTAAGCTAATATTTGCGTTATACTGCTGCCCAATTAATTGAAAGAATAAAGCATAAACCAAGCAAAGTTTCCTGCTAGGAAAGCAAAAACTTGTCAACAGATGCCAATGCTTTTTTGTCTCTATTCCCTTGCTGACCAGCACTTGATGTGTTGCTTCATCCAGATGGAAGATGACAGTGACAAATATGTATATTCTCTCCATATATTATACAGAGTGATAAATACAAAGGAGCCGAGAAAGATGCCTTAGGTACAACATTAGGAGGATCGAAATCCCACCAATAATTAAAGCAGAACCTTTACGTGAGTAACTATTCAAGTATTTTATTAAAAATCATAAGCCCTAAGACAGTTTCCTCAGCAGTGGAAGAATGATGGATCCACTGGTACCCCAAGCCAAACACCACAGAGGAAAGGGGCTGATATTTTGCGTTCCTAACAACATTTGAATAAACGAACAAGCCACACCTAGGGAAGAAAATGAGATTAAACTATTTCTGTGCTCAAGAATGAGTGATCTTTCTTCATTTTCCAGCTATGACCGAGAACAAAACAACCCCCCCCAACCAGGGGATTATTAAGCAGAACAAATCACCAGGAGGCTGTACAAATGAGAGGGAGATACAAGAAATCAGTAGTTTGGGAAACTTGAATAAACAAGATTAACAAGTCTACCTGCCCGGGGCTATTCCAGCAGGACAGGGATGGTGGTATATCAGATGATACAGCCTTCCTCCTCTGATTGAACTTGCATGTAGTTGACTGGGTCTGCAGTTCCTAAGTCTCTTAAGGACCTGTAAGTGTCAAGCAGGATCTGCCTGGAGCTGCTGCAGTGATCAGAGCTTGGCAGGGAGCTGGGGCCCCTCCAGCCTTCCTTTCCTCCACTGCTGAAATCAGCCCAAGGGATCTCACTTTCCATCTCACTTTTGGTTTCCTCGCTCCTGTGAGCTTGTCCACAGCCGTTCCTCCTCCTTTTCTCTTAACAACCCGTACATCAAGTCTATAGTTATTTCAAGGAGACATCAGTGACACGCCAGACCCTCTCTCAGTTCTCACTATAAAACACAGGAGACCTGAAAGAAAACTCTTCCGTTGACCTTTTCTTTTCCATTTCCTTTCTGCCATCGCTGAAGACTTTGACAGAGCTTTTGATGACCCCTCTCTCCCAGAATCATTGTACAAACATTTCCAAACACGAATACAAACATCATGCTCACTCCAGGGTTACCTAGAGTGATGTTTTAACAAAAATGTCACAAATACTTCATATCCATCATACAAATGAGGTCTGGCATATCCAGGCAGCTCTCTGTGCTATCCAGCACTTTTCTTTAGAGGACTTCCCCTGCTTCGGGCCGCCTGCCCGTCTGACCTGCTCTTCTCTCCCCACACTATTAAGGCCAACAGTAATCTTGCTATTCTTTTGAAGATATTTGGTTGGGAGACTCGCCTTCTATGCTCTCAGTGTATCATCTAGATACCAGAGAGGGTCCTTGACACAAAGCCAATCCACGCACCAGCCAAAATACGCTGGGTTACGCCCGGCTCCACCTCAAGCACCAGGCAGCCCAGATGGCTTGGTGCAAGGAGGAGCACGGGCTCTGCGATCCTCCACGAAAAGGAGCCGCTCTCCTCAGGAAGCATCGTTGCTTCTACCTGAAGTTTCTCTCGGGCATCTTGGCTCTTGACAGAGCCTGAGCGCTTTCGAAAGAACTAGCCGTTAAGCTGAGGCTCTCCAGCTGGTATTAACTGCAGTGGGTGGGAGAGCGTCCAGGGAGCGGTTTGTGAGCAAGGGTCACCTTCAGAGGGACCTCGCTGCAGAACAAAGCCTGTGCAAATGCTTCTCTTCGCACCTTCAGCCAGAGAAGAGTCAGAGGATGGAGTACAGTTTACTGTAATGGAAGAAATAGTGTTCCTTTCATCATCCTGCTAAACAGCCCTTGTAGTAAGGGCTGATTTATCTTAACCCCATTTTTTTTTCCTTTAAATTGCAATTGTCCTGTGGCACGATGTTACCTGTACTGTGTTGTGATGTAACTCTGTCCACAAGACAGTGAGACATGGACATTTAATATGAAGTGGTAGAAATGATATAAAAGAGCAACTCCTTTTTCCGTATATCAGTTACTTGCTGTTAGTTCAGACAACAAATGTCTGTCACACAGTTTATAGCAATAATTGAAATAGTTATGGCATAAATATGGTATACTCCGCCTTGAGTTTTTTTGCATTGTATTTTCTATTCACAGTAAGGAATAACTCGACATGTTTCTATATTTAAAACCAATTTTGGCAGGAATCAAACTAAAATTCCTGCTGAATAGCCCACAGTTCACAGCCCATTCTACCATTAAAAAAAAAAAAAAAAAAAAAAAAAGTAGTATCTTGTAACAGAATTGAATTGACTTTTCTTAGGAGGTGAATGAAGTATCCTGGATCTCACTGAGTCACCTACCCCTGCCCACCATCAGGATCACTTTTTCTGATCCTTGCAGTGTCAGGTCTCAGAAGAGAAAGTTACTGCCCCACCCCAGGGAAAAAGCTTTCAGCTGTGTGGTTGTTAGAGAGTAACTTCTCATGGGATATTATGGCACTGCTCGCCTACAGGAGAAGCTTGGCAGTGGGACCACGTACCTGCCAGAGCTCTGCGTGGAACTGCCTGCCCTTCTTCCTTAAAATAACACATAAACCACCTAGATGGCTTCCAGGCTATAAAACAAAAGGCCACTAAGAAGAGGCAACAAAACTATGAGCTAGAAAACACTTCAGATAAAGAAATCTCAGACATGCCACAAGGGAAAGACTAAATAAGAAAGACAGGAAACCAATCTTTTCCCCGTCAGCCTGTCCTCATGGGACCAATCCTTCACTCTTTCAGTGGCTTTAAAGGTTGCCCAAACTCTCCACAGTATTCACTAAGTCCCTAGAAAAATCTCTCCCTTGTTATTACCTCGCAGACTTGGCCATGTATATCTTCTCCCTGAGTCTCAGACAGTAGCTTCCCTGCCTGCTCTAGGCAAGCCCCCTGCACCCAGGGAAGGAACCTTCCCCTTCTCCCACCCCTCACAGGGCTCTCTCTTTTCTCCAAGCCCACTTCACACAAAACGTGATACACATGCACCGACCTGGCCCATCCTCAGCTGGCTCAATGGAATCACTGACCCCAGTCACTCTGATTTCCTTTGTCAGTCATTTTAATTTCCGTAGCAGATGCGTGACATACAATCCCCACTAGTAGCTAATTACTAATTGCCAGCTAGAACAAAAGGCATCAATGTTTGGTTAATTGTTAATTGCTTTTGACTGATTCCTTCAAAATACTTGGGTTTTTTCTCATTGTAATTCAAAATTTGGTTCTGTCAGAATGTGTTTCAAAATAGCAATACTTATCTCTTCCACTGTGATTGTTTCTGGTAAGAAGAGAAGGGGTTTCTTGCTACTGTAGGGTTAATTTCCCTAATTGAGGAAAATTTCTTCTGCCTAAAGAAACAATAAGGTTTATCGTCAACTTAAAATGATTCTGTGAGGATTCCTAAGCACACATGATTGCGAAAGAATTAGTTAGGCCTCACTTTACTTGGATGTGTGGTTTGTTTTGGGTTTGTTTTTTTTTCCCCAAAAAGGGGATATTTAGAGTTGCAACAAAAAGATATTCCTAAAAGATGCTCACGTTCTTCATAAGGATTTGTAAATCATGCAGTTATGGATGCAATATCATCCAAAACATGTAAAGAGAGCAAAAATAACAATTTGATTTTAATGAGCTTCCCCCAACCCTTTAGATCAGGGCAACGTATGGAGTTGGATACATGGCTGATAAGTAACCAAAATAATACGCTTTGTTAAAACAGCTTTTCCTTCCTGGCGCTGGGTTCCCCTGGCAGGCGGCGGCTGCCGCAGCCGGAGGCACAGCCAGGCGAGGGGCAGGTCTTCCCTCCGCCTCGGGCTTCTCGTTAAAACTGCAGGAAAGTCATTTACTCTCCCCGCTTCGGTTCCCCATCTATAAACTGAAAAGAATACTATTTCCAGGACTATGATAAAGAAAATACTTTCCATTACAGACCGGGAAGTGCTTGGGTGTAAAGGTGCTGATATAAGTACCTTAGATAGATAAGTATCTGGGGTACAATACAGGCAGATAACAAATAGCTTAATCCAGCTCCTTATCAAGGCAGTCAGCAACTTTTGCAGAGGCAGGTTGTCGGACACAGGAGAAACCCCTTGAGGCGCAGAGTGGAACCTATTAGAGACGTCTGAACTCCACGTTAAGGGCTGCTCAAACCGGCGAAGTGCTATTAGTCCCAGTTTCCAGACGAGGTGAGAAATACCCTGAGCGCCGCTTCGGCCGCCTCTGCCTTGCCAAGCGGCCCGGGCGCAGGCCCGGCGGAGGCAGGAGCGAAGCCACCGCGGTCATCGGCCACGGGCGGCTCCTGCGGCCGCCGCGCCGCCACACCGGGCGCTCGGCGTCGGCTTCGATGAAATGCTGATTAGTCCGAACGGGCGACGGAGCGCGGTTTTGCGCAAAGCCGGCATTACGTTTGAATGGAAACTCCGAGCGCGCACAAAACGAGGATCAGGCGCCTAGAATGTACCCTGCCACAGCTATGAAATTTCAGCGTCATGTTTTTTTCATGCATTCAAATGGGATCTGTCTCCCTACGCCTACTCTACATCATCTGACTGGACTGCCTGCTGGGAAGCAAGGGTACCATGGCGGGGTCCCCCCCCCCGAGAGATCACTGAGTCACACCGTTTACAGCTGCAGAGCCTGTAAATCTCTTAGGGAGACTATAAAAGGGTGATGGTAAAAAAAAAAAAAAATAGGCTGATTGTTTGTTGGGCTTGTTTTTAACGCACAGCATTCATTCCTATTTAGTAAGCACTTCGCTGCAGCATCCAGGGTATTACAGCTAATCTCCCGTCAGAAAACAAAGTTGCTTCTCGTGGGAAGGCAGGCTTTGCAGGGGTTTCCCTCTGCCATTCTCTTTTGCTCCAAACTCCTGAATTGAAACATAGCTGCCTTTAGTTTTTAAGGCCAGGCTGTTATTACCAACCTGACGGTGCCTGTCTGTAGTACAGCAAATATCACGAGCATGTTTTGCAGCTTTTCTGGAGGCGTGTAGTATTTTGCTGACCATTCTGCACTTTGTAGACCGTACTGCACCTAAATGCCTTCGTTGTATATGTAATTATGTCAGTTGTTCACTCCTAAAGCAAGGTCCAAACCAGACTAAACTGAGAAACTAACTGTATTAGGATTTTCCAGTCTTGTGTCTGAAGTACACCAGAATTCAGAGAAGAGAAAGTAAATGAAGAATGTGTTAACTAACACGAGATCAGACAGCTGCAAAAACAATGTTTTATAATCTCCCATTTAACATGCACAAATCTTTCCATTTCACAGAGAAAATTTCCTCAACTCACTTAAATAAGAGCTAAGAATTGTGCCGAAATGACTTAAAATGAGTGAAAATCATATATCACTGTTTAAGCTGCCACTAGCCAAATAGCATTTTGCTAATGACTTCTACTTTCAGACTACAAATCAGACTTCTTTGAGTAGCTAAATTGCTCCTGCTCTTATCCATCATGAGCAGATAGCAAAGTAACCTGGAAGATATTGCTTCTGGGTGGGAAGGAGGAGGAGAATGAAGTAATTTCTTCAGTGGATGAAGAAAGTCTTGCCAAATTTTTCCAGCTTATTGCAGAGGAAATTATTTTGAGATTTAGGGAACTTTGACCAGTCCCAGAAGCTTTTATGTAGCAGCATGAGTGGGACACATTTCATGGATACGCTAGTGTGACAGGCAGGTCTCCAGCTTAAAGACTTTATTACAAAGATGTTGTCTGTATATACAGACAAAAAAAAGCCATTGCATAAATAAAAATTATTATTATTATTAAACATTTAAACAACCACTGCAGATTCTAATGGTTTAGGAGAAGCAGAAGAGAGGCAAAATGTTCTCCACTTGGGTTTAAAATCAAATTTGAAATGAAAAGCTCCATTGACTCACTAGAGCAATTCATTGATTGTTTCAACCGATGTAGGTGAAACAGGAGTTACACGTGTTTCGTAGCTAAGCCAACTTGCCTTTGGTTAAAGTCTGTAATTTTGGGTTACGAACTTGCTGACTCATGTATTTCCAAAATCTGCTTTTAAGGTTCTTCTGCGTGCTTAGGGCATCCATAGCATGCTAAGCACAGCTTTGTAAATTCTCTTTTGGGGAGCAGGAGGAACACAGTATCTGGAGTTTTTCCTATCGTTAAGAGAAGTGCTGTGACAATAGCTCCTCTTGCTGTGTTTCTGTAATGTATCACAGAAAAACATTAACTTTTTTGAACTTAAACAACCTTTCCTTTTATTAAAAAAAAATTAATTAAATTTTTCCTTAGATAGTAATCTTTTATTAAAATATAAATTTCAGTAGGGTTTTAGCTGGTGTTTCTATCAAATAATTAACACTTCTTACTTATTTTCAAAAGGAGCTGTTTAATTTACAAGAGGCCTGTTAAGAATTATGTTTTTCCTCATTAGGTGTAATTGAGGGATATGACATTTTGTTCAAGAGAAACTTTCTAGTCTTAATTAGTCAAACAATGCAATGTTTCAAGCTTCCGCTGAAGTTTAGTGTGACATTACTTGAAATTTTTATAAACCAAAAATAGATAGGGAAAACAATAAGAAGAAAACTGGAAAAATGATCATGTAGTGCAACGATTTTACCTTCTGAAAGCTGTAGTTTCATAACCTGAAACTGAGACTGTGGTCTTGCAAGCATTTATGCATATGCTAGATTTCAAAGCTCTATTGTTAAAGTGTTTATAGGACCGGGACCCAGTGCAAAACATGTTTAACCCAACTGATGACAAGAGAATTGTGTCAACTCTAATTGAGATCAGAACTGATGTTCCAGATTTGCAATTTGTGTCTGTTAGCGAATGTAAAACATGAGACCTGGAGTCTCCTGAAAGGATGATTAATGGTTTTGAAACGTTCCCATGAAGCCATATTCCAAAAGCGTGCAAAATGTGCAGTTTCTCTCACTTCTGACACCAAGCCAGAGAAAACTCATTGGGTTTGACGGCGTTTCGCTTTGCAACTTTAAGTTTGCTTGAACTCAAAACCTCATAGTCAAATTTGAGGGTGGAAGTGGGTGTGAGCCCACACAGGTTGAAACCCAGCTTTCTGCTTGCCCAAAGCCAGAGAGTTGTGCAAAGGCCTGGTGCAAACCAGCAGTGGGTAGGGACGAATACGTGCGCGTGTGCAGCTGGATCAGAGCTAAGACTCGGAATGGCCCTTCCCAGTCCACGTTTGACTTCGGTGCAGTCCCTGATGTCAAGCCACGTAACAAACCTGCGCGAGTTAACAGCTCCCGGAGCCTTTTCCCTCTCCTCCCCTGCACCGCAGGCGTTAACAAGGCTGTTGGAGTCGCTGGACGCTCCGAACGGTGCGCTGAATGCTCAGCAAGTCGAGAAGGTCTCAAAGGTTGCGCTGTGTAAAAGCTGAGTAATTAAACACTGATCACTTACCGTAAAGAAAAAAAAAAAAAAAAAAAAAGGAAAGAAAAGAGAAGAAAAAGGGCGTCTGCTGGGAAAGGTTGGATTCAGGAGGTCTAATTTAACACAGAAGATTGCAGTGGAAATAGAGCCTTTAACTACATTCTGCTTGACTTCATCCAAAAGAAAGGGATGAGAGAAAAGATTAGAAAAGCTATTCAGTGCTTTCTTGCAGCAGCGGTGCTTTGGGAGGTGACAACAGCTACTGGTAATTCTTTCCATAATCTTTTCCCCAAAACAGCATTTAGAATCCTCTTCAAAATTTGGCTCTGGATCTATGGCTTCATTATTTTTACAAAACACAAAGCCACCTCCCTTCTGTGCTCTTGGCTACAGATGAAATGTTTCAGTTCCCCAGAAACATCTCATTTAAGAAAAGCTGCCGCAAACCCAGGGAACTCCGTTCCACCTGACGCTATGGCCTCCTCGTACGTGGGAAAAATCCTGCACCCCTGCTCTGGCTTCTCCCCTCAGTGCCAGCAAAAGCTCCCTGGTGTTTTTGTGGCTGGCTTGTCCCTGCGGTGTCCCAAGAGAAAGAAAAGGCCACCAGCTCCACAGGCTCCCAGACCCGCGCTCTTCGCTCGGAGCCATCGGTCCCCTGCCTCTGCTCCTCCTGCCACCTCTGGCACAACGGCTCTTTTCACCACACGGGCACAATTAACAACTAACCATTAAAATCTGTTGCAGTGTCAGGGAGTTGGTCTTCTAAAACACGGGGTTGGGTTTCTTTGGCCACAAAAACGCCGAGAAATGAAGATTTTTCTCTGTAGAAAATCACCCGCTCCGAGCTTCTCCAACACTTACGCATTAATATTGTTTATTGGCGACGGCAGAATGAAGGCCTCCTTCGCAGCACGCAGCAAGTTGATTACTTACATCAATTGTTGTGGTGGAGAAAAAAAAGTGCTTCGTTTTCTTGGCACCAAGCGTTGGCTGAGTTTATTCGCACCTACTGAAATATAAACAGGCTTATGTTTACGTTAGGTACTTCGGGGAAAACATCCTGCAGCCAGAACTCTGGAGCGCTTCAGGAATTTTAAATACAGCTCTGATATGATGCTCTAACTAAATAGGCTTTCCTATTCACTCTTCTCTTTGCAGTAACAGCTCACATGTGCATTGCACTCTCCGAAGGTTAAAATCCAGAGCGAAAATGCAGCATTTAACAAATTGATGCTCATTTCCCCCACACCCTTCGTATCATTAAACTTCATCCTTTCCCAGGGTTCACTCTTGGTGTAATTATAAGGCACTCAGGAGGTGAATGTTAGTTGGGGAACACAAGGATTCATCTTGTGAATCGTGTTGTGTTTTGACAACTTAAATCAAACTGTGTTCATTCCCATTAAAGGGAATTCTGGCTCCTGATGTAAAAGAGCTGCTGAAAGAGCACCTCAGTCTGAAAGAGACAGTAAGGGGGTCAAGGTAATGAGGAATATGTGAGAGATGTAGGAGAGCCACACTGGGATTTGGGGGAACACCGTCCCTGCCTCTCTCACGGTGTCCGTGAGCACATCCTCTTACCGTCGCCTCGTCTCCATCTCATCCCCAGCCGCTCCCCTTTCCCTGGTCCTGTTTTTCCGTTCGGATGGCAGGAGCCGCAGCTCAGAGAGGCTTTGTGCAGATCAAAGAGGCTGCCTGCTTGCTTACGTAGATTTTAGATACCATTTTCCTTTCAAGCAGTTGATGGATTTTGTGATCGTGTAAGCGAACGTGCTCCCAGGTGAGCTCGTCGCGGTGCGTGGAGACTTTATGGTAAACTGTAGAAGAGCGATCAACATATCACTGGTGTGTACTGGGCTCAAGTGGTCAGCATGCTGCTGAGGAAAAAATTACAATCTTTTCAACCCAGACAGAAACCAGCAAGAAAAATCACCATTTTTGATTAGGCATGCTGAAAGGAGGAGTGATGCAGAGTGACACGCTTAACTGCACACAAGGAACTATTAGCCAGGGCAGAGAGAAACTGCTGAAAGAAACGTGGTAAGTAAATGAGAATTATTGAGACTGGTACATATTTTAATTTCTGGTCTGAATATTCTGAAATGTGGAGATACAGCTTTAATCAATGCGGCAGTTTCAGTCCGACTATACTTTTCATCTGTTACAAATTACTTCCCAAACTAATCATCTTTTGAGTGGATAGAGGGGATGCTGACCAGCCGAGAGGATAGATACCTCCACTCAGGCTTTACTTCAATTAAGTCCATTCCTATAGAGAAAACGCACTAGAGCACTTCCTTAATTCCTCTGGTCTGAAGGTTCTCGTTAGCTCTTCAGACTTAATCCGGGCTCTGACATTGACTTCAAATTTCAGCCTCAGTTTCCGAAGTGTTTTGAAGATTAGGTAATATCTGTAAATCACTTTGCTTCAAACATATGATGTAAGGAACCTCACTATAGGTCTAACTAACGTGCACTTCTGAAATATGATGACAGTGTTAGAATGGTATCGATGTGAGATAAGTTTATGCATGTATACGTGTCTATATATACATAAGGAAAGGTTCATAGACATATGACTTGTGTCCAAACAAGACTGGCCTTCTTTTGTGAAAGATCTTTTCTTATATACAGAAGAAAACCTTTTTGTTTCTCTGTCTCTAATAATACAGAATGCTCTTTTCCCTCACCTCTTTTTTTTTTTGCCTTTTTTTTTTCCCCTTGGAAGTCCTTTTTGGACAGTAAAATCTCAGTTGGGGGGCATAGATGCTGGCCAGCTGTAATACAGTCAGCAAGAAACTAGCAGGAAAGCGAAGGCCATGAGAGACACTTGCTTTTTCAAAAAGTTTTCACTAATCCTCAGGGTAACTTACACTTTAGCAGCAAGCTCTCTAAGGAAGAGCAAATCCTCCCAGCCTTTTCATCAGGCAGGCGGATGGTCCCAGGAAAACAACTTTCCCACATGCCAAAGTCTGTGTTTCTCTGTGCTTGTGCATGTGCTTTTTGTCTCCCAGGCAAACATTTATTGATGCCCTTTAATCCCTGAGTTGCAAAGCTGTCCCATTTGAAAATGGCCCGCGGACAGCTTCATTTGCCAACTGCGGGCTCTGGGAACAAAGTGCTTTATAGCGACTGGAAACTCCACAGATTTGTACCTGTTTTCTCCCCTAGAAAGGACAATTTTCACATGACAGCCAAGGAGGCTATTTTGCTTCCATAGGTAACACCACACTTCACAGCAATGAGGAATAAAACCAGCATTCTCCTAAAATCTCAGTCTTCCCCTCTTGTGATGCTTGAAAGTGGAATAATATATATATAAAAAATTGTTATAATCACCACGGGCCAGGCTGTAGACTGATTGCTCTGTTCAAAACATTCTCAAACAAGCAATTCCACTGAAATAAATAGGATTACTTGGATGAATATCTTCTCTCTAAGGACTTGATAGTCTCTTCCCAGGAAACAACAGATATGTTACTTGGAATTGATCAAATTTTTTAATGTCAACATGACCTCTATGGAAACAGAGCCTGTTATTTAAACTGTGCCCAGTCACGATGGTGTGGAGTTTGAAGTCACTAGTTAACCGAGCAAGAGGGAACGCTAAAAGAGAGGAGTGTATCTGACCAAACAGTCTCAGGATTTACACAGCCACCACTGCTAAGGCAATGGCTGGTTTCACTAGAGCAAATGACGAACATGGTGACAAGGATGCAGAAAAGCGATCGGAGCTTTCCCTGAAAGGTTTTTCGATAGACTTTTGATCTTCCATGAAGTCTGTAGAAAAACTGCAGACCTCTTTCTTGAAAAAGTCCATTTGTTTGCACTGAGACCTTGAAAATCTCTGGGTTTGGCAAAGTTGGGGGCATTAGTCTTACTGAGGTGTCTGGGAAGTTTTAAACTGAGCAGTTAGGCAGCTAGGCTGCAAATTATTAAAAAGAAACACAGTGGCCAGTGCATACCAGCTTTTCAAATACAGTGGAGCTGAAGCAATAATAAAAATAGTGAGAATATAAACAAGCGTCTCACACTGAGTAGGCTTCTCTGATTCTACAACAAGAGTAATTTTTGTAGATGAATTTAATTTTAAATAAATAGGGTAAGGTAACAGCATGGAATAGCACACAGGTAACTAGCTGTAGCAAACAACAAACAAAACTTTGTTTAGAAATATCCTGCAAAACATAAAGGGAAAAACGGGTTTCTGTCTAAAACATGTGTCATTCTTTTGGTATAAGCAAACTGGGAGGTGACAGAGCCAGCGATGACCGTGTGAACGTGAGTGGACGTGTGTGTATGTGTGTGTACACGCACGTCAGCATACGTGCATCTTTTCTCTTTTTCTCCTTCTCCGTTATCTTGGTGGAAATGAATACCGTTATTTTTTGCTCCTTTTTACAGGGAAATTCATTTTCACTTCTTCCACCTGCAGTATATATATCTGAGCCTGTCTATCCATCCATCACTAGAAGTATATCCATCCATCTAGACGTATATCCATCCATCTAGACGTATATCCATCCATCATTACCACGGACAGGAAACACCCAGGTAAGCCTTTAGGTTTTTTCGGACCCAGCCAGCCCGGTTCAGCAGCGCACGGGGTTACAGCCCAACACTCCTGACCCGGGTTTGTGCTGCCTAGAGTCTATCTAGGAGGTGTGACGGTCCTTCTGTGACCGCAGCTTGGCTTGGCAATCCTGGGATGCCTCTTGGGCACACGACATCGTCCCTGCAGTCTCCCCCACCGCTCGGCAGGAGTTAGTCCTCCTCCATCAGCCGGCCGTTGCTCCGGATCCAAGCCCTGTGCAGTGAACTGCACTCTGCTCCCCGGGTTTCAAGCTTTTCCCGTGCTTCCATGTTGTACTTTCGGCGTGTCGGTGTCAGGCACGGCAGCGTGGTGGCACGGCGACAGGGTGGCACGGCAGCGCCGTGGCAGGGTGGCCGGGGCTTTGCCAGCGCAGGAGCAGGCAGCCAGCCGTTGCAGCAGATGGGGAGGAGAGGAGGCAGCCAAAAGATGAGGCATATGTGAATGCAACCACCGAAATGGACCCCTCGGCTGGATTTCGAAATGTCGCTCTGCCTCTCTCAGCCCTGTAGCCCAGCCTGGCTAAACAGCATAGACTGTTGGTGTCTGTAGAAATTAGTACTCCAAATGCAATTCTGGGTTCTGTGGCAATAAGGTGTGAAGTTCGGTTTTATCTGAAACGATCAGGTTCCAGCAGGAGCTACAGGCAGCCGGTGTTATCATACAAACATACAGCATATAAACCTGACACATTTAATAAAGTCTGCAGGCATAAATAAAAAAAAAGACTTAACCCCCTCCCACCTTTTATTTGTATTGAAGGGAACCATGCTTTTTCAGCATTAATTAAAGCCCATGTACCTTAAGGAAAGCCACCTGCACGTTATAGAAAACAAAGTGGCAAATACTTCATGTCATTATGCGAAACATCGTCAAGCTTCACGGTAAAAACTTTTTGTCACCTTTGTTGAAAAAGCTGAGGGAAAAAAGAAATAGAAAACAGTTGGCAATGGTCTCTGAGGATAACTGAAGGCATGAAAAAATCTCTGAAGAGAGTAAAAAGGATAGGACTGTTTATTCTAGAGAAAAGATAAATACAAGGAGGCCAGATGAAGCTTTATAAAATAATATATGGCACAGAGAGCGAAGAGTCGAATATTCAGCTCCGGCTTTCTCATATTACACAGACAAAGGGATATTCAGTTAAAAGATGAAATTTAGAGCTGAGAATGGAAATATTTGTCTCCACAACGAAGACGAATTATACCACAGAACTCTTTGCTAAAAGGCAGCATTGGTTTTAGCGGGATTAAAAACAAACAAACAAAAATCATATGGATGGTGAGAGTATCCAAAGTGATAGTGCTGAGGTGTAAATCATTAGAAGTCTCGTTTCAAATGCATTGCATTGGAGCAGAGAGAGCAGAGGAAAAGCCCTTCTTTTGGGTAAGTCATCCTGACAATGCCTTCTTTACAGAGTCTTCCTCTGAACCAGCGGACACTTGCCATACAAAGCCTGTGGGTGTGAATGAGATACCGATTGGATTCAACACATTAATCCTGTGAAAATAAGCAGAAATAATGAAGTTTAAAGTAACTTTCTGTACTATTTTTCAATGTTTCCACTTTTAAGTGATAATAACTCTTAAAAATGAAGAATAACAGGTGTCATTTCACTTGCCTGATGCCACAGACTCTCATCAGGAGGTAAGCGGCACAGTAACAGCGGAAGAGATTCAAGGCGAGTGCCACAGCTTCATGCTTGGACATAGGCACTGTTTCATGAGGTGGGCTGCTTGCCAAAAAGTGTAACTGGTAGTGATGGTGGTGAGGAGCCAGAAGAGGGTGGTGGCTGGGAGGCAACGTCTGAGCTGTAGGCAACCCCCACGTTTACCGTAATTAATGGTACGAGTCAAAGACTCACTCCATCATCAAACCCCTATGGAGAAGCACCATCACTACAGCTGCTCCAGGTACCAAGGATAAAAGTATCCAAACTAGCGAGCTGTTTAGCGGTTTTAGTTATTGAAATTCAAATAACAAATGGAAAAAAAAGAAAAAAAAAGTGGAATATGTATTAGGAAGATTTCATATTACTTTTTGGAACCTTTTCTTTAAAATTTAAAACACTTGCTGCAACAAAGACAATCGCAGGCTACTGCTGGCTGTGAGCAGCCCCCCTCCCCACCCCAGCGAGAGCTGTTGCACATCTATCTATCTTAGGCTTCACATCTGCCTTTCATCTCAGCAGACCTTGACTTTGTGTGACATTCTGACACAGAGGTGAACACAGATGCTTATCTCTGTGCCCCGCTTCAGGCCGCCTTCCTGCAGGCCTCGTACCCGCGGCACGGTTTCGCAAAGGACTTGGAGTCTGGGTCCCAGAGACGCTGAAGCAGGACAAAACCACTAGATCTTGCTGCGGCACCAGCAGCGAGAGCAGCTTGGCTTCCAAGGTGACCTGCTGGAGCCACAGCCGTGCTGCCACGGCTCCTCTCCACTCGCTGTCCCCGTCCGCGTGGGGCTGCTGGTGCTGCCGGCAGCTCGTGGATGTGGCTCTTCTTATCTGGAGTTCATCAAGTCCTCACGGCTGCTTTCACAGTGTGTTCAAATTTGGTATGAAGGCTGTATGTAACTCTAGAGCCATGATCACACGCTAATGTGCTAATAGGATTAGCATTGCAGTTCTTGGGGAAGAAAGTTATATCTTTAGATAAAGGCTTGCTTCTGCTTTGAAGATTTTGAGCTCTGTACACTACCCCAGCACTGTTGTAGTTGGGGGTGGGAGGAAACCTCTCTCTTTCTTGCCATCTTTCTGTTTGCGTGCTGTCCAGCGGTGTTCGAAAGCTCTCCTTCCATTTATTTCACAGCTTCGCCCAGTGGAGTTATGGCGTTATTCTCCTTCCACCTTATAAGGGGAAGCTGAGGGAGAAGGCAAGTGGTTTATGAGAATTACTGTTAGTATTACTGTCCCACTGGTGTTGCTGCTACTGTAGAGCTACCATGCCTGTGGCCATGGGTGGCGTAGCTGACCAGCTAACTCGAGTTCAGGAGACTGTCCAGTACTTTGGAGGGTGGTTATGGCGGCTCCACATAAAATCGTGGAATCACAGAACAGTTTGGGTCAGAAGGGATCTTAAAGATCATCTAATCCAACCCCCTGCCATGGGGGCAGGGACACCTTCCACCAGAGCAGGTCACTCCCAGCCCCATCCAGCCTGGCCTTGAGCACTGCCAGGGAGGGGGCAGCCACGGCTGCTCTGGGCAACCCCTGCCAGTGCCTCACTGCCCTCACATGCAGGGGTGCCAGTTAGTCAGATATTTTGCATTTTAGGATACATATCACCACGCCATACAGAACTGCTTTCATTTGGAAAAGATATACCCGGTGGCACATGCGTACTAGTGAGGAATAAATAATTTTCAAGGCTGTTTTGCAGTGGTATTTTGCCTGAAATTCTTGCTGTGAAAACCAAGATTGTCCTCAACTTTCCCGGTGTCCCTGAATTCAAGGAACCATGACCACGAGATTCAAAGGATCTCCCTGTTCTCGCATCTTGTTCTGTGCACGCTTAGTGGAGAAACTTGGCAAATTAGTTCTGCTGGATGCTTCTTTACTCCCAGGTGAGGAGAGAAGTTCAGAAAATGTGTCGTTTCCCAGCTCAGGTCAAAGAACATGTTGGTCATTGGGGCTGAAAGCAAGACACATGCACGCAATACTGAAACGATGAATAATGTTCTCAGTTGTGGCTGGCTACAGTACGGTATTACTTTTTTTTCAGAATCAGCCATTTAAAATACGTCATCAGGACAGGAAAAAAAAAAAAAGTAAAATTCACCTATAAATGTTTGTTGCATAAAAAGTTAGGAGAGATGGGGAGCTCTGATAGGTATCTAAAACTGCTCGTTATCCATAGATAATATAGCAGAAGGGAAATGGGAAGGTTTGGACAAAATGCCCTTTCTGAAGGGGTTTTTCTCTTAGGACAAAGAAACATGATGGGGGGGAGAAAAAAAGAGAAAAAAAAAAGAGAAAATTTATTTTAGCTTTAAGTGAATCCAGCTGAAAATAGTGACATCTCATGCACTGGTGTTTAGGTAACGGTTTCTTTCAGGGCTGTGTAAGTACAGTTTGTAACCAGGAATCCGTCATCTGGCTTGATCTGCTGCTGCTTCCCAGTCAGCCTGCCGTGTCCGTGCCACATCCTCCCTTACAGCACCCGTATTGTTTTGAAACATTTACTGGTTCAAAGGGTAGTTCAGAGGTACAGGAAAAAATGTTCCAACTGCAGAAATACTCTGAGTGAGCTGACAATGTACTGTTTATTGTCTGGCAAGCAAGTAGTGGAAGGAACAAATAAATACCAGAACAGACAACTGTAAACAGAACACTTTAAAGCAGCCTAACAATGCTTTAAATTAAATCATCCATTAAAACTTCCACCCAGCCAAGATGACTCTCTGTTTTCAAGGGCTGCATGAAATGATATGTTAGAAGATGGGAGCGAGTTTGTGATTTCTCTGAGTTTCATGACTGGGAAAGTAATTCTGAAATAATCCTGTACAGAAAACTTAAAATACTACCAGGCTTCTGCATACACATACTCTCGACTTTCAGAGACAGGGAAAATTTACTAAGATGCTCTGACCTGTCTCCTAGTATCCCGTTATTTTTCAACAACTTTCCAAGCTAGCCAATGTAACGTTCCTAATATTTAATACGATCCTACCTTCATTTATGGCTCCCTGGTAGATTTGCACTCTGCTTTAAATGAGCTCTTCCTAAGAGACAGACTCAAAAGGATTATTTTTATGCACACAAGGCTTGAAATAAGATATATCCTAACCTTTAATTGCGAATCACTGCCATGGTTTCCGAAAATCAGCTGAAATCCCGGTGATGTTCTGAGAAGGTAAAATCCTAAGGTTTCTTTAAGAGGGTCCTGTTACTTTAAATGTCATATACTGAAAGCCCTTGTTAATAAAGACTGGCACAGGTCACACTGTCAAGGATAAACAATCATTCCTAAATCCTTTGTTTCAGGCTACAGTGAAACCTAATCCCCACGGTGTTCTTGCCTGGCCATGCATGCATGTAGATATGCACCACTTTTACAGTACTAGTGCTTTCTTTCAAGCACATTGCTCCTGACTGCAAGGCATTTGATTTCTGGTAATTAATCAGCTCATCATACATGCTGTGTTTCTCCCTCAGGCCCAACTCAAGTTAGTGATCCAAATCTGGCCCCGGGAAAAAAGAAACCATTTATGTTCTTAGTGCGCAGAATGAAACCCTGATAAACAGTGCTTGGCTAAACACTGAATTCAGATGGCATTATTATTATTAATTTTTTTTACAAGCTGTAAGTCTAGGTTTGGAGGGTTTTGGGTTTTTTCTTTTCAAGCTATTAGTCTGTTTTCTCTTTGTAAACTCTAAGTCTGTTTCCCCTTTAGAATGGGAAAGAACCCTGAAACCACCAGATGTGCCCCTAAATGAGATGTCAAGATCACTGTATTATTTTTGAGGTTTTGTGCTTCAGCATCTGAAACCTTTCCCTGAAATATTAGCGTTCATTTTTTAAACAACACTTTGTCCCATGTTTATCTGCCACCCTTTATCTTTGTGTTCTTTCATGTTTGGCTTGCCTGTGTAATAAACCGGTTACTGCTAATTCTATCGGATCCAGGAAACAACTTCAGCTTGTGTCGGTAATTCTTCATGCCTAGAGATGTGGCAACTCTCATTCTTTTCAATTATGCGCCAGTTGGCCTTACCTGCTGTTTGAGGAGCCATGCGCTGCTGCTGAGGATCCACAAGAGCATTAGAAAACTTAGCAGGCAAGCTCTCACTTTTTCCTTCCTATGATTAAAATAATAACCTGTGTGCCCACAAAGGCACTGTGCTCAGCTAGTGAAGACTACTGGCTCCCGCCTCTCCCTCAGCTCCTGGCTTGCGGTTCGGCTCCTTGTTCTGCTAATGCATAAGGATTTTGAGTACTTGCCTCCTGCAGTGATGAGACATACAGCCCTGCTAGCATCATTTCTAGGCTATATTTTTTTGGCACAAACTAAGCTCTTGATGCTGGTTCTTTTCCCTATGGCAAAGGCAAGAAACCGAAAGGAATTATTTCACCTAATAGCTCCTTGCCTCACAGGGCTGTTGTGAGACTTAATTAATTAATGTTTGTAAAGTGCTTTGAGAGCCTGGGATAAAAAGGTGCTATATAAGCACTGATACGAGGAGAAAATATTATTATTAATTCCCAGTCCGATAGAAAGCCAATGAGCGAATGAAAAGCTGAACTGGAGTCCCCAGTGCAAAAGTGGGGGTACTTTGTCCAGCACAAGGAGGGGCGTTGCAGTGCATTTTTGTTTGCAAAGACTTGTGTACAGAGACGTCTTTAAGCCACGGGTCAGCTTGACTCAGAATTCTTGCAAAACAGGGAACAAAAAGAAGAAAGGCTTTTGAACACCACTACTGTGCTGTTTTTAATTTCTCCGTCCTTTCTTGTTCTAAGCATACCATCGAGATAAGGAAAATAAACCACACTGGGCTACAGATTAAGTCAAATATCAAAATCATTGCATGCTGACCGTGAAAACTCACTCATGCTGAACATTTGTGGGTTATCAGGATCAAAGAGCACTTCAATATTTATCAAAAAGCAGAGCCCACCATGGTTTAGTCTTCATTAACCTGGTGTGTATTTGAAGAACTCAATAGAGCTAATGCAGTCCAAGCTAAAGCTGACATTTTTTGACTTAGGAAAACATTTATCCTCTTGAAGAGATATGTATCGGTTTGTAAACGTTGTGAAAGGGCAGAATAACATAAGGCTCACATATGCTATTGGGTTGTCTGAGTGCAGTAAGCTTTACAGAACTGAATTATGCTTTGTGCATAGAGTCAAGAATGAACTTGTCATTTCTGTAATACCAGTAAAGCTTATTTCACGTATAATGGGACATCCCGCTGTGCATAGATGATACAATTTTTCTAGTTGGATTTAAAAATATTAAAATGAAAAAGAGGCTAAATTAGCCTGTGAAAGCTCGGGTTTGTGCGATACGAAGGGTGTGCAACCAGCTGTAGGGAGTTTGGGAAATACATGGCATTACTCCCCCTGCTACTTTTGGCTGATTGGGTTTCGTGTCTGATATGACCTCGAGGAGTTTAGCTCGTGTAAAAGACCCTCCCCCTTAAATAGAAAGGAATATGGATCGTAATGGGTGTTTTTATTCGCTGGCACTGCCTTTAGCCTTTCAGTCTGTTCTCACTGTGCAACTAATGCCCATATCCATGATGTTCAGCTAGAAAAAGATCATTTGAAAACTTGCCATGCTAAAACAGTAAATTAGTATTTCAAAATTAAAATATAGGAAAGTGTTTATGCATATTGGTGACACAGGATATTCATGTATGTCGAGGAGAGAAATTGAAATGGAGATTATGGCACAGGGCCTGGGCTCCCAACTCAGCTTTTCTATCCGTTTCTTTTCATAACATGGCAAGTTTAATTTCTTCAGGCCTCAACAAGGTGTTATGAGTCTTTTTCTTCTGTTATCTGTATGAAATAGCAGGAAGTGAAGGAAAGGGGAGTAGGTGTGTGTGACTGAGAGGATAATGAGGTCAGAACAGATAAAGAGAAATTGAGAGTTTGATGCTTAAAGAAAAATAAAAGCCAAATCCCCGTCAACCACGGCTCATTGGCTGGACTTCCAGCCAGAGAAGTGTTTCAGGCAAAGGGAGTTGGGCACCATTTACTGCCGATATGCTCCATATTCCTTTCTGAATCTCTGACACATACGAACATGTAAACATATGAAGTCTTAATGGCGTAAGAAAGCTGGTGAAAACTGTGGACACCCATCCCGGTGAAAGATGTAGGTCTTCCGAGTGTGTCTTTAAACTGGAACATGGTAGGATCAAGAACTGGTGACCGATTCCCTCACGAGCTCCTCACTGGCTGTCGAATCTCATGATTACTGCATTCTTGCGCTGGGCCAAAGAGGACATAAAATGCAATATTTGGAGCACACAGCGATCACAGTTGGAAAGTGAAGCGCTATGATTTACCGTTTATATTTAACACCACTTAACGCTGGTTTTTGTGTTTCATTTCCTTGCAGCCGAGGTTCTGCTCTCAAATCCTGATGGGAGATGGTTTAACCCGACGCTGCCAGCAATCTGCAGCCTGTGGGGGTTTCCACACTTCGACTAAAGCCAGATCCTGGGGGGCTGCATCACACCCTCATCTCCTCATCTCCCGTGCCTGGCCTCCGCCAGCGCTGACAGGCTGGCAGCGTGGGCTGATTTCCCCAGCCCGCTTCACATCACGGCGATCCCGCAGGTCCTGGGGTGATGAGGCAAAGCCACAGCCCCCCATCCGCAGGCTTCCCGCCGACCCTCAGCGGGGAGCGGGCTGGGCCACCCGGAAGGTGGGAAAGCTCCGTAACTCCATGTGTCGTTGAGGAGGAACATGGTTGGAGACCGGTCCGGTAAAAAGCTGGGCATTCGGCAGCACCCGCAATAGAAGCCTGCCGAGGGAAGAAGAGTGAATATCTGGATCTGCCTGCATTTAAATGCAAATGAGAAGGAAAATACCAGCTGCAATGGGAGCAGAACAGTGGCCTCTAAAGGTTCACTGGTTCGGTTTGAATACCTCTCTTGTAACATCAGTGACTTACTTTTCAAAGGACCTGTGCACCTGTAGTTCTTATTGTTCTCGACTGTTTGAATTGTTTATTCCTTCCAAAAGTTATTTTCCAGTGAGATGTAAATTGGGTCTTTATACAGAGTTAAAAAAGAAAAGGGGAAAAAAAAAAGTAAGAAAAATTTTGTTGGGAAAGAAAGAAAGAAAGTGTTACTGGAAATTTTTAGACCCTTGTTTTTTCTGGGTTTTAAATTGGGTTCAGCTGGGTTTTCCAAACCAAATTAGTTCCTCCATGTCACAAAAGAGACTGGAAATCTAAGCAGCTTCCTGAGTTAATCAAGTAGAGGAGAAAGCACAACCAGAGTCTTATCTGAGTTTTCCCTCTGGCTTTTCCACCATACCATCCCTTTACTCCATAAACTTCCAGCAAGTTTAAAGGCTCTCCGGCGGCATAAATATAAGTGGGTTGCCTAAGATAAGGGACACTGCATGAAATGGAGAACATGAAAGCAAGCACACATCGAAACAGCCATCTGCTCAGCCTTGGAATGGGAACATTGCAGAGCTCATCTGTGCATTAGTGTTGCCATTTAATGCAGTTCCTAACAAAAAAAGTTAATAAAATTCATGGCTGTAGCTGACTCACATTATAATGTCCTTCTAGAAAAAGCCTGTACCATTGCTCTGTGAATCTGTGCACAGAATAATAATATGTCCCATAAAGCAAACTGAAGAGTCTCAGCTTTCTATTGCTGCAGATGGGTGGACTCTGAGTTTACAAGTCAGTTGGAAAACCCTCCTGGGTTGGCAGCGAGAAGCAACCTGTTTTCCTGAAGCGCACCACAGCAGAAGTTGTCCCCAAGCCTGGGAGCCATGTGTTCCTAATATTCCACAACTGTGCCAACAGAGTCAGTATTGAAGAGGAGGTACGGAACAACTGCTATTTACATCACTGGAAAATTGTTAAGAAATGGGATATAAGGTCGATGGAGTCTTAAAACACCTCATCACCGTTAGCCGTTTCTACTCAGTTATTCTGCACATGGTGGTCTACAATGAAACCTTTCAACATTTGCCTTTTCCCGAAGAGTTCACTGGCTGCGTTACTCACCGGTAGAGGTAATGGTAAGCTAAGTTGATGGCACATGGCAAACACCACAGTAAGGGCAATTACCTTGAGAAGAGATGCTGTGAGGCTGTTGAGAGCAACCATTGCGTACAAACAGTGCAAATGAATAGCTTACCCTACAAATCATTGCAGTCGTTTTAAAACTGTCATTCTACAGAGAAATATTATTTCTATAGGCTGGCTCTCATTCTAAAACCTTTAAGGGATGTATTTGCTAAGAGCTACTTCCACTTCATTTACGTTATTAAATTGGGGTTCTCAAACAAATGTTGTCAGTATCGTTAGTAAGCAGTTCTTGTTTCATTTACTGAAGATGGAGCTGTGAAGGAAAAATGAGAGTGTTCGAGAGATACGCAAAAATCTGGAGGGCACAATCCACTGCATGGACTGTTCTCTTTGCTGCTGTAAAGTGGTATTTTTCCACAGACTTCCAGAGAAGTTTTATACTTTACACAAACAGAGAGATAAGGATCCAGAAGTCTCCAAGCACAGAAAGACTGCAAAACAACATGTTTCACAGTTTACAAAACACATTTAAGATGTACTTTGTTTAAGATATTTAGAATACAAGGTATTTAACTGCAAGATATATTAAGTAAGTGTTCAAAATACATGAAAAGAACGGCAAAATGCTGGAATCTGTCAGATTTGGGGGACTGATAGGCTTTGTGCATGTCTGTGACGCCTTGTATTCAACTGCCAATGTAATGAACACCCTACCATGGAGATGGGGGGTGGTGCTTATTTCCCAAATCACCAACTCCTTGTGGTTGAGCCCAGCACTGTCTCAACTGAGTGTTTCTAAACAGCTTATGTTGAACTATTTTATCTGGCAGAAATAAGTAAATAATGTGTAAAAGGAGGGTTCTGACCTCACACTTCCTTCTCAGAGGAGCTCCAAATGCCGAGGATACTGGGCTTGGACAGGAAGGGTATGTTGCACTGCCATGCCCAAGTCTTTCTCATGTATTTTCTCCTAAATGGCTCAGGGACTATTAATTGTGAACCAAAGGCTCGTTAGTGCTTAAACTGTGGTTGAAAATGATGAAACTCAGGTGCCGAAGCTATGTGGAACCTTTGGAAAATATGATTCTTGCAAGGATTTATGCCCGTTCACAGCACTCCACACGTGGAGTCCCAACACTGCCCCAGTGAGCCACAGGAGTGGGGGTTTGCAGAGGCATCCAGTTGCTGGATCTTGGGTTACACGAAACAGGCTTGAAATCACAGTCCAAGTCACACCTGTGGCAAAACTCTCCACAATTTTTGGATTTCACTGAAGGAAGTGGGATGAAATTACAGGGGAAAATATCAAGCTTTATGTATCAGAGACATTCACAGACGACAGCTAAATTCTTTCTGAGTGTAACACAAATAAATGAATTTTGCTCAAATAAAATGGACGTTGACAAGCGCCTGTAACACTGGCAGGGGAGTATTTTTTTTTGAGTTTAGTATGTTAGTGTTTGCTACAAAAACTGAGGAAGTCGGAGATCCAGGTGCCCTTTCTTCCTGTCTCAGGCAAATTGAATCTATATCTGTCATCGACCACTAGCTGCTGGGCTGGATAGAAACTCTTGTTGCCTTCTGTTTAAAAGTGCAGGAGAAAACATGGTGAAAATACGATAACTAGGATACACTTTTGAAATTAACATTAATTGAGAAGCAGAGGATAACAGAAAGAAAGCCCAGTGGAGGCTTTTACTATTTGAGCTAAATTATCTATTCTAGAAATTTTTCATTATCTTGTTTTTCACCCTCCCGGCTAAGAATGGGGAGCTGGATGGAAATCTAAAAAACATTCATGGAACAGAACATGCACAAGCTTGTATCCTGCGAGTGCAGCTTACGTGTGACAGGGCTGAAGAAATTGCTGCACATCAATGTAATACGGCATCCAAACATGCGAATAAATTAAACAGATGTGACTACTAATTAATGAGTTAAACTGAAAAGGGGGACCTGAAGGTTATTCCTACTTGTAAACAGTCTCCAACATAACTAGCAAATGAAGAATGTTTAATCTTTTCTCTCTCCACTGTGTAGCGGTGCCGACTGATCCGCCGCTGACCCGTCCTACTTGGCTCTCCGTCTGCCGCAGGCTCAGAGTTTTTTGCCACCGTCTTCTTGCTTAAAAGCCGCACAGAAGTTGGTACATCAGTGCGAACAACGTGTAACTGTGCCCAGCTAATCACCGAAGGCATTGTCACAGAACAGAGGAGCGATGCAGACATATCAGATGCTCTGGCAACAGTAGCATAATCCAACCGTTCATTAACATAAATTAAAGCGACAATGCTGCGGGCCTAAGAATTGGAAAAAAGTGGGAAATCTGGAAGTTAAAAGGACCTGGGTTTGAAGGGAACTTTCAAAGCATTGTCCTGCACAAGCCCTGCCTGCCTTGGCCGATGGAGGAGGAATGTCATTTGCCTAAAAATGGAGGCTTTGAAGGAGCTGATTAACCCAGAATTCAGCCTGGTGCTGTGGGCTCGTGAAACGACTAGATCAAGCCTGTGGTTTGAGGCTGAAATAATAATGTAGTAGCACCTTTTCACATCATCCATTCCCTTTCTCAAAGAAAGCGGTCATCTTAGAAGTAATTAAGGTCCTTCTCTGACTTCTGAAGCCTGCACATCAGGCTCAGGCTGTAGCTTTCCCTTCTGTGTTGGCTACTCGCTGGTGTGGGCTTTCCGAAACACTGACAAGCAGTTCAGAGCGACTGAAAGGCGAGTTTGTGCGGAAAGAATGGCAATGCCTCTTCTCACAATGCCACACGTATCCGGTTTTGGGGGTTTTCTCTGCATCCAAGATGTGCTATATTTTTAGTCCCGCAAGAACTATGGCAGCAATTTTTTGTAGCATGTGGAGGGTTTCGCTCACTCATGCAGGGGGTGAAATTGGCCCTGCATCCTTGAGCCAGGCGAAGTTTCCATTCTATCTGAAATTGTCAAATCCTCTTGCAACCATCAAGCTATCTGAAATACAAAATTCTCATTGAGAACTAGAGGACAGATGACACGTTTGCATTTCGAAAAATAGACTGACTGTGGATTTCATAGTCTTACTACCTTTTATATATTTTATTTAGAAGATGCTTAATCAATTAATCGTGCCAAATTCCACTTTTCATTTTCAAGAAGAATCCAAGATTCCATTGTGTTATTACATGGAGCAACTAAGTACATCAAAACACCTACGTTTAGTCTTTTAGATACAAAGATGCCTCTCGTTTAGCCAGAATTGCTGGCATTTTTCTGTTTACTGATGTAGCAATATCTGTGTTTTCACCTGTTTTTGACTCCAGTCTCCTTTTATTTGCAGCTCCTACCACTCCAATGAACTTATTACCTTCAAAAATGCTGTATTTGAAATCACACAGAAAAATCACGTATGTATGCAATTTATATAAACAGGATTATATAATTTATTATAACATATTATATATAAATAGTTATATAAACAGCAGAAGAGTATAATTATTCATGGACTTTATAGGAAAGTAGCGAAGTTTCTCAATGGAAGTGTATAAATACATTAACCCTAGTCTATACATCTTAATACAATTTAAAGTATTAATTGAGATTTATGAAACTTTCATTTTTGGCTACTATACCTGCTTTCATGTTCTCATTGCTCTTGAACTTAGCTGAATAATTTAAAGCCTCTCTCCAACGGTGTACTGCCTTTTCGCCTTCCTGTTGCTCATCTTATTGGACCTTATGAGTATTTGAACAGTGTCCCTCAGGCTGCACTCAACCAAATGTTTATTGTGTTATTAACTTAATAGTTTTCAATCTAGTATACAAGCTTCAAGAGATTTCTTCAGCTCTTTTCACAATCATAAACTGAAAAAAAAAAAAAAAATAAAAAGAAAAGAACCTTTCTGGATGAGGAGCTCAGGTTTCTGTGCCTTCTGGTTGGGAATCACAACTTCACTCCGCGCTTGACCTAGAAGGAGTACTCGATAGCACAGAGAGCCTCTGTTTGCCTTTCCCAGCGGTACACGAGAGCTTCCTTCCCTCTTGTTACAGAGCTGCGCTCTATAACATTTGACCGCAGCAACCGGTTTGACAGACTCGGCTTTTATGAT
Organism: Leptosomus discolor; assembly: GCF_034619465.1. NCBI lineage: Eukaryota > Metazoa > Chordata > Aves > Leptosomiformes > Leptosomidae > Leptosomus > Leptosomus discolor. The sequence goes on from NC_141393.1 coordinate 84,371,901, forward strand.
CGTTGGCATTCTGTTGTTGTTAAAGAGGAGGCTTAGCCCGACTGCAAAGCGGAGTGGCCTCGAGCCTGACTTTGGACGTGCCTCATGGAGAAGACAGAGATTTCAAGAAGAAAGCACTGCATCTCCCGGCAGCGTGCTTGGGCAGCGTCTCAGTTTTGGTGGCAGGAAAAAGAAACACTGGTAATAAAATTAGATATTTCTAGGTGACGCTCTGTCTGGTGGTTTCTTATACGTCTGTCATCTAAACACCCACCTAACCTGACACTGCACAGGTTATCATTTGAAAATTGCGCCGTATGCAAAATGGAATGTGCTTTGGAAGTGATAAAACGCAGCGTATTGAAGCGTCTAGTGCAAGACAAAAGCTGCGAAACAATACATAGCCATGGGATTTATTAATGATTATTCCAAGCGTGTGTTAACTACAGAAACAACACTATGAACTACTCAGTGCAAAATGAATAAACAGTCTAAAGGAGAATGTAATTGTATGAATGATTAATAATGATAATAGCTTTAGCATAGATATCTCCTTTTCCCTGTCTTTTGCCTTACAAAGACATACTGTTTCGTAGCTCCCAACAGCTTGAGGCTGACCAGCTGCATGTACATAACTTTTAAGCAGTTAAACATTTAAACTGCCCTGTCATTTCTTCCAGATTCTCAGCTGCCTGGGATTCCCATTTTCAGATATTAGCCCATAATTTTGATGTTGAATCTCCCTAATAGCGATGCAGTCCCCAGACCTTTTTCCCCAAGGATGTAGGATACATTTTTTTTCCCTAGGCTTATAATTTTCCTGGAGCAAGACATCACTATTTCAACAGGAAGGCAATAAAACATTTCTGAACACTAGAAACGGCAGTCTCCACTGTAATAGATTCCTATTTATTTTTAACAGAATCAATAGTTGTTTGCAAGTAATTGCACGCTGCAGTCTGTAAGTAAGGCAAGATTGAGAGCATGCAGCCGTCTCACGATGCACGTATAGTAATCTGATGAAGTCTGTGGCTACTTTCTATGAAATCCACAGTGCCAGCTCTTTCAGCAGGTTCGCCAGTGACCCCATTCCAGATGGCTCCATATATCCCTTACGAAATCCATCAATACAGCAAGCTTCCTCTGCGTAACCTCTGCATTGATTGAAGCTAAGTACTACATTTGCTGGTAGAACTCAATGAAGCTAATCAGCACACAAGCGCAGCTCAATGTTTCCTATTCAACAGACTTCGAAATACCTGAATATCGTCGTAATTGGTCTGCAGTTGAGCGTATTTCTGTCTTCATCCCAGAAGAGGATGGAGAATCCCCTTTTATACTCAAGTAACTCTCACTCATCGCACACAAGTAAATCGTGAAAGATTTATACTAGCCAGTTGTTTTCTGTTATGAAAAGGACGTTCGAATTAAGCGTCTTTGAATCTCAGCCTAAGTCTTCCTCTCCAGCTTCTGCACAATACACAGTTGCTTTCATGAGTATTAGTGAATTATATGCAAACTACTATTTTTTTTTTCCCCTAAATGCCATTACTACCAAAGCTGGAGCATTATCTCTGACTGGAATTAACTTTAATCAGCATTAGAATCTAAAAGCCAGAAAGACACAGTACTGTCAGCTTACAAGGCGTTTGCTTTCAGGAGAGCAGTCGCATTATTCATTCTTATTCTAACAGGACTTTCCCTTGAGAAGGGTTGGGGTATATGTAGCACTAATTAAAATGCTGTTACTGAAAGGAACTGCCTAAAGATGTACAGCTTTCAATTATGGTAGAATTTTTATTTATTTTGATTTATAATAGGAGGAAAAACCTACCTATTGTGTGCTCTTACAGTTTTATTACTTCAGATGCAATAGACTCATAGAGGCTATGCAATGGAATCACCAAAAGGGTGTTTATAACCTAGAAGATAGTGCAAAATAAACGACTTCTAGCACTAGCTTGTACCTTGTGTGGAGGCAGCCAAAGGGAGTGTATGGGTACCCCGAGGGTGCATATTCTGTGTTGCGTGAAATGATGTAAAATCTTGGAGAATCTGTCAAGAAGGCAAATGTCAAAAGCGAAGCTGTGCTGAGAAGAAGTGCATGGAACAATCTTAAGGATTAAACAGGATGCAAAACTTGTGGGAGCTGTGGAGGAGGATATCACCGCAGACCTTCTAGTGTCTGTCTTCTGCTGGTGAAATATGAGTCAAGAACACTGCAAATATCTCAAGTTCATTTTTATTAGATTTGGCTATTTAAACAGAAGAAAGCACCTCTGGCAGCAGATCAAATCCTGAGGATAATGGTTCCACTTTGGAAGAAGGTGTGCAAAGTCCTTCCTTCGATGCCATTGGCCTTTTGTAAAGCATTCCAAATGAAAGGTCCAAAACTCAGGGGGTTTGGATAGTCAAATTAATGCCTGTGGATTGAATATTTTACACATTTCTCTAGCCAGTCTGTAACACAGACATGCATGCGCAGAAACAGGGAACGTGTCTGGGACTGTGATTCAGTGAGCAGCCTAGCCCCTGACTCCTGGGTGGAGTACAGATGCTCTGCTCTCAGTGCCAGCTGCGACACGCTTCTGGAGAAAGAAGGGTTTTTTTTTTTTAATGAGTCACAACACATGTACTTCAGGTTACATGACATGGCATCAGATCAATCAGCTAAAACTGCAGGAACCTAATAGAAGATATTTCATGGTGTCCCAAATTTAAAGAAATGGCTTATCAGAAGAGAAAAAAACATTTAAAAGTCATTCTTGATGGCATAAAACAAGTATGTAATGATTAAGTTTAATTTTTAAATAATATTATCTCATAATAGCATTATTTTAATGAAAGGGTGATGACAAGCTATTGCAAGGGGAACCCTTCCCTGGCAAACGCCTTGTATTTCCTTATCTTTGGAATCTGCTTCCTTCCTTGCTCTGACAGAGGCCAAGTGTTGACTTCTAGGGAGTGTTAGAAAGTCTTTTTTTTTTTTTCTTCTTTTTCCAGGAGAAATAAGATCATAGCTCAAGTTACAGGAAATGTGTGGTTTTCTTTTCTGTTTGGAAAGTTTTGGTTTTCTTGGTTTTGTTAAGTGATTTTAGTCATAGTTTGTTATATATCAAGTGAGGTTTTTCTATGTAAATATAAATTCAGGTACTGCAACATACGAATGGAAAAAAAAAACAAACAATTTCTTAGCAAAAGGAGGTCTAAAACACAGCCATCATTCCTTTTACATACTGCTAATGACTCTTCAAATAAAAAAACCCACAAACCAACAACAAAGCACAAAGGCTTTTTATTAGCAAAGAAATAAATTTGTGTGGTACTGCGGCAGCCACGTCCTGCAGCATCATTCTTGGTGAAGAACTCTTCAAGTCTGCACAAAACAAACCACTCTATCTCTTCTGAATAATGGTTTTTCCCACATAAAGATCCTCTTTCATATTTCAACCACATGCAATCAACCGCCAGTTTAATACCATGGTATCTATCAGCACGTCGTCATAGTTATTTGCTCCAGTGGCAGCCGGCGCACCAGCGCTTCAACCCCACGGCTTTTCACTGCTGCCTCTGCAGGTGCTTGGAGCGAGGCAAGTCCCGATGCCATCCGGAGACAACAAAAGTCCACAGGAGTTCCAGAAATTAAAAAAAATGTGGATTATCCCAACAGTAATAAAGCTGTACCAAACTTTTCTGTAAACAAAAGTTTACTGACTTTTACTTGAAACGAACTTGAGCATATACTGGGTGGGAAGAGGATGGGAAAGCTGTAGTACTTCAGTGTTGTACTACTCCGCTTGCTAAAGGGGCAAAAGAACTTAATTAGAATTCTGCATAACAGCACGTCTGGTTAACGCCCATACGACAACAAAAGTGTTACTGCTGACATCCAAAAAATACCATAGTTGTGTTAGAAAGGTGGACATAAACATTCGAATAACGTTTGAAAATTCAACAGTAATATAACTAGCTAGAAAAGTTAGCCAAGCAGCAGGGAAGAAAGGAAAAAAGTTTTAATTCAGCACTTTCAGAAATTCAGGAATTTTTTAAAGTGAAAATGTTTCTAACCAGTTACTCTGAATGGTATAATCAGCTTTCATGTTCTCATGAATTTTTGAAATTTAACTGCGACTCCAATATGGCATAACAAAATTTAATAAATTCATTAAGGTAATCTCATAAATTAACCAAAGGTACTCTTTCCAATGGCTTTCACTGAAAATCCATTACTATTGGGCAGCCTTTCAAGTACTTCGGTGCCCTAAAGGTGCCCAACTTGCAGAACATAAATTGGTCACGGAGCAAGCCGTATTCCTTTGTAAGCCTCACATTTGGATGACCGTAGTATATTTATCCACCTGGAAGCACAAAAAAAGGAAATGTTTTGTGCAAACATCCCGCTGATTCCGGTTCCAATGGTCAGGTTTAAAGGATAAAGTATTTGTGTACATATTTGTACCAGGTTTTGAAGAAAACAGTACCTTTTTCAGTGCTTATATACTGGGAAACGTATTTTAGACCAGCCGTGTTTAAAAGCAATATATTAGTAAAAAGGTACTAGTTTTGGCTGCATAGCTCTTTTAGTATTTACAATGTAATGGCTTTTCTCCATTCCACTGTAATGAAATAACAAGGATAGGAATAAAACCATTTTAGGTAACAGCATTCCTTTGTTGATTTAAAGCTATTCTCTTCAGTAAAAATACCGCAGCCTCAAAGAACTAGAGTGTCCAAAGCACAGCTCTATGTTAAAACTACTCATGTTAAAAGCTATACTCAGGCACAGGGCTTTTGGCTTGTAAAATACATTTTTAGGTGTGTTGAACTGCTGTGGTTCATGGACCACGAGGATCGTATTTCTTTCTTTTTTAAATTTTCAAAGTCAAACACGTGGCTTGTCTGTGTTTAAGGGAAAAAACCCCTGTGATCAGAATATTGCAGGGAGTTAAGTAGGTTTGGCTTGTGCGACAGCAGAAGCATCGGTGCGCTCTGACAGTGCTGCTCTTTCACTTGGCGAATTTCGAAGCAGCAAGCGGAGGTAAATCTGGGTCTGTCTTTTCCTTTTGGACCAGGAGAGACCCTCCATCAAGCACAGATGGGCTGGTGCCATCCAACGGCAGAGCCGTGAGCCTGTCCCCACAAGGGTGCAATGGCCCAGTGCAAGACTGGTCAGTTCACGAACAATATTTGACACCACAGGCACGTACCTGGGTAGGAGAATATCCCTGAGAGGGCAGAGGTGTGTGTGTCATCGCTCAGGTTATGACTCCCGTTTCTGACACGACCTCCATCCCAGACTTCCATCTCCAACTCTTCTTGCCATACTGAAATTACACTTCTGAAGATCAGGATAACCAAAAGCTGTTATATAGGTGCATTTGAAACTTATAGATTAATGTGCCATATAATAGTGGACAGAAAAAAGAACTCCCTAATCACCTGGGCTGAATGAACAGGGGAAGACATATTTGCCTGCCATCTGTTAATGTAAATGGTGCAGCTAATTTAGCAGTATTAGACCTGAATCATCATGCTATTATTCCAGTTTTACATCACTGTGAAACTGGAAGTGAATCATTAATATCAATGAAATTATACCGGTGTCAGCCATGGAGTAATCTGCAGAGGGGATCAGGTTCATTAATTTTAATAATTTATGATACGGTGTAGGCTACACAATTTTACTAAATCTACTTTTATTTAATGCGACCCAGCGATCTCTGCATGTATTACAAATCATCCAGCGTGCTTGATATGTCTATTATAAGCAGTTTCTGAGGAAGCATGACTTTTTAGCAGAGTGTACTAACTTCTGAATTGATCTGGGAAGACTGCTGACCTGATCCTTGGAATGCTAACCAAAGCCCTTGCTTCCAGGCAATGAAGATATCACCATGAAAAGATGAACTTTTCAGGCTGCAATGGTAGTTTGAAATTTGAATGTAGAGCATTAGATGCTGCATCAAAGTCTGTAAGGATAAATTAAATGCAATAGATGGAGCGCCTAAACTATCACTGATTTAATCCTTCATTTACCAAAACATTTGAAACAATTTTTTATGTGATATCTTTGTCTTCCAATCTTTGCAAAATACAAGTGAATGAAATTCGCTTTGAGATATTATGCTTCGCTATTATTATTGTAGTCTCATAAATAACGTGAAATAAATGATATAAAAAGAATTATAATGAATTGAAATTTTAAAGAACTTTTTAAACATAGCTATAGATTAACAAGAGAAAAAATTGCGGTAAGATGTTCTAGTCATACCTTTCAAATTGACTTTATTGTAGAAACTACTACAGTTTTTTCTTAATTGTTGATGGTAATTGATTGATGATAACAATGATTTTCTTAACTGATGGTTTTAAAACGGCTGGTAAGATCCTCATGTGATAGATTTTGACATCTCTCTACTGTTCCAGTAAAAATACATTAATTTGTACCAGGACAAGGTCTGCTGGCTATTTTTATAAAAATCTCCAAGTTGATTTCTAACATCACATATCAATGGGTTCTACAAACAATTATTTGTTCCTGTCAAAAGGAATGGAAAACCCGCTTGATTTGAACCGATGATTATTGTTTTAACCAAATTCTGCCTCCATATCAGTTTGAATTCAGAGAAAAAGCCACTGCATTTCCTTAACATTGCACATTGCTTTTCAGGACGTTTAGTCCCTTGGAATATTATTTAGTATGTTCCATTTTCCTTTCTTTACAGGAATTCATCTGTATGGAAGGAAGAATTGTGAAAAGATCTAAGAGCAGGCAGATCTGTTAAAGGGAGAACAGATATCATAGGTGTGCCACAGAAAGAAAGGAAAACGGAAAAGGAAGGGATTTGGCAAGAAAATAGCACATGGAGAAAGAGCTAATAACTTAAAAAGAAAGGAAAAGCCACAACAAAACTTATACTCCTTGTTAGTACATACATAAACTAAATAAATTAATTCCCGGGGCATTTATCCCTCTGGAATGACTCTTGTTATTTGTCAAACTTTATCAGTCCTGGCAGAGTTTTTTTTCAGAGAACCGCGTGTGAGGAGGAGCTGCGGCGTGTCTCGAGGACAGAGCTTATTACGGGTGAGAGGAAAGCCAAGAAACTTTCCCGCTTCTTTCCGTCTCCTTTTCACCCCGTGCCGGGATGCTGTGGCTGTGCGGACTCTCAGCTTCCCGGTATGCGCCATGAAAGAAAGCGTGCACGCTCTGTTACCACCCGGAACGCACGGCAAGGCTGCAGGATCGGAGGTGGGGAGGCTGGTGATCTCCTGCACGGGGCTGTCACGCCTTACGGACTTCACGCACCTTCCTGCCCCAGGCAGGGTCTGACCTTCGGCAGAAGGGCACGCTGCACACCGTTCAAAATTGGCCTTCCCGAGTACCAGGGAGTTGAACGCCTCTTCACCTCCTTCCCGGTCATTTACTGACAGCTTTGCAGGGACTGAGTAGCAACGTTTACTTCAGACCTGTTGGTTACAGATCAGAGCTCTACATCATTAGGGGGCTGGACGAGACGACCTTTAAAGGTCCCTTCCGACCCAAACTATTCTATGACTCTATGATTATACATAAGAATCTTTGAGGTAGCAGTATGAACTGCAAGGCAGCCCAAATAAATATCTGAAAATCTGGAAACTTTCCCCAAAGGTATGAACAGGAGTTTGAACTCTCATGAAATATTGGTCTTCCTAATTTTCTCTTCTTTATATGTCAAATATGGAGCCAGACAATTAATTTGTGCTATTCCATTGCTGTCACTATTGATATAGATCAAGAATTTTTTAACTTTCTAAATTCTTATTAGTCATGAAAGGTTCTCTTTTACTTTTCCTCTTCTTTTTTCCGGTTTAAAAAAGTATGTTTAAAAGGAAAGTCTGAGAAGTTAAAAGAAAACAAAATGTTTGAATTATAACAGCTGAAAAACAGGGAAATGAAAAATGGCTCTTTCAAAATTAACTTCACTCCCTGCTTTCTGTTTAAAAGCATTTCAAGCTCTGTTTATCACTTTTGTTGTTCCTCTAATATCCTTCAAATCATTTGCATGTGAGTTTTTTAGTGAGAGATCTCATTTAGGCATCTGTCCTTTCAATTATGGAGTCAGGAGGTTAAGGGTATTTTGTGCTTGTATGATACATTCTCCAAGTTAAATAAACCGATAAAAAGCAGACAAACCTGAAAAAGGCATGGATTGTCGTTCAGATTTTTATTTTATACAAATCAGTTAATCCATCCATAAATTTAGACAGAATGGAGTTATTCTCATTCACTGTATAATGATTTGCATAATAAGCGTAAGTTTGAAAAGCCATTACAGCTTGAAGTTTATTTCTTAACACCTCCAGGGATCTTAAATACCTTTTAAAAGACTTTTTTTCTTTTTTTTTTTTTTTAATAGTAAAGCAAGTTACACACCTGATACCAGGAATTTATCCTGTTAGGTCTTGTGTTTGATAAATATTTAAATGTTGCTGCAGTCACAGTGTCTTGAGACATCACCTTACCCAGAGCAGCCACCGATTCACTTTCCGTCTTCCTTGGTATCATTAACATCAGTACACAAGAAGGTAGAAGCTGAGGAACCAGAGCTCTGTGAACGCAGTTGATCAGCAGAGTATCTACAGAGTAAGTAAAGACTATGACTTCAATCTGTAGCAAACTTGACAGAAAACCTACCTTCAGCTTCCTTCCAGACACAGCGTAGACCACGTATAGACTGCTTACGTTAAAACGGTGTCTCTGATTCAGTGTTAACAGGTTGGAGTACCTAAAACTGCGTGTGAGAACCAAAGCAATACGCAACTGCTCAGTCAAGGCTGCAGATGCATCGAACAACTTCCCTTCACACCACACTGAAGATACTCGTCACCTGTGTGTCCCTGGGTCCCGAGCACAGACTTGAAGGCATCACCTTCTGCATGTGTGCTTGAAAACGCAGTTGGTTAGTTGCTGAGCAGTAAGTAGGTGGCAAATATAGAAAGTGAACTCAAGAGTCTGGATCGAGGGCCTGCAGTGAACCAGGGTTTTACTGCCATCTACCCTCTTGGCGCTCTGGGGAAAGCTCCTGTCCTTGCAGCCGAACCATCAGAAGAGATGGATGTGGGTCTGCGCTCCTGCCTCTCCAGTGCGCAGCTGGGCACCCTGGTGCACATCCATCCTCATCAGCCACTGAAGCTAATAGAAAATAAGCTCAAACGTGCTTAATTATCAGCAGATGGCAGCTAACTTTTTATGTCTTACTGGTGCAGGTGAATATCTCCCCTGAATGCAAGCAGTCTGTATTTCTGGAGTGGATCTTTCTGGAGCTCGATTTCTTAGATCACATCCAAAGCGTTTAGCTGGATGTCAGGTTGGTATTCGTGTGGTTATCACTCCATGGCTTCGGTATGCTCGGGTACACCCTGGTACTTCAGTACCCTTGTAATGTGATAGGTTTACCCCCACGATTTTTCCTTATTATTTGGATGCCACTTTGGTAGACTTCTCAGAATAATGGGGTAGTTGCTGCCACTGTCTTGTTTATGCTGTGGAATTACCATAAGTACCGCTTTACACCCGTTCTGTGCTTTGGCTGATGTCTGCATTTATAGGGACAGAATGACATTTAGCAATATATCTTGCACCCTGGCACATTTAATTAGTATGTCAAACTTGTGCTTGTACTCTATTTCTGTTTCTAAAGCAGAAGCACTTTGCTCATAGTTTGGTGTCAGAATGCATGAAACCTCCCTGGCATAATGTGAATTAGAACCAGCAGCAAAATGAATGAATGATTAGCATTGGGCATGGATCCAGTGTTTGACATTCCACTCATTAGAAAGTCTACTCTAATTAACGTAATTGGAATCTACTGGGTGTGCCATTGATGGATTTGCTTGTCACCACAATTTTGTTTTATGTTCCATCAAACTCATTGGTGAAAACATGATGTATGCTGAGATTACCTTGTAAAGACCCAGTTCTTCAGAGGGATCTGCAAATTACAGCCTCTTGCTCCCGCACGGGGACTTGATGAAGTCAATGGGAGGCAGGTTGCATGCTAGCGAACCCCTGTGCATGATAATTATTTTCTCATAGTCTCTATGAGTTATACATAACGGACATGTAACTTTGCATTTATCTACCACCTAGGGATTTCAAATGATCTCCTAAACACTGAGGAATCAATTGGGCCACTTTTCCTAATGCAAATAGCACCTTTTCCTACAAGGGGTCACTGGAAGTGCTCAATAAACTCATTGGGGCTACTCAATACATCGTCAGAATCTGGCTGTAATTAAGTAAGCCTTGTAAAAACACTGTCATAAATAAAATTATATGCATTTTCTGATTGGTGTACAGGGAATCTGATGTTTCCCTAACACTACAGTAAATGCTTAACAAAACCAGAATGAGACCAAGGACACCGTTGAATGAAAATCGGCTCTGCGAGTTGGCCCTTGAATCAATTGAACTACCAACTTACTTGAAGGATTTTATCCTTTCATCTATCATTCTGATACAGCCGTCTCAGCTGCAGCCAGACATTTCACAAAGAACTTTTTCTTTTCAACTTGAAGGTGTACACCTGTGCTGACTTTCCCTCTTCTTTCTATGCATATACATATTTCATTAGATCAGGGCTCTCATAATGGTGGGCAAATAATCTGCTCTTGGTTGGGAAAATAGCTTTGATATTAAATGTAAATGGGAGGTTTGGTTTCTATTATGCTTTTCTGGTCTAAAGCGTAGAATTCTGTAAACAGAATGAAAGAAGACATATTTTAAGCTTTGAAAGCATGAAATGGTTAAAGGGGTACCGGTGGGAGGAAAATTCACATGATGGGGAAGATATATAGACAAAGCTAAGTCCCTTTTATTAATATAAAATCTGTGGTCATACTTGGAATGAAGCACATATCCCCAGAGAAGTTTAAAGAATACATACAGCAAGAAAAATACCATTGTTACCTCATGAATAATGGGCTTCAACAGATACCATGACAATAAGTATATTTTAGGAAATGGTATTGTTTATAGTAGTCTGTTGAAAGGTAAAAAGGATTTAACATTTCATTTACAATGTCTACTTTTTCTTACATCTTTCTAAAAAAGAGGTCTGTAGAATGTGTTGGTTTTTACAGATATTTCATGAGAACAGAAATTCCTTTGTCATCAGTTGTTGTGGTTATTAATATGGGACTGTGGAAAATTTCCTCTTACCTAATCTGAGTCCTGTGAAACTAATTTACATTTATTTAAAAATCTCGTGAAGACTTGCAGATGTTGTGATGGGTGAGAGAACTTAGAGGGGTATCCGAAGATGGTACTAGAAAGCAAGGTAGAAGTTTCTGCTGACCTTTGCGATTTAGTAGCCACTGTTAGAGACCGTCTGAATGAAAAATAAGAGGAACTGCAACAATCGTTGCAAAATAAAAACGGCCTCTCTTTTAATCTCAGTCCAAATCTATTTAAAAGAAAATCATGCAAGTATTTATACAGTGCCTGCCTCTAGGATCCCTGAAGGATTTCACTTTAAACGAATGTAAAAATGTCTCCTCAATAAAAAACTTACTAGTCCTTTGCTGATACTGAAATGTGTGCATGTCTAAGGCAGCCTGCGCACCACAGAGCCAACTGCAATGTTGGAGAATGCCCAATTTGATTAGAATTATAAAGTAGTTCTGATGGAAAGTTAAGGTTTGGCGGACTGCGGTGAGAAACTCAAAGACAAACAGAAGGAAAGAAGCCAAAGCGTTTTCCAATAGTCTTTACATTCCATTAATCGCACGGTGAATAGGCGAGCATGCTCAAAGTGGTGTGGAAATGAGTTATACTCTCGTGGCGAGTATGGTTTTAATAACTTAAGTGGATGCTTTGGTGTTTCAGCAAAAAGGTGGCATCTTCTTAAGAGCTTTCATTCGTCAGACAAAATTCAGCCTTTTAAGCTTCAGGAAGAGTGAAGGTGGCTGAACGTATGCCTTCAGATGCGCCTTGCGTCTTCCAGTGGTGGCTCCCAAACCCTTTTACTTCACTGGGCATCTACGACATAATACATTACTTCAGGCAATTGAGAAACGAGACAGAAAAAGGACATAACCCATACATTGGACTGGAAAAGCAAATCCAGAAAGTTTTATTAGGTATAAAAGCACTGTGTTCTAAAAAGTCATTTTCCAAGTCTATGCTAGAATACTAAATAGAAAATAAATCACAAAGAAGCAGCACAGGTTGATCTTAAAAAAAAAGGAGCCAATTAAGATAATTACCCAAGAAAAGTACTTTTATTTTGCGAGTCTCTGACTGCATGTCTCTCTAGAAGTCTGCATCTTCTGAACTTAAATGTGTTTTGCAATCTGTTTGTATGTTTTTTCACTTGGAGCATATTTGTAAAGAGCACAAAGTTGCTTTTCCTCTTCAATTTCTTGTCATACACAGCTTGTTTCTGAATAACGTGTGAATTACAAAAGAATCGTAGGGCTGGATCAACTACAGATCCGTTGCAATGGTTTCCTTCACGACCTTTTGAGAGGCTCCCATATTTTTCAAAGTTCCTGAAGACTTTCTCCTTAGGAGCATGTTTCTAGTAGGATCAGGCTCATGGTCCCTCTGCCATTAAGAAGGGGATGTGCATCTTTCTTGGGCTACTGAGCTGACACAGTCACCCACTGTGGGGAGGCAGTTCTGTCTCTGTCTCAGGAAAGATACCTCCATTTTCCAATATCAGAAGGGATTTGCTCTGGAATTTTCCTTTGGTCCCCATCAATGCTGGATATTTTGAGCACATTTATTGCTCTACCGATGTACAGGTATTAAACAGGTAGGGCAACGCAGAAGAGCAAGGTGTTGCATTTATTTAAAAAAAAAAAAAATTCTATGAACGTTTTAAACTCAGAAATTGTCCTGAATCTTGCTAAAAGTACGTTAGGAATAGTATCTGTGATTTGTATGCTGAGACCATGGATTTATTTGCAGCTAATGCCACTGTTAAAGAGACACTGTTGAAATGGGCTACAATTTCGGGACAGCAGAAACCTAGACAATGGCATTCATCAGCCCAGCACCAAGGTTGGTAGGGCTTTTCTCTGCTTTGGCCAAAAGAAATTTAGACGATTTGTTAAGTGTTAGTTTTTCCCCATAGTATCAACAGAGCTGGGAATCTCCATGCCTCAAAACGTACAAAAGCAACCAATCCTGCTGATTAGGGAGTGACTAGAAATAGCCCGAGAAATTTGGAGTACAATGAGGGTCTGTGCTTTTTATTGATGCTTCTTCCTAGATTACTTTTTCCTATTTGTACTAAGAAACACAAAGAAAAATAGCAGAACCTCATCTGGAAATTTATATGAGGTATAAATATATACATCACATATAAATCTTAGTCTGGCAGTTCATATAATATACAGAAAAAAGATTTCTTTTAGTAGGTTAGTCTTAAGAAAGACATCATGTTCCCTTAAAGTCCCCTATGGATATTTGTCATTCCTACACCGTGACTCATATACAGTGATTCAAGATCACCTGTAAAGAAAATTTCTTTTAAAATCTACCTTCTATTCTTAAAATATAATAATTAAACTATAATTTGTAACTGTGATTCATTAAGCTCATACTTGTAATCTGATGGTGGAGTCTAATCTCTCTTGCTTGTCAGCAAGACACACTGGGTAAAAGTTATCTGGACATTTTATATGTATAAATAACAATAAATGTGTGTAACAGTCTTTTTTTTTACAGCATTTCATAGCCCTTTCCTCCTCTTCCTACCCACCCCAAAGGAATGGCAACAACAGATTAACCAGAGATTCACAGAAATACCAGGGTGACGTGGCTCAGCACCCAGAAGTTAGCCCTGAGCAGGGCTAGGGGGTTAAATAAGCTGGTATACTGCGTCACTGAAAAACACAGTTTCGTAGCACCAGCACCTCATTCCAACCTCACCAGTTCTGGCCTCACCACACTGTAATTCTTGATTTATATTAGACCCCTAAGATCTGCTGCATTCTGAACCCACGTCCATTTTAAGCCTGTCTTGTAGCCAAGCTGCCACACAAATGGGACCATTTTATGACACACCAGTGTCATAAATTCAATTTCTGCTGCTTTAGACAGCATTTTTTTTAAGAACACGACCAGTAACCACTTTTATATTTTTTCAATCTTTGCTTAATATGTTTTAAGTTAATGTGTTCCAATTTAATTTACTTTTGATAGTAAAATCTGTAATAATACATTTATAATGTGTTACATTTTACACAGTTAATCACAACTTAACAAACTTCTAACCTCAGTTAAAATAGGTGTTGTACAGTAGCCACCCTTTTTGTGCCATTGTCTGGGGGACTACCCGCGTGGCTAAGCGGGGACCGGTAGGCAGGCACTGGGTGAGGAGAGTCACCCTCGCTCTGCAACAGGGGAACCAGAGACCTCTCAGAGTAACCTCGCACGGGTCTGTCCTGGGGTTGCTCCGTTTCCACCAGTTTGAGGAGAAGGCAGAGCAAAGGATGCTCACCTGGGCTGGGCTTCTTAAAGACTCCATGAGTGACACTACGCTGATTTGTGGTTCCCAACGAGTGAAATCAGCCTGCACTTTCTCAATATCTCCAGTCAGCATGTGCTAAGTGGACTGAAAGTGAAAAAAAAGGGTACAGAGTAAGTAAAATTATACTTGTAGGATTACACGCAAAAATAGTATTAGCGGGTTTTCTTCCAAACCACTCTATAAGGCAATTTCTGCCAGGTTCAAACAGCTGAATAAACAGCTCCTGGCTTGTTGATATAGCAGGGGGTGGGGGGGAAGCTCTAATTTATCACAGTTTATCACATGCAGTTATCCTTACGTCTTTATTGCCAGGATAAGTGTGTAAAGATTGTGCATGGCCAATTTGTGCCTGTTTGTATGAAAATGGGATGAAGAACCGGGTCGAAGGGCTGTTCTTAACCACAGATGAAATGCTGTTGACTGCCTGAAAAGCCATTCTCATCTATGTGTCTTTGTCCATCAGGTTTTGAACTTTGGTCCTGAGCAGTTTAATGAAAATTGCTCTCCTTAAAACAACGTTTCTTGTTAAAGCTCTGTATAACAAGTACCACTTGTACAGCAGAAGTTGCGTGATGTGCAACATATAAAGAATGCCTGTGGAAAGCTCTGTTTATCTCATCAGAGTGAAACTATATCTGTGTAGACATAATGTGTAGTAGATATACAGAGATATATGTGTATGCAGTATCATGTGGCATGTTATAATGCACTTTACAAATTGCCTAGAATTTTAAAAATAATTTTCAGTGTGACACACTGCCAACAAAAACATGGCACTATAGCTTAAGACTTGGTATTAGTTTGTTATTTCAGTTTTTTCTTCTCTTAATAATGAGAAAAACAATATTGATTTTGGATGTAACCATGAAAGAATGATGATTAAGAATTACAGAAATCTTTTGTCCCTGCAAGGTCCTTATAGCTCTCATGAAATTTTGAACTAGTGTACTTTGTTACCTCACAAATCATTAATATAGGCCAGCAGTAAATTGTGGATTGGCACACAGCCCAGCATAGCACCAAGATCAAGCCTCTGCTTTCTAGTAAATTAGAACCCAGCTCTTTATATCAGGGGTACACACATTTGCGGAGGCATTAGATATGAAATAATCTTTCATTTGCCATTTGCTTTTCTACGTGGCTGGCTTTAAACTAGGTCATGTAAAGGAAGTTATTTGTGGAATCAGGAGGAACTGCACTCAACAGACCTGCGAGGTGCACTCAACAGCGAGGAGGACTTGCTGAGATGCATCTGAACCAGCATCTGAAGATGACCTTGACCCTTAATTGGGCAATTATAGCGCGTGTGAACCACTGTGTGTCGGCTCACAGGACTGTGCATTTCACGTGCGTGATCACAGAACACACGACAGGACCGAATCCAGCTGAAGAAGCAGGACCACCCCTGCTGGCATCACGGTGTATTAATGAAATTAAATCACTGGAATTAAACAGGGAAAAAAAAATCACACCTTTTTCAATTGTTGGAAACACTTTAATCCATTACTTGTTACATTCTAGTGATTACCAGCATTTTCTTAATCACAGTTTGTGTAATTACTTGTCATTGTCTTGTATTTAAAAAGAATTAGTTCAGACTGTTTCTAGCAAGTCATCAACATGACTTAAAAATTTAGTTAAACAGGCAGACTCACAGAGTTCTTGATAGATTGTCTTTCGTGATCAGTAGACGTGACGATATTTCACAGCAGCCTGTTGGCTTCAGGTAGTTACGCAACAAAAAGCAACCATTTCCTCAAATCGCTCTTTTCCTTTGAACTCTGCTGTATTTTAGCGGCCTTTTGGGTGTAGCTTTCTCCTCTGTATTGTCACTTTAATGTAGGTCTCTCAGGGGTATGAAGATGGGGCATGGAGAGAAAGCAAGTGATGACATGGCTCCTCTTAAAGCCCATTTGCCGCTAGTGGTAATCTTGGAAAGGCAATCCTGGAAGACTGGACTCCAAGGGAGCTTCACAGGTTTCCAGTCATCTTGTACTCTTCCTCTTAAATTAGTTACGTGCCTTCTGCAAGCCTGTCCTTTTTGCTGGGCTCAGGCAATTACCAACAACAGTCCTAACCCACAGAGATAATTTCCTAAGAAACACCTTGGCTTCTCAACCACAAAGTAGCCTCTGATACCTTTGACGCTTAGACCTGCCAGTTTCTTCCAGTTCACTCTCACTTGGTAAAAAAAGGAGTACCCTCCTAATGACTGACATTTACCCACAGAACACATGTTTTAATCTGGAGTGAAAATTTCTTTCCCCATATAGCCTGTACCATACAGTACCTCAGGTACAATCCTGGAGCCACCGAGGAAGGCCAGGGGACAGTCTCTATGCTTCAGCGCATCCATGCTACACTAATTGTTGCTGTCCCCAGCAGGACAAACAGCCATAGGGTGGCAAGCAGGGGGTTAGGGGGTATGGGCTCTACAATGGCAGACTTAGGCAGACACTTAACAATGCTTCATTTACAGAACAGGCAAAACGGGCTTCCACTTTGGTGCCAGTATTACTAAATCTTGAAATGAAGTATAATAAGTTCACAAGTGGTTAAGTAGATACAAATAAAGCCAGTGGAACTACACCTGCTTATGCCACCTTCGAGTCTGGCAGAGTATAATTACTCCAAATATTGTTGTAAAATCACCCTTTCATGTGTATGCCCAAAGATGGATGCATACAGATACAGGCTCTCTGGGTGGCTGATAGAATGGGCCTTCTTTAAGTGCTACAGGCATTTCATATACAAATATTTTCTATGGTTTCCCTCCTCAGACTGAATAACATTGCTGCAGCCAACATAAACATGTGAACTCACCAATAGGTGGAAAATGGGGACTGAGATGGGAAAAAAAGGTCTAAAAATCTTGACTCCAAGAATGAAATACTGAGATTTTTGCCTTAAATAAGACAAACAAACAGCTCTGAAAACAGCCCATTGCACATAAAATCTAGGAGGACTGAACTTTTTACTGAGTTTTAGAAAGATTTTTGTGCCACCTCATAACCATTATGAGGCAAAAAAAATCAGACAGGGCGACTACAGCTAAGTTTGGGGGTTTGGAGCTTTTCTTCCCCCATACCTCTGAAGCTTGGGCTTCTTTCTTTGCAGGCTATTTCTGGGTCTTCAGGACCAGAACACATACTGGGTAGCGGCAGCAGCGTCTGCGGGAGCTGAGAGGCTTCAGGCAGTTTTACATCCTTTTGGTGTCCTCCGTCTATTCCTCCTTTGCCACAGCTCTGGCTACATCGAGCTGCAGGATGTGATCCCAATACTCTCCCTGCATTCCACCTTCAGAGGGGACAGCAAAGTGTCTGCTTGTTCCAGTTTACTCTCCCAGCTAGACACTTCAGCTGTGAATCACTCTTTCCCCACATACATCCCTGGAGAAGAAGAGAAGGAACAGGGATATTTAATAAGTAGAAATGTCAGTAGTTTGATTGCAAAGTAGACAACCTGGTCCAGCACTCGTGCGGACCACTAATGTTTTATTGTTCTGGTTTGGTTTGGATTCAAGACTGCTTATCAGAAATGGCCTTTCATTGACCAAAAAAAAAAAGATGTAGGGGATGAGATGGAGTGGTTATAAATGGAGTGCACTGTATATAAAATGAAGAATACCAAATTACCCAGGCAGAGCCCACCTCTGCAGTTCAGTATGTTCACACACAGAAATCCCCAAGTGTGGTAAAATGTCTTTAAAACGCAGCACATAAGAAAAACGATGCTTGGACAAGGACAACGTGAGGGTGGTGTCATCTCAAGTGTGGATTTACATCTGTTTCAATGAATTTGGGATCTGATGGTACTTAAGCTAATGAAAGTGTAAGCAAATAAGTGAGAGCTCAGAAGAAATGAGTTATCAATAAAAGGTAAGTTTATTTTGTTTATTATATTGCTGAAAGTGAATTCAAAACTCTTATCAAGGACTGTGTGAAATGTGAAGCCAAGAAAGGAGTAAATGGGACGCTGCAAACTTTCGGAAGATTTTTGGAAATATTTAGAAAAATAGTGAAGTAAAATGTACATATTTAGACATGGTGGGAATACAAAACTCTGTCTGATTTAATTTTCTTGGAGACCATGACTAAAGATATACTTCTGGTTATACCAAATGCAAAAGCATATGCCTACTAAAAGTACACACATAATGGAAAACACAGAACTAGGCCATGATTTTTGCATGATAAATGACAGTCTGTAACCATAAAACCTATTTATTCTGTGCTCCATACTAGTATTCAAGACCTTAAAAAGCAGCAATAGCACAACACAAGAATATGGAGAGTGAATAATCTACTCTGAAGGACTGATTGAAATAAATTTTGCAGAAACAAAAAAAAAAAAAATACCGTGTTTAGACGATGTCAGTTCATTTGAAAGAGAGGAAAGGTAATGAGGGTGTTCAAAGGACTTAGAAGAAAAGTTTGGCAGTTCAGACTGGAACTGCTCAAGCTAGCAAAAATATTAAGAACTAAGACTGCAAAAGAGTTTAGCAAAGTAGAACATGTATCTGCTCTAGAGTTTGTCATGAATATTAGTATTCAGCAGTGCTGGGCTATATGAGACGGTGATAAATCAGGGAAGATTTGGAAAAGTCTCTGAAATCTCTGTGTGAATCTCTGAGAATATAAAGCAGTGCTGGTTCCGCGAGGAGGGACAAATGCTGAGGGAGAGCGTGTTACCGTACGTGAGGAAAAGACATACGTTAAACACAAACCCTTAGAAACCTAGTTTTACATTTTTATTTAAAGCCAACGAAGCAGTTTTCAGAGAGCTAATCCTGTAAGAAGGCAGGCATGAGGAAGTTTCCCCTTAATCATTTGTACATGATAGAGAGGCAGAAAACAAAAGCTAGGCCCCCAGGAGTGGCTCTTTTCTGCAGGCAGCCTTTGCAAGGCAGCAGCCGCCCCTTGTCTGGCAAAGCCTGCCCCAACTCATGACGTTCGGGAAATGTTCTTGGCTTTATCCGGCTTCCTCTTAAATACCCAGCAACCGTCCTAAAACGAACTGTAGTTCTGGATGTGACTATTGATGTCACCAAAACCTGGCTCACGTTTGCACCCCCAGGAGCCGTGTCCCCAGGCAGACACCTTGTCCCCTTCCCAGCTCTCTGCCCTCAGCTGAAGAAGGGCTGGGGTTTCCCCGATGCCAGGCTGAGCTTTAGCCAAGCCCTTCAGGCAGCGGGAGAAGCCGAGGGCCCTGCCTGCTCTGTTTTCTCCACTTGTGGCCAGGCAGCAGGGTAACTCGTTAGTGACACTGCCAAATGGAATATACTGAGAAGTGCTAACCTCAAGCTGAAAGTCTCGATACCTCTGACATTTGACGTGGATTTTATTGATGGCGTGTTAGATACCAAATAAAATATCTGATTAAGGATTAAGTTTCAAGGAGCTGGAATCAACCGCATTACTGTAATATCTGAGATGAAGGAGATAATTTGAAGAGGATAGACTGCTTCTCCCATGAGAATAACTATGGGCACTACAATAAAAAATCTTAGTTTCATTATCCCATGTAATCAAAGGTCAGAATAGTGTCTAATATACTGTAAGATGAGCATTTCTGCATTATTTCATGTTATGGCAGAAAAGAAATGTATTTTTTCCTCCCACCTTTATTGTCCAGTCAGTAAAATCCTGCTGCCAAGCAATGGGGCAAAAATTGGGCATATTCCAGTTTCAAATAGAGTGTCATTGCACACTGGCGATACTTTGAAATATATTTTCAAGATGAGGCATATTTGAGAGAAAATATTGGATACAATTAAGGGACCTGGATATCTTTCTTGGCAATTTATTAGCTGTTCCGAATGGAAATATTTCCTCTGACTAAGTCTGCAAATGAAACCATCCCAATTACAGGATGCCAGTTAGATATTAGTGATAAAAGTGCATAGTAATGAGCATGATGAATAAAAAGGGAATTTATTAGCTGTCTTCTTTTTTTTTTTTCATTCTGGAAAGACAAGTAGAATTTTGGATCAAATGAATAGTTTCACTAATCAGTGGTATAATTTAATAAATTTTATCTAACAGTCTATGTCTTATTTAAAAAGTGTTTTGTTTCGCGTCACCTATTCAAACAAACAAAAAAACCCCTGGATGCTATGACAAGCACACTGTATTTCCCTGAGCAGAGAGCGAAATATGCACATTTATTTCAGTACCATGAGAAGCTTGACTCATGGAACCCACTGTGCCAGGGATATAAAGTGAACTTACTAGAGATTAAAGAAGAGAAGAATCGCGAAAAGCAAAAGGAAGGCCTTCAGGAGAAAGCAGAACATGCGTGTGTTTCTCTGCTTACGGTTTTCTAAGAAGGCAAGCTGCCACTACGGAGCGAAGAGGGGACAATATGTATTGTCATAGTTGTGGTCTAACCAGGACCAAACAGAGACAGGAAAGAATACAGAATTAGTTAAAAAATCTCAACCTGACTTTCTAGTACAGAGGATGTTTTTCTGCACCTAGGGTAGGTCCTATTTCTGTTCGGACCAGCCAAACGCAACGTGCTGCCATACCAACAAAGTGACAATGTGCATTACGGCCAGTTCGGTTACAACAAGAAGTGATCTGAGCCTTTGGCCATCCTTCAAACCAAATTGAACTCAAACCTTTGACATTTCAGTTACGTTGTCTCCCACCTCATCCTACATTTCTCATGGCGTAGCAGCAAGCTGAAACACCCAGAGGCCTGATATTCCGAAAGGGCAGCGATAGGCACCTTGCCACTTCCTGCTGGCCGATGGATTTGTCAGAGAAAGAAAGTTAGAGCTGTGGGGAGGGGGCATATTCTCCTTCAAGGCAAATATCGCTGGTAGGGAGAGGGCAGGCCCTTTCTCCATGATGCATGATAACCTCCAAGGAGAACATTGATGATGGATGGCTGCCAAACTGCCCGGAAAGAACATTGCTATGCCCTAAGGAAAGAACAATACCGCTCTCACCCTGAATTCACAGAGAGTTTGCTTAGTTTGGATACAATAGACCTAATAAAGATTCCACTAATAAAAATACCGCTGTATTTTCTATACTCAGTTAGGTCTAGCTGGAAGAAAATCAGTAAAATGTTACACAATCATTTCCCCCTGGGTTTAAAAAATTCAGTCGTTAAATTTCCTTTCCCAAATAAACCCAAGACATTTTCAGTTGGACCTAACAAAACAGAATCTGATCTGTAGCTTGCAGTAATGTATCTTTTTAAGCTCATGAGAAGTATTGACTAGAAGGATACCAGGTATTCAGTGATTAAAAATGTATTAATCATATACTGAAGATTATTGAATGATTCAAGATGAATTGTCTGTTTATATCATTGATGCCAGTATGATTAATCCAAATCTCCTGCTAGGTTTAAGAGGACAGAATTAGAGATATAACTACAAGAACCCTCTTCATCCACAGTTAGTATGTCAATAGCTGCTGCATCCTTTAGCTAAATGAGTGGGGAAATGTTGTACGGAAAATTAAAGTACTTCAGTAATTTCTGGGTCCTTTTCCCCACAGTAACGGCGTTTATATAAATCGTTAAAGATGTGACAGATGGGAAGGCTGTAACATTTGTGGTACACACACACACAGACACAAACACGCACCATTTTTCTGAGTAGAAGGGTTCTCCATACTGGCGGTGAAATACTGCGGGTCTTACTCAGACGCTATCACAAAATCATTAGGATGCTGGTGTGCGGAAAGGGAGTGCTTTATCTGTGTGAGTAAGAGCTTTGTGTTTAGACACTAACAGCCAGAAGTTGATCTTAAAGCCAAGAGAAAGCCAGCACACACCTGCAGAGGGTCAGCTGGAAACTAAAGGTGGATCCGTGAGAAGCATCGATACCTACGTGTTGATTATATTCAGATTCAAAGGCATTTTTTCCATACTTCCCGAATCAAAGTTTTAGAACAGACTGGCAGCTAAAGCGTGTGACAAGAGATCACAAAATCTCAATTCTGCCTCTCTCTGTCATCAATCTTCTTTTGCAACTTGAAGCAAAGAGTTGAACAATTAGTATCTCTTTTCTGCAACCTCTATTGAACAATTAGTGTCTCTTTTCTGCAACCTCTAACACAAGGACTGTAAAACACTAGATGCATGGAAGTAGGGTAAGCTGAACTGCTGATACTTGTAAAAGATTTGGAAACTCCAGGAGCCCTTATAGAAGTACAGCGGATTGGTGGCTATGTGATAAATCAGGGACAGGTTCACATTCCTAGTGGAGTGGCAAAATTGCTGATGATTAAACACCCAGTGATTATTATTTTTTTGGTGGAGTTTAAACTCATTAGAAGAAGAAACTATGGGTTTATTATAAAAAACAATCTATACTTACAAACTTCACATTTTACATAAACTGAAATGTTTTGTGTGCAGAAAGTTCAGCATCCTACAGAAAACAAAATCAAAATTACATCAAGCACATGACTGGCTACTGAAAGTGGTGTCCTTTATATCATATTACTGTCCCTGGTCCTCCGTGTTCTCTCGAGGGTTGCATTTGTACATAATTTGTTTTAATGCAGTTATTAATAATTCTCATTTATTGTCAAAATGAATATTGATTTACTTCTGAAATTCAGTTTATTTCACATTATTGCTAGCATCAAAAAAGATAACAGGATGCTATTGGCATTGCTGAAAGCCAAATGTAGGATCATGCCCACTTATTATCTTGAGCAGCCATGCAGGCTAAGCTTCAATGAGTCCTACACGGGCAGCAATATTCATATATTAAATCTGACGTGCTGTCCAGATACCGCACAAAAAAGTCACTTTATCTTGATTTCCCAAAGAACAGGGGTTTATGTGATCACACTGTCTTTCTGCCTATACTTGTCTGCCTTCCACACAAAAACTTTTGACCCATTTGGCCCGTTAACAAAGGTGTTCCGAGTACCGAGTGACTATGAAAAAGGGATGGAGAGCTTTGGAACGTGCCTTATGACTGCCTCAGCTGGGAGAGCTTTATGGGATCCTTGCTGACATAAACTTCTGTGTTGAAGAGACAGACGATGGCTTCTAGTGTTTGTGTTTTGCCACCACACTCCAATAATCACCATCATCATGGGCAGAAACTGACTGGCATGAAGGAGATTTCTCTTGCCTCTGGCACTCTCAGAGGGCAAGGAAGCATTGGTGCATTACGTGTTGTAAAATAAAATATAAGCAAATTAATTTTCTCTGTGGAACTATAACCCAAAAAAATCTACTTAGTACAAACTTAAGATCAATATTTTGAAACAAAAGCAAATTGATTCCCAGTGCCAGTTCAATATTTTAATGATTGTAATGTGAGAGATGAATAACAGAGTCAAGTTGTTTATTTCTATGTGTTCCAGTTTCAGTGAAAATGCATTCTTCTTCCATTCATTGCTGATACAAAACCTGCAGCGCCGTGTACAATGGAGAGGGTCAGCTTACACAAGCTAAAAAATAGGACATGTGACAAGCATTCTGTATCTCAACCCGTGTTTCGAGAGGGATGAAGCTCTCTTATGCTAAGCCATGAATTTGAACTGAAGGCAGCAACTCCTGTTCCTGTGCACCACTCTGGTATTATTTCTGTTCTGCTAATATTCTCCTGCAGCATTTTATAGCGACAGGAATGTATCACAGGGGTCAGCCTTGTGGTTATCTTGAGCTCATTCAAATGGCTCCTGGGTGCATGTATATTAGAATGGAGTTTTCCAAAAGGTTGTTTTGAAATTCTTTTTTAAAGGGATGTAATTTTACTGTTTCATTATATTAAACACAGGAAAATGTCACATAGAATTTACTGTTATCAATATGAGCAGTAAATCTTCTCATATTCTCACTTAATCATTTGTATATTTTAGGAAATTAATTTAATCAAATGTTCATTAGCAGTAATATTTAATTATAGCAAAGTTCATCAGACAACATATACGTGTTGCCAAATGATCACCATGATGTTCTTTTGACAGAGTTGTCACAGCACAAATGTTCACGCATTTTTATGCAGACATTTCACCAGCACACGTCACACTGGCTATAAATCTGCATTTACAGCTCTATAAATTACAGGTGCCTTAAATACTATTGAAATACATTTTGCTTTCATTAATTGTATAGTTACAGATTACAAATGCATCTTTGAATACTGTATAGATTATGTCTGCAGTAAAATATTGGTTATTTTCAATGCTAGTTATTTCTAAAAATATCCAGCAAATTGTCCACAGGAATCATTTGTTTACTAATCTATCAGTAAACCGAAAATCACTTCTATTCAGAAAGTCTGCATATTTTATCAGGAGTGGCATGACTTGAAATTCTTGCTGCCTGGAAAAGAAGGATAGCTTTGTAGTTAGGGCATATGGCTTGGGGGAAGCATATTCAGTCACTTTGCCACAGGTTTCCTGTGTCTTTGGGTAACTCATCTTGTCTGTCTGTGGTTCATTCCTTTATTTATAAAATAGCAGCAAAAGCTTTATTTCTGAAATACTGTTTGCTCTATCCATTTACATTTTGGGGCGGTGCTGGGGGAACATAATTAAATTTTTCTCCAAGGCTTAACAAAATGAGGCCATATTCTTGGCTGAGGATTTAGATACTGCCATGCTTGATAGTAACACTACAATTATTATTGCTCTGACAAAACCATTAATTTAATTGCTCTTTCTGATTTTTGAAAGCACTGCTGGCTCCTGAGCATTCCATGCCCAAATCAGGCAGATAAAAACAGGATGGAAAGTTCAAAATAGATCGTTGCTAAAACTATGAGGAGTTTCTCCTGTTCCTCAATGCTTGCTGCGTTTCCATATGTCTCCGGGCGAAAGTGTCTCACGCGTGCAAGACAAAGCCTTGGTTTTCTTTGAGTTATTCAAGAATATTTCTTGATGTTATACTAAAATTTGTCAGTGATGTTGGAGGGTTGTGACAGTGTACAACTAATGCAGCTGCCAAAAGTGTGTATGAGTAATTAGTGGTAGCTAATAACCTGGGAGATAGCAGGACTATATTCTTGGACCTTTTTCAAAAGCTAATGAAAGATGAACATCCCTGAGACATCATAAAAATGTTCCAGAGAGACAGATAGGTCCACCTCAGGTTGTCAGTATCACATGTTGCCGGAAGCCTGAAAGACATAGGCGTGGGCTCATAACCAAAGTGATTGGCCTCAGTTGGGTCGATCTGCTTTTTTGGAGTCAAATCTCTGTGCGGACTCGGAGCTGGCGAAGCCCATGTAGCGAATTTGCCAGCGGTATTCGTTGAAACCCAGCCAAAGTAAGCCAAGTGTATTTGACTTAGACCTGTACTGCTCCTTCACAGTGCAGTGACAGGTTCATCTGTACCTCAATTCTGGCACTGTTAGAGCTGGAAACTTAATATATGAGTTTCCCTTAGCTCAGCCCCAGAGGCAAAGATACATCACGGCTCTTCAGTGAACATTTTGTTGTATCAGGAAACCTTGCAATACCCAGACACAACATGGGAAAATCAGACTAGGGAGAGTTCTTTGGCTCTACTTTTTCTTGCTTTTGTTGGTATGAGTCAGAACCGTTAATTGAGTGTAGTTTTCTTTTTGAGATGTTTTACAGTCCTGCAATGCTGTTTTTCATCGTGGAGTCCGTGTACCGGAGTGCCAGCCAAGAATAACAATTAGCTACTTAGCCTGTCCAGTTCTTACCCGAACTGGAGTGTTAGATCAGCCTTTCAAACAATGGTGACAACATCTCTATTAAAGTTGGGGCCTGCTTCAGTAAAAAGGGTCACAGGCATCTGCGTTAAGTCATCTCGCTAAGTCTTTCCCTTTTTATTACACTTTTTGTCTCATCCCACTGTCAGCGTGGAGCAAACTAGCAGCTTTCAGGTGTGTTCTCGGGAAACCTGCCCACTTTCACTCCCCGCAGGGACGGCACAGGAGGCTGGATCTGTTTGGGTTTTTTAAAAAAAAGCCCAAATGAAAATTCATGACCAGGGTTCTGTGAAAATGTCAGGCATTCCTTTAAAATTAACTCAGAGAAAAAGGCGTTCAGTTTCAGAGCTCTCAAAAGAGTGGATAATGCTCACAAATTTTATATTGTTCCTCTCAGTTTATCAGACAGAAATCTATTCTTTCACTCTGGCAAAGGAATTTAACATTGATAATTCTTGTTAATTGCTATCATCTTTCATTAGGATTTTTCTGTCAGCATGTGCTGTGCAGCAACTGTATAGACCAACTGTGTTTCTAGTTTGAAACAGTAAAATGTTACAAATGCTAATTCTTTTCAAAGGTTTTTTTGTTTTTTTTTTTACTTAGAAGTTTGGGAGAAGAGAGAGGAAAAACAAATGACCAGATAGGAAAATGTAAAGATCAGTTCTGCGGTTTCCGAAATGACAATACCAAGGACATATGTTTGCATAATGGAGAATTCAAGACCTTTCTTTTATGTAATTCTACAGAATCAGATAAGGAAACTTGCAGTGCAACAGCTGAGATCCAGCTGCAGACTGAGTCCAGCTAATGTAGCTTTAAAAAAAACCACCTACACAAGGCTAAAAGCAAAATGGTCACTTGGTTTATCAGGTCTTGTCCTGCCTGACAAGTAAAGGTTCATAAATTTTGCAGAATGAACACAGAGTTAAACATGGCTGTATATCACTTTCTTCTGGCTGAAGATGAGCCACTCTGCTCCCCCTGAGCCAGGAGCCCCATGTTACCCAGTCACTCTTTGATGTATTTCTGGAGTGACTGGTTGCCAGTTACTGGATGAAGATAATGATCAGCTACATTTTCACCTGTTCCTCTTCCACATCCCTGAAGTTTCTGGTTTGTCCAATTAGGAGGCTTTGCCCTGTCCCCCATAGGCAGAGGATAAAGAAGCAGCCCTTCCACCGGGGAATTAACGCTTCAGCCACCAGTTTTTCAGGCTGCATCTTGGCTGGATGTAGGTTGTTAAAACGGAACGTTTCCTTCCACCTTTGTTTTGATTATAGAAGTCTCACGCTTGATCACCAAGCAGCCTAGTGGGAAAATCTTGTGGTCTTATGTAAGAGGGCAGGGAAAGCAAAATAGGGACAGGTGAAGAAATAAAAAATACTGTAGAAGACGGGACTAATCAACCAGTAAACTTAACTGTGCTTCAAATCTGCAATACAGTGTACATATTCCCAAAATTTCCTTCTCCCTTTTTTTTTTTTTTTTTAAGATTCCTTCATGTAGTTTTGAAGGCAAAGGTAATTTCTTTTAATAGGAAACTCTGATTTGTAGAAGGAAACAATACCAAGGATGGGTGAGAAATAATACCAAGTTCAATGTGCTGTTATATTGCGGCCTATTTACAGACCGAACTGAGAACTTCTGACACAGGTTTCTTTCACTGCAATTGAGCATATCATGATAAAATTTAATATCCTAACCCATATTTTCACCTGTGAGGTAAGGAGCATCGAAGTCAGCAGGTACTAAGCATGATTTGTGCTAGTGGCACGCAAAAACTTGTAAGTGCCCGGCACCTTTCGGAAGCCACCCCTACCCCCATGGGTGAGCTCTCCTAGGAATATTGCCCCACTAGACACCGTGGGTTGTACGGTACCCATGTGACTGGAAGTATCTCATATCTATCTGTGAGATGGAGCTTTTTGAGCATAATTCAATACTATTTGTTTTGCACAGTGACAGAACTCGTAAACAGCTCTCTGCTTCTAATAAATGAGCTAAAGTGTTAATGAGTATCGCAGTAATGAATCCATAGAGAAGGACATATCTTGTTTATATAGTTACCAAATTAAGAGCATCATCAAAAAAGCAGTTGAGTAAGGTATGTAGAAACTACAATTATTACCATCAATCACTTCCATGTGATGGCAAATGTATAGAGAGCAGAGAAAAACCCTCCTATGTCCTAGAGACAAGCCTCCCGAAGACAGGTGCTGGTAATGAAAGGTATGCCAAGATTATTTTTCAGGCAAAACAAGATAGGAATTTCTGTGAGAAAATAAGTTTTTTTGGGGGGATTAGAAGGTGATAAAAGGTGGGTGTGAGGAGAACATGAATTGGTTCGTTGTAGCCTCAGGAAGGGGCATTAGAGAATGTAATAAAGAACACAGTACCGAACAGGAATGAAGGGAGAATAAAAAAATCCAGAAATGGAACTGAAGAGACAGCTTTACTGTGTGATTTATAATGAAGTTTTGTGGGACTTCAAACAGGAAATGATCTCGAATTTGATGTTGTTAAAAAAAGTAAAAAGGAAATTGATAAAAAGATTCAAGGAGTGATTTGATACGATTGAAGCAGAATAGCTGGAGATAATTCTATCAGTGCTGTTTTATACAGACACTCCCAGGAATGAGGAGATGGAATAACAGAGAAGGCTGGTGGAGAAGGCTTTATTAAGTTATATCAGTCAAGATGAGGGAACACAGGATGAGAGAACCAAATTTTTATCAACTGGCCTTCTGAGATGAGAATGAGGGTCGCTGGTGCTGGACAAGACAAAATGCCAAAATTATTCCAGCTACTTTTATTGCCATTTCCACAAGAGCGAAGCTTTTTCTCTATTCACTGTTTCATGTGGGGAAGAGGGTTTGTTAAATATGTTCACCAATATCTGCACAGGTAAATGAAAATGGTGTGTTTCCTAGAAAGGCTTTGTAGGGATGTACATAGCATCGGATCGTTCCTTCGCTTGAGAAGGGAGGATTTAGTGAATAGCACAGAGGCAAATCTTGTATAGCAGGCTTAATCTTTCAGGTTTTCTTTCGCTCTGACTTTGTCTGTTGGGTTTGGTTTTTGGGGGGTTCATTCCCCACTCCCCCTCCCAGGGAGCAGGAAAGAAAATAAATGTATACTCACTTGGGTCAGGAACCTCAGGTTTTGAGCCAAGTTCTTTCCAACCTTCGTGTTCATTTGAGCTACTTATGCCCACAAGGAGGCTGGATGTAATGGTCATGGATTCAGCAAAGAGAGAGCTTCATACCGCGTTATTTTATAATGCGTATTTTCTTTCATAATCACAGTGAAATATAGGAAATAGAAAGCTTGAGCTAGGTCTTATGAGTCATAACCGCAGTGCAGAGCAGCCTACACATGTGCAGGGCTTGTAGTTTTAAAAGTTATGACTTCACCTCTAAGTTTTAGGTCATATAGATGATTTTTCCTTTTCTCTGTTGAGAATGTGCACTTGCGCAATGCAGAGGCATATCTCTGGTGCTTGTGAAAAGTGCCAGAACGACAGTTCTGCAGGGCAAAAGTAGGTCAGGACCGTGCAGAAAGAACAACTTGGGAAGCAGAGTAAAACCTTCCCCTGCCCTGCCAGTATGTTCCAGTTAAAGGTGAACCCAGCCTAATGCCTCCGAGGACGACCTGTAGAGGTTGGCAGGGCTGCTGCTGGCCTCCCTGCTGGGGCTGTGGGAGTGGTGGCACCAGGCAGCCGCCGTGGTGGACCTCCCGCTGCGGATGCCCGTGCCGCAGCCCGCAGACGTCACCAGCTTGCTGTGCTTTCAGCAGAAGCCACAAAGCATCCTTCTGAGATACTTGACATTTGTTTCGCTCAAATCGGAAAAGGAAATGAGAGCAGGAAGAAAACTGCAAGGACATGCAAGAAACCCAAACATTTTTGCTACCCTTTTTTTTTTTTTCCCCCAGTAAATTTTTTGTTGTTAATGCCAAACATGGTGACATTATGTTCACATCAAACATGTGCTGTAAAATTGGGCTTGTCGAGCGTTTCGTTTGGCAGAAATGCAGCGGAGGAGACGCTGAGCCAAGAAATGTTTCTCCTTTTCTGCCTCATAAAATGGAGAGCTGAAGAGCAAACGGGAGTCTGTTCATTCTCCTGCGTTAGCGCGTGAGGGACTGTCAGGTTTTCCAGTACATACCTTCATTTTCAGATGGTTTTAAGTTAACAGTAGACATTTGATAGGGCCTGAAATCCGGCGTTAAGAAAAGACACTAAAGATACGATACAGCACCTGACAGCACATTGCTTTATGAAGCAAATCAATGTCTTTCTGATATCTTGACCAGTGTCAGACTGCAGGTTTTTTTGGGAGCAAGGACAGCCTCGTCATTCTGTTGGAGCACATAACCCATCCTAATCCACGGCCAGAACCTAAAGGACACTACAGCAAGATAACAGCAAGCTGAGAAGCTGTATGAGAAATCACTCGTTGTGCCACGTCATATTCACACGCACCAGAGATGTCTCCTATCCTCTACTGCTCTTTGCAAATACAGGAGCAAATTTATATACCTCGATGGGATTGGGAAGGCGGTTTCATCCAGTGGTAGCTTCTCGGTGAAAAAAGGCACAGAACGTGAAATCTTGTTAAGCAGCGGCTGGAGAGGACAAGGAGAGCAGTGCCCAAACTGTCTCACGTTCCTGCCGGAGAAGGTGATGCACCTTCCTCCAGCGGACCCTCCGCAGGGCTTGCTGGGCCCTGCCAGCCATCTCCAGGCTGTCACAGCCGTGTGGGAGTTGACACCATCCTAAGGAACATCAGGACTGGACAAATCAGCTAATCCTAACAACAGAAATTCACTCAGAAGCTCAAATAAATGTAAATTTATTGGTGGCGTGCCTGGCAATACCAGCAAGCTACAACTCTGAGATAGCTGCGTCCTCTGCGGACAAGCGTGGGGTGAAATTTTCCTTGCAATTAGCTAGAGCATGATTTTTCACAGAGCTGCATTTCATTCATGAGGAGTATCTGTGATATATATTACAGTATTATTTTCCTTCAGGGACCAACTGTCCTCTCTACTGGTTTGTCTTACAAGCTTAAGAGTGTTTAAGTCTAGGCCCCTGAGTATTCCAGTTAAACACATTCATAGTTTTACAAATATTTTGCAGGGCAGATTATAGCACCTGAGTAATAAAATCACAATAACAATTTCTAGCTGGGTGAGAAGAATTTAAACCATATTTATCTTGAAAGACTGTGAGGAAAGCACACATTACTGTTAAAAAGTAATAATTAAACCGCCTCCGTTCTATCTGGAAGCACAGGCTCATTATAAATAAAGATAAACAAGTGCAATATAAAAACCCCAAACATTTATTCTTTTTTAATGGACTTTTAAGTCAGTTTCTGTAGCTGTTGATGAATGTAATAAAATTAAATTAAATTAAAAGAAATGTCAAGGAGAAAACAAATTTTAAATTAACAAAGCCCACCATAAATTTGCAATTACTTGTCCATTAAAGGTCTTGAAGAAAGTTCATTTCAGCAAGGATAGAATTGACACTATTGGAGCTTTAGCAGGAACAATTATTATCATTGCAAATTACTTAAACTATTAAACTGAGAATAATTCAGAAATATCATTAGCAGTCAAATTACTTAAAAAAACTTGTTTTCTTTCTCCTTTGTTTAATTTAAACTTAATGTCTGCTTATTCTCACACAAGCAGAAAATGCTGATAAATAATTCCAGAGCATGCCTAAACATCTCCCTTCACAGCTAGCTTCTAATTTGATCTCAGGAGACCCTTCTTGGTAGCTGAATAAAATATTTTCATTTATTCTAGGAGAGCCTACATCACCATACGTTTCTAATCTCATGTTGCTCGGTAATGCCGCTAGATGAGGTCCTCAGCAAATCATTAAACTTGTTCAATAGCAACGTTACAAAACACAAGAGATTTGCCCTTAGTGAAACAAAGAAGTTTTTCAAACATGCCAGAAAAAAAAAAAAAAAACAACCCCAAACTTTAATAAGCTAACTTGAGTTTCTAGGGCAGTTTCAGAGATTATTTAATATTTTAAACTTCCTGGTGCGCACAGTGCAAGAACAAGGCGACTTCAATGCAGTGTCAGAGCGGTTTGAAAAAGCCATACTTCCGCGTTACAGAAAATACAAGTGATACCGCTTTTCTGGTAGGATCAAATGTTTTGTCTTGGTCAGCTCACTGTGCCGTTACACGTTCCCTGCCTTTGAACAATATACGGCCTTTTGAAATTCAAGGATTTAACCTCCCAATCTCATCTTTCTAACAACTAACTATATTTCCTGATGATATGATAATGTAAATGACTTTGCTATGGAATTCATGAATCATCAAGATATGATTTGAAGAGAGGAAATTAAACACTTGATTCAATTAATCTTTCTTATTAGGCTAGAAATTCATGATTTGCACTCCTAATAAATATGATGTGAGATTTCATATGCATTAATCACATGAGATTAATACCCATTATTATTCTTTATGTTAAATAACACTGGATTCAAGTGACCCAGACACCAGCTCCGTGCTCAGGAAGGGATGGAGAGTACTGTGGAAGTGGTACTCTCTCCCAGCGGAGAACAGACTCTCATTGCTTGACAGATCATCCATCTTCTTTCCTGGCTTTATTGTATTTCTTCCATATTGATGGAATGGCTTTCTCTCTGGGAAAAGTTTGTTGGGTCAAGTGCTGAAAATCAAACGTAACTTCGCTCCTGCAACAGGAGGGAATAAAAGTGCAGTGGAGCAAAGAAGTACAGCTAGGAGGCTGGATTAATGGAGGTCTGTGAAGCATCTAACCACCACCTGAGATCATGGAGATTTTGAGGTTAAATGTCTTTTTTCTTGTTATTGTTTGCGCTACATTTGTAGGGGTGACTTCATTTAAGTTTTTTGTTATTGGCTGAAGACAGATGATGTTCAGTCCATTTCTTTTACTTCTTTTCCTTGAAAAGACAACTCAATATTATTTTCCTTACCCAGAGAAATGTACACTGTGTGGTATCTACCCATCTATTAATGAATCCTCCCACCCACCTATCTAACCGTTCCTCTGGCCACTTACTCACACACCTCATAAAAGTATAAATTATTTGTCCAGTTGTTTTCCGCCTCTGAGTAACGGAATCGGAATCAGTAGTGCAGCACTACCGTGCATAGCGTACATACGCGTTTAAAACCACATCTAGAGACTTGCAAGGGAGTAAACGGGCAACTGTATCCTGACTTTTAGCAGTCTCCAGATGCAGAAAACAGCTGGCATACCCTGACAGCAGGCACTGGTGTCACCGGTGCTGCCTCTGTGGTCCTACATTGTCCGGCTGCCAGGGTGAGACTGTAGGAATCCCCCGGGGCAAGTGTTTTCCTTCCCTGGTAGCTGTGGAAGAGCCCAGCCCCTCGTCCACTTACCTCGTTGAAGCTGCACAGGGCTAACTCTGAGTAAGGTTGACAAAGGACACTCTTATCAGTTAAAACCGGGAATATAGCTAATTTTATCTTCATTAGAGGCATATCTGTGAGTGAACTATCTACAGCTTGGGAGCCTTCAGAATTGCCCTTGGAGTAAAAGTCAGTTGAAAAAGACAAAAGATTTTTCTCTATGATTTTTGCTGAGATATTTTAAGAAACTGTTTTGGGCAAAATAATTTCAGTCTAGCCCTACCTGGTAGTTTCTTATGAAAAGGAACTGCCAAGACACTCCTGTATTCTTCTTTGCTTTTGGTTGAGATATATTATTAGTACAAATAATACTTTTTGAATGCTAAGTGCTTTAAACTGTTTTAAAAAATAGGCAATTTTAAAGGTTTATTGTCGTGAAGCTACAGAGCTTTTTTTAAAAAAAAAAAAACATCAAACACTAACACTTAACAATCTTGTTAAAGTGATTTTTGGTAATGGTAAGAGAAAAAAAAAATCATGTTAATAGAAACAAAATGGAAAAAAAATTACAAAGTTACTTTCAATTCTTGCAAAAGACTTTTGTGCACAATGTTGGTGTATTCCCTAAGCTTGAGCACGCCCAGGACGAGACTCCCCAGGAAACAGCAGACTCCTCTGTGGTGATGGACTCTTTTCTTCTGTTTTGCATAACCCCATATTCCTTGATGGATCAACTCATTTCTAATATCTTAGAAATATCTCTGGGTAGGGAGAAATCAATATTTTAATATACCTGTATAATCTCATTTTCATCATGATTATTGCTTCATTTTGGGTTTTTTTTTTCCCTCCTTTTCCAAAGGACAGCGAAATTGCCATGTATGATAGAACACAAGTCGCCTTTTGATAACTTGTTGGGAAGACACGCAGAATCTCCAAACTTTGTCGAAATAGTTAACTTATTAAAAATGAAAGCTTGATAAAGATGTCTGCATAAGATATTGATTCCTGAAATAGGACCTTCCTTTGAAGTATCTGCACGTGTTTGAACTTTTTACTCTCTTACTTCTGCCCGCAGCCTCTGCCAGACGAGCATATTCTTTAGGTGTCTTTTTGCTTTGTCTTACTAGGGAAGGAAAGGAGCTGGTGCAAGTGTACACAAGCAGTGACTCTGCGAGGAAGCGTAGCTTGCTGCTTGTTTCTGGAGTTCCTGAGTTGGTGTGACTTAACAACGGTGGCTATCACAAATAAAAAGGCCGATCGCAGACCACAATACCATTCTGTAGCTGTTACACAGTCATTGTAAAGAGGTAGCATCTCCCTGCTCCTACAAGTAGGTTACAGTTAAAGTGGAGAACAAGCAATGACCTTTATCGCTCCCATTTTTGTCTTTCCTCTGCGGTATTTCGTATATGCTCTTTTCCAGGGAAATTTTCAGGACTCATCGTAAATTGTCCATTGAAGGAAAAAATTGTGAATATAATTGAGAGAACGGATATGAAATGATAGAGTAATAGTACCCATGATTTCACTGTATTTAGAATTTCTTGCTAATTATTGTATTTCTTGCATTTCATTTGATATGGTATGTCAAAAGGTCTGCATGAATGTTATTTCAGGGAATGTTTGTTGAGCAACTAACATGGCTCTGTCTTTGCAAACTAATTAGCTTTGTTCTTTCTGGTTTGTTTTTTATGTAAAGTGTAATAATCTGAAACTGTTTTACAGCACTCCCGTCCTTTACAGAGACATTACTTTGCGCCACTTAAAATAAAACTGGCTAGTTAAGCTTTACTTCATACACACAGGTCTCTTTCACTTTCTATTTTAATTTAAAGTGAATTCTGCAAGTAAAAGTGATGAGGGCATCATAGATGGAGATTCCCTGTAGTCTAAACTGGCAGTTTTGCTGAGCTCTAGGTACAAGTCACCTTGGAGCAATTTGGAGGGGGGTTTTGTTTTTATGTTGCCTGTAACACTGCCTGCCAAAGAGTAGCTTGAGACAAGAGGGTGGGCACTTGGCAACTTTTATCTTGGAGGTGACAATGCAGAAGCTGCTAATTAGCGGATGTTGTTTGTATCAACTTGATGTAGAGTTCCAGTCTTGCATGTGAAAAGTGCACAAATTTTCTTTGTGCCAAATTGGCCTCCGTGTGGGGATTGGGTGGATCCAATTAATGTCAAACAGCCCTGGGTTCTGTGTTTGTATAAACTAGAGTGTGATACGCTTACATGTGGCATCCTTTCCAGATGATGTGCTTAGCTACGAGTAGGGATGAGATAATGAACACAGAGCATACTTCTTTCATCTGAACTAGAGAGAAGATTGAATTTGTTCTGAACTAGATAACAAACTACTACAACCACCTTTTTACTTTCTTCTCTATGTGCCACAAGGTCTCAGCCACCTACGGTCCCCTGATCCAGTTCGTGCTGGTCGGTTACCCAGCGGATTTCTTAATACACCTCACTTGAAAATGGGATGAATTCACCTCATTTCTGGAAATCAGGATCATCGTTGAAAGCGTGACAGATCACTTGTTACTCAAAAGCTCTGACAAGCACCCACTTTCTCAACATTTGCCAGAAGGAAAGTATAGCACCAACTGTTGTATCGCTTGTTTGTCACAATCCCAGCAGAAGAAAAGGGAATTTTGTCTTCTTTCAGTTTGTACTGGAGAAAAAGAGCCAGGCAAGAAGAATGTGATGCTGAGATCATCATTCAGTGTGAACCAAGACAAATGGTACCAGTGGGATGTATGGGCTCAAATTGTAAAGAAAAGACAACAGAACAAGCACAGGGTATTTGGGACGGAAGCCCGACAGCAATATAGATTAATGTGAGCAAATCCAACCACCCACAGAGGCCGAGGTGAAGCTTTGGGTGGTTATTAATGGTTTAAGGAACACCATGTATCCTGAGAGATTTACTATGACAGAGAGAAAGCGGCATGTCCAGTCAAGAGGATCCTTTCATGAGGAATTAGGCTGTGGGCTCCACAGTTGAGAATCACAGAGAAACAAGTGGGAAGTTCCTGATGCATGGGATCATACCACACATGGCTCTAGACCCTGGGTTTGAAGCAAACCTCATGATGCCCTCTTTGCCTGGTATTCTCTTCTGTAGGACTGGATTTGAATACTTTCCCGCAAAATCTGCATTTTAGTATTGGTTGCCTTTTATATTGGCTCACAACTGATGAACTGATCTAACTCCAGCATCTTTCACATGCTGTTGATTATGAGTAGGATTTTATGGGATCCTTGTGCCATATGTGTTGTATTCAGCCTCTCAGTGAACCATTACTGATATGTAGGGGGAAAAAAACTTACCCTGGGTTTCA
This sequence comes from Leptosomus discolor, assembly GCF_034619465.1. Taxonomy (NCBI): domain Eukaryota; kingdom Metazoa; phylum Chordata; class Aves; order Leptosomiformes; family Leptosomidae; genus Leptosomus; species Leptosomus discolor. The sequence goes on from NC_141393.1 coordinate 84,408,809, forward strand.
GTAAGACCTGGTCAGGCTTCATGCCTGTGTTTGTAGGACCAGATATAGGATAAGAACTAAATGAAACCAGTGTTCCTAACGGCTGCTTCATTCCCTCTTCAGAAAGCAGTAGAAGTGGAAGACACTCAGTACGTGGGCTGTGGCCCAGGGTCAGGACCCTCTGCAATGGAGCATATTTAAGCGAGAAACGCCTGATGAGGGTCCGAGTGCCAGAATCAGCCACATTTCCCTTTGTCAGTGTCATGCATGGGGGCAAGTGAGACCCAACCAGAAAGCAAAGCTATTTCTGAACTGTGGTTTCTTTCTCAAAGACACAGTAAGCTGTACAACAGTAACTTAATGTAGGTTGGGGCAGGCTGGTATTGCCTCATGTGCCTTTGTACCATGGTGCAGAGGAGGCAAGCCCTACATCTGCAAAGGAAAGTGATGGGGTTAATGCAAGAACAATTTCTCCTGTAGATGAATGTATTTTAAATTAACTAGTAATTAAACTAAATATATGATATTTATAACCTCACATTACTCGTGTTTTGTTGTTAGCATTTACACATGTATTCCAAGTTGCTAAAAGCTCTATTCAAATTCACAGAGGAAAAAAAAAAATTATCCAGATAGACCAAGTCTGTTTCTGTTGATCATGATTTATCTATCTTTCAGTAAGCCCTTTGGTAGAGCTGCGGATAATCCATTACCTCTACACTTTTCTGAACATCTGAAGTCCTGAAGTGACTGAATATTGAAAAATGAACAGGGGGAAATGTGTGACTTACATCCTCTATGAACCTTAAAACCATTATACATGCCAGTATATAAAATGAAGGTACTTACCTCCAGTGTTATGTTCACTTCTGGTTATCCCATCTTAAAAATGGATATAGCAAGAAAAGTACCAGAGAAGGACAGCTAAAAGAAAAGATTTCTTATAAGAAGAGATTAGAACAATTATACCTATTTAGATGAGAAAGGAGATAGATGAGAGGAGACATCATGGAGAGATATGAAATAATAAAGTATAATAAAATTGTGCTAATATTACAAATTGACTTCTTGGCCTTTTTCTTCAATTTAGGTTTTAAAAAGCAACTCTCTTAATGCTTTTAATGCAAAATGATATCCATTTTCTCTCTCCAGAAGGACCTAGATGTTAGCAGTGGGGGGATTCATCCATATATATGTATGTAGCAGGCTGTATAAGCAAGATTTCTAATGTGTTGTGAGAATGTACCTTTTTATTTATATTCACAAGGTCCATCTGCAGTTTAAAGGAGCTGGTGCCTCAGCTGAGGAACAACAGCTCAAACCCCGTAGTATACATGCAAATTCTGCTGAACGCAGGGCTTGCAAAACATTCATGTGTGGTCACTGCACGTTTCCAAGTTTTTGTGCTCCCTATACACTATTTTTGGTTGGAGATAAAGGTTAAAATCCTACCTGGGTCAAAACTAAAGAGATCTAAGGAGGTTTATACCCTACCGGTTTCGCATGCAGTGCAGTCACACTTCAGAGTCCGCTAAGACAATGCACTTAAGATCCTGATGGGGGTAACAGCATCAGCAATGCTGGGGAGTTTTTCATACCACGCCAAGGTTTAGCAGTGAACCCATTGGCTGAAATGGGCTTCAAAAGAAGGTTGGCAAGCGAAGCGTCCTTTCTGGAAAGGGCATCAGGGACAGACTTACAGGCGGGAGGGATCCGATGGGATCCACAAATGACTGCTGAAAAATATGTCACCGACATCAGAGAGTGACCTGGGGTGTCCTGCCCTGTGCCTCACAAAAAGCTACGCTTCTTCCTCTGACTGCCCAGCGGATGCTGTATTTCTGTTCTAGACAGTCAATGTTGATTATTGCTGATGGTGTATTTCGATAATTACCTCAGTCTTTATTTCACAGCCGATTTAGCCTGTTCTGATAAGAATCTAAACAGCAATATTTGGTCTTTTGGACCCAGACTAGGGCAGCTATTCTGCCAAAGCCACAAGGAAACCTAGTCGATTAGGGGTACTCAGAAAACTGTGAAAAGGCTGGCAGTGAGAGCAAAATTCTTCTGACAAATCTATGACACCAGGAAGAACTCCTTTTACCAACAAACTTCAATGTTTCTCTGAATGGAAATAGCTGGTTTATAAATGGATATGAGAGTCGACTTCACGAAAAGCAATTGAATCATGAGAGTAACGTGTTTGCTCAGTTGGTTCCACAATTTTTGTATGTTTTCTGTCCTTGAGGCTTTGGGAAGAAGCTGTTGGGACAGAATGGCTCTCAGCACTTGCGCAGAAATGAGAACTCTGAAGAGTTTAACATCCTTGCACGCCGACCAAAGTAATTGTTTAAAAAAATACTCATTGTGTTCATTGTAGAACAAAAGGCAGCATCCAGTTGAACAACAGCGCCCACGAGGACGAAAAAAATCCCTTGGAGTTGTATCCATTTTTGTGTGAGAAATCATCTGCGTATGCCTTCCTTAAAAATGGTCGGAATGTTTTCCAGAAAGAATACATGCTCTGCATTAAGATCCTTGAATCTCTGTGTTTTTTCTTTACGACTGGAAAATCACCAAATGTATTCAACAACTATTTTTGGAAAAATTTCTGTAACTTTGGCAAAGTCTTTTCTTTAGCTTTGTTAGAAATAGTCTGGCTAGAACAGCCTCTATGGAGTGAGTGAGTTCAAAAGGAATATATTTGGTTGAATTCACTACCTTAATCTAACTCAAATGAATTCGAGCAAAATATTGCATGTAGTAATCTTACATCATAGATCTTTGTTTGGAGAGCATCCAGACATGTTGCTAGTATTATCTTAAGTACGTTCTTGATAAGTGCTAATATTGATATCTATGCCTCTCAGAAGAGAGATATATAGATGTGAACAGGTTTTTCCAGTATGTCTCTCAATTGAAGGAGACTTAACAACCCTTTTTTACCTGACCTTTTAAAGTAGCATAGTGGGCAATAACCATTAACTGATCAAATATGAGAAATGTCAGGTGTGGAATAAGCACTGACAAGGAAATATTTCATCTCCTTAAGCTGATGAACAATCACCGAAGAACCTTGGCTCCTATTAAGGCTAATTTTTTTTTTCCCCCCAAATATTCAATAATGGTATGATGGGCTGCCTCATGAAGCATTACTCTACAAAGCTAAATTTGAAGCTAGAAAGAGATCAAACAGGCTAAAGCGTAGAATAATTCCAAGAAATTCATTATTGTTGCTTACCCAGATATTCTCATTTTCATCACACAGTGCCAGGTCTCATTTAGTAATACATTTAATAATTTTAACAACCCACTTATCTACTTTTCTTTAACATGTACTGCATAATCACTCTCAGATCATCATGTGTCACTGTAGATTCACTTCCCTTCTGTTAATCCAAAGAATTCAAGTTAATAGCGAATTTTTTTTAAAAATATAGTGCTTTGTACCTAAAGCCTCGAACATGCTACAAATCTTTGATTAGACAGATGCAGTATTTATTTCATAAGAATTTGCTAGCAAAGAGAAACACGATGTGGAGTTGAGATCAGAAGTCCCTATGTAAGCTGGGGGGGCGATTCCTCTTTGCTGTGTAGTGTTTTACACCGGCAACGTCCACTGCTGTCAGTGCACTCACTCTTTGTGACGGACTCCAAAAAGTTCTGACGATGAGAAGCATCAGTCTGCTCCTTCCCCAGGGCAGTCCTGGGCAGAGCACGCTCTACACCAAAACCAGTGCCTGCACCCAAAGCCTTCTCAGTGTTCTGGGTACACATGAGCTCTACTGCTCCTAAACACAGCCTGTGCGTCGGTTACGCTGTAAGAATAGAAACAATCTCTACACAAGCCTGGAATTCATGTCCATGTGTTAGGATCTGACTGTATTCTGTCTTTAATGTCTGTTTATAATATTTTAAAAAGTTTATATCATGTAGGAAAAGCTAATTAAAAATTTGGCTTTCTTCGTAAACTCTGACTCCAGCTGTTCTCTTTAAAGCAGCTGGTAAACTTCCATGAACAGTCCACCAAAGATTAACCCTGACAAACACAGACTCTTGAGGCGGGAGGCATCATTCCAGCGTACAAAGTTCAGTAATAACAATTAACCTGCTAACAGAGAGAGGGATTATCATCTGTGAGTGGGGTCCTGAGAGATGAGAGGCACAGACCCAAGCCCCGGTGGGGTTTTGCTTCCTCTGCCCTTTTGGAGAAGCCTTTGGGCTGCTGTAGATTTTGGAGTGGTTGTTTCAACATTCAGCACCAGGAGTGCGAAACCAGGCTGAAGAGATCTCGGATTTTCTTGATTTGGGTATTTAAAAGGTAGAGGAATGTGATGCAATAGGAATCTACAGGCAAGAAAACTTTGTAACTGCGCTGCGACATCAAATTCCCAGAGAAAAGACCTCAAAAGAATAAACTGCCAGACTTACTTCCCTGCCATGTCTGGCCAAGGCTGCCCATCAACTTTCAGGCACATTTTTCATTATCTGCAAGCTCAAGCTTGGCACTGTTGTGGATCAGGATCACTGTGCACTTAAAACACAACAGTGTAAGTTCAAATCGATTCTGCATTCTGCACAGGGGAGAAGGGCCTCTCCAGAAGTGATATAAACTAAAGGCCTTTGGGGTACCAGTTTAGGACCAGGTTTAGCAACAGAAAGACCAGAGAAGCGGGCAGTAAAAATGAACAGTAACTTGAGGATATTTTAATAACAGCTGCTCTGTTTTCTCTCTTAGTGCACTTTCATTTTATTTGCACTTCTGTAGTTTCATCTTGATGACATGGCTATTATTTTATAGCAGTTTCAAGCAGTTAATTAATGAACTGCACACATGTGACATGACACCACCTTGCCCAATTATCTCTGGCATCTATTTTTATGGTACAAAGCACTGCTGCTTTGTGAATTATTTTAGATTGTAAATTGGCTCTGGAAGCCGTTATTTTAATAGCCAAAACAATACGAGAGCAGTGCTTGATGGCTGACATACAGCAATGACAAATTGCCATGCATGATCTCATGAAATCCACCAAAGGACTTGGAGACGTTTGATAACGCTTCTCTGTTCTTTAGGTGTAAATATCTCTCTCGTTAAATCCACAACACCTTATGAAGTCCTTTAAAAACAGAATGCCGTATTGCTGACAACCTGTAAATGGCTGAGCAGTACGGAATTAGGAAGAGAACGTATAACACAATTTTGGACTGATTATTCACGGGATGTGTTGCTGGTAATATCAGACCGAAAATACCATCGTATGCCTACCAGAAATAAAACACAAAGTAAAGACAAACATTTTAAGGCCAAGTTTTTTCTGGCACCTCATTTTCAACCTTGCAAAGGCAAATGCACAATACCTAGGGGGAATCCCGGCAGAGATCGTGTCCTGATGTCCCCCATCCCCACACCTCAAGGGAGAACCGAAGGGGCAAGGGAAGTAGAGGTAAATCTCTTTGTCTTCCCTTCTTTATTGCATCAGAAAGGACAGACGGGGTGTACCCTCTCTAAAAATGAGGTATCTCCGTTGTTTTTTCTATGAATCATTGTGTCTTGGTCTTCATACATGACCTGATGACCTAACAGATGACTATACTGCCCTGCCAGGCTCATATGTAAACCCAAAGCTTGCTGCTTTTGTGTGGCCTGAATTTGTTTTGAAATTCACCCTACATCTTCTAGCAGCATTGTTTTCTCCAGATTTCGTCCTTCAGGATTGCACAGCTTTTACAGCCAAAAACCTTCCTGCAAAATAAAGCTGCAGCAGAAAGTTTGGTCAGCTTTGGTAACAGCCTGCTTGAAAAAATCTCCAAGGGTTTTGAACATCTGGCCAAAAGAAAACGCTTTCAACCTGTTCCATACTTGTTTGACCAGAACGAACCCTCACTTTCAAATTGTATATGATATCAATGAAACACATCATCTAAATCTTATTATTTATAAGCGCCACATTACAAATACATTAGTCACTTACTATGATTATTCATAGAAAAATTCATTCGTCTAAACTTGATGAAAATATTTCCCAACAATTAAATACACTTTAATTTTGATACAGAAGTGCAAATTCTGTTCCTGCAACTTTACTCTACAAGCCGAGACGTATGCTTTAAAAATTAATTTCAAATGTGTGCACAAATTGCCAATCATGTGTAAGAATGGAAATACATTATAGCTGAAGAATGAATTCCTGTATTTGCACAAAATGGAGAGGAAATGTTCTCTGTCTCTCACAAATGTCTCTTTCATGCAGAAATATACACATTTATTAGAATACATTCACATACAAAAGATTCTGAGAGAAAGAAAAATAATAATGTTTTCAGTTTAGAATGTGATCCTTTAAAAGGAATTTCTCATTGCAATATGATTCTATACTTGGATATGTTGATGTAGAATAAAAAGCAATATTATAGATGCAAACATCTATTCACTAAAACTAGCAATTGTTAGAGAAAAACTTTAGTTTGGGGGTGGTTTGGGACTCATTTTGGATAAGAAGCCAGAAGTACAGGTGCATTCTGTAGTCTTTTAAAATTTTTTCCATAGCACAGGAACTTCTTTAATTTATATCCATTAGCCTATCCAGACCTTTTTCCCAGGTCCGTGGCAGTCCCTCACTGCCTTTTTCCATTTCGCCAGACTTTCATAATCTACTCGTATCATTTTCTTTCTATTTTAGGCTTTTTTTACAGCTCCCACTACTGTAGTATCTGAGCAGTTCATATTCTCTACTGTACTCATCCTTACAATACCCAAGTGTAACTGCATGAGAAGCAAGGGGAGTACTATTATCCCCATTTTATAGCTCAATAATTGAAAAAAAAAGAGACTCAAACCCATACCTGCAAGGGTACTTAGGTACCTAATTCCCTCTGAAATCAGTGAAGAGTTAGATACCTAAATAGAACTGTGACCGTGATGGAGGGAGAGCTGGGACCAGACCTTCAGCTAATGACCTGCTCATTAAAATGTGCCTTCTGATATAATGAAGTCTTTAAACCAGACACTTTCTGCCCCTTTTTTATATTTGCCCGTCACTCATAAACAAATTAGGTGAAGGTGTTTCTCGCCCGCCTATCTTATATGTATGTGAGGACCTTCTGGACTACAGCTATTTCTTTTCAATATTTCACGTGCCTTGGACTGCCACAGAGTTTGGGATGCACGAAGTGATAAACTAAACTAAAACAATGGGGAAAGTAGCTATGGAAACTCCGGAGTCCCACCAAAGAGAGTCCACTACTTTCAATTACCCTTTGCAGGGAGGAGATCTTAAAAGTCTAGAAGCAAGGGAGCAATGGCTCCTGAAACTGGGAAAAAATGACACTGGAGTGGAAATCCTGTAGGTATCTGAGAAACTGAATGGAAGATAAATCACCGTGAAGAACACTGCAGTATAATTCACAGTACTCCATGAAGTTCCTCTAGCAACCTCTTGATTTTGATGAGTCGTTAAATTAACACTTTGTGAAGTTTACTTCATGACAGATGAGAAGGAAGACAAGCTCTAGAGGTGTGCATACAGACCAGAACAAAAGGATATTGAAGTTTCCAAACAAGAGCATCTTCAAATTATTCTATATTCCTAAACAATGAGTTACACAGACAATATTTAAGTTCAAGACTAATTATGGTGTTCTTCAGGGAATCCTTTGAGAAGAAATAAACACATGCAAGACTGGAAGCATTTAGGAAAAAAAAAAATCAGACTATTTTCATAGTTGTGTTTGTAATGCAACTGTTTCAAAACAGCAGAAATAACACACAGTACAGATGCAAGGCATCTGCTCAGACATCTCTGCTTTTCAGCATGTTAAAGCAATTCAGATGCTCTAAATTATGACCTACTGTTGTGCTTGGACTCATTTGAACAGACCCCCTGGTATCTAGAAGTAGGAAATCTGTTTCAGCCTCAGAGATTTTGGGTTTAGCTCCATATTACACTTAGCTTCACCACAGAGGGTTGGGTTGTTTTTTTTACATTCATTTCTATCCTTTGAAGAGACTGAGAATACTTTGCTGCTATTTTCTATACAGTAATAGATAGTATCACTGCATGCTAATGCCAGAGATGCTGGATGGACAACTTAAAAATGGAAAGCAGCAAGGTGAGAAATGTCTAACACAAAAAACCCTGTTAGGGCAGTGCTGCCTTTTTTCTCTCCCAGACAATTTCAGTACCAAAGACTAATGTAGAGAGGCTAGTTTAGGTAAGGACTCAGATATTTCCATACTCGAGTCATGTTTATCCAAGTAAACATCAAATGCAGCAATGGTGAAAATTAATCTTCCTGTATTTGCTCAAACAACTCCGCAACCATTCAGACCAAGGAAGCCAATTTCAGAGCTAAAGAAAAAGTTCCAGATAGGCATGAATTAAACAGGTAGAATATGAGAGGCTCTGAGTAAAGATTTGGAGTGATTTCACCGTAGAGGGTTGAACCAATTGTTAGTTGCAAGATGAAAATGAGGAATAAGTGATGGAGGGCTAGGAAAAATGAAGAGACGAAGTAATGCAGAATTAGACAAAGTTGCTGGCTGCCAGCGCACAAACTGTCAAAAAAGTCTTACTTTGAACAAAGAAAAAGTAAGCACAGAGGAGAAAAAAAACCCCATCAACCTCTTTAAGTCTTTGGAAAATGTTAGAAGTCATTGATTCAAGATTATTCAAGTTCATAAACAGAAGAGCTTAGATAAGATCAACCGGATAAAAACTGTGATATTTGTCATTTCTAATTCCAGTAATTAAGTGCTGTTCTAATTCTACTTGAGAAGGCCTCAGTGGGATTATAGTAATGGCATAATGATGGAAACAAAGGCAAAGAAAGGATCAGAACTCCTGCAAAAAGAAAGGATATTGAAAAATTCATGACACACAGGCAATGACTGTCCTTAAAAGGTTAACCTTCGCTGTAACAAAGGTGTGCAAGACATCCTGTTCCCTACAGATTTTAAAAAAAAAATACTAGGAAAAGAGAGAAATAATTGTGATATATCACAGTGATATTTCCTGCAGTAGCTACTGATAACATTCTTCATAATGATCATAAATTTTTTTTAGGTAGTTGATTTTTAAGACAAAATATTATTTTTTGTCAAAATACAGCAGTTTACTGAGAATAAACCAACCAGCTTTGGAAAGCAATGGAAGAGGGAGAGAGAAAGAAAGAGAGGGAAAAAGATAAAAGGGAACTACCTCACAATTAACAAATTATTAGTACAAGCATCAGAGTTGTAGCATTTAAGATTCAAGTCAGCATTTCAGAAAGCGAGGGCTTAGACCTTGGTGACGTGCTCTGTAGGTGACCCCACCTGCTGTTTTACACCCTTTCGTGGTGGCCAAAACCAGCACACCCTGAAATGTGTACAGTGAGTGCAAGGCTGGCTACCTCCAACAGGGAAGTGCCAAACCCCCAAATCACCGATATCCTTGAGATGTACTCACTAAAGTGGGTGAATGTCACTCAGTGGAGGAGTGACATTCATGTCCTTATTGTAAGGAGGGTGTTTTAACTCCTCCACGTTGCTTCACCCCAACTGGTCTAGGTTCAGCTCAAGGAGGAATGGGGAATTTTAGAAATCTCTGAGACTTTGGCAAGCTGGGAAATCATTTTCCTTGCCAAGCCTGACGTAGAAAGGAATCAGACTTTTGTTTGCCTCCGAGGACATCTGGAATGGAACTCCCCTCCCTCCAGACCCTGAAAGTCACATTGCTTCCCACCATCGCATTGCTGGGAAACTTTATTATATGTAAATTTCCATCATTCTTATTCCACTTTTCTTCCTTTCGCTTCATCCAAGTTATTTTGCCATCTCTACATTGAACCATTATTCAATGTCCCATAGAGGGTATAATGCACAGTCCTTATTAAGATACACATGTTCATGGAATAACCCAAAGCTCATTAAAAAGATAAACTTATATTAGAGTATTTGGTGCTATTCTCAGAGCATGCACAAAATAAGGAGCAAATATCGTACTTATAATTACATTTTAATTGAGCTGTATCTGGTACAAAAAGATAGTTGCATATGGACTGTCAACTTGAATAATATTTTAAGGTACATCTTTTAATTTTACTGCTTTTATTGTTACTATTACAGTTTGAGAAAATTTCCCCACAGCTGTTTTTATTTTGTGGAAATCATTCATCCCATGAGCATGACTGTAGCTGTGTGCAGTACGCATAAATCCTTACGATCATTAAACACGTGTAGTTAAGGACTGTTGTGGATCCATCCATGTTTCATTTTCTTGCTTTGCATTTAATTTTTCAGCAACTCTCCTTATTATTTCTGTATCTCAGCTGCAGAGCAAAAGGGAGATCTAGCAAATAGCTTCATGCCATCCTGTTTGCTGCCCCTCTTTTTGTTTAAAGCTTTTTTTCAATTAGTTCTTTATATCACTTACCAGTGGTTTTGGCTCACAACCTAGCTGTGCCGCTTCTTCCTCATCACTTTCCCCAGGCACGCGGTCCCTAGCGGCAGCCGTCGTGTCCCACCACTACAGCTGGTGCATCGCTCTCTCGCACAAACCCTCTGACAGGTCTCTGATTCCTAAGTGCAAGCTGCCTTTGCTTCTTGCACGCAACCTCTGGTACCGTCACCTTTTCCTTCCTTTCACAGAATCCCTCGTATTTTTCTCTTTCCTCCTGCTGCTCTGCTGACTAACTTCTCCCAGCTCTCCTGGCTTTTGTTCCAGTTCCTCGGCTCACATAAACACCCTGGGCTTCCTTCCTGCACTGCTTCTTTCCCCCGAACAATCATGGTTATTCATCACTTCTTCCCAGGCTCTCACTTACTTGTCTCCCCTTCCTAGAATTCCTAACTGTTATTTGACGATCCTCAGGCTGAAAATGATTTTCACATACAAAGGGTCACATTTTCTAAGCAACAGCCAAGACAGAGGAGCCAAAGTTTACCGGGTTTCACATGAAAGCCAGGTGAAACAGCAAATTTTCCTGATTTCGGTGCAGAACTACAAAGCACTCCTAAAATTTTCCCCAAAGTGAGAGCAATATAAAGAAGCAAACCTTTCTGTGAACGCAGCCTGAACCGATACTGAACACAGGTAATTTTGTGTTCTTTTAGATTTCACAGAAAATATTTTACAGAGCTCTCCTTGATTATTTTCTTTTCATGAACATAGTCATTCCAGCCTGAAGAACCCGCCTCCATTTGGCTTAGGCTTCACTAATTTAGCAATTAACATTTAACAGCCAGATTGTTTTCCCGAGCCCAAGGGCACTAGTGCAAGAAAATATCTTCTGATCTATAACCTCATTGCAATCTCAGAGCTCCTAAAACCTAACTTTTTTATTCTAATCATTTTTGCTGATGCAGGAGCCAGTCATAACTATACTGCAAGTAGCAAAATGCTGCACAATAGTCTCCAGTCAGACAGCATTTATTGTGCTGTAATTTGTTCTAAGACAATAGGGGAGATGCAAATTCTAGAGAGGCATATTAATCTGTAGGTCAAACAATAACAAAATATTGAAAAACTGTCTTAATGATTTTTTGCATCGTGGTGGAAAAGCGTGTAATTCCATAGAGGGGTGCTGGCGATCTCATAAACCAGGAGAATAAAGCTGAGAGGTTTATTAATGCCACCAAGGCACTGAAACAGAATTTGTTTTATATCGTGTACAACTGTATAGGTGTTTATTATTTATAACACATCCTTCTTTTTTAAAGGTCTCCATTCTAAGCCCTCTTCTGATGCTCCGTATCTTGGTTTTCCCCACTGGTTTTAAACAGCAGTTGTATTCCAGATGCAGCTTTAAATGGTGCTGTGTTAGCTGCTACCTTTCACTTTTTATTACAAAATTTAGTCTATTATACCAGCAGTATTTTTCATTGAAAAGTAAAAGTTAAAAACTGCTGACTTCTTAGGGGGGAGGGTGTGGAAAGGGGCTGCTCTGTGTGTGCCATATGGCGCTCAGCACCTTGTCGGATCAGGCCCCGAACGCCAGTAAATCGTGATTCACCGGCGGCGCATCCTGTGCGGGCAGAGGCGACGCACCGCTCCCGCTCAGCCCTGGTGCTGAGCCTCCTCTCTGGTTTGAGGCAGCTGCTACTGACCCCGCCAGCACCAAACCAGCCGTTGCTGCTGTTCTTGGCGGTTAAAGTCATGGGGGGCCGCGTTGTAAAATCCTCAGTGGGGTCGGTGGGTCCCCAGCGCTTGTGTGAAGGGATCCGCAGAGCACCGAGGGTGTGGGCCTCTTTCTCTAGTCTAAAAATCCAGCCCTGAAGAAGAAAGCGGTAGAGCAGGGCCGGTGATGAGGCGGTAGGGGCAGCCTTCACTCGCAGAGACGTGGTGGTACACCCGTGAGAAACAACCCACGGCAGCTGAACGGCTCGTCACTGCCGTTCATCCCCCTCGCACACAGGGCGGCTGCCCAAAGCCTGGGTCGCGCAGGAGCGTCTCCAACGGGGCCTCCGGCACATCCATCTCACCGTGTCCACGGCAGAACGGCTAATGACAGGGTAAGAGCCGACCGACAGGGCAGTCCCTCTGTGCAGAGGTTACCACGGTCAGCCTGACCCCGCGCATCCCACACGCTTTCACAGCACGCTGGTCAGGTCGGTTGTGAGTGGCCATTTCCTCTAAATTAATGATCTATCGCGCGATAACCCGCCGTTACAGGGGACGAGAGGGGTGACCCTGCGAGCACAGTGCTCCCAAACCCCGCTGCTGCTCTGCTGGCGCTGCGGCTCCCTCGCCGTCCGCGCTCAAACCGCTGGAGGTCCAACATCTCAACCAGCCTCCAGCAGCTGCCCAGCGTGTTTTGGGGACTGGTTTCATGGGGTGGACAAGCTGAGCGGGCTGCTGGAGTGGACCAGCCATGGGAGTCAGCGGGGAGCAGAAAGCTGCAGCCACCGGCCCTGCAGAGAGGTTGGTGCTCACCGCCTGGAGACCCAAAACCCTCCTGGGCAGGGAGCAGAGCTTTCTTCTGTGGTGGGGGTTGACTGGTGTTTCAGTCTTTTAATATTCTGCTCATGCAGCCAGCGCGGGTGTTAATCATTTGCGGTGGTGCTCGCGCTTGATGGGAACACCCCTCCGCAGGGCTGTGGGGTGGTGGCTTCTGCCAGGACCAGGGGGTGGCAGGTTGGAGGTGGGAGTGGGAGAGCGAAGGGCTCCATATAGCCCCACCGAGGAACCCCCTTGAGATGAGGAGTTTAATGTTAGCTTTTCAAAACTGTACTGCTAAAGGCTTACTAATAAAGCGTTGATATTTTTAGAAGTTATTCACGGCAGTAACATGTATTCCTCATAATTGTTTCAGTACTGGTACGAAGTAATGATAGTTTTGAGAAGTACAATTGGTTGCAAAATATTTTCTCTATCAGAGCACTGTGATAACAAGATCCTCTTTGGTTTAACGTGTTTGCTATGTTCCTGGTTTTATTTTCTCCCTGCTTTCAGCATAGTCTTTTGGGGAGGGGTGTTGATTCTGTGGTGAAATACAACTGTAACGAAGCTCTACGTACATAAAGTAGTAATAATAATAATAATCAGTGTTTCTTAACAGAAGCAGGAAGGACTTAAGATCTTTAGTGTGCTCTGAACCATCCATACTCGGAATTTCTGTGGTAATTACCAAAGAAAGACTGCACTGGTCATCAGTTATTCTCCTGGTATTCCCTTGTCTGTAGAATATATCAAACCTTAAAGAAAAATAAAAATCAGGATTTTCCTTCTAGGAAAGTAGATGGTTTTTTCTGTGTCTCGGTCTACATCTTTAATTGCACATCCAGCTGACATCTGGAGGTACAGACAATTAAGGCACCAAAACACCCCCCTATTGCTTAGCAAAGACAGATCTTCCACAGAAAAAGCAAGGAAGGATTAGCTAAGACAGCCAGTAGACCACAGCAAAGCTTCCCAAAAGAGACTGGTCTAGCTAACTAACAGCAAATTTTTCGTTATTTCTGTCACCCTAGATCTGCTGGGGGAAAGCAGCAATAGCCGTGCACACCAACGGGGTTTCAGACACCCCTGTACAAGGAGTCTTTGAACCACATTTCATACCGACCCCCACCTCCGCCAACGCCTCCTCTTCTCCTGCTTTCCTCTTCCACCTCTCCCAGACGGCTCATTTGTTATGTATCGTGCTGCTGCTAGCTGGCCCTGTGCACTCGTGGCGTTAGGGCAGGATTTGTCCCAGTTTCTGCTAGCATACCAGCAGTGTTAATGTTTAGTCTAAAAGTTTTAAATGGCAATGGTTTCCTTTTTTTTCCTTTTTTTCCCTTAACACCGTTGTCTGCTTATAAGAAATGCTAGCGAGGGGGAAAAAAAAAAGTATGTGACCTATTAAAATGAAAGATTGGCCATTCTTGTAATTACAAGTAACAGGAAGCCTGGTAGTACCTTGTTTGTTAAATTCCTCTGACCTCTTCCAAAAAAAAAATCGTACAAAAAGTCACAGTTATTAGTACATCCAGAGCTAAGGTCCTGCTCTATGCACATGTGTTAGTCATTTACGAGATTTTTTTCCCCCCCTTGTTGCTAGAACGGCAGTGAATTGATAGCTAGATATTCCAACACGGGAGGACAATCCCCTTTAGGCTGCCTTGGAAGAACTTGCTAATAACTAACTGCCGTTCTTCTCTGGCTCAGGTTCCCAGTTGCTGTAAGCTTATAGGGGGGCCCGTTTCAGCCTGGGTGGATAACGAGGACCTGTGAAGGAGTCCTGAAGACCTGAAGACTCCTTCACAGAGTCTGGGGCAACGGCAGTTTTAGGGCTAACTATGGAAAGGGAGAAGAGGGCTGAAAACTCCCCAGGGTTTTCAGGGTGGACTCCCTCGCGCAGCTTTAACGTGAAAACCCTGGGTTGCCAGGGCTTTCTCAGGCCGGGGTGGAAGAGGCTCAGCCTGCACGCTGCTCAGTCCCCAGGCCCTTGTCAGGGTCTGTCAGGTGTGAAGATTTAGCTCCTATTACAGGGAGTAAAGGGATCAGCTGCAAATAAAATATATGCTGTGGATTAGACAAAAGCCCTGCTCCTTTGCTATACACACATCTATGCCAAAAAGTTAAGTACCTCGGAGGACACCCCTCAGTGCTACTCTGGGGCTGGAGTGTTGTGCTTCAGCCCAATTTTGGAGTCTTTGCCAGCAATTTGCTTGGCTCACTCCAGAGAACTGAAACAGTTATCTAACGTGGACTTTCAAATTTGAAAGATGGATCACATCAAAATGGAAATTACCATCATTTGACTCCAGTTTATAGAGGCAAACGTAGTCATTACCACAGTTATGCATCTGAAATATCAGGTAGTTGCAATCTGGGTTTTTTTGTTTGGTTTTTTTTTCCCTACAAAATAAACTGTCAGACTTCTCTTCATGTCTGTAGTGCACCTTTTCACAAAAAGTTTTAAAGTTCTGGTTCTGAACTTCTGTTAATAAGTCTTACATGTTAGGAATGCTTATCTGCAAAATCACAAGCAAACTTTTGGAAACCTAACAGACAAGAATAGAAGGGGGGGGGGGGGGAGAAAAGAAAAGAAACCGTGACTTTGAACTGAAAATGTAATTTGTTATGGCTATAAAACTAACCAAAATGAGGAAACAGAAATGAGAAACGGAAATCAATGAAGTTATTTAACATGTATGCATAGAACATAAATGAACAAATAAGCTTCTGTGGTATATGTCCTTTATTAATAACGGGGCTGCTTTCTGATACAAGTAGATAAGTACATTTAAAGCTAGCTCTAAGAAAAGACACGAAACCTTCTTGGTCCTAAATGAAGCAGAGGTTTTGGCCCCTCAAGAGAGTTATTAAAAGAACTGTTTACTTACTCAAGTGACCCCTATCTGTGCTAGTGAGCTCTAATACCATGAAAAGCAATTCGTGTATGTATAGGCACAGGGAATCAATACTCTTGACGTACGGTGAAACTTTTGATTTCTTATGCTTCCCTTCTAAGTAACACTATTATCATATCTGGAAACATCACCTATCTTTTTTCTTTCCCCAAGAAAACTACCCTTTCATTTCTCAGGTAACCTGCACCCTTTCAAATGACTGTTCATCGAAAATAAGTCTTTGGATGACCTGAATTGTCAGATGACTGTGTAAAATTTCACTAAAGAGGCAAATATAGTGACACAGATCATAGAGGGACAGCTACTAGAGGGGAGAAAAAATGTAGAGGAGCTGCTGGTAAAGTGAGGTCTCTGGAGTAAACTTTCCCTTATACGCTCACAACCTGCAGTGCTACTGAATCACCGCTAATAGCCCACGCAAAGGTTGTGTGTGTGAAAATAGCGTAATAAATAACACGAAGAGGATTGGCTGGCAGTGCTTGCCTCGCTGGTTTGAAACACCACTTGAACTGGGAATTGGGGAGGAGACTCGGGCTGAATATTTGTGCCGCCACTTTGGTGTGTCTCTGGGAAATTGTCATTCGTATCACAAACAATCTTTTCTTTAAGTCAGTCACTGCATCCTCTTGGGTGCTTGTTGCTAATGGAGACAGAAATACTATTCTAGTCTGGATTTAATACATTTCACACATAGAGTCATTGTGCGCTACTTTTTTCAGCTGAAGTAGAATTTCAACGTTTTTGTGACTTTTGACACATCATCACTCATAATGGGGTCTTACTTACAGGGAATAATGAACATATTCTTGTGCCAAATTTGAGGATGTGTTGTTCACAAACACTGTTTGTAGTTTTCATGCCATAAAATCAAACGGCTTCATGCAAGGGGTTGATTATGAATAGCCCTGTCATTTCTCTGGCTTCTAACAGCTCTTCTAATAACCTTCAAACCACTTCATGATTCCTGTTCTCTCTGTGGCCACTGAAGTCACGTGTAAATATGCATCTAAATATTTTAGAATAAAGATGACAGCACTGAAGAAAAACATATCGGTGACAAATTTTCAGACTTGGGCCTTCATGTGGGCCTAAATAAATGCATGGCCTGACTGCAAGAGGTTGTAAGCATGACCTTAAGCTTAATTTCCCTTTGTGGTTTCAGCAGTAGGTGCTCTCAGTTCCTTATTCTGACATCAAGTGTATGTTTCTAGAGAGACACATACTAGAAGAAATATCTCTGCCTGGTAAACATGCCCAATGAGAAATCTAGATCTACCTAGCAGTGTTTTTAAATCAATTCAGGGCCCAACTGCCATTCCCGAGTGTCAAATTTCTTGTGGCAAGCTCATTTTGCATGACAAAAATTAGGCACCAAAGTGTAGTTTCCTTGGAATAAAGCAGGACACAGGCAAAATTCCCACAGATGGAAAAGGGAAGACGCATGGGAGCTGAACATAAAACCTGCGGCACACATGAGCCCCAGGAATTTCTCCTCATTGGTGAACAGGGACAGATCCTTAGTGAAAGGGGGAACGGTTGAACTGGGGAATAGCTGAACTGGGGATTAATTAAAGCCAAGCAGATTTAGAGCAGCGTGGGAACTGCAGCGCGCTGACACAGGCTGCGTGTCTGCGGAGCCGGAGGAGCCCCACAGGGCGTGCAGGTCCGCGGCTCCCTCCGCTTCGGCGGGCGCTCACCAGCAGCCCTTGGGGGCACCAAGGTACTGTTTACCCAAGAGCTCACGAGTGTGAAGGAGATTTGCACTTCTAGCCCCAGGAATTTTTTTGAAATATGTTTCGTTTTCCAGCAGGCTTCTGAACATCTGGAAATGCTGGCATTGTACTGTCTCAGCATAAATCATAAACGACTGGCAGTGACTTTTTTTTCTCCTAAAACTGGTCCTTTTAAGCATTATTGCACCACAACAAAATGAAACGAACTCCTTTCCCTTTGCTGTAGGAGGAGAAGGCACATTTGGTCTCTGGGGAAATCCCTTCTATTTCTTTTTTTCCTAACTTCTGCCCATCAAATGAGAAGGAGATAAAGAGAATTTCTTGGGCTGGTACAAATAAAGGCCAATTTTTGGATCTGTTCCGGTCAGGTAAAATTGCTTCTGCTGCTGCTGTTACCACTTCTATTCTTAATAACCATTCTGTGACCTTCACTCCCCATCAATCTATCCCTGAATAGTTATTCTATTTGCAGCTTTTCCTCTAGCTCCCTTGTCCCTTGAAAGACAGCTCTGCAGTTTTTCAAGCACTGACACCATTGCTGCTGCTTGGCTGATCTTCCCAGAGGGGTCGGGGGCTGCTTAACCCTCCCGAGGCGGCTCACCGGGCTGCTGCGCTCGGGACGGGCTCTCACACCTGGCGGGCTGCGAGCTGGCAGTGCCACCAACGACGGCCGCGGCGCTGGGGCAAATTCTCTCGTGGTAAATCTCTTTGCACTGTTTATCTTAGCAGGCTGGGATAACTTTGTATTAGCCTGAGACAAGAAAGATGTGACCTGAGGAGACAGGTTGGGAATGGATGGGAAGTATTTCCAGCTGTATGTTACACTCGTATAAGAAGGTGATTCAGTCTTTCTTTCTCCTTTTGAGCACTCGCTATTCTGTTCTACACAGAGACTCTAAGCGAATATTAAAATCACCTTCAGCCACTTAAAAACGGATCAGGATCTGAACCAGATCCGTGGATCAGAAGACCCCTGAGCTTTGGAGCACTTCCAACCCCGGATCCTTCAGCAAGTGCTGCAGTCGGCCTTCTCTCTCACTCGCTGCTGTCAAGCATTTGCAGAATTGCTCTTTTAAATGTCTCAATGCTTCCACTTTGGCTGATTTGTAAATGATGCCCAACCTGCTTCTCAGTAACAGGCACCTACCAGCTCCCGTATTCACACATCTTAACAAATGTGGAAAGTTGCCACCCTGCTTCTCACAGGGGACCTCGGCTTTCTTCCACGGAAAACTTAACTCAAAAGACAACTAAGAAAAATACCATCAACATACTAAACCAACTAATTGGTATTTGGCTTATAGTTACACGCTGGGAATGATTAAACTAATTACAAGGCATACTGTGCTAAATTGCTAGCGCTTTGTGAGCTTCTAGTGTAGCTGAGAACCAGAGAGGTTCTGGTTCGAACTCTGAGCGTGTTCAAAAGACTCTTGTTAAGATCACTTGTGGAGCTGTCGCTGTGCAACGCGCAGGGCTGCGTGTATGGGTGGAGGAGCTGTATCCAGAGAGACGGGAATGCAAAATTCATTCTTTCAGGCAGAGAGAGCGGGTAGTTGCGCTCTGCTAGACACTTGCTGCGTTTCAGTTGAGATCGCTCCAGTGCAAAGCAGTGATTAGCACAGGTTTGCCCAGGGCACGTCCTCTACAGCCTCGAACTAAGGACGACGCAGAACCAGACAGACCCGTTGGGAGAAGTAGGAAACTTTTCTGCCTACCAAGAGATAACGTCACCCATGCCGGACAGATATTCAGACAATAATTTTCATTACGACAAGCCATGTAGCTTGCTTAGCACGTGTTCTATTTCTGGGTCACCTCCAATGGCTCGACAGGAGAAAAGATGCTGCTTTGGCAATGTCCTTTTAGGTGCAGCTTGATGCTAGTGGCCCCTAGCCAGGAGCAGCTTTTGTGTACTAGAAATACAAGCAAAGGCCTTTTTTTTCATCTCCCTCCCCTTCTGAGCCTGGCAGAAGTCATCAATAAAATTACACAGAGTGGAGTTACGCAGAAAAATACCAGTCATGTAGTGAAAGCAAAGAGTGTTTTTCACAAGGACTAGAGGTAAATTTTACGGCGAAATGAGTCCTCCTTCATTTTGCTTATTAACTTAGTTTTTGCAACACAGGTTATTACATTGGTGGTTTTCATGTTTGTTAAGTATCTTATTTGTCTTCTGTTACGTGCTGTAATAAGTGCTACAGATGTGGTGTCGTGCCTTGAGTCTTCTCTGATGGTACAATATTTACATTTATTATATTTGATAATTATTGAGATATATTTAATACATTCTTACTATCTCAAGTACCTTAATATGCAAAGCTAGCTAAAACTGAGGTGCCATTGTTTCTCAAGTAATGCTAATAAAAACCAGAGAGAACCTTTTTAAAAACTGTTGAACAGGATAAGCTGCGTTCATCCCCAACTGTTTATAGAAGTAAAGAGGATGTCTTCCAGCTTTCAGGTTCATTCCACATTAAAGACAGGAATTATGTCCCAGGGACAGGGATTACTGTCAAACTGAAGGCCATCAGCTGGCATGGGGGGAAGGCTTAAAAGAGTGTACACATATGTGCTGAGATTTGAGCAGATCCTGTGCGCTGTGCAAAGAGTAGAAAGACCAAATTCCTGTATTGGGCTGTGTGCTCGGGACGCGGTGACTCGTAAAAGCACAGCTGCAGGAAGATGAACCACTGTCCCTGGGAATGAAGGCCACACAGTGCTAGGAGACCAGGATGCTGCTCTCTGCGTTTAATGGGAAATTTCAGATGTCTGTCACAGCTTTGTCTTAGCAAAAGAAATTTCTTGCGATATTGTGCTTCTTATTCTGGTTTCACCTGGGCTCAGCCATCAGGAAGCGGCCATGAGATGACAGAAGTGACAACACCTGAAAGTTTTAATTCGGCTTACTTCAAGAAATATGGTAGCTTCTGTTTCATTGAAACCTCTCTGCCTTTCCATTGTTCACTTCATCTAAAGCAGAACGAAACTTTGGAAAAGCTCAAATTAGTCGTCTCTTACCCTCTGTATTCAGCATAAGGTCTGGCAATGCTCTGGTAAGGCAGGCCAAGTTCTCCTCTACATCAGGTTAATTCTAATAACGAGCTTGTGCCAGCCTTCATCACCACGCTGAATCGCTGTTCTTCCTCTCCGGAGTGCAGTGCATTCAGTTTGATTGTTGTTTGTTAGACAAGTGTAATGTATGGGTATGAAAATTACCCCCTTTCAGCTGAACTCCAGATTGTACATTCCCACAGAGTACTTAACAGCGTGGGAGGCCAGAATCAACAAATGGTCAGACATTTACAAGCTGGTTCAAATCTTCAAACTCAAAAACCCCCAAATGAGGACTTTGCAAATGTAATAAAAATATAATTTAATTTGAATATTCATTATTTTTCCATTAGTAAAATTATATCATATCATGTCTTATGGCAGATTTAGAAAATTGAACAAAGCCAATGTCTGTATGCAGAAATAAAAAATGGAACAAACCGATTGTGTTATTAAATGAGAAACAGAACTCGTCCTTGAGAAGCTACAAAGCAAAAAAGTTGTAAGAATGCCACAATTTCTCAAACCTGACTGGATCTATTTCCTCCAATAAGTTGTGTTTGTTGTTCTGTGCACTTTGTATCTTAGAGTTATGGGAAGTCCACGGCAAACCCCACGCCAGCACCACTCAGAGCGCTGAGAAACCGCAGCTCCCCGCTCACTGATGCTACAAAGGCATTCTGGCTGCAGGTTGTGTCTTCTGGTTCAGGGGTTTCAGCTCATCAGAGGTGATGAGGCTGAACATAGCGAAAGAAAGGGATCCAGTAAGCAGGTAGGATGAATTTTATCAGTGGTCATGATCCCCTGAATGGGTCCCATTAGTGAACAGGTTATGATTACTGGGCAAGGTGCCCGCTTCTCCCAGTGCTGAGTGGCAATCGGCAGCTGGGCACTCCTGAAAAGGCGGCTGTCAGAACTGGCTTGGAGAGCAGTGCGTGCACCGCTCTGTTGGCAAGGAGATATGAACAAAATTGCAATTTCTGTCGTTGCCAAAGAAAGGGCAAAAGGAATCGCTGTCTATGAAACATGTCATCTTCATTCTTAACTAACAGCATGACCGCCAACGTGGAGGTGCACCTAGTTTGCCTTCTCCTAGGGGCTTCCCTTCTCCTAAGCACTTCCCTGAAAGCACTGTCCTGATGGAAACAGAGCAGATAGCAGCTTACAGCAGAGACACATTAAAGCAATTTACTGGTAGATGCATCAGAAAACTCAGGTTGGACACAGCCACCAAAATGCATTATCACATCTGCAAGGAAGGGGAATGCGAACGGTGAGAACTTATCTGTCATTGTTTTTCACCACTGACTCACTAATTGAGTTTTAATGATATTTTCTCAACAAAATCACCAAAAATAGATTGGTTTTAGAGTGGTAGATTCTGAACATCTGTGTTTTGCCAACAAAATCTGACCATTAGGGAGCTACGGTTTCTTTGTAGTTGCCGAGAAAACAGTGACAACTCAAGCCAAGAATCAATTAAACTGAAGAGATTGTTCCATATCCTTCTTTTATGGGAAGAGAACAGGTGTTTAATAATTTACATAAATTATACAAAATCTAAAGCGTTCACAGTAACCAAACACTTAGCAAGAGACATGAATGAAGTAGTAAGTTAGCTTGATGTTTTGTATTCCAACCAGTGCCTCTTTAGCACTTCTGTAGTTACAGGTCTGTGAAGGTTTGTTATATATCCTGTTTTCATGGATTCATAACTGAATCCTAAAAAAATTTCTGATTTGCATTTGGCAGGCGAAGATTTTAAACTGAGGCTGGATTTTTCTTTTTTATTAGGTTATGGGAAAAAAGTCAGTTTAATTGTCTCTAAGTTATGCAAGTATAAAAATGGAATGTATTAGTTTCAGACACTATTTTATGCTGCTACAACTCAAAATTGCTTTGTTTTTTTAAGGGGAAACTTTACAAGCCGTTAGTCTGAACTGTGGATTAGTGCATGTGGGAAACCTGGGAAAAGAAATGTAAAAATGTGTGATTTCTTACCTCTTTATAATGATGTTTGATCTCTAGGTGCGCTCCATTTCTTCAGCCAACCTTTCTTCAAGATGCAAGGCCTTGCTCAGCCATCACTTGTGCGAGGCAGCTCTCCATTTCACACCTTTTGCATGATTCAGGTGAATGGCTCGAATCTGTTATACAATTCACATGAAATTCATCATCTACTTTTCCACATTCTTAAAGATTTCGGCAGGTGTGCGAGTACTGAAGGGAATGGTTTGAGTTATCCAGAAAACTCTGGAGATTGCACAATATACATTATATGTTAAAGGCTAGATTCACCCTGAAAGGAAAGTGGTTGGGAGGTGACCAGAAAATGCCGATTCCTTTATTCCGTATCTTTCCTAAGGACTGTTGAAGCGACAGGTTTTGGAGGCACTCTTCCTCAGCCCATGATAAACTCCCCATATTCATGGAAGACCTAGATTGTGCCATGGAATCCTCCTGGATTGTGCCTGGAATTCCACCTGCTTTTCAGGTGCCTTGGATTGTTCTCAACAAGCAGCTTGCTTCCTAGAGCAGCCAGAACAGTCAGATCCAAGCTGTGCTGCGGCTCCAAACCTCTCTGCAGGAATAGCTGGAGGTGCCCACGTGTCGCAGCGTGTTACATACCATAACACTAAATAAGACAGAAATATGTTGTGTAACTGTTTCTAGCAGATGGATTGAAATAATGCTGTGGGGAAAAAATGTTCATATAGATTGAATACCGAGTTTGGTATGTCAGGGTGCTTCCTCCAACAGGAGGGATTCCTAGCCCCTGTAGTTTATTCTACAAAAGTCAAGGAAAAAAAAAACACTGAGCTCTCAGGTCGGTCAGTACTCACCAGTGTCAGGTAACCAAACCCCTTCCAATCATGTGGGAACATTCGTTTCTGCAGATGCGACATGTACGTCGAATACATGTGTGGTTTTGCAGGCACGCTGCCGCGCCTGGATTTCACACTACCGATTTCTGCTGCCAAAATTTCCAAGTGTGCAAAAAATTACATAACACATTTTGCAAATTTATTTTACGAGTTAATGAGAAACTCCTTTTATACTTTATGGCAGCATTTTCAATCTTTCCTATTGGTTTCCAGACCTTAATGTGAAATAAACCCAAGTGCAGATTACAATTACCAAGGATATCACTATAAAAATTCTCAAGAAATGATCAAACTCTGTTCTTTTCCTCCTGTTCTATTGCTCCCTCTGTGCCTTTTGTATAAATGTTCACACAACAATGATGTGGAGACTAAAAGAACCAGCTGTTTATGAACAAACATTTCTATTTGAAGGTCAGAGAGCAAGTGGGGCAAATCTGCCACGAGGGTTAGCGTTGATTTGACCATTCACTGGCGATTTTTAAAAAATTGCTGTGTTACCAAACGGTTGTTTCAGCAGTTCTGCGCGAGCAGCGCTTAACCCACTCTTGCCAAAGGCTCAACGTGCCAAGAGGGAAGGCTGCCAGGCCCGTCAGATGACTGCCCAATTCAGGCCACCTTCAGTAGGGTGATTGAAGGGCATTTACGCTGATCTAAACAAACCTATTAGAACTTGCAATAATACTCATTAAGGAGGAATGTTTCTGCAAATATATGGAAATTTTCCGGAGCATAGCAGAGCGTATGTAGAGCAAGGGGGCTAAGAAATGCAGAGCTTTTCTGCAGGTCCTAATGGCATTCTAATGGAGATTTCCTTGATTCCCCGGCAGCATATAGCTGACTTAGCAAATCCCTAATTGCAGGCCCTGAAGGCAAACTGTACTTTTCAGCTCTCTATACTGGATATATATGTGCATATATAATTCAGTGATTCCCTCAGGATTTTAAAAAAGGGTAAGAGTAAATGTCATCTGAATACCAAAGGCAATAAAGGAATAGCTAGTTGGGTCCAGTGGCATTCAGTTCTCCCCACGCTCCCACCCTCAATTTCATATTTTTAAGCGGAGCTGAACGTTAATTCTTACTGCATCATGAAGTGTGTTGTTGTGAAAATGTGTTATTGCGTAGGACTCTGAAGGCTACTGGGAAATGATTCTGTTGTTCATCTCTACAGCTCGAGAGGCAGGGATAGTTTCTCTGCCAGGAACACCATCGTTATCCTTCCCTTACCCACTTTTCTGTAGGTTTCCACTTAGCCTTAGTTTTCCAGGTTCTGTTCTTCTACAAGTTCTCTTTGAGTTTTCCTCTTTTCATGTTTGCTCCTCTTCTATGTCCATCCTCCTTTCACACTAGTGTCTCACTCAACCCCTGACAGTCTGTGTTTGGTGTCAACAGGCAAACCTTCATGGATCCCAGTAAAATATTTCCCCTGCGTCTTTTCCCACACAGGAACAATGCATTTTCAAGGTTCTTATGTGCCTGAAGTGATTGCAGTGGGAATTGAAGTTTAAATGCAGATATGTTATGCCCCAAAGTATATCTAGATATTAACATTTTAAGCAAATATTTACCAAATATTGCAAATGAGGAATATAGAAGAATCCAGGGAGTTTTGTCTCTGTGGTGGTGAAGGCATGCACATTTGTGTAGCTTGTCCCAAACAAATATTTGTAAAAGCCTTTTGCAGCAACACACCGTTGCTTATTCCAGATACAGCACTTCGAATCCAGAAAAAAATCTTTTAAAATGAATTATGTAGATTTTTATTTTTGCAGAGACTTATTTTTCATTTCCCCTTGCTTGGGAGGCCAGGTGCCTTAGTTACACTGAGCCCACCAGGGCAGGGCTCAGAGGGAGCTGTAAAAAATGACATGCTAATCCATACTTCTTTGTGCATAAACTTGTCACGGTTTTAAAGCCTGTTATTTTGGGACATTCCAGAGCTGAAAGCGAGTGCTGGAAATGAACTTATTTTTCAGCAATATAAGGTGTCATTTCAAAAACTGTGGCTCATGAATCCATGGGCTTTGAGACCATGTGCAAAAAAATCTGTGTCTGACTAGGATACTCATGGTTGAAAACCACAAGTGCATCCAGGGTGAAGGAGAAAATATTAATATTGCTTTTGGGTATCGAAGGCAGACATGGCTTCCCGAAAGGATGATTTTTAGCAAAGTAGCAACTGTCCAAAAGTATTCCTGAGACTGGAAAATTAGAGCAGGTCTTATGGAGATGAGCAGACTCATCTGATAACTGTGGCTACTCACGGCTTTTATATGGAGAAAAAAAAAAAAGAGTGAGAGGTAGTTCAGTAGTTAGAACTGATCAGTCCTGCCTTGGACAAAGACCTACAACGTGATCTAGGAACAATCACTTCACCTTTTTCCTCTCTGAGTCCTCATTCCTTATGTGTTTACTGTTGGTAATTTTCCAGAAAGCATTCTGTTTCTTCATGTGCTGCTTCATATTTTTCATACATGTTTTTTAATCGTCTGTAAAACTGTAGTGACACTATAGTAGGAAGGGTACAGGGACCTGCATTTGTAAGATCCCATCTGTCCTACCTTGCGGCTTTTTACTAAGTCTGTAAATAGGTAAGAATGACTTTTCCCAGGCTGTAGGATATCATACTTGTTTTTTCAGTAGAAAATTTGGTGAAAAATCAGTGACTGGAGCTTATTTAACATACCAAGTATCCGAGGAATAAAAAAGAAAAGGAATGTCTCCATTTATCCTGTACGCGGGGCTAAATTATGACAGTCTCTCCATCACCCAACAGCCCCTCACCAGGCAGGGAGGGGGATCAGGAACAGGAGAGCAGACCCGGGGGTGGAAGTGAGAACAGATCGAGTGAAACACCCCCAACCCCCCCAGAGACCCCCCCAGTTACCCTCACCCAGATGAACCCCCAGCCATCACCCCCCCCAGGAGAGCAGTCCTCGGGAGGAGCCAGAGCAGGAGGAACCCCAGCAGGAGCCCCCAGGAGCCCCCTCCCCTCAGCCAACCTCCCCCCTTTCTCCTGCCCCTGCTGACGGGCTGGGCTGCCCCTGGAGCTACCCCAGGGCACTGCCCTGGCTGGCTGGAGCTGCTGGGGGGCTGCCCGGCGCGGGGGGCTGGGGGGCTGCCCCAGCCGAACCCGGACAAGGGAGCACTTTAAAATGCCTTCTCTGTTCTGTGCATGGAGATACAATCACGTATTAAGACTGAAATCACTCTTTGCCACAGCTAGAATAATGCTAATACAGACAGGCAGTCTTTAGTGATGGGGATCACCAAGCCTGTGAACGTTCATGTGATCACCCATATTATGTATGATGGGTGGTAAGAAGTGTAACGGGTTTATTTGGGCTCACAGGTTAACCGTACCTCAGTTAGTTGTCAGTGGTTTGGCTTTTCAACTTCTCCCTTATGAGGGTACCCACCTTAAATAACCAGTGATACCTCTTGGACAGGCTCATGGGCGGTTGCCCATGTACTGTGTACCTGTCAGCGAGCAACAAGCAACTACACAAACATTTACATTGAAAAAATGAGTAAGAAATGTCCTGCTGCTCTGAACTCCTACAAAGCTACTTCGGCAAGTCTTCTCTGTGGTTCGTTTTGACTGGGGCGTGTGTTGATGCTCACATCATCTCACTCAGCTTAGATAATTCTAAAGCCTTTTCATGACAGAGGAAAAATAAGGTATAAAAATTAAATGTGTCCTCAAAGGGGCTATGTTTGGGTAAACAACTAAAGTTATGACATCTTGAGATCTTGGTGAGGTCTTACAGCTATATAGGCTTTACGATACCATACTGAGCAGTCAATTCTATTTTATTGTTTCACTTTACAGAACGCTGTTTGTATGACGGGAGTAAAATAGGAATACAGGATCTGATTCAAGGACTATGTAATCCAGAATACAGCAGCAGCCAAGAGCAGAAGCAGAGTAAAGTAGGGATTAGAAAATCTGTCATAGGCTAATTTGCCCCCCAAATAGATCACAGAGTGGTTTGGGTTGGAAGGGACCTTAAAGCTCACCTAGTTCCACCCCCTCCCTCCATGGGCAAGGACACTTTCCACTAGACCAGGTTGCTCCAAGCCCCATCCAACCTGGCCTTGAAAGCTGCCAAGGAGGACATCCAGAGATCCAGAGGTCTTCTCTGGATTTCTAATAATTATTTTCTATTTCACAATGTTTATTCATTAATTCTGACAATTCTATATAGTCTTCACATTTGTGTTACTGTCTACTTGCTCTGACGTTTCGCTGCACAGGGACATTATACCACATCTCAGACATTTACCTCAAATCTGTGCCATGCTCCTGGGCTACAGCTGGATTTCTTTGATTTGTTTTTTCTTGCCATACAACGTTCATGTCTGTGTGAAGTCATGCAAAAACTGCACAAACAGGAATCTTCATCCCCTCAGAAATCATTAAATTTCCTATGCCTTCATTGTATTTCATTATAGAAACATTTGTGGAGAAAACTGGCTTTCAACACAACTTAAAAAGATTTATGCAAGTCAAACTCAATGCTTTTCCTCAGAAATGGTGATGTGTCTTTCCAAATGCTTATCCTCATTACTATGGAAACCCTCCTTTCTAATAGTATTTACAGCATGTGAGAAGAGTACATACTCGTTTTAGTACAGCCACATTCTCTACAAAGTCCATACTGCTATTGCAACACAGTCGGGTCGAAACCTGTGAGACTTTGGAAGCTCAAGGTTGCTATTTCTCAGCAGATATACAAGCTAGCGGGGGCGGCGTGTGGGAACAAACAAGATTAGTCATCCAATCTACTCCTCCACATAGAGTATTAGTAAATAGAGTTGTGTGAATAATTGATTTTTTCACTTTGCTGGCTGAAGTGAACATTTAAAACAAAACATTTTTCCAGATTTCTCTTTGAAATGAAAAGCGGAGAAAATGGCTGGAATGTACTATCTTGTTTAATTTGCATTTTTTAGCAAAAATTTTATCTTCTCCTAAAATACTGTTTAGAAACAAAACGTAAATTTCTCACTAATTACTATTTTTTAGTTGAAACTATTAACTGACTTTGACATAAATTTCTTAAACAGTTTGGTCTGGAATAAATCTGCATGATTCAATGAGTAAAACCATTGATCAAATACTCCCTGCTCTAACATAAAATCTGAAGCTTTCTAATTGCTTTCTTCCTTCAGATACAGAGAGAGTGTGAAAAAGAGTGTTAATGAAGATGTTCGATATGGTGGAAACATAAACTCCATCACATTAATGTGCTGTATTTTACTTTTACAGTTCACCGTTGTTGCCAGGCAGATGCAATTTGCCAGTGTGAAGCAGCTATTACTAACGTAGTATGAAGACCCTGTCCTCTCTTTGACCTTCTGCACATATAGTCAGTTCTTCACACCTGTAGGAACACATCTTTCTTTACGAAATTTACTGGCTGAACTCTGTAAAAGGTTAGATTTACATAAAATGACCGTCCGTTCTCTAAGCGGCTCTTAGCAGACCGAATTCCCCACGAACTTTATGCCACTGTACATACAATGCTGTATCTCTTATTTTTTCCCCGAAGAAATCTTTTCTATCAAGTTTTATTTCAGCTGAGGAGATGATGAGAGCAAATGGTTGTGACTGCCCACTGCAGTAGGGATGCAGGATATAGGTATAAAAATATGTGCTGATGTACAACGATACTCTTGAAAACAATATTACTGAACGCTGGGCTGGGTGTCAAAACCATTTTATAATCATTCCGATATCCTACCCTAGATTTCAGATTGATTGTCAGTGTCACTATTATTATTTTTGTTGTTGTTGTTGTTACTATTCTATGAGGCCCTAAAGGCAACAGATAATAATTTTGAGTCAGATTCTTCACAAATGGAAGTCTCTGTCTCAAGTGCTCACAGTCTGAAGAATCTCAGAGGGATCTAGAAGAGTATAAGGGTTAAAAAACTAGACTGGATACAGAATTTAAAATGCCGCAGTAGGTGCGCAGTTTTTTCTAAGGGGTAACATGTTTCTCTGGTAAAGAATTTACATTTAGTTTTGGCTACAGTTTTTTTCCTGAATTTTAGGAACAGTAAATAAATCCACTACAATTTCATTGGCCCAAAGAAAATGTTAAGTTCTTGCATAACACGGCGTCCTTCCACTCCGGTGATGATTCTCACTAAGATACCTCGGGACTTTCTTTAGTTCAGCAACATTATCTAAAACTAAAAGTGAAATCTAATCAACATTTTAACATAGATACCTTTCTGGGAATTTCTGTTCTTTTTTAAGACCTCTTGCAGTACCGTGGCTAGTCAGGGTTTAGTCCTGAAATTTTTTGAGCTTTGCAAATTCTGTGGAAATCTGTGAATATCATAGGTTCCCAGTATCTCTGGGATGTGGTCCTTTTATTGTCAGGAGATATTTTTGCAAGTATAGAGCAACTCTTTTAAACTTAATTATGGTACAAAAAGGGGTATTTTCAAAGGGCTTTCCATCCTGGTTAAGATAATTTGTAAAATGTCAGAGCAATCCATGCCATTGTCCACATCAAGAAATGTCTTCCTGGACAAGAATTTTTTCCTGAAACAGCATTTGTTTGGCAAGTTTTGACATCTACAACAGCGAAGAGCGAAGTTGTTTATGGTTTGAGCCTACCCAGCTGGCACCAAAAGCCCCACGCAGCCGCTCGCTCACCCCTACCCCGTCCACCACCACTTGAGCCAATACAGAGAAGGACGGTGCCACAATCCCGTGCGGTGCCTGGACAGCTGATCTGTGGATTTGGTGCTCAGGGACAACCCATCCCTCAGCTGCAGCGCTGCTCCACAGCCCACCCCCGGCTGGGACAGGCTGTAGGCGGGGGCAGTGCTGATACAGCGCTTATTCCTTCAAAATTTGCAAGACTTTAAAAAACAATCTTTTTTCAAGCATAAAGAAAACAAAAGGGACATTTAAAGCCTATCTAGTATGGAAATTCCACGCCTGTACATCCTAGTCTAAGCTGATTGCAAAGGCAAAGGAGAAAAGCAAACAGAGTAGAAATATAAAATAAAAATATAAAAGGCAGTTTTTAGCCTTTACAGAACAGAACGTACATAGATTAATAATAGACAATAAGTGTATGTTTTATGCAAAACTGAAGCAGTTGAGGCAACCTTGACACTGGAGAATATACCTGGGCAAGCTCAGAAAAGAAATTCCACCATGTTGTTCTGCTTACACGTGATCTTGTACCAACAATACCATCTGGTTGGCTAACTCGCTAACTGGTCATCTTTTGTACCCAAATTCTTGACACTGTTTAAAACATGGAGAATCTCAGTCATTTAATGATTTTAAGGAGCCTGGGTCCGGGAAGCATTGAGAACCTTGTCTGTTGGGATTCTGGGTGATGCGATTTCATCATTGTGGCTTTCCTCATTTATCTGATTAAATCACTAAGTCACATAAAACAAGCTGAAAATTGGGTTAGGCTCAGCATGTTGATTTGAAAGCTTGGACTACCTAAAATGGGACAGGAAATATTTATTAGGAGTACTAAAGCTGAGTGCTTGAAAAAAAGTCTTAGGTATATTTTGCAATATGATTTTCAAACAAACAGCCTTATTTTAAATGGATCCGTGCTGGTTTATGCAAGGCAGGATGCTGGATTCCTGTCTTTCATCCATCTTTTTAGAGACCTCTTAAGGAACAAATAAACAAAGAAACAATTAGATGTTTTCTCATTATAGCATTGTGCTACCATTATAATAGTTCTGGTCGACAAGGCACTTCCATTATTGGTTTCTATTTTCAGCTGCCACTAACTTTCTGAAACAATTATTCTTTCAGCTGAAATTTCTCATGCTTGTTCTTAATCCCAGAGGTGGATTGTTTTGTAAAGTTTATAAAATTACTTTTGGCTGTTTTTCTGAAATATCTAAGCATGAAAAATTGGTATGTTTCACCGGTTATTGTATTTGGTATTTATATCATAAGTCCTTCTGGAGAGGGATTTTGTTTTATGTTTAGTATACGTTATTGCAATAAAATCTAGACTGCAGTTATGATACTATATAGACAGAAACTAGCTTAATTTTGCACAAGCTTTCTTTAATGATTCGGTAAGTCAAGCATAATCCTGTTTTAAACTTCAGGGGCTATGGATTTTGAAAAGTGTTAGTTTATTTACAAAATTCTGTGTTATGTGAAATGAAGAATAATGGCCCGGATTCTCAGCTGAAGCGCTTCATGAAACTCAGTGTCGAAGAGTCACTCTACACTTGGGAACTTGTTATATTTTTCCTCCCTGGGTTAAGGCCGTTCTCATGCGTTCGGCTACCTGCCATTCCAGGCGGTAACCGTGGATCCCCGGTGTGAATGAACCTCTTCCCAAGCAGTGCTGTTGGAGCTTCAGCGACGAGCTGGCTTAAAATATGTGTTTGAACTTTCCTGGATTTGCATCAGCTGAAAACCTTGCCTTGTGCATGACTAGCAGTCCTCACTCAGAAATCTCACGCGTTCCCTTGCATTCTTTTCCACCCAGCACTGGGCCAGCTTTGCAGCCAGAAGCTCCATGCTCCTACACTTGCCCTCCTGAAGCACTCCATTTTCTTCAGCCGTATTTTTACCTGTGCAATATTGCTCGCTTCCTTTCTGTGAGCTCCGTCACTGTGACTTTTCCATCACTCTCCGCTTCTTCTTCTCTGTCATTATTCAGTTCCATGAAACAGGACTTGAGCCTTTCCAAGCCTCTTCCTGCATCTCAGGCAGACCCATTACACTTCCCCACCCTCGTTGTGTTTGGTTCTTCCCTTCTGACCTTGTTCTACTAACAGCGCCTTCGTTAATGCTGTTTCTTCTTGCAGTTCTTACGGTTCAATCCGTTTGCTACTAACAGCAGACTGTTCTCTAATCTTTGTGATGCCTAGAAACATTTTCAGTTCGATGTAATTATGGTCAGTAGAAACACACTTATTCTTCTGCCAAGGTCACCTGCTTCTCATTCAAGATAAGATCCATTTCTTTCCTAGAGGTTTGTCATTAGTCTCCTAATAACTGCTTACTCTTTGGTCCAAAAGGGAAACTCAAAGTCTGTATAAAGGCAGGCTATGTTTCCCCATGGAGCACATCTGGACATTGTGTGCCCTCTTTACCTTTGCCTGGCTTTTTATTCTCTTTTCCTGTGATTCCACAATCAGTTGATGTGTATGTCTAGGTATGATCTCTTACTAACTTTTTAATCACTACCCAATTTCAAGCACATTAAGAAGAGAAGTGAGAATTAAAAATTAAATCTTTACAACTTCTGTGAAAACAAACAAACCAAGAGGGGATAAGGGCTCTGCAGTGCTTTGTCTGAGGGGAAAGGTTACAGAATGATCCCACAGCGGAAGATGCATGCAGAAAGAAATCTCTTAAAAAGTCTGCTGTGGGGGAACGGCTCAAATGCGAGCACTCTCTTTGACATCATTGTCAATCAACCTTGAAAAGGTTCAAATACTAGTAAACATTGAGTCCCATACCCGTGGATCTTTCTGGATTTGGTCAAATGTATTTGGAACATTGCAAGATCAGACCAGTGTCTTCCTGCAAGCCTAGCAAGAACTGGAATTGTCTGGGTACGACTGGAGTGGGGTAATGCTGTGTTTTAGAGGGACAGACACATGGATTATGGCTCAGACTGAGGTTGAAAATTTCCAACTCCAGATGATGTCGAGAAGAAGTCGGAGCACGGAAGTCATTAAGAAGTTCATCATCACATGGAGCCATTATACTGTATTCGACTTGAATGCTTTGAACGCAACAAAACGTTAAAAAGAGCTCATCATTAGGTGTGGATGTGCCTGGAAGTTTCCCTGGGAGAGTATTCTTCGTAATACGAGATTGCTTGGGATCCAATTACTTTAATGCCTATTATGCTCACTTTTCATGCAAAACACCTGCTAATAACACAGCAATAGTATCACTCTCAAGGACGCTGTTGTAATGAGGGTGAAGAATATATATATATACATATATATATATTTATGAGGCGCAGACCCCTTTTCATGTGATAGTGTTCCACCAGGGCTATATTCATCTTTATTAGCTCAGAAGGCTAATTCAGGAGCAATATTTTACAGCATTGTGACTTCTTCAGAGGAACCAGCAGTAGGATGTTTTTAAGACACAGATTTTTAAAGGCATTTATGCAACTGTGTGGCTACAAGCATCATTCAACACCGTTGTGAAATCCTTTTTTCGTAATTAGTTCCTTTCTGAATGCATTTGGTGCAATATTGCGATGTTGTCAGGCTGCATTGCTGGTGATATCCCTTAATTTAGAAGCTTCTGCTGATATCCCTCATTACAGAAGCATGGATCAGACTCCTGAGGGCTTGCAAATGTGAGGAAAAGTACAATATGGCGAGTGTGGAATAGCTATTCAGCAAAGGCTATTCTTCTTTACCTTATTGTGTGGATTTTAGAAGTGAATTACCCTAATCTGCAAAAAGGCACCTTCACTTTGGAATAAAAAGGTCCAAATAAGGCATTATTGTTATCACATTCTGAATTTATACTGTGGTAATGTCGTATTAACTCCCTAGTATCCTTAGGTATGCGAGCCCTGTATGAGAACGTGATTATGGTAGCATGACTCTCTCTCTTTTTATAGATAACTGTGGAACTGTGATTCGGGAAGATGAATTTAAATTAAAAATATTTGCAAGTATGTTTCAAAAGTGCAGATAAATAGGTGTTAAATAATATGCTTTAAAACCACCACTCTTAAAGTATAAGCAATGACTCACCATCGGTATTATAATAATTAAAGCTAATATTGCTTCAGATAAGCAAACAGAGGGGAAAAAAATCACTTTCTTTTAAAGTGCTCTGTGACTAACAAGTGTCAGAAAGCATCAGTGTTTGTGTAGCAGGATTTCTGAAATAAATTTCCAGCTGGAATCTGCAATTTAGGCTCTTGTTTCTACTTTACGCCTTTTTCTTTCAGTCCCCCTCACCTAAATCGCTGCCCTCCCTTCCAGGGCTTGTTTGCTATGACCTGGATTTTAATGGCATGGGGACTATGACTGCTCTGTTTTCAGATTACCTGCAACTGAGATCATGTCTGGTGCCTAATAAATCCTCCCTCTCATTGCTAATATTGTGTGGCCACATGGTGGCTTAGAACATCCTAGTCAAAATATATAAAGGGTAAAAGAGCACAGACCTTTGCAGCAAGGTTCTCTACAAGGAAGGCCTTTGGCTACTCGCTGTTTTCTGCGTCTGCAGGCTGCTGGGCTCTCCTGGGCTGCAAGAGCTCACCCAGACCAGGCAGGGTGCGGGCGGGGAGCAGCAGGAATCAAGACAACAGCCTGAAGCAGAGCTGGGGGGTTGGGTGCTGAAGGGCGCGTGGACGTGGAGAAGGTGAAGGGCAGCATGATAAAACGGGCCATCAGCGCTTAACTAAACCACACCATGACACACGCGGGGGTTCCTGTTCTTCGGCCTTTCCGAACGGAGGGACTTTTCCCAAAGACATGTAAACTGCGCTTGAGAGGCGGATCCTGTCACTGGAAACCTGATTAAATGCGCATAGCATCATTTGAGGTGACATTCAGATATTTGTCAGACGGGTGTAAAGACATTCCCGCACAAAACTCTTCCTGACCGATTCAGCAGTAGATTCTGCACAGGATGCTGCTGCCGGCTGGGTCTGTGGCTCTTCAAACGCTAACCAAGAAGTCCCCACTGGACGTGCTGAGGCAGGAATGACACACGTCCCTGCCTGCTAGTGCTGTAATTGTTTTCAGATGTTTTCACATTATTACATTATGTTCCCACTGTGTTTTCACATTTTGAATGTATGTTTCTACGGACTGTGTATTTTTTGGTGAATATGATGTACATTGAACTTCTTTTATGTGCTTTCATGAGGTAGGGACCATTAATACACAGTTTTATAACTCAGTCTCAATAGCACACAAAATATGTCAAGGCAAAAAGCCCTTTCTTTGTGTGTACTCTCTCAAGTTACTCTACATCTGTGTGTGTTTGTATGTATACGGGAGTA
This sequence comes from Leptosomus discolor, assembly GCF_034619465.1. NCBI lineage: Eukaryota > Metazoa > Chordata > Aves > Leptosomiformes > Leptosomidae > Leptosomus > Leptosomus discolor. The sequence goes on from NC_141393.1 coordinate 84,444,309, forward strand.
AGCTGGGGCTCCTTGTTTCTGTCTAGTCTGGAGTAAACAAACTTCCAGCATCACGTTTTGTAAATACAAGCGCACGTTTTGTAAATACTACCAGTCTATTTACATCACTCATGGTTAAGCACTTGGATACATGTGCATCCACATTACATTCTGCGTGTACTGCAATCATTAGGGAAATATTTTAGCACCAAATAGAATGGATTAAGAATGCTTTTTCATTAAAATCTCAAGAGTGGGAATTTAGACATAATTATGTTGTGTACGATCGGTAGCACATAACCATATCATTTTACTACAGACTAAATATTGAAGTGAAGACAAACCAGAGTTATCCTATTTTATGTTGGGAACACGAAGTCAGCAGATCCGTGCAAGTACACGTTGTAAAGGAGAACAGATACTTTTCATACATGAGTGAAGAGAGAAAAGTATTGCTGTACTCCAAAACCCATCAGTTTACTCCAAAATTATTACTTTTGAAAAAACTACACATTTTTGTAATTACAGCATACAAACAGACAATTGAATTAATTTTCAGTCCCCATTAGGAGTGACAAATAGTACATACATTCTACATTTTAAAGGCAATCTTCTTGCTAATAATGGAATAACTTAGTCTTGAAACATGACATGCCGTATTTTAGCAAAAGCATTTGAGGTAGGTAATGGAACTACAACTGGGCAGTGGAAAATCTGTCATGTTCAGTAACCTGAGATTATGTTTTCTAGCTACAAATACAGTAGAGAGATTACCCTTCTGCTGCCTGCACGGAACAAGCTAGAACTGATTTCCTAAACCACCCAGCAGAAGAGAGCGATCCAGTCTGTCTCCTTCCAGTAACCCAGTCCAAAAATCTTGACTGTACAGTCAAAACTTGGCAAGAGGTGTACAGGACCACATACAATGGAAAACCACCCAAGAGCATCATGACATTTATTGTACTTAAGAGAATACACAACCTCTATCTGAACCCCATTGAAGGGGAACAAATACTCTTTGCAATAATATGAGGAAGTTTCCCAAACATTAGAGTATATGAAGGTACAACCGAAGCCAAGAAAGTATCCCATGAAAAAGTGCATTTAATATTTCAATTCAAGCCCCTTTTCCCGTTTTTATTCTGATTTTACAACTGGAAGAATAAACGCCAATGGCTGCAGGAGTGAACAAAGTCATTTATAGAATGTACCTGCATCTCTTGTGTTCACATGGGAATGGGATAGCTTGTCCAGTAACAGAAATCAAACACTGCTAGGAATTTATTGCAAAGGTAGTTATTGTGCCTCTGTCTACCGAACTGTCTGAAGGCTCAAAAAATTATGTTTTGTTTATAAGCTTTTAAAGGTGCCTGAAGCTTTTCATGTCATGTGAAGCATCAGATACATGTGTAGGTCAAAATTTCCATTACCATCACCAAGACAGAGTGTTGAGCATGAGTTAGCTGTTGGCCCACGTACCACGTTACCTTCACTTCAATAGTGTACGGACAAATCCCGCAGTCAGACCGAGGAAGAGCAGGTGTGGCCTTCGATCCCCAAGTCCTGTTCTACTGAAACATCCTTCTTTCGGCAGTTCCCCTGTGCCCGTCCTGCTAACCCTGCCCACAGCCAGCCTGGGGACATGGCTTACAGGATGGGATCCTGCATTTACCTCATAGCTTAGGTGAGAAAAGGGATTTCTTCACTGTTACATGCCTTTGATGTGAGAGAAACGTGAAATCCTGTGGTCGTACTTCTAGCATTACTCTCCTAATTCAAATGGTTATAGACTACTACTTCTGCTCAGTGAATGCAGTCACGAATCTGCACGATGCGCTCTTACCACTCATCTCTTAGGTTAACATGTACTGAAAAGCATCTACTTGACATAGGCAGGTCTTTCATTTACAGAGTGTATTCTGCTCCCTTCATTTTTTTTATAGACTGGAAACAGAACCAGCTGTCCCCGTGGTTACATAAATTTCGTGGAACTGTGTTACTGAAGGCCTTCAAAACAGTGCTGTCAGATGACAGCCTTGTGTCCCAGCTGCTCCACGTCTTGAGGAAAGGAGCCTGAAGAATTGCAACACTCCCAAAGACTGCAGCATCTTGGAGAAGTTGATTGTGAAATCGCAGTTCAAGACAAATTAAAGCACAGCTATTATAAATTCCTAAATTATGAGTTTTAAATGGAAAGAGGAACCGACCTTCCATTCTGACATTACAAATCTGTAGGGCTAAGACACATGTCAAATTCATTCTTTATCTGTACTCTCCCAAGATAGCGTGAAAATGTATCCTTTGCTAACACCACATGTATAGACTTGAGCTGATACTGTCCTACAGCCTTAGGACTCTCCTCAGTACCAAATCTCTCTTCTGTTAATTAAATTAACAAAATAAAATGATTTCACATTGTCTAATACAGTCACATAGAACACACCAAAATATATTATTTATTTAAGGAAAATTTAGGAATAAAAGCAGCGTGAAGTTCAGCTAAATCTTGATCTGAAGGATCACATCTTAGCATCTAAGAAGACTTCTCAGTGACCAAGCCGTGTTGCAGGTCCATAGCAGTTCCAGGCTGTATATATAGCATTAGTTCATCTAAATGACACATTTTTGCATTATGTTGTAGTCTCTTTTTGGTCTGTATTCTGTGACAGCTCCTGTGATGTTAATACCTGCCTTGGAACTAGGTTTGAGAGCTTGTGGATAACAGCAGTGTTTAAGTTTCACTATGCATGCTGGATTTTTGCTACACTAGACAATTCTTTATCTTGCTCCTATTTCTCTGATTACGTTTTATTTTTATGCTAGCCTCAATAAATGCCTTGTATTCTGAATTCTCTTTAAGATTTTAAACAGGTAAGTTACTGAAATCTAAATATCAGAAATATTATAAAGGAATGTTAAAAATCTTGGTGATTTACAAGCCTGCATATAAAAGGATGTAGGGCTTTTTTTTTTTTTTGCTATGTCAAAAGTACAGGATTACCCTTAGAAGCAATAATTCTTTGAACCACTTATACAAAAGTTACTCGTTTTTTTTTGGAAAATACAAGCCCCTCAGGAGAATCAGAAGCAAAATAACGGAGCTGAAATCCTGGACACACTAGGGCTGATGGCAGCCCAGGGTAGGGAATGTGTGACTGACTTAAACTGCTGGTGGCCCCATTGAAAAAAATGGCACGCTTCTGAGTGGACAAAAACACAAACACATATAAAAATGCTCGTGGTAATTTGATTGCTAATGAGACCCGATGGTCCTACCACCTGACAGTTCTGGGAGCACTCAGGTGGTCTTCAGCTTAGCCTTGGTGGTAGAGCTCCAGGTTATTTAAAAACTCATTACCATAACACAGTGAGGTCCTTTGATGACAAAGATCCTGGACTGAATGATTAGAGATTTGTATTACGTTAGCTAGTGATTAATGAGAAGTCAGTGCCTGAGCTTATAACTAAGACAAGTCCTTAATTAAACAACAGGTTAGCTAACAAACATCAGAGGAAGGGGGCTGTGAGAGAGTGAAGCCATGCTTCCTCTAGGGCTGATTAACACATATCCAGCTGATTGGCAAAACGTGTGTCAGAAGGCTTCAGGGGTATTGCATTCCAGCCAAAGCCTTAAAGGGACAGATATCCTTACCAGGACGTTGACATGCGACCTTGGGATCTCTCTCTATACTATTCAGATATTTGCAGGATGTCTAATTTGCTTAACATAAATGAAAGTAGAATAGCTATACGCATAGCTGTAAACTCAGCAGTTTAGAAATTAATTTATCTATTTGTTGATTTCTCATTTTTCTTTTGCTCTGTCCAGCTTTGCCCGTGCCAGTTTATAAAAATCAGTTTTCCCTTATTTTTCAGCAACAACAAAGTCATTAGCAAGGCTTATAATATGAACTTGTTTTCTGTTGCTGTCATTATTGGTGATGAGGTATGAAACATTTCCAATGAACCTAAAATGCCAAGAGCAGCAAACAGCTCAGTTGGATTTTTTTTCAAGCTAGACTACCGTAATTCTCTCGCAACTGCTGGTCTCCCCGTGGGCAAATACAACACCTACAAGTTGTGCAAAATTCTGCCTATTTTTTTTTTTCTCACGGAGTCACATGAGAAATTATCGCTTGTACATTTAATCTGCTCTGGTTTTTTCAAAGTCCGTGATTTGCAAACAAATTTTTACTAGCATATGCCTGAGGTCTGTTCCCAACACTAGATAGCTGACCCTGCATTGTGAATATTCTATTTTATCCTCAGATTAGTTGTTCTATGTAGCCATTTTCATTTCTTCTTCCATTTGGCTCCTCCAGGTTTTCTCTTTTCAACTGATGAAAGATAAAGCCCAATCTTGGGATCAGAAAATCGTTCTCCTGTCTTAGAAACATGAAACAGCAGATTGAGCAGTCATTGTAACTACAGTCGGGGGGTGCTTTTCAATTGTTCCTAGTTCCTGTCCTTCTAGGAGCTCCCTCCTGCCCTAAAGGAGAAGACAAACACTCTATCATTGCTGTTTATTGAGCTGAGGATACAAACTAAGGTCCTTACATCTGATTTGGCGGCGAATACTCTCTGCCTGTTTAATTTTAAGCATGTGCTTAAGCTAGATGAATTTTTATTGAACATTTGCATCATGCAGCCATGGCAGAGTTGCGTCTTATATCCAAAGAAGTTTAGACTAGTTACCCTGGGAAGTGCCAGCAGGGTACTCCAGCTGAGCCCAGCTCAGGCTAATGATGTGATGACTTTTTCAGCTCTTGGAGGGCTGGGCAGAAGAAGCTATGGAATAGTCTGAGTTCTGGACTGATGGGAGTTGAGCACTGGGTACCCAGCTGGTTTAGAGCTGTCTCCAGCATGCCTGTGTGAATTCTGCCTGGAGAAAGGACGGTAGCTGAGGCCTTCCCTTGCTCTAGAGCCAGCCAGGTTGAGTGGATGGTTTGAGCGTCAGCTTGAGGTGCTGTACTAACTCAGGAACGAAAACAGGTCTGGTTGTTGTGCTCGGTTGTGCAGAAATGTTGTTGAGAATATCATCCAAGTAGAAAACTGGACTAGTGGATTATTTAAAAACAACATATTCAGTGTACAGATTAAGAACTTGAAATGTCGATCAGTTGTTTGGACATCTCTGACTGTAGCCATGAATCCAGGACATCATCTGTCAGGCTCCTATAAGAACACGCATTTTTTATCGGCTTGTGTATTTTAAATTCACAACCTTTTTCCCTTTTAATTCAAAGGGTAAAGCACTTGCATTACTCCCAGAGGGTAAAAATCTCTGCAAAATTTGCAAACCTAAAGTAAATTTCAAGCATATGTTTTCTGAACTCATTACACTGTTCTCTGGTAACCGAGCTCTTAGCACATTTCTTTTTCAAACCAGACAAGTGGGACTCCGTTTATAAATATTTTTTTTGAGAGTGTAAATCTTGAAGATAAAAAAACCAAAACCAAACCAAACACCAAAGGAAGTGTACAGACCGGTATTGTCCCAGCTGAACTATAAAAAACACTCCTTCAAATGTTTGGCTCTGGAAAACTGCGTGGTTCTGCAAATCTGCCTTTCCTTCTTCCCTGTTCTTTCCTTGCCCCCTCCTCTCTGCTAGCTTATTTAAAATCTACAAGCCAGGTACTCAATCTGTGTAATGAGCTTCATATGCAAAAAGTAAGAATTTGCCCTTTAAGATATAAAATCGATAAAAAAGTATTTGAAAAATATTATTTGGGACAAAATTAATATGCTACCTGCTTTCTGTTTACTAATGGCACTCTGTGCCCTTTTCATTTTCACTGTGTGTCCATTTCATCATTTATGACACAAAGAGAATTTTTTTTTAACTCTGGAAGAAAACCCCAACCACTGAAAGGGAGCTCATTTTGAAGTAATTGGTTAAAATCTAGTAATGAAAACAGGGAAATGGTTTTGATTTTCATTATGTTTAGGGTCATTCACAGGTCACATTTGACACAGATTCAATGTTCATATACATTTAATAAAATCTGTAAAGGAAATTCAAGTAACAGCTGTGAAAAGAATGTGATCAATAGGAGCCAAAATAAGTGTCACTTTGAAATTTGCCAACTGCTGATGGATAGTTAAATGCATAAAACTATAATGTCTCTACCAACTTTTAAGAGCAGAAAGCCCTGGGAAAGCAGTCACTTAAGTGACAGAAACTTTCATATTTCTTACTCGGGGTTTAAATCGTACTGTGAGTTATCTCATCACACTCCTGGTCTTTTGATAACGGAATAGTGATAAAGTTATGTTAAAGAGCTCTTTTATCACAGTAACTTATTCTCCAAAAATCCTTCAAGTACATTCCTTAACCTATGGACGCAAGTGAGGTATTCATCTTCTTGTAACACTATTCAACCTTCATCTTAAAATCAATCCCTTCAGCATGTTTTCTGCATTTCCAGGCATCTCTGCGTTGTGGCATGGCGGTACCCAGGAACCAGCGGCAGGGACTCTGCCGTAGCTGAATCCCCAGCCTGGATGGCAGCAAGGAGCAGAGAGGCACAGGGGACAATGTGGTCCACCACCATTGCAGGCACAATCGCGTCAGCATAAAGGTGTTTAATATCAACCTGACTTACATGAGAAGAGAAATAACTATATTGGTATAATCTTTCACTCCATACAACTGCATTTACATCCTGGTTTTATTGGTATAAGTCTGCCTTTTAAAAAATATTACCTCAGCACATTTGTAATAGCAAGATGAGCTCTTCAGCTGTGGTTTAAATGTAAAATACTGTAAGTCATTCGAAGCCCAGATTTTGACTGAGGAGTTAAAGCTCTAGTACTGTGGTCTCTATATAAATCCTCTGCAGATATATTGCTTAAAAACATTTTAAGTTGTGGGTGAATGGAAAAGCAGAGGCAAAAAGTGACGGCAAGTGGTTGGGGATGTTGCTACTGTCATAGTAATAGCGCGCATAGTAGTAAAAACTATTTGAATTTAATTTCCTTGTGTTTCATTCTTTATTGCTTTTGTGTTTATCAGTTGTTATAAGCTGCTAGATACTACTTGGAAGTTTGTTACTTGTGATTGACACTTGTCAAGATACGAAGAGGCATGAGCTATCTTAAATTTCAATAATGTAAATGTACGTGTGTGCAAACTATAGTGACCCCAGCATGCTTTTCTCAAAGAATCAATAACGTTACCAGAAGTACCCTCAGGGCCCCAACATGTGTTTATAATATGCATACTTCTAGCTAAAATCAGCATCTGAATTACTGGAATATGCTGCATTATATCCTCAGATAATGTAAATCAGCGTAACTCCACTAAAGTCAACCTAGGGAAGCTGATTTACAGCAGCAGAAGACCCAGCTTGCTGTAGGTATCCTGTTGCTTTCTGCTTATTAACCCATTGGTGTATCATATTTTGTCTTCTTTAGCTTCAGAAACATTTTTTCCATCGGCTGAATGGACTTGTACCCATGAAAAGAACAAAAGACAGCTTATGGAGCAATTGACTGATTTCTCCCTCACGGGAGGAGTCAGAGAGGTGAGGAAGGCTCTGTGAGTGGTAGCAGGTAGTGCAGCCCAGCAGGAGAACAAAACTCCTGAATGGGTTTCAGGAAACTATTTGGACTAGGTCTAATCCAATTCCAAACGGAATGAGCACCCAGATCACATTCGCTGCAGGCTTGGGTTGTCTCTTCCAGTGGAGTTTCCCCTGCCAGAGGTCCAGTTGGCGCATCCTGCAAGGTGAACCGAAGCACAGTGGCCGGGCTGGAAGGAGATGTGTGCTTCCCAAGCTGCCCACGAGTCCAGCTAAAATGGCAATGCAGACGGCTCTAAAACCCTGGTCGTTGCTTTTTTCATTTTCCTTTATTCTCCCCTTCCCTTTATTTTACTGCCATGATTTAATAAAACACGATTGTACTATATTTAGAGTGACAGCTGACTCCATCAGGGACTCGACCCTTTCCTCTTAGGATTGCAATATTCACCATGAAATAAATGGAAGCTGATGTCACTCTGAAAGGAACCCCGTGCTACTCAGAGGGACTATTTGCTGCAGGAGCACACAGTGGTATGTTTGTGGCTTGACAGAATCTGTTCTTGTTACCTTATAGAGATACTAGCTGTCGTTGCTGTACCATTTAAAAATACGTTGACTGTAATCTACCTCAGATATGATGAATTTATGGATGGATGGACTGGAATGTATGAAATCATTCAATGAAAGTGCACTCAACCTGACAGAAAAGGCATTTAATAATTGGACATAATATATATAGTCATCTCCTTGTAGGCCTTTCTAATTTGTGTTTCAAGTCCTTGTAAAAGCTGTCTGATGCTTAGCAGAAAAAGCTTTCTTTCTCTGCAAAGTAGGAACTGCACACTGCGTGTTCTTCAAGAGCTACTGCCACTTTTCGGAAGAGGATCTTAGCAGTGGAATATATTGGTTTGATCAAACTGTACCGACAGCGGTGGCTGGGGACTGTGTACAAGGGTTTGGAGTCCCTTTAAAGACACTAATCTGGAGGAGGACGATGACACGTGTTCTGGGCAAACCATCTGGGCATTTGCCCAGCTGCTTTAGTGAGTTTGAGAGTTTCGTAACAGGCTTGGCACTGCTGTGGCCAATAGCACCAGCTCTACTAGCAGCAATATCATTTGCAATATCTTAATCAGTGTGATTACAGATAGCTCAGGCTTTCCAGGATGACCTGCCCCACCTGGCCTGTACCTCTATGGCTTGGATTGCCACGATGTGATATAGTTTATTCTCTGTCCTAGTCCTACCTCAGCAACGTATTTAAATGTTTGCCCTGCTGACTGCACGGAGACAGCCTTGTCCTTGGTCTTGTGAGAGCTATTGCCATGGCTGAGCCTGTGGCTGAACCTATCTTACCCTAGAGAAGCGACTGCAGAGTGTCCATAACCTGTGTAGTCGTAGGAGAGAAAAGAGGAAATCAACCACACTTTTTATGTCATTTTACATTTTCAACCCTTTATGTAAAACCATGTCTCATTACTAATTGTGCTTTTTAAACTCAAAGTGCTTGTCAACGACTCATTTAATGTTCTCTGGAGATTGACCACTTGTGGCTTCTGTCGTGCTGTACTCTTCTGAAGTTATGCTACTGCAGAACTTCTTAAAAGACTCAAAAGTGTGCAATATATGAGCTAAGTGACTGCACAACAGTAAATACTAAGATAAAATACACTCTGTTTCTATCTGACTATGGAAAGTGCAGTCAAATATATTAGAAGAAACATCAAAGCAGAGGTGGACTGAATTAGTTTTTACATATCAATAGCTATCAGCTAACAGCATTTTTCTCCAACCTATTTTCCTATTGAATTCAATGTCAATGGGATCAGGATTTGGCCGAATTCCCCTCTTTAATCTATTCATTGCAAATCATACAGATGACAAAGGAATTTGCATGTCCATGCCCAGTAGCTCATCTTATAGTAGAAGACTGAATGATCACTGGGTATTGGTTAGATGCATTATCTGTGCAAGGTCATGCCAAACTCAAAGTGAAAGTATAACTGAGAACGTTGTGAACAGGAGTTTTAAATGGCTGGCTCAGTGTGGCTTCCTCTTCCCAGTTCAATTACATGGTGGTTTGAGATGTCATAGACAAATATTAAATGCAGCTAAATTAACGTATTTAGCTCTTTACACAGACATAAATATGCTTTTTGTAAAGGCAATCAATTTTTGTCCTCTTTGGTCTTCTGACATCCTGGCAGGTTCTGAGAATTTCCTATGAAGCAGCACTTCTCCTTGGCCCTGACACTGCAAAGCGTTCAAGTCCTTTGCTGAACTGAAGCTTTTAGAGGAAATTTGAGACTATTTGGATTGTGGTCAGAGAGTGGTGAAAAATAAGAAAGATACAAAAACTACAGTGCAAGAACTTACACCGACGTATAGGCATTGGAAGTTCAGAAAAGGTACAATCCAAAGACCCATGAAATAAACGGACAAGTGTCCACATGGTCTCGCCCGAGAGAGGGCAGGCTGCATGAGATCTGTAAATCTAATTACAGTCTGAGTAACTACTTGGAGCTGATATTGCAGTCAGCACGTTTTATAATATATGCATTTGTAAATGTTTTGGGTCCTATCAGGTTTAGATTTATCTCCTGTCCCATTGTCTGCAGCGTAGGCTGTTGAGGGAATTGATAGAGCCGTATTGTTAGTGGTGCTACACATCAAGTGCTCTTCCAAAGTCTCCTTTTATCACACTTTAAAAATCATTCTCTAATTTAACAAAGATACTACCAGTGCTCTTTTATTCTGTTCAATTATGTGGAGCACACTAACATTTTTTTTTTCCTCCTTTTTTATTTCAAGGGGGTTAATCTTCAGGGATGAAACAGATTACCAGCTTTTGAACCAATTTAAGTAGAATCTCCAGAAACAAAGCCAGGACAAATAATTATTGGCAGTTCACAGAAGGTATTCTGTGCCCACAGCTCTGCAGGATACCGTTAAAGTCAGTTCGCTTGTCTTAATGGGAAACACCTGTGGTCTGGAGCACAAGAGGAAAAATCAAACTAACCATACCGGAGACATTAAAAACAAATTCTGAAAATAATATCTTCCCTCGCGTCCCTCCCCTCTTCCTTCTTTCATCTGCACCCTCCAGTCCCCAGACTGTTGTCACCGGTACCCCTCCTTTCTTTTGAAAGCCTGTCTTCAAAATTGCGTTCACAGACGATGAAGGATATCAAGCAATTTCTGTTGCAATAGTAAATCAGAAGAAATCTTACTATAAACAAAAACATGCTTAATAAAGACTCAGTTGGAGACCTTCTTTTAACTAGCTATTGAAGTGAACGCAAGCCATCTGAAAATGTTTACTCTAAGTAACGACTTAAAACATTAAAAATGGATTAATTTCTAAAATTCTGAGATTTTTTGCTTTTCTGTCGGTTTCTCAAAATACGCTGGGGAAAATGCATTTCTCTGGCTATCTTAACAGGTTACTGAAATTCTAATAGGGCAGGAAATATGTCTGGATGTTGACACACAGCACAAATTCATGCAACTTTCGTAATTTCATTTGGAAGATCCAGCTACATAACAATCATATTTAAGTGCAAATGTAAAGTCTTGTCGCTGGATTGAAAAGTAATTCACAGTCTGAAGTGGTCTGCAGCCTTGCTGGTGCTGCAGGTCACAGAAAGGCACAGTTTGAATTAAAAATGCTAGCGGAAATTTGGGAACAAATTTAAATGGAGGTGGTCCCTGGTGAAAAACGAACATGTAGGGTTTTACCTGTATTTATTAACGTTTACACGCACAGTTTTGGTCTGTTCCCTCTCCCATTACTTTTCATTTTATCTTTCAACAGAAATATCAGGAAGAAGAAATCGGAGAGAATAAAATTTGGTTTTAAACATTTGCAGCTACAGAGAAGAGGCCGTGACATGGCAAGATGTTGAAAGAAGGCAGTTCCTGAACCCAAAATTTTTAGTGGTCTAAAAATACACCAGACTGTGAGAACTAACACCTACATTTGCAATGTTGTGCAAGTTTAGAAATGTCACAGCACATAAAAATACGTCTTTTCTCCCTCAAAGACTTGTGGTTGTTGTGTTAGCTTCAGAGTCAAGCTACTGTGGTAACCTGAATACTTTGAATATGCATTCACGGTATAGAAATAATACGAAAACTGGCTTTCATCTGACTTTTCATGCATCCAGAAAACAGATTTATTCTACTTTTTTAAATACTAAAAGGAAATGGCTCTGACTTCAGAAATGCTTTTAATCAGTCTTTCCATATCCAAGGTGACCGTGTCGTCATATGCTGATGATAACTTACTGAAAAAAAAAAAAAAAGAAAGACCAACCAGAAAAGAAAGGACAAGAGATTTCTGGAAAACAGCCAACACAACAGTGGCATGAACAGGAAAACTAATTCCTAAATACATAAAGATACCCAATTTCCAAAGAATGTAGTGATCCCTGGAGGTATCTTGTGCAGCCTGAATGCCTTGTAGTCAAAGGGAGGTTCATTTTCTGTGTTATTCACCGTACCTCGTTGTTGAAAGGTTTTTCCTTTGATTATAGGGCCACAAACAAAGGGAGCACTGTTCCACGTTGCTCTTTGATATAGCTCTGAGCTTTGTTAGGCCCGAAAGCAGGACCTGCGCCTTGCTGAGCAGATTGCTGTGTGATACACCCCACTGCTGTCCAGAGAGCCGATGCCAAGGTGTTCTAGGTTACCCAACACTGCTACATACCCAGCCTCCTGGTAGCTTGTACCTAGCGTCCTGCGGCTGTTTCAGCTTGCCTTTTCTTCCCTTTCCCAGCATGCCAGCTGAACTGGTTTGAAAAGATAACAGTATCGCCCACAACTACCGTGGAAAACCCCACCCAAAGAGAGAAATGGGGCTTAATGGGAATGCAAGCCTTTCTCCGCACAGTACGGCTCCCCCTCGCCCCTGCCCTCTGCATCCCGTCTCACCTGTATCCCTTGCTACTCACTGCGATCTATCCTGAAGTTGTAAGGCCCACCTGGAGAAGGGAGGCCAGGTACCTTCCCCACATCAGGTGCTAAGTAGCCTGATCGGTGGGAATGTCTCAGAAGTACATTCCAAAGAGGTAAGGACTGTTCTGGGGCAGCACTCTGTGCTTGGCGGGCCAGCTTGAATGTAGCAACCAGCCTACTTGCTCCACGTGTCATGGGACTTTGTGTGGACCTTGGCAGAGAGTAGCAAGACAGCTTTGGGAAGCGAGGAATGCGTCCTACAGAAATCTGCCCAACTCGGCAGTAACATTTTTGGGTCTTGCTGTGGTGCGGTTTGTGCTGTTTCGGGCAAAAACTGGTGTTGCCTTGCAGGCCTTTGTGGAGGGATGCAGCAGGTTGAGCTGGGTCTCTGAACTTTTGCAGTCCTTATCCCAGCTCTCCATGAGGTGCCCCATTTCTACAACGTCCACGTGGTCCAAGAGAGAAACCAAACATCTTATATTGCTCCAAGGCTACAGGACACTAACACCTGATCTCTGGGGACTGCCTAGGGAAGCAGATATTTGCTTTCACCTCACTTCTATAAGGGTATTTTGTCTTGGATATCAGCAAAAGCTTTGGTCTTTGCTAAGAAAAGGTGTATGATACCTGCCTCCTGAAATATTCCCTTTATGTTTAAAAAGCACTCCCACTCTCACATCAGCACACATACAAACCAGCGGAGAGTTCTCCTGCTTGTAGGTGCCCTCCAGGGACAGCGCCTTTGAGGTAACTGTCTCACGGATGGAGCCGACAAACTCCTCAAACACACGTTAAGCTCAGGGGAGGAGGCATGGTCCTGTCCTGTGCAGGCATTCAGGTGGCTGGATCCAAAGGGCAAGCCGTTCTTGGTACCCTTTTGGGGCTTCCAAATGTGGTCCAAAGGCCCTGGGGGAGAATGATGGAAAAAGGCCACAGCTTAGAAGCCAGATCTCTTGATGAAGTCAGTCTCTGTTTGCTATAAAGAGAGAGGATTATGAGACAAAATTAGAGAACGCCCTTTTCAGCGCGATGTGGTGAGATCATTGTGTGCGGATGGTGTCGCCAAGTGAGGACAACGCTAGAAATATTTTATCAGGCACCTGCAAAGAACAGGGTACAATAACGCTCCTGATGAACTATGCAGCGTGGCTGTACCTGGACCAACTGGGGACAGATTTAAGGCCCTTGTTTTCAATGTTTCCAGGCATTTAGGCATGAAATTTCATTTCCAGGTTTATCTCTAACGTGATCTCACGGGCAGGGAAACCTGCTACAGATGGGGAACAAGTACAAAATTTGTTCATTTGAGAACCAGAGCGAGCCGTACATTCAATTTTTGTCAGGTCATTTCTGTGTTACATTCCCTTTATTTTCTACAACCTCTCTCTTTTCTTCCAGGAAGTACAATAGTGCAGTGTCAAAGCCTGAACAACGCTGAGAATGCAGGAATGCTGCAGTGGGCGTTTCAGGAGCTACATCTTAACGCTAGTGTAGGACAAGCTGTTGCTGTAATGTAAGACCCTTCATCTCCTATTGATGCTTGTGGTTTACTGTTGCAAATGGGCAGCACCTTGTAAAAGTACTCTGGGGTCTGTAACACCTATTATGCCAGGGTCACCTTGCCCTCCAACTCCTTTTTATTTTTTTTTTTTTTAAGGAGGAGGGGAAAGGAGAAGAGAAGGAAAGGAACAGTGTTATCAGCCAGAGGAGGCCAGACACAGTCTGTCAGATCCTTCTACTTCTGAGCAATTAGAATTGAAAGATCTAGGAGAGGCTTAGCTGTGGCAGAAATCGGGATTATCGCACTAAATTCAGCAAAGTTGCACAGACAAAAAAAGCAGTGTGGAGGAGAGGACAATGACATAAATATTAACTGAATTTAAAGAATTTTATGAAGGTTTTTTTTTTAGGAAAACCCTGGAGAAAATATTTAAGAGCAACTAATCCACGTTAAAGGCTAATCTCTGTAATATTTGGAATTAAACGTCAATGTATGGTGTATGATAAGTGGCATAACCACAATTAATGCCAACAGAGCTGAAATTTATCCTACCCCAAGAAGCCTAACTGAACCATGGGCCACCTTTAAATCAATCACACAGAGACATGGCCTCAGCCCCGATTCCCCCCACTCCATCTGGCGCACATTCACAACTTCTGCAGAGGGCAATACAGAGCTGTAATCGGTGTAAACGAGCGGCCACCCGGTAGCATCTCTGTGCATTGTAGTCACCTGAAGGGGCCACCGAGCTTGTGCATTTGGACAGGAACAAGTTCTTCGCCAGAAAATGTAGCAGATCATGCCAGGAAGAGTTAACGTTTTTAAAATTATTTTGACTTCTATAGGAACTGGGAGTAAACAGTAACTGAATTCTCTGATGCGCACATATTTTCAAGATTTTTGCAAAATGCAATAAAAATGAAAAACAATGAAAACGAAAAACAAGTCTCATCTGATGAAAAAATATTTTGATTTGATTCAAAACTTTTCACTCAGGCTCTGGCATTTTGTAATTTTGGATACAACATACTGAAATTGGAAAGTAGAAATATTCTCTCAAGAAGGTCCCAATCAGAAAATTCCAACCATATTAGTGCATAAGTGACAAATTTTTGTTCAAAATTATCCCCTGTCAAATTCAACATGTTTGTGATAGGTGTAATACTAGAAAAAGTCTGATCCTCTGGCAGAGAAATATAGCTTGAGATACCGTGTAAACCAATACTCAAAGCTAAAGAAAACATAAGAAAACAAATATTTAAAGTATCAGTAAAATCAGAACTACTTGAGTTTAATTTACAAACGGGTAAAATAAAATGCTTTTTGCTTTGATTTTCCCCTTGATATTCCTGCCGGGATCGTGTACTGTGGTATTAGACATCTGGGTTAAACTCTAGAGCTTACTGGATTTGATCAAGGCTTTTTCTGTCATTTTAATCTTTTAAAAACACCACCAACAGATATGGCGAAAGATTACGGAACCTAGTTTATCTGTTATAGTCTATCCTCTTTTGTTAAGATATCCTTATGCTTCAAAAGTTGAGCAGATACCTCTCAGAACTTAAAAAAGATTAATCTTATGGCATTTCTAATTGTGGTTTGTGATGTCCAACTAAAGAAATTATAAATCACAGAATTATACTTAGCCCATCAGATCCAATCACGAGGCACACTTTAATTTTCAATAGAGATGTTAAACTCTTGCTCCTCTTAGAAGCAGCGTGTGCCAGCTTCAGGCAGAGATTTGAACACTGGCACTGATCCAGGAACAAAGAGGAACTTGAAATGGAGCTGCCACTGAAATACAGCACAGCTTCTTCAGATGAGATGTCAGCAGCACTTGTTCTCATGTCTGATAATGAAGTTTTATTTTTCTCCAATGATGAATTACAGGACACATACACATAAGGCTTTTAACTCTTCCACGAGAGGCAGGTACTTGAAGCTGCCAGTGGAAAGAAAGCATTTAACTCAAGGCATAGGAGTACTGTTGGTAAACCACAACTTCTTGCACTGCCGCTATAATTTCAATTAAGTAGAAGCTTAGCTTATAAACTCACACTATGACCCATGCTTTATGGGCCTTTTATATCTCTTGGGTCCTGATCACAATGAAACTTTCTCAGTCTAGAGCAATTTAATGCAAACATTCCTGGGGCAGGCTATAAAGTGCGATTTTTGCAGTCAGTCTTTTATGGGTATTTTGGATGAATATTGTATACCCGGTTGAAAAAGGAGGATGACGAATGTAGACATTACGACATATGTGTGGGGTTTAGCTGAGTCTGTATTTGCACATGAATATTAACCCTGGTAATTGAGAAAACCTGTCTCTCCACACATCTTGTTCGCTTCCACAAAAAGCATGTGCATAGATTTAAGAGAGAATTAATGCCTTGCCTTACTTAATTACAAATTTTCTGGCTATGAGACTCCCCATGCTAGCTTCTCTTTGAGGGCAATGGACTCGACAGATGCCATGTTACACCTACTAGATGGGGATAATTCTACTTGCTACTAAGCACTAACAATAACACATGGAGATGTAAGTTGTGAATCGAGTTCAGCAGACAGCATGGGTTCCAATTCTTAAGCATTTTGCAGCAAAACTAAAAAGCACCATCAAAGATGTTCACAAGTGGTAGCATTGCAAATGTTTACAAAACATAAAAGGAATGGTAAAATATGTGCTTAAAAAATGTACTTGTTGAGATCTTGAGAGAAAGGCGTGCAAACACATGGTGTTGAGAACTAGACTTGGTTTCCTGCACAGTGCACCAAGATATTGCCTTTCTAATCGGTACTGGTGAATTCTTCGTTAACAACATTTTCACAGGTCACTGGCACATGAATGAATTACCATGAAATAAACCAAGCTGAGTTTACGATGTCCTGGCTTTTCTCTAAGCAACGTGTCCTTGTGATCCTGTCTGTATGATTTTGAGAGTATTAACTAAAATAAGGAGCAAAAAAATGAGATTATGATGTCTATAACACTTTTTGCCTTCCCTACTTGGGCAGATCACAAGCGTCTTTGCTTTCCCAGCCTCCTTCAAACATTATAAAAGGGAGGTATTTATTCAAGTGTGATAGGTAAACACCTTCTGAAAGGATTTTGGAAATGGTTTAAAACAACAGTATATGAAATGATAGCAATAATAATAACAGAACGCAAATGTTACCATCCTCTGCTGTCTCTGGCAAAGTGAAGGACAGCTTCAGGTGCTGCAGCAATACAAAAAGTTTCTATTTCAAAATCTTAGTAAGAACCAACTCAATGAACAGCAGAAATAAATGAAGCTTATGAGGAAACACAATATTAGTCAATGGCCAGACACCAGGGTCTCTACAGCTTCTGGTCACAGACAAATTCTTATTTCGATTTTCTGTTCTGCTTCCTCAATACAGTAATAATCTTATCACTCCATTTGCTCTTCACAGCTGGCCTGCAATTCTTGGTTGGTTTTCTGATGCAATTTAACCTGCTTATATGTGGCCGAGACATTTACTAGAAATCAGAACGCGCCATTTACAGAATGCAGTCCCGTAACTTCAGGGCTCGTGTGCTGTGTCTAGTCAGACATAATCACCTCCAAGGACTCCTTTGTTTCGTTTGGGAGGCAGGCTGAGTGAGGCAATATTTAAGGAAAAAGGGCTCTGGTAGGATTTGGCTCCCTGACAATCAGTGCCCAAGCGCACTTGCCTCATCCTACTCAGCAGAACCTTCTCTCCTTCTAGCAATGATCTCGTTGCGCTCCGTTGTTGATATTTTGCTGGCCACCATCTAGTGGGCTTGCAAATCTGCTTTTGCCGCGTAATCACAGGCCGGTTCGAGATGATTATTTCGTCTTTCCCCTATCAGAGGCCACAGATGAACATATTCGGTTGAGATTGTTGGTTGATACCTATCTGATGCATCAGATGAAGCTGAGAATGCTTGTTGACATCTTTTTTCTTAAAACGATGGGGAAAGGATTTAGAATTTGTCGTATTTGATAAAGACAAGAGGCAAGAGTATTTTTTCTGCTCCCTTTGTCCTCCTTTGAAAGAAAAATACTGAAAAACCTGGAACTGGATTTGGAAGAAGGGTTACTGGCAGCCCCAGGCAATGGATGGAGATGAGCAGAGAAGGCACCTGCCCACTGTGATGCCCACTGCCAGATGAGTCCCAAGTATGACATGTTTATGACCCAATTATACCACATTTTTCAGCTCTTGTTGCTTTTCCGTGTCTGTAACACAATGGCGGTGCAGTAGCTGTACTGAGAAAGCACAGGGCGTTATGGGCAGGTTCAGACGCTCCGAAGAGCGCTGTCAGACCACAGAGCACAGATCTCATGCGCTGGAGCAGTCATGTTGCATTAGGCAGTACATCCACCCTGATCCTCCTCAGCAAGTCTGTGCTTGACATCTCTCTTTATGCTGTAGCTTGAACATAAACGTCATATGCCGAATCATTCCTTTTGGCATAAAAGCTTAATTGTGTACATTGATTGCAAAAATGTGCGTGGTTTAACTGGATGAAGAATGTAAGGAATAGACACAGTCGGGTTTCTGGTCATCGTGCACACGTTAACTGATGAGGTTCAGGAAAAACCTCCATTATAAATAGATAACTCCATATTTTTTTTCCCTACAGCTTTACCTTTATAAAATCATTGGGCAGTGGCCATCATAAAAATATGTAATGATACAAATTGCTAGTTGATACCATTATGGCAGTCACTGTGTTCCCAACTGTTTGACTAAGTCCTACTTATATGAACGACTGTTTAAAATACCTAGGATCTTAACAGTGGCTTTGGAAAGCTGCTGATAAAATTCCTGGTCCCCCTACAGTCAACAGCCAAAGACCGATTGACTTCAGTAGGAAAAGAGAGTAATTCCTTTCCTCTAGCAGAGGGTCAGACCTTCACAGAGCTGAATGCCTTTTGTGCAGTACCTCATGGAGTCGAGGCTGTGACCGCTCTGCAGAATAGGACCCTAAGAGAGAACATAACCGGACCTCCTCCAGGGCTGCCATAAGATTATTTATTTTAATCCCCAAAACCTTTTAAAAAGTGTTGATGTCATATATTATGAATAAAATAAAATCTATGTATAGGCAATCTTACAACTTAATAGCTCGGTGGGATGTAAAACCCCATGCACCGCAGTTTGCTTGAATGAATCAACCTGTTTCCTGAGTGAAGTTATAATAGCACTAAACGTTTTTAATAATGTCTGAAGAGAGTTAGTTCCAAACTGTGTTTAGATTTAAATATAATATTTTGAGTCTAAGAGAAATAGGTAACTGTAAATGTGTCTCATCTGTCAAAGACACAAAATAGAAAAGAAGTGTTTTAGTACCATAGGAGGAAAGATTTCAACAACTTGCAAAAAGTGATAAGAATTTAAATAGTCTACAAAATTTTAATAGAGACTAATTTTATGTATAAACATTATGATTTGATTTGTTAATTTTCCGGTTTACAGATCATGTAATATGCAGGGTTGAGCAAAATTGTAAAGACTTTTGAAAAACATTTGCAATTTCATTTGACAAATTCATCCCTGCAAAACCGGCTTTCAATGAAGTTCATGCAGTGAGGCCTCTGCACCAAAATTAGGTGGACATTTTTCTCCATTTGTTTGCAAATTGGTTGCGGTTCAGGGAGAGCCCTAAATGTCATTTGCAGCATTTTTACTTTTATATGTTAACATGGCTTACACTCATTTCAGTGCTGTGTCCATTCAGCACTTGCTATTCAGCCAGAGGCTTAAAAGGACACCCAAGGTCTCAAGAACACCTCTGCGGTGCAGACTCCATTCTCGCAGCAGCTAGTTTTAGGCTGAGACAAGGTTTTGCTATACCCAGGGGCCTGTGGTTCAAACACTCTCCTGTTTGCTCAGCTAATGAGGTCAAAACACTTTTATCAGTAATGAAATGAATCTCTCTTGTGTAACTCGCCTCTAAAACAATGCACCACGAATGATGCAGGCAAAAGGAGCATAACTGTACAATTTATTAACACCCAAGCCTTCAGCACAGGATTCATGAAATGAAGTGAATATACAGAAACATTATTAGCACGACTAAGATGTAGGTCACGCTACAGGGTTGTTCTAGAGAAAGATTAATGAGCAGTTCGATTCTGGTACCTAGGTACATAAAGACCACTAGAGAGCTTTTGTCTGCCTCAACCCCAGAGCCTGCCTAGTCTTTAAATGATTAGTTGGCAACCATTTTTTTGTTCTGATACAAACTCAATGGACTAAACCCACAGCTGTACCGAAGCTGAGCTGGGCACATCCGAGGTGAGTGTGAGGAGACAGAAGTCTCTTTAATCCACTATTGCTTTCTGTCTGAATCAGCCCAGGAACTCCTCCAAGTTGTGGGGGCTTGCAGTGTCTCTCCAGTCCATTGCCTTAATGGAAATGCCCTGGTGGAAAAGTTCCACAGCTTCCCCTTGCCCAGCTAGGCGACTCAGCCAGGCAGCTTGGGGAACAGTCCTCCTCATGGGAATGTCCTGCTATCTGAAGCAGCTTGAAGATCGCAGCAAGGGCCCTTGTGCTTACCCCATGCTAAAGGCTGATGTACTGTCTGGGTCAGGGCTGTCATAGAAACCCCTGGTCCTGGGCTCCCGGTGACCTTTAGTGTGATAAAAACATCCGGCTTCAACAGAAATCCTTTTCTTCAACCTCTGCCCTTTCAGCAGAGCGGTGGGCAACTGAGCGCCGGAGGGAGAGCACTGCTGAGGGTGCAGTCTGGAAAGGCAGAGGTGAGCACCAGCAGTGCCACTGAGCAAGGGCTACAAAGGCCAATAATAGTCAGGACATACTGCTATACTGAACTTTGTTTAAAATGCTAAAAGTTTACAGTTTAATTATGACTTATATGATTATAATCTTAATACAAGCCATATCCACTTTGTCTGTGTGCGTCACTGATGTGTAAACTAGCAGGTATTTTCTGACAAAAGCAGTTTCTAGAGACTCATAGAAAGAGATTAGAATGGAGATGTTACCAGATGCTCTACGATAGAGGCAGACATTGTATGGAAGTTCAAATGACCGACAGCATGCACAACACTAATACACAGCTCTGGGAGGTGAAGTGGAGACAGGTAGGCAGCAGTGGCAAGAATGCTGCAGCAGCACAACACAAAGCAGGGACCACTTGGAAGTCAGCTTTTGCATTCACCATCACCCTCAGAAGCTGGCATCAGTGGCTGCTGAGCTTTCATTGACTCCTGAGTGCAGCTATCAAGCATGCTTCTCATCATTTTTACCCAAGCTCTAAATGTGACTCCAGGACACATCACTTTTATTGTGCTTGGATCCTTTGCTGGGTTCCCTGACTGCAGCCTACCCTCACCCGTGAATGATTTGCCTCTTGTTCTCCAGTGAGCAAGCCAGAGTAGACTGAGAAACTTGCTCACTTTGCCTGTCATTATGCAATTTCCATTGTACTGTAAAGGAAGCTTTTTTGAAAAGATGTGGAGCAAGCAGGCATCTCTGAACACCTTTCTTTCAGTAGTTCATATGATCGAATCATTGTCAACAAAGAGTCCCAGATAATAACAGAGTTTATTAATCATTATAATATATTAATCATATATTTAAATTTCACAGGACATTAAACAAAAAGCCACTCTGCATAAAACAGGCTTTGCAAAAATACTTCAGGGCATATGTATGCCTTGATGGAAAAAAAACCCACATTCTTTCTGTTCAATGTACTGCTTAATCAAATCAGCCAGAGTCAGAAATAACTTTCTTTAGCCTCTTTGATCAGCTAGGACAATACATCGCCATATTAATTCATCAGTGAACCAAAATTCAATGTCCTAGAACCCAAAATCAGTATTAAAAAAAAATCCTCTGGGTGATTATGAGTAGGGTAGGCAGGGGGCATGGAGTCATGGATTAAACAAGGTTGGAAGGGCTGTCCAGGAGTCTTGTCCAAAACTCTGCTCAAAGTAGACCGGGTTGCTCAAGGCACTGTCCAGTCTGGTTTTGAGTATTCGTCAGGATGGAGATTTCACAGCCCCTTCGGGCCCCTGTTCAGATTGCCTCGATGGTAAAACAACTTTGTCTTTATATGAGATTGGAATTTCCCATGTTCCAGCACGTGTCTCTTACCTCTTGAACCAACTTGTATGATGTAGACCTGCGGCCCTGAAGGTATTTTGACTATGCCATGGGGCATGGTGATCAGGCAGCTAAAGCTGCTTGGCAGTGGAATCGGACTTCAAATCACTCCAGCCTGGAGGTGAAAGCTGTAATCATAAACGTGGTCATAGCGTTAGGGAGTCAGTGTGCTGATATAATTTCAAGTAGATATCACCACAATCCTTTCTCACAGGTTTCTGGCACAGAAATTGGTGATGCCTCCACTAGCTTGCTGGGCTAGGCAAAAATCAAGATGGCTTTTTTCTGTTGCTCAGGTTTGGCTGCCAAGACTTTTTAACCACCTCCAATTTGGACCCTTTCTGTTTGTATGCAACCATTTACTTCTGTTCTGCCATTTAAGGAGACAGATTCCAAAAGGCCTATCACAATGCCAATACGATGAGCAGTGAACGGCTTTATGAGGCAGATATCTTTGTAGTCCAACAACCTCATAGTTCCTCCACCTGGGAGACAAATTATTGCCTCAAAAAAGCTTAGTGCTTTGCTTCAGCTTAAACATAATTATATTTAAAGACCTTGCAGGTTTCAGTTTGCAAGATGAAATTCTATCTAATTTCATGATAAGTTTTAAAAACCTCAGTGACTTCTGTGGACAAGTTTGATGTTCAGAACTTTCTTCAGAAGTACTCTGAAGAATAGCAAAAAAAGGTAAAATGAGATTCCTTTCCATTAAAAGCTAAATTTTTACCTACCTTTGTACCCAATTTCTCTGATGTGACAATACAACCAAAGTGAACCATTTGTCTATACAAATTAGTTTTTGCTGACTTCAACTGAATTGGATGAGACATAGTGTCTCTAACTGACTATATGGAGGCAATTTTACTCAATCCATCAATTTCTATGGATTTATCAATATATCGGCGTAAACATCATTAAAATTGAATTAAATTTCAATTTTCAGATGAAAGCTGCCTTTTCAGTGAAGTATTTTATTCCCAATTCTTGCTGAAATTAGAACAAATATGTGTAAAACAAATGCATATATAGGAACAAGCAGCAAAGTACAGATAAACAGCAGTTCTAGCCTGGCCCCCGAAATTACACTGATTGGCCAGACTTACGGTTTTGCAAACTTACTATTCACAGATTTACAAATATTTGCGCTATTAAAGATGTATAGAGGTTTATTAGCATTTACAAAACCACCTAAGGAAGTCCAGCCTAATCCTGTGGACTTCAACAGGAAATCCTCTTTATGGACAATGTGTGTTTGTCTTTATGTTCTTATATGCTTAAACTCAAGCTGTGTGTAATTTCATTTTCCATTACAAATGATGAATGCCAAAACTTTGTTACGTATAAAAATTACACTTGGAAAACAAATCTGATTCAGAACTTTGCACGCATTCAATCCAAAATTTCCTCTTTGTGAAAGCATGAATAAATAAAATGGCATAGAAGCCAATTCGGGTAAAAACAAATGAAGTGACTATCTGATCAGCCAATTTTGGAAATATAACCATGAACAAAACCCAATTTGTTTCCACAGAAAAGTACATATATTACTGTAGCCAATCCTTCTGACCTGGACTTGTTCAAATAGGATTGCTGCTACCAACGAAAACACTGGAAATCTTTATATATGAAAAAACAGCAAAACTAATAAGATTTTATTTACTATTGCAAAACCTGAAGGAAATAAAGTATACGATTACTACGTATTATTAAGGCCTTATCAGATCTCTGCGCTGATTTCATAGGGTAGGTCTTCCAAAGGAGCGGCTGTTCTGAGCTCTCAACCTAAGTGTATTCAGAATAAGTTAATAATTAAACAAATTAAAGGAGCACATATATTTCCCATTTACCAAATCATATGCAGATTGATATAAGAACATAAGAAGGCCCATATGGAGTCAGACCACACCTCTGTCAAGGCTAGGATTCTCTCTTCAGCACTTGCCAGGACCAGATGCCTAACGAAAGTACATGAGAGCAGGACAAGTAGACAGGGATATATGCTGGGATACTCCACAGAATATTTTCCAGCCATCTGTGACTCAGGTAGCTCCTGAACTGCAGAAATGGTGTCCACATTTAACTGTCCTAAGCAGATTTTCCTGTCACAAATTCATCTGAAGCCATGCAAACTTCTCCATCTGCAATATCTTACAGCGAGTAGTGTCACAGCTTAATTGTGTGCTCTTTGCAGAAGCACCTCTTGTTTGTTCTGGCCCTGCCACCTGCTAATTTCATCTATTGTAACTCACTTTTTTCTTTCTTTCTTTCTTTTTTTTTTTTTTTGAAGGCAGGGAGAGCAATCATTTACTAATTCACCTTCTTCATGCTGCTCATGATTTCACTGATCTTTCTGCAGCCTTTCAGGCTAAGGTCTCCTAGTCTGTGTAATCATGGCTCTTCCCTGTACAGAAGCTGTTCCACACCTTTGATCATTCTTCTCACCTTCCTCCGTACTGAGGTCCATAGTATAATTTCTGAAGGCGGAGGAGGAAGACAGAAAGGAGCTGTACAGGCTTAAGGTGTGGATGCTGTTTCATGTTGGGCTTTTTCCCCCCTTTATTGCTTTCTAATAGTCCCTCGCATTTGATTTGATTTTTTTGACTACCTTTTAAAAGAATTAAGCTGATATTTTTAAAACTAATTTTTCATTGTAATACATATTCTTATTCCCGAGAGTAACTGCAATTTCAGAAACAGCTGTTGCTGTATTCACCCCTATGTATCAATTTACATTTGTCTACTTAAGTTTTGTTTAATTGTTTTTAATCTTCTGACCCTTCATTATATGAGAACTTTCTGAAGTTCACAGCTGAATCTTGCCTGTTCTGTCTTGAAGATCTTTAGTGTCACCAGCAAAGTTGTTACCCCACTATTTATGTCTTTCACAGTTTGTTGATGAACATGCTGAACAGCACGAACTTCCCATTGGGACTGCACCCCCCTCACTCCCTACAAAAACTTGAATTTTAACCAGTTATATATCTATCTGAGAACGTGCCCTTGGTCGCTGAGTTTCCTCAATAGGCTTTGGTGAGATGCTGTGCCAAATACCCTTGGGGTACTTTCTGCCTTGCTCAGTTTGCTGTTCGCACACCTTACAAAGTACCGTAGTGGGAGCGTAACGTAGAGCTGGAGTATCCGAACTTTGCGGAGTGACGGAAGACACTACTAACTTTGATCCAACTTACAAATTGCACGAAAGACAAAAGTTGCAAAATGATGAGTTGCTCTTTTCCTTTGTGTAAAAGCGGAATCAATACGTTTGTGCTAGTCAAACACAAGACCTTGCATTACAAGTTATTTTTAGCTTAACACCTGCCAGTGGGGCACGTGCTTTCGCCAAGCCCACAGGGTCCTGTTTTATATATTACAACTTTAAAGGAAAAGGTATTCTTCTGGTTTTTTGGGGTAGATATTTCTAATCTTGATTATGTAGTCTCATTAACCTCTCGATCCATGAAACACAAAATGATGAAGCATAGTGTTCGTGAACTGTTGTTTTTCTCCCTACTCGTGCAAATCAAGTTTCCTCTACGTAAGTGTCATTCAGCTCCAGTGCTGATCTGCCCTCTGAGGGCTTCCCTGAGCTAAACCACATCTTCTGCAATGCTAACTCTATAAAGGGATTTGTGCTGATATAAAAATTGTACAAATCCAGTTGCTAACAAAGCGTATGATTACACAGGTAACTTACAAAAAGATTAAAACAGACGTAAATTTTAAGAGCTTTAGATACTACTATAGCTAAAAAACTGCAGAGTTATGCATTTACAGCACAGTACATCTGAGATAGGCTTAAAGAAACTTTATATTTACACAGTTTGAGAAAGCCCATCCCTTAATGAAAGTCTGTCAAGATACTTTATATGTACCTGAAGCAACAGGGTTTATATGGGCTGTTACTTTGGAAATATATTTAAAAATCTATTATGATAAGGTTATAAACGCCGGAGTAGGTTGGCCATACCAAACCAAACCTGTTTGGTCTTCAAGGACTGGGAAAACTCCCACAGCTCCTTTGATTTAGCCCAATAACAGTCAGTCTCACCTTGGAGGAATCCAGACTCCATTTATCACATTTTCAAACGCCTGTCTGTCAGTGCCTCTCACACTTCCAAATGTACAGTCTGCTTGTTTGTATGAAGCTTTCAGCGTGTGATTTGCACCAGATTTATGTTTAAAGCTTCACCTCGCCATTCATGTGTCAAATCCTAAATTAAGTCTCTCAGTTACTTCATGGTAACTTGTTCGTGTAGCCATGTTGTGCAGCAGCTAAGAGAGCTTCTCCCTCGGCAGCTGGCTCAGCTGGACTCTTTATTCCTTCCACAAACTGCTTCTCTGAGCTCTGAGCATGAGTCCCCAGCCACACGCCATACCCAGCTTGCCCAGTCTCCCCTCGGTACAGGGTGATGCCCAAGCTTCACCATCATTTTATCCTTTGTTGAGGAAATGTTGGATTGATGCCCAGATGGTCTTTTTTGTTTATGAATATAAACAGAGCTTATAGGCAGTGTGATAGGAATGACAAAGCTGACCGTAATGGCAGAAAATCCACTAGGGAAAGTAAACCATGTTAACTTATGACTGATGAGGTGAGAATATTTTTGCCAGTTATAAATTCATGCTTGAAAGTTTTAGCATTCAGAGTTTTATCTTAGTATAAATTGAATGTAATGGATTTACTCTGGATTTACATCAAGGCCTGTGAGATTGGAATTTGGCTCAGTAGTTTCACTCCCACATCGGAGACAGGTTGCTTTAATAATTAATTTAAGTGCTGTGCTTGTTCTGTGTCCATTTCCACCCCCATCTCCCACTCTGGCACATCACAAGGAAGTCACAGTTGCCTCATGCTGAACTGAGCGTTCTGCTGCTGCCCAGCACAGAGCTACCACAGAGCAGGTACAGGCAAACCGGCTGGCCCTTCCCTCCCGCAGAGCCCTGCAAGCCGTGCTGGCACTCTCACAAGTTATTCTTTGGCAGAGAGGGTAAAGGGAGATTTCTTAAATTTCATTAACTCTACGGACAACGGTAGCAGTGTTGGTAGAATAGCCGACAGCATTTTGAAAGCTTTGAGCCTTCTATTCACAAGCTGCGGCACTAGCTTGCACCAGAAGACAAGCGCTAGGTCACACCATAAAACATTGCTTCTTTTCTTTCACTATGTAGCTACTAAAAACCTGTGAATCTGTTTAATATATCAGTTATTCAAGAAACAACTGATATTTCTGCAAGTCAAACACAAAAAAGGGGTCATTAGGTAGCCCAGTAACACCAGCAAATAGGCTGTGGAAATACAGTGTATAGGTTTTCTATGCCTGAAAGCCGTATCCATTTTCTTCTCTGATCTGGTGACATCACTAAAAGACAAGCGTGCTGTGCTGTCTCAGGTGGAGCTGGGCTCTTCTCGGTGATGGCCAGTGACAGGACAAGGGGCAACGGGTGCAAGCTGGAGCACAGGAGGTTCCACATGAACATAAGGAAAAACTTTTTCCCTGTGAGGGTGGCAGAGCCCTGGCACAGGCTGCCCAGAGAGGTGGGGGAGTCTCCTTCCCTGGAGACATTCAAACCCACCTGGACACGTTCCTGTGTGACCTGCTCTGGGTGGTCCTGCTGTGGCAGGGGGGTTGGATGAGATGATCTTTTGAGGTCCCTTCCAACCCCTGACATTCTGTGATTCTGAGATTACTCTGGTTTTCTTGCTTTATTTAATCTGGTGTAAAAGTAATACCAGACAATGTATAGATAGAGTTTTCCAAATAAAGATATCAACTATAAGAAAAAATGTTTGATAAGAAACATAAATGTAATTTAAAAGAATGAGAATAAGGAGCAGGCTGATTGATGCCACTAGTGTAACAACAATAGGCTGTTTTTCCTGGGAGACAGCTGGCTTTTGCAGGCCAGCTAACTCAATGCAGTTTAGGCCTTTCAGCACATTTCTGAATTTAACAGCCCCGTATCCTGGAGTCACGTGAGGAACACCTTTCATTTACCAATATGAAGTACAGTCTAACCCTTGTAGTATTACTGAAAACTCTGCAAATATACAGTTTTAGAAACTAGAAGAAAAAAGACCCAGTTTTTAATATAAACTCGATTACCCATTATAATCTATATCAATCTCAATATCTTAAAGAACCTGAGTTTCTTGATGGGGTTTGTATCCAGTTAAATACCCTGATGTCCCGTGACAAATCAGTGACTATTTTTGATTCGGGCAACAGCTTTCAATTTGTTTTAAGAAAATAAAAAAATAATGTAGCTTTAGAAATGAGAGGCATGGTATGCCTCATACTCAAGGATGTCCATTTTTACCAACACGTAAAGATTTAGTTTTCACAAGACAAAGGTGGTCTTGGCTTAAAACTATGAAAACAAGAGCAAATGAACTAGGAAAAAATGAATAAAATTAAACAAATAAAATATTTCAGATATATGTTATAAACACTTAAAGAAAGATATACCAAATACTTGCTGCAGTTTTGTCATCTCTGCTGATAACAGCATCCTTGTACAATCGTTTGGTTTATAAGTATGGTGCAAAAACTGGCACATCTCATTACTGGCAACTGAAAGGCATATTATATGGTATTAATGCTACTTTTCCCTCATCCACTCTACCATATAGTCTGTGGTGTTTAGAGAGAAAATAATTCTGAAAGATGTTGGCAAGCTTGTCCCGTCCTATAGCTAAACTGCTTGGCAGAAGGAACCTCATTTACCAGCTTTCCTCCTGTAATCTCCATTTATTCATTTCTTACAGGTGTGCCTCTAGTCCAAATAACTGTACAGCCTTATCAAATGGAAGTAAATGTCATAACTAAATGCATTGTTATTAGATTAAATCCTCATTTTAGAAGGGTCCTTAAGCACATATCTAAGCCTGAGATGTTTTTTTTTTCTGTAGACGTGAGCTTTACCTCGAAAAGACCATGCACATCCTGAATAAGCAAAGTCTCCCACTATAGTAGTAGCAATTTCCTCCGCATACAATCAAGGACTTGAACTGGATGCAGTTTCTCACCCCAAGAACAAACAGATGTGACCGCAGCAGTGAGAGAAGCAGGGTTCCCTCTTGCTTTTCGTGCACCCGCGAGCTAAGAGAAGCCTTCTCCGCAGCCCAGCCCTGCTGTGCCCTGCGGATGCAGCCTGGCCCCGGCTGCTGCAGCCCCACAGCCCAGAGGGCGGCAGCTGGGGCGGGCTGGGGGCGGCAGGGAAGGCAGAGGTGGGCACAAGGAGACAGTGGCAACCGCAGCTGCGTGGAGGGGCCCCTGCTGCAGCACCTCCTGCGCCCCAACCCTGCTCCTGGCCTCCCCCCGGGGCTGGGGGAGAATAGGTCTGTCAGCAGCATCCAGCGCTGTCCTTGCCAGCCAGGGCGCTGGGCGTTTTTCCTTTGGTCATCCTGGATGCGCCTTTCGTTTGGAATTTGAAAGTACAAAGTCACTTTGTCTCCATTTACCCTGTACCCGGGGCTAAACCCCAACAGTCCCTCCATCACCCAACAGCCCCTCACCAGGCAGGGAGGGGGATCAGGAACAGGAGAGCAGACCCGGGGGTGGAAGTGAGAACAGATCGAGTGAAACACCCCCAACCCCCCCAGAGACCCCCCCAGTTACCCTCACCCAGATGAACCCCCAGCCATCACCCCCCCCAGGAGAGCAGTCCTCGGGAGGAGCCAGAGCAGGAGGAACCCCAGCAGGAGCCCCCAGGAGCCCCCTCCCCTCAGCCAACCTCCCCCCTTTCTCCTGCCCCTGCTGACGGGCTGGGCTGCCCCTGGAGCTACCCCAGGGCACTGCCCTGGCTGGCTGGAGCTGCTGGGGGGCTGCCCGGCGCGGGGGGCTGGGGGGCTGCCCCAGCCAGAGCAGGACACCTATTTAACGTGAAAGTTTGAGAAAACAACGTTTAACAGAACACATGGTTCTAACCAAAGAGAAATACTAGATAAAGTTCTTTTGGTTTTTTTTTTTTTATTTTGAAACTATGTTTTCAGATTTTTCCTGTTTTTATACGTAACCCTCCAAAAAACTTAAAACACAATTTATTTTCCAAATATGAAAACACTTTCAAAAATTCTGCTTGTAGAAAAAAATTTAGGACTCGTTCTAAATAATACTTTTTAGGGTCTATGTTATACCGTCTCCGAGTCTGTCATAAGGTGGAACTTGTGTGCCACACGTTGTGCTACAAAGGGTGTCACCATCTCAAACGTACGAATGGTTTGCTGCACTGATCTCTTACAAGACTTGAGTTCCAGTCTCACAATAATCAATGTGCATGAATCAGAGTTTGCAAGCTTTGGGCTCTGAAACAAGCTGATGAATTACTGATGCTGCTCACCCTTCACAACTTTATAAAGTACCTTGAAACTGGTGACCTCCAGTGATCTACATTTTTCTGAACGGGAAACTTCAAAATAATGTGATCGCATGAGAGGAATTTAACATGGTTTCAATAATCCACAAGTCTGATTGCTGTTTGATGATCTTGTTTAATCGCTTGTTTAATCTACCTCCCTTAATGAAGGTGTGTATTATGTTTTGAAATTCAAGAGAAATTAGGAGCAGGAATAGGAGATAATTGCCGGTTACCCTCTTATTATCTTACCCTCTTACCCATTGCATTCATTTTACTACCAAAATAATTCACGGCTCTTTACCTTAACAGTAATAGCCATTAATATTTGTAAATCCATCTTTAACCATGTGAGTCTGGTGTAAATGAATAAAGAAGGAAGCTCTTAGGAGACCTGCTGTCTATTTTGTGTCTATAATTAGTGGGTTCAGCTGGAAGGCGTGGAAGAACAGTGGAACATCTAAGCTAACTCCAGCCAAGTCAATGGGAATTTTTCTGCTGATTCCCAGGAGCTTTGGACTCAGTCCCTAAATTCTCACAACTCAAGAGGAGAGCAAAATAGTATGAAGTGGTTTCCACAAATATTGCTTTAACAGAACTTCAAGATTTCTTTTTTAAACTCAGCTCTGGTGAGGAAAGCGAGAAGAACAAGTAGCATCTGCATGGAGTGCAAGTTGGCAAGAAATCCAGTCTGCCACTTTCCAAATTGTTTTAGAAATGTTTGGCACGTCTCTGTCACAAATTACAGCTGATTATAATTTCACAGTATGTGCAAGCAGATGGAGGAGATGAATTGGGGAAAAGTTTCACCCCAGACAAATTAATTATTAGTAAGTATTTTCAGAGCAGAAGTTAAATATTAAAACTGTGGTTTGAAATAAAGAATTATGGGATGTCCGAGTAATCTATAACTTTGAACCAAACATTTTATAAACGATTTGACACCTGGTTGGAACAATTTATTATTTTCATAGTTGAAAATATAACTCGGAATACAAGAGGATATATTTCAGAAATTCTTAACAACTGGTCAGTTTTTTCAAGTTATTTATTAAATCAACAAGTTCATGAGCAGTTGTAAACCAAAAACATTTTCAGCAGGGGTGGCTATGGAAATACTTCAAACATTTTTTTCCACTTGTGGGAAAATACCCTTAGCAGAAAGCTTCAGAAACCTAGTTCACAGCCACTCTTTATTTTGCATATAATTCATATTTCAGTGCATGAACTGTTACCTGTTACCTAGCTACGCTTCCAAAAGCCGGGCTGAAGACACTAGAAGGGGAAGGATGCTGGCAGTGAGGTGAGGAGAGAACAGAGAGACAAGCCAAGCACTTCTGTTTGACAAACAGGTGGCTGCTGGGGTGGGTGACAGCCCCCTCTCCCTCCCACCCAGGAACGTGTGGTCCCGGAGCTGATGCAGGTGCTCTGCGAGTGCCGCCTGGGAGGACTGCGGTGATGCTCTTCCTGCAGCTCGAACCCCCGGGTGCACCAAGTGGGTAAGACAAGTGAGATCTTCTGCAGACAGACATGGAATTCGGCAGCTGGGAAGGAATTTCTGCATCATGTATCTTATAAAAAGAAGATTTTCTTGGCAAGAATGGTTCGTCACGACTAGCGTACAGCATTCGACTAATATTCAACTACTATTTGAGATGAACCATAGTTACCCGGGTTCTTAAGAATCCAAGGAATATGGTTCCCATGTACCAGGCAAATACTTGATTTGAACAGAAAATGAGAAGGGAAATGACAGCATTTCTTTGAACGAGAAAAACTGAACTTGTTTTACAATTGCAATTCTTACTGTTGTTCCTTATTTTTCATGAAGAGGAAGTTAATGGTTTTAAGATGAAGTATTTACAGTTACTATGCGTAGGCTGAAAGTGACTCGGAAATATCTAAATAGTTGTGGAAAGAACCTGAAGTGGAAAGGAACATATGAGAAAAATTATGTTTATTTGAACATAAAATCTTGAACACCATGGCGAAAAAAGGCAGTCCTGTGCTTATCATTATATGCGTATATTTGTCACCACTCTAGTTCAAGATTTTGCTTATGATGAAATGCAGCTTTAAGTATTTTCACTAATTGAATTTCATTTTTTTCAAGTGTTTGAGACAATCTAAACTATTTTACAAAGAAAAGTGCTTCTTTGCTGTGCTTTCAATTTTCCCTGGAAAACCTTTTAATCAGCTGATGGTGCTTATGTGATGTAGTGCTTGTAGGGAATCGAACACAATGCATATTCAATGACTCCTCCTTGTCCTCTGAACAGGAGGCTTTACTGAATCTTTGAGATTATGTCAAAGACTCCACATGTTAAATATTTAAATTTTTTTACAGTGTGCTACAGGCTGATAGGAAGACGGATGTATATCGAAATAACCACAGTAATGCATCCCACCAAGTTTTTTCAAATTCAAATCTATACTGCTCCAGATGTTTAAACATTGTGAAAATGCTAAGAGATATCAGCGGGCTCTAGAAAGGAACAATTTTCTAAATCAGTTTGTCCTTCGGTGCTTTCTAACGCACAGAAAAATATTATTATTTCATAGCACTTAGGAATTTTGATCTTTATCTTACAAAGAGTTCTATGTAAACTACATGAGTCACCTAATGGTGCATTTATACGCATCACACTATGTATGTGGCTAATTCCTTGTAGTATTAAACTTAAGCTCTATCTTATATTTTTGCAATGTTGAACACGATGAGATCCTGTGTATGGCTCAGGATTACTGCTTTCATATATGTCTAATAATTTATTCTGTCCTTTGAATGCCAGTTTTGAGTGGTGACAGCAAAGAACTGTTATATATACTAAGGGAAAATGAACGCTGGCTTGGTTTGCTAAGGTAGCACTTGCCTTCTCTCCCAGGCAGAGCGATTCGGGCAAGCTTGTTTTACTTCGCATGGCAACTGCGGGACGTGCACGCGTGGTCAGTCACTATATATGAGATGATCACTGGTATCTTACATGTATTTGCTGTTACTGGTACCCATCCTATCACACGCTAACCCACAATTTCATGGAAATCTGTAAATATGGAGCGTAACTTCAGTAAGGAGAACAAGCGTGCTTCAGAGCTGCAGCTGGTTTTCTGCAAAGTTCAGTTTCTTTTTAGTCCTGCAGGATTTAGAACATTTTGGAGGGTAAGGTTAGTCTAGACAACTGCAGACAAGATGACGGGCTAAAATCCTGTTGACACCTTTGTCAGTGGAAGTTCTATGAACTTCAGCTCAGTCATTTCACCCAACGTTCAACCAGCATGAGGTATCTGAGCTTTGGAAAGTACAGTTGAGCTATCTGTACATCTCGAGTTTAGTAAATGGCAGTAATGAAGTAACAATTTGCCCAATTACTTAGGATTTTTGCACAGTTTCGTGCTATTAAATATCATAGTGACTATGATTAATGTGTTACCGCGTATGAACTCTGGCGTATGGGTGGAGACCATTGAAGTTGCTTACACTGGAACATGCCATATCCTCTTGAGGTTTTATTACGCTATATACTTTCAGTCAGACCTGCGAACAGATTAGTGAGTGTGTACATAAAATAAACAGCACCATGACCCACCACAATGGATATCTGATTGTATAATAAAGCAGTATTTTACACTGACACTGAATTTCCCACACACCACCTACATTTAGACAGTAGTTGTTGCAGAAGGTATTGATTAGCCATATATTCTTCTTCCCATATATTACCATAATAAAATCAACATAAAATGAGATACAAGAGATCTGTAAAAACAGAAGATACGCATTTATTTAGTCTTCCTTTCTTCTTATCATTATTCAGAAACATATTCTGAGGAATCAGCACTGTGCACGTGCAAAACATGTACTTCAGTGTTCATACATTTATGTCATGAACAGGTGTCTGATTTTATCTGTTTATGTGCTTATTCTCTCTTTATTATTTCTCAAGTTGTCCATCAAATATGAAAATATTAATGGTACAATATATAAGTAACTCTAAATTAAGTTGTTCATTAATAAGGCTACTGTACACTAGGTTTTTTTTACCTACATGATCTTATGTTGAGAACAACTTTAATTAACACCTCATAAAAGAAACTGCCTCTTACAATGAATGAATTTATTATACACAAAGGTTACATGTTCAAGGGGTCTCCACTGTATGTAAATTAGATATGAACTATGAGCTGGATCTGCTAAATACTACAGATTTCATACATAGTGGAAAAAAAGATGCAAATCACATAACAATAAATTCAAATCTTTGTTACAAACACCCTGGAGAAAACTTTAACAAATCATAACTGTCAAAGGGATGGATGATGAAAGTTTTTGTCATGCAAAAGAATACAAATCACTCTGCTGTTGCAAGCGTCGCTCTTTTATTTTCTTCATTGTAGGCAGATCATCAACTTTAATGATAAAAGCCTTCCACAAAAACAATTCTTAAGCCTCAGGAACAAACACCTCTTTGGCACCCTGAGAGCATGTTCCACAAACATCATCAATCTCCTTCGGAGTATGATTTACAGCCTTTCCCTTTGGCCAGCTCAAGCTGTCCGTGTGCACGCCCCGGCAGCGTCACTTTGGGATTCTCCTCCGCTTTGTCCTCCAAGCACACACTGCTCAACTGGCGTGCTCTCGGCCAGCTTTCCAAACACACTCGGAAAGTAAGAGAAGGAAGCTTGAGAATAATCTCTTCCATGTGGGCCCATCAGAAATGTACGGCTTGGGTGAGAGAAAAAGGGAAGGGATGTGCATCTAGATTCCAACTAATGGGCCAAGTTCTCAATCCAGACAGATTTGCCGTGCGTGGCCAGGAGGGGTGTTTACAAAGAAGATGAAAGTCTCTCCCTGCCTGTGTGTCTCCTCTAATTTATTTAATTGCCTGTATCTACTAAGGGGCACCAAGAGGGCCAAAACACAGAGCATCATTTAGTGAGATCTATTTCCATCTGTGACATGCCTTCTGTGCCAGGTGCTGCCTATGTGTGGTGAGAGAGGTTGAGGAAGGCAGCTGTACTCCAGCTGAGACTCCCCTGAAGAAGATTTAAGTGTTCTCTCTCCTCCTTTGCCTTGTTAAGCTGAAGGAGAGAGATGTTACAGGATTGCTGTCTTCTGCAGAAACAGCCTTGATCTGTCTCTTTGTGCCAGCCCCGCAGGTAAGTGCACGTTCATTTGAGGGAGTGCAAATGATAGGGGAATCTGAATTGTTGTGTGTGTTGATGAGAGGCAGCAGAGGGAAGGTGGTGAGGCAGCAGGCTAAAATAACCACTGAAGCTAGTGAAACGTAGCGTCTGGGAGTACAGCTCCCTCTTCATGACTCAACTAACTGAAGTTCGCTTGTGGACTGCAGGTGTCTGATAAATGAACTCTTTCTGGCAGCTTTGCTTGAGTTTCAGGAACAGAGTCTGTGAACCAGAGCTGAAGAAGTTTAGTGTTCTTTAGAAACTCTTACTCCATGCTCTCACTAAGGCAGATGTACTTTCATTAATAACTGTTGCCTCACTTAGGCTGTGCTCACAGACAGAAACATGATATCCTTATCAGGAAAATGTGTGAACGTTATGATTAGCTGTAAACACAGACAGATCTTTAGTAGGTCTACAGTGAGTGAAACAGCAGGTATTATGAGCCCAGTGATATTTATAGGGGAAACAAAGTGAAGAAGAAGGACCTAGAAAAATATATCTACAAATGCATCCATAAAATCTTTGGGATATTTTTATAAAGGCTTGAGGAGTAAGTGTTACTGAACAGCCTTTTCCAGAGAGCTTCTATGATGAAGGGCTAGATTATACAAGAAAGTTTTTAAACCACCTCTATTTAGATGCCTGGACTTCGAGCTACTTTTTAGCTGATAGAAAGGTTTGTGCAGCTCTGAAGTGTCCTTGGAAGCCTTAACTCCTAATTTAACCATCTAAGCTAGAGCCTTGGATACAAACCACATTCACAGCCATCTTTCTATCGCTAACCTGTTGCTCTATTTGAGCGCTGCCCTGTCCCAAGAAAAGCAGTGGGAATCCCGTCTCCAAAGAGCAAACTCCCGCAAAGCTGTGGAGCGCAAAGCGAACCTGAGACCCTCAGGCCAGCTTTTGCTAGGGCACATCCCGCGCCGCGTGCTGGGCAAACGGAAGTGCTCAGCTGCCCAGCAGCTGGCTGCCTGAATGTCCTCTGCTGTTGAGCACCTTATTCTGCTCCTCTGTGAATGGTAATCCTTACCTTTACCACTTTTATCTGTATAATGGGGGTAATATTTCCCTAACTCCCAGCGGTTCTGCGGAGGGGGGTATATTGCCTTCTGTTATCTCTAGGAGCTGCATGGAGGTGGAACACTCTCAAAATGCTAAGTATGAAACTGCTATGCCAGTGAACGCTCCTGTCCATGGCCGATGATTTATTTCAATGCGTTTGGTCATGAAGCCAGGTACTGATTGCATTTTTAATAAGGCTGGCAGAAAGCTTTCCATCAGCAGTGGAAACACAGCGTTTCACTGAACTGAATCATTTTTGAGAGTGTCTGCTTTGCAGAGCAAGCTTTGACTTTGTCCCCACGTTTAAAATTTTAAAATATTAGAGCTTGTAAGGTTCTTATGACAGATTTATTTTTTTGTCGCAGGGAAAACCAAACATTTTCATCATCTTTCATAATTATGTTATATTTTTGCACAAAGTAATGCCACTTAATGTGGCACTATTACCTTGCATTTCTGAAAACTTCAGATTACTTTTTGAACACTGAAAAGCAGGCTTTATGCGTTAAAATTGCTATTACAGCTATTAGAGGAAGTTTGTTTTTATTCTGTGTTCTGCAGTTAAATTCACATTTATTTTGGAACAGTGAGTTATGGACCAAGTTACCAATTAGTTTTTTAAAAGGTAAAAATAGTTGAAACTTTGCCATCTCTATTCTTCCAAGGAATGGAATTTTGTGCAGGATGGAGGCAATGCATAATTTCTGAAAAAAGATTAAATAATTTTCATGTGGAACACTTAAACAGCCATCCAACCTTGTCTTGAAGGAGTAAATACCATTCCACTTTAGCTACAGCCCATGACGTCAGTGGCGGGGAGCAGGGAAATGAGAGCATGACTAGTAATTTAAGCAGCAGAAGAATTGGATCTATTGAAAATAACGAGAGCTGTGATGGCCTCATGGCTTTTGGAAAGCTCTTGCCTCTATGCCGTATCAGTTATCAAGCCAATACCCCTCACGATTTTCAGTGTAAGGCTGAATCAAATAAATTCTCTCTGTTCAGCTGCTTAATTTCACTATCATGTATATTTTAAAACCATGGAAAAAAGTTCTGAAGGCTTTGATGTGTAGACTATGCCAAACATTCAAAACACAGTTATTAATTTTGAGGCAGAATAATCTATAATGATACAG
This sequence comes from Leptosomus discolor, assembly GCF_034619465.1. Classification (NCBI taxonomy): domain Eukaryota; kingdom Metazoa; phylum Chordata; class Aves; order Leptosomiformes; family Leptosomidae; genus Leptosomus; species Leptosomus discolor. The sequence goes on from NC_141393.1 coordinate 84,482,148, forward strand.
GAAATCTAAAAATTTTAGTACAACTATGGAGCCAAAGAAATTTCTTCTTGTGACAGCATCCTTTAAGAGCCAGTTTCAGCAATAATTGAGTTCCTGTGCTTTTCTTTTAATTTTCCTACCTGATGATACCTGAGAGCTGGAGACTTTATTTCAGAATCCCATTAGGTACCATTATAAGATCTGATTTCCTAGGTTGTTTTCTTCTTTTCTTTCTTTTTTTTTTTAAATCCAGTTGTCAGTCAATGTGTTACTGTAAGTCTAGCTTGCTTTTGACTCTCATGGCTATACTCTGTGGGGAAAAAAACAAAAGAACTATGCTTCATCATCCTGTCAAGGAGCTTTCTTAACAAATTACCTTTACCCTCAAAAGAAAACACAAAGACTTTTTGTAGCTTTAACAATTCTCATAGTTCGTATCTTCTTTTCTTGGCTATTCAAGGGGACAAAAATACAATCTTCTAGACCTCAGAGATAACGAAATCAATATATTTAAAGTCTTATAAAATCTGGATACTTAATAAAAGCATGATTCTTCATTTAGTCATTATTTAAACTTCATGTTTTGTCCTGTAACACTGCATTTTCAAAATGCGTAGTTTCTTTGTAGACAGTTTGTTTCCAAAAACTAAGTAAAATGTAAATTAAGACAAAATAGGAAACTCTTTCTTTCTTTGTATGCTTGTTCATGAAAGACTTGGTATTCATAGGCTATGTCTTAGTGTGGATGAAGCTCACTCCCTTGCAGAAGAGCACCACAAGGCATTGCTCAGATTGTGCTTAATCTTTCTTTTTGGAGTGTCATGTAATGGAAAGACTTAGCTTTCATCAAAGGAATAATTTGATATAATATCCACTGAAGCCCTTAGGAGACTGCTGAAATCAGAGGGCTGTGTTGGTCCCTTGTGGTCCAAAGGGTGCTGGTAGTGGGCAGTACCAGTCCCTGCCTCCCCAGTCCCTCCCCAGACTCTTTCCTTGCAGGCGTTGAATAACCTGCCCATCCAAAGCACACCTGGCTTCAGGAGCCAGAAATTTCCTGAACTGCACAGGGCCTCGGAGCTCCCCCCAGCTTGTGTCCCATCTTTTCCATCCCCACACTGTGGTTGGGGTTTGCCGTGCCTGTGGGGGATACAGGAACTTACTTTCTGGTTTACCGCTTTTTTGGAAGCTTGGTGTTTTCAGCAGATGTCTAACACTTCAAATTTATATTGGGGTCCTATAAATCAGCTGCAGAATGAATGTGTGGTCCTTCCGTACCGTGAATTAAATTAAGCTGCAATTTGTCTGGGATGTTTTACTAGTAACAGGTGGATGTACTTAAGATAGAATTGAAAAATTTCAAAATACATAAGGAAAACAAACTCCAACAATTTCAGCTGTGTTTCTAGCGCATACTAAAAGCATAGGATTCAATACTGTTTATTTTTTCCATGTAAGAATAATATAATTTACTACAAGGATCCAAACACACACGCATTCAAAGAGAGTTAAGAGTTCTACCTTTTCTAGCATACCACCAAAGAAAGTGCATGAAGTATGCAGACACAAATAATTTCTCCTGAAATTACTCTGAGTTACTTTTACAAGCAGACATGCATCATATATACAGAGAAAATTGTTTGTCAGCTGGCTGGGTCCGAGTCGGTCACGGTGCAGCGATGTACTTTTTGCCATTGCTGCCCTGCGCTGTTCAAATCCCCCCGAGCCCGCTTTGAACAGCAAAGGGTTTGCAAGGAAGAGCCTGGAGACAAGAGACTTGAGAAGTCGCTTTACAAAGGCGCCCTTAACTGCTTTGTAGACACAATCCATCCACAGAAAGAAGTTGTTGCTGAACTTTAAGCATGGAAAGATCAGTGAATAAACCCATTGTTAATTTTAAAAGCAATTTCAAATGCCTTTGCAGTTAAGCCATTTAATTTCCATTGGTTTAAGTTTAATCATTTTTCATTAATGTAAGCTAATTTGCAAGCTAATCTAATAAAGTAGCATGAAACACGAGGAGCAATGCGTTGAAATGAAGGAAGTTCAGTTGCTTGCAGCTCATTAAGGTTCTCAAAGTTTAGAAGACTAATTACTGACTAAAATTTATTTTGTTTACCTCTACCTTTTGAGAGTTCCTGTTTTATCCCACAGTTTAAGACTCACAGGTCAAATTGTCAGTAGGTATTATTTGGCAGAGCTTCAACAAAGTCAACAGGCCAATTTATACCAGTTGAGAATTTAGCTCCTTTTTTTATTATTTTTCCCTAATTAAAAAAAAAAAAAACCCACACACCAAACTGAAAGTGTTTCTTCCAAAGGGAAGCTTTTGGTATAAACATCATCAAGCCATGGTGCCTCATGTTGTGCCTGCTAGAGGCTGTGGAGCACTTCCCATTGGTTTCAATGGGAGAAGATTTAGGTTCTAAAATACATGCTATAAGAACAGGAGAGTTGACTAATCATTTGTTCTGGTTTCCTATAAAGCTGAGGCCACAAAGCTTCTCTTAATTTGTATCTGAAATAGAACCAAAGTTCACAAAGTAATCTACTAGTCCAAACTTACAAATTGTTAAGAAACTACATTACAGTCGTCAGTAAGGTAATTACTCTTGCTGATAAAAACTTCCAACCTTGTTTTACTTCAACTTTCAGTTATTTTGCCAACTAGACTGAGCAGTTTATTTGCCAGATTCCTGTTCTCCATGTGGATCCTTCAGGTTATCATAAAACTAATACTTGTTTTCTATCATACACTTCTGATCAAATATGAATGTTAATCATAATCTCACTTGAGTTCTGTTCTTTACTCACCTCAAGGTGACTGAGGTCATACAGTCAGGAGATCAGACAATAAGCTCATGTTCATCCAGCGGCTGAACATGACTCCAAAGCCTTTCCAGAACTGTCACTCCCCTGATTGCTGCATTTTTCCATGTTTGCTCATGCCCAGCTTAGCAAGTGATCCTGGTCATTCTGCACCAGTGACACTTTCTCCTCCTTGCTTGCAATGTTGGCTTTTTTTTTGTTTGTTTGTCTTTCTCCTTAAACAGCACAGGACTATGAACTGTGCCAAAATACTGCATGTGTTATGAGATAGCTAGTTTGGTATGAGATCTAGACATTGAAACCTAAACGTAGCAGCTCTGTGTTTGTTCAAAGTATTGTAAATGCTACAATCTTAAAATATAATCAAACATCCCATACTGTATTACTTAAGGTATTATAAAAATCATCCAAAGCTCAATAGGATCAAAGGAAGTGTATGATTAGCATTAATGTAGCAGTAAGGGTTTCTGATCATCATCTTTAATACCACAGGAAATACTGAAACGTTTCAACCTTCAGCAATACGAACACAAATGCCCTCTACTTGCATGTGCTCCCTTTCTCCCAAGCATCCCTCAGCAACATCCTATGAGTTTCACCCACTTTTTCAGTGGATGGAAGAGACAGATGAAGCCTGTGCCTTAGGGATAGCTTTAAACCTGATCCTGACACAGTTCCACTTTTCTGGTTTGACCTTGCCTGGCTCCTGAGGGCCTTGGAGACCGTGCTGAGCTGGAGACTGCCTCAGTACCACTGCTGCTGTCTAGATCAATGCACAAACCTAACAGAATGATTTTGCCCTTAAACAGCCAGAAATGCCTCTGCGAAGGCAAGCAAAGAGCCTCCTCCTGTGCTGGAACATCGCTGAGCCAAACACGGGTCCTGCGGTGCACGTGGGCAAAGAGCAGCGGGCCATCTCATCCCCAGGGACATTCCAGCAAGGCACGTACAGGGGTTAATCAAGCATCGCTGTCCATGGGAAAGGGAGAGCAGAAACACTTCCTCATCCCTGTTTTTTGTCATTGCAGGATCTGCAGGACTGAAAACACAGTAGTAGTAATTCGGGTTCACCAACAGGACGTGGAATTGGGAATCCCAAACTGAGAGCAAGGTGAGTGGGATTTTAGGCAAAATGGAACTAATGCATTTTAAAATAATGACTTAATCAGGACTAAAATAGGATCAGAATAGCATTATTTGAATAGTAGATAAAGTGAAATGAATATAATATATACTGTTACGCGTTTCTTTCGTCGTCGTTAAGAGGGACAGCTGATTTTCTGCCACTCTTGTCCAGATATAAAAAATGCTGACTTTTGTCACCTTTCTTTACTGTCTTACACATAATACACTTGACTTAAAATCCCACATGCACAGAAATTTCTGTGAAAAACTGTTTTACAAGCAATGCAACAGCTGTGTCTGCAACTAAAGGTTTGCCCTTGTGCCTGTACTTGAGCTGCGAGTAGAGTAATGCGGTTTTGTTTTGTCAGAATACGGAAAGAAAATACAAAATTAGCTGTCGTGGAGCTGGGTCGCTTGGTGTTGTTCCGACTTCAAGAAAGTGGTGGTTTGGAAACACTATTGTGTACGTACTAGGCTGCCGCAGGGATGTGTGACGCTCCCTTGTTTGCGAAGGCTACAAGAGCGGTTTTCACCAAGAGAGGTTAATCCAGCATTGTGGGCTAGGACTTTAGACACAGGCAGGCAAAGGAAAAGTCTACTACTAAATTCAGTGGGCTGGGAAATCATTCCCATTGTAGTTCCCATGTTATAAATGGAGCCTAGAAACATTCATTCAACTTTTAAATTGCAAAGCAGGATTACAAACAGAGTTAAAACGATTCACCAGAAAAACCTTTTACAAAAATTCAAGTCACTGAATATGAAGAATTGCAGATGCAGACATTCACACGAGAAAACTACTTCCGTGTTGTAGGGGTATGAGAAAATTGCTATTTTTGTAAGAGAATGGCAATTATTAAATCACTAGGAACTGTTTAAACGCATTGGATTGTGGATGTGACCATTAGCAGCACGAACAAGTAATAGATATTTTCTTTCTTCTTCAAAAAATCTAATTGCTCTCTGCTGTATCAAGAGGAAATTCAGTATTCTGAGTGATTTTCTGAGGTCACTTACTGTGTTTTCAATCATTTTCTTATGGAATTATCCTATGAATACTTGGTAATTCAGCTGAATGGGAAATGGTTTTCTATCTCATGAGAATTTGCACAGGTGGAAAAGTTTAAAAATATTGAAAATTCCAGAATGCTCATGAAATTTCTATCTGAAAACAAAAATTTAGTTTTTGAAAGTCCTTTCAAGGAAAATATCCCTCAGCTCCTGGAAAAGTTAAAGCAGGGTTTTATCAAATCTTTCATGTGAGGTTTTTCCTAATGAATATATTGGACTTGACCACTGGCATTTTTATTTCAATAAAACACCTTAAGATAAAATTCTATTGAAACTTTTTTTAAGATTTTAGTAAAGTGATTGGAAAATTATGGACGTTAGAAGTGTTAATGACTGTATGAAGAGAGCCAAAACATTGAAGTCACAGACTTTCTGGCACGAGAATCAATTCATAGAAGAAGTGAGACTTGCCAAACTGCAGCACGCAAGCAGCGCGTTCTGCTTGTGTGGGACAGATGTCCGGATCTGGGCCTGTAATTGTGCCCCATTTCCACCCCTACGTCTTTGTGTGATGCATTCTGGATTTGACACCCTTGATTACTCTGAGGCCATGTGCACACCAGAAAACAAGCACAAAAGAAGCTGTATTAGAGGGTGGAGGTGGCCATAAAACTTGGGAAACAAAGCAACAGGATGCAGCTATTGCTTTTGCATGCAAATATACATTTACATGTTACAAGAATGAGATCTTCCCTCACATTCCAGTATTTTTTTCTTCAGTAGTGTGTTCTCCTGTCACTCACAGAAGCTCCTGTAGCTAAGGATAAGATGATATGTTGGCTTGGAGCTCTAGGAAGCAATAGATGTTACTATTTCTTACCAGATCTGTCGCCAGTGGCAAGGAAATAACTGTAAGACAGCATTACTGCCCAGACCTGCTCTTGGCTTCTACCCTGTGAGCACAGCCGAGACCAGGCCTGTAACGGCAGGGCTGCTTTACAAGCTTGTACACCATGAATGGTTTATCACACCGTCCCCAGTGGTACTTCTGCTGCTATTAGATAAGCAGGGTTAGAGCACCCTTCTGTAGGGTTGGAGGATGAGCATTCTGCCCAGCCCTCTTCTAGCCCCTCGCTACTAGCCATTTCCCAGACATGGCCAGTTTGGATGGTAGGATGGGACAGCACATGTCATGCAAGCTCACCCTCCTCTCCAGAGGGGAGGGTGAAGTACTGGTCAGCTTCTAGAGAATGAAGCAACCTTTCTCATCTAGGGTTCTGATGTGGTTTAGGGATTTGCATGTGTAGGTTAAAAAAAATCAGCGCAGGAGCAACCTGACCAAGCTGCATAGACGTGGCTATTGGCTTTTGGGTGATTGCAATGCTTGAGCAGAGTCCTTGCTATGTGGAGAAGAGCCAACTGTCCAAATACTGTCCCATTTTCTGGTCTCTGTGTCCACATATTTTAATGCAAAGAGTGACTCCTCAAATATCGATGGAGGGCGTAAAGGTAGGTGGTCAATGCAAATCAAATTCTCTACAACTTCCCCCTCTAGCTCCTGGCACTGAGCTCACAGGCATGTACACTCCTGGATTCAAGTTGTGGTGGAACAGCTAGAGGTTTCAACTCCGGATAAATAAATAACTGTTCAAGAATAAATCTCTGCCTGCTCCTTTATGCTCTTTGCAAGCCCAGGAATTTATGAGCAGATTAATTTAGCAGCACTGAAAGCATTACTTGATCAGCTTTACTGTCATCAGCAGATGTCACTGCAGCCATTAGTAACTAATGAATTGTTTAAGAAGATATAATGGCTAATTTGTCTGGTCAAAAAGGCATAAACACAACCTTTGAAAATTGCGTTCTGTTAAGTCAAGAGAAAAAAATCAAGTTCAATGTCCTTTAACTTTCAAATGGGATGAGTTCCAAATCAGTTACAGACCCGAGACAAATTACCTGGTGAATTTGTGGCATCTTCTGAGATGCTGATGAGAAAAGAGTTGTGAAATACTTAGGGTGCCAATGAATCAGGTAAAGAAACCAGAAAAGAGACATATATAATCTTAATATGAGTAAATTGGCTCCCAAAGGACCATTAAATAAGATATGTTTGTCTTCCTGCTCTGCTCCCAGTGGTTTTTAACAATGAGCGCTTGTATCTAGAGATTTCTGTCCTTTTCTGCATGCTTTTGAGTGGCCAGAAAACATTTCATGACTGTGATTGTTGCTGCAGGTCCTCATTAAGGACAAAGTTCATACCTTGTTCTCACAAAAACCAGACAATAGACATAAATATAAGACCTTTTCTTTACGTGTAATGGAACTAGCTTCCATTTCCTTCTGCTAGAATGAATTGGTCCTAATATTTAACCTAACCTGAACTGAGGACCCGTATTCCAATTTATCCATATTCATTGTGGCCCAAAAAATCAATCATGGACTTGTATAACTTAATTCACAAAAGTAATATACTTGTGGAGGCATCCAATCTAAATATCAATTGCCTTGGAGTCAGTTCTTTGCTCATCTATCCTGTACACAGCATTGGGTGATGGAACAGCAGAAAGGCTGTGTGAAGCAAGAGGAAGGTTAGAGAAAACCTTAAGCCGGTCTGCCTCACTGTCTGGATGATGGTTTGAGTTACAAGTGGTGCAACTGGGCCCTGTACAATTTTTTTTTCCTTTTAGTTCTGCTGTGGTTCCGTTTTTACCAACACTGTGTTTCTACTACGTTAGCAGGGCAAAGTGCAATATCTTCAAGTTGTAACATTAGTGGTCGCTTTGCAATCTAGGGGAAAAAAGGTAACAAAAAACCCACTGGGATTTACATTTCTACCAGATTTAACATCATTAACAAGTAACCACGACAGGACATTCAATTTTCCTTTTCCAGGTAAAAGAGTAATTAAGCGCCAGTGTTCTAAAGTGAGAGGAACGACCATCATTTTGGTAGTGTGAGCTGCTAAGAGGAGGAGAGGGTGTGTGCTAAACGTGGTCAAATGATTTAGTAAAAATGTTCTCATGTTAAATATTCCTCGGTCATGAAAGTGAAGCAATTAGTTCTTATTTTTTTTAAGTCAGGCCGTACTGTCAAAAAATAACAGTGTAAAGGAAACTTACCCGGGGTGCAGCAGTACAAAAAGGTAAGGATCTAAGGGTCAGCTCATCAAGGGGTGTAAATCAGCCTCGTGCTACGGAGGTCAATGGAGCTAGGCAAGTCTACAGCAGCGGGCAATGTTGTTTCTTGGTAGCATGTGTGTGTGCACCAGGAAAGCACCACTCAGAGGCACATGAACAGCCCCAGAAGGGGGAAAATCAGTTGAGAAAAACGTGGACTGATGTATAGAAAGGAAGTAAGAAAGATGCTTTACTTTGCTAAACATTTACCTCTACATCGAAGGCTTGTCAAGGCGCTGAAATGTTTGCACGTGATTCCTCGTTTTGTTTTTTTACTCACTGTTATGTTGTCAGAAAAGCTAAGAAATGGGATTGCGAAGCATACTTCATCATAAAATTTAAGTACTCAGAGTTTTAGATGAGAAATTTATTTCATAGATTATTATGTGGATTTTTCAAAAGTCAAATGAAAAGAGCTCAGGCTCAGTCTTTGTGAAGACTTGCACAGCATCCTTGTTAGGTTGTATTACATATTCCAGGCAAATTACTGTTCTTGTTCTACATGAAAATGTAACACAACATGCTGATTGCAGCACAACGGTGACCAAACCTGGAGTTGCATCACTAGCTATAGGCAATATGCTGGTTCTGTGTTACTCATGATGGGGAAAAACCATCCTTTGGCAGAACCTTGCGGGGTTATTTCAGCAATGAAAGTACAGGAGCAAAATATGAGGCTTCTGCATATCTTGCAACGTGAACTGTGCACGAAGGGGCACCACTGGAATGGGGCTTCCCTGTGGCAGCGTGCAGAACTGCAACGGGAAGGAGACAGCAACAGGGACAGATGTCGGGTCTCACCGTACAGAAATGAGGACAAAGACGCAGACAAAAAGTCTTGACAAAAAGTGAAGAAATTCTGTTGCAGGAAGATTCCTGCCGCATAGCAAACTGCTAGAGTGGTTTGGAAAGTTGTGATGAATTATGTGCCACTGTAGTTTGGATTGTTTCTTAAATCACATTTTAAAAATACTTTGCTATTGAGCAATATTGTTTATACAATAAGACCACGATTTATATTAAGAGACAACCGCTCTTTAAGGTATAAGATTTAAAAAAGAAGACTTCAGAGGAAGAATTTATAATTTCAAGAAAGGTTATCTCCCTTTGACAGACAAAAAAGTCTCATTTAGATTTACTTACAATAAACTTACTGTGGGTTATGTTCTGTCCCACTATTGAGTGGCTTATGGGGAAAGGAGCAAAGTCTATTAGGTCTCTTTGCCCTCTTGCACTTCATTACCTACACAGGAGAAACCCTGTGAGGATTTTATGGTGGGGTTTTTTTTTTTATTTGAATAGAGGGGAAATTACTCTTCAATTTCTCATGTCCTTCTGAAAATCCATAGTCCCTGGATATGCGCAAACATTTCTGAAACTGAGCTATGTGCTCCTTAATCTCGTAGCTTTTGTGTTTGTACACTCTTATATCACGCCTCTCAAATATTTTCCAGTGTTGTTTTTCAAACAGGTTATTAGGAAACTAATGAATTTAAGAAATGCCCTAGAGTCACTAAAAAAAAAAACTCAAAACTGGAAGGGATCTCTGTATGTCTCCTCTCTCTCTCTCCCAGGCAGTACCCACTATAAATACGTCAATTTTGACAGGTTGACTAATCTTTCTAGTCTTTCCTTAAATAATTACAATTCTGGAAACTGTATGGCATCTCCAATGGATCCAATCAATGTGCTTTACTACTGTAAGAAAAAAGGACAATATCTATTTGCATTACCGAGGGCAGATGAACCCTTACACTGTCCTGCGATGGAATGTGGCAGCCACGTAGTGTTTGTTAGGGTTTCCCTATCGATCTCTGCGGGTCTGTGTAACCCAGGTAACGTGCCAATGCTAATCTGATGAGAGCTTCTAAGGACCATTCCAGTCACGCCAGCTGCATTACCCTCGCCCAAGCTGGCGTTACTCGCTTCAGTCCAGTGTGGCCTTAGCCATACGTGAGACGGGAGTGATGGCAGGCGGGCGCTGGCACTAACCTGAGGGTCTGGGAACAAATCCCCTTGGGTGCCGCGGTCGGGCTGCAGGATGAGCTCCGAAACAGCGGGACTCTCGCAGAGGCAAAGCAAAGGCGTGCGATGGCAAACTCATTCGGCACGTCAGGCAGCGCGGTGAAAATCTTCTGGTGTAATCGCTTTTATTTGCCGAATATGTTAATTTCCACCGTAAAGAATACTGTTGGGCTTTCCTTTTTCCTCCATCAGATCGCAGCAGACATTCAGAGAGGCACAATGCTCATTTTCAGGAATTACTGCTCACACTCACTAATCAATTTTTTTAATTATTCAATCTGCGTGGCTTCAAAAGGATCAGGACAATATTACTCTGTCTTTCTTTTTCTTTCCTCTGGACAACAATATGACTGCACCATTAAGAGATCTCTGCGCTGTTTGTGATATTTGTCATGCAAAACAAGTTTTAGCGCTCAGCATTATTCTCACAGGGCTCGCTCTCTTTGGCAATGGAAATAGACACTTAAAAATTCTTTTGTTTGAGTAAAAGTGCTTCTTTACAGCTTCAGCAAGTTTATTGTAGAGAAAAAAAGAAAGGAGAAAAAAAAAAGAAAAGGACCCCTATCGTATATTTGGCTTACCAATGGTCACAGCTGTGCTCATACAGCAGAATATTAATCTGTATTTTCACAGTCAGGAAGGGTTTTGGAAGAGAAAGTTGCTTCTGAAAAGGGCATATGCAACAAATATTAGCTGTAAATAAATACAAAGTTGAGGAGCCTTCTAGGAAATATTTGGGTATGTAAATGCACCCGCCCCTGCAGAATAGGAAGCCAGGCGTGCTGTGTTCACCCAGAGCACTCTCTCATGCCGCGCCACCCAGGTTCGCACTGAAAGGTGTCAGGTCTGTCTTTTTCTGTGCTCTAATACGGGACCATATAGGCCACGGAAAAGATACTTGAATTTGTTGATTCCAGCAGATTTTTATTACACTTGGAAGTTTCAGAAAGCTGTTGTGGGGCTGGTTGCTTGTTGTTTTATTCACAGCTGAGGTTGTTTTTTTTTTTTTTTTAAGAGGAAAATCAATGCAACTCTCCTATGTTTGAAAGGACTATTTAATTAAATATTTATTCATTTTCCGCACCGTGCAATACCGTGCATCTGAGAAGGAAAGATCAGATTCTGATTTGGATCACAGATTCCAGCGAAACTCAATCTATTAACAACATCTTGTGATGACATTTATGCTGTAAGACTATTATAGAATGACTTGAAGTCCGGTGAAATTAATTTGTAACTGCAAGCGCAGATTTGCCAGGCCAGAATGCGGCAGCTTCAGACAGCATGGCGTTTTGATGTGACGTGTTCCTCGCGGACACTCTGATGGGAAGAACAAGGCCGTTAGGGAAACTTGACAGAAGTTAGACTGAGCTTATTTCATTATACCTAAGAATCAATTGATACGACTCCAACTGTAATTTGCCTTTTTTCAACTCAACAGATGAAAACTTCTTTACTAGGCTCATTTCTGATTGTAGGACCTCTGCTTGTAGAAGCAAATAAATGCTTTGGAGCACAGCTGGGATTTTATTAATATCGGGAGTGGGACAGAAAGGGTGCAAAAGCAGGAGGGAATGATGGCCTTGTCACCACCTCTTCCAATGAGGCTTGTACAAGAGGCTGATTAGGTGAGACAGGGAAAATTATGGCGGTCTAAACATAGGTTCCTTGCTCGAATTTTTAACAGGCAGGGCAACAAACTCTCTTTGAACTGCCGAGGAAGTGCCAAGATATGGCCCTTTTAATTCTTTAGTTGACGGGAAGGCGGATCAATGTAAAAGTAGCTTGGGTAAGGAGAAATAATTAGTATCAAATGGTTTAACAGCAGCAGAAAATAAATGTGATTAAATGAGATCAATATTAAAGGTTCTTATTTACAAACATTTTTCTACTTCTTAATAAGTTTAGTTTCTTCTTCCTATTGTTTTCTTGTATATGATTGTATTTGATTAGACATTGCTGTATTTTATTTGGTAGTTTTGTGGACATCCTTTTGACATTTCATTTTATTTACTGAAGTACAGAAGCCCAGTATAACATGTTGGAAATGATACTTCATCAACAATATATCATACTTTATCTGTAGCACTCCTATGTTAAAGCTGAATTGGCCTATCTATCTATTATAAGTCCTGATTTGGGAGGCTTAAATATTTCAGCTTTTTCTCTCTAGGCATAGTCAGCACATATTTTATATTACTGTGTCTCCAACTACCTAATTCTCCAGCCAAGGTGCTATAGTTCAGTAGCAACAAGCTATCAACCAACCCTTGTCATTTCAATTTTTCACACATTTTCTTAGTCTGTATGTTCTATATCTCAGTGAATTCTTATCTCCCTGGTCCACTGCCATAGGTTGGTGGTATATAACAAAGCTTCATCTCTGAAATGTCAAAAATAATGAAAAAAGGAAAAACCACAAAAGAGAAATTGGCCACAGCCACTTCCGTGGATCCAAAGCTCTTAGGCTGCTGTTCGTCAGCAAACCCTACGTTAGGTGGCTCTTCCATCACCCGCACTGCAGCTCTGCTGTCACTTGGCAATGGGGCGCTGCCCTGCCATGAACACTGCTACAAGAATTTTTCTGTGCCGGTACTCACAACCAGCTAGAGAAAGGACTGCACATCAACAAGGGATCACTCTTCTCTTTCGGCTATCACAGACTTTTCAAGAGCACAGGCAAAGTTACAGGAGAAGGTGACATAAGAGCATGTAGTAGTTATAAAAGAGGAGCTGTAGGTGGGATTAGGAGATTTATATGGAGTTTCAAAATTTCTCAGGAAGGTCATTGTAGGTGTAATCCTCACTTTTGTTACTACATTTCATCAAAATTTCAATCATCAATATCTTTTAGAAGGTGATATTTTCCTTCCAGTTGGATATGTGATTCTTCCCCCGGGATGAACCGATGACTAGCCGTTTCACCAGTAATAAACAGAAAATCTTCGGTATCTCTTGACATTCAAACAAATCAGTGTTAACAGAAAAAATGCAAGAAGGGAGAACAATAGATGATGTTGTTCTCTTTTAACAGATGGATTGAAGCAGAAAAACTGGAGATAGAAAGGAAGCACTGAAACATATTGCCCACCCTGAAGGCTGAAAGCAGTGAAGAAATAGGCCTGTTCCAGCAAAAGAAGGAAGTGTAATAATTCTCTTTTTAAAGAAAAAAAAAAAAATCAGCGTTTTTTTGTCTCACAGTGCTGTGAGACATTTGACCATTATTTTACCAGAACTGCAAGGCAGTTATCAATGTGGCAAAAGATCTAACGGGGAGAATACTCCCAAGAATTTTTTTTTAAAAAAAGAAAAATATCTAGAATAAAAAAATACTACTGAAAGGCATCCCTGCTCCCCCATGCACACACATCTCTGCGGTTCTTTCCATGCAGTTATTAACATTAAATAAGCTTTAGGAAAAAAAAAAAAAACGCATAACATTTTCACTGAAGTTATGGATGACGTTAAATTCACTGTAACATCCTTACAGCTTCGTGGATATGACACTGGCTGTCTTGTGCCTTTCCTACTCCTGTGCCACATGTCATCGGGATCAATGAATGGTTTTTAGACAGACCACACGCTCACGCACACATGCCTTACCAGCAACCTGAATTTCCAGCTACTGTGCCATGTGGATTGTGGCTTACTCCCAAATCTCTGACCCGTGATTTTGCTATTTTAGTGACTGCTGCCAGAATTACTGGAAGGACAGTGTGAAGTGTATATTCTCAGTCCACAACAGCGTATGCCAAAACTGAGCAATTAAATGGAATTTTTTTTCATCCTTTGAAGTGTAACAGAAGCCAATAAAAATTTAAAAATTCAGTTAGTAAATGCAGCACCAGAAGTAGCAATTTTACTGAACCAGAGAAAAGAAACAAAGAATTGAACAGAACGAGCTACAGAAAAAAAAAATCCGGACAGTCAACAGCTAGGTACTTTGAGTAAATTGATGTATAAATAATAATCAGAAGGATTGATTGACTATTTGTGGAACACTAAAATGAATGACACTGAATTAAAGTGCCAGCAACAACATATAAATGACTCCACCTCACCACTGCATGCCAAAAAGGACTGAAATTGTGCCGTATGCAGCGGGTTGGTAGCCAGCCTCTGAAGCCGAAAGCTCAAAAATATTTAAGCACAGATTGCCATCGGTGTTCTGTGGTTGGAGTACCAGAAGATTTAGTTTCTTACCAGCCTTATCTAGGGTCATCTCCTTCCTGAAGTGGAAAGCAATGAAATGCCAGGTAAACACATAGAGAGGGTTGGGGTTTTTTCTTATTTGTTTGGGGTTTTTTTTCAGTTAAACATTTACCTTGCCCTTTTTGTGAGGGTGTCAATAGATGCAGTATGCTACTGAAAAGCAGGACTGTGTGTCTTGTGTGCATGTATAGGGAAATCTGAATCCTGAGTCATGCCCTACTCAAAATGCTCCTTGGATGCTTCATATATATTCATTTCATCTTCTCTCCCTGTCTGCTTTGGTCCTCTCTCTTGGGTCTCGGCATCTGATTACAAATCCATTCCCCCCTCCAAAACACCAAATCCTATTTAGAACATATTCAGGACACAGCTCCTGAGTTTGAAGCAATCTGTCATTTTTATGAGGAGTTTTGACTGATTTTTATGGGAAGCCTAAGGGACAAATGGCATGCAGCATGCCAGAGTGGAGTGATTAGCCTGCCAAACTTGGAATCTCTAGCAAACACCCATTGCTGTTCTAATTAACTTACTACATTCACCATTTGCATAAATAAATTGCTTAATTGAAGCTTCCTGAATAGCATGACTTTGCACAAATTTTGTGAGACCAAAAATATCCAAGAAGGCATAGCGAATGTTATAGTTTTTATAAACAAGTTCTTCCTTTTATGGAATTCTCATTCATGAAGTATTTACTGGTGCTTTGTTAGGTTTATATAAGATCGTTTTTTGGTTGCATTACGGGTTTTCTAAATAAGCTATAAATACCACATCTTTCCAAATTAGATTTTATAATGAACAGGTCAGTGCTGCTTTAAGTACTCAGCCAAGATATGGCAATCATACCTCATTAATGAGCATCTTTCCAAGACTTCACAAGAATCTCTTAAAGAATTTAATGGACACTATAAAGAGATGCAGCTGAATTTCTGCATTTTTCATGAGAAACAGAAAGACAAGGGAATTGTCGAGCCTACAAAAACAACATTAGAAGTTAAATTTTAGTGGAACAATCATAAATAGAGTACAACATAATTGGGAGAGGAAAAGCTCATTTGTGAAAATCACATTGCAACCGCCCTGCTAAGGCTAATATGGGAAATGAAACTGCAGTATGGAAAAAAAAAAAAAAAAAAAAGATAAAAATTGCAGGAGCAGAGTTTTGGAAACATCCTGGGCACACCCTGTCTTTCTCAACGTTTCTCTTGTTCTGGGAATAGCTCGTGCTACAAAAGTAACACATCCTGAAGTAATTGCTCACTTACAATTAAGAACAAAGCAGCTGGGGGAAGAATTCTTTGGTCACAGGAGAAATCAAGATGAGTAAATGCAATAAAATAAAATATCCCCATGTCTGAGAACAGGTTTCATAAAAGCTAGAGAAATGCGGAGATTAAGCTCAACTTCCATGCTGGCCATCTGCAAGCAATTTCGTACATGTGGGTGACTTCACCCCTCGGTACCTAGCCTGGTAAGATCAGCCCAGCATGACTTCTCTTCCAAACCCCAGATAAACACATCATAACCTTTCAGAGTGATTCACCAAGGCAGAAGCATGACTTAAATTACAGTGACTTCAGCGGAAGTAAATGGTACCAGGTACCTCCAAACCCAGCCTATGAAAAAGGTAAACCACACCCATTGTGTGCTCCTCTAGGATGACACTGACGGGCAGAAAGAAGCTCAGGATTAAAGTGTTTTGTGGAAGCCATCTCCCACTGAGCAGAAGTCTGCTGTGCCACTGCTCTACTTGGTGACAAAGCTGTGCCATGATATTCCCAGCTCATGAGCAAACAGAAAAACTTTGAATTATGGACATTTCTGGAATATGGTGAAGCAATCTCAGCCACCCAGGAAAGCGTTGTCAGCCACCCTTCTGTCTCCACCCTTTGTTGTCCCCTGGAAGCCTTTGAAGCAGGATTTGAATCAAATCCTGACAGAGCTGGTGGTATCTCAAGGCATTCTTCGAGTATGGCAACGACAACACAGATTTGCTGTGCCAAATTTCACACAGAGCAGCGCTTAGTTTGTGATCAGTATGTGGTTTGTTACCAGCCCCGTGCAAATCCAAAAGTACGAACAATCAGGACGGGAACTTCACGAGAGCCTATTGCCAGATTCACGGATGCAGAAATGGGGTTACTAAGTGAGTCAGCGTAGTATCGGAGTGCTGCAAGCTGCCAGCCTTCTTTACAAAGAACAACTTCTTTTGTTGCTTGAAATACCTGAACAATTCGATGCCTATTAAAATCATACACAGAAAAGAACAGGAGAAAATGCAGCACAACATCAACATACCTTATTGTAGGATGCAAGACATGATCAGGAACTTTTTTCACAGCACTGAAAAATGTATTTCCTTGGAACCTTTATCGGACAGAATTTTCAGGTGCGAGATGTTATCTATGGAAACGGAGAGAAAAATCTTCAGCATAGAGACACTCCCAGCGCTCTGAGAGGAACGGCAGATTTGAGTTCCTGGCCTGATACAAATGCATGCTTGGAGTGCTTTCACTAAAGTTTCAACGTGAGGTTATTCTGACCAGTGATTCCTCCAGTTTCTCATGGAAATTCTCTGAAGGGAAGCAGATTTTTGTTTAATATGAAAATGTATGGTATGGAAAAGCTGTTTCACATGCAGAGCTGTGCCGTAGGGATGGATACTCCACCTGCAAGCCTAGAAAGGTTTTAATCTAATTAGTTAGGTGTGCAATTTTCTGTGCAGACACAGAAGATAGTTCGAAAATGGCACACGTGAATTAAACTGGAGAAGACTCCTTGCTGACTTGATTAATAAAAACAAACCACTTCTAGAGTCTGAACGCACCAGATTGTTATTTAAGGAAAGTGCTGCAATTCTGACAGACAATTGAATTGAAAGCCACTTTCAGCACAAAAACTTTTCGGTAGTTTAAATCACCTTTGGTGGTGATTCAAGCTGATCTAGCTGACTTGGCCCAGAAGTTGTGTGGAACCTCCTATCCAAGCTATTTATGGTGGAGGAAACGCCAGCTGAAGGAGTGATTTCTTAAACTGAGACACCAAGGAGGTGAGCTGTCTGCGCTATTCATGTGTCGTCAAGACTTGACAGTCAACAAGGCTTAATGAGAAACTCATCAGTTCTCTCAAATGCTCTAAGCTATGTATTACACCGAGAAGTCCTTTGTTACATTTAATACTTTGTATGTCAATAATGATGCCTGAGAAGCTCAGGACACGTGAAAAAATGCTATTCCCTTTATACAACATTTTACCAAGTCTCCCATCACCTTACCATTCCCTGTCTCTGCATTATGTCTGTTCTAAATGGCAGTCTGCGCAAGAGAGACCTCCAGGTCTACAACTTTACATAAGAGTCAAGCTTTCATTTTAAAAAATTAAACTGTAACATATTATAAGACTTTCTGCCATAACAAAAAGCAAATTAGGACTCCTCAGAGCAAAGTATCTGTGTTTTTAATACTAAATACTGATTCTATCTGCCTGTAAAAGGTGCTGAACACAAAGTATGTTTTAAAAATTCTTCTAAGAAACAAAAGCTAGAACTAATAAACATGATTACCTACTTCATGGGGACAGAAACTCCCACAGGAAATAATAACAGTTCCAAGTGTATTTCATTCTGAAGTGGAATAAAAAAGTAATTCTCAACATTTTCTGCAACTTTTTCTACTGTATATCAGGGTTGGAGTGTTTCTTCTCAGAATTTAGAAATATTTAGAAGGTATTCTCTTTGCCTACTGTCATTTCGTACTGACACCAGCAAGGACCAGTAACCGCCAGGCGCCAGCGTTGGCCCTCGCTATAGCCGGGCATCCTCTGCCTTCAGGGTGAGGGAGCACGGATGGCACCACGCTCTGCCCACCGCAGGGCCCGAAGACCTGCCTTGACGCTGCCCCGCTGGCTGCCCCCCCTGAGGGACGCCGGCTCGGGCACTGGGCTCCCCAAACCCAGCCCAGCAACTCTGCCCGAAGAACCGCCCCTGCGGGAGGGGATCTCACGCAGGGACATGAGGTAGTCCCTGGAGGACGCGCGGTTGGCACCGATGGATGGACTCCTGCTCCTTTGGTGATCTCTGCGCGGAGCACTAGCGAAACGTTTCGGTTTCGTTTGTGCAGTTCCCTCGCGGACGCTGTGGTGGAGCCACGGGAGCCTGTGCAGTTCAGCTGGGCTGGCGCGCGCAGCTGGGCCAGCGAGAAGGTCCCCGACCGCTCCGATCTCACGCCTCCCTCTCGCCCACCTGTAGACACTTGACGACTCTCCAGCCTCTCTTTTCGTTCTTATAATGGATTTAATAAAGGAAGTGCTGACACAATCTTCGCTGCAGCAGCATGAGTGCTCCCCTCCAATAAGGGGAAAAGCACGGATATAAAAATGGCTTTCTTTGTTCCAAATGGAACAAACCAGATGGTTTCCCAGACTATAGTACCTAAAAACTCCTTCACTGATTCCAGTGTGTACAGTATAATAAAAGTGCTCAGGGGCCTCTAACTTCTTATAAGGCATTTTATTGTTTTTATTCACTGGTCTGGATATTTGCCACGACAATAATTGAACCATGAAAAACACATATTTCTTTAAAGCATGTTATAGTGCAGTTTTTAAGGAATTGCGAGTAGAGTGTAATGGAAATGATTTTCATTAATTAATGCTTTGGGACAATTAATACAGTTGAATAAATAAAAATATGTTATACATAAAACATGTATGTTATTCAGCACTATCATTTCTCAGAGCAACATCAAACCTAAGCAACATTTTCTAAACTAGAAAAAATTTATACATAAGGAATAGATTTCTATGCAGTTGAACATTTTTATCAGTGTTTGTATACTATATACTTCATTATTAGCAGCAGAAAAAATAGGCTTTCTATTAAGTATACTCATGAAGGTAGACTGCTACATCAGGATGAGGCTGATAAATGGAAGGAAATATCTGTTAAAAAAAAAAAAAAAGAAGAAGAAAAGGAAACCTTATTCAAGAGAAAGTTAAAATGCACCCTTGTAAACTTTTACCCAAAGGAACCGTATCACTGAAGCTGTTTAACTAGGGAGTACTGTGAATAATACTGTATTGGCCCAAGATACACATTTTCTTCCCCAAAACAGTAATAAGGAGGAAAAGATAGTCATTTATAAACACGTCAGTGGAGCAAGCGGAAGCTTTTAGCAATCCCAGGTGTGCAGAATTTATAAGTAGTAACCAAAAAAAAAAAGGAAAATATGGGTAACTATTACTTTACTCTTTTAAAATGTAATTAGGCGATGTATCAGTGTAGTTTAGGGAATAGGAACAATTTGGAGGAATGCGCGAAACCATGCACAAGATTTTTTCAACCTGTAATTTCTACGAAACAGTAAAGTATATATTAAGAAAAACTATCATTCTGTGTTAAACGTTTCCTCGCTCACCCTGTCACCACCTCATCCCCATCAGCACTGCTTCCAAATGTTCAGGTGCTCGGGCGCAGGCAGGGACAAGCCCGTAGCTCGTACTGATGCGCGTCAGAAAGGGCTGCCGTGACGATGTCACGTTTTTATTTCTCTAGGGAAAACAAACTGAAGTTCAGCCTTAGCGCTTACATGACAAGTCAGACCACCACGGAACTGTGTTTGACGATCCAAACAGCAAAACGAACATATCTTTCCTGCTGGACGTCGTATTTCAGGCAGGTGGCATCTTTATGACATCCCAAGCCTTTAGTAAACCAGCCTCCCCCTCCACTGTCGCCCTTCCCGCTGAACGTCTACCCCCACTGCATCTGCATCCAGTGTGGAGACCCGTCCTTTTGACTGTGTCACCATGACGTGCACGTGATCGCCGGGCTGAGCCAAACCTGCTCTAGAAAGGAGCTGCCTTGGAAGAGCCACTGAGACACGCTGATAGCTCCTTGCCCCCTCCCTGCCCTCGTAGAAGCGCCGCGTGAGCCGGAGAGACAAAGGGGTTTGCAGAGAGCTGTGGGCGGCTTTCGGCGGGTGAGGTTTAGACGGCAAAACCAGCTCAAACCGCTACTTCGAATTTATTGTAATCTAGTGGCCGGCTGCTGGTGGAAGAGGGAAGGAAGCACAGGAGGTTTAGGTTTGTTGGGAGACACTTAAAGCACAGGCAAAGGACACAGAGTGTCAACCCTGCACTCACCTTGTCAACCATCCAATGAAGAATAAACTGTAAATAATATACTTTAGGATATTAGAATATCAACCATCCAATTAGAATAAACTGTAAAAAACATACTTCAGGAATCTTTGCAGTATTTTCAAAGCCTATACAACCAGCTTCAGAGAGATCTGTGTTACCCCTTTCTAGACAGTATGCAGTGCGTAGGCCTTTGGGGTGTTTTACTGCAGTGATTCAGGTGACTGTTGTCTATTCTTTCCATATTAAAGAGAGGAAAAATCCGTTCTCCTTAGGTTCAAAAGTTTAAGGAACAATCAAAAGCTTGTTGGAGTAAATGGACTAGCCCACTGGCTTCCCATCAGGACCTACATTTTTTGCGAAATAATTTTCCTGTTTAGGTCTGCCTGCCAATTTTGTTTGTATATTCTACAAAATTGCGATTAATGTATTACATGTTTAAGTATACTGCTAGTAACGGAGCATTTCTCTATCTGATGGCTAAGGAAGAGAGCTTACTACATCTGAACTATATTCTCAGCTTGGCCATTTTTCTGTGTATGTGGAACCAAGAAAAATTTTCTTAAGTTAAAGTCTTGTTCATGATTAGTGTGTCTTAACATTCTCTACAAATGCTGTCAGATTCTATGGGAAAGCCCTGCAAAACATAATAGAAAATATCTATTCCAGCCAGGTTTTCAGCCACCCAGGGGATTTCAGTACAGAGCAATGCACAACAGTGCTACACATTATTGTAGCAAGCTTAGCAGCTATGAAAAAGGCAAAGTTCCCCTTGAAATTCTAAAAATCAAGAGTAAATCCTATAGAAGCCTAGCACTGCTCCAAGGAAGCTTTTGGTTTCATTCATCACTTGCTGTAAGGATTTTTTCTGGAGTTCCTGAGAAAATGAGGCATCTTTCGTATTAATATGTTCTGCACTGTCCAATGTTTTCCCTTTGCTCAAACACTCCAAATTGCTAGCGTTAGGATAATTCTGTCTTAACCAAGATGAAAACGAAATATTAGACATATTCAGGTTCAGTCAAATGGTTAATTCCCGCTGAACTTTTACGCATTTTTCCCCAGGTTGAACACCTTCGATCTCAGTAGCCAAAGCCACCGCCCTCCACGCTGATGACAAACCTAAAGCAAATCAAATCTGTTTTCTTTACAGTCATTGCTGGAGACAGAACAAGGCTCCGGCCTTCAAGGTTACATGAGGAGCCTTGGGACATCATATGAAAAGAGGTCAAGTGTGATTGATGGGCAATGTCTGGCTTCATAAAGTCTTCCCGTGTTTGTAGGTGTTCAACCCTTTATCTCTTTATCAGATATAAGCATTACCATCTTTAATGGTGTGTGTAATTTCAGGGTCTAACTAAATGGAGGTGAAGAGGAGCTGTGTGGCCTCGATGTTCCCAGGCAGCTGCTGGTAGAGAGGAAGGTGCTGCCTGCCCTGGGGTGGAGGAGCCCACCAGCTCCTCGGGGGCTGTTAGTGCCAGCACTTCATTGCCTTTCTTCCTGTTAGAAATCCCAACTCTGCCAGGCGAGAGGCAGGACACCCCAGTACCTTGTGCCTTCCCCGGCTGGCTGTGCTGCAGCTCCTCATTACTGGCCGCAGCCTCCACCCTGACAACACGCTCTAGGCACCTGCCTGTGGGTGGGTGCTGAATTCGTTGGAGATCTCTCTCCAATTATACCATTATCTAAGCAAAAGAGCTGCATTTTTTTAGGCCCTGTGTGATAAGTCTTTCAGAACAACACAGGTGACAAATCTGTACCTTTCAGAAAACAGACTTATAGAAATAAAACGATTGTCATTGCAGATCCAATACAATTTTTATCTCGCACCATTACAAAGAAGTTCTGCTGTTGATTTTCTTCTTAGCTACAAAAGGTCATTCTCTGAATGAAGGGTGAAAGGTAGTTGTTTAGGCAGTGCACGTGACAGCACTGATAGAAGAGTTAATGTTTGACAACAAGCAGGAGGCACTGATCAGTGTACCTGCAAAAATTTAGTTAAAATGCTGGGTATTAGATTGTAATTAGTGCCGTGAGGCTGCAGCATGCATCTTTTGGTTTTGTTTGTGTTGGGAATGAATTTGGACCCTTTGGTGAGAGAGACAGAGATTCCTCATATGTAGTTGTATATTTTACATAATTATTCCAACACATTTTTTTAATGCCATATGAGCTACTATACATGGCATCTTTAAACAAAAATAATGCAAACCTGGTTGATACAAGGCTGTATCCATAGGAACTGACTTTTCACCTAAAACACGAGAATGAAATAACCACAGCAGGGAAAGCCTGAAGCTCAGCTTACCAGTGCTCCTGCCTTGAAGGGTAAGGCGTGAATTCGACCGAGCTCCCTCTCGTACTTCACTTTCTCCCCCAGACAGCCAGCTGGCTGGCCCAAGGCTGGCCCACGAGGCAAAGATGGGCCAAGCAGCTGCTCTGGGAGTTGGTTCTCATGGGGTATGTACTCAGCCAGCTCTCCCTCCCCAGGGGCTGGACCCCAGTCGCAATCCAGGACGTGTAACCCCTGGCTGGACAGGACACTAGGGGCCAGAGTTCATCTGTATTTGGGAAGAAAAGTAGATATTTCATAACCCTCGCTTGACACATAACCAGGCACACCGGTAGCACCTGCGTTTGTAACGTCACTGGCTTGGAAGTTTAGTATATGCTACCAAACACCCACTCCTACAGGCATTTTGTACCTGTGTTATTTCCTTATTTTCTCTGTATATCAGCCAGGATTAAAAATCAAGTCCCTTGTTATGGGCGCCAACGTTGTGATCAATACATTTTATATTGCCCACCCTTTTATTCTAAAAATTCCATCTTTTCTAAGCAAGCACCCTAGGACCAGTCTGTCACTGGAATAAGAGAAAAAACTGCTCTAATAACTGTTTAAGAGAAGAATTAATTTTATTTTTATGAAACTCTTAATTTTAGCATTCTATGTCAGAATAAAAGCTGCTTCAGCAATTTTATATCTTTACTTAAAACCAAGTTTTCTGGCTATAAGCATTCACCTAGAAGGCCTGAAACTCCATGGAATTATATCAAGCAGGTTACTAGTCATCCTACTGTCAATTTTATCTGACATATTAATCCATCTCTCCCCTGGCTGCACTATGGTACAGCAACTGCACTGTATTAATCAGGTGGATAGAATTGGACATTTTGTATTATTTTTTTTTTTAAGAAAAGAGTGTGGGAAAATGCACTTTTCCAAATTAAGAAACAAAGATATAATTCAATCTGAATGTCCGTCAAACTGTGCTTTCTGGAAAATATTAGTTTATTTAAAGTATCAATTTGATAATTTGTTTCACAATAAACAGAAAATTAAAATAAAGTAATTTCAATATGTTTCTGATTAATATTTTTAAGACATAACCTAGTTCTTACAGTGCTTTATTAGGAAGATGACAGCTTAGTAACTCTTCAAACCGACTTGACTCATTTACAGATTTCCTTCTGTGACGTGTAATTTGAGTGCCATTACCTGAGACATGTAGGTTTGATATTTATCATCTGAATGATAATGGCAAAGAGAACCAAAAAGTGAAGCACGGGGTCTGACGGAGAGCATAACAGGGTAAGGACGAATATCTAAGCCTCGATACATGCTGAACTTACCTTTTGTCTCATGTCCCTTTCTCCTGGATTCTCTTCCCTCTTATTCCTAAAGACCTTACAAAACTTAACTGCCTGCAGTAATGGTGAGACTTTTTTATTTATGTCACTATTTAATATGCTGGGCACACTGTGTGGGACGGGTGGACACCATAACACGTGGTGCACGCTTTAACTTCTCGACAGCTGTGCTGAGCACTTTCGTATTTGTGATGGGTTTTCACACGGAAAAGGTCTTCGCTACAACAAGAACTCATCAAGCAAGTCAATCCTTTACCTTTTATTTTTGTCCGTCATGTTGTTTCTGAAACAACTGCTAATTTCTGAAGTTTCATTTGAAACCTGCTTTTTCCTAACAGCTCAGACCATGGCCATTCTCTGCCCCCATACACTGAGAAGCAATGAGATATTTGGTTCTTCTTTCTCATGACTTAGAAGCCAAAGATAAAACATCTCAAATCTTGTCACGAGAAACGTAAAGGAGGTCTTCACCCAAAAGTTGGTTCACTGCAAAAAATATTTGGAAACTGACTCCGAGACTGACTCTGGGCAGACACTTCAGATGTGCCTTTTGGTTCTCCAGTCTGTCCAGGGACATTTTGGAAAAGTAAGGTGTGCCTTCATACTAAACTTCCCCAAGTCTAACAGAGAAAAAAGAAAAAAAAAGGAATAATTAAAAAACAATAAGAAAGAGGGGGAAAGAGGGGGAAGGCAAGTCAAAACAAGGAAGAAGGAGGGAAAGAGGAGTGAAGGAGGGGAAGGGGGAAGAGAGAGAAATAGGAGAAGGAAGGGAGGGAGGGAGGGAGGGAGGAAGGAAGGAAGGAAGGAGACCCCATGCATACATAGAAGGGAATTTCTGCGTACAGCCAAAGTCTTACAATGCTACAATTCAGTTCAACTCAAATCAATTCAATGTGCAATGCAAAGTCTTTGAAACGAACAAAAAACCCCCACATTTTTTTGTGTTTGCAAACGACTAGCATTATGTTTACCAAATACAATTTATTTCTGCCGGTATAAACACACATTAGAGTATTCCATTTCCCCAGAGACCTGTGAGGTCCTTTTTTGTAACAAATAATTTGTTTATCTCTGCATTTTCAATTTCCAAAATATTGTGTGTTGTTAATAACATCACGATAAGAGTTTAGGAAACACTTAAAGTTCTAATAACGTCACTTAAAGTCCATACATTCAGTGAAACACACTTTCTTTAAAATACTCAGCCTACCAGCGTAAATCTTACCCTATTCCCTTGTTCGTCCGGTCTGCAGCTCCAGAATAAATACCACAATGATATTTTTAGCACCCACAGGTCCTTGGGCCACCTAGGGCTAAGAAGATAGAGTGCCAATGGCAACCTTAGTAGACAGTGCAGAGAAATGTGCTAAGAGGGAAAAAAAAAAAAGTATTTATGTACTGCTGAGGGTGCAGCTTGCTCTGCAGAAGCCTCTGCCTCTGTGACGGGTGGGTCACATTTTCAGGGGCTCTTCCAAGGCAGACTCACCCCCGCTGCAGGGACGATGGCGAGGAGGGCTGCTCATCTGGCCGACGAGTTGTATTTTCCGTCCCACATCTAACATAGTTGTAGGTGACGTCTATGCTGCTGTTTAGCGATGACGTGAAGACTCCCTCCAACAAACCTGGGTAACGTGAGAGAATTTCTTCATTCCAGTGACTTCTTTGAGGCTACACCAAAGTAATCTGCAGCTGTGCTTCTTAGTAATATATCACAACCTGTCAAAGAACTGGCCTGGAGGGGAGTTGTGGTGCTTCCTAAGAATTTTTCTCCTTAACAGTAGTAGAGGAAAGAAGAGTGACACCAAGGGCCAGATGTCAAGAATAAGAGTCTGCACTATTCTTGACTTCCTTGCAAGTGTCAAGACATGCTAAGAGTCCTAAGCAGAAGTGCTAAATATGCATGCACAGATAGTGCCAAACACGCTGAGAAAAGGGAAAGCAAGCATGTGTGGAACATCCTCCCTGCGCTGGAGTTCAGCGGGGCTTCCCAGACTGAAGGGCAGAGCGAGCAGGATTCGAGCTGCAGAGCACACAGCCTAATCAGTATGCAGTGGTGTGCATGGCCAACCTGCTGGGTGTTGACTGTGCTCCTACAGTCCCCCTTGTCCTCAATCTTTAATGTACATATTGTCACAACAATCCTGTAGACTAAGGAGGTGCAATTAAATTTGTCTTGCGAACAGGAACTAAGTCACAGACAAATGACTGAACTCTGGGAGGCTTTCGGTGCTTAGTTAGGATTTTGCCAAGTGTCCTGGAGGAAGGCTAGGCCTGAGATTGGAGTCAAACTCTTCTCTTTCATGTCATCAGTCATCAGTTACGCTACTAAATCTTCTTGTCTTTCATTTAGCCATGCAAAAATAGAAGACTGCAGAAAAGGTACATTCAGATCATAGAATCACAGAGTGGTTTGGGTTGGAAGGGACCTTCAAGGTCATCCAGTTCCAATCCCCCTGCCATGACAGGGACACCTCCCACCAGACCAGGTTGCTCCCAGTCCCATCCAGCCTGGCCTTGAGCACTGCCAGGGAGGGGGCAGCCACGGCTGCTCTGGGCAACCCCTGCCAGTGTCTCACCACCCTCACAGGGAAGAATTTCTCCTAATATCTCATCTAAATCTCCCCTCTTTCAGTTTAAAACCATTACCCCCTCGTCCCATCTCCACGCCCCCTGATCAAGAGTCCCTCCCCACCTTCCCTGAAGCCCCCTTTAGGCACTAGAAGGCCGCTTGAAGGTCTCCCTGGAGTCTTCTCCTCTCCAGGCTGAACAAACCCAGCTCCCTCAGCCTGTCCAGAGTGTGAAGACACTTTTGTTCAAATAAGTTACTGACCTTCCAAAAATACCTGCATTTAGAGTGAGATAGGTTATTAGTATACAGAGGAGAGTTCAAATTTGTGATTAGCATTTGCTCGCTCTTCTTTTTTTTTTTTTTTCCAAAAGCTTTCTGTCAACACTGTAAGGGAAAAGGTATTTAGCAAATTCTAACTGAACCTCTATTCTGTTAAATGCATGTTCCAGTTCTGTAATAAACACTCTTAAAACACTTTGAAGTTTGATTTCAGGAACAAATTGAATTGCCAAATTATTTTTCCTATGCATACTGCATGAACATAAATATTTCTGGAAAACAGTCTTCAACATCATGTTCATTCTTCTAAATGGACTGTCAGGACATGTTAGGTATACTGAAGAGCATTACAATTGCAATTTTGCTAGGATGCAAGATGTCAAGACAAGCTAGATGTTCTAAACAGCACTGAGCATATAGCTACAATATTGTTTCTTCAGCAAGTGGTTAAACAAAATTAAGCAAATTAGATATCAGCAAGGAATATGATGGGCAAAAGGTTAAGGACTACTATGTGCTGAACTCATCATGATGAGTAAAATATTCCGGTAGGAACGATTTCACCAGTTCTCAAGAAGGATTTTTGAAGTTTTGCCACGGGAAGCCCTACCCAGTAAGGCACCTCACTCCAAGTGTAGCTTTACTGTGAAGTAAATAGAAGAACCATTGGCACATTCTGCACTGTCCTGGGCAGAATCAAATCCTAAAACCTTAAACATAACGGAATACAATTCTCACCAGAAAGACATAAAACCAGTGTTTCAACGGCAGGAAACCTCCAGAGCAAAGTAGTGAGGACCTTGGCAGCAGCAGGGCTCCACAGCAGCGTCTTGCTAGAAAGAAAACCAGCCCCAGCCAAACCAGACAAACAACAATCCGTCTTTGCTGCAGTTGATTTCCCTCTTTAATTCTCTCCTAACTCTAAGTGTCTCTGATGTCTGTTGGGACTTTCTTTGCAAGTTTTTCCCTTGTTGCCTTTCAGGATATGAACTGTCCAAAAGCTGTTCTACAGAAAATTTGATTTATAGTTGAAATCAGTAAAGACTAAGTCACTACTAAATAAAGGATTTTAATGATAACTTATAAGGTTAATCCAAACCAGTGATTCACAGTTTACAACACCTTGGTTTGAACACAATTTATATTAGTGCACAGAGGACATTTTATGGAGTGTGTTTTTCAGTACCTTACAACAGTGATTAAAATACCTAACCTCAATTTAAAAGAAGATAAAAGAGAGTAAAAATATTTTAAATTATAAATTTAAAACCTGGTTCCATTATATTATTAAGGTGAAAACAGCTCCTGATAATTTTCTCTCTCACATTTTCGGTGGGCACATAGTCAAATCTAGGCTTACTTTATTATTCCATTAATTATTGAAATATACATATTGGAGCAGTAAACTTTCTCCAAAAGGCAGCTCAAGGATGATGTATTTTGCAAACTGACAAAGAGAGAGAATAATTTTAACTACTAGAAGGAAATGCAGCACAAAGCATTTAACAGTTGTATCAAAGAGTAGTTAAGCAAAAAATATTCTTCTCATCAGTAATGCTTCTGGGAGTGGGATTGAGAGTTTCCCTTCTTGCATGGCAGATTCAGTTTTGTGTATACTTTTTCTTAGACCTTTTCTGATGCTATGGATTTTTAGAAGTTCATCTGGACAAGTAACTATGTCCAATGCAAAGAACATGCACTGTCTTTGGTTGCAGTTGGAAACATTCATACTTTACAGCTTTTTAGAATGTAATATTAGTAATATTCTCAAGAAATGAAAATGGCTGGAACAATTCAGCTAAAAACAAATAAAACCTGTGGAGTCCGGAAGGTTATATGGCCTGTAATAACTTTAGAGTTAACCTAATATTAAACGCCTCTCGTATATCCAAAAAGGTCATGAAAACAGTCATCTAAATTAACAACCAGAACTTCCAAAACTATGCTTTTGTAGAAGCACTTTTCTTTTATGTTAGAGCTACCTGAAAATTTTATTTCACACTTCTGTGCTCAGTGAGAAAAATTTAAAAATTGTATAGAACCGCCTTTGCTTGTACGCTGCTGAAAACAGCAGCTCCACAGTGTGTGTTCTCTTCGTGTAGAAGCCACTGTTTTTCAGAAGATGAGGAGATGGAGAATTGGGAGTATGTCTGTATCCAGCAAGGTTCCAACTGACTGATGGATTGACTCCTTTGGTATCAACAACATTCTCTAAAACTGCTAAAGGACCCTGTTGTAACTCATAAGCCGCTAACAAAAAAGCTTCTCAGCTTCCTTATTTGTGAACCCCACTATCTTTTTTTTTAAGCCAGAGCGGTTCAGATAAGTTCGTATAAGCATGAGATAAATATAAAATAATTAGGTGTGAAGCAAGGAACCAATCTAGGGACTCTGAGTTTAATAGAACAATCATCCAGCACAATGATCAGGAAGAGGAAAATCTTTGAAACCATCAGCCCAGAGCATAACAGCAGTATAAAAGGCAAACAGGGCAGAGGATTGTTGGGTGACGCACAGAATATAAAGCAGCAGAGGTTTTTACAGCATACGTTTACTTTGCCGTAATTGGAACAAGTATTAAAGTGCACAGGTGGCAGATAACTGTGAGCAGTCTAAAACATTTTGTCAGAGAAAGTGGAAAAGAATAACATTAGTTTGGGTAAAGACACACCTTTTTCCCGTTTGCACAGTACCTAATGCAATAAAATCCTGGGCTGCAAAGCTCTACTCTCTCACAAGTCATTATCATGATTAAAGTCAAAGAGCTTATTGAAAAAGGATTAAAAAATTGAAGAACACGATTACAGAAAATGCTTGAAATTGATTTTTAAAAATTGTTTTATACCTGTAATGTGTCCAAAGACTGTAGCTTCCCACAGACTACATAGCAAAATCCCTGTTCTGGGCAAGTCAGAAAGCATTTCACCAACGATTCAGATCAGGACCTTGACCCAGTGAGGCCGGCACTATACTGGTTGAAACCTCTGAACAACCAACACCAATTAAATGACATCAGAAAGGATGTTATTCCAGGTATTTCTGACCTTCACTGGGGTTATTCCAAATTCATTTCAGTAAGGTCAACTTTTCCTACCCAAGAACAAGAATGAAGCACAGATTCAGAAGTAACACTGGAGAATGCGAAAGTGCTTGATTTTATATCAATTTAACCAAGAAAAGGAGATAATTAGGTTTCACGGGTCAGAGGGTTTGAAACAGCAGTTTATATCTTCACTGCTAAGGTGGGGTTGTCAGAAAATCCGGGCTACAGCAGCATTTTCTTTTCCATTTGCAGGGCGATCCTCACAGAAGGGCAGATACAACGGCGATGGTGCTGCTGAGTCCGGCTTCTCTTACAGCTTTCCCTCTAGTCCGTCACTTTGCTTCACTTACTTTTAAATTTTCCTTTGAGACTTTTCACATAATCTAGTCACAGCTCACACTGAACTACTCTGGGTGTCCAGGCCTTGTCCTTGGATACCCATATAATAGCAACGTTCCATCAGATGGCTTTTTAAGCTTCGTGCTGGTATAACCTCTCTTTTGCAGACCAAGACAATTATTTTTTCTCTTGACTGAGAACTGAAATAGGCTTTTGAAAACAATGAAACAAATAATGACAGATTAATAAACTAAAGATATATGTTCAAATTCAATATATTTATTTACATTTTCTCATGACCTTCCATTAATTGAATGAGTCTCATCCACACAGTCTCATATACTGAGGTGAATGTTGCTATTACTGCTTTAATTAGGTTGAAATAAAATTAAAATATAATGTCCATTTGGGAAAAGGAGGAAACACTGAAGCAAACTTTTTAAAAGGAACGGGAATGCCTTGTTCATTGCAGTTACTGTAGCTATCACAGCCCTGAAATTTTGATACATCGTGTGTTTTTTTCTGTAAACTGTTTTTGAACAGGCTTTCCGCAAAAGAAATATCTTATTTTGCCTCCGAAATAGAGCAAGGTCTCTCATTTGCTGTTCACAAATACAAAAAAAAAAAATCAAGGTCAAAGAATATAATTTATAAAAATTAATATTTAGCCTTAAATAGCCCTTACATTTAATCCTTAAATAAAAGGCTGAACTAATACTACTGTGATAATAAACGAATTCATAATTTACACAGTCGAAGAAAATTCCAGGCACTGAAACTGATGTGGCAAGTACACACAGTTCCAATTAACAAAATTGATTAAAAGAACCCAAAAGTTTCTAAAATTTATCATTGAGAGTGTAAAAGTGTGTAACACTTAAATATGCTAGATCCATAAACTATCCAAAGAAGAAACCAGGTCAGTTAAACTCTCTGCTTTCTAAGAAAAAATAATAACATTAATAATAAAGGTAAATGCTACTAGGAGGAGGTTCTTAGAGTATCTGCCTCATTTATTCGTGATTTTTTTTAATCTTGATACAGGAATCTGTAAAAAATATTAATGCTGGTAGACAGAACTTTCGTTTTTCCTCAAATATATTTGTACTTATGGTCTATGAAACTATGAAATCTCCATAAAAATATAGAACTGGTAAATAAATTTAGTTAAAGTTATCTCCTTTTTGGACAATTTAGAAGAAAGCTCTAAGTTTATTAAATATGACAAATTTTGTTATTCTTATTCTCAGAAATAACACCAGGAATCCAAGGAAGACTCTTTTGGGAAATGGCTTATGCTAGATATATTTTACTCAGATCTTATATCAGAAAGAGAAAATGTTTCCAAAACACTTGTTTAACTTTTCAAAAGATATGAAAACAAATTGCAGTGCCCTGAAGAGAAAAAAAAAAATTGTGATAATCCTTTGCAGGAAAACGCTTACTGAATATGTATCAGTGCTTGGGGTTTTCTTCTGTGCAAATTTAAATAGGTACAGCCCAGAATTTCATTCAAGTATTTAAAAACCAGAGATGTACATTGAAGGGTGAATAATGTTTCTGACCTAGAAATGGAAAGTCATCTGCAGTTCACTGGGAAAAAAAGAACACTCTGCAAAAAAAATGCCATTCGAATGCACAACATCTGAATACAAGCTAAGCATCGTTATCCTCAATTATGGTGTGTCTGGGGGTTTTTTTGGGTGGTGGTGGTGGTTTTTTGTGGTGTTGGTTTTGTATCTACCTGAGGTTGCTCTTGCTCTGTGTGGTTACTCAGTACTGGCGAGGGACAGAGAGCAACGTAGCTCAAGCAGAAGGCGAAACATCGTCTCCAACCAGTGGATTTGCTTTTTGTTCACTACAGCTCCAGGCTCCTACCACCTTCCTGAGCATGAAGCAGTTGAAATAAGAAAATTGTCCATAGCTGTATCATCCCTACCGGTGAAGACAGAACTACGGACATTTAGGGGCAATCAAGCAGTTGTACACCCATTGCTGTATGTTATCAAAGCCGGGTGTTTCATTTTCTCTGTTCTGCTGTAACTCTCGATTGCTGTATCAGATGTCGCTCCTTCTTTTTTCTGCATTGTCCCCTTGAGGGGTTCTGGCAAGCCGGGTGAGGCTGAGGATGGGAGGAGATGGGATGCTGTCAGCCGCCGCTGAGCTGAGCCTTCAGCTGACTGCTTGTTCAAGCAGAATGGCCAGAGCACAGTTTAATGTTCAGCATCTTGGCTTGGAACTGGGAGAAGTTCTGACTCCTTCCCTCCATATGTCTTACAAGTTGGCTGATTCACACTTTGGTGGTTTTCTTCTTGAAAGGTCTTAAAAATTCCTATTCAGGTTTGAGCATAGCAACAAACAAGAGCCTGCCAGTCAACACAGGCAGTTTGGTAAAATGGTTTAAGAGGTTGACCAATGGAGTTGAACTGCATTAATAATTAAATGACAATTTATTCAGCTGCTATGGACAAGAGAACAATCTTTCGACATGTATGTCTGGAGAGACCCCACCCAAAAAAAGCCAACCGTCTTCGCACTAACCTCATCATTATCTAGATATATGTTGTGCAAATTATTGCTTGGAAAAACAGTTTCGTAAACCAATGTATGAATTAATTGCTTGCAGTGATTCTGAACTATAAAAATAAAGCATGAAAAGGCATTTTAAAAATCATTACCTTGAAAAATATTAATCTGATTGAATTAGTGAAATTCTTAGATGCAGTATTAGACTATAAATAGGGAAGCAATGCATTTATGGCAAAGATCAGAAGACATATTTCATCTAAGAAATCGGCGAAATTCATACCATTCAGAACAGTAAAATTCTTGGTTCTATGGAGTGTGTCTGACAGTAAGATTTAAAAAAGATCTAAGCGTTTGACCTTTTTTTAATAAGTAGACTATTTCAAATGAGCACATCTGGTTTATGTTCCTAAACCTCTGGCCTTTAAAAAGTTCTGTTCCCAATTCACACAAAATACCATTCAGGATTGCTTGACATGGTGACCTTCCCCGTAGGTGGCTGGCTGAATAAACCGATTAAATAGATTCAGGAATTTAGCGTATATACAGCAAGTTAACACTTGTATCCTGGAACCATTAGTAAACACACTTACTGTTCCTCTATGCCTTCTACTACAGGTATGGAATTGAACTGGGATTTTAAAAAATCCACTTAAAAATAAAGAAAACACTCATTGATTTTCACATCAGAAAAGTTTCCATTATATTGTCACATTTTCTTAGATATAAAGCAACGTAACTCAGAAAAATTCAAGTAATTACAACGTTGAATGCCATTACGGCTTCGCGCAGGTTGAGGCACTGAAGGGGTGGACAGGTTAGACACACAAGTTCAAATGGTCAGTAAATATTTAACAAACTCTTTCAGACTAGGAAAAGTTAAAAATTACATAGTGTATGGGCTGGGAAGGTTTCATTTTTTTACCGTAACCATTAATGGCACGTTCACTGTTGTTTGTGTAGAGTGTAATTCTTTTTGACTTTGCCTCCCATTTGCCTCGAGGACAAGCCAGTTTAAAACTGTTCAGCACACTGCACCATGCATAACAGGTAATCTGTCTAATTAAGGCCTGTAAGGATGTTCAAAGTAAAATATTGAAGAGCTTCCATAACCTCACTTTCACCCTCCCTGTGTACCGCAGCTTCTGAGACTCAGAGATACCCTAGCCATTAACTCAAGTGTTTACACTCTAAGCTCAAATTCTACTTTGCCAGAATGGTTCATTTCACATTTTACAAGTCTGTTTTCTCATTTACAGGCAGAAAGCAATTTATCAAATTTTTATATTACATTTCTCAGCTTGTTCCAATATTGGATGATATAATATATGCCTGGAAATTCAAAATGCAAAAGCATACTGTGACTTTATCCAGGGACCTAATAAGATTTATATCCACATTCTTTTTTTTGTGTGTTCATTTGGTGCATTTCAATGAATTATTAATTATGACCAACAATAAGATATTATTTTGCTCTGATGCACAGCAAAAGGAAAGATACCCAAGAGAGATCCATCTGACAGCTCAGAGTAGACATGGCCAAAGAATGCTCACAAGTTTGTCATCAAGTATTGCATGACATGCATCTGCCCATCAAATGAACCAGACTGACTGAGCCCGTCTGAAGATACAGATGTAATCTGTGGGGAGGTAAAGTCAAGATTTATTACATATCGGGAGGCATTGATTTGGGTTTTTTTATAAACAGCCACCGCTATGACAGTGAACATCAAAAGATTTCATTCCATTTTCCAAACCTATTTTTAAAGGTTGACATATGGGATGGAAACGTATGCTAGGATGCATGTTCTGGAGCTGGCAGAAGCCAGATTCAAAGCTGCGTGTAATAGCTTTTTACTTAGGAGATTTAAATCATACTTAAACTCAGCATTATGTAACTGCTATAAATAGGTTATTTTCTGCTGAGAAATTACTTTTTATTTTATTTTTATTACATTTTCCTAACTGACTTTAACTCTACCGCAAGCTTTCAGGACATTCTAGGGACATATGCTGCAGCTTTGTGTCATTTAAGTGACACACCTTGGTTTTTAACATAGTGAAAAAATACAGTTCTTCATCTATTTCAGCCCCGTAGTATTAGCATTCTTTATGCATTACTCACTAACGAATGTCATATAGCAAAAAAAAAACTCTACAAGCTTCTTTACCTTCAAGGTCATTATAAGAAGCGTTTTTGAAACTGCAGTGAACAAATGTTTGAAACAAATGAAGTTTCTCTCCCTTACAGCTATCTAGAGAGTCAGAGAACATCTCGTAAAATATTCAGAGAAAATGTCAAGTTAAAACACTTTGGGTGTAAAAGCAATAAAGTAGGACTAAAAATATTTCCGATTTTCATTTAAATAGAGTATTCAGATTTGTTTTGGTCTGTGTCATGTTGTAAACAAGAACTTACCAAAGCTAACGCTGTCCCCCATACATTAAGCCGCACTTTCAATAAGACCATTTTTCCTCTCTAAAGCCTTTAATTTAACTTGAAGCCCATCAGAAATATATTCAATGTGCTAAATAGACCTAATTGAAGAATATAGCACGCATCTTACCAGTTCCTGAAAAATCACACTTTATCACATAAGGAACAAAATGTTTGATGCTTATAAGGGATTACTAAGAATGATAAGAAATCTGCTTTGAAGAAAATCATACCAAAAGCTAGCTTAATGCTTATTTGAAGGAAAAGTGAGTGCTGATGGACTTTGACAGGCTGATCTTGTCCATAATAGCATCAAGCATACCAAACTCTTTTTCACACCGCACCAGTCCCCACGGGATCATCAACCTATAGATTAAAAGCCCTGACCTTTGACCTTTCTATAGTTAGCTATCCGTCAGCCGATTGTTAGCCAGGCTACCAACGGGCAGGAGATCCCTTCTCTGTTTATATTAATTACAAACACTGTTCTTAAGTAAGACCAAGTCACAACACACCTCCTCTCAGGTTTGGAGCTTCCCTTATAACCCCTTTTTCAGCTGCTACTGTCCATTAAAAATAAAGACCTGATCTGAAACGCCTTCTGCTCTTCCACCGGTCATGTCTTCCCACTTTCTTTAGCATTAGTTAACTTGCTTAATGGAACTGAGTTTCACCAGTCTTTTTCTTGCTGTGTCTCGGATCAGTTCACAGGGAAATAGCTAATTCCTTATGAAATGCAACAATTCCGTTTTTTAATTTTTTTACATTTTATTTTAAGGGAACATTGCCAAGTTGATACTCTCAGTAGTAACTGGAGGTGAGTTGAATGTTTATCTATATCCTCCTTGTTCTTTGAACAACGTGAATTAGAAAATTAACCATCAGCAGCTCAGTCATATCTCACGCTTATGTGTTTTATAGGCACTTACAGGTTTAAAATTAAGTATTCCTTCTGGAGAGCAGGAAGCAAAGTCTCTCTGTGTAAGCCAAGCACCTCACAGACTCATGCCTCTGCTCTGTCCTTCAGGTAAGTGGTAGGAAAGGCATGATTATAGCAGCAAGAAGTAGGGTGCTGCACAGGGGAAGTTTCTCAGCATCTCTCTCGCATGCCTCTATCAAGTCAGGAACAATCTGTTTGATTCTCAGTGAGCTTAGATAGTTTTTTCCGTTTCACTGAGGTTTGAAAAAAAGAAGAGTAACTGTTGTTATTCCAGACACTGTCAATATATGCAGATCCTGCCCCATGGTAAAACAGTAAGCTCAAAAAGAAACATAAAGCTTTATCCCTGTTACATTCTCAGAAGCCATACCCAGCTTTTCCATAGCCTGATTTTCAAAAGCTTGACAGTTTCCTATGTTTCTTCTCCCTTTCCAGGGACAAAGTGCTCAGAAGAAATGACCTTCTACTATGGTAAATTGAGATCTAGTGACTAATGGCTAATTGTTACTGCAATTCTTGACCTGATCTGTAGTGCTGGAAACCCAACCTCAGTCTCCAGAGTGTGATGAGATATAAGAGGCAGCCCCGGAGTGTACACAGGCAGTGTATTAACAACAGAGCAACTTCGAAATTGTTACCTTAATGAACAGTCTCAGATCTAATAAATTCCGATGCTAAAACTAGGTGAACACACAATTGTTTTCATTTGAACTGACAGAACTGAAAATAAGACATTTCTCTTCCACTAGTTTATTCAGGGTGAAGAATAGCATTAGAGAAATAGAGGAAACCTTCTCGTTGGTGTATTTTTTCAACAGCTTCAAGCTGTTAACAGTTACATTGTCCCCAGGTATGGGGTGGTGCATGTTATGGCTAAATGATTAGTTTAGAGGCTCTTGACATACAGACTTTTTCTGTTCCCCAGTATCAGCTGTGAAAATGTATTTCCAAGCAATTAAACCTCATCTCCTGCTGGCTTGGGAGCCAGGAACCTTCAAATTTCAATTCAAATTCTTCAACACCTACTACTGCTGAAAAAAAATACATAACTCAGTTAGTTAGAGTCACAAAGAAATCTATTGATACGTGTTTGAGTGTCTTTTAAAGAGGAAAATGAAAGGCCTGGGAAGAAGAGTTGTGAACATTGTAAGTAAAGCAGATGACAAAAAGTATTTGCTTTCATGTTTGCAGTTTTGGAACCCAGAGCACGCACACGCGTCCGCACGCACGGCTGAGAGAGGAGCGCGGCGCAGCCCAGCAGGGAGACAGCATTGGTGGCTGACTCCTTCCTCCTCCCCCCGAGCCCTACAGAAGACTTTCTGACTACACCAGGATCTCTGGTGTAAAGGCGGGGATCCCTGTTCGCAAGCACTCGGCCGGCAGCTCAGGTACAAGCAGCGGCGCCAACCACGAGGTCGTCGCAGGGCGCAGGTCACCTGACAGCGACCTGCGGGGCAGCCTGGTCCCTCCGCGGAGAGGAGAGCGTCAGGCAGCTCGAGGGGAGGAGGAGGCCCTGCACCCTTCTGCCAAAGGGTGCCAGCTCCTCTGTGCAGACGCTGCAGAGCTGAACATTCAGGTTCATTTCTGACTCCATCCAGAGCACATTAATGGCCCATTGCTGAGAGCCAGCTTGTAGGAACACAAAGGAGAGTAAGGATACACCAGTAATAGCTCTCCCTATTACTTTCTCTGCTACTGGATATTTTGAATGATGCTTTGCCATAAGTATTTTAATTCTAGCATGTGTTCCTTCTGTATTTCAGTGCCTTTTATATTACAGATACAAACAAACGGGAGAAAAAGGGGAAAAAACCTTGATCGTGTTGGTTGTACGTACTAAGGAAAAAAATGGCAAGAGCTTCCCATCAGATGCTGTCACAGCAAGGATGAAGTGTTTGCTTTGGGCAGACGCAGCTGCTGCCTGCAATATTCTCTTTATTGTTGCTTGTAACATGTAGTTACGGTTTTCAGCTTGCATAAAGCGTGATCAATCACACTGACCAATATTTAGCCCAAGTGTGATATCATTCAGGGCAGTTTGATGTGGAGAAGTTTAATAATTTATATTGTAAGGTACAAGATGCTTGAATGAAGGATATATAATGAAAAGGAGCTAATGTAGCTCATGCACATTTTGCAGGGACTCAGCTCAAACCAGAAGAGTACTGACGTCTGGGGAGGACACCCTGGTGAGCATGAAGATCCAGGGACAATGTCCTCTCTCCATGATTTGTCTGTTTGAATAGGGAGGAGGCAACTTTGTGATTCTACCCCAACCCCTCTAACAGTAGCAAAAATTACTGGGCATTCACAGCTTCCCAACGTGAAACATTTGTATTTTTCACTCTGACGGAAGTACCAAAAGCTGCTAATTACTTGATTACCTAATATTGCAGTGCTTCATGGGTGCAATGAGGGAGCAATGAAAGGTAACGTGGGCTTAAGGAACAGCCTGAGTGGTTGGGGCACAAAGCACCCCCCCGGCTGGGTGGTCGTCACACAGCTGCGGGATCTTTGGGCTTGTGGCGTGAAGTGGGAGGCTTGCTAGATGCCTTTTTGTCAGCAGTAGTCGTCTCACCTGCTAGACACATCAGCAAGACTTAGTAATATGAAGTAAAAGCCTTTTAATTAATTAACATTTCTGCTCTCATTCAAATCACCTCAAACTTGGACTTCCTACATGGAACGGATATCAGGCTTTAATTGCAATTAACATATTAGTAACCCCCCCATGTGTTCTTAAGCTGCAATCATGTCCATACTTTTATCATACTAAGAAGCTGGCCAATGGCTTCCTGCAATATAATTGAACTGAATATTTCTGGTTAAAGCTTCACATTGTTCCTAAAGGTGTAACTTGATAACATGTGAATCTCAGACTAGTGGAGAATGATATTTTACTCCTTCAGAGCCTCTATTTTAGAACTTTATCTGATTTCCACAGACGTCAAAAGTAAGTAATAATTAGAATTGGATGAATACAGCAAACATATTTCTATGAATATTCTTTTGATTTTAAAGGAATTAGTTTAAATTGTGTACACACTGCTCCTGTGATTACTTTCCACAAATATTCTAGTTAATGAATTTGTGGAAAAGAACATACAGAAAATGAGGTACTTACTTTGTCTATTGTACAAATAATTTTTAATTTAAAGTGTAAGTATTTGGCTCTAAAGTTTCATAGATAAAGTTATCTAACCAGGGAATAGGAATATACTTTATGACCTTCATGACGAGTCTCATTGTGGTGGATGCAGGCTGGCTGTTCCCAATCAACTTTCTGTAATTTTTGGCTAGAAGTTAGGAGTAGAGTTTCCTCATTTTTTTTCCTAGATACAAACACGCAAGGAAGACAGACAAAGCAGAAATCTTTTGGGTGAGGAAAGATTAGGGTTCTGAAAGCAGATGACCCTCTTCCATATTTTTCTTTTCTTTTTTTTTTTTCTTCTCATCCAGTGGCTTACAGGCATTAAACTCCACAGAGTCTCCTGTGGGTCTTTAGGAGAAGTATTTTCCTGACCAGTGTTTCCTGGCTGTTGTTCACACACTTTCCAGAAACTTCTCCCATTTAAACAGACTTGGTAGCTCCGAGGTGAGGTAGAGTTTCTGCCTCCAGCAAGATCTCTAAAGTACGACTGCTAGGATGAAATGGGCAGATGACCTTTCTGGCCACTGCTTAATTCTTTTAATAGCACTTATGGCATAAAGTATTCAGGCAGCAGAGTGAAAACAAATGAATTAGATGATTCTACCATCTGTCGTCACAGCACATCAACAGTAGTTCAGTTCTCGATAATTAAAATGAACTTCTGGCAAGCAAGCTGATTGTTTCCTTCAGGTACGTTTCTTTACTCTATTTGGAAGGGAGGGACTGCTCGCTGCCAGTGGCCCACCTTTCACAGCCTTGGCAATTCTTTCTGTTTAACCCCATACTGTTTTGGTGATTCCACCTCTGCTGCCTGTCTTTATTGTGCCTTTTGTTTGTCATGATGCCTATGGCCTTGAGGAGACCAGCCTGATGCCTCTTACATTCCTCAGGAATTTTCCCTTTTTATTTTTATTCCAGCCGATTTTATTTCTTTTCCCCCCTTTTTTTTAAAATAAAAGTTTTTCTGTCTTCTAACTTTTTCTTCCCAGGCTCTTTGTTTATGATTTTTCCTCTGGACAAGCTAAATATTTTTTGCAGGTGTTCTTTATGCAGATTTTTGTGTCTAAACAAGGGAGTTTTGTTGCCACACAGGAAAGCTTTAGATTAATGGTAAATAGAGATAATTCAGCCTTGCAGACAAGGTATTTCTCTCGGTTGAATGTTACAGAGAGCATGCCAGGCTTTTGCTTTTCTAGCTTGCAGGTGACTCTTGTTTTGCTAACAATACTGCCCAAATGCATAAAATATCCAACATTTTTAATATCTATTCCAAACCCTGTAGCTGGAATGATTGATGATATACAATCAATGGGCCAGAATTTTCTAAAATTTACTCTGTCATGTATCTCTGAGACAGTCATAGGGACAATTTATCAACAGAAAATAGACCAGATTCAATAGAGAGATAATGCATTCAGGGTTGATTAAAGAAAGCCCAGTACTGACTAGTAGCTTTATAGTTTAACTGTAATATGATTTACTCTTTTGTCCGGGTGAAAGAGAAACAGGGAAAGGATAGGGAATAAAAAGGAGTCACAGGGAAAATCTTGAGAAATAATTATTTTAATTACATTTAATTACAACTGTAGAAATACATTTAAAATATGAAAATTTTTAAATATAGGATGAGATGAGACACATTAATCTAATTGTTGAAGAAGACTGATAGTCTGGAAATACGTGCTTACTGAGAGAGAACTAAATTGGGTCAAATCTTCTCCAGCCAATTAGGTCCATGGCTTCATTCAAGCTGCTTTACAAGGGAAAAAAAATCACAGCTAATTTTTGTGACTAGTGTTTAATGCCTATGTCCTGCGTATGTGTCATGGTGTATGCAGTGACCCATGAACCAGAAGGTAGCACAGAAGCAGGTGCTCAGATTTACATTGTCAGCAGGAATCCAAGTTCCAGTACCCCGGCTTGCCTCTGTGCTCCTTTATGGGTCACTCCAAGCCCAACTCCAGCACAGCCTGTTGTAGCATCCCAAGTAGATGAAAGCGAAGGATGATGCCCTTTGAAGGCGGCAGCTTGATTTCCTGATCTACGGTGCCTCCTCAGTCTAGCGATGTGATCTTCAGAAAGTAAGCTGTGAATTTCTGTAATCAGTCCTCAGGACCCGTTCAAAGCTATGAGGCAGTGAGACAAGTAGATTAATAACAATTTCGAAGCTGTATTGTGGTGAATTACAACGATGTGAGTTTGTGGGTTTGTGTCCCGTCCTGAACGCTGCCTACTCTTTGAAAAATCCTGTAAAGAAGGTTTTCATCAGCAAATACTGCCCACACTGAGCAGTGCGTTCCTCTTTGACTTGCAGAGGATACAGCACTGAGAGTGCCTTCGTGTGAAGTAACTCGTTCTAATTCAAAAATAGAGCAAGCAACCTTAACTTCGGCTGTGCTCGGTGCATGTAGTGAGTTGCTGCTGATTATCGAGTGTGCTATAAATGCACATTTCCTCTAACCAGCTGCACTCTAACTACTGCATACAGACAAGCCCTGAGATGTTGCTATGAGTGGTGTAAGGACCAGGCAAACCTTCACAGCTTCGTTCAGCCTTTTTCTTTTTTTTCTGGCCTTTTTTATCATGTAATATTTCACAGTACTGGCTTAATCATTCTTAACTCCTTGATATTTATTTCAGGAATATTAATTCTGATAGAGTCATTTGGTGTTAATATGGCTGCGACAGAACTTTAGCAGAATTTCCACTGAAATTCAGAACGATGTGGCCCATTACTTTGAAGCTACTACTCTGTTATGTAGGACTCGTTCTCATAGCTCTTACCTGAACAAAACTTAACGAACTGCCACAGAGTAAATAGGGTAGATGTTGTGTTCGTGTTGGCCCCACTTAGGCTGGAAGTGGCAGAAAGTGACCCAGCGAGCGCTGGGAACGCGAGTTCCAAGGCAATTATAAATGACTCCAGTTTCTGGTGTCAGCTCCCCCAAGAACGGGCTACCTTTCAGATGGCGCAGTCATTTGTAACTATGCTCAAGAGGAAGGAGAGGAGTATAGACAAAGTGAAGTAATTTATCTAATAGAGGAGGATTATTAATTGAGGTGGTGCAGTCCTTTTTTCACATAGAGAAAACTTGATCGCACTTAAAATTCCACTGCCGCCAAAAGATGCAAAGTTATTAAACGAAAGGTTACCAGTCAGTCCTTCAAATCTCCATGGAACAAAAAAAAAGGTCTAAAGACCACAGAAAGTGATCTACTTATTCAGAGACTGTCTGCTGACCTTCTTAACAGACTGGAAACTTGCAGATATTGATTACTGCTTTAAGAAAAATGGCTTAAAAATCCTTTGTATTTAAAACTTTTGTTGTCCTGATCTGCATTTAAAATATTATGAATGGATGGTGTCTCGCTTTGGAATATGACTTTTTATTGCTTTAGTCTGACAGAGTTTTTTAGTTTCTTAACAAAGTTATTTTGATCTGAATTTATAGTGCCAAGGTCTGTCCATTATTTCATAAAATAAGCAGGGATTATAAGTGACTGACTTACTCATATTATCAGGATCTGTACCACATCATAGATCTTTATAAGGAGGTTTGAACTAATAAGTTATTTGGGGGTCTGTGTATAATGGAGTGCAAATTCTTTTTCCTCCAGTGACCTTTTTCATGCAGTAACTCATCCTCTGAGTCAGTACACTGAATCAAGAAACCCTCTTTTTTCTTAAACAAGGACCAATATTATTGTCCCTATCTTACTGGCCACTGACAAGGGTATTTTAGATGTTGTTGACAGGGCTGGACCAAAGGAAAATGAAGATTTTTTTTGTTTTGTTTTTTTAAAAGTATAATCTGAAACACAAGACAAATATTCCTACAGTCTGCAAAGAATGTAGACTCTTCTTGCAATTTCTAACTCTTCAAGTTGTACTTGCTGATGTAAATAAATTTTCAGAATAAGGGAAAGATTTCATCCTGCAGCTGCTTCAGAGAAGAAAATTTTCAGCTTTGAAAAAAATCAGTATGTTTCTCAATAAACAAGACTGACAAACCAGCTGGAAATTGAAGAACAACAGGACAAATTTTAGCAAAACCCAGGCAAAGCACTGAGATTCTATGAGCAAGGTTAAATATTTGGGGTTTAAAATGTGTCTAAAGCAGAAACTTTTTACAAAACTGAAATAATCCTTCAGTCAAAATCCTGATTTCATTCAGAAAAAAAAAAAGTCTGAGTTGAAAATTTCTGAGCAGATGTAAAATTTACACCTATATATCCATAGGGAGAGTGGAGATTTAGACTGTAAACTCTGAAGAGCAGGTGCAAGACTTTTGTTCTGCAACGAATCAGAGTGGGCTTTTATTCAGCTAAAAGTATATCTCTTTCTTGAAATTAATCTTTGTTGAAACCAAAAAAGTTTTCTCATAAATGGCAAAAACTCAATATTTGCTCATTCTGGTGTGATACGGGTGTAATTTTATTGATAATTAATCAAAACCGAAAAGTAAAGCAGCTGTGTGTTACCAAGATGGTCGCTGAGATGGTTTATAAATTACGACTCTAAATTGATTCTCTGTAGGATAATGTAGGCTTCCAGATAAGATTTCCTGAAAAAGTATGCATTAATCAATGGTCTTTCATAACAGTAAAAGCACCATGGTGCATTACTATACTTCTCCCACAATTTGATGAGTCTATGTACAGCTCACAATTTTGAAAGAATTTTAGAACTCCTGAATTATTGAGTACATCAGTGTATGTGAAGTCTGTTAGGGCTATTTATGTATCTCCCTGACTAGAAATGATGAAGGATTATTAAATGCTGATGAGCATTACCCAGACAGGTGCGCCTCAAAGAACAGGATGTTCAAAGAAAGTGCGAACAGCAAAGTGAGATATTCCTAAATAGAAGAGCAAAACAAACAAACAAATATAATTTGTCAACTTCAGAATT
The DNA here is from genome assembly GCF_034619465.1 of Leptosomus discolor. Classification (NCBI taxonomy): domain Eukaryota; kingdom Metazoa; phylum Chordata; class Aves; order Leptosomiformes; family Leptosomidae; genus Leptosomus; species Leptosomus discolor. The sequence continues at coordinate 84,526,487 of NC_141393.1, forward strand.
CTAGGATCCTTAGAAATGCGCTCAAAGTGGGATAAAATTTTCAGAGCAATTGACAGAGGCAGTGGAAGCCATCAAGTGGGGGGGATTCTTCGAGGACAGAGACCCTCCCAGATTGCTGGAGAACGCTTGTATCTGGTGCCAAGAGGGAGGGCAGGGCACAAAAAGACAAGCAGGTAATCTGTAGAGCACTTTGTCAAGGATACCTAAAATTGCTAAGAAAATTTAGGCAAGAAAAGCACCTGGGACTTAGGTGGGGTGTATAAATTGCAAAAATCATTTATGAAGTGTCTGGTGTGCACATAGGATGTTACAGGTCCATATCGTAGAGAGCTGGTCTGGACAGGTTTCCAGTGAATGTGGAGGAATGTGAGACTGAGGAACTATGTCCTGGTTCGGCTGGGGCAGCCCCCCAGCCCCCCGCGCCGGGCAGCCCCCCAGCAGCTCCAGCCAGCCAGGGCAGTGCCCTGGGGTAGCTCCAGGGGCAGCCCAGCCCGTCAGCAGGGGCAGGAGAAAGGGGGGAGGTTGGCTGAGGGGAGGGGGCTCCTGGGGGCTCCTGCTGGGGTTCCTCCCGCTCTGGCTCCTCCCGAGGACTGCTCTCCTGGGGGGGGTGATGGCTGGGGGTTCATCTGGGTGAGGGTAACTGGGGGGGTCTCTGGGGGGGTTGGGGGTGTTCCACTCGATCTGTTCTCACTTCCACCCCCGGGTCTGCTCTCCTGTTCCTGATCCCCCTCCCTGCCTGGTGAGGGGCTGTTGGGTGATGGAGGGACTGTTGGAGTTTAGCCCCGGGTACAGGATAGACTTAGACACACTATTGCTAATAAAAAAAAAGGTAGGTGTAGCTCACTGGGTGACTCAGTGTCCTTGCCTATAAGACAGGTTCTAATAAATTCAGCCATCTTAAGAAAATATTTTGAAATATATGAACAAAGATCACTATCAAAAAGCTAGCTATCATTAAGAACTATGACCTCAGCTAAAAATAATTTTTGGGTATAATAATTTATTCTAAACTTATTGAAATAACTGTTGTGTGTTTCATCAATAGACAAAACATGTCATGCTGTGTTCATAAATCAAGGACTGTGTTTAGGTTTTCTAAAAGCTCTCGTTAAGTGAGGACAGAGTTTCTGTGCTCTACAGATGTATATGATCATAATATTTACTGGCGATATAAGCTTGGCTTTGATTCTCTGCATTAACTTTATCAATGCAAGATAACAAATGGCTGAACGTAACTGAAAGCTCTGCTAGGAAGGCAACGTTGGGTGTATGTCTCTTGATTGACCTCATAAACAAATCAGCGTTTCTCCCTGGTCAAAGCGTTCTCTGAGGCTGCTAATCATCACAAAAGAAATACAACGCTTTCCTTCCCAACTAAGACAATCCATAAATTAAGGCAGAACTGGTTCTCACACCACCAACAGGTACAAAAGCAGTTTCAAGAATGTATTCTCCTTGCCTGAGTGCCACATCATCCTGTGTGGCAATTTGGTCCATCCACCTGTACCAGTGGGAATGTGCTCGTTAGTTAATACAGATTAGATCTCCTCTTTTCTGAGGAAAGATACAGAACTCTTTCCTCTTCCTTTTTAGTAGTCCCAGAGGCATCTGGGCAGGAGATGCTCACCAGCGTTTCCGGGCATCAGGCGGCCTCCCCGGCGTTGTTCAGATTCATTGTATGGCTTGTTCCTTTCAAAAGTTATGAAAGCAAAGAGTAGCTATGCTTGAGATTGCTCAGGTTTTAAATAGGCCTGTTCCTTTCAATAATCAATTAGGATAAATTTTAACAAGACCTAGCAGGAAGGAGTTAAGCAAATTAGAAGTATTCCCAAGATTTTACTTCTGTTCAACTATAATTAAAATCAAACAATAGCGCAAAAATAGTTTGGGAATATCATACAATGTAACTCCGAAAAATCCCAGGAGGAAGTTATAAATGCTTCCAGCAAACAAAATAAAAAGAAACATTAGTCAGTTGCAAGCCTCATTTCCTCAATGATGGGATGTAACAATGCCATAAATCACTAGTTACCTTAAGTCATATGATCTCTTGTGCCATGGGCCTTTTGATAATCTTTACATTTACCATCATGGGAGTATTTGCTGAATAAATATTTACTAGACCAAACACAGCGTTTCAGTACAACAGGCATCTTCGTAACCAGCGCTGAAAAATGACCTGCACAGGCTAGGGACTCCCAGCTAACTATTATTTATTATCAGATCTATAGGACGCTTCTTTAATAAAGGATGTGTGAGGAAATACACCTCCTAATAAGAGAACAAGGTGTTCATTACAATGACTTGAAATTCAGTAGTTGGAATTGGAAATACACCTGATGTTCACGTAACCCGTGGTGCCTCATTCTGGCCCTGGCAAGAGAGGAGAGCGCTGAGCGCTCAGCCAGCCCGAGGCTCACCTGGCACAGTGCTGGGGTACTTCGTTCAGAAAACATGATGAGGACGGCACTGCAGCCACAAATACACTTTGCAAGTCTGAAGGTCGGGTTATTTTAGTTCTGACCCTAATATACCTCTTGATGCTCTTCCACTCCAAGCATAAATATCCACAGTCATTTGTGCCACCTTAAATCGCACGGAACTTGCCCAATGTGGGTCAAAAGTTCTGAGCTCTTTGAAGAAAAACCAGCTACAGCAGCAATGTCAGGTTTATGTGAATAAGGAGTTCTGGACTGGAGTCATAGTAATAATTACTAGCAATTTTTATAGATTTATTTAATGCCAAATAGTTCACATTTATATTTTATGCCCACTTGCCAATACAAACAGAAGCAGAGTAATTCCTAGGGTGGAAAAACTGCAATTCTATGGAAAAGAGCTTTCATTGCTGTGTGAAAACCTGAGAGGTAGAGACCAGAATGAGAAAATATTTGGCGCTCTGTGAGGCTGGTGCTTAAAATGTGATTATACATTACTTTTGCTAGTGATGGGAATTTCTCACAGTTTGACTCCAGGGTGAGTGCATTAACTCTGATTGCTGCTGTTAGTGGAGTCCAGGGAAGCCGAGGAGGCAGGTGGTGTGTGCTCGGGGGGTCCCCTCCACACCCGCACCCCTCAACGCCCCACTGCTTCCCAACGCACAGGGAGGAACCTGCTGGGGGCGAAACGCTGGCCTCAAAGTGTTCGAGGCGCTTGGGGGGGACTGGTCTGGGCACCAACCCCTGCCACTCAGGCTCAGCTTTGCTTGCCTTGCTGTGGATTATTAGACCAACAGTTGAGTCTTTGGCCAGTCTTTAAAACTAAAAGATATGGTTATAGGCACCAGTGAATAAAGTATTATTATAGATACTGCTAATGCATAAGTGAATAAATTGGTAGATTGAGATCAGCTCAGATAAACCCTGTGTTAGAACAGTTTTTGGGAGGTGATTGATTTTATTCCTCTGCTTTCCAACCCAGAGCTGTGTGACTCACAGAACAGAAAAATGTAGGGGGGGGGGGGGGGGAAAAAAAGAGGTCTTTTTCTTTTGGAGAATATCACAAAGCATGTTTTGGGGCATTATGTTAGTATTTACTCAGTCCAGTCTTTAAAATGTTGTTCTCTGGCATGACCTATAGATGGGGAAGTTCTGTGATATACTGGGGTTTTGTTGAATCCAAAGCTGTGTCATTCAAGAAGGATCATCATTATAAGTGCTTGTGTAATTTCTATTGGTAAAGAATGTCAATGTCACGGGAAGAGTTGTAATTAGCAAGCAAATGTTTCTTTACTTATACGCAGAAACTCATGAGCTGCAGAACATCCTGAACTGTAACTAAATCAGAAATTTGACAAAATTTCAGTGAAGTAAAGCAATTGCATTTTTCCCTTTTCCAGTTAACAGTGAGAAGCAAGTGTGTAATTTTTATAGAAATGGATTGTGTTTAAGAGTTAGGATGAAAAGACACTGCCAAACCAAACAGAGCTGAAGTAAAGCATTAATGAACATGAAAAAACCACTTCGTAATGCCAGTGTTCATGATTTGACAGAAAGTGGATAAAATCTATTGGAGATTAAAACAGACACAGAGATGAAATACCAGATTGCCTGTGGCAAACTCTGGGAGCAAGCTTGTTCGCATGGAATGAGAATACAACATTAAGATATGACAGGCCATGTTTTATCGGTGCATTAATACATGCCTCAGGTATGTTTTCAGGCAGGAGGCCACAGGCTATTAATTGAGATACTTTGCAGTGGTTTAGCCCTGAAACACCAAAAGCAATTCTGTGATCAATCACGGAAAATCAATCACAAAAATTCCATTTTAGGAGGATGTGACATAACTTAAAACATAAAATATGTAAGAAGTAAGAAACAGAGATGACCATCTGCTTTCTTTTACCCAAGGAGTTAGAAAGGACTCCTACAAAGCAGGAATTCCTCAGACACAATAAGCCGTGCAGAAAATAAAATCAAATTATATATAAATCAAACTTTGTTTGACTTGTACTTTATTAAAGTTCAGGTAATCTGCAAAGATCCATGCTGAGCTTAAGCAATTTCATTATATTCTTTATTTCCATTGAAAAATGTTACAAATGTTGTCTACGTATTGAGGTCTAGAAGTCAAGATTGCAAAGCTACTATAGCCACACCGTTCTGGGGTTTAGCACTTGTGCCTTGGAACACAGCCCTTGTAATTTATAGAAGTAGTTAATCACAACACGGTTTAAAAGTGGTTATGAAAGCTGGGTCACCTTATGTGGGAAAAGCAGCTGCAGTTTCCAAGTAGAGTAAGAGCAGTCTCCCAGGCCCAGCAATCCTGCTTGACAGAGTCAGGGTTGGCTGAGGAAGTGCTGCATTTTTTGCCAGAAGCAGCTCCCTGTTGCCCCTGATATCCATGAATGAATGGCTCGGTAACAGACCTGCACTTTGCTGTTTTATTCTTCTGCTGAGAATTTCCATCTTAGAAGATTCAATTTTGCATATTTTACCTTCACTGCAGTTCAGAGGTTTTGTTTTCCTTCCACGCAAGATGAGAAGTTACTTTCTTCCCTTTGCCCTGATGTCTTTTCTCTGTGAAATTCAAAGAAAGTGAATGTTCTACTTGCAACTTTTCTGGCTTACAGGACTGTCCTAAAGTTCAAAGGCTTCACCTAAGAACCACCTTTAAAGAGTAAAATCCTTTCAAGGGATTGAAAAATGTTGTTCTTGGGGTAGGAGAATACGGAGAAGGGTTCAGAGGTTCAGGGTGAAGGAACAGGAAAAAGAAAGGACAGCAAAACTACTATGGATAGCATTAGATAGGAAACCTTACAAAAGATGTAGCAAGCATGAGCAATGCCTAGGAAAGAGTGGGTTAGCCGAGGTTGCCTGAGGAGAAGAGGATAAATAGAGCAGAATCTCCAGGGGGAGTAAAATGAGGAAAAAATAATCCTGCAGATTAACGGGCTGAAAGAACCTTTAACAAAATGTAAAACCCAAAAAAATGTTTTGGTGGTCTCTGGTCCTGTGGCCAGCCAGCTTGCTCTTGGGTGGCTCAAAGTCATACTCTGTGAAAGTAAAAGCTTTTCTCTTCTTCACCTTCTAATCACCATTTCAACCATCTTTTCGCTTCCAAATGTATTATGCCATATATTCTTCCCAAGTTAATGGTTTTCTGTAGGCTTCTTTCCTGTATGTTTAATGTTTCATGATCTACCTTTGTATTATTCCCTCAATCCTCGTTGGTGTTTGCACGCTAATGTTATTCAGCATAATGTGGAAAGGCCATTTACATGCTGTGTATTTCTCCTTCCAGACCATTAAAGAAGTCGTTAGCTAAGACTGGAACCATCACCTATTTTTGCAGTTCCAAACTAAGCACTTCCTTCCAACTCATCACCTTACTTTCTAGTATAGATCTTTGTTCAGGTCTTCAGTCCATTTAAAATTCATGCAAATCTTTCAACCAGGATAGTTTAGATTTATTTTGAGGTTAGGATTTTGTAAAACAAAAATGAGTCGCATTCTGTTTGCGATGTTTCCTTCATTCACTAATCTGGAAATCTTATCTGCTCCAGTAGTTGGGTTTCTCTAGCAAGTGCTCACCTTTCATACTCATACTTGGACTAAGCTCATTTTCCCTTTTTCCTGTCCTTCCCACCAACCCTTATTTTAATCTCGTTGCCTTCCTTTGGGTCAGGTACATACTTTCTGGTGCACGTATCTACTATGTAATTTAGTAACAGTGCCTGAAAATAAACATTTTTGGTTTCCATTCTTCTTCAGTCCCAAACTGATGATGTTTTTTATTTCCTTTGGTTTTCAGTTCTTGAAACCTAACCTAAAATTATTTGTCATTAGATTGAAGCTCTCTGGCATTGTAAATACTTGTGGTTTACAAAAACTCAACTATAATTACAGATTTTTTTATTATTCCTAGAGAAAAGATCATACCATCTTTTTTATGTTCAGAGAAACTCCAAGGCAAAATAAACTGATTCCATTTAGCTTTAAACTATTTTAATTTTAGTTACTTTTTTAAAAGACAAAATGTTTAATCAAATATTTATTCAACATTTTTCATGCTGTAAAATCCCTAACATGTTTCTAACCTTAGTGTCCCAAACCAACTCAGTTAGCAGTGCATATCTTACTTATTTCTTAAAGTTAAGTTTATATTTTAGCACGTAAATTCTCTTTTTAAGCTCTATATGATGGAAACATTCAAAACTTACCCACCACTAAAGTCTGACACAGTATTTCAGTAAAATAACCTAGAAATACCTGAGATATAAATATTAACTCAATAAATGAAAATCTTATCAGTACCTTTGCCAATATATAATATATAAGACGAGACGCACGTAAAGATTATAGGACAAGAGCCTGTGTGAGTCTGCATGAAGGTCTGTGAGACAAAGTAGAGTGAGAAAGTTAATATTAAAGAGAAGCTTCATTTTCTAAGTGTTGTCTTCACTCTGGTTGACACAAATCATATTCTTGTTTGATGTATTGTCTTTTTTTCCCCTCTCTTGTACTGATAGCAGATATTACATCCCTTTTCAAGCTAAGATAGTATTTCCCACCGCTGCCTAGCAATGTTTCTCCATCAGAGTATGCCGTTCCTTGCACAGTTGCATTGGTAAACAGCTTTCTAATAACTTTAAAGTGGCAAAAGATCATTTAGAAAACAGATAAAATCAATGCATGTCACACAAAGAAGCTATTCTTGAAATAATTACAAGCAAAATAATTATTAGAAATCCGACGGCTTGTTTTCTGCATGTAGCTTATTATGATCTTAAAACAAGAACTATTAAATCAACAGAAGCCCCCCACAGGGTTTACTAAGTATTTTACTGGGCTTTATATGATGAGTGACAATTGAATGTCTGTTATCCCCTGGCAAGACAACACTTAATACATCAAAGCACAAACATAATATGTTCCTTGTTATCGCCAAACGAAGGATTGTGTACAGCTCAAAGAGGCAGACCTTCAACAACTCTCTTAGTGAGGTACATCACGAAGGCATAAAACAAGACAGCTTCGCAGATTTGAGAGAAACTTTTCTTCCAAAGTCATTAATTATACTGAAGTGTTAAGCAAGTATCACTTCAACTTGAATTATCTCTGAGCCTTCTAGTACCTTCCATTATCACCTTGATTTTAGGGTGGTTTGTTTATTGTTTTAACACGTATGGGAGTATGTTGGTGGAAACACTGTCAGCACAGATGTACTTTCTAAAAGCAAGGGCTGCAGTAGATTACTTAAGCACATTTTAAGCCCTTGATCTAGCCAAAGTGATGTTCAGCAGCTGTTAGGTGGCAGATGTTCCACACGCATCTCCTGGGCTGCAGATACAAAGATGGCTCGCCGTTCCAAGCAAGAAGCATTACCTTCCTAATACCTGTTACAGTAAAGCTTATTCCGTCTCCATCTCCTCAGAGTAGCTCAAGGACACATACTGTAGCAAACTGCATGCTCCAGAAAAACTAATTAAGGATAACTTGGCAGCAGTTCATCTCCTGGAGGGTGGACTGAGAAATATCTGTGCTGTGAGAGCTCCTCGCAGTTAAGGAGTTTAAGATTTACAGTCTTGTATGGATAACCTGATTCCTTTCACTTTGTCCCACCCTGCATAGATACTTGAGATCTCAGGTCCTTGTTCTCCGTTGGTGTGGTCACTTCAGTCAGTGCAGTGTTTGGTGTCAAATTGGAAAAGCAGACTCTTGTACTGCTGGCTGGTCAGCACTGGAGGGCAAGGGAGGAACTTGTCCTCCATCCCTTATTATAAGTGGTAGATCTGCTTTCCTGACCATAGCCTGACTACCCAGGGAATCTTTGATTAACAGTGTTTGTGTATATAGTTAAATCTGGAAAGTTAAATAGACTCCTTTATCAACCCACCCACCAGCTACGGACCACGAACACAGCAGGGCTTTACAGACAGTTGTTTTTCTGCAGCAACAAGCTTAGGGTCACTCTGCTACCCTATAATCCTTAAGGTGGGTAATAAGCCTGACAGCTTATTTCATACAGTGTCAATCAGGAATCCAACACATACCTTTTTCCTTTGCTGTCACGGTTATTAAATAGATGACGTAAAGCAGTGATACCATCTTAGGTTCAATTACATGTGTTTGCATGTGAGGCTGTGTGAACGTATGTTCAGTGTAAATTAAAAAGCATTTGTACTGAAACCAGTTTTCTGAACTTGATTGCAGTCATAATTACATAAATAACTCTGGATGACCTAAAAAAACCCCAGCTGATGCAGGAGACAAAAGCTCAGGCGAGACTCTTACGTACATAGCTACAGAGAAGTGGCAGCAGAAACAGGCCCCTCACCAGCCCCTGATGTTGATAAGAGGAATGCCTTAGAGTAGAGCAGTCTTAGATGAATAGGATTCGTCCACAAGTACTCCAGGGGAGGATGAAAAGATTCTTGAATGGAGACACTCTAATTTCTAGTAGATGTTGACTGGTGTGTCTCCCTGAGGTGAGATGTTTTCATGCAGCACCAACTTACTAAGCTCTATTAATATGTTTATAAAACAGCATTTAAAAATGTAGCTTTTTAACCTCAGTCCATATTTTACTTGGGCTCATAACTGTTACGTAGTGCAACCATTTATTTTGAAACTCCGAACACAAATACTTGAGGAGCTCAGTGCAGTTGCAGAGACCATATATAAAACTTAAACTTACAGTACAAAAATTATATTAAACTGCTTAAATCCAATGCCAGCTGTCCATACAGCCATAATGTAATCCAACTCTGTAATTTAATTATGTTGTATTAACAAATTTCCATCCAACTCTAACTTTGTCCAAGATGCCCCGTGTCCCATCAATGAGAGCTGCAGTAATTCAAAACAGGTATGAAGGTATCGTCTGACCATCGGAGAGAACAGGATGTAGAGATAAAAGCTGCTCTCAGTAAATAAGAAGTGAAGGAAATTTATACGGTATTCCCACCCATGGACATCAGGTTTATTTCACTGCTCACAATTTCCCACTAAACTTTCGCCACTAGATGTTGTCATGCTGATTTAATATGACACAAATCATTCAGTAGCTGATAAAAAAAAAAGATCTAGTCTTGATTCTGCCAGACCTTGCTCTTACTGTTCAAACACCTTTCAGTAGATGCTAATGATGTTGCAAATCCTTAATGAATATATATAAAGATAATGAGATTTTGAGAAGCACGTACCTTTTGGAGGGTCTCAGTTCTATACAGTTACACCACCAAGAACTTTGAACCAATAACATCAATTCAGCTGCATTCTTTAAAGTTGCCAGTGCTGTTGTAATTTATAATAATTTATAATTTATCTAGTTCTGAAGGGCGTGCACTGCAAAACGTGATGCACAGCTACAGCCTAATACAATTCTAAAGAGTCTGAGCGGTCTTCCAGTAAAGTTTACCCTATTTATGCAGAGGTCTTTAACTGGTATTTAAAAAAAAAAGATGTACAAGCCCACGTACTGCTCTTGTTCAATGGCGTTTAAAATCACGTAGCTACTGCTTGTCCGTGCAAAGGACTGTAACGCCTACACGACGAGGCAGACAAGTGCATGGGACGCATATGTGGAGGTGGAAGTTACCTGTCCTGGAACAGGACAAACCCTGTGGGTAGTATTCTGCTTTGCCCACAGGAGAACGATGTAGTGCATCACAAATGAGCAGAGTATGCAGCTAATCAGCCAGTTAATCAACATAGCAGCTTGGTTCTCTTAGATTTAAACCATACTCCCCTTAAAAAACAAAAACAAACAAACAAAAAAACCCCCACAACCAACCAAACAAAAAAACCCCACACACCAAAACACCGAAAAACAACCCCCTTGCTCCAGAGTCAAATCTTTTTTTTTTTTTCCATTGGCCTGCTGATACATAAAAGAGCATAATTATTCCTTAACACAATTTTCTAAAGACTGTAAATCTAACAAGAATTTCTTTAAAGAAGGCGATGTCCAAGTTTTGCTTCCTTTTAATATTGTTAGTCAGTGCTAGCACTATCTAATCATTTTAAGCTACCCGATTTGCTGATTTTAACTCTTCTAATTGCAATGTGTCACTTTAATTACATACAACACTAGAGTTGTCTGAACAACAGGTTGTGACACTGCAAAGTATCAATAATTTCAGTAATATCAATTCTTTTGAAGAAACGATTAGATACTTCTCTAGGTTCCTGATTATTTCAAAGAAATTATGATTATGCAAGTGACACCAGCTTTGCTAATGATCACCTTGCGATAAAGTCCAATGAATATTTGCAGACAAACATAGTCGTTCGGAAAGCACTGTGTAACCACATTAAACAACTCATCCAGTTTGGATGGGCAAAGTTAATTTAAGCTAAGGAACATAAAGCACTTGTAAGTATCTGAAAGAGAGAACTGATCAGCAGACCCAAACGCGTTTCACATTTATCAATACAACATTGCTTTCCGAGGTTGAATGTTCTGGAAATGGAGTAGTCATTTTATTAATTAGATCCAGTTCCTCTTCATGGCCCTTGATTGTCCTTTACTTAGAAAGAGAACGCTGGGTAGTTACAAAAGAAATTCATCACACAAATGTCTCAATTTTATATATAATCAATTACTCTGCCTATTTTTTGCCTCAGACCTACTACTTAATCTTATTTATACCGTTCCAGTATTGTGCCTTGTCCTCAGATACCGCATGATTAGTTTTCAGCATGTATTTACCAACAAAGCTTTCTTTAATCAGATTTTTCATGAGCACAAGTCCTCAGAAGATATTTCCAGTAATAAATGCTGTACTGCTAGTTAGATTAGTTTTGTACAGTATGTAATAAACTGGGTTTATTGTGACTAGGAAAGTAGTTTTACCAGGATTTTCAGCTTGGATGTCTTACCTCATTCATCAAACTCTTCCCAACAAAAGAAGATGGGGAAAAAGCCTCAGAAAATCTTGAGGGGCCTTCGTTGTCACGTGTTTCTGCCAATCGAGGTAATCCTGTAGGTAAGCTGGACAACGAGAACGGACACAGTTTCTTTGTTCACTGCTAATAGCTGTGTTTGAGACAGTGGGACCTCCACAGAGCCGATACCATGTCGATCTTTGATCCCAGTTCCCACACAAACCACATCATTGTATCTAGATCTTCTACTTCCTTTTTTTTTTTTTTTCCATAATTTGATCTAGCTTTTAAACATCAGCAGTCCACACTAGTACAATGAGCGGTGGGTGTGGCAACCAAATTTGGGACGTTGCTGGTCCTGTAACCATGCATGGCAGTTCAGCACAGCTTTTTTAATTGTAAGGGAGAATACGCCCTGGGTTTGTTGATTTAAATAAGAATAAATTTACAGTTCGCTCTCTCTTGCTAAGAACCGGTTGTGCCTTGGTATTTCCCATGGAGGCACTGTTAAAAACGTTGACAATCAATAGCGGTATCAAACATGTTAAGGCTGGTCTAGATGGAAAAGCGAGACGTAAAGAAGCCATGAACTCAGAAACAAAGTAAGAAAAAGATACAAATCCTGTCTCACTTAGGTGCTTTTCTTCTGCTATACAGCTTCCAGGTTTGCTCAAGCTGAGAAACTGGACATGGAGATGTCTATATAAAAATAACTTCTCGCAGCATCTATGCAAAAGTTTTGAACAGAGGATCTTCCTTTTTTAAAAGATATTTTACTAAAAAATATATTAAAACTATTATGTTTACAAAAAAGTCAATATTTTAAAAATCAATATTTATAACAGTTTTAATATTTATGGTATCAAGATTTTGTGAGCTGAAAGTCAAACAATTTAAATTATATTTAATCCTGGAATATTAAATATATAGGAAGACTGGTAGTGAGTTTTCAGCTCTCTATGCATAGTTCTAGGCATGAAATCAGTGTGATGATTGACATTTGTTGTGAATTTTTTCCACAGTATTTAGCTATCTTTTGTCTTAATTTGGGTGTTAAAATAAGGCAAAAAACCATGCAGAGGCTACTATATGGTGACTACCACTTCTGCCAGTGGAGAAATACTAAATGGGAAAAAAAGTACAAAAATAAAGCAAATAAAATTGTTTTGCAAACCATTAAAATTAAATCACCTTAATTTTCACTCCTAGGTCATTTAAAACGATAGGTCACGAAATTTCAGAAAATGCTTTGATTTCATTCCGTCTGGTTGTTGGTTAGAACCCATAAATCCAAATCAAGAGGCACCATCATCTTTTTTTACCAGTCTCAGCACAGACAATTTCTAGGTAATCTCTTAAATCAAATCGAGACATTGCAAAGTACTTTTCTTCTTCCTGTCCTGCAATTGTTTTGTAGCTAAACAAAGATCTTCTTTCTCTTTGGATATCAGTATAGCATCTTCCAGGATGATTACACTGTATTAAAAAGAAATTAAAATAAAACCCAGCAAACTGCGTGTTTAATGAAGTAGGGAATAAATGTTTTAATGATGATTTACATTTCTCATGTACATTCTAGCTAGAATAATCCCAAAGTACTTTAAACTATGCTTTTCAACATACTGGGATTTGCACACTAATGCATTGATTATGATTCCATAACTGAAGGCTAGAAATTATCCTCTTCTTTATGTATTAATTATACTGTGTGTCATCGCTAATCTTACAGAATTTATTCTTAGACTAGAGAATGAGACAATGTATTTAAAATGGATTTTTCTGAATATTTTTCTGAACCTCAGCCTTTTCCGTTACAGTTATTAATAGATTGTTTTTGAAAATTTCAATTAAACTAAGCTATTAAGGTGATTATTGGTTAGTTCGTTATGCTGGTGTTTCAGACAGGACAGCTCTTCCAGGCATTTTTAAGAGGCTGGCCTCGTGACATCGGAAGGTGCTCCTCCGCTCTAATTTCGTGCTGCAATATTAGAGTTTGGATTGAGTCAATGTGGGGAAGATTTCTTATTGTTTGAGTACAACAATTAAAAGAACATTTACTGTTAGGATTTTTTTCCTAACTTCTAAATTAATTGTACTTTGCTGCGGTTCAAGTCCATTACTTTCCATCTATCCACCAGAAGTGGAACCATTTATTCCCTTTTTCTGTGCAATGGCATTTTCTATGCCCGAGGGCCGTGATGTACATCCTTAAAGCAAGTTATTTCAGCTGTTCATAAGGACCCTGGCTTTTTCCTTTTTCTCTTCTGCAGTTTCCTCCACTTGTCCACACGGTGCTCCCGCTGAGGCCGTCCCGAGTGCAGCTGGAGGATTACCTTGAGCATCCTCCAGGTAACGTTCCAGTTAATGACAGTGCTGAAAACTTCGTTGATTGATTCTGTTTGGTTTGATTCAGCCAAACCATCTGCTAACACCTCTGCCTGGTTCCAGCAGGCTGTAAGAATTAGAGGCAAGAGGCAGAGAAAATGGACAATGGGAAGAGGAGTCACCATGTGAAAAGTGAAAAATCCTTGCTTTAAGAGCGGGCAAGCAAGGTGCCCACCGCTCCTCAAAACCCACTCAGTCATTTGGCTTTTGCTGCTATTTTTAAACCCCAAATATGAGATACAAGGTTTGATAATGGCATGATATTATCACCGGTGATAAATCATCAACCTCAGGGTTTTTTCTGCATAATTTTTTGGTAATTCGCTGTTCTCCATCCCTGCCCAAGTTCACAGTGTTGCACCTGTCCCCATTGCTCTTCTGTCTCATTTCTTTCAAACTGTTTTTCCAACTTGTCCGCATCACTTTGATTTTTAAACCTCATATATTTTAATTCCCTTCAACGCCATTAGGTAGCTGCTATCTGCAAATTTAATAAATATGTTCTTTGTTCCATCTCCTGGGTCCCAAATGAAAACGTGGAACAAAACTAGATATCCACTTTGCAAGCGAACCATCAATAATTGGAACTAGAGTACAGTTTTCCAGTCTTACAATAGTGAATGAGAACATACGAAAAATGGTTCATTTAACCACAGCCAGCCTATTTGGTTCCAAAGTGTATGTTTGGCAAAACCAGACTGCTCATTTCCTACGTTTTTAACCAAATCTGTGGTGCATGGGTAAACCTGATCATTATACAATGTGATACGTTTTTATTTCAGAATACAGGCAGGGGTTTCATATTTTACATAGCAATACAATAGTTTTTATTGCAAGACAAGATGATTTTTTCCAATAGTGAGTGAATACTATATAGACATTTAGGAGGAATGGGAGATGAAACTGGAAAAAAAACCTAAATCTTTATTTTGCTCATATCAGTAGGAGATTCTGATACATAGAATTCTGTTGCCTAAAGTGATATTGACAAATTTATTCTATTCTTCCTCTATACTTTTCACATATTTGTGCTCTACGTGGTGTATTCACTCTCTGTACCACCCATACAACTGCAACACGTACAACATTTTCGTGGAAGAAGGAATTGTGATAATGTCAGCCAAAACACTTGAATACATCTTTCACAAACAATAACACTTTCACTGCATGTCAAAATTAATCCACCATCTCTGAACATCACTGCCTTTAGACAAATTCTATTTTCGATTAGAGAAAATAGCTTCAGTAAGAATTATCATTGATTACTTGAAAAATAATTACCTGTCATCCACAAATGCAAATACTTAGCCCAATTAATATTGTTTGAACTTGAACCAATGATGCAATGATTTTGTTTGGTTTTCATTACTGACATTCCTTTTGACTGTCTTTTTTGTTGAATAATTCATTGTATATGACATTCCAATTAGCAAACAACAAATTCAGTCCAAGGCAGAAAAGTAAATTACATTTTCTGTACCATTCACTTCTCTTTGCAAACAGGCAATAAGTCATCACTTAAGACGCTGCTCTGGAAAAGATGCTACGGGATGATGGATCACACAGGTAATCTGAACGAGCAAATTGCAGTCACGTCCTTAATACATGGAACCCAACTTTGTTTGGGAGCCACGCTTTCGAATTAGGGACTGATAGAAAAAATGCAAATGCATAGAAGACATTTTACAAAGAACTGTTTTTTCTAAATTCACTGAAAACACAAACATCATTTGTGTTTTCATCATTCAATTGTTCATCATCATTCATTTGAATTATGCAGGACATTATGTCTGAGAAGCTGGCTAGATAAAGAGACCACAAATCCAAGCCAGTATGTTTCAAGTATGAAATCAGTTTGCAGCTTCCCCAGACTGTACACCTTTTCACAAACTTTCTGGATGCAAGACAAAGTTATTTCACCTCCTAAAACAGCCTTGTTTCTACCATTGGTTTAATTTGGAAATGCATTTTTTTAATCAAAATAATACATTTTAGACTAGCTGTGCGTAGTAAAAAGCATTCATCTAAGCTGCCTCTAGCTATTGCAGTTGCAAATAATTACCTGTCCCATTTCAGTGTGTTTGTAATGATAAGACTGATCCAAATGGGTGCTAACACGCTGCCTGGATGTCTGTCCAAAGGAGGGGCAATGAAGAAACAGAATGGACCGTGCACAGGGAAGGGATCCCACTGCCCCCACACAGGAACGACATCGCTGCCTTCAAGCTCTCTTTCCTACTGCCCTTTGTTCCTCCAAACCCACTCACCTGTGATCTCTTTATTTCAGCATTTCCCTGCCAGGGAAGCCTTAGGGGAAATGATCGCTGCCGTTTGTCCCGCGCCCCCTTTGCAGCGTCCTCGCCACCTCCGAATAGCAGGAGGGACAGGAAAACACGGGACCAGACAAACTCCCTTCAGTTGCTTTGAGGAAGCTTCTCTTCAGCCGTCAGGTACAGACCGCTGCGGATGGTGTTGATCCGACAACGTCAAACATTGCCCTGCGTTTCTGCAGTCAAAACAGGTTGGGAAACTAAAATCATGTTTTCCTTAGTTCAGTGTAGTAAAATACCTTTGCATATCAGGTGGATTATTATTTTGCCATCTTTTAAAAAAAAAAAAAACAACAAACAAACAAGAAATTATTTTTTTCTTCTTATAGGTGCAGCTGCCTATCTGTGGACCTTTGCAAGTCAAGTAATTGCCTTTAATTTTGGCTGAGAAACTGTGTATCCGGATAGGCGCTGGACCCAAGGTAGCTAGGAAGGCTTGAAGTGCTGTATGACATGCCAGAGCCGCAGCACCCCCCTGCCAGCCAGAGCAACGCTTCCCCCTCGCACCAGGCTCTGCCCCTTGAATCAGCACCTTGGCAGCACAGCTTTGAGAGGCCAGGCACGTGTGATTTTATGACCACTGACATTTTGTTCTCCTTGTCCGTTTCCACCTTGTTTAATGGAAGATGGATTTGTTTCAGTCTTTTTTTTTTTTTTACAGAAAATGCGTAGAAAATGTCTGGAAAGTGGCAATGCCAACCCTGCACTGGAGTCAGGCAGTGGCAGAAAAAGCTAGCCTACAGGGGACACAGGCCTTTCCCCACAGACCCCAGGGGTTCTGGCCAAGCTGGCGCCTACCACAGAGGTGATTCCTTACCATTACCATGGCACTAGGAAGTGCCACCTGCTGTTAAGCAATTAATTTTACTTATCTTGAATTGAAACATCGGTTTTCCAGGAAGTTCTGGGCTGTTCGAGGCCTTGAAAGATATAATTTTACCAAGCAAAAAAAAATAAAAACAGACCCAAGGGAAAAGTTTTCAGTGTTAACTTCTACCTTTTCACTCCGAATTATCTCCTAGGCAGTCACGGCTATGCTCAGAGTGTATTCCCTGCTCTCTCCCTGCCTGTTCCCTGCTGAAATGGATGGAAGTGACGCAGTTGAGGAGTTAGTGAAATAAAAGATAAGGAATACGTACAAATTGATAGCCTCCTTAGTTAAACTTTATATAAACTAATTTTATTTAAAAGTTGCCTTTTCATTTGTTTTTTCACATCATTTATTTTGGCATTTTAGCAAACTCCTTTTTAATGCAAATTAGGTGAAAAATGCTTTCTGCTCTAACATTAAATCCCTTGACTCCGCTCATCTTCATCATGACTTGATGCCGTTAAAAAAATGCTCCGCACACTACATTATTGCTTAATTATCCCACATCGCATTTTCATTGGCAGTCGAAAACTCAAAACTGCTGACATGACCTTGCTAATAAACACAAAACCTCTTCTGCCCATTATGGGTGGAACAAAATTCAAACCATCTGGTCAGTATTTGTTGGATATTGTGGTCATACTCTGGCACTTGAAAAAACCCAAACAAATCAACTTTAAAAGGTTGTCACATCTTGTTCTTATGCTTTCCAGAAAAAACTACATTGGGCATCACTAAACATGGGACCCAAAAGTAACTGTGGATCCAGCTGAAGCCACCAAGTTACTGTCAATAATAGAACTGTAAAAATAAAGCCTCTCAAGAAACATGCTACTTCTTTAAAACACGAATAGTGCTGATTATTTTAAGGATTAGAGGACAGATCTGTAATATAAAAATGTCACTTAACTATGTATAGTTATCTATAGGTGTTTCTGACAAGAACAAAATAAATATTTAAAGTGCCTCAATTTATTAAACATCTGTGTTGTACCCTTAGTAAATATTCATTTATGATACCATCAGGCACAAGCCGGAGCTATGCCACTCACTTACCTAAAAGTAAGTTTGTTCAGTCATGATTTTTAAATTTTGATACTCATAAAAAAAAAAAAAAAAAAAAAGGCAGATCATTCAAAAATTATCTTGGTTAAAACTCAGCTTCCTAAAACTGTCCATTTACAGGCCCAAAGGGTGTAATACATTTTGTATATAGGCAATAAGGATTTTAGCATGCAACTGTCTGTTTATTAATCACCAGGCTGAAAATACGGGTCACACTAGGCATACAAAGCATGAGAGCTTTCAGATTGGTTTTGGTTGTTGCACTACCCTACTGTTTGTCACTTCCATAACTTAATTTCAACAATAACAAAAATAAGTTGGACTTTCACCACAATTAAATGTGTCAGTGAAGCAGCTGTCATAAAAAAGAACACCCATGATTCCCCTCCCCTTCAAATTAAAGCCCATAATAATCTGTTTCATGGGTAAATCTGTTGAATGGGTGGCAGGCTAATGGAGTTGCTGCAGGATGACCACAAGCATTAATCACACACTTTGCTCCCGTTAAATGTTACAAACGTTGTTTAGAGATCAGAAACGAGCCCATACTGTGCAGAGTGGTGTACAGTCTGTAAGGATTAATCCTTCACTTCCTTTTCATTTTTAACCGAGCACTTGTGAATGCTGCCGATAGAGCCACAGGAATTTTGAAATTATAGATTTTGTCATTGAGGTTTTGTCATTTGCTATTTGGACCTAATTAATTAGCAATAGATGTGGAAGCAGCATTCCGACCTAGTTATAAATCTCATGGGTACGTGTATATTTATAGAATCCCTCTTTGGACTAGATCATTAGGCAGTGCGCAATAAATGAACTTTAAATGATTTAGTGGTGTTGGTTTCCCATCAGCTCTCACAAACACCTCTGCTGAGCAGAAGCATTTATGCCACAAGCGCCAAAAGTTAAGTACAACTATCCTGTAACACATCCTGGGTTTAAATTTTGCACACCTTATTGACATTTTGAACTCGCAGCTCAATATGCTATCTGGTGAACTTTTACCTGTGATGAGACTACTATTGATCCACACAACATCTAAAGCTCTTCTGATCTTTAAAAAGTCTTTTTTTGTATTTACTTTTCCTTCTTTAATACGTATGAAATCCTTTCGCATTGTCTGATGCACTAAACTCACCTAACTATAACACCAGTCTTAGGCTGGATAATGCTTTTCAGCTATACTAACTGTCTAAATTTATGAGCACAGCTGGTGTTCCTCCCTTATTGCTTTATGGTGCTTTCTTGTGGATTTTTCTCTGATAATATCTCATCCTTACATATCAGAAAGGAACCCGAGCATTAATCACAAGAACACAGAGAAAGGTGCCTTGGTGTTAGAAGCCTATGATTTTCTACAAAGGTAAATCTTTTCAGCCGAATTGTAGACACACGTACCCATCTATACAATATTCTCTGGTGAGCACCTGCAAACAGTTGAGTTTAATTAAACTGCAGCTGTTGCTGACTGAGAGCAGAGATTTACCAACAAATACGCTAACTTTATATCCTCGCTCACTGTGCCTTTTTTCTCCTGCTCCCAACCACCTATTAACATCTTTTGTAATGGTCGAAACATTTTGAAATGGTAGCCGTGTAATTAAGGACTAAAAATCAAAGTGCTGTCTAAAGGGGTGGGCCTGCAACGCAAGTACTGGTGCTCCCTGGAGGAAGGCCTTAGAGAGTAATGTACATGCAAATCCTGTCAGCTTGCTGAGCACCTTGGAAGCCAAAGTGCTCATCAGTAGGCATTTGGGAAAATGAAGAATATTCCTAGATAAAGTAATGCAAGCCCCTGAGTTAGATGCCATCTTGCAATAGGATAAACTAGCAATTAGGCCATTTCCTAATAAGAAAGGGGGGAAAAAAAAAAAAAAAAAAAAAAAAGAGAAATAAAACTAAGAACAGAAACTGCCAATACTGATGCTAGAGACAAACTGTAGCAGAAATTTATTCACGTTTCTATTGTGCAAGCAATAAGGTAAAGCCAGCTTGTCTGTATCGACAGTCAAGGACCATCAGCAGACAAGGAAATTTAATTGTGCTTCCACCCACTCGTGATCTACAGCTACTTCTCTGGGAAGCCTTATTGCCGATACACTCAGCAAAAGAAAATCTCCCATCAGCTGTTCGTTCAGCTGGCAGTAACCAAAAGCTATTTTATACCTTACATTTCCAAATGAGCTCACTCTGAAATGGTCACAGTGTTGCACTGGGTGGGAAATAGTACCTTAAGCAGCCCAGATCCTTTTATTCATCAATTTTGATCAATTCTAATTCTTCAAATGTTGAGTAGTAACGTACACAATGGAGGTGTATAACGTCCAGAACAAACAGAAGCCGCTACTACATGAACTCAACAAAGAGCTGAGAAGCTACACAGTAAGCGAGAAGTCCTGCAACTTAGAATCTCAAAAAAATAATTTTGATTTTTTGATAGGAAACTCTGTTTAAGTTTCTGATACCTTTCAGTAGATACACATATTAGAATAAAAATATTCCTACCTTAGGAGATTCATGTAATTACACAGTTTTAAAAAAAATAGTATGATTTAGAACAAAACCACAGAACTCAGTTTCCCACTGTCTTTTAGCCATCAGGCTTCTTTGTCAGTACATCATAGGAGAAAATAAAGAAATGTTTTATAGTGACTTCTTTCTGTGGCAGACTTTCTCTTGCCTTTTCATAAAGATGTACTGCTGCTTTGCTGCCATATCTATAAAAGTATAACTAGTACCTTCCAATGAGTCCTTCCTATCAGGTCATACCGTCACCACGAGCTGCATTTCCATCAAATCATGCGTGTACCTCTGGCGCTGAGAGACAAGAGCGAGTTTGTAATTAGCATCAGATAAAAGGGGCCTGCAATAGAACTCCGTGACTGATCAGCACAGTCTGTTCTATCTAAAACAATATTTCTGGCTGCTGTAAGAGCTGCTGGTTAACGTCAATCAACGCTTTCTGTCTCTCCGGCAACCCGTCAGACGCAGGAGTCGGACCCACGGCCCCGCTGAGGGAGAGCACAGGGACACAACCCCAGCGTGCAACGCCACCGTCGCTCGCTCCCCTGGCGCCAGGCAGGAGCATAGGTGACATTCAGCCGGTGGGATGGAGCACAAAGTTATTGCCAGGAAGTTTTCCCACGCTTCTACCAGCGGATAAGCTTGTCGTGGGTGCCCAGAGGGGGCTGGCGTTCCAGCTGGAGCGAGCGCCTCCCCGAGGAGGTTTGAAGCTCTCTTCTATGAAACCATTGGTCTGGGGTGGAGGTAGTGATCTCCGCATACGAAACACCCTATTTCTGTACTTGCCTGTGTCTGAAGAGTTTCAAAATCATGCTTCTGTCTCCCCGGGGAGTGTCCCAACCACTGGGCCACAGGCGGGTGCTGCACAGAGGTATCCCGTTGGCATCTGCCTGCTCTGCAGACGGGGACTGCGGGATCCGCTGCTTCACACGCAGGGAGAGACGGTCTAATTTAGGAACCACATCACTCACCCGGAGGGGTTCTGGTCCCAGAGCTGTAATGTGAAATATATAACCAGTGCAACTAAGGCGCAGTCCCCAAGAAAGGACAGAGGAAAATTTAACCTCCATCACAGTGAGAAAGGAACTAAGCGAGGCTCTTCTCCCCAGTCAGTGCCCAGCCCGCAGGACGAGGCCGCTGCATGCCAGAGGAGTGCTCAGCACCGGGCATGAGCTGCAGGATGAACACTATGTTTCTGAAAATATGAAGGAACCGTAAAAAAACTCCTCCAAAATTGGAAAATTTGCATCTATGAACCTCGAATAATGCAAACAGAAGCATCTGGAGAACTCAAACATTTCTGGGGTTCAATGCGAACTAATCAGGACTTCCTACTGCCTTCCTCTTCATTCTGGATGTCTATGCTGGACTGAAATCCCATTTTAGCGCAGCTACATCTGTTTCTGGAGGTGGTCCTAACGGTACTTGATACTTTATAGTTTTAACACTCCTTTTCAGATGTTAGATTTATAACTAACTAAAAAAATAAAATACCTGTACTAAGTTAAAGCTAATAAAATACCCAGAAATTTAAACACTTGGATGTACAGCTCTGTTTCTAGTATTTTGCTTTCTGATTTATCAAAGCACCCAGCTGCCTTTAAGCACAGACTTGCCTTTGATGCTGTACAGCCAACTGCTTAAGTCTCACTGAAGCCAGCAGAAGCTCTGCACATGCCTAGATACGCTGTGCAACGGGCCTGAGATGATACACTGCCTTTAGTGCTTGGCAAAATTATAGGCACTCAAAATAATTATTGCCTTAGTGTTCAGAGTAGCAGTGCTTACCATGCTCAAGGGGGTGAGACCTCGCTGTTCCTACAAGCAGTTTGTCCTTTGAGGTTTTCCCTGGCACTCGGCAGTGATTTAGCTTTCTAGTGCCGTGTGCTGGAGCACGTTCGGTGGTTCTTATTAGAAACCCCTTTCCCCTTATCTCGGGGACGAACTCTCAAAGGAAAGATTTCTTTTTTTTTTTTTTTAGCCTAAATACTCTAAATCAGGACTCTTCAATTTGCTTAAGCTTGACTTGAACAGCAAAAAAGAATTAAATTGGTTCCTACATAACGAGCCTGTTCTTTGTCATATTGAGCCGTCATACTGAGGTTTTTATGCATGTTAATCCAACACACTTTTTAGATGAAGTAACCTTTTATTTGCAAATTGTATTAAGCAAATACTTTAATAAGGGTAGACCATGAAATAACATTCGAAAATAAATTGGCTGGTCATTCTCAGCTTTTGACACCTGGTTTTACCCTTTCCTTCTTTGATCTATTATAATTTACCTCATAAGCCAAACTCCCAGAGTATTTTTTTTCAGAAACACTAGACATTTCAAGTTTTACATATTTTACATCTAGCTTTTGCTAGCTAGGGAGCTCATTAGCAGTTACTTCTTGTGGTGAATAAAATGCCACCTGAGAGCATAAGAACTCCCTAATTCACAAGTTCACATTCTTTTAAGAGGTCGCTTAACCTTTAAGTCAACTGCAGCATATTAAAATTAAGCTGTTTTCAGCAGATAACAGATTATTCAGTTGTATTGGAATTTCCAGGTTATGCAGCTGCACTGGAATGTAACTGTTTAAAATATTGCCAGGCATGAAATTTCAATAGTTAAAAGTCTGTCCAAATGCTTCAAAACATAAGGGTTAAATTTGTTTTGAGTGAGATGCAATCTTTGAAGGGAAATACCTCATCATTGTTTTGACTACTGTAATGCAAATAATCAGCATAATATCTGGAATTAATAAGAGTATCCTAGACAGCAAAAGAAATGAGCAGGAGTTGCTTTTGTTTTTAAATTCACAAATGTGATTTGTGGAAGGTGGCAGACTGACAAGCCTGGGAACGTAACGGCAGAACAGCTAATGGAACTGCGAGTTCCCTAAATCGCCGAATACATCTTTGTGAAACATTTCTTTGGCAGGGCAAAAATCCCAAGGTTTGAAGTGTTCCTGCAAGTTAGAAATGATTGATAATATTGTTTTTGAGTTGTTCACAGAAACATTTGGCAAACTTTCTCTTTTAATGTGCAAATTCCTGTTTACGAAAAAAATTGTACTTGAGAACAATTTGCTTGCTGGGGAGCTTTGCATAATAGGAAAAGCTCCTTCTGTTTCCTTGACTGGGCTTTTGACATCCAAATTCAAGGGAAGTCTTTTCCATTTTATTTATTAAAAATAGGGCCACCAGAGTTCAGCTGAGCTTTTGCCAAGTATTTTGTCTCATCCTTATGCTAGTGGAAAAAGACCTCGTATCCTGATGTATTTGCAAATTACTTGACTGTACAGGTTTGGGTTTTGTTGAGTTGTTTTTTTTAAAAAAAAAAAAAAATTATATGGCTTGTGGTTACTTAGATCTTTTAGAAAATGAAGTTGTACTCTCACATTGTTCATCTCGCAAGTGAAGTGGAACTGTAGTGCTATAAAAGATCAAACAGTAACTGTCGTAAACTTACACCGAGCTGCGAACCATCACCTGCAAATTTTGCTTTTGATTTCAAAATTTTACTAATGATAAATATCAAATGGGACACCAGTGCACTTTGCAACATTTCATGATGGCGATTTCTACATTGGCTTCCAAACCTGTGTGCAAGTCTGCAATTTGATCACATTCATGCCAACAACAAGGGTGACCTGTAGTGTCAAAAACCCATCTTCTGAGAAGCTGTGCAGGTAATGTTCACAGCAGATACCGCAAGATTTTCAGACAAAAGGGAATAACTATATCTATCCTTTGGGGAACACCTTATTCCTAGTGGGAAAATTTGCAATGGAATCCAGAAACAGATGGAATTCATGAATTCTGACTGTGATGTAATTTTAAACCAAGTATGAAAGAATCGGAATACATTTTTTCCCTTTCTTTCAATACTTTAATTGCATCAGACAGTTAAAACAGTGTGCTCCAGTGAAGCACTTAATGATGGCGATCAGCTGCTTTGTGCTGCATTTCTTTTAAAAAGCTGAGATAGCATAGCAACAGCAGCAAACGTTTTCATAAGCATAGTGAGAATGGCTTTGCTCATGTTGTCTGAAAGTTTCTCATTTATAACTGAAATAAAACCTAAGCTATTGACAATAACATTAAAAGCTGACTTAATTTCTGAATCACTTTTCATTCGTTGTACTGTGAAAGTCCATCACTGCATAAGCCTAGTGAGAGAAATTTGGCCTCAGATTTTTAAGTAGAATAGCACCCATAATTTTAGTTTCATTGATCCCTTCAGGCCAAAATCAACTCTGTGATATTAAAGAACATTATGTTAATGAAACATTATTTACTGTGCCTGTTAATATTTTTTAAAATTCTATACAGATTTCTTTTACAAAGAAATTTAAAATTTTTGACACTAAAACAATCTTAGTACTTAGATACAGCCTTACATCATCCTTGTACTTGAAAACTGAAAAAAGTGGTGATCTTGATGTTATTTCAGGTGAAGTAACAAAATTCGGTGAAGTTACTGCAGAATGATAGCATAGCTACAAATGAAAATTTTGCTCTTAGTGAATACTTACATTTAGGACAAACTAGCGGAGATTTTGAGATTATTCCTCTGTTAAGAGACCCATTTTTGGTTCAGTCTAGGAAAGAACAGCTCTGGTGACTTGCCGGGAAGTGAAATAGGACGCGCAAGAGAGGCAGGCGGTGGGCCTCCCGGATACAAATCTGACTACCTTGTCATTTGATGATATTTCAAAGCAACTGGAGGACTAGAAATCAACAAGTTGGCAGCCTTAGCTACGTGTTTTCTTAAGCATATTCCTTCCCAATGGACTTATGAAAAGTAAACAACTAATTCACT
Source organism: Leptosomus discolor (assembly GCF_034619465.1). Lineage (NCBI taxonomy): Eukaryota > Metazoa > Chordata > Aves > Leptosomiformes > Leptosomidae > Leptosomus > Leptosomus discolor. The sequence goes on from NC_141393.1 coordinate 84,551,807, forward strand.
AGAAAAAGTACTTAAACCAAGGCTCTGACGGCAGGCTGGGAGGGAAGGCAAGAGAGAAGGCTGCCTCCTCATAGGCATAAAAGGAGAGGGAGGGAGGGGGGAAGTTGACTTGAGTCAGACCTGATGGGTTGTGCCTGAATTAGTATTTTCTTTTGGAGTCGCAAAACAAATTTCCCAGCTGCCTCAGCTTGCCACGCTCGGTTCACACACCAGAGTGCCCTCAGAGCACAGACATTGCGCCCTGTTTAGATGGGACAGGACGGGGAGATGTGCGGTGAGAGCTCAGCTAATACAACTTAACTGCTCGTGGATCATCAGTCCAGAGGGCAGATGGAGAAAGAGCTAGTTCATGGTGAAGCTCCTGAGAAGACACCTACTACAGATGTTTCTCTCCAAAAAGCTGTTTCTGTCCAGCCACTCTTCTTGAAATAGTCACAGAATTCATAGAGATACAGCACAGAGGATGGCCATGGCACCTATTATTGGCAGATTTCACAGCCTTCCTGACGCTTTCTGCTATCAGAGGATACACTATTTCCATATTATCCTTACAATGTACAAAGATGCTCCTACTCACGACTGGAGAGAGTGACAAACCCTACGCTCACACCATGAATTATTAGGCAGGTTTATAAGGAGGTCAGGTCAATATACTCCATGACAAATAAACTGCCTTTCTGTGGAGAAATGTTATGTGGAGAAGAGGAAAGTATCACTTATAGTGAAGCTAAAGACACATATTTATGAGGCTGTATCAGTAGTTATGAGTCCCTTTACTCATGCGGGAAAGGCCACATAAACTGTTTTAGAGAGGAGACTTCAGAGAGGCTCTCCTTGACTTTACCAAAGTAAGCGTTCTGGTATCGAACACCAGGCAATATTTTTGCTCTGAAAACATATCCAGTATCATGTGTGTCACCCTGTGAAAGTCACAGGGTTTTTTCCCAGGTTCATAAGATACATATTTCTGTTCTACCACTCTGAAAATACACATGCAGGGAAGCTCTGTGTAGTATTTTCTGCTGCTGTGGGTATTTAATCAGAGGTATAGTGGAGGTGGATCAAGAGAGCTGAGGTTTCTATGGTATAGAAAAGCATGCACATAGGGAAGGCAGGGATTTACTGTCTGCCTTGGCATATGACCCAGATGAAAAGCATGGGAGGCTGGTAAAGTACCAGTAGCTGTTCAAAATGAAAAAAACAAACAAACCAACCAATATTTTTTCCTTTTTGGAACAGAGTATCTCAAATCAGCCGAAGTTTTGCACACCAGTTTATATTTCACTAGTTAGAACCATAAACACAGCACTATATATTGTTAGAATGTATTATTAACAATAGTTAGATTGCTTACATATATCTTAATAACCTTGAAAAAAATCTTTACTTCTAAAATAACTTAATTGATTTTTCACTTTTCTGTAGATAAATGTTTCACCGTAGTCTCAATACATCTCCTATTACAAGTCATTACCTATACATCATGTATTTTTGTTATTCTCCTTCAGTTCCAAATATATTACTTCCTACTGACACATTAACAAGGGTTAGTTGCAAAAAGCTCACATTACTGCTATTAACACACACGTACAGTTACGTGAGCCTGGGACAATTGCTGAACACCAAATCACTTCCACTTCTATGAAGACTAACCTGGCAAGACTGCAGCTATGAACTTTGGAGAAGACTCATGTTTTTCTCAATAGAGAAGACTATCAGGTATGAAACAGTGAACCTTGCTGTGAGGCTTAGCTGGAACTGCAGGTGTTTCTAGGAATGCAGACATCTGGCAATCTGAGGATGCTCTAGATGGGGCTCACACACCTTTCCTTGACCCATGCAAAGTCAGGCTATAATTATACTTGAGCGTGATGCTCTTAAACCTATTTACCTTTCATATTTTCCCTTTGATTACTTCTGCAAATATCCAGTGACTTGCTTTTAAATTAGAGCTTCTTGTCTTATTTATTCTCCCTCACTTTTCTCCTGGAAGCTCAGCAAGAATTGGCTGCAGTGGAACATACACGCGCTTAGCTACCTGAATCATTCATTGTGCAACGCGGCCATTATATCAAACCGCTGCTGTGAGGACAGGTCACGGTGCCATAGATAACCTCCCAAAGGCAAGCAAAAGAGCGAGACTATACAGGGGAATGGAGGAACCCAACCCTTTTACATGACCTGCACAATTCACTGCGTGCTACTTCAAGTGATGACTATCTTCTCGTTCCCCGTAGAACTTTTCTACCAGAGAAGTTGTTACTAGCATGGAGACAGCCATTCTTTTCACTTTCATGTACCGCCTGCAGACACCAGCAATTATCCATAAGCATCATTTATTTGTCTGAAGATTAAATATATAAAATCTCATTATTTTGAAAATCAAGCTTCCCCAGAAGCATACTAAACTTTATGTCATGTTCTCTTTCTATCAGCTTCCTGAAGTTTGGGTCTGAGACTGAGATCTTGGGGGAGAAATACATGCCCACGTAGAAAAACGAATACAGAATAGATACGATAAAAGAATATTAATTTCTACTTACTTTGAAAAAAAAAAAAAAAAAAAAAAAAAAGAGTGATGGCTGATCCTGCTCCAGAATATCTGCTGCAAAATAGCTGTGCACTTGTCACTGCCCGATCCAGAGCGCGTGCAAGTGAACTGGAGACTGACTGCTTTGAAAGCACTTCGGATCAGGCCATTAGTTTGTCTCCAGTCTGACTCCTCTCTGCACAAGCAAAGGGGGAGTGCAGGGTGGACACTATCTGACGTTTATCATTCCCTGCGTTGACAGGAAATTGCCATTTGAGGATCTCTGTTCATTGCTTTCTCTGCCACTGATTTTCTAGTGGATTTGGGGAAGGCAGAAAAACTAACCACATCTGATTTCAGTTTATGTGCATTCCTGTCTGTTTTCCCACCATTAATGTTTATAAAACATTCTGTAATCCTGGATGGGGAAATGCTGTAGAAGTACAAAGTAAAATGCTATGTTTTGCTCAGGCGGGATTTGTGAGCTTATGCACTTGTAGTCCTAATGTCAGCAGTTCATTTCTTCCCTGTGAAGACAATGTTCTAAGACCTTTTGATATGCAGGTGTTTGACATTCAATATACATTTCTTCTTTGGTCTAAGAAGAATCTCTCTCTAGTTCCCTAGTTTAGCCTTTACTTCTAAGAGCCTCAGTTAATACAATACCTCCAGCATCCTCCTAAAGAAGGTAACAAAGTTCCTGTCCCCAGGCCTAACGATCACCTAAACCCATCAATTGGCTTTTCTTGTTGTCTAACTTTCACTTTTCAAAAAAAAACCCAAAAAAGAAAAACACTTCTCTCCAATGAGTTTTTAATTCAAACATACAATATAATTTACCATATCGGCAAATTCAGAAGAATAATAAAATGTCTGAGTGTATTTGACCTACTCTAATTTGAGGGTTAGGCTATTTTCTTTGTAATAAGTAGAAGCCACTGGAAGATGCTGCAAACACGAGTTTCCAGAGAGCAGTGTCTTGATTTTCAAGGAAGCACAGGTAACATTTCCATTTCTTTCTACTCTTGGAAATGCCCTATTCCATGCTGGGGACTCCCAACAACCTTGCCTGAATCTCTTGCAGTTGGAATACGCTCTCCCAAGGATATTGCACCTGCCATTGTGATCTCCTTTGAGATCAGAATGTCATTCCCTGGTCCAGGTCTGTTTGCACCATGCAAAATCCTTGACAAAGGAAAAGCCCGAAGTTATTTCTGTCCAATCTTGCAGCAAAACACCTTCATCTACTTTATAACACAACTGGTTTGGGGTTCTTCTTTTGTTTGTTTGTTTTGGGAATGCTTTGGTTTTGTTTTGTTTTTTCTTTAAATGTGGAAATTAACCCATTACAAATCTAAACCTCATAAGCTAAGCTCAGCCTGTTCTGCTGTGGTTTATTTCCGAGAGTTTCTATCATGGCATACAACCAAGATACATTTGTTTTGCTACAAACAAGCGTGAAGTGAAAGTATGGTATCTGAGATGGAATACAAGATTATGATCTTAAAATGTCAGCACAGTAGATTTATACTGTGATATTTAGTGGTGTTGTAATAATATTGGCTATGGTAATAGCACACTTCTTTGTTCTCCTTATGACTTTAATCTCCAGAATGAGACATCACAGTTAAAGCTGGAAATTGCTAACAGTGCCAGCCCAAGCAATGCCATCAATTTTGAGCGTACAAAGTAGGCCCAATAGGCTCCCTCCCTCTTTTTTTCTTTTTTTTTTTTTTTAATTTAAAATTCTGACTGTCCATTGATTACCGTACAGGTTATAGGGGTTACTTAAACCCTTTAAAAAAAAAAAATAAAAATGCTGTGAGTGGAGTCACAGAGAGTGAATGAATTAGGTTGAAGAGGTTTTTGGAAGTCAGAGGAGTAGCTGGCCATCTCAAGGACACCCATTTCCTGAAGGACATGAGTGCCAGTATGGCTTACTGTTATTTTCCTCAGAATACTTGATGCATAAAAATTCTCATGTCAGTTTTGTAAAAAAATAAACAAATAGATAAATAGATAAATGGGGCTGCTGTCCTATGAGCAAAGGTCCCAAACACTCAGGGTTATGAATTACTGTAACAATGCTAGGTGACCCGACAATACAATCTTGTGTGCTGAGAAATGGAATGAAGCAGTGATCGCTAGAAATAAGCCGACTAGGGTTTTTTCTGGGAGGAGGGAGTACTTTGGAAGCCAAAAAACCAGCACAGCTTACAGTCATATACTGTTTTTCTTTTAGACAAATTAAAATGGAGACTAGTTCCTAAGGATCAGCTATAGCTTTCTAAGAAGTAAGACCTATAATGCAGTAACTTTACTCGACATGTGGTGTTAGAGCTGATCAAATAAAAGTGTAAGAAAGTTTGCTCCCAAAATATTACCAAAACTACCTCAGCCAGCATTACTTTCAGAGGGTACTTTTTCAAACCTTCCTGGTGCTGCGGTTTTCAGGCTTGTGACACAGCTACCTGGGATGCTTTTCAGTGCAAGAAGGAATTTAAAACCTTTTCAAATTCTATATTCACAAAAGGTTTAATGTATTACTGTAATTTTAGTGACCAAGACCAAAATGTAGCTCTTCATAGGCCTTTTTTTTTGCCTCTTCCTCATCTGGAAGCATTTAAATTCCCTAACAAATTTCTATGTTACATTAGTTAGAGTTTACACTTCTACCATAACATACAAGGTCTACAAAACTGGAAAGTATTGCTTTGCAAATTTCCTGCTTGCCAGACTGTCATTAGCTGACCCCAAGCATGTTCACTCTTTTCTCTACACTTACAGGGTTCCTGAATCAAAACTTACTGATCAAACGACCACATAATCACTGAACTCCTGATGGTGAGAAGCCCTCCCAGACCACAACTACATTAAAAGCAAAGAAACAACAAAACCCATCCTACACACATCAAAACCCAAGCATTCCTCTGGTGATCTTAGCTGTAACAACATCTGCCAAAGGAACCCAATAACAGTCTGAAACAATCTGAAACAAAGCAGAAGAGCTTCCCCTGCTCCCCCCCCCCCCCCCCCCCCAAAGCCTAATAGTTAGAAGTGAGAGTAGGTAGCTTCTGTGGACCTGAGTTCACAACCCTCCCTGCTTCAGTCTGACAAAGGGATTTAAGTCCAGTTTGTCGCCCTCCTGAGAGCCTGCTGTAACCATTAGGCACAGTCCAAGGTAAATCTTTCGCTCCCTCCAGCTGACACTATTCCATTTGGTATAAATAATTAAATGAAGAAGGACGTGAATCTGACTTTGCCACATGATTGCCCTAACCACCAGGCTATAGAGTCAATCTCTCCTCTCTTCTTTTTCCCCTAGCTTAATTAATACTTAATTGTTTACACAAAGTGGAACAGTTTTAATAGCAGAGAAATTCTGAGAGACAAAATTCCCGGTAAGTCAATACTCAAGATGATTTCCTAAGAAATGAGAGTTCTACCATCAGCTCCCAGTTTCAAATGAGGGAACCAAGCCTGCCTTGTGGGGTAGTGTCTGCATTTACCCTGTACTCGGGGCTGAACTCCAACAGTCCCTCCATCACCCAACAGCCCCTCACCAGCCAGGGAGGGGGATCAGGAACAGGAGAGCAGACCCGGGGGTGGAAGTGAGAACAGATCGAGTGAAACACCCCCAACCCCCCCAGAGACCCCCCCAGTTACCCTCACCCAGATGAACCCCCAGCCATCACCCCCCCCAGGAGAGCAGTCCTCGGGAGGAGCCAGAGCAGGAGGAACCCCAGCAGGAGCCCCCAGGAGCCCCCTCCCCTCAGCCAACCTCCCCCCTTTCTCCTGCCCCTGCTGACGGGCTGGGCTGCCCCTGGAGCTACCCCAGGGCACTGCCCTGGCTGGCTGGAGCTGCTGGGGGGCTGCCCGGCGCGGGGGGCTGAGGGGCTGCCCCAGCTGAACCGCGATAGATAAGCAAGAGCCCCTTCTATTTCTGAAAAATTAAGAATTATCCCTAAATATTCACTACGGTTTATTGGTGAGAGACGCGCAGTGCGGCTTAGGCACCGAACTGCAGGAGATGGCCATCCACGGCAAACCCTAGTTGGAAGAAAGGGGGTTGCAAGCTCACGGCTGAGCATCCTGCCTATTTTTAGCGCTTCCTATCACTTATCTTTCCTGGTGTGCAGTTCAGCTCGCTGCCTTCTGTGTGCCTTATGGTCAGGCACCGAACGCAGCACGTGCTCATAAAGCATGCAGGCGCTGAAGCCCGAGTGCCTCGCTCTGTAAGGTGGGGTGATGCTCGTGAGGCACGGAAACAGGGCAGCCAAAACCGTCTGTGATTTATAAGTAAGTCTTCAATATATTTGCACTGAAAACTCCTTTGAATTTTCATTCCTCAAAGCGCTCCTCAAATTAGGTTTGAATTCTGGAGCAGAGGGCAATACCGGTGGGAGCAAAGCTGTTTTATGGGATATTTTACAATTCAGATGGATTGTTCTGTGGGACACTTTAGTAGAGCTGCTACTGTCAGCTGTTCAGGAGTGGATGGTTTTGAGATGTGGAAAACAAACCCCTGCAAGCTTGCAAACACTTTGTTGTTTGCCCCTTAGGCGCATCTGGCAGAGAGACTGCTGCCGCTGACACGAACTCTCAGGTCTGATCTCGCTGCTCCCAGGATGAAACAGTTAGGTAAATCTGATGTGAGGGATCAGGAGTCAGCTTGCAGCACAAGGAGAAATTGTCTTTTTCTGTGAAATGTTTCTGTGAAGTGAGACCAGGAAAAGTAACCACACAGGGACTGGATGATATTTTTTACAGCAGGGACCAGTGAGCTGTCTTCCTCCTCCCACCAATTTCATCCTTCCTTTTTCTCCTTGACAAGGTCTGTAAATATGTCAGCTAATCTCAGAAAGTAGTGCACAGAATACTCATTCAAAAAGGTCAAAAGCTCCACACAGCTTTTTTGTGTTAATATTATTCACATGCTTCACTTTCTTCAAGCTATTTCCTAAATCCTCCTTTGAATGTTCTCTTTTCTCATTCTTTCCCCAAGCCGAAAGGTACACAATAACTCCGGTATTTAAAATACACAAAAAACATGCATAGTATCATTTACACAATTTGGAAGGACTGCTGGCCTTGTGAAGAGACTCCTAATGCGGTGAGTGCAGGTAACCCCCCCCCCCCCCCCAAAAAAAAAAAAACCCCGAACAAAAGGACGTCTATTGTGAGACTTAATCTAACCGATGCTTTTTCTTTAGTTCAAGTCTGGCCATCAATTAGCTCACAGGCACGCATGCTCTGCAGTGAATGCTAATCCAGCCATCTTAGGAAGCCTTAGTTTCAGCCTCGAACTGGACCTCAATCCAGCTTCACAAGGTCTTCCTCAAAATTCTCATATATTTTTGACATTACGAAAAAAAACCCACAACACCAGAAAAAAGTCCCACCACACCAAAAACCCAACATAAAAGAGAACATCATTGCTCTGTGAAGAATTCTTGCTCAATCCTTTCAGGCTTGCTGTACTGAAAGAGCCCAGTCTACTTTTCACATAATTCCAGCAGACTTTACGGCAATTGAATGCTGTTATCTTCTTGCGAGAGCTTCTTCTAAACTCTGATCAGTCTAGTCTTGTCCAATAAATCATTCCTCATTTCAGGTGTTTTGAGGTCATATCCTCAAAATTGGCCTCAATCTATCCTGTCATTTTACCTACAAACGCTTACCAGAACTGCCTTACTCAAGTTTTTGACTCTCACAGACAAGATACTCAAGAATCATTTTGAGTTATTCCAAGTCTAAGGAAGCTGCCTACGAATAATTTGCTGACAGCTCCATCGCTTCCCAGAATCTCCCACCTGATAAAAGCCATCCCATCCATTCCAGTTTCAAAGAAGCTTTCTGTCAATCTGGGGTGCAGAAGGCCCACGTTTTCTTCTCTAGCAAGGGCCCAACATCTCAGTGCATTTGGGTTTTGCGGTCTAAAAACTTATTCTTAAGAAAAGAATTGGGCCTCCAGTGAAGCGGAATGATGCATCACTTGACATGTCCATTGATGCAAAAACTGGAGGAAGGGGTCTGCATCTCTTGCAGGTTTGCGAGGTTTAGCTGCAGGTTTTCTGCACAAGCCTGTTTCACCTCACCTCCTTTGTTTTCTCCATGAAACAGAGGGCTTTAGGAACAACCTGTAAGCCATACTTCTCATACCTCTTGTCTTAAATACCACTTTATCTTTGTCTCTCTTTTTTTAACCGTGAGTGAGATGGCAGACCCCGGAGACGCCCCTGCACGTTTTCAGCACTTTCCCCAGATATCCCTGCGCTTCTGGAACAACACCACAGGGCCACTGTCGGTAGGTGTGAAATACAGCTGCTTATAATGATTTCAGAAAGAGCTTTCCTATCCCTTTTCAGGCTCCACCTCTCCCCAGGAATGTTTGATCGGGACTTCAACCCCTTGTTTTAATTGCTGACCTTATCTTTGGGAAGAATACAAGACCTGCCTTGCCCTTCTAAACAGTACTAGTTTGCTGGACAATACTTCCTACGTTTACTTCAACGATACAAACTCTTTCAGTCGTCACAGTAAGGCTAATTATTCCTACACAGCCTATGCTACATAGCCTATTCCTACATAGCCTATCAGATCTTTCCTGGTAGGCTGTGTACATACAGTAGTCATTGCACACAATTATAAAAAGTCTGGATAGAAATATAAATTAAATCTAAGATACATCATCAAATTTAGAAAAATGTAATTCCACAACTATATGGTTCCTGAATCAAAATAAATATGGACTTTTGAGGGGAAAAAAGAGGGACAACCCTGAGTCAGTAACAGAATAAAAGTCAATAGCTCTGGCAATCCTTCAGCAGCATTGAGGAAACAAGAAGTAATTAATTTCACAGCGCTTCTTCCCTCTCGCACTTTCTTGCATCTTCCTCTTTTCACCTCAGCCCTCACATCAATCTCTTGCCTTTCAGCACTCTACGCACACACTACACATTCCTTCAGGGCAGCACAAAATTCCCTTACCTGTTTTGACAAGAAATGCACACTGAGTCACACGCCAGAGGCCATGGTTACACGAAAGTCACAGGTCAATAAAGATCACTTACATTTCCTATGAGCTTTTTCATCCTCTCTTCCCCCTCCGGGAGCCAGGGCCTCAGAAAGGAAAGAAAGACATGTCAAGGGCCCCTTTGTCAAGCCCTTAAAAAAAAAATCCCCCAAACCCACCATTGGATGCCCCCCTCAACCTCTTGTTACCTTGCCTTAAGGAAAGTGGCCTTTTTCTCTTGGCCTCCTTCACCTTGAAGGAGCTCTTCATCCCTTCAAGAAGTTGGTCACTGACTTATCTCTCTCCCTTGATGATGTACAAGAAAGTAGAAGGGATTAGTCAGTATTCTTTTAAAACTGTCTTTTACAAGGAAGCCAATAAAATGATCTACATCGTATCACAGTTCAACATATCTGACATCTGTTCTGTAATAAAATTCACTTCATACATATGCTTCTTCAAGCTCATACATATGCTCCCCACAAGCATCCCCCAGCTGCTCTTCTGAGACATTTTGGTAACACATCTATTGTATTATGCTAGATGTATTTAAGTAGGTATGCTACCTTTTCTCTCTAGTCTAGTAACTACTTTGAGCAACTCTGCTTGGTAAACATACCACTGTAAACTACGCTTGCTTGAATATCTCAAGAATTTGCTCATTTTCTCTAGGAAGGAATCTCAGGGACTGTGTTCTGTTTCAGACCTGGTTTCCACGAACCCGGAAGAAATCACGTTCCATTCACACAAATGCTCGTGATAAACGGAATTATTGCTTAACACATTAAGTATACCATTCACAGAATTTTTAGTCGAATAAAACAATAAGAAGGGAAATGAGTCAAAAATGATATTGACCGAATCTTTCACTGTGAGGGCTATACATTCTGAATACCAGACATCAGTAATGCAAATCACCAGAAGACGTGGGCAGCACGCCATCCATCCTAATATTTGTTCTGTGAGCACAAAAGGTGCATCTTCATTGTCAAGTTGAGCTGGACCAGCAGTAAATTTCTGAAGCAGTCTTTCCAGGTTTCCCTGCTAACCGTGATGTTGTTTCCTCTTCCGAAGGCATTTCACAACACATGACTTGGGTTTCTCCAAGAAGCAGCTGCAGGACCATCCCTAACGCGCTCCAGCTGCAAATGAAGATCGAGGTACTCCGATGTAAAGATACCCAAGCGTATATGGTGTGAATGTCCACGTGAGCAGTTTTGCTCTATAGATCTTCTCCTATGAGTTCATGCTATTTGCTAACGGAAACATTTTTTGTATTTGTTCTTACAGACACCTCTTGGTCTCATCCACACGTGAGCCAGCACAGAACACACACATAAATTAATCTGTGACAGCTGACTTGAACCTGGCACGTGAAGGATTCACCCCATTATTTCTAGAGTAAATTATTACCCAAGAAATACCATCCCTTATACATTATCCCTTGATTTTATTACCCCTTGGTTCCATAGCCATGATAGTAATGATGCTAGTGTATTTAGCAGAAGCTATTTCATTTTTTGATGTTAATCTACTGGAAGCACAGAAAGCACCCCCTGGACTGGAAATCTGAGTTTCTGCATTGCTCTTTGTACAGCTTCACTACATCTACTTTGTGAATGAAAATTAACTTCACAAAGTAGATGGCATTTTTTCTCTTCTATCATCCCAATATTTAAAATTCAGCACTCCTTGTCAGTGGTTTAGGAAAAAAAAAAAAAGGAAAACCAAACAACAAAATCCCCTCTATTATATGGTAGGTTTTGCAGGCATATCAGGTGCCCAGCATCAGAAATACCAGCAAAGTACCTAATGATCACACATAGGAATATTTGGTGAATAAAGATAGCTAGGACCAGCACAGACAAAATACACAGGCTCAAAACATTTCCGCACCTACGTCACACTCTCAATATGAAATAAACCAACCAAAATTTTACTTGAATACCTCACCATGTACCGCAACATTAAACATTTAGCACGGCTCCTACATAAAAGGGATTTCTGAGAGTTCTGCAGTGACGCCCCAGATCAGAATTTCCATCTCCGTGAGAACAGGAATACGTGTTACAATCATGCCATACCTGATAGCAGGCATCTCTTTATAGCTGCCAGGTTTTCAAGGCTATTTGCAAGGATTTCTTTTTTCTGATATTGAAATTAAGACACATTTGATATCAAACAATCGCCTGAGCCTAGAAGGGTCTTCTCCTGTTGGGGATCTGAACAAGGTGAAGACAAAGAAATCTACGATACTTCCCAATAGCTCTTGACAGGCTCAGTAGTGCTAGCAGGCAATAGCAGCCTGGTGAGGCACCCCTGGGAAGCCTGTTGAAGCATTCAGGAAAAAAATAATTTTTTCCAGGAAAAAATATCTCCTTTTATTTTGAGTGTGTGTATTTTGTTGTCATTCCAGCGTATGATCTGGCAATGCAACTACAGCTACGGACAATGTATGGGATTTTTACAAAGAAGTATTCAAAACGAAAGAGGACATGAAACACCGATGCCCAGCAGTCCTGCATACCACCGAAACAGTCAGAAATAAACAAGCTCCAGCGAGTCAGAACAGGTGTCTTGAGCACACTGGATATTTGTTTCATACTGACCCAGGAGAAAATTATTAAGAGGGAAAGATTATTACTTATAGTCTTTCCATAATTACTCTTTGGAATGCTGCCTTGACTTGTGGGTCCTATGATAGTTTACCAAAGACAATATTATCTCCTACATACTGAAATGCCTCGTTATCCCATGTCTATTAACTGCATTGCAAATTTCCTCAGATAATTGAAGTCATGATTATCTGGAAGACAGACTGTCTCGTCAATTTTTAGCCTTGTTACAGATATTGAGAGTTAAGCAAAGAAAAAAAAACAAACAACGCATTGTGCTTTGGGAAAGGTTCGAGTTAAGTTTTCCCTTGGTTAGAAGCAAGTGCCGCTCTCTGTGAAGTCCGGGTTCAACGGGGAAGCGCAGCCAAGACTCCATCACATGCAGCTCTGCAAACCGCTGTCTTGGATTTTACACGCAGACACGGAACAAGGTGAGAACACGAGCGTGTGTCCAAAACAGGTACAGGAGGGTCAAAAGGTTATGGAAAGTAGCTGTGCAGTTTTCTTTCACTGGCCTTGTGGTTTGGTTAAACAAGGTCTTAATACGTACCCAGTGGAGATGCTCATATCCTTATTTTGAAGGAAAAAGAAAGAAAAGCAAAACAGAAAAAATAGGTCTTGAGACAGTGAAGATGTTTTCTTCAAGGCTGCAGGAACAGGCTCTGAAAGGCCAGGCTCTGGTTTCCAGAACCTAGGCAACTCTGCCTGTTTCTTCTAAACGCACTCCCCGTTACGCTGCCATAAATCCAGAGTAACTCTATCGATTGCAGCTGTAAGCTAATGTAAGCGAGATCAGATGTGTGACCAATAGGTCTCTAAACAATCCTTTATTTGAAAGGTAATGAAATAATTTTGTAAATTGTTCCCATTCAATTCTGGATCAATTGAACACGGCCACTTAGTAGTGTTTATGTATTTTTTTTTATCAGGGAAGGGAAAACTGGAATAAGGGAACCCATTTTGAGTTCGCTATTCCTAAAGACCTTAAAACAATTGTTTTGTAAACACCATTACTAGTAACCTCTGTACAATCAGAAACTCTAGAATAGGTCTTCACACAAGTTCAGTTTTGATTTATTGCACCATAACAGTTGCACCTTGTTAGAAGGACCGTTACAAGGAAAATAATTCCTTTTCAAGGACTGCCATCATTGACCCCTACCCCTCACAGAGTTTGGGATCAGTCTGTTTCAATAGATGTCAGAAAAGAGGTCGGGGTGGGGAAGCTGGGAGTGATACAGCCTATTAAGACAATCCTGTTTTTTTGATTTAAGAGTTGCCATCGGTGCACAGGACTATTGAATCTCAGTGTCAAATTTACATCGGCAAAGATAGAGCCGTAGTGCTAAGGCTCTTTAACCCATATAGCATAAACTTTGACAGAAACATCTGAGCCCTGTGTATGCTTTGCCAGGATCTAGATATGGAACTGCATTACCTGCACAAAACTGATCAATCTAATTGCTCCCTGCGAGGTCCACCTACGAAGCTGCCTTTACTTACCACTCTTAGCATTGCCTTGAAGGGCTTTTGGTTTAAGGCTGATTGGAACAGACTGAAATGCATTTAAGAACCCAAAGGGTTATGCATTGTTTTAAATCAGAAATGCGTCAAACACTCGCCATCCCTTGATCTTATCATTTTATACTTCACAAGGGATCCCTTTTGAGAAGGGTTTATGTGTCCCAACACATTTGGAAATGTTCCTTGACAGGACAAATTCTTTGAGGACATAAATCAAAACTACAGCTGCTCCCCTAAAAGCTGTCAGTGATAATAGCATCAGGACAATGATTAAATAAGTCCTGTTGAGAAACAGTATGTCCATTCCCACATTCAAAACACATACAAATTATCAGCAAAACCTGTATTCCAGGAGTGGGGAACAGACAACGTGGGGGGGTGATAATGCCTTTCCTCACACAGGAGTCCAGCTCAGGAGCTCTCCCAGAGCAGAGCTCCTCTTGCTCTGTGTAAGCCTGAGCATGCTCCTTCCAACAACGTGAGCACAAAGCCCTAACGTATTCTAGAGCGGCATGAATAAAGCCTAACTGCAGTTTCCAAGAATGGATAGGACCAATACGTTCATTTGCCCCAAAACCAGTAATCTATGGTATAGCAACGAAGGAGAATTTACACAAAAGTGATAAATATGTAACTTGGGATTTCCAGGTGACCGTTTCGACTCCCTCCCGCTGTACTGTTTTTCGCTTTTCAGAAAAGGGTTGCAAGAACGCAGCAGTGATTTATACTTATTTACACCAAAGGGGAAAACCACTGAAGCCTAAGGAGACAACGCTCAGCTGGCGCTAAGTTTATTCTCTTTGGTTTTACAGTAGAGCCCACTGCTCCGTTAGTTTCAGGGCGGGTCAATTTTTCGGCTGTTTCGCAGCACTGTTGGCGACTGCAGCACCGCTGTCCCGGCTAACGCACGCTTGGCCGTGACCCACCGGTTCTGGTTTTCTGTTTAACTTGTGCGATCCTATTTACAGAAGAAGCAAATATTTTGGGGGGAAATTCTGCTCTGTTTTATACCAATGTGAGACACGATGAGCAGCTTATTTATACGGTACGTTACCACATCCCCTTATATTTCTCTTTACTTTGTCGGAGTATTACAGCCATAATGGATAATAAACCAGATTATTACCATAAACAATTAACTACCAAAATCCGAACGTCAGCCAAGGACTCCAGGTCCTGTGACCCCTGTGCCGCGCTGCGCCCACGACAAGGAGGACACGCTCGGCGCTCTGCCGCCTCGGCGGGGCTGGGCGAGCCGCCGCTGCCGCACATCGCCCTGCGGATACACCTTGGCAGCTCCTCCACCCCCCTACGCTGAGCAGCCTCGGTGCGTCACATCGCTGTCGCTGTCGTCACCGAGCTCCGCCGTGACGAACGGGGCTGCTCGGCCCTTCAGGCCCCTCTCGCTCGCCCTCGCCCTGCCTTGGCGATGGGCGACCCAGTGCCCGTACCCCACCGCGCGCCACAGCGGCCGCTCCAGCCCCTGCTCCCGGCCTCTCCTCTCCCAGCAGATCGCTCTTTCCCTCTGGGAGGGAGGCATGCCTAAGGCTGACTGCCTCTGCGCTAGAAGTAGCTTTGCTGGTGCTCAGGAACCTGCTCTGCTCTTCTAAGATAAAAAACAAGCATCAAACATGCATTTGCAAAAAATGTCCGTGATCTGCCTAATGTTTATAGCACAGACAACCTAGCTGTGAGTTTTAGGATAAAAAAAGAGGAAAAGAAAAAAGAATTTTTACAGATAAAATATCCTTTACACCTTTATTTGTTTAGCATTTATCAGAATATATGAAGTCAGGAGGATGAAACAGATTGTTATCCTTAGCTATGATGTATGCTTTAGGCTCAGAATCAGCAAGTTGATAAAATAGTTATTTCTGAACACATGGACTATCTGAATTCTACCTCATATCTTCAGGGTCATAAACCAAATGCTCATTTGTTATCCAAATGGAGATTCATTATTCTGACTGAAACAAACAGGATTACTTGTTTATCAATTCAAAAGCAATCTATTTTTTTATTTACCAATATATTACATTGCTGAGCAAAGAATTATCTTTCCGTTGTTTATACGCCTCACCATTTAAGAGGATTATTATTGTAGAATAATCATCTTTCTTTAATTACCAAGAGGAGAACCACATCATTTTATTAATTTTAGGATTTATGCCAAGTTGGAAACAGAATGTAGAACACAGAATCAGTCAGTAGCTGACAGCAGCTTTGTTAACACTTCTACAAAATCTTTATTGGGGGGAAAAAACCACAACCCAAACTAGAGGCAGAAGATGAATATATACATTTTCTTAAATAACTCAAGCCCTCTCAGCAAGCCATATGACCAGACATACTTGCACTGTACATACCTGAGGCACAAAACGCACACACATCTTTTCTTGGTTACCGAGAAGCCAAAGTGACAAAGTATTTGGGGGGATCAGCAGCAGCACTGCACGGCCCCGAGCCTGCCCGCAGCGCGGGGCCAACCTCTGCTGGGGTCAGGCTCCAGGAGGAGCAGACCAGCTCCAGCAGCCCCAGCAAACAGCCGTGATTCCCTTAATGCTCATTGCCAGCACCTGCCCAAGCAGTTAAGCAAATCCACTTGCTTTACTGATCCTTCAGCCTCTCTTTTTGGGGTGTTATCTAGGGTACGTGGGGCTCACCCCGCACCTGCCCCAGCTCAGGAGACCGCCTTCTCCCCCGGCGTGCTCCCATCAGCGCAGTGTCCCGTTTGGTACATCTGGGTCACAGCTGCAGGATCCACAGTGACCAAAGGCAAACTCTAAACAGCAGTGCCTGCAGTTAATAGCCATATTCATTCAACTGCTGGCCAAATAAGTCTTTATTACTATTGCTTTTAAAAAGAACACATATTACCCTCTGTAAGCAGAAATCAAGCTACTAACTCAAACGACAGCATCCTATTATATTCCTTTAAAAATATAAAAAGTAATGGGCATAAAGACTTGGAACCTTGAACAAAATGTAATTTTTTCCTCATTGATGTTTCTTGGCCCAGTTGCTTTATCTAAGTCTTCCTCAATCGTTAGGTGTTTGGAAGGGCACGTAGAATTCAGGATTGATGTCTGTCTTTCTCTCTCTTTCATAAAATATTGTACACATCCTGCAAAAGACACCATTTCTGTGGCTTGCTGAATCTTAGCAGCCTCATTTCTGCTGGCTGACTCTGAGGAACGGCTCTAACCACACCTGCCTTTGAAAAGAAAGGCAGGAAAATACCAGCATTTTTTTATTCCCTGTTGAGGCTCACCTTCTGAACGTCGTCTCCTCCTGTTGTGGTATAGGCACACAGCACGGATCTTCTAGGACAGAGACAAAACAGTTGAATTTATTTATTTTCTTTTATGTTTGGCATCAGCTCAAAGCCTGCCAGCCCCAAGAAGCCCAGCAAGTAGGGCTGCACCAGCTCAGGTTTAAAAGGCACCTGCCTGAAAGAGGCTGGCCCGAGCTGCTGCAGGCTTTCCTTTGTAAGCCCTTTCTTCCCTCTCCAGACCTTCAGTTGTCTTTTAAAATTCACAATAAATTAGTGAAATTAGAAGCACCAAGATCTTCTGCTACATAAAAAGAAATCATCCTTCAAAATATAAGCAATAGTGTTGTGCAGTCAGACCCTGTAACAACCTCCAAAACAGTCTCCTGCCTCTTTTTCCAGAGCCACCTAATCTGTACTTTCAGCTAAACGTGAAATCCTGATTATGTTTAATATTTGAAAATGTCAAGAAAAATATTTACCTCACATTCAGAAAATTAAGACTTGAAAAGGACTTTTTGCTTCATAAATTTAGGAGGTTTTTAATTCCCTGTTACTGTTTATAAATTACTAACTGAAAGTTAAAACTGAAGTTTGTTTTTTTAAAGATGTTTTCCTCAACTATTGCTTCTGCTCATTGATCTGTTACTTGATGGTTGCTTGTGATTGCTGACTGCTGGCATTGATTTGTATATGTGATATAATAAGAAAGAAAAAAAACCCCTGAAACATATTTTCTGAATTAAAAAAAAAAAAGTATACGATCTTTGCAAAGAGATAGAGGACTAAGAATTCAAAATTCAAGGCCTCCTAAATTTGGTGGTGTAAGCTAAGGTCACCTTTGTACTCCTGATTCAGTCCTTGAAAATATCATATTCTGGGAAAGTCTGTTTAGTAGTAATCAAGCAAACCAAAGGTATAATGAAGAGGGCTGAACAAATAATTCACACTGAATAATTTACTCAAACCTCGTTTCAAGTTCTGGAGTGTCAATGAATGGATTCCTTCAATTTTATTTATTCAGAAACACTCAATATATATCATTTTTAACTGTATACATCAAAAGTAAGTTCACTAAGTGTATCTGATTTTAAAAACCAAAGTCATAGTGCTAAACTACAGTTAATTGTGTAAACTCTATTTTTTTTCTGATTCTCCAATAAATCAAGAAAATAGTGAAGCACCTGTCACTAAAAGCAGAATTTTAAAAAAACCCATGCAGGATACTGAACCTTTTATCTAGCATCTAAGTCAGGAGTGTTAGAAACAAATATGTTGTCTCCTCTTCAGACAATGGTGCCCTTAGTTGAGAACATCATCCTTGAAGAAACAGGAAAGAGTAGGATTCAGCGGTGCACGGTTTTATCTTGGTACTCTCCTGCCACACCTCGCATCCCGCAGGTGTCCAGATGCTTTCTTCAAAAAGAGCGTTTACGTTTCCCTTTGACTTGTTCAGAACAGAACAGAACATTTCCCTTGGAAGGGACCTGCAATGATCACCCGGTCCAACTACAGCTATACCTTTGTGCCAGAGCTGTGAGGAAGAAGAGGGAACACACGTGTCCTCTCCTACACGGAGCAGCCGGAATTGCGGCTCTTCCACGTAAACACACCCTTCTGTTCGTTTCCCCGGTATGAAGTTTTGGCTCGCAGTCCTGCTGCGATGCACAGGACTGTGTAACGATTGGTTTCTCATTTGATTGTGTAGCAGCTGTAGGAAGACCAAATTTAAAAAAAAAAAAAAAAAAAAAAAAAAAGAAGGTCTTGCAGCTAAATCCAGCCATATTTGCTATAGATGGCAGGCATCTCATTTCTCCGACGTGGTTAAATTTATCTTAAGCTTTCTTACGTGGAGCTGTATCTAGACAGTTGTCAGAAGCAATGCTTCACCTTGCACGGATGTCTACGAGCTTCCTTCAGCGTAGGGGAGGGAAACGACCTGCCCGTGCTCCCGGCTGGCTTTTGAGCCTGTGCTCAGCTCCCTGCCTCGGTGATCACATTGCTGTTGGTAAACAGACTAAAGCCACATCAAGTTATGCGAGTAAGTGACTTCTACTCACTCACTTAGCAGCTGCACAGACCAATATATGGAGTTTTAATATCTTGGCTTTCTTACACCAAGAGGTACAAAACTGAGTCTTACAGAGTTTGAATGTAGTTTTAAAATAGTAATTATTGAGCATCATTGCAC
This sequence comes from Leptosomus discolor, assembly GCF_034619465.1. NCBI lineage: Eukaryota > Metazoa > Chordata > Aves > Leptosomiformes > Leptosomidae > Leptosomus > Leptosomus discolor. The sequence goes on from NC_141393.1 coordinate 84,570,953, forward strand.
CTTCCTCCTACAGAAAATTTCATGGGTTGTTTAACTCTACGGAGAGGTAACACGTCATTAAAATGGCTGGATCTTTTCTATAGGTGCCAAACGGATATCCTATGACAAGACAGTGAGCTATGAATCAACATTTAAATGTCAGTGGCTGGAATTCTAGAGGTAAGGCCCAAATTTGCTTACGGTTAAAGGCAATCCTCCCTACCCCCCCTTCTAATCACTAAATTATACAGAAATGACTTTGCTAGAAAAGCATGAAATGAAAATACCAGCAAACCAGGTGGCACCAGTATACACACTCAAACACACGAAAGCAGTGTTCAAACGACCGCGCGGTTACCTGTCCCTAGCGATAACAAAATGCGTGCTAGCGTTCAGCTGTTCAAACTACCGAGCTCTATTCCGTACAGAAACCCACACGTTAAGGTTTCTATAGTCCTTGCTAGGGCTTTAGAGTCCTAACGGGGTGTTCTAAGTGGTGTCGAACTGAAAACTACCAACCTCCTGCAGTACAAACCAGGCAGACGGAACTTCACAGTCACATTGGATTGTATTTAGATTATTGTCTTCAGCCTTTTTGTTCTTGGAAATACTATGGTTTTGTTTATCCAAACAAAATATATCCAAATTAAACAGTAAAAAAATAAATCCATACTGTCCTCATTAGGGCTGTATATACTATCTTTGTCTTTTTTCTCATTTTTCTTTTCCATGCCTTTTTTCAAATTGCATATGTTTTATCTGGTTTAGCACTGTTGGACTCATTATCTAACCAAAAAAAGCGGATTAATTCCTAAAACTACATTTTGAATTTCTCTCTGGAGGTCAGATTGAATTCTATTCTGAAAATTCACCTTATGATATTTCACCTTAGCGGTATTATTTAACTTTGGAATAAATCCTGTCGCAGTTTCATCCTGAGGTCTCTGTTAGGAGACAGGTCTTACCCCAAAGCATAGGACTAACAATTGCATAATCTGGGACCCATTTCCTGTTCTGCCACAGATTTTCTGGGCAATCACTTAGACTCCATTCAGGCCCAACTGGATGAAATGAGCTATGGAACACCTCCTGCGGGACTCAATCCCCATATTATTTTACTGGCACATGTAAAAATGGGGAAAATAGACGCCACCTCTCAGATAAGTTGTAAACATTCAGTAAATATTCTAAACTGTCGCAAGATTCTTATTATAGCAGTGATTTTAATATTTAATGTGCAGTATAGTTTGGGGTTTTTTTTCTCTTTCTCAATCACTATAGATAAGAAGTCCCTTCGGCTATTCATGAAGCGATTGTAAATCCACATGACGAAAACAAGTCCTTGAATTTGTGGCAAAAGTTGAAAACATCGCTGGTGCTGCCTTCCCTATAATCCTGTTCTCTAATACAAGAAAAATACATAAACCTTGTTAAGCCTGCAGGGACTGTATATTCCCTGTCTCTGCTAAAGAAACAAGAAGCTGAAGAGTAATTACTCATGGAATGGTTTCTAAGAAAAGATTATTATTTTTTTAATTCAGGGAAAATTATTTCAATTTTCTAAATATAAACATCAATATATTTTTCACTAAAAAATATTTTCCTCCTGCTATATGTTTAGCATATGTTCTCTGAAGATGCAGAGCTGCTTTTGCCAAAGTCACCATGGACCTAGTAGAGCTATCTTTTCCCCAGAAAAGTGGTTCTCGTTTCGTTTATCTGCCACGATACATCATGCCCTTTGCTTGGATAAAGCGTGGCAGTGAAACGTGGGAAACTGTGTGCAACAAACACACATTTCTTCTTCTTTCACGTTCTGCTTTTAAAACCAAACTGGCCAGAAATGTATTTGACAAACACAAACTTTATCACATATAATTCATTGACCATCCAAACAATTCGACTACCAGTAATGTGACACAGAAAGGTAATGCAATGAGATTTAAAAATGTTTTTATTATTCAAACTACAAAGTTGCCCTGAAATGGGCCACAGCATTACAGCAAACTTTCTCAGTCCTTTAATTTCTGTTTCATGTATGTCCACTGCCAATTTGTTCAATTCTGCATGCTTTTGAAAAATATTTCCGCTGACCTAATTTTGGGTTGGGAGGTAAGGCAGTAGCTGTGGAGCTAGACACCCCCAACAATACACATATTTTTATTTTTTTTCTGTTAAATAAAGCTGACAGCTCTCCGGGCAAAGCAGTTCAAGGCTGATTTCTGCAATACAGCGCTGTGACTCCTCAACAAGGGTCCTAAGGCTTACAGGGTATTCATGCATCCATGGAAAGACTGGTCAAAATAAAATCTTGCTTTCAGCTGTATAAAGCCCAGAAGTTGTTTCCTGAAATTTTGTTACTGAAATGTGCTCCATGGAAGAACACTTCAAAAACACCACGGTGCTTTGCAAAGTTTGCCGTAGTGAGTGCCAACCAGCTGAGGCGTGGGCCACAGTGATGATACTGTGTGTAGAGAAAGACTTTTTAACGATGAAATAATTGAAAGTTAGTTCTCTGGTATCCAGGGAACTACCCTCTGCTCTGTTGTGCTGCCTTCGTGCCACTGTAACTGCAGGGTACTCAAAGGACCCACGTAAAAGGGGTTGTGTGGAAAACACGGCGTTTTCAAAGACCTTTGCAACTCGATGTCAATTCAGTTTCATCACTGCCTGGACCTGCAGCCATCAAAGCCAGTTCAGCCGCGTTTCCAGTTCCCAGAAGTGATGGAGAAAAGAGTGTCTGACCCAGTACTGAGGAGTTCCTGTTGATACTTGGCACCGCTAACCATGGACATGGTAACGAGACAAAGAATTCCTGCTCTGAGCGAAACATTTGGGGCGCTTGTCTAATCAACGCCTCAACCGATGCCACTAGAAGAGCCCGAGCCCTCCGAGAAGACTCAGACGTGGTACGACATCGCCATGCTTGAGAAGTCAAGGAGGTGTTTTCTATTCTCCCTACAGTGCACGGGGAAGGGAATTTGCAGAAGTCACTAACAAGAGCACGTGTGCTGCTTTCTCCACCATAAACACTCGTTTTTATCATTTTGGTTTCAGATAGCAGAGGAAAGCCCAGCTGGGAGACAGGCAGGGAGGCAAGCGGAGGAAAAGGGATCCCTGGAGGGTCTGTGATGTTCAAGCAGATGGGGGAGGAGGGAAGAAACCAGAAACAGAGCAGATGTGGGGGTGGGAGGGGGCTAATTTTGGTTAAAGACAAAGGAGGACAAATATGAATTAAATTTGCAATTTACATTTAGAATCTTCTTTTTCCCATAGAGACATTTTTTGTGTCTTACAGTAGAGGAAACTTTGAATAGCCTGCAAAACATAAATGTAGAGTAAAATAACATCAGTGTCACTCGAGCAAGCTCTAGGAAGCGGATGGGTCTGCAAGAGTTTCTCAGCCACGAGGTTTTGTCTCCAAAAACCTGGGAACTGAAAGTTTCCACCTGTACTGGATTCCACTGCACGAAGTACACATTTGGAAAGATGTGCAGTAGCAAAACAATAAAGAGGAGAGTTATGTGCGTGGATAACAATCGGATCTTTGAATTTCCTGAATTAAAGAGGAACAATAATAAAACTTGAGTTACTGAGCAAATTACACACAGGTCTTCCCTAAAATAAATAATAAAAAGGCATAACCCATGTTCACATGCGGAACGTTTTCATTTCCTCTGAAGCCACCCTCTATACTCTGTCTAGCTCTGTATTTTAAAGTTGCATTTTGTTGCTGTGCTTCCTGGCAGGGTGTGTAGGTTGGGAGTGAAGTCTGACTGAGAATGCTGCAGCAGAAAGTTAATTAGTGTGCTGGCAAGCTGTCAGCTAGACTTCTGTCTGTTTGCTTTTCGTACAGAAATGAGTGAGAGTGGATTCCAGAGGTGTCTGAGTACAATTAAGTATCTCACTCTCTAAAATAAATATTTTATATTACTGCATGCTTTCAGGAATCAGCCAGAATCTACCCGTCGACGGTATTTTCCACTGATATCCTTAAATGTAAATATATGTAAGTAGGTAGAAAAGATGTAGTGTAATTGCATCTGCTTGGTGGAGCATAAAGGGCCAGATCCCGTCCTTCATTTAAACACAGAATAATTCAGTGTAATCCACAAACCTGCTCCAGGTTCTGGCCCAGATTAATTGGCCCTAATTTAGTCGCTGGTTGTACAGCAGCCGAGTCTGTGTAAGTTGTTAAAAGAAGATTTTCCAATTCTATGTGGAAAAGCTGCCAGAAATCTTGGGACATGAAACAGTCCACACCCAGCAACAAACCTTCACCCACAGCAATGATGAGGCGTGTGGCAAAAGGACGGCCAGGTTTCACAGCCCAAACTTCAAGCGAGAAGCCTGGAGTGGGTGCAGCAGGGAACAAGGCGGGCTAAAAGGGGACTAGAGAATGGCAACCCTGAGTCAGGCTGGGTGCCACTTCCACGGGGACCCTGCCTGTAGCTGGGTTTCACCCGACCGGGGACGAAGAGCAATTTCTGCCCTTGCACAACGGGAGGTGCTCCGGGTACCTCAGTCCTCGTGAGAGGACTGGTGTGCACCAGCCCAAGCCAAGAAAGGTCGGGGTGCTCAGGTCTCTTCCCCCCTCCCGACTCCTGCACAGACCTTTTGCTTTTCTGTCACAACTTTCCTGGAGCAAAAGCCCTTACAGCTTCCCACGGGTCCCTCGCGGAGCATAAACCTCAGGTTATGGCTGGGGCAGCGGCCGTGGACAGCAGTGTCACGGGGCCAGCAGCCAGGAGACTGTTCCCTAGTGCTTGCAGGGACCTTGGCCACTTACACTGGGGGACCCTCACAGGCGACACGGTGCTCCGTTGAGTCTTCTGCGCTTATTTCCCAGGTTGCAGGGTTACACGCCCAGGACAGGCGGTCCCATCGTCGGACTGGGCTCTGCACACCTCTTCAGCCATGGCCCAAGGGTTAGCTCCTCCTGAGTGGAGTGGTCTGATTGCTCCCTCCCTCTTGCACAGCCACCGTACAGAGGGCACAACTATACCCCAACACTGCTGTCAGCTTCCATAGTCATGAGCTCCCTGGAGGAATCAGCATCAGCTCCAGAAATCACAAAACAGGATTGTTTCTGTCTTTCCTTGTCTCTAGGAGAGTATATTCACCTTGGGCATGCTTCAGGTATGCCACAGGAGTGCACAACTAATCCCCATGAGCAGAAAATGATTGTGAGAAAGAAAGGTTGGGCTGCAGCCCACAGGCAAGGCCTGCTGCTGTTCGTCCTGCAACCAAGATCCCCAAAAATCTGGTGTCCAGCCACATCTGAGGCCCTAGACACTCATGCCTTCCTACCACTGCACCCAGAGGAGATGCTGGCCTCCACCGAGCAGGCTGAGTATCTCTGTGATTAGAAATAGATGGTGCTGAACTAGTTTTATGGCCCCCTGAAGGAGCAAGCACAGATGATACAGGTGAGAAAAATCTGCTGCGGGCTGGAATATTGTCTGGAGGCACCACAGGATACATTTCCCAACAAACCCGAGTATCTGTCGCACAAATTTCTGTTGCATCTGGCCCTGGTGCTGCAGGGCAGACAACATACAGGACCCCAAAGCAGGAACTTCCAATTTCCTTAAAATGACCAGAAGTATTCAATATATAATTTTATTTTTTTTATTATTCTAAACTTATTTCCTATAATAAAGTTGGCAAACTTTCTGGAACCTCTCAGCAAAGAAGGTTGCTGAAACACCCAGGCACGAGGAACTCACGTTCCCTTGGGTGCAGGTGTCCTCTCTCCCTGTTTGCTTAGCTGGTTCGCAGATTAGCTCAGAGACCAGGTTCGATGCCGGTCTCTTCCTGAACCCCATTTCTGCTTTGTTTTGAAGCTCAGTGCAAAAGTGCCAGCTCAGACCTTCCCAGGTTGTCTCTAGCTTTTACCTGAAGAAGGAAGGCTCCCTTGTGCCTTCATCAGTACACACGTGTGTGAAGTTTAGAGTATCAGTTTATATATTTTTAGAAAGGATGTAAACTATTTGGAGTAGAAATGGTTCCCAAGAGTTCGTACATTACCCACAAGGATTCATATTCATCTCTAACCCACTAATCCTGCAGTTTTGATGGCTTAAAAGCCTACTACTTTAGAATTCTTTGTGTCTCTATCCCCAGCTGGTCCTTAATTGTTTCCTTCTATATTTATGCGTACTCCAGATCATGTGTTGGTATACAATGCCTTTATCACAAATTGATTTAAATCTGTCCGGCTCCAACTCTCAGAATCCATCAGCATAAAGCAAAGCATTTATTTCCTGTCCATCACACGATAGTGCTGAAGCAGTCATGACTTCCAAGCTCCAAAACACATCAGCACATAAATTAGTAAGTGCAATTTATGAGAACAGATTCATAACAAGTACATTTCTAGCAGCATTGTATTAAACAGGAATGTTTAAGTCAGGGCAGCTTGTCCCTCCAGATTGTCAGTCATTTTCAATCACAATAAGAAGTGAAAGCAATTTAAGTAAATATAGAAGTTTCTTTGTTGGAGCCTTTTGTTTTAACAAATGTTGCCAAGGTAGAAGTGATGCCAACCGAGGACTTTGCCAGTTTGCCCCAGCTGACCCCAAACCATAAGCTTCTGAGAGCACTGAAATAAAGAGAGAGACTATTGTTAACATTGCTGCGCTTTCCAGAAGGTCCTAAAGAGACCTCCGTTATCTTTTATAAACACCAGGAAGATCTAATCCAAGTGCCACAAGGGAGGCAGGTTATCTTCATTACGGGGATGGAGGAGTAAAGACGTAACAGCCTGTAGGATTAATGCTGCTCAAAATAAAAGTTACAGCGTACTTTTTGGTCTAAGCACCCTGTTAGAACACGTTTCGCCTCAAGTTTAAAGCCCATTAATCCTGTGAAGAGACAGAAATCTACAATCCATGTCATTTTGTCATTTAGCTGGCATGAAGCACAAACTCTTCAGCAAAACTGCTGAAATTCTGATCTAGAATAAGCTTGTGAACGGGACATGGACAGCCTTATCAGCTGGTTGTTTCTGGTGGCTGCCATCACCAACTGCTCTCCCCTTTTGTCTTCCCCAGTCACTGATTTGGCAGCGTGCAGGGTATTTTTTTCTCTACTCACCTGCGAAGGCAGAGGTGCCACATGAAATAGTACAGCAAAGGTTAAAGACAACACGTTTGCCCTTTAAGAGAGATACGCTACCAAATAATACGGCCACTTTATCAATGGGCAGGCTTGGAGGCAGCCAAAAGCCGCTCTTCAGAGGCTTCTCTGACCTGATCCCAGGCTGTGCACCCTGGTTTGCTGACGGCTGGGAGCTCTGCAGCCTCGGCAAGGTGTCCTTGCGCCCTGGGACCCCGCTCTCGAGCGTCTTGGACATCGTGTCCCCAGCACCTCACGTGCGAGAAGAGCACAGAGGATCAGAAGGCAGCTGATGCACCGAGACAAGCAAATGCCTTGCAAATCTCTGCCAGCCTCAAAGCGAGGCCCTGCCCGGCCCTTGCTCGTGGTCCCTGCTGGGGACCTGCTGTCCGTCCCACCTGCCCGGCTCATTCCTACCCCTCCCTACCCGCCCTTGAGGAGCCAGCGGGTCCTGCTCTGCCTGAAGACATCCCCAGACACCCCCACCCAAGACGGGACAGCGAAGGTGACAGAGGCCAGTTGTGTCTGACCAGGCTCTCACCTAACATTCAGGACAGGCAGTAACTTGTTTGTTGGTCCAAACGAGAACACTGGTGACTTGCCAGGAAGGGTTAAAAAAGGATCAAATACCAGCCTGTGCGGGACTGACTAGTTCATAAACCCTCTAAGTAGGAACTCTTCTCCCAAAGACCCCTGTGCCGTGCAAGGGCAAGGCTGAACACGCAGCAGCCCTCCCCTTTCAACTGCTTACCTCACCCCGTTTCTACTTGAAGCACTTCTCCGCTCCAAGCTTCCCAGGGAGTTTAGCTGCACTTTGGGAATGATGCCGAGAGAGGATGCTCAGAAAAGTTCAATTTTTATTACGTTATTCTTGCACACGAAACTGGAGAGCAATTTATATGGCAGGCAGTTTACTGTGCCCAGAAAATGCTGCAACGTGCCGGTCTTCCCATCGCCTGTTGTTAGTAAGTTAATTCTTGTCAGAACCCGTTTGCATGTTGCCGTGGGCCGTGAGCAGCAGGCGTTGCGCTGCTCTGGGCTGCGTGGAACGAAACACCTTGGAGCGCGACCTTCCCGAGGCTCTCGGAAAAGCAGGCAGAGCAATTCAGGGCAAGACAAATCAGAGAAGGGAATCGATGGAAAAGGAGATGGAAAACAGTCATTGATCCTAAAACTCACACAATAAAACGTGTAATAGCTTGACCTAGGTAACCAGGCAGACCGCTTTAACAACCTTTTTTTCCCTTCCCCAATCACCTTTACGCAGATGATGTAGGAAAAAATAAAGGACTGTGGGTAGATGACAGGTTGTTTAAATTTCACGTGTGTACAGTCTCAAATGACCACATACAATTATTTTATTTCTCAGTGTTGGTAAATTCTCTGAATTTGAAGAATATAGTGGTTTCAGTTTTGTGGTATTTTCCCCCCATTTTGTTATTTTAATACCAAGAGCCTTTGTTTTCACGTTTACTTCAGTCCTTTCTCTCAATTGCAGGTGAAACCACAGCTGGAATTAGAAAAGGTCAAACCACCAGATTACCAAAAGGCAAATAAATGTTCTTCACCCGAAGAACGTTCTACCTAGCAAACCCAGCATTCAGAAAATGCCTTTATACGTGCTGTTTGCAGGGGTTTACCTTCCTGTCAGAACAAATCAATAGCTCTGCCCCCAAAAACTCAAGAGTGATAAGTTAAAAAAAAAAAAAATAATAAAAATTGGTCGAGCACTTTTCAAAGGGCCCATGTCAGGCAGCAACAGGTGAGCACAGCTGCCTTTACTCTGCTGTTCACACACGAGATACGACTGTGTACGATGAAATGAATTTCCATGCTGTACACAGCCAGTAGATTTCAACTCCTACTGTAAAGCTCGCAAGAGTCAAAACCCTCTCACACTTCTTTTCCTTCTCTCTGTATTTGGATATGTGAATTTTAGCAGGAAAACATCTTGAAACTAGAATATTTGGATGGAAAAATATATCCTAATACTAAATTACACAGGAATCTTTTTGATCACTTAAGAGAAATACATTTACATTTTCAAATGCAATGATTTATTGAAGGAGCACGTGTTGAGACATTGCCAAGGAGCTGACTGCTTGCTCGAGTTCATATTTCAGCTTGTGAACACTCAATGAATGAGCCATAGAATTTTGTTTTCATTGCTGCTCAGTACTGTCAATCTTTTAATTCTTCACAAAGTTCTAATTACTGGAAGCACTTTTTGATGAACATCCCCAAGGCTTACAGTAAGTGAAAATCAGTATTTAGAAAAGCCAGTGAACGCGATCATCCCATTAAGGCATGACGGAAAAGCAGTGTTTTTCCTCTTGTCCTTTGCTATCAGTTTGCTTGTTGTAATAGCTCTTTTATCTCTGTCTGCATTTCATACTCACTATACTCTGCAGTGCTTTTGTACTCAATGGCATCGGATAAATCAATACTTCTGATGTTTGTGCTTGCCTTGATATCTGTTCATAAATCCTATTACCATACAGATTGGAGAGGAAAATACACACCAGAATTAGTCAAATTAATATTTTATTTGTTATATTTGCTTCTCATAGCGACTGATTCCATATTTGGTCTGTAGCCTTTATGATTGGTTAAATCAGTTGACTCAAAAGTATCCAGGACTCTGTCCGAAAGCTCTCTCTACTGCAAATTAAAATACATTATACATGTATTTTCCCAGTACCTGGCCAGCTCTATTCCAGGGATGATGCTAATATGACATACTGAAGCACGCGCTTCCCCATCTGCACCAGAAAATTGACACACTTTCAATGAAAATTCATCGTATCTACGGGAAGGCAGAATAATCAAGGTCTCTGCAGAGCCTTCTGCAGAGCCACACAGGGAGGCAGCGAGGCCTCTTTTCCCTTCCAGAAGACTCAGCTGGATCCTGCACACAGGAACCACAGGATACTGCAGGCTGCATCCATCCAAATTCTTCTTCTAAATCCTCTCCTATGGAACTAGTGGAGAATAAAGAGAATACACTGAAGATTAAAAACATCAAACACCATTCTGCTATGGCAAGGGAAGGTTGCTGACAGGAATTTATCGTTATTGAATGAAATTTAGCTCCAAGAGGGGGGGAAAAAAAAAAGTGAAACGGGTGACTGCTCAAGGTCATGTTCTCCCCTATAGACACTTTGCATGTGTACACATTCAGTCACAACAGCTTTAGATTGTGTTGGTAAAAATGAACTAACAGCCAACAGTGCCGTGACTTACCCTGGAGACCTCCACAAGTTGAAAGCTCTAGCCGTGTAATTTATGTTTAATAATTTAACACATTAATAATATTTTAGATTTGGATTATTGGACATAAGCATGGAGATTATTTAAATGAGCATTTAATTTTTATTCACCTTGCAAGAAGAGAGACTGTATTTTTAATTGCCAAGAATAAAAAGTAGAACGATTATCAGTAAAGAAAGCAATTAAAGTGTTTTTACAAAGAATTCGTGGGGTGTTTTTGCTTCCCCCAATCAGAATGATTGCTGTAATATGCAAAATTAATGCGAGACTTGACTTTTTTTACGATGATAAAACCACCTTGTCGTAGTAGCTTGGGCATTAAAGGCTGGTGTCTCCAAGATACAATCAAGATATTTAACTGAATCAGCTTTAGAGACGGTTTTCACTTGCACAGTTTCCAGCTAATTCATCTGCATTAGCACAAAATAACACAGGTTGTTTTTCACAGAGATAGTTACCATCTTTACTTCCCCGTTTTCTGAAAGTACCTCTCAAACTTTAGATGCTGTGGTTCTGCCCAAAACCTTGAGTTTCTTGAAGACCAGTGGAGCCCAGCTTCTAGCTATTTGTGATGCGGTCGATGTCACCTTGAATCTGACTCTTGGGGTAAAACTTTGGAACGGCTCTGAAATCCTTTTATTTCTGTCGTACCTTTGATTTTTTACTATGTATTTGGTCGTCTTTACTATGTATTTGGTTATTGGAGAAGCTCTTGGTTTGTGGGTATTTTCCTGAAGATTTTTTATTTATTCTTGTCCTTAGGATGCAATCAAATCAACCTTTGCAGAGCAGTATCTTATTTTTAATACTGTTTCTCTGAAGGTATTATTTGACTGAATTTCATCTCACTGACCTACCTTTCTTTAGAATTTAGAGACACTTTAATTTCCACCTTTTGCCTGAAGCTCATACATTTTTAGCTTTACTTGGTTTTAGTTTCTACAGTTCTTGGGAATCGAGGAGCATTTTTCTTTCCAGTCCTCTAAACACCGGAGCAACATTCCAAAACAAACTCCAGAAAAAACCTCATCCTTAAAAGTTTTGCACCAGCGTTTACAACTAATTACTGCTAAACGAAACGGCTTGTGATGCAGCATGCCAGCACTCAGGCCTATCTTTTTGCGGGTACCCAATACGAGCCACATATGTGTGATTTTTATTCACGTTCCCTTCTGTCTAGTCAAATTATCAGATCATTATGGCTCGCTCGCCTGCTTGGGCTCCCTTCCAACGCATCCCACATTCGCAGCCATTTTCCCCCACTGGTCACTCACCACTCTGGAGGCTGTTTTGCATATTCCTGACTCCTCCTCTCGGTTAATGCTTTTCAAGTATGCAAAACTCTGCTGCAAAGAGCAAGGGAATAATCTCTTCCCCATATCCACGGTGGACAGGACAGAAAATAATGAGCTTAAATTATAGCAGTGAATATTTAAATTAGATAATACGGAAAAAAAAAAACAAACAAAGAAAAATATAAATCCTTTCCAACTAAAATGAAGTTTCTGCATTAGGATAGATTGCTTGGGGAGGATATGGGAACTCTGTCACAGAAGGTTTTAAAAAACAGGTTAGACAAACATCTGTCAGGAACGGTTTAGGTATAGCTGGTTCTGCCTTGGGGCAAAGGGAATGGATGTGGTGACCTCTCAAGGTCCCTTCCAGCCTTATTTTCATTTTATTTCTAAGTTATTTTTTTTTAGCCTGGATCTGGAAGGGTTCTTCAATGCACTCTCCATTTGCAATGGGTGGTCAGATTTCTGTTTATAAAATACAGATGGGGTGTTGCTGTGAAGAAAGATTAATTCTAATAGAAATTATCGTTAGGAAAATGTTGATTAAAAATATCATTCAAATGCAAAACATGTAAAGAATTTTTAGCAAAGTTAATAAAAACTAACAAGAAAAAAACCACAGAAGCAGCACTTGAATCCATTAATTACATAAGGGGCTTCAAACATTCATTAGACTGTACTGCTTGTCCTTGTTGTAAGTGGTATTGACCCTTTAGAAATGAAGTTGATCCAATACTTTCTACTATAACTCCTCTTAGGGATTAGGAGATTTCAAATATTTTCTCTTGTGATATTCAGTCCTTGATAGCTTAGAGCCAAAGTGAATTAATTCTTCCCATACAAAGAAACTATCAAATTCCAAGGAACACAGTTAAATATATATAGTACATGTGTAACAATCACGGAGTCAAAAAAATACTTTGTGTGCTTAGTTGGAATCTGCTGGAGTCACGTAACCCTTTAACTCCTGCAGCATCATCCCAAAAGCATTTATTTTTGTTCCTCAGATACCGGGGTAGGAAACATCAAGCAAAGCTCCTACCAGGGGTGATGGAAAACCTCTTCCACCCTCCGGTTCCTGGCGGATCCTGTGGTGAACGCTGGCCAAAGCAAGACTGAAAGCCTTGTAAGAAGTTTGTGCAAAACAGTCCCTCCCAACAAAACGTGTGCTGGGGGCTTCCTATCCGTCTAAGCAGAGCCATTCTTCTACCTCAGACACCCAGGAGGCGTTCCCCACGGCCAGGAACCACAAAATTCAGTTGCAGTTGGATCCGCTCACGTTATTCCATTTTCTTTTAATATACTGTAAGTATAACTCATCCAATTCAGGTCTATTTTAAAGATATTTTAAATAGAAATTAGATCGTGCAGAAAGCAGTTGAGGTGTTTTATAAATATTTATCATCATAACATGTCATACTTCATATTTCAGATTAAAAATCCACAAAGCTCAACATGCTTGTTATCTCAATCAGTTAGTGAGCTGTCAGATTGACTTGTTATTTATTTAGAAGGGCTCGTAATGCAGCCACATCTTCAGGCAGGTGACTGGTGAGGCGGGAAGTGATACTGGGATGCCGCAGCAGACAGGCGTGCTGGTATCACAGGAGGTTCACTGCAATACGCTGCCAGTTTATTAGCAAGCCCAGAGCTCTTACGTACGTAGACAAGTTTCTGCTGACGGCACAGGGGTTCTGAATTTAATAGTCTCAGTGACGAGAAGAACATACTGTTTCCCTGAACGCTTTGGCTCAGCCCAGATGTTGGGATTTTATCTGGTTAAGACAGACAATGCAATATTTTGTAGCTCCAAGTTTCTTCGGATTTTTTCCACTGGCCTGAGAGCCCAGAGTGGGTCTTGCCAGACCCAGAAACCTGAGCGTTATCGGTCAGGGCAGATCCCCAAAAGACTTTGAAATAACTGTGTGGAGTGGTCCATCTTTTTTCAGTTTACAGTTTGGGATCTACTTTTCTTTCTTTTCCTGCATCTTCCTTGAAACACGGTGTAAAGTTGCACTGCAGGACTTGGAGATACGCGGAGATGCCGTTGATTTTCACTGTGGTAAGGGGTGTGCCTAGGAAATCTTGTATTAAACACGGAAGAGACAGAATAGGACATTAAAAATACTTTTAACAGATTTTGGAAGGTATTGGAAATCTGCTGTAACGCTGATATACAACTCCCTTTTGGTTTCACCTAATTTTCTGCACCTAATTATAACCACACTTTCATGCATTGCAGGACAGCCTGATAGCCAGGATTCTAGATATTTATTGTTAATGTATGATTTTTATTTATTGGTGATCCCAGATAAGCATACTATAACGCCTCCTGTTCCCCTGGATGCAAACATTGGGCTCTGTGGCTCCTGAACTGTGGTTGATTGCTAGCAAGAAGGGCAATCCAGGCCATGGACAAACTGGATATGCACAAAAATCCAAACCCAGTAACTCAGACACAGCTGAGAAGGTTGTAAAAGAATTACTTCATTTCTTGGGCTGTAGAACAGCAAACTGCTGAGCCAACCTATGTCCTTCCTCAAATTATTTAATACATGAATAGTTGGTCGGATCATACTTGCTTTCTATTTTTCCGCCACCGAATGAGAGCATCTTCTGCACAGCAGCGGTGAGGGACCCGACAGAGCGAGCCAGCTGTGTAACGAGAGCACACGCCCACCATTTCAATTGTCCACCACCCAGTCCACCCAACAGAAACACCATTAAAAGGTTCAGATAGATAAATCTTGCTTCACTTCTCAATTTACTTATGTAAATGTTATTCAGGCTTGTTGGACAGGAATTAAACCCAGTATTTTCAAAATACTAGTAGCCAAACTTTAAAATAGCATTTTCCTAGCATCCAACCACCCCTCTGCAAGTTAAGTACTTATAAAAAATATATACATGCCTGCACATACAGGCAGTCAACTTTGAAAAATAATTGTTTAATACGATTGACATCAGATTTTTTTTTTCCCCCAGAGAAAAATAGAAATGAGTTTCTTTGAAGAGCCATTAAGAAGTACATTTATGATTGTTTTCTTCTCTTCTTGATTCTTTGAATGTGGGAAATAATGTAATTTTGCTCTGAAGGTCAAGCCTCCATGTGTAGACTTTTCAGTCAACAACACATGTAGTGGCAGCTATACACATATTTCTTTCTCTAAGTAGGAGATGCTTCTCTAACAGATCTCTCTCTTCTGTTTAACTACAATGGCTATAACTGAATGTCTAGATCAGAGTCATAACTAGAGACATTATTGCTGCAGCAATTGAGAAGTTGCTTTGGTGGTCTTTGCTAAATTTCCCCTGACACATGGAGCACCCCAGCGATACAAACACTTTGCTTAAATACCCCTTTTGGTCTGGATTCATTGTCCACCGTGTATCTGCTCCTCATCTGAAATTTTAAAGGCTAAGGGAGAATGATAGGCCCTTGGTGTAGAAATTGGTGCTGAAGCAGAAAGTAACTCCATGCTGAAAACGATCAACGGCTTAAAACGAGCTGCCAAAACTTCACCCTAAAGCACAACAAACAATGCATCGCCAGAGACTCCCAAACCTGTTAACAGTATTTAATACTACTTTGTTATTCTGTCCTCGGTATTAAAAAAAAAACCCAGCATACTCATGTTTCACAGGGGGAAAACCAGTGTGGTCATACGACCCCTCATATGTACCAGATGTTAGTCTGGTCTGTTCCTTCCTCTTCAACGTCCTGAGAACAAATACTCTTTATAAAATTGCACATCTCTTCAGTAAGTTTTATAAAAAAACCCAAAAAACAACCACCAAACAAAAGAGCTTTGTTCAGAAAAGCAGTCTGCACAATTTTCTAAATCACATACAGGATAAAACAGATTCTCTTTTGGATGTAACAGCAGAAGATTGCTTATATAGTATTTATGTATTGCTTACTTTCTACTCAAAATATGGCTGTTACTGGACTAAGCCAGTGCTTTATGAGAGCTTTGTACAAGTAGGGATAGAGACGTTTCCTCTCCCTTTTACCTCTACATATGTCTCATCCAATGAAACTGTAAGATCTCTGGGAACAGCTTTTTAACCAACATATGTTTGCCTAATGTTTCTACAGACATCTACTGGATTTTGATGATACCATAACGCAAATAGCAAGTCACAGAAAGTTCTGAGATTTCCGGCAGTTTTCTGGTAGCCCAGGAGTGCTTATTTGCAGGTCCTTAATAAAATGGAAGGTGAAGTTATTGAGATGTTGTGCCCAAAAATGCTTACATCCATCAAATTTGATTTGAAGCTCTGTAGTGTTTATTTCTATACTTCAGAGGAAAATCATTGGAAACACTATGCACATTTGATATATGATTGAAGTAATTCTCATTTGTCATCTGCCAAGAAGACACCCAGGAAAAGCACGCTGTTTGACTGGAGCAAACTGGCTGAAGCCCACATGTGTGTCCCTGGAGCAGTTGAGGATTTTAAGGCTGTAGAAAACCAGAGGGTGATTTGCTCCCAAGCTTTCCATTCCTTTCTGAAATTACCTCCATTGCTGAATTTTGTAGAGATCATGCACAGCATCTTCACATTGAGTTATCAGAATGCACATCAGAAACAGCCATTACAGCTAAACTCCATTTTGATCATTTTCTGCGTTACCAAGATTTCCATTTGTGCTGCGGTTTGACTGCAGTCAACTCACCACAGTATTACAATAACAGTGATTATGGTGTCTAAATGCCCCATTAGTGATTTCAGGTGAGGAAAACATACTTTGAGAAGAATTATTTTAGCTCCAAAGACTCAGATCAGGCAGATGAAAACATTGCAGAAGGGAAGGCAGTATGAAGAATGAAAGATTTTTCTAACACACCATGCTTGAAGAACCAACTTTGTCCTTGGTTAGTAAAACCATATTTCTGTATTCCTAACACAAGAGAACAGGCAAACTTTGTTCTGCCTAAGAAGATACTGCAGTTAGTGACTGTGTGAAAGAGAAAGGATAATCATGCACCAGTAAAAGCACCAATACGTAGAAATTTCTCGAAACCCAACTTTTCTAGTCCATTACCACATCATTAGTTCAAGTAGGGTCAAGGCTTACACAGAAAGGACGATATAATTACTTAGGAAGGGTTTGATACATGCATTATAATCCACTCTTAATTGATATTTACCCACTTTTCTATGCTACTGAACAAGTTTTTAAGGAGTTGAATGAACAGATGATGGTGGTTTGGCAAATAGGTACTGTGAAGGTGTTAATATTCTTCTCACTAGTGACTATTAGCAAGAGTAGCCATTTTAAGAGTGCTGTATCCTAAAAGGAGTAAATCACTTCAAAGGTCAGAGAATAGCACCACCACCAGCTGCAGAAGCAATTCTTCTCAAGCAAAACTGAAAAATAACTTCAGTGAAAAAATGACATTAGAATTAAAATAATTTAGAGAATAAATTAAAAATTAATATTAAATATTTTTAAATGAATAAAAAAAATTTCTTTATTATATTGCAAGAAAACAAGGTTATTCTCTTTGGAAGGTAACGGAAAATCTGATTAAGTTGTACTTGGGTAGATGTTGTAATACTTTGATATCGTCACCTGAGTAAAAGCTAAGCAAGAAAGGAAATCCATAGGACTACAAAATCTTGAGCCCACTGATTTCAGTTTATCACCTGTACATAACGAGCTCCAATTAACCTGTTTCTGAGTCACCCCAGAAAGGATAAGGAACT
Source organism: Leptosomus discolor (assembly GCF_034619465.1). NCBI lineage: Eukaryota > Metazoa > Chordata > Aves > Leptosomiformes > Leptosomidae > Leptosomus > Leptosomus discolor. The sequence continues at coordinate 84,588,331 of NC_141393.1, forward strand.
GAATTATTTTTATGATCACCTACACAACTCATTTTTCCAGTTGAGCTGAAAGATGGACAGATAGATATAGTGAAATGGAGAAATGCCAGGATCACAAGTCACAAATCATTTTGAAGGCTAAGGGGTTTAGAAAGATGTTTCTTTCTTAGAAGCCCTCCTACATCTGAAATGTTCACGAACATGTAAGTAAATAGAAAAAACTGTCAGAACTTTTTTTTTTCTTCCCCAGAAAGAAGCTCAAAGCATTGCTAAGGATTTTCTAATTCCTGCTGATTTTGTTTTTCTAAAAACGTGTATAGATTTCTTCTACCTCAGAGTTCATAAACGTTATTAAAAATGAATGGCAGGCCTGATTTAAATTGAAATGTCAGATGGTTGGTTTCCTACTAGTTAAAAAGTAATGACACCTCCATAAGAAGCAGGCTAAATTTAAAAAGTTCTGGGGTTAAATATGCTATGAATAACAAACCATAAGAATTGAAATGATATTATGCATATAAAACATGTATTTACACACACAGAGATTTAATCTTACCACCCCATGAAGGGCCAGGTTGACTGCTTCTGCAGCCCGTTCTGTCCGTCGATCGTACCTGGTCTCGTGCTTTGCGGCTCCTGTTCCAGCATCGCACCTCAGAGGGGACGTGCGCCGGTTACCCCAGCTCCGCCGCCGGCGCTCAGCACGCGGCGGGCAGGGAGCATCAGCACAATTAGGAGTATTTTCCCCAAAAGACATGGGTTGGCTTCCCCGCTGCTCCTGATAAGGGCAGGAATCCGCCCTCGCCACGGCCCTGGGCAGGACGGGTCACAGGGCAGAAGGGGCTCTCTCCATCTGAACATTTCTGCTAAGAGGAACGGAGTCACTGGTGTCCCCGCATCTGACTTTTGCATGTTAATAAACCAACAGCACCATCTGTGCTAATACGGTCTAAAGCTGAATTTAGAGCTGCTTGAATCCTTAAAACTTTGGGACCCATTTCTATCACTTTTAAAACCAGGCTAGAACTGTCCCTGCTGCTCAGCCTTCTCTTAGAAGCAAACACACCTCCATGTACCGCAATTTAAACCCCAAGATCCTCAGCCCATCCCCTCCTTCCCACTGTCAGCCCCCGGGTCCCTGTGCACCTTCCTCGGGGCAGCTCTCACACAAAGGCTCTAGGAAAGGGGAAACCTGGACACCGACCATTTCTAGGAACAGCAGCTCCGGTACTGAGCAGGACACAGCTCCGAGCACAAGTGTGGGACTGCAGAAAGCCATACCGCCAGCGATCACCAGGCTTCCAAGTATTTAAGGTTTAATAAGCCGGTGTGAGAACTCACATGCTCTGTGACCCGATTTTTTCCTTCTGCAAGAGAAATGATGCTTCTTACTCCAAAGACCTTGGATGCATGGTGAAAAAATAACCTCATTATTCCTATTATTCCATGGAGAGACAGCTAATAACTTGGTCTGCCCCAACCTGATATTCTCAGGAATTTTACACATATCTCAGCAGTAATACATAATTTGTGCACCTTTTTAAAAATATTTACAAACTGAAAATGAGTTTTCAATTAGAAATATTTTTTTACAAAAATATAAAGAATATATCCTCCCACCTGGTGGAGAATACAGCAAGAATAGCCTTAAATAACACCTGTGCACTGTAGAAAACAGTTTTCTATGCAGAAAAGAGTCTAATTAGATGCTGAACAACACCTTTATAAACTTAACTTTCTATTTCAGTTTTTATCAAGAAGAAAACAGGATTAAAAGTTTGGAATTATAGGTGATAGTTGCTGAATACTAAGTTATCAATACAAACTACAAGATATTCTACTGGAATGTAAGCTAGAATTGTTGGGTATGTATCATCTGTCACTATCTTTGGAAAATAAACCCATAAATGAAAAGTCTCAATAGAGAAAGCCACTAAAATATTCCTTTCTAGTTAAAAAGTTTATTAAGGCTAAAAGAGCAAAGCCCTAAACAACCTCACAACCCCTTTTTAAACCAGAAGAACAGTGCCTTGCTGAGCCCAGTTTTATAAAGTATCCTGATGAGACTAATTGAGGGTGGAGTAATAAAAGGGCTGGAGTCAGGTGTGAGTTGTGTGTATTGAGGATAGCAAAGAACTACCCCAAAAATCTCTTTTAAGGTACTTTGGCAAAAGAGGGTGATTGGGAGTTGGTCAGCTGCTCTCCATCCTTCTTTTATTCTTAGGAGATTCTTGGATTCTTTGCTTTGTATTATTTATGAAAATATTTACAACTGTATGACATTTCTAGGGAATTCTATGGTTTATTCTTCTATAGCACAGTCAATAGCCTGCTTCTTGCTAAAAATGCAGTACTTGTAATGCAGTTGTAGCTAAGGAATCCATAAATTACTGTTTGCCATAAACAGGTGCTCATATTCTTTCTGTTCTTCTCTATCATGAGTTACAAATCACTAATTCTCCCACTTTCCTCATGAGGCTTGTGAGGTGAGAGTTCTCCTCTCTAGATGATCACATTAGACTTTGATGTTTCCTTGTGAGGAATAGAACTGCTTTAAAAAGGCTCAGGTCTCTAGGTCTTTCTTTTGATCTTTTCTAGGTATAAATAAACAGGTTTTTATTCTTAAAGTCCGACTTTACGTTTTTGGTCATAGGATGGGTATCTTAGAACCAGATTAAATGAAATCTTCTATGAAAAAAAAGTCCTGTAGGATCTCTTAAAAGTTCCTTCGAAGATTTTTTTTTTCCTCTTTTTGTTCCCCTTTTCTTAAAAACTTCATCATTATGAAAATTAAGATTTTATGAGTACCTGTTTGCCTGTTCCCCCAGAAAAAACTTTGTCTTTCTGAAGCTCCAACGTTTCAGTGGGCTTCTCATTATTGCACTGTGTTCTCATGATTTCATAGACTGATGGCCAACCAGCTGATACCTAGTGTGAGATACCTTGTGGTAAATAATGCCGTAAATCTCCCTCCCCTGAATACAAGTCCTGGCTGGATTATCAAGACTGTATAAACTAATGTCACACTGTAGAGCACCTCAGAACAGTAACTCGCCTCTGCAGGCAGGACAAAAAACCTAAAGGGTGACCTGACATCAGCCAGATATTTTAAAATGAACCAGAGGTTCAAACCCCAGCTGGCAGAGCTGGTCTTAATCAGGTGGGCTATGAGAATGGAAGAATGGCGTTATCCCTGTGTTTCACAATCCAGACACAGAAGGGCAAAAGAGACATAAGGGGAAAAGTTTCATATTCTAAAGCTTCCTACGGCTTAACCGTTCAATATATTGTATTGTACCAAGATATTCTGAAAAACTAAGCAAATAAGAGTTGAAATTGCTTATGAATATAATGCAGGTTTATGGTATTTCAGGCCTGTTATTTACTGAGCATTTGCTGATGTGGTTTTGTTTCATAGAACTGCATATTCAGGTATATAATAGTGGAGACACTCAGACCGCATTCAGGTTACATCAGCATATCTAGTGAAAAAGTCTTTTAAGGGAAGAAATATATTATTTCACAGTAAAGGATATCAATCTGCCTCCTGATAGGCAAGTATTAATTTAGGATTGTGAACCTGCACTCTGTCCAAGGCCCATGGTGGGTAGCAGGCTCTGTGTAGTGGAACAAATTCTGTAATACCTTCAGAAGGCTCCCGTCCCTGAGAAGCATTGATAATCGGGAGATATCCACCTTGCTTTTCAATTAGGGAAGCTGGAACAGGGTCTTTAGAAAACGGTGAACAAAAAACCCCAGCAAGCAGGAGCGGATAGGGAAATCATAACTGACCTAGCTGTGCAGCAGAGTCAACTCCTAATTGTGTTGCTTTATTGCTCCAAATGATTGGAAATTAGGTTGAACGTATTTCTTTATTCAACCGAGCACGACATACATGGTACCAATATTCAGAGGACTTCAGAACGTGCATTACTGACATTATTGAGGAGATGTGGATGCCCTTCTATTGGATCCGTTCAGACTGACTCCTGTTTGCTGCGTTCGGGCGAGTTTGAGGATGACAAAAGGAGTCAGGCCAATGCAACTGGAGATGTTAAGTCAGAAGCACTGGGTGACGACGCAGTGTTGCTTTCCCAAATGTAAAAATGGCCTCAAACAATGACTTTGAGATTTTAGTTCTTCCAGTCATCTCAGGGAGGTGAGGTCAGAAGTCTAAAGACAGCAAAACTATTAACGCTGTCAAGACTCTACCCCTGCAATCAGCCTGCCCTAGTACGCGTGGTTAAGTGTGCACTAAGTCAAGAGTCGTCTCCTGTGGAACCTTGCTAGTGTACAATGCGGGGAACGTGACTAACGCAATATTTCCTCGCTAAGGTATCAATAACCATTTTTTGCCTCTCCTCCCCACCCACTCCTTGTGGCACTGGCTAGCTCAACCAGCTGGACAACTTAACTTCTACACTGACGATGCCTTTTATTCCCTCTGTATCTCGAGCACGCGTATGCCCGCAGTCATCCAAAAACTCGGTGCACACTGGGTGATGAGACCACAGGTACAACGAGCAGCAAACCTAGACCCTTAGGTGTACGTTTCAGAGTTGACTGAAACACACAGTGAAAGCGGGATCCAGCTTTTTTGCAAAGCGGTCTTATAACTGTTTTGAACTACAGTGTTATATGATGATAATTCTGGTAGCCACAGACAAACTTTTAACTAGACGAAAACCAAATTTTCTTTTTTTTTTTTTTTTTTTTTTTTTTGGGTGGGCATTTAATTCCAGCTTCACAAAGACCACGTTTGGGATGTGAAGCCTGATTCATTTCATTCTCAGTGCTTTCATGCTGTCACATCTTGTGGAGCATCACGTTGGTTGCTTGAGACATTAGAATGTTAAAATTGTCATTTCAATTTTTCTGCATTTCATTTAAATTTTTTTTAATGGTGTGGTTCCATTGGCCACAGCATAAATAAGAAAACAGGATTTGCATTTAGAATGCTGTAAAATACTGTATTCCTTTGGGTATGCTTACAAAGGTACCACATACCCATTTGTATAATCAAGATAAGAATACTGAAAGCCAAGCAATTTGATTAGGTACTAAATTCAAAATGTTAGAAGAATGTGGTCTTACAGCCACTAGGAACCTAAGTCAGGCTACTTATACAGCACTGTCTAGAGTGGAAAATTAAAATGACAGGTTTAAGAGATAAAGACAGTCTTGTTCTTATTCAGCTTCAGGGTTCCTGCCAGTTTCTCTCTTATGAGGTGTAATGTAATATTACATACACATCTACTATAAACAGTGAGACTTTTATAGATATGTCAAAAGGATACCATTTGATGTGAAATAAAATAAATTACAAGCCTGTAAAAGTTCTATAATTTATTCTTATAGGCATTTGCCTCTGAGAGACATGGAGCAAAAAGTAAAGCCTGTGTATTTCACGTAGTGCATAATCAAGGTAATAAACTATAGTTTTCAACTATGGGAGATAAAAATCCTGCCCTCAGCTAAACTAATAAACAGTGTCATTAAAGCTTATGCAATTTTAATTAATGAATATCTAAAGTTTTTAGAGCATTTCATTTCTGGTTAATAGGTCTCAGTGACACGCACGTGAGTATGCGTCTCTCCTCTTCCTCTCGTCCTTTAGGTTACTTCCACCTTCTTTGGTTCTGAGAGTTGCTGTAAAAAGTTACTCTTTTTTCCCTTCTTTCTCATCTGACTCAATCATTACGCGATTTTCTTACAATTATGAAGAAATTCCACTTGAGGCTACAATAGATGTTTGCAGCCTCCCTCTAAAACAACACAGCCTCCTCCCATCTCCTTCTGATAATGACATCAAAAAAACATTTATGGTTTAGAGATGCTTGGCAAGTAACTGCATTCCTTTCCTATCAAGTTTTACAGCTTTTATACAGCCAGCATAGCCCATTTAATCTCATACTCATTCTATACATACTTTTTTTTTACTGGTATTTTCCTGCATACCCTCTTATAATTAGGAACTAGGCCCCTGAGGGCCCAATTAGCCAACATGTGAATGTAATTATAACCCTTGAAAAGTTTTTTTTCCATGTGTGTCTGTGATATGACTTTGACCACGCATAATGCGAACCTACTCACAAGGAAAGTTAATCCCCTAATCATTTGTAGAGAGAGCTTTTCTCAGATTTATAGGAGGAATACAAATAGTTATAGAATAATCACACTCCAGATAGCGCAGTAAATACGTAGTGCCTCTGTGGCAGTATTGGAGAAATAATCCAAGTTTCGGAGTTCTTTAGTACCTTTCTATTTCCATTGAATTGTAAGTTCCGTGACCCTGCTAATGTGTCAATAATACCTGGATTTACTTTACTTCTAGGATTTTAAAACACTATTTAAATATTTGAGATTTAACCTACACCTCATTTCAATGCTTCTTTGAAGCAAGCAGTTACAGACGTTCCAATTCTCAGGCTCTAAAATGTGGGGAAAGTAACCCCCAAATTTTTGAAATGTTACTCCAGATATTTTCTGAAGTCTGTTTTCTTAAACGCTATTTTTTTTGTCACACACTCTGAATTGATGGTGAAAAATCTCCCAAGCATCTGGATATTTTTATTTTATGTCCCATGACTGGGTAAAACCTTTGTTGAAAAACTTTAGATTTTTGGAGTACTGTTCCCGAAATGAACAGTGAACATTAACTTGCATGGACAGGCAAGTCTGATACAGAATTAGAAGTCTTCTAGGCTAATACCTGATTTTTTTTTTATGCTGGCTCCTTCACTGCATGTCTGCAAGACACAAAACCCCACAAGAAAATAAATCTCTTCAACACTAATATCCAGCACTCTGTTGGCAATGTCCTTATTGGGTCTGACTTGGTTTGCGAAAAAGCCATGTGCCAGCTGAAAAGAGAAATGACAATTTTTCTTTGGAAAGATGTTTATCTCTGAATACGAATCTTGCACAAAATATGTGTGGGAAACAAAATAAACTAAACTCATGAGAATATATCGAAGCTAACAATCTTACACTGAGAGCTTAATTGCCAAAATGGCCTATTATGGGGTTTTTCTTGTCTGGAGGGTTTGGGGTTTGTTTTTTTTACTTCATCTCTAAGAATATTTAATCATGAACTTACAAATAAGTCCTGGAAATATGTGGCTGCTCAAATTGACTCCTCTGAGATGTAACAGGCTGGTGTTATGGGAGAGACTTGGCGTACCCCAACTACTTATGGTTGGCACCTTCCATTTTCATTAAAAATGAAGCGCTACAGCAGATGGGCTTCGAAGATATTTTTAAGATTTACGTGCCAGCCCATGGGAGGGCTCCAGCGCAAACAGTTCCTTTAGCGAGAGTCGGAGCCTGCTAGGTCAGGGGAGGGGACCAGGCAGCCTGTTTGTCACATATTAGGATCCTTTCATGCATTTGGTGTTGTTAAATTTCATTCTGCCCGTACAAACAAGTCATTTTAATAGGGGAAGCTCACATCTCTCAAGTGCTTGTCCTGTACCAAATGTAGAGTTTAAAGATGTAATAAAATAAAATGCACTGAAACAAACAACACTCTGCAAATAAGGTTTTTAGTCATGTCACATCCTGGCTGCAAAAGGCATGTTTGGTCTTGGGATTAATTTCTCAGTTTGGCTCTATGCTGAAGCCACTGAGCAGGATGGGAATATTGCCATTGACTTCAGTTGGTGTTAGACAAATCAGTCCCCGCAGTGATGAGGACTTCTTTTCAAGGCAGTGGAGCCGTGCATGTCATAATACATAAACAAGGGAAGTATGGAGCCATGTAAGGATAAATTCTGTCTAAAACCACACTGAAAAGGCACAGTCGTTTTTAAAGTTAATCTTTACGCTACCATCTAAAGGCGTTGGTTTTTTCCTCGATTTAATTGAATTAATTGATTATACCAACCAAATCCTTCAGTATTTAAATACTAAAGCTATTGGGAATCCTTGGAGAGTTTAATGTCAGCAATTTCAACTGTTAATTCTGTGAGCTCTGTTAATCTTTCACATTAGATACTTACCAGACTGCTGCAATAGGCTGATTCTGCTTGCTGCCTTCGAGGTCTGACAAAAAAATCCCAGCGTCACACCAGTGCATCTCCAAACATCCTCTTTGCTCACCTCTGATAGTACCAGCCTTCTGCTTTAGCACTTAAACTTTCACGTTCAATTGGTCTTTGCACAGAGTTTCTGAGAAGATCATTGAACTTCACCGTGTATCCGGATGTAAAAGAAAAAAGAAAACGAATCAGCCATTTTCTGATCACTCAGGGATGTTTCTTGGGACCTGCTGGGCATAAGACCTTTTTGTGTATCTTAGCCTGCATTTTTGAACCTTGCAGTTTTTAATTTCTGACCCTCGTTCCATGTCCAAACAACATCCCTCTGTCCCGCTGTGAAAGCAAAATAATTTCCCCTCTACAGTCCCACAATTCTGAATCCTGCCACAAGCCTTTTTCTCATAGTTTTCAGAGTTTTTACCTCTTTCCTTACCAAAACTTCCAGGGTATTTTTTTTTCTGTCTTTGGAAACTGGAACGTGGAAAGACACCAACCTCTTGCAGACAGGCATGAAAAAATGAGCTCTCCTGAGGAGGATGCCTTTTGTCCAGAGCTGTTTCAGTCTCTATAGACTTCTATTAAGATTTAGCAGCGGATCCTTGCTCAGTTCTACGAGGGTTTTTAGGAGCCTTGTCTGTAAGGCCAAACACCTAGTTGCACATCCTTACCGAAATACTATAATGTTCCAACTCTGTGTCATTAGCTCATTAATTCTATAGAAGTTCCCTAAATTATGACAAATATCAACTGCACTAATGACAGGGGCTTTTTGTGCTGCAGCACAAGTCTATTAAGAAATGACTAGAAGACAGGATCATGTAGTATCTTGCCAGCCATTAGATCTTTATGATATTAGGCTGCCTATAAATGAGACACTCTGTGTCCTAGTTTAAACAGTTGATGTCATTTTAGGTTCCTAAACTGATCAGAAAGAGCATTTGTAGCTAGGAAGATTTTTAGCTCCTGGACATAGATCAAAAATGTTTGCTTATGTTTGCTGTCCCTTTTAAAATATGTTCATCTATCTTCCATCCACTTTGTTCTCAGGGTGTTTTAGGGTAGCCCTGTTCATTAAACCGAGCCGTACAATGTTAAGTGCTATAAAACACATTGCAAAAAAGCTGGAGTCTTTACAAAAGGCTTGTAATCTAAATACGCCTGGGAATCGCTGGAAGATAATAGCAATGGCCATGACACAGTTTGGCTCTGATAGTGACCGTTCGTGCTACCAACCTCAATTACGTCTGAGTCAGTGGCACCGATAAAACAAAGATCCCACCTCAGTATTTTTTACAAACACGTGGCTCTTTCAATTAACTTAAAAAAAAAAGAAAGAAAAAAAAAAAGAACCAAAAAAAGCCCCTGGGACCCCAAGTTTCTTTAAGGCAGTATGACACAGAGCCACTTCCAGGCCTCGCCTGGGATTTTCTCACAGGGCCTGCTGTGGTCCGCCTCCTGCGGCCTCTGGTGATCACTAGCGGTTTTCCTTCCTGTTTGTAAAATCACAGGGTTCTTCACCTGGCTGCTAAAGAACGTGTTTGCATCTCTGTGGAGTCTCCTCACATTATGCAGTTGGACCAGCAGCAATCACTGTAGCAACAATACGTCTATCAAGAACTGAGGAATCAGCAGAAAAAGCAGCAGCAAAAGCCAGTTATTCATCATAATCATCATCATTAACAGAAACATAAGATCCAGAACGAATCCCTGCAGGACCCATTTGTTCTACATAGCCAGTGTTTTGGATGGGCAGCGTGTTCTTTTGTAAGGTTTCCTCATGCACTTAGAGGAAGCAAAATGACTCTGTTTTGGAGAGGGAGGTTGGTGAGATTTTGGGGGGCGTGGTGATTGCTGCTGCTGTTCTGAATTAGCGTAGGTATTTTTATCCTTTTTATCCAAAAGGTCATCGTTTCTCCGTGCAAAAACGACTAAGCATAAACTGGTACTTGTATAACAACAGTTTTGTGTAATAAAATTGTAATTTTAGGGAAGGGAACATTAATCTGTTGCAACTGAACTTTAAGTTACTTATGTAATGAGTGGGATCCTGAGTGCCCTGAATCACTGTCTGGGGAAGCTGTTCTGTCTCCTCCACCTATGAAGAGATCTTCACTCTGTTAGATGTTGCTAATAACAGCAGAGGTAAGTGTCCACCTCTGCATTAATGAAGTTCTAGCTATGCAGGCGAGGACAAATTTTATGGGTGAAACTGTATCAACAACATACATAGACTGTAATGCAAGAACAAGGCTCAGCATACTAAATTCTAGGGTATGGTAAGATGAAACAAAAGACAGAAAATGTCGATTGAGCTCAAAAATCTACAGCATTGACATTAGATGGGGAAAAAAGACATCTTATCTGAGGTGTCAGCTGCACAAAGGGTGGAATAGTAAGGGATGAAAGGTCTATGAAGACTTGCTTCTAATCACAAAGAACCTGTCCGACTAAGGCTGTAGTGAACAAGCAAATAGGCTCTTCTGTGTGAATTAAGTACAGGATTTTCCCCTGGACTGCTGGAGTGCAACAGCCCTTAAAACTCAGACGAAATAAACAGCCGTTCTCAGGGAAGAACCTGACTGGAAAAGAGAAACCCATGCTGAGATTCATGCTGCTGCTGCTGGCTCAGCGATCTCGGCCCTGCATGGCAAGCGCTACAAAACAGCTCTCCCTTCATTCGAGCTCGGCTTTTTCTGACGTGGCGTTTCTTTGCTCTTATTTTAAGCACAGGATGTTTTTTATATTCGGAGCTGACTTTGACTTAGAACACCGCCGGTTCTCATTCCTCCCAAAGGACTGCATTGTTTGCCTAGAGGTTTTATTTCCAATCTGAAAATTCACAGAAACACACAACCTACAAATATTTGCTGCTACAAATACACTGTGGAGTCTCACAAAGTTCTCTTTGGAGTTTGCCGTGGTCCTGTCTGAGGTTAAAATAAAAAAATACTGAACTTAGCTGGAGACTGAGAATCAAGCCACTGTCTTTTCTACTGCAGAGAAAGGGTTTGTAGTGCATGAATCCCAGGATGTGCAGGCATACGTACGCATTTGTGAAAGCATTAACATTTTAATTACTGATAAATACTTAGGATCTATAAATATTTATTAAAGCAGGTTCACAGGTTTTCAGTGTTCTGTGTTCTCACTGGGCCACAGCTCGGCCAACGGGACCTGGTGAACAAGTGTCTCCCAGGCGTGAATACTAGGCTTTGTTCAAAAAGTGCAGAATTTGAAGTGCTACGTGTCGCGTGCCTACAGGGTCAGGCCACCACACTCTTCTAGATAAGCACACTAGAATCAAAGACAAATTACCTCAAAAAGAACCTTATGGAGGAATAGTTTAAAATTCTTTCTAAGGAAAAGAATCATATCTGATAAATCCTATCAGCTTCCTTAACGTTAGCTGCTCTTGGAATTTAAAATAGAACAATTTATCAGCCTCCCAAACAGTGTGAATCACTAAGTACCTTGTGTGATCCTGTTTACACACTTCTCAATGAATGGCCGCTGAAAAAGACTTTTGTCTGTTGTAACATGTTATATAAAGTTAAATATTTGGGGGAAAAAAACCCAAACACAAGCAATTGAGTGTTCTTAAGCTCTAATATCTGAATACTAGGGAGACTTCAATTGTTGAAAGTGTGGGAACATAATGAAAATGTGTTCAGAAATAATGAAAGGCACAGTGAAGGCTGATGGGTTGTGCTTTCTGCTCTGGTCAAGTATTTTACTAGAGTAAGGGGATCTTTTCTGAAATAAGTTCACAGCAAAGTTGCAACTGATATTTCTTCCATCCGATATAATCGCTGCAGAAGTAGCATCTCTTGCTGTAGCTGGTTGCACAGAATTCAGAAGTGGTTTAATGGCTGCACGAATTCACATAGCATAGACAGCTGTACTGCAACAGGCAAGTAATATAAACTGATGTCAAGGAGAAAGGAACCACATGTTACAGGTTATTTAACCGCCAGCTTACACAGTCAGGCGTGGATACTCGTTTAAAACAACTGTATTTTAGTTATCTAACGTGAAGAAATGTGTGCTTTCACTTTGCTGCATGTTGGCCTAACCCAGTCATGGTTTCACACAGTGCAGCTTTATAACTACCCTTATTGTCCTGTTTGTACTGTGTTCGCTTTCATTGCCTGTGTCTGAACACGACATCAGCATTCACTGTCTTTAGGACCATACAGCACTTTTCTCCATTCAGGTAAAAATTGAGGTACAAAAAATTACTAGTTCTTCAATGTGTATTTCATACTCGAACGCTCTTTTATACTGTTCCTTAAATATGTTAAAATAATGTTAAAAATTCTAAGTTTGCTCTGAAATTCATCCTTAGCAAATGCGAAATTAAGTAAGTACTTGAGAACTGTATTTCTAGCGAGATGCCAACTATGAGCATATACAAACAGTCATAAGGGTTATCAATCACTTTTAGCATCACAGCAATTTCTCTTCTGCTCGCTTTCTTTTCATTTAAATGGCTCATAAAATAGTACCGAATGTTGTAATCTGCACACCTTTGAGATCAAACACTCCTTTTTTACATTTGTATGCCAAATATCTGAAGCATGCCCCTTAAAACACAGGGATTGTATTCATCAAAAGCTCTTGTTTGCCCTAAATAGTTCCTGAATTATACCACAGAGATGTAAGTGGGTTGAGTGAAATGAAATGAATTATTATGATCAATCCTGTTTCATATGGTAGTGGCCAAGAAATAACTGTTGTGGTAGATGAGGTAGAGAGGCAGAGGAGCAAATGCTTTTCCTAAGCTGCTTATCATCTAAATGGATGAGATGGAAAATACGGGTGAGGGAGAAGGTTCAGCATGAACAAGTGAACACAGAGCTGGTAGGAAGTGGATACAATTTGCTAAATGATTTTACATGAAAAGAAATGAAGGATTTATCAGCAGGGGATCAGCTCAGAGGAGCATGGAAGGAAAGCGAGTGGGCTCTGCAAGGGCGAGGCAGGAGCAGGGAAAAGGGAAGATGGAGGCGGCATGGCAGGGATCTGAGGCAAAGGGACTGCCAGGAGGCTTCTTGCAGTTATTCGTATTCGCCTGAGCCCATCCGGCTACTTTGTCCTCGTTTGGGCTTTTCTCTAAAGCCGTAGGGAGGGAGTGGTAAAAGATGCAGTGAATGCGGGAGGCATCACCTGGGTTTGGGTCAGAAGGGGGATTCTCTGGCATGCTGTCAGCCACCGGCTGCGGGGGAAAAAACAGTCTTAGGGGAGCATTGATATGTCTCTAATTTATGCATTTTTTAAGGGTGCGTGTTCATTAAGTGGTCTGCACACGCAATATGTAACTGTGGCTCAGCTGCCTCTCCAGGATAGTGCAGGCACTCTTCATTAGGGAAGCTGGAGTCGTTGCAAAATATATGCCTCAGAAATCTTGGAGATCTCTTAGCTAAAGCCCAATAATGTTTTACTTTCAGAAGCTGAAAAAGAAACATAAATAATAAATAATATAGTGATCTATCTATGGGTATTTGACTAGAAAGTAGATTAAAATCTTAAAATACTGCTGAAGTTATCAGGGCAAAAAAAAAGAGTCAAATGTAAGGGCTGAAACCAATCAAAGCTTTCAGTGTCAGGCGGCAGTATTTTCTCCGGAGCTAATCTATGCATGTTGCATTTATCATCTAAACAGCTCTAGTACTACAACCACCAATGATATTATATTGCCAAAAGAAAGGGGGGAAAAAAATCTTAGAGCTGATCATTTATCTGCCTTCTCCCTTCTCCTTTCCTTCTTGGAAGGCCATTTACATTTAGCTCACATTTTAGAAGAAAGGGGAAGCAAAATGGGACAAGGTTCCAAATTTGACATCAGGCTTTCTATCCCCTCTTTTTTTTTCCTCTTTGTTTTCTGCAACACTGTTTTAATTTTAGAAAGAAATTCTAAATTGACATTTAAATGGTGGCAGGGCAATTCTCATTCTCTGCCTTGTGAAACGGCCTCTGAAATGTACAATTATGCTGTCATCTTTAGCACTCCACATTGGACAGAGTTTAATTATTAATGTGTTTCCCTCAGAGAATGACTCGATCATGTCACAACTCTAGACAAATACAGCTAATGCAAAATCATAAAATATTCACTTGAATACTGCTGAACTGACAGGAAATTAATTCTATGAACACTTTTGATATTACCAGAAAATTAGTTTCAAATGCATAAGACTGAAATAAATGTGTTCATAATTTGCTCAAGGGTAACGCTCATCTTGCAATCAGTTGGTGTCTTTTTATAAATGTTACAAGTATTCAACATGGCTTTATGATAAAGAGGACAGCTAATGTAATGTATTATTTGTAGACAGTATTTCGCTTGTAAACAGCAGGGAGTGAGGAATTGCTCTCTCAGAAATATTTAAACTCTAGAAATATTCTGCAATTTGTCATTTTGTGGTACCAAAAATACACCTATTTTTGAGTAGTCCCAGGAGGGAGCAGGAGCTCAGGAATTTTGTAATAATGACATGATAGTCTTTCACGTCTAAATTACGGGGTTGAGTTTTATTAGTCAGATTGGAAGTGACTGGAAGTCATTACCACTCTGAAAGTTGCAACCAACGTAGTCGGTGGAAAAGGATCAGGCTCTCCTTACAGGCAAACATCTTTGTAGCAAACGTGACTATCATAGTGTACTCTCCAGCTGGATGAATAAAAATGCAGATGAATTGTGACAAGTTGCATGAACAGAAACAGCAAGTTCAGTTGTTGTTACTTGTGGCATATCATTTACCAGTATTTGGAGAGCCTCAAACCTAAAGAAAACCATTTCCAACAAAAACAATTATGGTCTAAAATGTCGACGTGTGCGTGTTACACGCTTTCACCATTTCCTACGTGTCTGTTTTCAAATGTTTGCTTCTGGTCTGGCTTTCTATCTGATTAATCGACCTGACTGATGGCACGTGTGAAATCACAGGCAATGGGGTTTTGCAGGAGTGGGCAAATGCTTGAGTGGACTACTTGTCACTAAACCAGGGCCGGAGATTTTATCTCCCAGGCTGCTTGGCAAATAATCCTGAACAACAACAGGGCCTGGCTCACGAGCCATTTTCAACCAGGAAAAAGTATTTGGAATAAATATTATTCGCAATGAATAATTTAACAGCTCTCGTGGGTACCTTTGGAAAGTTTCCTCAGAGAGGCCTAGGATTAAATCACCATGGAGACTAAATTGTTTTTCAGGGCTAATCCTGCATTCCTTTTTGCAACGCTAACCAAGGTTATGCAAAATGTGGAGGCCGAAAATAGCGGAGCCACGTTAACTGGGAGAGCTGGTATTATAACTAGCAGTGTAAGGGCCATCCCAGATCCCATCTGCTGTTCTTCAAGTATACAGGGTGAGGTACCGTACCAAAATATTCCAGAGGAGACGACCACAAGGGTATCAAAGGTGGTTGTCAAGTCAATCACGTTAGCATTTCGTTGACGGAAGCGGAGGGGATGTTTCTGTCCACTCTTTTGAAGAGCTACAGCAGAGGACAGGGGAGTAAGGACTGGCTCCCAATGATGTGTCCTGCCAACAGAAACCCCCGATACCTATTTATCCACGTTTCTGAGAGACATTTCTATGTAGAAGAAGAGGTACCTTCAACTTTCCGAAGCAGTTCACCTGGAAATTCCCCAAACGGTACATCTATGTACAAGACAAGGTCCTTTAACATTTTGGCTATAACATTTCAAACTGGAGACTAAAAAATAATATCCTCAGAACATCTTTTCTGCTCTGTCTGCATGGCTGTGTAATAAATACACCATTAAAATATGCAGTGTCATTAATGAACACCAGTGGATTGCACAGTTTAACTGCTTAACTTTTTATTAAAAATTAGAGGAAATGAGAGTATTCATTATGCTATAATGCCGCTTCCTATCATGACAAATAGGACTAGTCCTTAGAATTAAGATGTCCATGTAACAGGGAGAGTACAGTACTGAGGGTATTAGCGCTATGTGGGAAGAAAAAGCCAGCAGATGACTTTAGAAGGCAGACAGAGACAATGACTACCTCCAGCTGTAATTTGGGTTACTAGGTGTTTCAGTTGAAGCTGTCATAAAGTAAGATTTAAAATGCATGCAGCACGTGAAGACGAGAAGTTCACATCCTAAAACACACACCAAACAAATAGTGACTTCTCTTGAGCTGTTTGTTTCTGTTTCCGGATGAGCGGTTTTGGTCTAACATGACGTCTGTGCGGTACGTGCTGGCCCTTTCCATTAGCAGCTCTCAAATAAGGTATCAATAAACAGGAACTTGGGTGCTGGCCCACACTTGATCCCATAGAAGTAATAAATTATTAAACATCAGTCGATGGATGTTAGTGAGGGACCGGCTACGTAAGAACATTGAGAATCATTGCACTCAATTAATTCTGTCGAATTTTTTAATTGAGAGAGAAAATTAAAACAACAAAAAAAAATCAAAACCAAAAAAACCCCCAACCTAACAAACAAAACAACAAACCAACCAACCAAACCTCTTCCTTTAAAAAAGGAAAAGAGAAAAATAAATCTGGAGTGGCTGCTTTGCTCTATGTTTGAAGCAAAGCCTTCAAAAAAGGGGAGAAAGACATGACAGCTGAAGGTGAATATATGGGGAACAGGTAATAAAGGAACAAGCTGCTTTCCGCTGGACTGGGAAAACAGCCTCATGGTAACTCCAGCCATCGCTGACTCCTCTCCCCAGCCCCAGCCAAAGGAGTGTGGATTTCTGGGCAAAGGAATGCAAAGACAGAACCGATCGCCCAGTCTTCAAGCTCTTGAGGCTTCCTCGTTGAATGTGCTTTCACATACTCAATACAAAATATTCCTCAAATGTTTAAATGACTTAATTCTAAGAATGGGTTTCACTAAGAAGTGGGGAAAATTTCCAGTTTACGATTTCATGAAGTTCTGGGTGGAGATTTTTTTCCACCAGACAGTACCTAATTTTCAATGAGTAAACTCAGTGTTATAAAACATACAAGTTCAAGAGATTAAATTTGAAAATTACATGTTATATTCAGCATACACTTTCAGTGATAGAAATGCTTGAAGTAATTTTAAGCTACGCTTTTGTTCCCATGTCAGCTAAGTTTATGAAATTAAATGCATATCACAATTCTGCTCAAATAAAAAAAGAAATGAGTCATTTTGAAAACTTCCTTCTGATTTGGAACAATACTGTATTGAAAGCACAGGGGTTTTAAAACAATTGTATGAGGTGAAAGAAGAAAAAACAAAGAATCACTGGTTAGGATTGTATTTAGCTGTCTTCACGGAGTAGGGTGAATTGTCATGTTGCCATCTACTTCAGGCTGGTGGCTCCTGGTAGAGAGAGTCCTTATAATTTCATTTTACTACGAATCTTGAAGCCTCATTCTGTAATTCCTGAGACTTTCAAATTCATGGAGAGCACTACTACTCATGTAAAATTCCTCTGTATTGTAATAGGAATGCACACGCTTACTCAGAGTGCAGACGTCTTCCTGACAAAAGCAGGGTTTGTACCTCGGCGTGAACAGACAACACGTGTGTAGCCTGGGCCTCCTGCAAGTCCCAGGACCTGGAGGGTTGCCTCGCACTGGTTTTCTGCCCTCCCTTACCCCTGCTGTGCCCCCCCCTCCCCAACCCCACCACGGCTCTCTTCAGATCTTTCTTTCTTTTAACCTCTTTGGAGTTCACTGAGAATAAACTTACTGGAACAAATGAGAGGAAGCTGTGAATCACTCTGCCAAGCAGGAAAAAAGAGAAGTTACGGTCCGAGTTGCACTGGCAAACTGGAGCTTGGATCTGGTCTTCAGCAACACCTCACTCAGCTGCCCGGCTAAAGGGGCTTAGGAGCATCAGCTGGAAACTAGCCAGGGAGTAGCTGTTGGGGGAAATTGTGTCCTCTGGCTGTGACGTGAGATGGAATGTATTGAAAACAGGGAACAGCCTATCATAAAACTGTTAGCAGAACTAAGCGTTCAAAATAGCAGATTATCGATAGTGACTCGGGAACCCCAACCAATCCCTTCCAGTCTCTTAGACAAATCAGTAAGCCTGATGACGAGTTTTCAAACAAGTTCATTTAGCAGCTTCTTACTCTACTCACTTGCTGCCTTCACTTCTCATGGATAAACTCTGCATAAAAGTCCTTCCAAACAATGCTTTTAATTACTTTAGTCTGTTTAGGGTCTGTACGCTCCAAAATCAGTGCTGAGAGGCTTGTGTTAATGGCTCTGAGTGGCAGAAATGCCCCAGCCCTTCGGTGGGATGGCCAGGGTGAGATGGTGCAGAGCCGAGGATGACGGGCTGTCAGCTGCCCCCCACCGGGCTGCACCGCCTCGGAAACGCCAGCCTTTCTACCCCGCTCTCTCAATAAATTCAACCCAAGCTGAAGCCAAAATTGGCCACTAAACCCAGTATCGCACTGAGACTTTCAGAGAGAAAAAAAAAAGGGGGGGGGGGGTATAAAAAAAAGGTGTTTTATGGAAAGAGGCTTTAATTCCCTAGCCCAGCTCTGTTTACTCATTGCCCTACTGTCCTCTGTCATCTTCTGGCAATTTTCTCTCTTACGGTAGCGTGGCTTTGTGGGCTGCTCATCAATTTCACTGCAGAGTTTAAAAAGCCATGAAGCAAAAATAAAATCTTTACAGATCACTGAGGAAAAATGCCAGTCTCTGCTGGAGTCCTCTGACATCAGAACCAGACGGGACTTCAGCGTAATGGCTTCAGCAGCGGACCAGGGAAGGGGTGACACGGGTACCATTAGTGGAACAGTCATCAAAGGCTTTGTTTCCATGTAAGTGACGTGCCATAATTTTTAAATACAACCAAAATGTGGGATTAAAATGGGCCAAAGGAAGTTTCTTATTCAGGAAAAAAAATCGCTCATTTTAACAGTATTTTTTCAGAGGATTCTCTCTCACACCAACCTGGCTGAACTTGTAGATTGCTGTGCTTGTAACAGTAATATCTACCAGCGCTGTGACCGCTTATTTGGCAGCACATTCCTATTATTTATGGCACATGACTTCACAACGCGCACGGTTTTGTGGAGAACGAAAAAAACTAAGACCTCCTCCAGAAAGGCTGAGACTGATCAGCCGAATGTGCTGCTCCTAAAACAGTTAGGTTGGTTTTTTCCTAGTGTTCTTACAGAGTAACTTAAACTGATTACTTGCAAGAATAAGGAGAACATTCCAATCCTGATCTTTCATTTTTAATACAGGAGAAAACCATAGGAAAGAGTAACAAAAACAAGAGTCTACGTAGAAAATTGTAATTATGTATGTACATATTTCTCCTTATAATGGCTGTATCTGAACAAAAAAGACCTGTCTGCGACTGGTAGAAATCTCTACTGCCTTGTTATAGGACCAGCTGGGAATATTTTGACAGAACATTTTATCAGAGATTATAAAATGCCAATGCGTCCAAGCAAAATGTTTTACAGAAACCTGACAAATTTGACAATTTTATTTCAGGAAGAAAAAGACGTTTTGTTAAGGTCAGAAAATTTTGTTTTGACACTTTCAAACTGAAATGTTTGGCAAGTTTTTGTAATGATTTTAATTTGAAAATTTGATTTGTATTGAAGCTCAGCCTTCAAATCAGAGTAAAAAGAGAACAAAAAATTATTTCATGGGAAGTTTTGGAAGAATCGTCGTTATGCTCAGTACGGTACATGATGAAAAACACTAGATTTCTAGATAGACATTTGCTTCTTGGGGAATTCCGTATCAGCTTCAAAGTACCTGGAATAATACAGCTGAAGATTTAATTCTCCTAAGGCTTCCTTTATAGCAAAGAGAGAGAATTTCCTGTATCGCTAGGGAGCAGGGAACAGGTAACAGCCAGAAAAGATGGTAATTATGATTGCCACACAAAGAGGTGTACGTGTGGGCGCGCGCGCGCGTGTGTGTGTGAGGGTAATTCTGCAGCAGACCAACATCTTCTATTGAACTTTAAGAGTGGAAATTGCCTTTGAATGACTTAGTGTAAGGAAAACTTGAAAGGGTGGCTAATACTGACCCTCTTTTGGCTACAACCTAAACCTTCTATTGGGAAGAAAGATTTGATCTCACTGGTTTGTTAAAGCTTATTTCATATGAGGGTAGAAGGTTATGCCCAAGTCTCCATTTTAAGGGGATATTAAATTGTCAGTGCCACCCACCTCGGAGAGCAGAGTGACGGCGGTGCTCGGTCCAGCGCGTGCGCTGCGGTTAGCTCCGTCCCAGAAAGCTACAGCAAGAGGAGCCGTTGTTTGGCAAGGTGTTCTACAGCTTTCAGAGCTCCACCAGACGTGTTGCACGCATTTAAACTATTTCCCTCTCTCCTCTGCCGGTTCAAAAAGCCTTTGCCATGAATGTGTTGAGAGGGAAATGAGCTGAATATCGCAATAAATGCAGGATGGAACTGATAAAAGCAGAAAGCATGGTTTGTGTTGAAGAATGAAACACTATAAATTCCACTCGTGTGCGTTATCTGGAAGGGCAGTTTTGCAAGCAGTAAAAATCCAGCACTGAGCATTAAAATGTGTCTCTGTGATAGGATGCTCCCTCCCCTAGACGAGTCTGTTGCTCCTTCCTTTCTACAGTTGCCCCTTTCCTTTGGAACCATTAAGGGGATGGGGGTCATTTTTTTGGTAGCAGAGTGAGTAGCTTTGTGCTTCCTTTATATGGATTTCCAGACTACACTTTGTAATCCCCTCACCTTTTACCTCAAGCCTCCCTTTCACTTCCCCCCCTCAGCCCGCTGCTTTGCTTTGTGCTTTAGGCCTGTCTCTTTTCTTTCACTCCTCACAGATCTCCCTTCTTTTTCCCTGATGTTACCACCCCTCTGTCTCCTTCCCACCTCCTTTAACGCAAACATGCCGCTGTTTTGACACACTTGCCATCGCTCCTGTCCTCCACGTTGGTGATATACGTGTAAAAGACTGTTCTTAATAAATATAATCCATAACAAAATCTCAGTTATATAAAACGCTACTATCTGAAGCCATTTTTCTGGCACAACAATGGAAAATATGTTTCCCGAGTAAACGGAGCAGAAGATGCATTATTCTCTTCATAGCTGGCATTAAAACCAGAAAAAGCTCTGATTCAGTTGGAAGGCGGGGTTTTCACCAGGAAACCTAGAGTCTGGCAACTAAGTTCTTTAGCAAATGTAATTCTCCTTCCAGGAATCTCCAAAACTGAAAAGGGAAAAAAAACTACAATCTGGCTTGGAGTTGCACTATAGACTGCTCTTCTCCCCTTTCCTCCTCCAAAAGGGCTGTATCATCAACCTAAGCATTTAGGAAGTCTCTGGAAGATCTGTCTTGTAAACACATGGACCGCAAAAGAAACCAAATCCCCTTCCTGCTAGAGTTACAAATGTAGTAGGACTGAAGTCTGAGGATCTGAAGGTTGATGAGAGTCAATATTTCAGTTTCTAGATCGTTTGGAGACCGCCTGGGTACTGCCACAGAACATCCAAGCAGCTTTGAGTAAAACTCAGTTCTCGTTTTGGCCTACAAATCCCACGGAATATTGTAGCTAGATCTGGTCAAATACTTCGGTCAGCCAGGAAATACGGTAATTCTGATGTTTCACAAAATCAGAATGCAGGAATAATTAAGCCAGTTTCACTTATGTATTTGTTCAAAAATCTAAGTCTGCATTGGGTTAAACCCTGATTTTTTAAGTTTGAACTTTTTATTTTGTTTTATTGGGAAGGAACATACTTTCTGACTTCAGATTACTGAACTTTTAGGGGCACTATTTTGAAATAAAAGATAATCAGTTAGATGGTCCCTGTTAGCTTGTAAGAAAAAAAGACACTAAGGGATCTGTTAAGAGCACCAAGTTCCATGATGAATCTGTAGATCAATGCTATGTTTGGAGGCAGCCATTAACACATCTTACCATAAAAATATGCACTGTTCCATACAACTGCTGGTCTTCACGCATTCCTAAAATGATTGAGATTGCAATGAATCGC
This sequence comes from Leptosomus discolor, assembly GCF_034619465.1. Lineage (NCBI taxonomy): Eukaryota > Metazoa > Chordata > Aves > Leptosomiformes > Leptosomidae > Leptosomus > Leptosomus discolor. Next base: position 84,610,323 of record NC_141393.1, read on the forward strand.
CCTTTATCTATGTTCTTTGGAGAACTGAGGACGCTGCAGCAAATTAACAGACTGTTTTCCCTTATTCAAGTATCTGTAGTGAAGTCATTATCTAAAGGCTCAGAGTCCCATTGTGTTTAAAATTAGGCAAATTGCAGCTGCTTTAGGCAGGAAAGTGCAGTAACTATTTTGAAGCATGCAGCATAATAGTTTGGGGCAGTAGATGTGAATGACTGTCTTTATTTTGCAGCACAGATTTAGGCTTCAGTGCAAAGCAGTAACTACCTTCACTAAACGCAGAACATCAGGTCTGAAACACTAGAGCTGTTTCTTATTCAGTGACTTTAAATAACTGCATACTTTTTATGCATCTTATCTAAAACACCAGAAGACACCAGGATGGTGTTAGGGTCCACCAAGTGTTACTGTATGTTCACGGAACCAGGCAGTAAGCAGCGCTGTGTGTGGGATTGCCTGTCTTGCTGTTCACTTGTAGCTCCTGTATGAAAACTTCAATAACTGTTAACTTCTGACCTTACAACAGGATCACAGCATGAAGCTCTGTAGCTGTAAGACGCTGTTTGAATAAATATTCATGATTTATTTACAATATAGTTTAAAAACCAGCACTATCTTTCTTAAAAGACAATTATTGGAGGAACGTAGTCACTAGAAACATTAGGCTACAGAATGACAGAAAGTCATAACTGATGTTCCAACTGTCTATGGATTTTAGAAGAACTTGACTTAGGGCTTCTGTGGCCGCCTCAATAAACAATCTAAACTAATGAAACTAAGTACACCACTGAAATAGAATTTTATTTGAGAAAGAGTGTTTGAATGAATTATTTCAATACCTATAGTTACTGCTGAAATGCATGTCAGTTCCTGATTAGGAATGTCTGTTGTTGGAGGACATGACATGTGACTCAACGTGATACGGAGCTGAAACCTTTTGGGAATTATTCCATGCTCTTCAGAGTACTGAACTATCATTTTCATGACATTAAAATAGCAGTTAATCTGATTTTTAATCTCAAATGGACATCAGTTATCATAAATTTGTGGAAGATAGCTGCTAAAAAAATAGTTCATAGTTACACTTTAGAATAAGGTGGACCTGTATTGGCGACAGAACAGTTTCAGTCTGTTCTCTGTCCCTACCCTTGGGTCTGGTGATCAGCCTCTTCATGGAGGTAGTCGTTCAAAACCGTGGTGCTGGGCTCAGTGCCTATAGATAGCTAACTGCCTTCCCAAGGGAGGGAAACTCTGGAGTAATTTGAGAGCCCAAGTGTCTTCCAGGAACAGCACAATTATGAAAGAAAAAGTAGCCGGGGGAAAAGAAACTGATTAATATACTGGTTCACGGAGTAAAGTCATAATTACTAGATAAGAAATAACCAGGTTTTCATTGTTCTGTTTTATCCACTAATTTATGATTTCTTCAGACAGTATTAGAGAGAATAGCAAATTAAACTGAGAAAGAGTGCCTGATGGGTGAGGCAAAGAAGCGTGAGTTACAACACCTAGGAACTCTGCTGGGCTCTGCCACCTCCTCACGGCGCAACCTTCAGCGCACCGTTCAGCCTGTGTTGCCCTGCAGAGTTGATGGTCTCCATCAGACTTTGTAAAGTGAATATTCTGTCATGAAAGCCACTCCATACAGGCAAACGCTTGTTTTTCGTATAATAATAATGCCATTTCTTGTCTGTTACAGCCCTCTGACATTAATGAAACTGACTTTTTTTCATGTGTTGATGTGAACAAGCTCTAAATGGTGCTGTTAATGAGGCAGATATATAGATTTACTCAGAGGAAAAATAGGTAAAGTAATAACTGTGTTCTGAGCTAAGTAACTCCCCCAAAAGGGTTTATTAAGCTGGGATATGGCTCTCACCACGTTAACAGAAAACTCTATTCAGGTTATTAATGCACTGAAATAACTGATGACTGGGATGCTTGTGAGAAATAATTGTGTTAAATTATTGTGTAAGGAGGTTATAACTGGAGGAAAATCTTGAAGTGTTTGGATAAAACAAGCTGAGATGGCTGTATTTGCCTTGATTAGAGTATAAAGGAGGGTGATTAGTGAATCATAGCGCATGACTGTACAGAGCGGTCCAACGGTTTGAAACTACCGTACAGGTTTTTCTGTAACTGAGTAGGTTTCCTTGCCATCAGTTTGGCTCCTCCTAACTCCTTTTAGCGCAATGAAATTATGCCATTCTTTGGATAGAGACCTGGAGCCACTTTTGGTATCGAAATAAACAGTGTTTGGTTGACACACACAAATGTTGAGAAGAGAAAAGTCTGTTATAGTTCTATGCACATGTTTTTTCAAGCAGTCTGCGCTTTCCCCCGATCAGTGGGTGGTTTTTGGGATTCCCAGCATTGTGGTCCTATGACTGCATCGTGGGGAGGGGAGTGGGAATGGCCAGAGCAGCCCTGGCTCTGTAGACAGAGCTGGTGGCTGTGACACGACTTCAAGAATCACTGATACTGCTCCAGCTTACCCACCAGGGATACAGCGACTCAGGCCCGAAGCCAGAGGCTGCCAGAAGCATCCCTTGCCTTTCAACAGACTGCGAGGCCATGCCAAGCAAACCTGACCAACGTCCGAATGGGATCTTTACAACATATTCTAGGTTTAAAACAGGATGCAAAGAAAACCCCTCCATTCTCTGTGCTGTTCCTTCAGTTCCTGGTGGTCTGACGAATTCCCTGAACTATCTGGGAAGTTGCTTACTTCCAACATTTTTAACAAACTTCTCATTTACTTTCAAGTTTGCTTACCTATTGTTCTTTTCCCTTCTAGCTGTTTTAACATCCATCTTCCATTTAAAACATAACTTCTTTCTCGTGCTGATTTTCAATGGCTAAAATTTCCATACATTCTACTGGAAATTAATTAACATCTTCTAAAATGACAACATGTCCTCCTGGCCTGTGTGTGTTGCTTATTGATCCTCTTTCTTTTCCTCTGCACCTGTGAGATCTCACTCTCTGACAGTCTCAGTCTTCCAAAAGACCCATCCTTTCAGGATCACCTGCTGTGATTGCAACCACAGTTGCAGTCTCAATAGAAAGCCCTCAAGAAAGTAGTCCTCCTGACCAGAGCCCAAGAAAGGGTAGATAGCTTACCAGTTTATGCTCTCTCTTGTCAATAGACAAACAATAATTTAGAGCTTGGAATGCGAATCAGATTGTGAAACGTGACAGTACTGGTTTACCAGGGTATGACAAACTCACATTTTCCTTGTCATGAGCTAGCGGGCATCAGGCTGAACTCTGTTTTCTTATCTTATTTCACTGATGACCCTAGCAAGGAGAAAGCTTTAAGAACAAAACTTAAACCAAAACTGCATTCCTTGTCTTGTTCTTTCATATTAAGCCCAAAACTTTTTAAATATTTGGGAGCTGAAATACAAATTCAGATGAGGACATTTATGTTCCAAGTTCGTATTCTCTTCTCTTGTCTTTCTGTCTTCTTTTGTCTTTCTTCTTTTCCTTACACAGCTTTCTCGTTCCTCTTGCAGTAAGCCTTGCTGTTGTACGTTTAAAGTGACTTTAAACAGAACAGATTCAACTTACTGCATAAAATTTTACAACTTACACATTCCCATTTATATCTATAATTGATTTCCTTCAGGCTGGATGTACTGAACCTCTGTACACTTTTTACAAGGAATATCAACTTTGGCATTAAGTGTATGACCTGTGATAGGGTCAAAGATAAATGTATGGAAAACAGGAGAGTGTGTCCTATGTGCTCACTTAATGATCTTAAATGAAACATTAAGAGATTCCATGTGAGGAAGAGGAAAGGGAAGAGTATGTCTGGAAGAAAAAATGTCCGCTGTGATAAATTATGCCTGCTTTTTGCACGGCACTCTATGTCCTCTAGCCAAGAAGGTCATTCCCAAAACACAATGTCAAAACAGCCCCGGTCCAAAGATTCAAAACATGCTAAAAATCACTTTCAAAGACAGAGTCCATGAAATTACTGTGCTTTATGTTCCACTTCTAGTAAAGGAAGAAGCCAAGTTTCTTGTATTAGTTGCTGGTGGTGTGCTTCTCACACTGCACTGCTCTCATATTATACCAGATAACGAGGATTTTCATTGAGTAGTCCATCAAAAATTCTACCGGCACTGTAGCCTGGAGTCTAAAAGAAAGTAGCTCTTTTGAAGATTGAGTAAGAATTTCATACTAAATGACATATAATATCTTTAGAGTCCTTATTTTATCATATAATGATATTCCTTGCAACATCAATCTAGAGCCACCTATAATGTATTTCAAAGAATGAAACTGAAATGACGTTGCAGTGGGGAACTATAATTCGCTCTCAAAGGCAGAGCGTTCATGTCTGGTCTGTAGTAACTGCCTGCTGGTGGTTTTGTAGACCGGGTTGAAAATAGACTACAGACTACACGGAAAAACACAAAAATTGGAGCTGAAATCTAACAAGAGATTATTCACAGCATGCTCTTGTCTTCTTAGACAGGGCAGAACACAAGGTGGTCTTGGGAAGCCTCTTTCATTCTACCCCTTTCTGGTTCTTTCATCCAGCCATCTAGAAGGACAATTTATGAGCAGATGTTGACAGATTCTTGCAAATTAGATAGGTTGTGTATATCTTGGTAGAAGCAAATATGAATGGGGTTTTTTTTCTTCTAAATTTGGACTGGAAAATTGAAATGCTTGAACCTTATACTTTTTGATTGACTTCATTATGTAGACTCTCAGCAAGGTTAACCATGTGTGCAAGATCTTGCAGGACTGGCTTTGTTTACGGTGTGTGTGCATATCACATTTTGAATCTCATCCCAACACGCCTTCCACAAATAAAACACTACTATTACACTTACAGCAGTGTATTTGTAAAATTCCAATCTAATGGGTAATTCCTGGTCCTTTTGTACCCCCGCATTTTGCTGTGTCTCTGTTATGGGCTAAACCGCTCAGGAGTGCACCACTGCAGCGGGAAGACCCGCTAGCGAAATGGTTTAACCACAAGCTTTTCTGCTGCTCACTTCGGCTAACAAGGTGCTTCTAAACGGCCTTCAGACCGCACTGTAACACTAGTGGGGTTTCTTCTGTTCCTCCTCTCGGGACGTAGAGTGGAGAGCTATTCATCAGTTACTAGGATTTCACCCTGTTGATGCCTGCTGTGAAAGCTAGGGGAACTTAGAGCAATGTATTGTATGGTTTCTCTTTTAAAAAAAAAATTTCTAATACAATTATCAGACATATATCTGCAGAGAAACAAATAATCACCTGCCATGTCATAAATCTCAATTTTAACTCCCAGATTTGTCAGTTTTCAGCATCATTTTACAGTGCACATCAGGATATTGCAGTTAGCCAATCTTATGAATAACCTGCATTACTGCAAAGAATAAAGTCCTTAATTTTCATTGTCATTTTAAAATCTATTTGTTCACCATGAAACTTCTCTTAAACTAGTCTCTACTTTTTCCCAACACTGAATACACAAGCAGAAGATACAAATGTTGAAGCCAGTAACAAACCATTAGTTTATAAAGAAATTCTGAAACGTAAACTGCATTTCTGAACTTAAATGTCTCTAAAATGACTCCACTTAGACACATGTAAGTGTGATTCATGCTTCAAGACCGCTCACCTCACACAGAGTGATGTACTGTCACTATTTCATTCATTCTAAACGCAGTATCCATAAGGGTCTAGAGAGCAGACATCACCATAAATCAATGTTATTGGACTATATTTTCAAACAAAACATTTTACAGACACAGACACCCCACATTCCATACTGATCATGAAACACTTGCGTGAAGGTCAGCTAAAGTCAGCAACAACTTAGGGAGTCATTTTCTGGAGGAATAAAAGATGCCCATGTATTTTTTCTGAGTACATTAAAAGTAGCTTAAATCCATGCAAGATTTTCCTGTAGAATTTCTAATGGTCGTAAGAGCTTTGTAAGGGCTGTAAAAGAAACAACATTAAGGAGGCACACAAGCACTTGAGATTGTCTTTTCTGACGAAGCTCAGAAGGGACGCAGACGCTATGCTGGATTCTATCACTTTGTAAAGCATGCAGAAATATTAATAGCAGTAAAATTTACTCCTGTGTGAACTTTGATTCTTTTGAAGATACTTATAAAATACATTTCTTAGAAATATCAAGAAAATCCAATTAACTTAAATAGGTTGTACTCTATCACATCACTAACTCCTTTGTGTACACAAAGCAGGGCTGCGTTGTCAGGCTGGGGAACTCTTCCCTGCTGCTGCTGCTCGGGCCGAGTCTGCCCTTGGGCTGACTTGTGAGGTGCCCCTGCTGCTCAGGCTGCATAGGAAGCGCCTGCGACCCACCACGATAACCAGCCTCTGGGGTAATGCCGACCTGCATTCTGCCCTGCCAGTGGTCCCCTGCTCTTTTCAGCCTTTTTTTTTGTTTTTCTGGTAAAGATACCTAGGGAGGTGGGGCTGGATCTGTCTCTCTTGATACTGGGTTGGATCAAAAGTAGGCTTTTGTGTACTTGCCTACTTTTTTCTCAAGATTGGTGGGGACTAAGGAAGAGGTTTCACACTTCTGCTCTGTGTGGCTCAATGTAGAAATTTTCTGGACCAAAATCCAATTGTCTTTCCAGTTTTAATGGTGCTTTGGCCTGATGTTTCTCATTGAAGATTGCTTTGAAGTGCTAAAATAAGGACAATAAGGCCTTTATATTATAAAAACTTCTTAATTCACTCAGATATGCCTAAGGAAATCCTAGGGCAGTAAGTGTGTGTATTTCTAGAGCTTGGACTAAAAGATTTACTCTTATGGCTAGTGAAGATCTCGATCCTGGCATTACAGGCTGCAGGAAGGTTACAAAACGAACAGAGTTTGTAAGACTTTGGGCTTATAGGAGAAAGACAAGGGAAACCAACTCGTGTCTCTTTAAACAGCACAAGAATCCACCTGTGCAAAAGCACCATGATGTGTACAGAGCCATTAACTCAGGAAATCTTGAAAACACACTGACCAGATTCTATTTTTTTTAAAGTTATACCTCAAAGGACGGTTCACAAATGATCCCCTTTACACATTGAAAGCTTTTTAAAGTAGCTAAGTAGGATAGTGTTAAACAACACTGCTAGGGATCAGATCTCGGCAAATCAGCAAATATGCTGCTTTAACAATTTTTAATATGTATTTATTGCATTTTTTTAATCTATACACACAGTCTGGAAACAGATTGGAGAACACAGAGTCTGTTTTTCTTTGACTAAAGAACTTTGATCCGTCTTTACAGAGTTCAGTAGAGATATTTACGCCAGAACAGATCTTAGGAGCAACCTTGGGTTATAAAAGCTGTTTCATTGGGAGAATCCGCAGCTGTCTAGTTAATTTGGTCTTCCCAGAGCAGAGGTCAAGATCTGTCCTTTATAATTAGGCAAAAGAGAAATGTCTACTTGTGTGTAACAACGAATAGTAAAATTTCTTGAAAAGCTCTCAGGCCAGGCAGTCGTCTCAGAGCCATGAGAACATGAAAAGTCTAATAATATCTTCCTTATCTTTGCATTTTTAACCCAAAATTATTTGTTCGCTTATCTTGTAACATTAAAAAAGCCAAACCAATTTACTGTATAATAATAGTAAAGAAAAAAAAATCATTTACTGTAAGATGAAATGTCTCTTCTGTACAATGAAATGCATAAACTATAATTTAATGAATGTTCTGACTAGAATAATACATTATTTTTGTAAAGAATATTGCAGTACACTGGAAGCAGAGAAATCTATCATATACTGGAATTTATATGTTACATAGTGATGAAATCCATCTGTTAGGTGCTCACTTATACCACATAATGTACTGAAAGCAGCCATCATCAATCACACATTACTCTAATCCTACCTCCATATTCTACTACTCCTGGGTCATTGAAGAAAGGCAATGGTAATGATCAGACCTGTAATTACAGAGCAAAGTAAGTATACGGCTTTCCAGTGAGGATAATGATGTTTACTTTTCAACTCGAGATAAATTTGGTGCAATCAAAATGCTAATAATGAAGTGCCAGCTACAGAATGTCTACTGTGGACAGCACTGCTACACCCAGGTACTGCAATTATTCTAAAAAAACCCAGTCAACATCATTTCGTGAAGTGCTGCTCTTAAGGGAAATCGGAGCAGGCATCAAAGAAAAGGGCTTTTGAAGACCTGATGTTGTTCCTGACATTTCTGTTAGTCCTGACTTGTAACGCTACCTAGAGGAACTACACCAAAAGGAACAGTTACACACAGACAAAGACGGTGCAGATTTTCGGGGAATCTAACTTGCCATCTGGTATGTTTAAGTAAATGTGTTACCACACTGAATACATTTTAGCAATTTAAAACTAGTAGATGTGTTGTGGTGGGACAAATTCAAGTAAAAAAGATGCAATTTTAGGGCAACTTCAAATAAAAAACAAACTCCAAACTGCTGCATCAAAAATTTAACCCCCCCCAAAATAACTTATAAATAGAACTTCCGGGACACAGTGAAGTGCAGGGGAGGAGCGAAACCCCATCACTCGTTTTAGGTGAACTTTAATTTTTTCCTGAAAATGAGTGCTTTGGGCTTAATGACTTCAAATTTTTTCTTTTTAAATGTGGGTTGGGTTGTAACAAAGCTGTTGTTTTTAATGAAAACAGTGAAGTTTCAGGGCTTTTTAAAAGATCTTTTCGCACTTTTTTTTTTTATTGTAGGAGGGGGCAAAAAGTAGTAGTTGAATGACAAATAGTGTCCCTCCGGAAACTCGATTTATTCATCAGCAAAGAATTCACCCAGCGGTTGTTCCCATTGAGAGACATTTGTATCACGCCTTAGCTGGTGCTACAAAATCAATTGGTTCTCATCAAGCGTGCGCTGTGCAAACGAGTGATAATGAACACCGGCTCGAAATAGCGTGCGGTGATAATTGCCTTGGCCTCAGCCCCTAGCAGTATTCCGGACATTGAGGCCAGATCTGAAAACAGGTTTGAAAAGAAAATACAGGCAGGCCAGGTAGAAGAAAAACTAAAGTTGTGGCATAAATGTGAATCAGAGGCTGTGCACCAGCAACAGGTCTTGGCCAACGCAAGCTACGCGGCCAAAGGATCGAGCAGCGTTTTGCGCACGTACAGGTCGCGGGGACCTGCGCAAATAACCCAACAACGGGCTGTTCTCGGGTGTCGGTGTTTGCAATTCAACCGTTAGAGTCAACTTCAGTGATTCAACCATCCTAACTGCATTACCATTTCTAACAGCGTTATTACAGGTTTAGGAAGCCCCAAAGGTTAATTGACGGGCAGAAGAGTTTTTAGGCCTCTGTGAAACGGTGCACCTTTCTGTCTCTTAGACAGCAACTACTGCTTTTATGTGTAAATTCCTTGGAAACTGTAAGACAGAAGAACAGATCACAAAGCATGATATGCTGCTTCTAGGTTTTTTTCAGGGGAAAGTGTGGAGAAAAACAACAGGAAAGGGTGAGGGGAGGGTGGCTGAGGCAGGAGCTGTGCTAGGAGAAGAAGTAGACGTGGTGCCTCTCCTCATCTGAGGCATCCTCGTGAATATGATTTCTTCCTGCAGCCCCCTCTCCTCGATGGACCAGAAATGGGGAACCTGACCGGAATTTAGGATTTTGTGGCTGAGATCAGTGAGACACATTCAGGACTTCCAGCTGGCCCTGATTCGTTTCACTTTCTGCACTGCCCATGTCTGCTTCCCCGTAAGAACCTGCATCCCATGTTCTCTGAAAATCTGCTTTCACCCACCAAAAATAAAAGTAAAAAAACATATAAAGCATATAAGACACAATTTTCAAACTGGGAGAGAGAGGGATTGGAACGGAAGGCACATAGGGAAAAGAATTAAAACGGTTGGCACAGAGAAAGCAGACTGTATAAAGGTTTGTGGACAATTTTTTAAAGCCCCTGTAGCTGGGATCTGTGCACGAGTATGTACTTTTATTTCCCCTGAACAAGCCCAGATTGCCACCTCAGTGATGTGCGGCGGGATGTGTGCCAAGCAGGGTGGTTCACCAGAGGTGCAGGATGCCTACAGGGCGTTCCTGAAGACCAAGACCACAGGCTGTAGAGCGAGAGTGCCACCAGGCAGGTCTCTGCTCCACCAGGTACCCCAGGACAGGTCCAGCAACCGGTGCAGGAGACGGGGAACAACGGAACAGGCTGAACTCTGCTGCAGGGTTTTTATTGACAGACCCCACAGGTCTGGAAGTAGGGCTGGCAGTCATCTGAAAGCAGGCATCTTGGTGAGATTCCCCCTGCTTTCTCTCTCATCCGAGTGGGGAACCCTGTGAGAACAGCCCTTGGATGGATTATTTGTGCTTTCAGGCCTTATCTAGGCCAGCAGCCAAAAACGCAGAGGCCTGGACATCAGTTACCAGAAAGTTTTGTAACCTTGAGAGAGGTTCAGCCCAAGTTCAGTTCTAAAAATACGGGAATGATCAGTGGGGGGTTATTATTCTATACGAGCAGTCTTCCCCATGCTATGGGCAGAGTCTTCCCTGTTGCATTAGTTTTACATTCATGCAACTCCACTCTTTGCAAGGCAATTACTCATGCTTAATACGAGGGTAAATGCACACTGAGGCTTTTAGCCTCTCGGCATTATGTGGATTTACTGGCAGTATGCCCGAGCCCTGCAGACCCTCTCCAGTCCGAGCCCCCATTCACCTCAGCCAGTCGCTTTGCCCGACATAGGGCCGTGTGCGGTGGCTGTGTCAAGGCTAAAAACGTTGTGAAGGTTTCATCTCACCTTTACTGGAGTTTGCAGCTTTATTAAAAACTCCTGTACTGATATATCCTGCAAAATTCAGCCTTTCTCCAGAGCTGTTCTGTCAGCCGTGCTGGGGAATGGCTGGTTTTATTTTGCTGCTTCAGAGTGGAAAAGCAGGAGGTAGATCAAACCGCTAAAATAAAACGCTGCTTTAAATCTTCAGGTTTTAGAGATTCCCTTGCTCTTATTTCTACAGGATGGAGTTGTTATTGCTAAGATATCACTTACAGTAGTTAAACCTCTGTTATCCTCTGAAGAGCTTAATACTCGCTAGATTGTGGCTACCCTCACCGAAGTTGCGTAATTCCAAAACAAAGAAATCTACTTCAGGATTTATTTTGTTGTTTGGAAAACGTACGGTATGATTTGCACTCAGCTTTGTGTTTTCTGAGATGTTGCAGTAAAAACTTCAAAGTATATGGAAACTGTGTAAAGCATGTTGAGCTTGAATAACCATTACAATAGCACATCACACTGAACAAAGGATCTGAAAACTGCCCTTGCTTTGTCAGTCAGTTCCAGGTAATTAATTTCTATGTCCAAACAGGATGCACAGATGTGCTGACACAACGTTCGCTGTTTCCAAACCTTTGCAGATATTACTCTTCTTATTCCTGGTGCATGCTTGGTGTTTGCTCCTAAGAAAAATTAAGAGCCCCATGCTGCTTTGGTGTAAATTCAAGGTAATGGTAGTCAAATCACAGTGGCTGTGTTGTGAAGAATTGGTATGAAGCAATTAGGTTTCACAGCTCACCATTTGCAACCTCAGCTTACTTTACATCATCATTCAAAAACAAATCGGCTTTAAAACTGTTGGGTGGGTTCTCAACAGGTATTCGTACTAGAAATGACTTGCATACTTTCAGAGACGTGTGACTGTTTTGTGTTAAAATTGGCTATATTCTCTGGTCTAACCTCCATGCAGAGCCCAACAGTTTAGATTTGGTGAATCTGTATCTGATCATGTCAGTCTAACGAACCAACTAGGCATCAGATTTGACAGGCTGCCTGACATGGTACAAGATGGAAATAAAAGACTCGGGGCAAAACTATGACCCCATACAAGTCAATGGCAAAACTTCTCTTGCCTTTAATGGGTCCAGGATTTCATCTCTGGCTCTCTGCCTCATCTTTCGCTCCCAGAGACACAGCACACAGAGCATAGCAGGGACTACAGACACCAGCCTTTCTCCAGTGTATAATGAGGCATTAACTGAGTGAAGTTAGAGCTTTTGGATCTCAGCAGAGAAGTGGGGTTTTTTTTTAGAAGAGGGTGAATGAACAAAAGATAAACATCTAACTGACTGGAAGGAAAAGCCACTGCTGTATATACCGGGGGAAAGTGAGAGATTGCTTAGATTTTATTTTCATTTGGTTTGTCTCTGGCTTCCTGAAGTCACTTGACAGCCTACTAGAAAAGACTCACCGCCATTCATAGGCAAAACACAGAATAATGTCATGACTGAAAAACACTCCCTCAATGAAACTCCCACATGCAGAATTCAGACGGTGCCATAACTCAGAGGAATTTACAGCAGCCTCTGTCAGACACCCTCCTCTCCGCCTGCTGATGATCACTTCATTCCGGGATAACGCGTTTTAATTGTGGGGACCTCAGAGGGCAAAGGTGGGTTAGTAGCTTGCTTTTCTTTACGGAACACACGTATCACAGTGTTATGAAATATTCCCTCCTGGCCCATTACCCTGTTGAGGTTTTAGTGCTAAATAACAGCATGAGATAAAGACTTCTTCCTGCACTGCTTTCAGCTCCGCCACCCTGAAGCTCCTCCTGAACCAGCACCAGATCCCAACACAGTGCAACCTGACCAGTAATCTGCTTGAGGGTTTTCAGGGCTTTCTTAATCCGAAGTTGCCTTTTTCCTCATAAAAGTGCTTCAAGCTGCTCCTCCAGCCATCTCCCTTTGCTTGCGTGGGGGGGCAGGAGCAAAGGGTCGGTGCTGGGTCCAGGAGCCACGGCCGCTTTGTGCCCCAGGTTGGCTTCTGCCAGGAGCTCCTGGTGGCCAGGCCTTGGGATGGCACCATGTGGTGGGTGGCAGCAGGGGACAAGCCCAAGAGGGAGATCAGATGTGCGTCTCCTGCTAATGATGACTTTGCTCGTTACTGGGTTTTCTATAAACACTGAGGGCTCACTCGTGTTTCGCTCATGTTCCTTCCTGACCGAGGAAGGGCTGAGTGGAGGCTTCAGGAGCCAGCTCTACAATAACAGCCTGGTCTGGATCCAGCTCTGTTTACACATTAGATTCTTAAATCCATTTGAATGAAAGAAAATAGGTGGGATAGTCCCCTTTGCCTCCTGACCCCCACTTGGAGGGGACCTGTCATGGAAGGCTTTCCCCACTCCTGTGGTGTGGGAAAGGGTGAAAGGAGTGGGGCAGGCTGGTGGGGCAGGACCCACAGCCCCGCCGCTCCCCACTTTCTCCCTGCAGAGCATCTCGGGGAAGATGCCTCCTGGGGTGCGTGCGGCGGCTGGGCTCGGCCAACCCTTGCCGACAAGGGGTGCGGAGAGGCAGCCGGTCAAATACGGGCAGAGAGCAGAGTCTCCTCTTCTGCCACCCCCCCAGCCTTGCACACACGCAGGCACACGTGCACACACACACACAGCTCTGCGCAGCTACCTGCAAGCTCTCGTCCAGCTCCCTGTTCAAACCCATCCCTGTCCCATTCAATTAAATAAACACACACGCTATTTGAGCTGAGAAGACATCCAGAAAAACGTATGTACATGTAGTAGTACACTGAGCTGGAAGCCTAAATCTCACTTTATCCACCCAACAGAGGAACAAATAAGAAATTACATGAGATCCTTGGCAAATCTCCCAGAAGAAGTTTGGGAGTTTCTTAGTGCAATTTTCTTTGCTAGTCTTTAGGCAACTTCCCATCGGCTCTCAGGCAGGTTAGCCTCTGAGTAAAACTGAAGATGCAGACAAAGTCTTAACTTTACCCATGCAAGTCTAAGGAACAGTGATTTCAGCTGAGTTATCCTCTATATGGCAGAATGTGGCCCTGGGCAACACCTTGGGAAGTTGAGGCCACAAAACGGAGCGGGCCATGTCTTTAGCTGCTGTTAATCTGAGGTCGGTGGGTCTCTGCCCACTTTAAATAACTTGTGGCACTGACACAGAATCTTTCCTTCTTGGGATAAAGGCAGTTAACTCTGTTTGAAGGAGTTATTTCTTTCGCTTTGACACGGACCAGGCACTAAACAAGGGATGTTTTAAAAACTAAAACTGAGAGTTAGCGAAGGCCGGAATGAGGAGCACAGTCTCTGCCAGTGGAGTACTCGTGTCTCTCTAAGACAGCAGTGACTTCTGAGGCACCTATGTCCATGGGCTTAAAATATTGGAATACAGGGTCTCAGCAGAAGTTTGGGGTTTTTTTAACTTCATGTCATATCTCATCACATTTTAGAGGCCTGGGTTGCATAATGTAATGAGATGCACATTTTAACACATGGGCCTTTTCTTGTGATACCAAACAGGAGAGAGAGTCTTAGGGAGTAAATTAGGTCACTCACTGCTGAACTGACTGGTCAGCAAACTGAGGTAATGCCTGTTTTCAAGTTTGGTCTTAAATTTGCCACTTTCCTGCCTCCTATTAAATCAGGCAGAAAATAGAGCTGTGTCAAAAATTAGGCACTTGCTAAGAAATTGTTCCCCTTTTTATTCATTTTCTTTGGCATTCATCATAGGGAAAGGAAAGAAAAAAAAAAAGTCCTTTTACCTAGGATATTTTCACCACTTTGACCGAAAGTGAAAAGCAGCTTTTGTCAGCAAAGTGCTTTTTGCTGCCTGATGGGTAATGTAATGTGTGAGCCAGTGTGGAAAAGGAGTTGAAGGTCAAAGCTGTAAGAGTACTTGCTGTGTCACTTGGAGTCCTGATCTGAATGTTATGCATGTCATTTCCCTAGCTCACTGTCAAAGAAAGGAAACCATACCATGGCTGAGAGTCTGCAGGAGCACTGAAGAATAAGTCAAGGAAAATTACTCCCTCAAAATATGCCAAAAATAGGGAAAAGAATAATTACTTAATTCTATTTCTCACACAGTGTGTGAAAACTTGCACGTTGCCTTCTCTGAACATCATTACCCACCTCTTTCCATTTGTGAAAGCTTGCAACAAACTCGGAAAGTTGAAATACTGATGATGGGTTTTGTTGCTGACTTGGTGAGCCTGGAGTTATACAGAAACAGCTCACAGAGAAAAGGAAGGCTCACAAGAGAGCAGCAGAAAGTTTAAAGCAGTTGAAAAATCCCTGTGAATTCCTTTAATGGACTTTGCCATTATGAGTGCATTTTCAGATGAGATTCTCCTTCTGCGGAAAACGTTGCTGAAAACACCCTGTTTGTTGTTCAGCAACATTAACCTTTTAAAAATCCCACTTATGCTCTAAAATGAGGGTGCCGGTGCACACTGATTTCCTTGTTTTCAGCGGGGCCTTTTACTACCCAGGCTCTGCTTTTTTTTTTTTTTTTTTTAACATCAAAAAAGTAGAATGAAAGGTTCCTTTAAAGAACCTCAGCTTATTTACTCGGGGCAACTGGACATTAGCAAGTTTGCCCACTCTTTTCACTGACTGGTTTTGTAGATTGGGTTAAAAACATTGGTTTTGACATTCAAAGCCCTTAATTGACTAGGTCTCAATGAAGTGCCTTAGAGGGCTTCTGGCACTCTGCATACCACTTCCTCCTTTTGGGTCAAAAGGGGCAAAACTCTTGTGTTTGAAAGTCTGCAGAAGCAGAAAGGGCAGTGTTAACATTTCTGCATGTTCAGCTCAAGATCACAGAACAGTCACCTAGCTGACTTTTCCCAGGATGGTGTATTTCTGTTTAAGGAGGAATTGCAATCCTTTTTACTTCAGAGAGCTCTGACAGGACTTTGCTTAACGTGGCATCACAAAATCATTTTGCAATTTGTGATAAATTGCAATTGTGATTTTTTTTTTTTCCTTTTTAAATGGTCAGAATGTGAAAACCTGTAACCAAAGGACAACAGCATACATTTATCTTGGCTCCTAGCGCGATTTCACTTGATTGATTCCACAGCTCCTAAACACTTTTCCTCAGAAATGAATCCAGCATCATTTTTTCAGGCTTCCTGTCCTGTAGAGTTTTCCTCATCTGGGATCTGCCCTTGCGAATGTCTCAGCGTGTGACTAACTCAACTGGATTCCTTGTGTAGAAACTCATCATGCTCCTGAACCCAAAAGGCAGATCCCACAAACACTCACGTGGCTCATTTTACAGGCTGCTGGTGTAAACTGTATATCTGAGAGATTCATTTTCAAGGGCCTTATTTATCAGAGAGTTAGAGGAATGTGTCAAACTCATCAGCATTTTGGTTCTGCATTGATTTTCAGCTTATTTTGCTGTTAATAGTTCATGATTTTGCACTGCACTGAAGAGTAGGATGGAGACTAGTAAAGGACCGTTTTAAGTCACGACGGCAGAAAGCAGTCTTGCAGCTGAGGTCAGGATGATAAATCACAAGATGTCTTCCCTTGTAGTTCATGGTGTCTTTCACAACTTGCCGATGCTGATGAAGAAATATAATTTAAGAACCACAGAAAACAGTGAAGTTAGGTTTATGGGCATCCAATGAAAATGTTCCACAACCTGAAGTTAAAACAGACTGTGTTGCTATAGATAATGCTTAAGCACCTTTTGTAGACGCTCGTTTGAGAGGTGTAACTTCTACCAATGCATTTCCTAGCATTCTATCATAGTGCCGTTTCATTTCAATGCTACCGAGCGAAGGAGGCATAATCATGACTGAAGTCTTTCAAAATCACTCTAGATGTTATAATCAAACCAATTGCTAATCCCTGTGTCTTGGTCATAAGCTACAGAAGAGCCTACTAATTCTGTACAGTCTTGCCACAGGGAGCCTGTCTGAAATCCACGCACACAAATACAAACTGTGCAATCTAACCTAAGAAGAAAACTCTCTTATTTCAATTAATAGGCTGGAGCATTCATAATGGTGCTCTCCATGTTAAGACATCCTCGAGCATGACAGTAGCTCTATAGAATAAAACAGCTGGTGCGGATGTCTACGTTTGGGGAGGGGAGATTTTTCATATTAATTCTTGGCAGTTCCAGTGAACTGTATGCCCATTAGCAGCCAGAGTGCATTGGATTTGCTCCTGGAGCTTTGCTTCTGGTTTATTTTTCATTTGAAAGGAATCCAGCCCATAAGCTCCAAGACCACTCAGCGATACGACTCAAATCTCAGCAAATGGGAGCAAAGGAGGTATTTACTCGAAAAATTGCACTCCTGATCTAAATCAAAACCTTAATGCAGATTCACCCCTTTACCACGTTTTAGGGACTGTGAAGACAGACCTCTTTCAATGAGGAATAAACACAAAACTAGTAGAATAACAGTAAAACAGTAGCTCAGCATGTGTTAATGTCTCTGGAGTGTTCCTTCCTCCCTTCCTAAAAAGTTTTACAAACTAAGCTGCTTACAGATGGTATCAAGTGTTTGTCTTTAGCTTTATTGTGTTCTTGGGAGAATGAAAGCCCTTCACTGCAGGTATGTGCAAAGAATGCACAAGCAGATAATTTATTTGTCAAGGAATTTATCGAGGTACCTCAGTTTCACGTGCTTGAGCTGCGTAACAAATCCCTAAGGACACACACGACTGTACTCAGGCAGCAGTGCTGCAGGAAAGGGAGTGAAGCCATCTCCATCATCACTGACTACAAATCACATTCTCTCCCGTGCAAGCTTGTCACCTGAGACTTATTGGTCCCTCTTCCACTGTAAGGATGAGTGTGCAAAGCATTTTATGGCAGGGTAGCGAGAACCACACTCACGGAAGCCTGTAGGAATCTCAGCACAGAGAGAGGTGCGAGCGTGAAGCTGAAGTGGACGCAGAGCTCTCGCTCCCGGATGACCTGTGTCTCCCAAGGAGCACCAAGAGCGAGGGGGGGTGAGAGGCACCGCAGCGCACCAGCAGGACCAGGACCCTGATGTCTGGCAGTCACGGGCAGTGCAGTAGGTGCAGACGGTGGGCGTGAGGCGCACCCTCCATGGATGCGACCCAGCCACCAGCTGACATCCACTGTGGAAAACCTCTGGCTTCAAAATCTGACGGCATGACTGGAGGCGTGGCATCCTCAGCTCAACTCAGGCGGCAGCTGAAAGAGCGGGCTGAGCACGAGCCCTGACCTCAGGTGTGGCACGGCCAGCGCAGGCCGCTCTGGAGATGCTTCAGTTCACAGTCTGAGAAAGAACCAGGAGGAGAAAGACGATATGGAAATGCAGCTACTCCGGTGTCACAGAAATGTTACTGGGAAGAAGTAAGGATAGTCAGTCCACGTTTTCTGGTTTGGCGGTCTTGAGCCACTCTGCAGTTCTGTGCTCTCCAACACCTGTCCCGGACACCCAGAAAAAGCAAAGATACTGCAAAAGCTCAGAAAAACTCAGCATCACGTTCTGCTAAATGGGGCTACGTGCTTCTGTGGGAAAGATATTTCAGTCATGTGACTGTCAGCTTCTAAGGGTTGTTCAATCTTTATTAAACAGCAGAGTAAATATTTATTGGAGGCTTGGAGTAATTCTTTAGTACACAGTGCTGGTCCTTTCCAATGTACTGTAACATATAGACAGCTCCTTTGCTTCAGAAACTATATGCTCCTTATTTGCTTGGAATTACGTGCACAGATTTGCTTCTACAAATAGGAAATGCCTCTAACGCCAAATTCCATCTTACCCGAGTCAACCTTTCATTAACCCTGAGGAAAAAAATCCTCAAACATGCAAATCTGCGTAGTGCAGCGTGCGACCTGCCCTATTGTTTCTTCATTCATCTTGAAACAGCTGTAACTCTGGTAACAATAATAAAAAGAATCCATTTCTTTTCCATCCTAATAGTTCCTTCAGGTTTGATAGATTACAATGAATTAATCATACAGGAATTTGATAACACATTTTATTATGTTGATTGAAGGGATTCACTTGAGATGACAGCTAACACGGCTCAATAGCCAAAAGCTTTTTAGCACAACTGTAAGTCTATTCACCGTAGCTGCCATTCTTGAGCAACCCAAAGGAAGGGGCTAGCCTGAACAATACATCACTGGTGATGTGTTTCACTCTACAGCTATGTAATACACTAGTAATTGCAATTAAGGAAGCACAGTTTCAGAAGAAAAACATTTAATTTGAGACTTAAACACCCCCCCCCCCCCAACCTATCTGCCAGATTAAAAATTAGTCTATGGTAGTTAACTTCTTTCAGACATACTTTATTTAATTGCCTGATGTGAAGCAACTCTTTGTTCCTCTTGGCTAGAGCAGCACTCTTCAGCTTGTGGTCTCCAGCTAGAATATTAGATCCAGCTTTACGTACCATACTTCATAAAAATGTGGGCCAATTAGAGCTAGTCAGAGGATTACAACAAGAAGTCTCAGCTGTTTATAAAACATGACCTTGGAGAATACAGCGAACGAACTGGATTGCTTCAGCTAAGGAGGAGAAGACCGAGTGTGACAAGATGCACAGGCCTCCAGATACACAGAAAGCTGCTGCAAAGAGGCAGGGAACGATCTGTTGTCCGTGTTTGTGACGGATAGAAAAAGAAATTAGGAATTTAAATTGCATTAAAGACGATTCAAGTTATATATTAGGAGAAATTTTCGAACAGCGAGGATAGTGAGGGAAATGTCAGGATATATTGCCTGGGGAGGAATGTCCATCACTGAAAGCCTTTAAGAAACAGTTAGACAAATATCTGTCAGGTTTGACATAGATAGAATCGATCCTGCTCTGACATAGAAAGAGATCTATGTTATGCTTTGAAAATTTTGTGTGTTATTAGTCATTACAGCTGTATATAATCTGCAGTGTGTTTGCATTGCTTTTGTATACACATTTCAATACGTTAAAAGCATGTTGAGTTCAAAATCTCATCCTTAAATGATTATGCAGCAGAATTAAGGCCAGCTGCTTAACCCTTATTTGTTTCCTTAGTATGTCTGCACTATGATACAGTCTTTAATTGCCCTGTCACACGTTGGCTTATTTCCCCAGCCCTCTCTTTCATTAGTCTGTTGGATAAATTCTACTCAGGGAAAGCATGTCATTATACATCTTATCTAATGTTCAGTGGGTATTTTCATATTTTATTACTGCACACTGTCCAGACTTGCTCTGAAGACAAAATTGCTGTATTTTTAGGAAGATTTATACTGCTGTTGTCAGTGTAGTGTTTGAGTGATACTTCAACATTAACTCACCCTCCCAGCATTGCTCTGACATCTGTACAGTCAGTTGGGAGCTCGGTCTGACACTGATTTTTCAGTGTAATCACTATTACATAGCACCACAGATGTTCAGAATAGAATTATAATACAAATTGTTTAAGGTTCAGCAGCTTTGATAGACCAGTTCCTAACTTCTCAATGGCAGTATCACGGTCTCACTGGTCTTCACAGAACCTTGTGTATATGTACTCTCCCTAATGTCGACCTCCCGCATTTAGGTTTTTAACCCCAAACGAACTCCATTATGCGATATCATTTTGACAACAAGCAGGGTTCCTCAGCAAAAACTGAAACGTTTGGATTCACAACATTTGCACCAAATGAGTGATTCCTAGCAATACAAGATTGTCATTCTCCATGTGTATCATCGTTAGCGCGGAGCGAGACGCACGCTCAGTTATGTAGGTCTCACCTACACTTGTTACAGCAGATGACAGGAATCCTAGACCACAACCCTGACTTGGCAAGAAAGTGTCTTCTAATGGGTGCAGGCAAGAGGGCGCCTACCAACCCTATTCAGTCTTCACCATCACCTGCTGCTAAGATTTCTTGTGACGACAGTGGATCTTTCCACTAGTAACAAACTGGGCCGAGCTTCACTAGTGGCAGGAAGGAACTAGACAGAGCAGCAGGATGTAGACTGGGGACTGGAGGGAAGGCGGCAGGGTACTTCTCAGAAGAGACGACCCCAAGTCAGAAATTTCTGCCTCTGCAGGGGCTGCAGCTGCTAGCAGGTTGTGCTAATCTTCTTGTCCTTGGGAGTGTGAAAGGCTGTAAAAACCCTAAAGTAAAACCCTTCCTCCTCCATCCCTGAAATTTTGATCCTTTTTGTAACTCTGTTCTACCTACTGATGCCATCGACTCTTTTATCTTTGACTTTCTTTTCGTGTTTCACATAATCCCACATTTTCAACCGAGCTGCAGTCGCTTTTCCAAGACTGTTCTGCACTTCGGAGTCCTCATGTGCCTTCCTCCTACTTAAATATACAGTCTCCTTGCCTGGCCATGTCCCCCGGCCTCCTTCAACAGCTCTTCATCAGATACTGATCTTTCACCTATCCGGCCTCCTGGTCATCTGCTGTATTTTCCTGATGAAGCCACCTAACATTAACCTTCTAAACATAACCCTTTGTAGTTTTGTTGTTTTAAGAAATGAAAACATAAACACTTTATCCGCAGGCAGCACTACAAGTCTCACTTGTGCTGTATAATTTTTACAAAGTTGAGTGTATGTATCATTTTTCCATGAGTGAACTGCCATTGACTTCAAGTAATCATTCATTTAACCTTAACTACACACCGTATTGCTTCTGGACAGGTAGGCAGAAGAAAGGAATTTCAATCAGCTTCCATGGGTCCAGCTCTTGTGTATCTGAGGTCATGATCCTCAAAAATGTTATCCATGTAGTCTACATGTTAAAAATTCACTGGAGTTGTTTGGAGGTCATTTGTGGTTGCTGGAACACTCATTGATGTTCTCAGAGCACATCCTTGGAATAATCAGTATGTGTTGTATGATTTTTCTTGCCTGGAATTGAAATGTTTTATTTATATAAGATATTCTGTGCATTTTCATTGCCCTTTTTAAAAAAAAAATATATCATACTTAATTTTATATGTTCTAGACCTGCATATGCAAGCCTGATTTGTGCATTTAATGGTCCTTCATGAAACAAATGTTTAAACCCTTAGCCTAATAGATACACTTGATTTATTAAACGATGTATGTGCTGACTGCAATATGGAAAAAAATATATACGTAGTGAAACACTGTGCTTTTGCAATATTAAAATTGCGACCAATTTGCTTGTATGTAATTTAAAGAAAATGGAGCAAATAAAAATGAATAATGGGCCAATTTCAGGGTGTTTTATAGTTGTAAACATATGACGTACAGGTAAATTCGAGGTGTCATTAGTTCAGTATTTCTGTGATTCTGTGATTTATGAAGGTGAAAGTCATACTCTTAACTTTACGTATATATAGAGGATATATTTTTGTTTGCTCTGAGTCATATTTGGTGTACCTTTTATGTCCAAATAGCAGAAGGTCTTCTACTTTTTCCGACCCAAGAAAAATAATTAGCCTGAAAATGTGTTTCCCAAAAGACCTTGATTTAGCTTTAAACGTGAATACTTGAGGCAATCTTTCTTGCTCAGAGTTTGGCTTCCTCTCAGCCTGTAGAGGAGACATTCATACAGGAGTCGGAGCAACTTTCCAGCATTCCCAATGGATAACCACCGCCCACCACCAGTTATGAAGTGTTCAGGAGGTCAAGGGATCTGTACTTCGAGACATAGATGGATAGTTTTCTTTGCCTCTGTTCTACCTCTTGATACGTTATATATTTCTTCCTTTTCACACAGCAAATACTGTAGACATTTCAAAGCAGCATGGTACAGACGAGCTACATGTGATGAAATTCAGGAGGGCATTCATAAGTATTAGCAGAGTCAAGAGATGACTTTTGCTGTTTATTCACGATCTCATTTTATAGGTTTGTTTTGTTTTCGGTTTGAGCAGCTGTGAAGAGGAGAATTGTTCTAATGGAAATATTTTGAGCTCTCAGATGCTAGCAGGTAACTAATAATTTGTAATATCAAGTGGATAGGATCTGTATCCTGTTAGTTACCCCCAGAAATTTAGTGGTACCATCTGTGGTTAAAATTCTTCCTTTAGTTGACAAAAGAGATCACAAAATGAAATTCTTAGCAAGAAAGCCATAAAAGCATTTCCTTGAAAGCAGCTTCTTTTATGCTGCAGAACCACTCATCATTCAAGTGTATATTTATTAGAAATGCCATAGGTTAGAGAAAGAATAGAAAAAAAAAAAAATAAAAAAAAAATATATAAAATAACTCATACCAGGATCTGGATACTAAACCTTTAACTGGAAACTGAAATGAAAGTACCAGGCTACAAGCTCCTAAGGGAAGGTTGCAAGCTATTAGGTACCAGTGAATAATACAGCACAAACGTAAGACAGAAAATGGGGGTCATGGGAATTGTTTCAAAAAAAAAAAAAATCCAGAAAGAAAAAGAGAGTTCTGTTGATTTCTTGTAGTTGTTATTCTGCTTGTGTTTTGTTATCTCATAAAAAGGTTTAAAAACCCCTCTGTTTTTAGAATGTAAGTGAATTGTGATGGAGGCAGAAAACTAGAAACACATGATATGCCTTAGTCATCATAAAACAAGCGGTCTTATTTTCATCAAAAAGTAACAAATCACAACTCCCAAACCACATAACCTCCTCCTCCCATAATTTTCCTATTCTTAAATATAGTCAATGACAAAAAGATGTCCGGTTGTTATGACAGCCATCATAAAATCTTCAGGACTTGATTTGGAGTGTTCTTTTGTTGCAAGAACTGGAATTCAAATAAAGCCCTTAAAAATGTTTTGTGTGGGACTCTGAAAACTACCCTGTACTGTCCTAAACCTGCTCCCACTGAAACAAATAACAAAACTTCACAGCTTCTCTGAAAACTTAGTTAAACTGTCATGAGGCCTGTCAAAAATCCCACTTCTTATTAATGAGAAAAAAGGGAACGTATGCTCTGTGAAACTCAATTGGGCAGGTCTACGTGTATTATTAATGACTAACGAGTAGCGGTTTCGCATTTTGGACAAAGCTCTATGAATAATCTGGTGCCACAATTAAAAATGGATGCAGCTATGTCAACACTTAAGAAATATCATCTTTGGTACCACAGCAATAGAGGAGCCTTTCATTCTGATAGTACCAAACCTTCCCATTTCCAGTTTTGTTTAAGGCCACATGTCTTCAGAGACCCTTAAGGCAAGGTGGGGAAGTAGTTGCCATGTGGCAGATTCCAGGGCAGCCATTTTCTAGCTTGACTTTTATTTTTGGAGAGCTTGGGTCCTGGTTTTGGTAGGGTTTTTTGTAGTGATTTCCCTATACTTAATAGTTTTTCCTTTCTAAAGTTTAATGTCAGGTTATTGTACAGTCCCTCCCACAAGGATCTGAATGTAATTGTGTTTTGGGCACTGTTATTTAGTGGCTCAGTTATAGTTCTTGAAACAACTCTCTGTGTGTTACTTAGGGCCATAACCTCTCCCCTTGTGTGCTCTAGAACGAGCTGTTCCAAGAAACAATTGCTTAAAATGTCAAGAAATTGCTTCCTAAACCTCGTCCCAATATGACATATGACCAGTTTATATGCTGACAGTTGAAGTCCCCCATTACTACTGTTTTATTAGATTTAGTTGCCTGCATGGTCTTAGTATTGCACACACAGTATTGTTTTGCTGATCTGGAAGCGAGTAGTTACAAGTATGTGGGTGCTCTCTGCACAGAAAGCAGCACAAAATTATTCATCATTTAATTCTATACATGTCTTTTTTTAAGGATGAAGTGGAACATGAGCTGTGGCTAGCTTTTTTAGAGACTTTCTGAACAAGCGTGCGCTTTGATTCGTGTGGAAATACAAACCAAATTATAAAACATACTCGCGTGTCAATGACTAATTTCGGGTGATTTTAATGCATTAATTATACTTTAAGCCTTTCATTTTCCTGGGGCTAATCTACTCCATTGAGCCTTGTCAAACTAAGGACAGAGACTAAATCTGATATTAGAGATTTATAAATGCCAATACGAGTCCTTTCCAAAGCAAACACACTTCTGTTCCTTCAATTTTCTGCTTCTGCAGCTTGGACAAAGAAGGATAGAGATATTACATCCCTATTAGAGAGATTAACTTGGAAGTTTCAAGTTGTAGGATTACAGTTCCCCATTCATGACATTAGAAATTATAGTTTAGGTCATGATTGTTGTTAGCTCACTGAAATGTCTGACTGGGTTAACTACTCACACTACGAACCAGTGGCAGACTTGGGAAGACCACCGAGTTGTTCAATTGCCTCCTTGCAAAACTCTCGTTAGCTCTGTAAGAGGTGGATTTCCACGGAATGTTAGACCTGTATCATGTACCTTGGCGTACCTCAGCTGGAGGTATGGGACCAGAGGTGCTCATCAGGCTGATTTTCAATCATCGCTTCAGCTGTTTACAGGACTGAACCTTTTTCGCTGTTTCTGTCTGTGTATCCCAAGGCACCTTCTCATCCAGAGCAGCTGCCTTCGCGTTTTCCCTCGACACATCCCTGTTTGGGCTCTCCCGTCTCGGTAGCCGAGTACCTGAGGCCAATTTTGTAGTTCTAGCCCGCACTGAAACCAGATCTTTAGCAATACCAGTGATGATTTCTCTGAACGCACAATTTTCACATTATCAAAACATTTGTTAAACAAGAGCCCTAAAGGATCTATGAAAATTACTAACATAGGTGTTTTCAAAACGAAACTCTCAAACTTTTTTTTCATGTAAAAGTTTTGCCAAGAGTAAGGACACAGCTCCTCCTAGGAAATAGGCCCAATCTCTACTGATACTAACTAATTGACTTAGTAAAATAGCGGAACATCTCTTTGAAAATGCGTGTGAAAATAAGGATGAATAAAATTAATTTTATATTGTTTGAAGTAGAAGATGTATACCACAATAATGGAAGAACAGTAGCTGTTAATTTTTAGGAATAACAAAAACATAACTAATTGTTTCCCTTAGTCTTATGAAACAAATTTTAAAGTTGGTTTTCCTTTTTTATTACTAGAACTCTGAAAATCCTTTTTTTTTTTTTCAGGTATAAACCAAGTGTCACATTGATACGCACAGAAATTACCCAAGGAATCTAACTTCAATATTTTCAGTACCTTATATTTCATAAAAAGGAAATACCTGGGTTTTTGAAATGTAAAAAAATTACTTGTGGTTTTTCTCTTACACTCATTTTCCATATCCTGAGATTGTATATTTCATTTTTTATATTTTTATGTCATCCTATTTGTAGATGATCATGTTTTCTCTGGCTAGCTCTTGTGCTAAAGGATGATTTAGTTTCTGTTTTACCTAGTGGGCCGTGCATCCTAATTGTCACACGCCATGCATTTGAGTTTCTATTCATAAAACAAGGTGTTTTCGATTTATACCAATAATTAGTCTACATAATGCCATTTAAGAATCACATTTTAAAGTACTCTGCTTTGAGTTCAAAAAATGGTCACAAATTTATTTTTTTAGAAATCATGACTGAACTGAGGGACTGTTTATCTCCGAGCCTACATAGCACATTTCAAGTTTCATGAAGAATCTCTTTAATTAAAAACAAAATGTAAAAGATTATCCATCATTATGAAATTGTAAAATAAAGCATGGACCGAAACTAGTCGGGGTTAACAGCAAGAACAGGTCTGAGAACGAGACACATTAGCAAGCTTTTGCAACCATTTCTTGGCATCGTCATTCCATGAAACCAAAACCCCACCAACGTGTGCCCTCCTCCGCGCCGGGCAATCTCACCGCCAGGAGCAAGCGCTGTGCTAGCCCAGTCCTGGGGACGAGAGGCAAGAACCGGCTTTGTCTGCGCCTGTGCCTGAGGCTGCTAAACAGTTGCGGCGGGGTTGAGGCAAGAGGCGAGAGCGGGAAACTGTAGTCTGAGGTGTGGTGTTCCCCATAGGTGATGATCCCAAAACAGAACGGAGTGCCACGAGTTTGACTTACGGTTGATTAATTTTAGACATTGGACTATTCTTTATTAGAGCTCAAATTAATGAGTCCCAGTAGCCCAGCATTATTCAGCCTCAGACTAAAGGAAATCAGGAACTCTCAAGGGTGGTGGACTAGGGGAAAACTCAGGTTTACAAGCCAGTTTTCTGAAGACCTCCACTATATGTGCCATGGAAAGAATGGCCAGAGCAGATTTATTAAGAAATCTCCCAAGGATATCAAAAGAACAAATGTAATGTAATCTGACCATCTGAAGTCCACTGAGGCTAAGTCTGCTACTTCAGGGGATTGCTGTTTTTCCAGAGAGCTTCAGTAAACCGTAAGTGCTGTGCTATTTCTCTTGTTCTTTCTCTTTTTGGTGTGTTCAGCTCGATTCAATAATATCCTGGGGTTTAGAACAAACTTCTCTTTAACACTTGCACTTGAAAATGAAGACTCTTGAGTCTTGTTGACCTACAAGGAACAGCAATCACTGCTCTCTGAAGGTTTTCTTGGAGATTCAGGACTACATGCAAAGCAAACTGTAAGAAGCAAAGACACAACTGCTTCACCGAGTTTAAAATTAGAATTATCTCAAATAGCTTAGGGAGGACTAAGTTTATACAATTTAGATGCAAGGACTAGCTATGTAGAAAAATACTCTGGAGGTACTCGGTGGTGTTGATGTCTGTGAACGCTATGGGCTCAAGCTGCTGTGTCCTAAGCACAGACCCCAACCTCTCACAGAATTGTTGACTCATATATCTCCTGTTTTCATAGCGCTACCATGGCATTGTAATAACGTTTTAGGAGGAGGGCTTTGAGAGGGCTCTAAGAATACGAGAGTCCAAGCTGGAAACCAA
Organism: Leptosomus discolor; assembly: GCF_034619465.1. NCBI lineage: Eukaryota > Metazoa > Chordata > Aves > Leptosomiformes > Leptosomidae > Leptosomus > Leptosomus discolor. Next base: position 84,637,816 of record NC_141393.1, read on the forward strand.
AAAGAAATCCTTTGTGATTTGCAGAAGCAAATGAGCAATACCGCTGTGATGCTAGGGGATGGAGGAAAGCGGGTAAAAAAGACCAAGTACATCAGCTTCTTGGTCCTCTCGGTAAATCTGCCACTACAGTGAGTCAGGTTTTTTCAGTTGTATTCCCACGAACATGCAACACTTTATCCTGGTTGAATACCTGACTTTAGATTACTAAAATCTCTCTGTCTACCTCTCTCTCACACACGCAAGAGGAAAATTTTTCATCAGGAAAAGGGACTTCTCAGGTGCAAACTCAGGTTATTGTCAGGTATAAAACATGTGGAGCAGTCAAAATCAATAACCACTCTATCTACCACATTTTTCTACTGAAATAAAGAAGAAAAGAAATAAAATTGAACGTGTCTACACGTAGGTTGCATGTTTTTGTTAATTTATGCCTGCTTGAAGTATAATTAAATGTAAGAAGTTATGATGTGAAATGGGGACGGGGAAGTAAAAAGGAAAGAGGTTCCAGTGCATGTGATTCCTTCACATCAAGCGTACTAAGTAGGTCAAGATTTTAAGTCCAAAGATAGCAATGCATTGCAGAAAATACATGTGTGGTCATTCTCTGCTGAAACAAATTCAATGAGTTTTCAAAGAATATGATTCAGTTTGCAGAACTGAACGCCCATAAGTCCAGAGACAAAGGCAAAGCTTTCCCTTAGCTACCGCCTCTCTTTGCACGTGCTTTACAGTACAGCCCTTAACCCTGGTGAGCCTGCACGTAGGCATTTCATACCTCGCTGTTGCTTTGGGTACTGCTGCTGTTTTCCAGAAAATTCCGGGTGACAAGACAGGAATGTCAGTTTTCAAGTATTGATCCTTGTATGGAACCTCACTGAAGAAATACAATTATCTTTTCAAGGCATTTCTCCATGTTCAAAGTGGGAATGAGAAATTCTCTCAAAAGAGTTTACAAAAAGGAATCTCTTCTAAAAATTAGGGGGTTTTGTTGTTGTTGTTCCAAAAACCCAAGAATTTTGTTCCAAAGAAAAAGAAACAGAAGTTCCTGAGAGTTTTTCAGAAGTTTCCCCTATTCAGCAAGGGTAAATTGCAGAAGCTGGCCTGGAAGAATACCTCAGAAAAGTTCTATAAATGTTTGTTATAATAATAATGGCAAAGATAATAAGTAAGTTTCTTTGTTTGTTTGATAAGTACTGACAATACGCTCATGGGGAACTTGGCTCGGCTGTGTTTACTCCTTTTGTGTTTACTTTTTGGAAATGTTCTCTTGGATTATAATTCCCACAGGAATGTTTGCTGAAATGTTCATTTTAAAGAGGATACGAGAGGACATTGTCGAATTGTAAAATTTGAACTCATTCCAGAAGACTGGTTTACCTATGAATTATGTTTATCTTCTGAAGAAACAAAGGGAATGTTTTATCCAGTCACAATTACCACAAGTAAAAATACCAGATTTCGTTAGCAATGAGCTGCTTGAATGTAATCTAGCAAGCAGGATATTTTCCTAATCCTCCTGTAGCGATTCCTGTCCGCTAACGGACACGCGTGCTCGATGTGACCAGTACTTCACTACTTGTGTGTCACGGTTCCTGGTGGTCACCCTCTGCAGGGTATACGGCTCTGTCGCAATCTTAGCTGGAGAGAAGTTAATGCCATGAATTGGTCTTTACTGGTTTTGTCTTTCGTGCTTATGCTGCTCACAAAAAGCAATCCCTCACAAGGAGGATCGATGGCCGTAAGGCAGCGCTTGTAATCCCCCTGTGCAGAAGAGGGCTCGTTCCTTGCTACAGGAACGAGCCCTTCCCTTCTCCTGACCTGATCTCCAGGGAGAAAATCTTTCTTTCTCTCCCAGTCCTGAGGCTTAATGGCACCAAATTTCACTCCAGAGCACAGTTTAAGCAAGGGCAGAACTCTTTTCAGTCTTATCTATTTGCATTAGCTTCCACTGAGTCATCTGGAAATCAGAGCTGGGCCCTGCACATGCCTTCTGTAACAAGAAACCAAATTCTCAGGCTTTCCACCTCCTTTTGTATTGCTGAAGAAGTTTATTAACAAAGTTTTAGTAATGGCCAATAGTGAACAATTAAATAGTGAACAGCAAACTGCAGTAACTTGCAGCTTTTTTCTTCCTGGGGCCCTGTGTTCTGACAGCAAAAGATGTCAAGACACCCCCCTCTCCTACCCATCATGGAAAGCTGGGTGCTCTCATCCCCTCCGTGTCTACTTCTGGGCCATCCCTGCACGGGTTACAGCCCTGAACAGGGAGACACACCCACGGGAGTGAGCTCACGGGCTGCTCTGGGAAAGACGTAGCACCCAAAAATGTGGAGGATGAAAATAAACAAACAAACAAAAACCTGCATAGCTAAGCAACCAAAAACCTTCAAATAATTTTTAAAAAGAAAAAAAGCTCCGTAAGTTGCTTTCCATTTTTAGATTGTGGTAATTTGTTACGATGTTTATTTAAATGCAGTTAAAAAAAACCCAAACCAACAACCAAACAACAAAACAAAACCAAAATGAAGCAAAGCTTAAAAGCATAAATAAAATAACCTGCCCACAAATATGAGCAAGAACATCTATCAGAAAACAGATGGTCTCATACACGGAACTAACCACCTCTAGGAACATAACAATCCATTTATCTTGATGAATGCATCCTCTAGCAGATATCTCAAACAGCAGCAGCAACAGTTTACCTGCGGGTCTGGAAAACACATTTCCATGTAGATACCTGAGATAGAAGTTCCGGATTCCAATTTTTTACATGTAGAACAGGAACATTAAAGTCTTCCCTTCTCCTGATCTGATCTCCAGGGAGAAAATCTTTCTTTCTCTCCCAGTCCTGAGGCTTAATGGCACCAAATTTCACTCCAGAGCACAGTTTAAGCAAGGGCAGAACTCTTTTCAGTCTTATCTATTTGCATTAGCTTCCACTGAGTCATCTGGAAATCAGAGCTGGGCCCTGCACATGCCTTCTGTAACAAGAAACCAAATTCTCAGGCTTTCCACCTCCTTTTGTATTGCTGAAGTTTAATAACAAAGTTTTAGCAATGGCCAATAGTGAACAATTAAAAATAAATATTTTGAGGACACTGAAAATGAATTGTTTACGGTACAGTACTCATACACAAAATTCCTATGCTATCTCCACTGAGGAATGATTAGCCAGGGCAAAGTCTTTTTCAAAGATTTCTCAAAGACATAAACAATTCCTCCTGTCCAGCAAATTCTGAAAAATAACAACAGCCATATATGAACTGACAATTTTAACATATTCTTCCTAGGAACGCACTGCAGCGCTATAAACATTAGTGTCACAAATCGTCTCTGGCTTGACCTGTGCGGCATTTTCAGCCGCTTTTGAGTTAGAATACTTCTAATGACCTTCCGTAGTAACTTGTATTACCACTGAGCATACCTAAGTGATTAACAGTGTTCTTCTAGCATCGAAAGGGTCCCATAAATAGGTACCTATCGACCTATATGTTTATATTTAGTGCTAGAACTTAGGAGGAAACAATCATGGAAATATGACAACGCAGCTTTTGCAGAGTAAGGAAAAATATTTCCAGAGATGTCAACAAATCTGTATTTGTTGCACACTGGATTTATAGCATTTCTAGCATACTGGGCCCAGAGTTTGCTTCTCAGGACCTCCTTGTCAAGGCATACAGCGTTTTCCACAGGAGGAGCTCACCCCACGATGTAAACAGCACGCAGGAAAGGTCCAGTCGAGTTATCTTCCCGAGCACTTACAGTAGCTAATGAATTAAGTTGGTGAAAACTTGGTCTGGCATTTTAAAGATATGATAATTCAAGTTTGTCACAGGATAATCGGCTTCTGTTGTCAGAAGCAGTGATGCTACTTTTCTGTTGTCAGATTACTGATATAGCAAGACTCGCTTTTCCCCAGGCAGTTAGAAAATGGGAAGAACTGTGAGAGCTGGAATGTAGGTGGGAACTCTGGGGATTTGTAATGCATTATTATAAATTGCTTTGCTATTTATGTACATTTAAATAATAAAATATATCCATAAGCCTCCTTATCAGCTGCATTAAATATGTTTTCAAAGAAAGAACTAAGCCAACCTGCATTTACAAATCCTCTCTACCTTTGCATCCTATCATCACCGTGGGATTTGCATTTCTCCATGCCCTCCCCAGAAGCTCTCCCTAACAGTGGGGCCCCAAAGCGGGTTATTTGGGCCAAGGAAGGGTGTCTCTTGTAGGAGCTTGAGACCTTACCCCAGACAAGGCAAGACTTGCCTGCTGTCTCTGGTTTATCATGACCAAGTCATCTGGAGTGCCTTTTCTGTCTATCCCCCAAGGCGGATCAGGACAGGGAAAAAGAGGCAATGCATCAGGTAGAGGGTCCCAGGATATTAATGATTTTTCACCTTAAATTCTAGCCTAAGACCAGTGAGCAAATCATGCAGATTTAAGATAATTTATTAGGTACGTGAAAGGAACACGCAGAAGAAGAAGAGACGCTTTTGGTACGTACCGAACAACTCATTAGTTGCCTTTCATAACGTATTATCTTTAAGTGAGTGACCTAATCAAGTGTGACTGCAAAATGAAGGGTTTTCTCAGAAAGCCTATATTTACAGGTATCTGTCGTACGTGTGAGACTCTGTCCTGAGGATGGATCTTCATCGCTAGCTCACGGCTAGGTAGAAGTGTTAAAAAAATGGGTGCTGATACAGCACTCACGGACTATTAAATGTCCACTATGAAATACACACAATGTCCCTGCGAATAAATCCTGTAAAATTTCTACCATCTCCCGCAGTTAAGTTGAAACATCATGTAAGAAAGGGGGAAAAAACCAACAAAAGGGACCTTAGGGACAATCACAAAACGTCTGGGGACGTGTTTTGAATCGGTTTGATCAAAAATGTCTTTATCTTATTGTTTTGAAATGTACCTGGGATAGCATAAATACTGAAGAACATCATCTGTTTTGTTGCTGAAACAAGTTATTTTCTACCAAATTTTGACTTATGCCCTTCTTGGCCATTCTTTCCTTTCTGAGCTGGTACAGTTAACCGTCTCATTACCCTGGGTGTGGCCTGGCAGTTTATTTCACAGCCATCTCTCTTTCGCAGACAAGACACAGGGAAGAACCCTCTCTACCCCTCATGTGCAAAATTTTGTTTTGGAAAGAAGCTTTAAGTTTTTAAAAGGTCAATTAATCAATCAGGGAAAAGTAAAAATGTTATTTGACTCGGAAGCCTGGCCACACCACTCAGATAATGAATGATGAATACCAAGTCTTCGAGTGAATTCTTGCAATCAACAGTCCATGACTAATCGATAGGCTGACATTTTCACACAGTTGCAGAAAGTGATCAAATTTCATAAATACCACCGGTTGTTGTTGGAAAAAATCAAGCATGGAGGGGAAAAAAAAATAAAAGGGATCAAAAATTGCCCGTAAACTGTCAGTGGTATGTATGCTCAGGAGGGGGTGCAGCCTTACGCAGGGAGAAGGTGCCACCTATGGACCTGCCCGCCCTGCTCCCGTCCCGGGGTGCAAAGTCACCAGTTCGGCTGAGAAAAGGTGGATTGTGAAAGGACTGCGCTCACAAGGTACACACCAGTGGTCAAATATTGGCTGCACGTGGCGCACGCACTGCATGAACCAAGACCTGGCTGGTACCTCAGAAGGCAGGTTATTCACGCTTATTCGACGGGTTGTAGAGGTCATTCCTGCATCACCACTGAGAGGACGTACAGCCTGGTTAGCAGAGTGGTAAATAATTAAGAGAGCAGTTAAACAGTGATCAGGATTGCTTGATGACCTGGGCTGTGTAGAAAAACTGCAGTTTAAGGTTTTGCAAAGTTGATCATCAAGACAAAGGATGAGAAACACAGCGTGTGCTGGAAAGCAGAGACCCTGAAGAGAATTAACGTGAAATCCAAAAGCAATGCTGTGGTAAAAGCAGTCGATACTGCCTGTGATTGAGCAGGAGCATGCAAACAGGAATGTGTTTTTTATTCCTGACACCAGCCTGACCCAGGGAGGTATGCAGGTTTATGTGCACAACAAGATGTTTAAAAATTGGAGAACGTGAAGAACAAAAGTCACAGAAATTATTCAAGCCGTTGAGTAAATACCTGGAACCTGGTCTGTTTGTTTGATCAAAAAGAAGTTTGAAAGCTGATTTGATTGCAGCACACATGTACTTTCCAGAGCTAAACAAGCACTTTTGAGCTAGAAGAGTGAAGTCAGAACTAGTGGTGGAACAATTCAGATTAGAAATTACAGAATTTTTTTTTTTTTTTTACTTTCTTCTTCTTTCTTTTTTAATTTTTTTTTGGCCATGTTGGCAATTATCCACTGGAAACAGATAACAAAGGAAGGGGTTTATTCTCCAGTTTCTGACGTCTCCTCAAATAAGGTTGTTTTTCTGCAGATAAAGACTTAGTGATGAACAACTGGTTTTTAAGGAGCCAGAACGTGGTGTACAACACGTTAACTTGATAACCTTGCCAGTTACTTCTAACTTTGAAATGCCTTGACCCAAACACTGAGTTTCAACCCTGAGCTCTCTTGCCACATTCCCAGCTTCATCATCAGGTGAAAATGGAGGCAGCACTCGGTGTCAGACTTATCTGTGCCACTATTCGACACAAGGCAGGTGAATCTCCCTTGAAAGCAGCTCTCTCCTGATGCCCTGAAAGACCTGCAGATTACGGCGAGCACTTCTGCTTGGTTCACCTTCACGGGCACGCCTGTTCCCAGGGGTGGCTTCAGGTACCGCTCTCCTTTCACCTGCTGCTTAGATATGCGTGAACCGGCTTCGGTCTTAAAATCAGGCTAACGTATGTTTAACCCGAGCTTAGCTGAGCTATGACCTATGTCGTCAGATTTGAGGCATGAAAAACCTTTTTCTTTCCCAAAGATCACTTGAAAAGTCAAAGGCAGTCTCTGTACAGCCTCTGGAGACCACCTGCCATGAGACGGGTGTAGGCTGGCTCCTGTCCAAGCTAAAGAAGGAGAAAGAGCACAAAGGTGTCTCAGTGATACCTCCTCTGTTTTGGTTTAATAACTTACTAACTCACCTCAAATCTGGGTGCAGAGAGCAAGATTTTTAAAGGTGTTTCTAGTACCGGGAGGGTTATTTGAGCACAAGGTTGGCGACTCCATGTTTGGAAGGGTGCTGGCACTGTGTCCTCCTAGGGGAAATGTCAATGAAATCAGGCCATAACAGCCCCAAAATGCACTATTTTCTTTTGTTTGGTTTGTTTTTTTTACAAACCAGGACTGAAACCTTCTGAACACATTCACAGCCAATATAAAGAAAGAAAGAAATTACTGATAATTATCTACATAAGTTCCTTCATTTCCCTCTTGACTTGGTTTGGGTACCTTGAAGGCAGTCAGTCTGGTATATATCTAATGGCTCTTGTTCTGATCAATGACCAAAATGTATTACTTAGATATTAAATATTTTGCATAAATATTATTGCTGTTATTGTAGAGAAGAAAGAAAATATTTTTTAAAAGTAAAGATTATTATTTGAAGAGGAGAGGGGAGCTTTGGGCAAATAGAAATCTGAACTTCTTAATCCAAACCCATTATGGTTTTGTATTTTTTTTTCATAATCTTTTCATTAACATTTCTCTCAGTTTCTAGGCAATCAGGAAGGATTAGAATTTTTTAAAATTAATTCCTTTTTCTGTTGAAATAGTGGTTCAGTATGTAGTAATACTTAACACTGTATTCCTAGTCCAATTTTTCAAGCAGCGTATTATCTGTGGAACAGAAGTTGTATACGGAAAAGCCAAACCCATATTTTAAAAGCAGAGCAGTATGCAGCCACACACCTTCGTGACTCCGGGAGAAACCTTCAGTTTCAGTTTGTACCTGCCATTTTTTTCATTGTAGGGTTCGTCACACCACTGCAGACTCTCTAGTGCTTAACTTGTCTCCAAACACATTAATATCTTTTTGTGTTGTGGCTTTCCTTCAGTCAGTCACATCCTCCAGCTACAGGGTATGTGTTATCAAAAATCCTAAGGCTTGGCGTTATGCTGTGCCTTAGCTGTGGAAAATAATCAAATATTAACCTCCTAGTTTCATGAGGAACAGCTTCCAATTTCAAAACTGTATCTGAATCACTAGGATTCAAAAAATAAACAAAGAAAAAAACCCCTGTCACCACCATCATTCCCCTGATCAACGTGACAGTCTCCTGGAAAGGGCTATATACTTGTAATTTTTGCAGGGTATCTCATCTCAGTTTTATTGAAATATAATTATTGATTTCATATTTTTACTGTTTCTCTTGCAGTTTACAGGTGTATACTTTTATCTTTTTAGAGGCCAATTTGCAGCATCAGGTTTTGTTTGGAAAACGCGTATGAAGAGCAGTTCATTTCTGAAATACCATGTGAAGTTCACCTTACAATATGCTTCAGAGAAACAGAATATGTGTTAAGGATTATTTACTCTTAGCAATGAAACAAAAGCTCGGCCTGAAGTAGCTGTTCTGAGACAAGAGAGCTAGCTCTTGAAAAGTCAAGCAGAAGGTGTGAACAAAAATGCTCTAAAAAAAAAAAAAAAGAAAAAACCAAAGCGCACCTAGAGTTTGCAAGTAGAATCACTTTCTACAAATCTTTCATTACCCGGGGTACCTCTTTAAAGTACTGATCCACAGCACAGATGACTGGTTAGAACTGAGGACTTCTACCAGTAAATAACTGTAACTCCCTGCGTTCCTGCACGCCACTGCAGTAGGTGAATATAACAGTTATTTCCCTTTTGACATTTTCTGCTCGTTTCAGAATTATTTTCCATTTTATATACTTACAGGGAATTTCTCCCAAAGCGGTAGCATCTCTGTATAAAATGAAAAAAAGAAAAAATCCCAGGAGCTTCACCTTTGTCTACGGGAAGGTCGTACTCATTTTTCCCTTTGTAGCAAAAGAAAATGAAATCAATCTGGTAAATATCTATAGGCAGCCATCCAAAAGAAAAGTGGCTCCTCTGTTCTAAGAGAACAGGGGAGTAAATTCAAGCCTGGCAAAGCTGTCACTGCCCAGAACCTGCCAGTCCTGCTTATTTTTAAATCAACCAGCCAGTGGTAATGAGGTGATAGGAGTCTCAGGAAGCAAAAGCAAACAGCAGAAGCTACATCTCAGTCAGCCTGGTGGACTACAGGGGCGCAGAGAAGCAGACCTTTCTGGGTTTGGGATTTTTTGCCAGTTCCCATTGAGGTGGGTGGAAGGATTCACGTGCCCACCATGGGAAACAGCTGCCCGTGAGAAGAATACCCTGGGTGGGTCTGCCAGGCGTGCTCACCAGGGCCACACTGCTATCGCATCCAAATTGCTGGACACCCTGAGGTGCCCTTTTAGGGGGTTTCACATGTCTTTACTGAAGTCAAAATGTTTTCAATGATGTCTGTAATTTTGTGCCTCCTCATTTAAAAACGATGTTTTTCTTGAAGTGTCAGCGTTCACACGTAAACTTTCTTCTACCTGCGCATATACTGTAACTCCCACCAGAACTAGGGGATTTCTTTTTCTAAGCTAACAGTCGTCTTTTTTCATGAATGTTTATGGAAATTAATAGTCAACAATGATACTAAATCAGTGTCAGAAAGAGGTTTTCAGTAAAAATCTGGATAAACATTACAGCATTACATTCACGAAATTTTTTGAAAGAAACCACAGAGCTAATAATAACTTTAAAAAATAACTTTAAAGGAAAAAAAGTCCAGAGTTAGTCTGTCTCACCTCTGTAAATGAAAATAACTTGGCATTACATCAGCATCCGCCCAGGTCTACTGCACAGCATGTTTCACAAGTATCGCACATATTTGCTAATCAATGGATATTTGCGCCGCCGTGCTCACCTCAAGTCACCTTGGTTCACACCGAAGTGATATTCCTCACGGGACCAGTCCCACCAAGCAAGGGCAGGCTCGGATGTAGGTTAAGCTGATCGTGCCATGGTTATATGATCTATTTTCATAGCATGTTTGCTGTGATTACTCTCCTGATTCGAACTGAGTTGTACTAGACAGAGCAGCAAAAGCCTCCAAGGAGTTGTCTAGACACCTGAAGCAATAACTGGAAGGCAAGGGCACATGAGCTTTTATTTACTGAAAGGCACTGTTTAAAGATTTTTGAGAAAAGCAGTTTCAAAAACCCTGAGAGGTAATATTCCAGAAAGTGAGAAGGCTTGGAGGCTTAATTCTGCTCCCACTTGCACACAGTGCAACTCTGAATTAAACAGCGGGATGTTAGTGAAAAAGATAGGTTTAAGATCATAATCAGGGAAAAGTCATATGAGAATGAGTATTTTGTCTTCAATTTCTAGATTTCTAGATTAACGCTAAAGTAAAGAACACATGAATAATTTGAGAACTTCCTTCAAGCTTTGAGATTGTTTAATCCTTTGTTTATATAATTCTTGTACAGTTAATTAGTTTGTAGTTAAATAAAACATTATCTCATAAGCATTGAAATGTAGCCCATCTCTTCCTGGAGTACAATCATTCGATATAAAAGAGAAAAGAGCTTAAAAAATGGGAACAAAATCAGAGGAATCGTTTCTGGTTCAGGACTCTTTATTCTTGGTGATAGGCTCTCTTTGAAGTGATTTTGCTTTGGTATTTGCGCTTAAGCATAAAAATAGCTTCTCATCAAAAAGGGTTAAAATCTTTGTGTTAAAATCTCTGTATTAAAATCACAGCCTAATCACCATCACAAAACTAATTACAAAGGGGAGCTGAGCATTGTCTTCATATTGAGGGGTGAGCAAAGCCAAATGATAACTTCTCCTATTTTCCTTAACCAAAATCTCCTCCAAACAGTGCTTACATGCATCGGGAAGGAATCAGCAGCACAGAGACAGGCCAGGCTGCACTTCTTACCTTCCACGGGATTCCTCCTCCTCAACAGCATCCCAGGATATATAATACCAACCCTCTACCACGCGTGATGCCCCTACAGTGTGGTTTGGAAACGGTCGTATAATTGAGTGCAGCACGAATGCCACTCCAGGTAAGAACTGTTGCTTACCCTGGAAGCTTTCCTGCCAATCTTACACCAGTCAAAAATGCTTCAAAATGAGCAAGCAGGTTAGTCATTTCATTATTTTCCCTTTCCCCACTGAAAGTTGGTGGCTAGGTATGACTAGTTTAAGTAGTGCTTTAGACAAACCCGCTTGCTGCAGAATAGCAGAACACTCAACCATGATTAATAAATAATAATGCAAATGCTATTTTTCAGTAAGCCCAAGAAAAAGGAACGTACTAGAGAATATATCATAGAGCAGAATGTTAAAAGGAACAGAAGTGTCCAATGACACGTACCCTCTGCCAAAGTAGCTCAGTATCCCTACCCGGCCAAGATGTCAGTAGTTGGAAGGAGAAAGACTCATCAGCTTTCAGAACATGTGTGAGCAGGGATGTTCAGGTGAATAAGATCTGATTCAAAATCTTCCAGGTGACACAGGTGACCTTTGCACCCCGTGGAAATCACAACAGTTTTGTGGGAAATAATAAGCCTTCAAGAAATTGTGTGCTTGAGGAACTGATCCCGGTTTCATTTATACCAGTAATATAATACCCAACTTGTTTGACCTGGTGGAATTAGTCCTGCCCGACACAAATGGGGACCAACTCAAGATTGTCTGTTACCTGCAAGATGAAGACAAATAAGCCGCGCTGTGCACAGGGTAGCCCCAACACAGCAGAGGATTTCAGTACATCCCTCAAATAATAAAGCCATAATCAATGTGTGCAGCAAAGGAAGTTTCCTCCAACTGTGCAGCCTGAAAAAAAATTTTTAAAGATCTCAACCTACATCCTGGCTAGAGAATCTTAAAGATGAATGAAAAATTTCACTTTTATGCAGAAGAACATAGCAAGTTCAAAGAAAAAATCCAGAATAAAGGGACACACACTAAGTCATGCACGTTAGAAATAACCCATCAGACCTAATGAGGCAAGGAAGAACAGATCCAAAGAATAAATCCTGTGGTTTTTTCCTAACTGATGATGGGAACTTATAAGCAGGGTCCTATTACCTTGTGTCAATTCTATTTACCAGAGCGAGCAATAATTGAACCGTTCATACTTGCGCGCATACCCAGACCAAAACTGGGGGGGTGGGGTTGCTCTCTAGTGGGATTTATCGCTCCCAAGCCAGGTGTCAAACCTCACCTGGTGGGAACTGAGCCCTTAAAGAGGTAGTTGAAAGGAGGTCGCTAAGTGAGGTGTCTAAGCAACTCAGAGAACAGTAAAGGAAAGTAAGGCAAAGCAAAACTTTGGGTGATGGAGGAAGAGGTTTAGAGGTAGAAGTAGCTGATGTTATTGCTTCTGGATGATGAACCAGAGCCAGATACCTCCCTTCCGCTGAAATCTGTGTTTGTAAACAAGCTTTTGGAGCCCAACGCTCAAGCCACCTTGCCTAAGGCATCAAAGCTGTAACCCGGTGTTTTGGGGGTTTTTTTGCCTGTCGCATGCAAGGTTCTCCAGCATTTACCCCTATGTTTCCCCGCTCACTCTGTTACCTATTGCTGCTCCCCCACCATGTCCTCATTCTTCGTTTGGGATGTATCATACCTATAGGGTGTGCTTTGAGGATACTTTCATGACCCTGGTTTGGAGGGGCTTATTGCTGAGCTTAACCTAACAATCTCATCTCACAGGGTTTAAATGGATTTTCACTTGAACTAGGAAGCTAAGCAGCTTGCTGGTGGGGGACAACATCAGTTCTTATAAAACACTGGTCTAAATCTTAATGACATTTTCTGATTGGAATTATCCAAAATTTGTTTTGAATTTTCATTTCCTGATAACTGTTCAAGACTCAATAGATTTTCTTGGCTTAAGGGCATGAGGAGAGGTCAACATCTGACAGTTTCTCATCAGTGCTACTGAAGAATTTATCTCGTGTTCTTATAGATCCTTATGGCCTCGAGCCAGGGAACATTTATGCGCAAGGAAGGATCTCATGTTTAACCCACAAATATCTCATACAGAATCAGCTTATTTAAGTCAGATTATTTCACCTCTCTGCTTTTTGAATACATTTTATATTCTTTTGCCAATTGCACCTTAAAATCGCTTAAATGTTGACATTTTGATGGTTTCTCTTACCTATGGACTTTTCTGCAGCATTCTTTAACTATTTGGAGCCTCATTTTTCCCCACAGCACCCTTTTAAGTTTAGGTAAAGTGTTTATTATTCTTATTTTTATTATGAATACAGTCTCAAATGAGGGCAAGGAGAGAGCAGGTGACCTTCCCAAGGTCACATGCAGAGGTTTATACCCACCAGCTAGTAAAACATCTAAAATGCCCACTTCACTGCTTTATCAGATCACTACCCTTTCACTCCTCAGAAAGCTATCCCATAGTTTATTAAAACTGCTATAGGAGGCAACAACTCATAGCTCACTTTTTCACTCACTCGAGGCTTTACTTATGCATACTATATTCTATAGTAATAACAATAATAATAATGTATGTTGTGTAATGAGCAAGCACATTGAGAGACCTGATGCCAAGGCAAATGCAATGAAAGAGTTAAGGTAGTTCTTCAGCTGCTCCACTTGAGGAAGCCAGTATTTTAATGGTCCCAACTAGGATTAGAAGTTAACACCTCATTAAGATGAATGGGGGATATAGTTTGCACCTTGACTGTTGCTTCTAGGCTGTGTGGCTTGCAGGCTGCTTCCACTGTTTCTGGAGGGCAGGCTTAAAGAGTACAAGAGTGCATCATTAATTTATACAGGGAAATCTCTTTGTAAAAGAAACGGCTAGTGACTGTATTTTTAACGAAACTGGTTCTGCAGAAAACCTCTCGCAGGTGTAAAGACCAAGACATCAAGGGATTCACGAGCTCTTTGTACCCATTCTTTTCCACCGTTGGGTTTCATGGCCGAAGAGAAATATTATTACTCACAATACCTGTTTCATGCAGGTGCAGTCCTGTAAAAGTGCACTCAGTGAGACCCAAGCCCTTCCCATGTAAGGAGGAAAACCAGATGTTTCCCTCATGGCCGTATTTGCATTCGGCATTAAAAGGAGTCAAGATCTAAAGCCCACCTAAAGGCAGAATCACAGTTGTGCTTTTAATAATAAAATCTAGCGCAAGGGGGCTGGATTCCTTTTCCTCTGTCTCCTGCATAAAAATATACATACTGTATCCAGATAAATGACATACTTTCAGGGGACCTTACGCGTGTATTGCCAAGGAGGTTGGTACCATGATTCAAAGGAAGCTGATGAAGGAAGGCAGAGAATGGTCTGATGATTTGCCAATGTTTCTCAGACGATACAGTCGCAGGCACTCCTGACCCAACGGGATGCGTTGCAGGACACCCCACTGCCTCTGGTTTTGTTTGCTTGGAGCCACATGGGTTTGAGGTAAAGTAGGTACCGAGAATTCCAGGTGAGTCACGATCGCTCCAAGATAAGGGCATAAAAAGACAAGAATCACCTGTAGCTGTCTTAGTACACATCTATGCACATCCATACAGGCATGTTCTGGCCTATTCCATCAGAGTGAGGACGGTTTTACATATTAACATTATTGAATTGAAATACCTAGTGGAAAGAGTGGAAACATTTCCTGTGTAAATATTTCTACTTCCCCTGTTTTGATGTTCTTTTATAATTTTAATTGCCTTTTCAGTGGAACTACAGATGTTCGCTTTAAATGGAGAGGCCTTTTAAATATCAATGCCCTCATATTTACAGACACAGAACTGGATCTGAAGTAATGCAGCATGCCATAAATCCAGTGCTTAAGAGCCCACAGCATCCTTTTTCATTCAAAAGACAAAATTCCCACAGACAGTAAATTCTGCAACAGACTCGGAGACCAACGGGATATAGCCTGCAGTGATTAATGCTAATTGCTCGCCAAGGTTTTGGAAGGGATTAGTGATTTTCGAGATCCGACTTTGAAAACATGTCTGATAAGGGATGGATTTTCAGAAGAGGAACAGTCTCATCTTCCTGCAAATTGGACCCCTTTAATTTATTTGGTACCCCACGATGAACACACTTAAAATTACCAGTTACTTCTGGAGATCTTGTCCAGAATTCAGCAATGCTATTAGCCGTACAACAGGTATTTTATTTTCTGATTGCTTAAAAATCCCTTTCCCTTGCTCCCTCTTTGAATCTATTATACTTTGAATCACAAACTTCTCGAACAGATTACATCAACAGGCAATATTTTAACCCAGACATAACTCCTTGGCATCTAAAGAAGACATGTTCAATGCAAAGGCCTTGATGCCTACAATACATTTATGTGTACGTTCCGTAAGAACTCTGTTGGACCACTCGTTTTCCAAACCTGCTGCAGGCTTGATTTGTTTCTAAGGAATTTAAGTGTACAGGTCTTGTTTTGTGACGTTCCTTCAACCAGGAATGAGTTAACAGCATATGTGAAAGTGGTCAGATAGTTTCTAAATAATCCTGAATGTGTATTTAAGCAAAAAAAGTTCCACAATATTTTCACTCCATGCTATTAGGAATTTTGTAACAACTAATTACTGCTGGTATGCAAATTTAGTGAAACCCAATTAAATAAATATCAGATATATGGATAAACCTGCTAGTGAAGACAAGTGCTTTATATCAGTTTGTACACATCCCGTGTTTGCTATGAAACCTGTTTAAACAAATAAGTGATAAAAGACCAAATGAGTCAATGAAAAAAATCCCCTAAGTACCAAGTTGTGAGTCGTACGGTATTAGATCCCTCCACGCGTAAATGTGTTGCCTGCTCCCCTGCAACGGCCAAGCTCCCTCTTAAGTAAATACTCTCTCTTTTAAAAGAACAGATCTAATAAAGGCCTAGATTTTCTGAATATCAAGGAAATATATTTTAAAGCCGCTTTTATTGTTTCACAGCAAAGCCAAAAGACATTCAGCTGTCAAAACAATAATGGTATTTGCATACAAATTTTTTTTTCATCTGGCAAAATACTGTATGAATGGAATAGGGAAAACCAAACTGATTATGTCCACGCTTGTGATTGTAAAATCTCTGCTAGCAAAGATATTTTAACTAGCTAGACTCCATTGATCTACAGCAAAGCTTTGTCAACTGAAGCTTTTTTCTTAAATTGATTCTCCATCTTGTCTTCTCATTCTTTCGACAGCACACAGCAGGAAGCTCTGTCTACATACAGAAAACAGGATCTTGCTGTAGGCATGGGTATAAAACAAAAAGACAGTGATTAAAGAAAAAAACAGACTGCTGTTAGTATTTGATCTTAAAATTATTGATCTTGTCAATCAGTTACAGACAGAGAGTGCCTATTTAAATCTGTAATAACTATTAATGTTGCCACAAAAATGCTGACCACTGAAAAACCAAAGAAATCTATACGGTAATGCGATGCGATGCTTATTTGGCCGTAGAGCTATCTGTGAGAGTAAGGGCAACATCTCACTTGACAAAGTCCAGAGCTCCGAAATTTCTTTTCCAGTGAGTATGATGTGAGAATGTGAGGTTCACTGATAGACTTCCATTTCCAAGACTCTGTTAACTAAGAACTTTTGATTCTTTGACTGCCAAAAAGCATGATTAGCTTTTATCAGGCATATATTAACAACATAACAATTTTTCTTATAACTGACCCAAACTCAAGCATTACACTGTTAAGAACCCACCGCACTAAGCCAGCACCAGTCTGTCTTTGTCCTTTGTGTGACATTGTATGTTTATTCTGTCTCAAGAGTTTCCAGTCCTACTGTAGTTGTACCAACAGCGCCTCTAAACATTTGTGTGCACATATAATTGAAAATTAGTAAAAAACCCAAATCTTACTTCAAAACTGAGCGCACTTCAGTTGCTGGTCTCATTAAAAGCAAAAAAACATTTGACCATTTGGAACAAAACAAAACCCCAACGATCTTGAATCAATCTCCATGCACGCTTTAACTCACAGTCCCACGTCAATCACTAAAGCGTGTCGCCCCAAGACAAGGTGGATATTTCCAAGGGCAGCGAGTGTTGCACGCAGGCTCCCACAATGACCCAGCTCACAAATATTTAGCAGAACTGTTCATGCAGCTTCTCTCCAGCTCTGTAAAGCCGGGAAAGCATTTAACAACCTGATAATGTCTCTGGGGCCCGGGCACAGAGACCGACAGCACAGAGAGCTGCGTCTCATCTGTAACTAGTAAAAATATATCAGAGGGTTCATTTACACAACAGACAAGGAGGAACCTACGGCAGGTTTGTGCCAGCCCAAGGGTTTGTGGAAAGGCTTTGCCCATCTCTGACACACGTGTAAATTAAATTTTATGAAATGCATTTTAAGTGTACTTCATCGATCTTCTGAATTTATCATAAGCCTCTAGCTCATATTTTGGTGCCAGTCTAGTGCGTCACATGGTTCTGAAACCAACAGAGGCTCATACTGAGGGGTTTTGCTTTGTTTGAATTACTTTATTGGTTGAGTGGAAGGATTAAAGACAGACAAAAAAGTCATTATGATGATGTAATAAAACACGCATTGGTTGTTCCTTCACTTTAAAGTCCGCTTTTTAAGCACATTCTTCTGTTAAAAGCCAGAATGTAATGTCATTAAGCATCTGGACATAAAAATAACTATTTAAAAATTTTATTTGTTTGTTTGTTTTTCTTTTAATCTAGGCAACATTGAAGTAAAAAAAAAAAGAATTAAAGATTTCATGCAGAAATTATTGTGAATTGCCCGCCTTTCTGTATTATAGATAGAATATGGCTCCCTTAATTCTTTTTAAAGTGACAGTTGGATAGAAAACGCAATAACTTTGTAACCCTACTTTTTGTCATTGCATGTGAGACTTGATTCACATTAAAGAATAAAAAGCTCAAGCATGCTTTTTCGTGCTTTTATATTATGTATTAAGTGTTGAGCTCTCAGTGTATGAGAAGATACATGTGGAACTCTAGAATAATAAAAAAACCGCTTAAATAATATATCAATTAAAAAAAAAGAATAAAAGAATACACACTATATTATGCCATGGAACCTAAAAATGCTTGTTTTCCTGCAACGGGAAAAACTAATGTGAAATCTTTTCCCCTTGCTCCCCAAAAGATGTTTTTGTTTCTTTGTATTTTGGACTATTTTTTTCTAATCAGGAAGGAACCTTTCCATGCTGGAACCCACTTCATAACACTGGAGACAAATACTCTAAAATTTCTTTCACATTCTTGTCAGTTAAATTATTTATCGAGTGATCACGCTTGCTTTGTGCTGTTCTTTTAAGACTGTAGGACTTCACCCTTCCCTGCTGCAGTATTCTCCAAGCCCTTGAAATAACTCTTCCTTTGAATTACTGGTTCTTGGCACTGAAGCGTTTCCCTGCTCTTCTCCAGGACTTTGAAGAGCATCAGGAATCACCGTCAGGGCCTGGCGTTCAGCAGCTCCGCCTGGGCGTGTGGGAAGGGCTCCGTCCCTCCTAAAAGAAGGGAGAGAGCACGCGTGGCCGTGTCCTGCGCCAGGGCGGGGGCTCATCCCCACCCACGAGAAGGCTGCTTGAGCAGATATGGGGAGAGAGGAGGTTTCCACCAAAATTCCCGAAGGGAAAGGGTACCTGCCCTCCCACCTGGCTGCTCTGGAGACACACGCCGCTGAACAGCAGAGGCTTTCCCTTGATGTTTCTTGGTGGGAGGCTGGAAACTCCCACTGGGGAGTCCAGGCCCTGATGAAATCTGTATTTTCTTACATGGGGAAAACTGTTATTATTTGTGGTGTGGAGACCCGTACGCTCCTGCCGCCCCACGGCACTGCAGAGGCATCAGCAGCGGGACGCTGGTCACTGCGTCTCAGGGCTGGCGGCACGTCAAGGGCAGGGAAGGCAGGGTGTGAGCAGGGTGCAACATCGCCTCTCCCTCCCCGTCTCCACCCGTACGAAATGCTGATTACTTGCTGATTAATATCGCTGGCAGGAACACAAAACCAAATACTATGTCTTCCTCTGTTACCTCCCACCCTTTCCTCGTCCAACAATTTTAGCATTTGTTTTCAGTACGAGGCACTCCGCTAGGTTTTTTTGTCTGAATGAAACCAGAGAACCAACACGTGGGATCATGCTCTTTGCAAGGAATTTCCTTTTACATATATGTGCACATGTGTATGATATGCTAAGTTTCTCCTTTCACTTCAGCCTGCTTTACTGATTTTAAAAGGGCTTTGTCCTTATGTCACAAGATCTGAAAATTTCAAGCCTTGTTTATTACTAGGTAGAAAAACTGATCTATATATTAGGTTTTCAGAAGTTTATCTTAATGAGAGTTTAAAGCACATTTTCAGATAAGCCAAGTTCCATTCCGATCTGACACAGACTTAATTTTGGTCTCTGATATGCAGGCACGTATCATCATGTATCTTGTCAAGTCCTCTGTTGTTCATGCACATACTTGTGCATCTGGGATGGCGCGCTGGCAGCCTGGCACAGCAGATAGCAGTAAAACTATTTAATATCTTGCAAAATGATTATAACGTAAAAAACTGTCAGCAGTGCAAAGCAAGAGAGCTATAAGCATAGACTCCCAATAAAACAGCTGTTTTTTTAATCCTTATTTATATATTCACATCAGGTACCTGAAAAACTGAGGATTGTTTTGTCACAGATACACTGAAGGAAACGAAGGCTTTGAAGAGAAGTGAGGAGGCCATGAGAAGCCTGTGCCAGTCAGGCAGGATTTTTGTCCCGGTCAGACGTCAGAAGCTGGCCACAGTCGGTGCGCAGGTTTGTGCAGGAGGGAAGCCTGGATTCTTGCCGGGTTACAGAGCGTTGTTCACCTCGTCAACAATTCTTCAGTGAGGGGCAAGACGAACCTTTGTCCTGATGTCAGACACTGGAGAGGGTGTGAGTGTTTTGGAGCTACATTCACCACCTCCCTGCCTCACCCACGAACTCCTGGTCAGCAAGAGGCACCTGGCAGCAAGCAGCGCCAACACGCGCACACACAGTTCTCCCTCTGTCCGTTGTGCAGGAGACATGGGACAGGACTGGCCTTCCAGTAGCGTTGTGGCCACATTTCATCAGCCTGCTCTGAAATCTCCTTCCCTGGAAATCGTAGGAGGGTTTTTTGGCTCTATAGCATCAGTAGCCTCCAGGTTTTGGTTCTTAAAGTCATTGGTCAGTCCACACTGACAAGTCTTCATATTCTGCCTTTGAAACAGCCAGCCATAATTTGATCCCTAGATAAAAACCCGGAATACTGCTAATTACCTCTATTGAAAATGAGTACAGCTGAGACACAGCCCACTGATCCAGCATCATGTCCTCTGCGACTACAGGCAGAACTTGATTTCCAGGACAAGCTCTCTTGGCTCTCCAGAAGACGATGGCTGCCCTCTAGTGACAATGATATTTCTGCTGACACATTGCAGTAGATGCAAACGTTAATAAATACTGCCTTATGGATCAATATATAACGAGGGCTTTGGACCTAAGAAAGACAAAGCATCTTAAGATCACGAGCAAAAGCACTGGGCTTGGAGGCATCAGAAAAAGAAGCATTCCAGGTTGAACAGACACGCCAACTTCAGTCGCAGCATTTTTTTAGGGTAAATTTTTGTTTGATCAGAAGTTCCCGGATTTTTTAAATTTCTGACATTTCTGTTATGAGATGAACAACCCACGATTATTATAACAAGACCAGAATAAGAGCTCTGCATTGCAGAGAGGTTCACTTTTTGCTAAAAGCATCCATCTGACTCCCATGTACTCACTGACAGAAAACATGCTTTTTACGATACTTCTGTGTGTATGCACACATGTGTGTGTGCATCTAAGTGCCAAGAGAGTCATGTTTTCATAACTTCCTGGGTGAGATCACAAGCTCAACTGAAGGGCCAGTTATGGAGTTCATTTTTGGAACAGTGCAGACAATATCAAATGCTAGAAACACTATCAGAAATCGTGAAGGACTATACTGAGAATGAATAAAGAACTATATTATATGTTTACATCAGTGTGTTATTTCATGTTAACTACAAGATAGCCCATAGAATATGATTTGATTCAGAACAAACATATTAAATAATATTCTATTCAAACTCTTTGATTCTAATTGCTCTGGGAGAAGCTAAAATCTCATCTACAGGAAAACCATCATGAAAAACTATCACATTTCTACATGATGATGGATCTCAGAATATGAGATTTGGGGAGACAGTTTTCTCCTCTGTCCTGCTGTCTCTGAGAATGTAAGTTTATATTTCTGAAGTGCTGTGCTTCTCGTTCTTTCATTAGTATTTTAACTTCTAGACTTTTTTTGCCTTTTTTTTTTTTTTTTTCATTTCAGTTGTGCTCTTCTTAGGATCTGAAAACTGGTCTTCCTTAACTGATACTCTAAACTCTCTGGCACTGAGATAATACAGCCGCATCACCTGCCTTACACTCACTTATCCACACTAAATATCTACCTCTTTCCTGTTCAGCATCCTCATTCCTCTGTGCCGTCATCCTTGTTGCTGTGGAACCCACTATGAAGAGGGACATCATGCTCTTTTAAAATCTGTAAAACTTTCCATCCTGAATTTGCTCAAATCCTGATATAATCTTGAAGTCCAAATCTGCAACTCCAGTTGGCACCTCATACTTAAAAAGTAGTGAAGTCTTACTTGTGGGTTGGGCAAACACATACTGGAAATCATACCTCACTCAGGGATAACTGCCGCTTAGGAAAGCCATTAAGCACATGCTTAATTCACATTGTAATGTCATACTGTCAAAGAATATAGCCTTTTATAACAAAGATAGTAATCCTTCTATCCAAATTAAATAACATGACATAGTAACTCTGCCAGATTTACTGTCCTTAGTCAGGAAAGTGCACAGGGAAAACATTTCCTCGTTGACAAAAGCACTTAACTGTATGCTAAAGAGTCCCATTGACTTCAGTGGGATTTAAACAAATTAGAAATGTCTTCCCAAATTTTAGATGTTTCCTGAAGTAGGGCTTGAGAGAGGATAAACATAAACCCCGTCCCTCTCCCCTGGTGTATGTATTTTTTCTCCATACTTAACATGGCAGTTTAAGCTTAGCTTCAGATGTTTCCCTATTGAAAAGTTTAGCTTCAGCGCAGCAAAATATTTCTGAGAAATGAGTTTCCACATTTGGCAAAGTCACAATACTGAATTATTTAATTTTGTACATAGGAAGAATATAACAACTTCATATTGTAAGAAACTGTGTGAGCTGTCTGGAATGTAACACTTTAACACAGATAAAATTCACGGACTAGTCTGGCACTGCACCTGAACAAACGGCAAGCTGATTATTTTACACATCTTTGTATAATAATGAGCCCTCCACATAAAGAAAGCTGTGCTCTTGAGAGACTTCTCCAGCTATTGTCTTCTGCTCACGGGAGATGCTGAAAGCTGTAGCAGTGCCGTCACTGTTCCCCTGCAGCTGGCCAACAAGAACTACTGGGAGATCCATAAAGGTGAAAACTCCTAAAGCCTCCAATAAAACACCTCCTTCCCTGGTACCCACTCTCAGCCGATCTCACTGCTTCACTCCAAGCTTATTACAGCCTATTGGTCTATCCAAAGGAAGGGAGTTAGTTTTCCTTGTTATCCACAGGTTTTGATAAGACTCTTACAGGACACACTTGGCTGTACTGTCGTCATCCCCTTTAACAGAAAACTGCGAATAAAACATATTCATGAAGCGGCTGCAATATCCATTTCAGCATTTCATGCCAAAAGAAACAGGTGCTTCCCATGTTTACTTGCCGTGACCACTTGTCACGGCCTTTCCAACTTTTTTAGGCAATGGGTGTCCAAACTTTGCCCCAATTTACTTTAGAAAATGGAATTATATATACGTGTAACATTATTTATTAATAATTTGTAGTGGTAAAAGTGACGGGTTGTCCTACATAGGGGCTGACTCTCCCTCTACATGTAACTTCTCCCTTTGTTGTTGATTGTCCAAGGGACCCAGGCAGCCTCAGCGTACACCGGCATTGTCACCGTTGTAGATGTGATCTACCATCAAGCAGCTACCCAAAGTCAAGTTGGACAGGGCTCTGAGCAACCTCATCCAGCTAAAGATGTCCTTGCTCAGGGCCAGGGGGGTTGGACTAGATGGACTCTAAAGGTCTCTTCCAGCCCAAACTATTCCCAGATTCTCTGATTCTACTTTAGACAGATATTGATGATGCTACTTCTGCTGACAACATGGTGCTTGTTACGTGCAGTGCTCATCTGGAGGAAGCTGAACTCCTTCCACGTGGGACAGAAAACCCTGGTTTGATATCGGGCTTCTGGCTGCCATTCAATGCCAGTCCAACTGCGTCTTATGTCCTTGCCTTCCCAGCCTTCTCTAAGCCTCTTCTCCTCTTGCCATGCCTTTGCTTTGCTGAAATCATGCAAGAGACCTCTATAAAATGAAAGCAAACCAAAGCCACCCTTTATGTGCTCATAGGATACATCCTTTGCAAACATACGCAATGCTTGCTTAAAACCATTCTAAAGGATGCTGGGGAACACATCCATCTGACTTTCATTCCCTTCCAGAAGTTAATGACCCTGTACATTAGTTTCTCATGAAAATACCTCCATGAAAATATTTTGAGATCCAAGCACCTTAGTTCTGTTCATTTTGCTGAACTTCTGTATCTTATTTTGCTTTATTTTATATGGATCAGGAAGCAATACTGCATTGAGTTACACCAGCTGACTCTCTGGCCTTAGATCCTTCTTATAGTTTTCCCTGATAATGTTTCCAAGTAATAAAATGTGGATCCAGACGCTGAGTTCTTTAAATAGGTGCGTTTTATCATCTGAAGTCTTACCAAATCGAGGGAAGCACACTCACAGTTAATATAACAGTTGATTTCAAAACTATGTAAAAATGCCTCGTGTAAGAGATCAGTGTGTTTCACTTACAGCTGCATCAGCATCTGCCTGTGGAAACCACAGTGACCTCAGATATGGGTCAAGCTGCCCAAGAGATCCCTAATAAGCTCCTGCCACTGAAGCAGGGGCCTGCTGTCCACTCTGGTGTTCCCCTCCCACACTCCTCAGAGGCATTCGTCTGCCCCTCCCTGCAGTGACTCTGTTCTGCTGCTTTTTGTTTGCTTGTTTTGATTCTTTCTCTTTTTTCATCCATCTCTTCTATACATTGGACTGCTAAGCTGAAATTCCAGCAAAGTACGCCCTTTCATCAATGTCAACATGTTTCCTTTAGGTAAGACACTTTTGGTGAAAATCTACGGAAAGTGGAGAGGGGTGGATGGATCATCACTCTGGCATACCCAAAACAAAGCAACAGCAAGAAAGGGGTGAAAGGATCACCATACTGGTGAGAGGGAGAATGGCAATGCCACACCACACCCAGGATCCCCAGTCCCTGCTGCGACCCCACGCACAGTCAGTGGGCACTCTGATGTAGCGCCATCCTCTTCATCCCGCCTCGTTCCCACGCGCAGTGAGAGCAAATTATGAAACCCCAGAAATTGCCTTGAAACAGCTCTAAAGTTGGGTCTTTGTCAAGGGACTGTCACTTAGTTTGTACCACAACTAGAACTGTAACCCAGCTGATCTCTAGGTGCTACAGAGATACGCGTGTTTAATCATAATGATCGGCACTGAAAACAGAACGTTTGGAAATATTAGGTGTTTTGTATACAGGCTGTCTTTCTAATGGAGTGCCTACATTTCGTTCTTTGTCTTGGACCCTGATTTCACAGCGTTGTGTGTTATTTTTGTAATGAAGTAAATTTCCAGTAATTTCTTCTGATGTTGTCATCATCATCAGTTAGCAACACCTGGCTCGATGCGTAACACAACATCTCTTCCAACCACGTAAGCCCATCCACAGAGCAATTTATCAGTGGAGCTGCCTTGAGCTGTGTCCCAGAGATTTTATTTTAGACCAGCCCTGCCCTTTCAGAAGTGTCCCATGAAGCCTACTGATGGATCATATCTGCTTTTGCATTGACCTGTTTATCTTAGCACTTCAGCAAGCAGGGAGACTTCTGCTGACATCAGCGTGAGCGCTTATGCCTTGTTCCGTGCTGGAAAGCCATTTGGATGAATTTAAGACCGAAAAAACAGTAGGGGAATCTTTGAAGAGCGCCCTCACAAGAATGGTGCCAGCAGTAGAGAGGAGCTGATATTAAAAATTCCTGTGAAGGAAAGAAATAGGGACAGAGAAATTGGAGCTATACAGCTTGGAGAAGGGCAAAGAAGATCAATGTGTTTATTATCAATAAATCAATTTGCTAATCCAGGTGGAATTCTGCAGCTGTAGGATGTAGAGGGTAAAAGGAGGTGAGTGGGTTGATTTTTTTTCTTTCATAAGAGGAAATCGATATCCTAATCAAATATCAGATGGGAGATGATGAGTAGAGAAGAGAATCTACATAATGTATGGTTCTAAATTGGTTTCCTAAAATACCCATGCTAATGATGAAGGAACTCATTCTAAATTAGTGTATATTGGCATCGTTTAATATAACTGCCATAACTTAACTTGCACCAGCTGGGAAATCGGCTTAGCACATCCAAAGATAACACTAGGGTAGAATTGCCCATTTTCCTCAGTGATGCTTGTTCCATATGGATAACAGTAAATTTATACAGGTTTTAAGTGAAACCAAGTGAGGATAGTTTGGAATGGCAGGAAAGTCTGATGAAGCTTTTCTTAGCCTGGGCTACACAAACGGCCTCCCTCTGCCTCTCTGTTCAAGAACGGAGATTCCTCACGAGCAGGATAACTCTAAGCTATTGCAGCTGAAGACCTCACAGTAACACGAACTAAACGCCCCCCTCAGCCCAGCACGGTGCTCCTACTGCTGTGCTGTCTGAAGCACCCAACCCAGAGCCATCATACATTTGCTTTTGAATCGTTTGAGTTCAATGAGGCTCCTCGGGCAAAAAGGGTTTACAACATGGTTCTTATATTTTGCAGAAAACATTCTGGAACAGGCCACAACAATAACCATTAAATACATGCCACATTCTTTCTCTTCTATATATAACTCAAACATTCTTATTAGTTTATTGAAACATCATGTTTATTAAAGATGCAAGTTTAAGATTAATGTGGAACTCATTGCATATACACAATATTAAAAAAAAAAAAACGAAACCTTTAAAGGATCTTTATTGAACCTCTCATTTTTTCATCGTGAACACTCCCAGACTTGTACATAAAGAGCTGGATTGGCTTTGACGATATATGGGGTAGTGGAATAAGGATGGGAGAAATGAACAGAATCCTTCTCGGGTATATAGAGAAATAAATAAAATTACGACTAGATATAGGAAAAATAAAGTAAAATGGCAGATGTGATGGACATAATGTCTTCATTTTTCTGTTATTCTCAAATGAACTATTCGTTCTTAAGGAAACCTTTGAACATTCTGGTATGACTGGAGTTATCTGTGAATATATCAGTTAAAATCTTCTGTGGATTAGGAAGTCAGTTATTTTTTGATGCACTAGCAATTTAAAGTTGTTTTCCAAACTAGTTACTTCAATCCATGTTCATGTATAATTTGTGAAAAATAAACTGCCTTGCATCTGCCATATGAATTACATTTTTAGAGGGTCTCCCTCTTCAGCTGTCATCCTCTAAGTATCTACCAGCACAGTATGCTCATGCAAGAATGAATTTTTAATTTAGCAAAGGATAAACCAGACAATTTCACATTGCAGGAAAAAGCAACAAAATGGCTTGTCAGATCCATTTCCTGAAATGTACAATCGTGTAGCATATCTGGAAAAATACACTAATTATTTTATTACAGTCAAACCTACAAAGTTTTTTGAAGTATGTAGTTTCTGTACTGCAATTATTAAGTCCTCGGTTTTATCATTTTCACATTTCAAGATAAATTGATCATAGATAATTTGGAGATCATCAGTGCTGAAAAATCTTTCTTCTTATTAAGGAACAATTTGAAATATGATTAAAGTTCAAAAGGAAAAGAAAAATAATCAGGTTGTCCATTCTCTTCAACCAGGTTAACAGCTACATAAGTGGACTATTTGAACGGATTATCTGCAATATATATTTGCATTCAGTTATACAATGTAAAGTAAAAGCTGAATCCAGGACTTTTTTCCCCTGAGTGTGCAGAAATTCTGTCAAGGTTCTTGCTTTCTCCTGCATAAAAATAGATGCTTTTAACACATCGTGGCATTGTTTAAAATGGAAGATGGTCTGGCTTCTGCATGCTATTGTTCAGCTATTTAAAACATTTTCTTAAGTACCAGAATTCAATATGTATTTTTTTATTCCAAGGTGAAATTATTAGTCCTGAAAGATTCCAGATGGTTACTACAGGAAGGTTAATGCTTAACCCCGGTAAGCGTACCGCAGTCAGTACGTGGCACCTCACGATGGACTGCCGTTCCGAGTCAGGCTGCACAGAACACCTAGCTGCCAAGCTGCCCCGGCTGCTCACAAGTACAGGTACCACAAGTGATCCCTTCAGCTGGGATGCCCTTGATCACATCGAGTACCCAAGCACTACCAAAAGCTGTATCTGTTCGGTTTTCAGTGTCGTCCTGATATCTCTCACCCCTTCCAAGTGACTGCAGATGGCCATTGACACGAATCTGATGTCTTTCCTGGGGCAGCTCTTGGTTTTTTCCTTTCGGGGGGGAAGACCAGAAGGAGGCGATTACTGTACATACTCCCAGGCCTAGAGAGGAAATATTTTGCTTTTTATATAGGCTGGATTTTGACAATAGTGGTGGAGGGTCTATGTCACCTTGCTGCTCCTACTGAGCTTTACAATGTCCAAAGTATGGTACATGTGGAACATGTTATTTGCACCTTATTAAGTTCAGCATTTTCTTATCTGTTCTTAAACACTGGTTGCATTTGTCTAAAACTTGTAATTTAAAAGTTGTGGCCTTGGGCCAAGTCCTCAGATACTGGGAATTGTTACTGACATCAGCAAAGTTATGACAATTTATATTGACCAAGGGTCTATTTTCTTAAAATCACTGGAAAATGTACTGGAAAGTACAATAATTAAAATTTAGATATGAAGGAATTAAATTAACTTTGGAATCATTTGCTGCTAGCTGATACGGGCAAAACCAGATAGGGATTCCTCACTTGCGTGCAGTCAGAATACAGAACACCCAAGGAAGCTGCTGATGGCTTGAATAGATGAGTGATATTGCTGCTAATAGGGAACCTGAAGTCTTAATTGGTTTGCTGTAAACACTACAAACACGGTTGCGCGCTTCCATTCACTTTGCGTGCTATGTATTAGATGGTATTCACACTGATGGCTGCAATTTAATCACAGAAAGTCTGTTCCTTACTCAATTTCAGTTGTGTCATCCCATTCCGTTGGCTATGAAGCATCGCAAGGTGCAATACAGCACGTATCATGATGTCGGAGAGCTAATGCCACACAATGGCTCAATTTTGGTTGTAAGGCTTTTCATCCAGATTGGAATCAATGTTGTAAATGGTTATTAAATCCACACATTCTGGCTAAGTGAAACAAAGTGAAAGATCTGAGGAAGCACATTATTTTTTATTACAAAGAACAATTGCAATGAACAGCAAAATTGCTCACCATTGGTGAATCCATCAATATGAATAAACATATCAAACCTCGCAGGACTGAGGACCCTGCCCACAGGCTGCCTTCTGAGGCTTAATGAGTTCACAGTATGAACAAATTGATTCAGCCATTCCAATTACTCAATTTACTACAGCTGCCAAACAAGCGACTGGAGCGGTACTCCAGGCTGTAGAGTGCAGGTTCGCTTCCCCCTCACCTACTGCTACGGGTTGTCCACAGACTTTGAAAATGCCGTTGCACTTTACTTTTTACGCTTTTGTGGAACCCTCTTTCCAACCAACAAAACCCCCTTGAACGAGGACCATCATTATTGCTTTCTCAAGGGTTAGATCAGTATAAGGCATTTGGTCAGTGCCTTGTCAAAGGATAGTAAAGAAAAAGGGTGATAAGATGATATAAAAGTCTGTGAGACAAGTTTGAGAGTAAGCCTTGTCCAAATATTTCACCATCTTACACAGTTCCTAAGACTTTCTAGGATAAAGTCCTTGAAAAGAGAGGAGGACTTTCTTAAGCACGTTCATATGAGCTTCCTTACTGAAGGGAAGCAATGCTCCTGCCTGGAACCTCAGAAGGAAGACATGGATTCTAGGATGGGAAACCTAATGCAGCAGATATTGGGGTGACTGTTTTGGGCATGAGGTAGATTAGAAACTGCTGACTTGTAGAAAATAAATCTGTAACACGGCTCAGGGTTACAGGAAGCTGTAAATCTCCGGGACAAGATTATGAGTAGCAGCAGCGTCATTGGGTGGGAAGGTGCTATAAGTCTTTTTTTAGGTGAAATGAAACAAAGAGAGTCAGGTAAGGCATGAATAAGCACTAAAATCCCTCTAGCCTGGCCCAGATTATTCTGGTTTAGTATTCCTGCTAATTTGAACTGCTGATCTCGTAGGTAAAAATGGATATGAAACACTATTTATTGAATAGTTGATTGGAAGACTGGTTTACAACAAATTCTTAATCCACCCTTCAGTTTGATAGATCACCTCCCATCCCTACGACCTTACAAATCTTAAACCCCATGTTTTTATGAATGTCCCCTCAAGGTCTCAAGAGTATTTACTACTCTCCATTCACCTCTCCACAGTGGCATGTAATTAAATGGTGCTTCTGACTTTCAATATCATATTGAATTTAGAAAAGAAATCTCTTAGTAAAATGCTGATTGTTCATGCTGCGAGTTTTAGGGACCCTAATTTCAGTGAAATGCTTTGTAAAATGTGGATGTTAGATGAGCAGGATAAAACAACTGAGGAATCCTGCTATTTGGGAAATTACTTTTTTTATGTTAAATGGGGGAAAATGGCAAACCTAATAAAGTAAAAGGGAAGGGGACTATCAATGACTCCCTTCAAGGCAGTCTGCCAGGCAGCCTTGGCCAGATTTCCACAGTACTACCTTCAGATTTTATTAAATTAAAATAAAACCTGTCATCTTGGCTTTCACTGGCACAGTCAAACGCACAACATCAGCCTTGCACTCCCAGCCAGCATTAATATTTCACAATGTAATATACATAGTTCTGTGGCATTTTTTACATATCTGGCAAAGAGTTACTGAAAAATATTCTGCTAAAAGTTAAAAAAGCAGTGTTACTAACTATTTGATCATGTCAACTCCTTTTCACTGTTCTCCCTCAGGGACCAAAGCATTTGGAAATGTAAATCAAAGAATCAAAGAAATCAGAAATGGAAAAGTCCCATTAGGTCATCTAATCCAATCCTCTAGTAGCACATAATTGTTCCCCCTAATACATTTTCCACACATTTGTTGGGTCTGGTTTCAGATACTTGCGAACGCTGCTCGCCAACACGCTTTTGGAAAGCTGGATGGGCAGAGTTCGGACAGACCCAGCATCACCTCTAAGGTCACCTCTTGCCTCTCTTAATTTGTCCTGGCAGTCACAGCTCTGTAGGGGATCCTATAGGGACGGAGGATTGCCAAAATGGAAAGGAAAAGCCGCAGCCGCGTGCTCTCTCTCATCTCCCCCCGGGATTCTCCTTGTGCAGCAGGCTGGAGTAATGCAAACCAGAGCTACTTCACACGTCGATGGGAGCAGCTGCATCACCCGGCTCTACTGCTGCTGCCAGAGATTTCGGCCGCAAGCCTGGCCTTGAGGAGTCCTGTCTGGGTCCTGAGGCACAAAAAGCTCCTACCAGATAGATGCCACCGCTGCTCACAGCACAGCCTGACACAGACCCTAACGACATGAAAACCCAGCAGCTGACAATGACTCACATTATCTCCTGCCTCTCCCTCTCAAGGCCTTGGACAGCCCCTGGTAAGAACGGCAGCAGCAGAGGAACATGGTTGGCCCGGAGGAGCAGTGTTCACACAGCGTAGCAGTGAGTTAAGAGTCTTTCCCAGGGGAATGTCTGAGACATTCCAATCTTATTCCAGCAGTGCTGAGACACCCGTGATGTGCTTTTGTCTCTGTGGCCGAAGTACTTAACAAGGGTATTTTCTGGCCAGGAACTTCTTGCACTATGTCACATGTTGGCCATCAATTTAACAAATAGTTATACTTCCACCAGTCCCAATGGATATCTCTTTCATCCAAGTTCCAAGGTGATTTCTTACACTCTTTGAGATAAGCCCCAAAGGAGACATGATCGTTCAAACAAAAGTTGATCACTTCCTCTCTGTATTTTTGTTAGTTGGTAGAATTCAGAAAAGATATGAAAGATTTTTCGGGCTTCTCTGGAGAAAACCTGTTTAGGATCATTACCTGACCCTGACCTATTCTGCAGTGTCCAGGGGGCACGTCACAGGATGAGCATGAAAGTTTGTGCAGGGCCACAAGATCATGCTCAGACATGTTTTTCTAACAGGTCTCAGAAGCCTCTTCCACCATCATTCTTGTGCATTTGAGATGAACTAAGTCTCACAGACCAGACAATATTTTAGTTCACATTTGCACACTTTCTGTGCAAATTGAAGGTTATCGAATCCTGAGGATGACCCTTGACAGAGAGAATAAACATACTTACCCTGTGCTTGTCTTTTATCATCTTTTGAGCACCTTTTTCCCTGCAAATCATGACTTCTAACACCATTGTACACTTTTGATCGTAGCTACTGACCTTGAACAAAAAGGCCTGTTAAGTGGGCTAGTGACAGGTAGCTTGGGAATTTCAAGGGACTGGTTCACAGTCCTAAGGACCTTGAGTATTGTCCCTGGAGATACACTATCCCTGTCAGTGTTTCATTCCTGCCTACAGCCTCCTTTAACACTATAAATTCACAATACTATCATACAAATAAATCAAGATACATATTATTTTCCCTACAAAATAATATAGCTATCATCCTTATTCTCCACATTTAGACACACGTAGATGTACAGTGTGTAAGTATAATCAACATGTCACTGGTCAGAAATCAACGTACTGCAGAAAAAACGTAGGCATTCTTTTTGAGGTATATGTGCTGCATCTGTTACAAAAGAAGTTGACTTACATATGCTCTTGAAAATACATGTGTTTTCATTTTGTGGCAGAGACCCTATTTACTTCATTTCAGATTCACTACAGAAACTTGACATGCAAGTGAATAACTTAGCATCATTGGGGAGATTTTAAGATTCTCTTGCTGTGGAGATTTAGGCAAACTGTTTATGAAAATGTGGAAAAGACTTTTTCACCACTAAAGGTCTACATACACACTTGCCTAAAATATACGTCCTGGACTTGGTGTATTTACGGGTATGATGTGAAATCTCTATATGAAGCCTTGAATTTTGTGATCTATGTTCTATAAACAAATTTATTCCGACAAGTCTTTCAACTGTCTGTAACAGCTGACGCTGTTTCAGAATTTTTAAACAACGGCTATAGTTTTGGTCAGAGCTCCTTTAACTGTTCCTGCGGGGAAGCAGAATTCACAGAACGCAGCCAGCACAGATTGCCCCTCGTGCAAAGAATTCACCTCAAGAATGAGAAACAAGGCTGTGAGCATATTATTGTCCAATTATTCCACAATCCACTATTTTGCACTTTTGAATTCCCATTGAGTTCAGTAATTACTTGCAGTTTTATTTTAGAAGCAGGACTTTGAACTGTAAGAATGCACAATATAGTCCACTCCATGCAAAGTTTATTTTTTTTAAAAAAAAAGAATTCACATGAAAGCACTTTCAAACTACTAAGCTAAATGATGAGTAGAGGTGCCAAAGCAGGTTGATAAATCCTTCAATCATCCTGCATCTTTTCCAGCAGTTTTCAAGTCATACTTGAATTTCTTGCCTTTCAGCACAGTGCACATACCTCATATTTTTTTCTGTGAACAACACAATTAGCAGCTGCATCTTAACAAGGAATGTTCAGTAAATCTCATTCCCATATATGAAGGCATTTCCAGAGAAAACTCATTTCCATAGCATTTTAGGCTGGCGTGTGGAAAGGAGGCATCCCAATATTTCCTAAGGAAACAAAATTCTATCAGCTCCCCTCAATTGTTTTAAAAATGATTGCATGAACTGGTGTATCAATCACATCATTTCTGTGGTTGGTTGTTTTCTTTTATTTTGTTTTGTTTTTTAAAGAAGCGTGGCTTGAATCTCTGGTCCGTCTCCCACACACAGCTCCAGCTTTTATATTCAGACCAATAGAGCTCAAATGCCCTGCTGGTATTTTGGGGGATAAGGTTTGCAGGATAGTTGCTCAGATTCCTGCCACTGAATGAATTCTAGAAAAAAACCTGTGGCTTGTTTGAGGCTGCTGACTTAACGAGTCCGGCCGAAAAAAATGCTAAGTACCACGCAGACAGAAGGGATGTCCCTAGATTGAAAGAATTAGAATTTCTTTCTGAATTTGGAGCTTGGCCAAGCAAAATCAAAGATAAACACAAGCAGGTTAAGATGTTTGTTTATTCCTTGTTAATAAATAAGCTTCTCCAGGATTAAGTCTCTTCTGTCTAGATTATATCTGCTTGCTAATATATTCTCAGTGAAGGCAAATGGAACGCAAATAAGGTCTTGTTTATTCAGTTTTCAAAAGGCGAAAGGTAGGCTAGTTTGTATAACTTTTTTTCTTTATTTCTTCAACAATGATTTTCCGATGACAAAAAGAACACGTAACTAACGTCCCACATCGTTTGGAGTGTAAATGTCCTTTCATTATATTTCCTCATCTACCATGTTCAGAAGAAGGGAATTGGCCTCAACTGAAAAACAATACTGTAAATATGCAAGCCCATAAAGAGGCTGGAATAGTAACGAGAACGCACTGTTGTCTCACGGCGCTTTCTGCACCGTTTGATCATTTTCATTTAAAATTCATATCGAAACCAACATACTACAGGTTGCCTGCATCATCACAACCAATTACAAACTTTGGCTGAGTTTTCAGTGTCTGCAAGGATGGAACTCGTTTGTCTCATGGTTCTCTGTTAACTTTAGCATATTTATGGAGGGCTGTAAGACTCCATCTGTGCAGTGCTAGGGTCTATACTGCTCTACATTGCTCATACTTCTCTGTGTTTCCACGGGAACGTTAAATGGTAAGGCCTGATCCTGGGAAACGCATTCACACCAATGTGATGACCGCACCGATTCGATTCCCTAAGGCAGGACGCCCACTGAATCGTACTCTTGCTTTAGAATATGCCTGTTGGCTCTGTTTGGGATGACCTAAAAGAACGACCGCCAGAGAAAAAGAAGCAATTTTCCAGTTTTCTTCTTGCAGACGTCTTTTCTGTAGGTAAGCAGAAAATGTAAAATAACACCAATTTTTCTTCTAATTTACCAGTCAATCTTGTTCAGTTTGGGGAACATTCATTTAGTACATACCATTTAAGGCAAAGCAAATCCATGTTTGTCGTGCTCCCTTCACACTGTTACATTTTTATTGATTGCATAGTGACAATTAAATTATTGTGCTTTAAGCCACAGTAGGCACATTTATTTCCCCCTCCGCCTCTCTCCCCCGCACTCTATTCCCCCCTGCCCCTCCTTTTTCAATAGACTTGTTTGATTACCGCCAGATACAGGCGTTAGGCAGTTCTAAACCTCTGCATTTCCCGGCCTGACTGAGTGCACGGCTGTTCCCTGAAGAAAGCCACTGGAAGAGGCTGCGGTAGTTTTCTGAACTTCAAAAATGCCGGTAAACCTTGGTCGTTTCACCTGTCCAGGAGTAGCTAGAAGGTGTAAAGTGCCTTATGAATCTACACAGAAGTCATCCTCACAGCCCAGAAACAACACCTTAACCAACGTGCGTGTGTGCAGGCGCGTGTAAGTGCTCAAGGGCACGACCCAAAGCCTGGAGAAGTCGAGGGGAGCCTTTCAGCTGGACTCACCGGACCTGGATTAGCACCACGTGCGCCAGATCCACTGACTAAATAGCTGCAGCTGACAAACCATCTCTCGCATCCGCAGGCACTGTATTATTTAGCGGGGAGCTGCGCAGCAGCACTGAATTAGCTACTGCAGAGTGTGTGAATGTTCGATTTTAAGATTCAAAATGTGCAGAGGAAGTTAGGGTAAGTATAGAAAAACTTAGGAACAGCCTTCACGTTTCTCCTCTCAGTCTTTTTAACTAGTTACTGCCCTGAAAATTTACAGCTTTCCTCAGTGGCCATGAGCAGAGCTAGGGTGACTGCCTCTTCGCTCCGAGACACTGGTGCCACACAGGCTGGAGGGTGCCGGCACTGCCGCACTGTTTGATGGGCAAACAGGGGATTTTCGGGGCTGTCAGCCCAGCCACGTTCCCGGTGATTATAAGCTCATGGTGTAAGATAGCCTTCCCTTCGGTAGTCATGAAAAAATGCGTGCAACTGTTCTTCAAAGCCAGAGGTCTTTTCAAATTCAAAACGCTGAAGCTGTTTAAAACTCTTTTAAGTCATCAGGCTGGATTTAGGTGCTTCTAAACCAACCCAAACATGTCATTACAATAGTCCTTTGACCTGTTATCACCTTTCAGGGAGTGATTAACAAAATCAGACAGAGTATCATAATTCTACATGCCCAAGTCCCCAAAGGAACGTCACAAAGATGATACAATGTTTGGGGGGGGGTTCCACAGAATATTCATATGGAAAGAAAAAGTACCAAGTAAAATAACCTTAAAGCCATTCAAATAATCCATATGTGTCTCCATAGAGGTTAAGAGAAGATGGATATAATTGGATCATCCCAATCTCCCAAAAGATATCAAATAGTCCTTTTTTGTTGTTGTTGTTTATTTCCAAGTAAAAAGTTTCAGATGGATATGGTGCTACCATTTTGACTTTGAATTAAAAAAAACCAAAACAAAAAAACCCAGAAGGGACATTTGGTTGTGTTTCCTGTAAAGTGTCAGGCTCAACTTTTACAACCTCAGAAAGAAATGAACTCTTGGCATAAATAAATCACCAGATACGGTGACTCATAGATTATTCCATGAACTACAGTAGTTTTTTTTAAAAACAACCCTGTCCTTTCTCAGCTGTATCTTTTCATTCTCTTTGCACAGACTGCTGAGCCTATTTTCTTCTATGAGACAAGATCATCAGTGCGACAAAATGTTAAAAACACTTGTTTTAACTACACATAAAAGATTTGTCACTGAGCCTGAATGGACAATAATAACCCTGTTGTCATGATCTTAGGTTCATTTTTCTCTTATGGAAATGAAACATAATTATACCTAAAGAGAAATCTGCTCCTGGGAGCTTAATTTCTGTTAGGATTTCACAGAGGCAGCAGATCATAACTACCTTCGGTTAAGTGCTTTGAGATCAATCCTAGGTAGAACTATAAACTTTCAGATCTGTAGAAGCATATTATTATCATATCAGTCACACAATCTAGTATAAAAAAACCTGCAAATAAACACCAATGCCAATTAGGGAATGGAGGAAAGAGCAAAGCACTGTGCCTGTTCTTTCAGTGAGAAATAAAGTATGTGATTATTGTCCTATGAACTGTGGTTTAGAGACAGTGGAGGACATTCGGTTCCTGGTGGAAAAGAATACAGCATGACAGCTACTATTTTTAGTTCTGCTTAAGAATGTTAATTGAAATCTAAACTAGCAATACGAACCCTAGGCTTTAACAGACTGAGACAAATATAAGCTGTAGTGTCAAAGTATAAAGCCCAGACTTAGCATAACGCGCAGGAAGGGAAAGTGACAATGTGTAATTATTATTATTCCCAAGAGGAAAAGAAGAAAACACATCTGTTCAATCTGTATGTCTTTAATGAGCACTAAGAGCAAGACTGAAGAAGAGAAAACCTACAGTGTCTTTGCTATTGAAGCAGGTAGCGGCTGGTAATGCGTGCATCAGGATTCACAGAGTAGAAATCAGAACAGGGCACTGTTATCCAGAAATCCCACGTTATTTCTGGATCTACCACTACTGGTTTGATGTGAACTTCATCAACCAACGGAAGCCTCGATCCAAAGAAAAACTTGGACACTGAGAAAGTAGGTACCTGACCATAAATTAGAACAAAAGAAAACCCTTTCCAGACAGGCACATCAGGAACACACAGGGAGAGAGAGGGACATCGGGTGAGGAGAGAACCAAGCCCAGCGGCCCGCAGGGAAGGATGGAGCTGAGAGCAGCTGACAGAGAGGAGCTGCTGAGCGCAGGGCAGATCGTTACTCCTGCCTCCTCTTTGGTCATTTCAGAACCGGGTACCCAGCTCCCTCTCCTGATTACTTGCTTCCTACCACTGCTTAGGTCCATTATTTTAATTTTAACGGACCGCTAGAAGAACGTGGGGTGGTGGTCATGCTGGCAACACGTGTGGCAGCCAGTGTTCAGTGTACAGTGGTCGTGAACAGTGTCTGTTCCAGCGCCTCCCACAGCCCGCGGCTGGCCAGCTTGCTGTGCTGGTTCGGGCTGGGACACAGCTCATTTCCTTCACAGCAGCTGGCACGGGGCTGCGCTCGGACGTGCGCGGGGAGCAGCGTTGGTGCCACAGGGACGGTTTAGCTGTCACTGAGCAGTGCTCTCACTAAGTCAAGGCCTTTTCAGCTTCTCCCCCCACCCCACCAGCGCGCGGGCTGGGGGCACAAGGAGCTGGGAGGGGACACGCCAGGACAGGTGACCCCAGCTGACCAAAGGGACGTCCCAGACCGTAGGACGTCACGCTCAGCAATGAAACTGGGGGGAGGTTGGTGGCGGGGCTGCTGCTCAGGGACTGGCTGGGCATCAGTCAGTTGGTGGTGAGGAATTGTTTTCTTTTGCATCACTTGTCTGTCTTGGGTTTTATTTCTCTCTTTTTGCTCTTTTCATTGTCATTACAATTTTTTACTGTTATTATTATTATATTCCAATTATTAAACTGTTTTTATCTCAACCCACGATTTTTCTCACTTTTTCCCTTCCAGCTCGCTTCCCCCATCCCTCTGCAGGGCAGCGAGCGAGCGGCTGTGTGGTGCTTAATTGCCGTCTGGGGTTAACCACAACACTGGCATGTCTTATCTCTCCTCTTTTGAGCTCTTCAAAAAGCCTCCTAAAATACAGCTGAGGTTAGCAGCCATTCCTCCAGTTTAAACTGGGCAGTCTTTAGAAAAGACTGCAAAATGAATCGGACCAGAAAAAAACCAAGTAGGACTCTGGGCCAGTGATGAATAGCATTTATCCAGGAAGCCGGAGTCTGGATTTCAGTTTTTGAGTACAACATTTTATATACTAAAATATAAATTATCTTGTGTGCTGTAATTTCCTAGCTGGTATTTCATTTAGCACTTAAGATTTTGCAGAGACTTTGCACCATGTGTTTTTTAATGCCAAGAGCCTCCTTCCTGCCTCTGGCAATTAACATTGAGGTTCACCAGGGACGAGCTCGGGACTGGAAGGTTTGTTCCGGAATGAGGATAGAGTAAACTATTAGTTGCAGAAATTTAAGACTAGAGTTAAGTTCTGTTGATACCAGGCTGAGCTCAAGGGAAACTGAAAAAAAGTTTTCAGCCTAACTGTAGTCTTCCACAAAATGCTGAACATCCGATCCCTGTATTTCTGACCAGTGGTTTATCACGTAACAATTTAACATAAACAGTATTTTAAACGAACTCCTCTAATTCACATTAAAGGACTTTGTGGTCATTTCTCATTAAAGCCAACGAGAGTTTTTATACATATTAATATCATCCGACTCAAGCAATGCAATGTCTAGGATTTTAAACAAAAGCCAGAAACTTTACTTTAAATGCAATTATCTCAAAAACAGCTGACCAACTTAAGCTGTTTTAATGACGAGCTTTCTCAAGCAGACTTAGTCTCCAGCCAATGAAATCTGAAGTGAAGTTTGGGTTGCAGTCAGACTGCTCCACTGAGAAAAATTACTCAACAGAACCGCCATATCGATTACCAGCTTCTGAACTTCACTGGCATTTTCAGCCTAAGAGACATTTAAGATCACTAATATTATACTGAATTACCAAAGTGGGATGTTTATAAAGCATCTATATGACTATTTTTAATATCAGCACCTCAATTTTGGTGTTGCCTTGCAAAACTTCTGCACTATCAGTGCTTATAATGCTGCCCAGAAATTTCATAGTGCAAAGCAACCACAGCAAATGGAAGGTTTCTTGCTAAAACCTTTTACAAAGACTTAAAAAAAGTTTTCTTTGTTAAAGACAAAATAAAGGTGAAAAGAGTGAGGATAATATTTAGTTCTACATATTGTATCAGCTTAGTTTATACCAGTGGTTTTGCTGCATAGCAGTATGTAGGCTAGGGAATAAGACCATGAATCAAACCTGTTCTATTATTTCACCACAGTTTCCTGTTACTGAAATATAAATCCCTTTTTTTTTCTTTAAAATTGAACTGTACTGCATATTCTCCTGTTTCTGCAAGGAGACAAAGAACACTACACTTGTTGCTCCATGCTAGTCTCTTATTTCTTTTAATTCACGATGACGGATGTCATCACAAAATTCAGACATCAGGATCGCTGTCTGACTTCCTAACTGCAACATACAACAGCACAGACCCACGCAGCTGCAGCAGATACTCAAAGGTACATAAAGACAAATATAATAAAAAATGTACCACTATTATATAGTAAATACACACAGTTTTTAGTGCATATACGCATTTCTGCTATTTCATAGTCTTTAAAAAGACGCTGAATTACGTAATGCGGTAGTAGAATTTTCTGAATTAGTGTATTTAAAAATATTATATTTGGATTTAGGTGAAAGCGGTCATAATGACCGGAATCGCTGACGTGCTAGTTCCCAGCGTTGTGCAGTGGTTACTATCTGTGCTGTGTTAGCACTGGAAGGGCCCCAGGAGCAGGCCTGGTTACGCCCGCTGCCATTCCTGCGGGTGATGAGGGACAGTCCTTACCGCGAGAGGCACGCCGTGAGCGCGCAGGTGGGAGGAAAACCAGGTAACAGAGGTAGGAAATTATTTGCCTAAGGGGATCGAAAATGGGAAGGGGAGACATTCCGAGGTTAACACCCTGCCTGTACACCACATCCCGCCCTTCACTGCAACAACTCCTCCTTGGATAAAGTGGTTTTCCATATGCTTGCAGCTCGGCTGCCGGCGCAGAGAGCATCTGTGGCTAGGAGCGAGCACGGAGCCAGCAGCCCTGCGCAAGGTAGGCTGGCTAACGACTAGAAATTCACCCAAAATTTCAAGGGTTTTACAGGGACGTGAAGCCAACGCAAAACATCGAAAAAGTACGCTGACATGACCAGCAAACTTTGAGAGAGAGTCCTTAAGAAAATCACGCATAACGGAAGGATGGGAAGAATCGGGTTTGAAGCTGGCTACCCACCTGGTTCAGGGCCTTAACTGGGAGGCTGCGGCCTTTGTCTGAGGGAATAACTGCTTATCGTGAGTAAAACAGGTGCTGTAGGAGAGACCAAGAGAGCTTGGTAGGCAGATTTCAGTCCTGTTCTACATCAGGCAGAGCAAAACCTGGAACATAATTGCCCCAGGGAAGCAGCATACGGTTTACTGGATATTCTGTGTTTCTGTAGTATTTTAACTCCAAATTCCACCCTTGAGCCAAAGAAAGCATCATCAAAATGTAGTATGCTTAGGAAAATGTTAGGATAACCTCTATTTTCGTACGCAGATTTGTAAATCAGATCCTCTCAGTGCCTCTCTACGGAGGCTTATTTTGAGATAACTGGAGGTCCACCTTGACCTCCCCACCACCAGCCCACTGATGGTTCAACTGTCACAAGTTGTTTTTTTTTCTCTTATCACTTCTTCTGTGGGTGTTCTTATATTAAAGACAAATAAAATGCTGTATTTTTGATGTCTTTATGCTACAATGACTCTCCCCCCAGTTTATGCGAGTTATGCTTTAAAATGAAATTGGAAAAAAAGCCAGTGTGTAATCAGAAAGATGGTGCTTATGATAGCAGAGTGCAGAAAAATTAACAGATTCTCAACACGGTGGCAGAGACAGAGTATATCCCACTTCAAACAAAGGTGAAAAGTTCAAGCATTTCCTGAAATGATGCAAAGAAAATGTGCTTCAAATGAATGAGAAGTTTCTTATCCGTTTGCACACCGGTTGGGTGACAGCGCTGTTGTTGACGTGAGAGAAAGCTCAGCCCCCCTCCTCACACTGGGGGTCATGGGAACGATTTTGTAAGTGCCAGTCACTGGTCGTTCTAAAGGCTTATTTCTCTAAAAGCTCTTCTAATATAGGTTCAGAGCAACATGCCGTTACCTCACTCCTGATGAGGTCAGGGTGCTTTGTTGACCATTGTAAAGAGGAAATCTATAGACTAGATACAAAATATGCTAAAAGCCATTTTAAGTTCAAGAGCCAATTTTAAGAAGGTTTTTCTCACTGGCTTTCATTATCCTAATCCTGATCTCCTTATCAAGAATTTTATTTGTGTTAGGAAAATAGTATAATGAAGAACCCTAAAGCCCTTATTTATACAAATTGCAAGTGTTAGCAAGATGTAAGTATTTACATCAGTTTTAGTTAGAAATGTTTCTCCAACCCAGCACAGAAAATAGTTGCATTTTGGTTTTACGTTCTTGATGACAATATAGAAGTGTGAAAGTGAATTAAATATTTTAATATAAAAGAAGTCACTAAAAAGATCAACGGGATGGGGAATAAGAGCTCTTTAAATTATTCAGGCAACTGTTTATTCTTTCCTCAGGAATATTGTGACAACCCTGTACCTTTGCCCTGCAGTTTCTTGCCCAGAAAGGGAGTAAAAATGGAGTAAAATATTGCATGAACTGACTCACACCGTTAAAAGGCTCAAAGAAACCCAAAATCTGGCAGGTTAAAAGGTGGCCGTTATTAACCATGGGCACACAATGCTTTCCTTTTCAGATCATTCTCAACATTGCAAAACTCCAAATGCTCTGAGTTTTGTGGGGCTCAAATGACTATACAATTACTCGGGTACATGCCAAACCCTACCTGAATGATCAGAAACTCTCGTGTTTCAAATGGAAAAATCAAATGTGGAGGACAGCCACTCAGGGCACTGGCTCACACAACAACCAGGAAACGCATGGCATTAAAATCAAGGCACAAAGGAGAAATAGTCCAATTTTGTTTGTTAGGGTTTTTTTAATGGGACTGGTGTGGGTCTCGGACAAGCATTCTCATTTGCTCTTCTGTTGATCCAGGTAATTCACCTACCTTGCCAAATGATTTTATTAAAATCTTGGGATGCTTACTGAAACAGTAAAGATGGTCAAAGAAAGGAAGAAATTTGTTTGAATTATTTCATTACAAATTTATAAGTGTATCATACTCTCCTAGATTGTTTTAATGATTTATATGCCCGTCAGTTTAACTGCTGCCTAATACACATCTTTGCATCTGTGTTTCTGCACTTTCGTACCACGTTTACCCTCCAAAAGGCAAGTCGATGTAATGTAACATGCTCGAAGTGAAACACAGCAAACAGCAAAGCTGCCAAAGTCATTTTCTATAACTGCACACTTGCTATCATTTCAAAAATGACAACTATTTGATTTGAATTGTTTCCCATTGCTTCACAAAACAGATATTTTATAAAGATAGGCTGTTTTTCCACAGAAGCTTTCTGAACATGGATATTTTAATGATTAGGAAGATCTTTTATCCTTCCTTTGCTTTTTCTGCTAAATAGGTTTTGAGAGCTCCATAGTCCCCAAATACCATAACTATGCAGTTAACACAAGCAGGCATCTTGAAAAACTGAGACTAGTTGACTTTTACTGGCTCTGTTGGTTTTTAAAGACAGTATAACTCCACAAAAGCTGTAGTTGTAGACAGAAATCACATAAAAATATTTAATTTGATTTTTACTAGGAAAATAAATTAAAAAATACATGGACACAATTCCTTTTTCCATCATAAGGTCTTATTCCGTATTTTCTCTTTTAGATGTGTAATGCTATTGACATGACTCATTGGAATGTGAAGAGCACCCAAACGTTGAGCAAACTGCCAGGTGTTTCAGTCATCAACCCTAAATACTTTTCATTCTTCATCAGTCACTGAGTGCAGAATTCTGTCATCCTCTGCTTATGTAATTTTAGGCAGCTAGTTATTTGACCTGATGTGTTGTGTGTATGCACCACCTCTCTCTATCCCATAAGCTCACAGCCTAGAATCATTTAGAAAAAGGTGCTCACTAACTAATGCCATTTGCAATATCCTAGAAGCAAGGTGTGAAGTCTCCCCTCAGAACTCCCTTCCTCATCTCTCCCTGGGCCTTCCTCTCCCTGTCAAGAAAAAAACAAAGACAAGATGGCACAGAATGGGTTTCACCTGACCGCAGGCATTGCCCTTGATATGCCAGTCTCAAGCTCGCCTAACTGGCAAGATGTTATATTCTAAACTAAACTTTTGAGGTTATAATTAATGTAGAATTATTTAAGAGACATAGATGGTATCACAGTTCCTGGAAATAATACACCATTTTGGGATAAAATCCGGATTAAAGAAGTTTCTACAGTACACACCTGACACCATTATGTTGCAACCGCTCTGTCTTGCAGTTTATTCCGGTGGTTGACAGAACTGCAACACAGCGCAGTAGTTAGTTATCTTTAAAAATATTAAGACCAGAGAAGATTCTGTGCTTTGCTCTACAGACAAGAGGGAGGGGAGGAATGTGTCTCTATTCTGCAGTCTAGCTGGACAGTTAGCAGGAAGCAGAAAGAGTGCGGGAGGACTCATTTCTAGAGCATTTAAGTGTTTATACTCTCTCAGTGGCTTGTAACGGGTCGGTTTAATTAGATATGTCAGTGTGCAATGAAGGACATTAAAACCCACAGCACTTCCCACCCCAACACACAGGGTCCTTGAGTAATCTAATTCTTGGGGCTTTTTCCACATCAAAAGGTAGAGAATTCACTCTCCAGAAGAGACAGCTTCCTTGTTAGCTCTCCTTCTGCTCAGTAAATCCATACTTGTGATACAAGAGTGTTCTTAAAGCCGGTTATCAGGGGACCTAAAAAGTGATCCACTCAGGTAAATGATGGTGACACTTCTGCTGTCATTTTGAAGGGCATATGAAAATCCCTTGTGGGCATAAGGAAAGCTCAGCTGGTGAAATATGCAAGAGGGTTAAATATTTGGACTGTCTCTGTATTACTCTACATGCAAAGTGAGCAGTTTTCTGTTTGGGCACGTCAATACTGAAACTTTACCAGTTTCTTCAGCAATCTTTGAGCCTGGTCCCAGTGGACAGCTGAAGGGCAAGACTGTAGAAAACTTCTTCTCATGCAGCTTTAGAAAATACATTTTCTAAAAGTGTTTCTGGTTTGAGATTTCAAATGTGGTGAATGGACAAAAAACCCACCTGCACTAATCTGTATGCACTCGAAGGAAAACACACTGATAACTCTGCCTGTGTCAGCTTACAGTAGTCTTCTTCTTTCCAAGAAAACTAAGGGGTCTTCCTCTCCACCAGGAGCTGTCTAATTATGTAAAGGAAAAGTGATTAACTGATTATGATGAATAAATTAATCTCTGAGGACTTGTATGTATTCAGACATTTCTAATTAGTATGGTTTTCATGAAGAAATGCAAGGCAGTCCTCTGTT
Organism: Leptosomus discolor; assembly: GCF_034619465.1. Classification (NCBI taxonomy): domain Eukaryota; kingdom Metazoa; phylum Chordata; class Aves; order Leptosomiformes; family Leptosomidae; genus Leptosomus; species Leptosomus discolor. The sequence goes on from NC_141393.1 coordinate 84,682,361, forward strand.
CCTATTAGTAACGATTAACAGAACAATAAGTAATTTTTGGCAGCTCCTTGCAATATTATTAGAATTAACACGGGATTAAGGATTTGTGAAAAATTTGTCACTGATTAATGATGTGAGACTGACAAGTACCACAGACCTCCCTGGAAAAGCACCCATATCTAATGATTTCAGCGAGCAACAATGGAGCAGGTAAAATACAGGGGGTTCCTGTCAGCTGTGCCAGGAATGTTGATTCCCTTTTCAAGTTCCCTACGCCTCACTTTTTCCTAATGAGGATCATCAGTTATGGCATGCAAGAGCTGTACGATTCTCTTCCTGCATCTCAGGGCATTTCACAACGCTTCTTCAAGTTCATTTTATAAACACATTAGCTACCAAATAGTTCTGCAGTTCATTGTTCCTCTCTTCTGTGAGATGTCCTTTTTTAGACTCGCCAAAATGGTGCCTTCACTGATGACTGCTCTTTGTATGCAGCCTTTTAAAATAAAAATCACTGTTTAACAACAGTAATTTGAGACTTGAATAACTGATCATGGTCATAAGGAGACAGGTCTGAGCAGATTAATTGAGACAGCTGGGAGATGGCTGTGAAAAAACCCACGTATAATTCCAGGGTACATCGAGAAAGCTATTTCTACCAAACAAGTACATGCCTCTGCACAAAGCACTCATTCACAGTATTCTGAAAGTATTCATAATATCAGTGAAGAAACATGAATTTAAACTAAAACAGGCATAAAGAAGAACGAACAGTCACCTGGGGAAAAGAGAAGCCGTGAGAGGAGATTGATGGCACGTCTATCCAGTGAAATGAAGCACAATGGAGACAGTCTCTGTCTACCTCTAGCCAGGCTGATACCTTACTCATCAGGATGCAGTTCCATCTAAGGGCAATAACCTGGATTTCAAAAAGTCCTATAACATGGTATTTTAGCTGAGCTAGGTAGCCTGCCTCTGAAAAGGATTCATGAACGTGTGCAGGGCACCGGGTGGCTACACCGGTTCCAGTTCAGGGGTGGACGCAGTGTATGCTCAGGCCAAAACGTACAGTGCACGCTCGCCTCTTCCTACCAACTGCAGTCCCAAGAGCGTGTTTTGAGTACTATGATCACGCCAAACAGACACCTGTGTTTCCTAATAAGCAAAAACGTTGGGTTACAAGGAAGGGTTTTCGCTTTTTGTCACCCGTTGTCACGAGAACAGATGGACAGTTCACGGCGAGCACATATTTACAAAATGTTGAAAACATTTGTAAGCTTGAAAAAAATCTAAATTAAGAAGAAAGTTAAAAGGAAAACACTAATCAGGTAACAATTGCCATAAAAGCGTTGGCCAACTCTAGTTTAGTGCATCCCTTGACAATATCTGGGTGACATCCAGAATTTCAGCAAAATTCATCACTGTGTTCCAGACTTTATCTGTGTTCTCTTTGTCTGTTTCTTTCTGTCTCATTTTGCCTTGGATGAAAAATGAGCAAATTGTGTCTATATATATATATATTTGATAAACAATAGGGAAAGAGTTGTGAACAACTGGTTTTCCTTATACATCACTTTCCTTGGTTGCTTTCCACCTACACATACCAAATTTTCATTTAAAGGAGGCCAAACATAACGCGGTGGAAGACAATATTCTCAAAACAAAAGCCATGCAGAAATGCTGTCAAGTGAAAAAGCACACCTACTCCAAGTCACATCTCCTTTCCCTCCACTCCCCAGAGTCAGCGGGACTGCAGTTAATCCCTTTGTTTCCTCAAAAATAGCCATTTTCACTGTAACCAACCATGATGTCACAAAGCGGGGATTATGACTTCAAGTGGGGAATAAGCAGTGGGAGTAGCTGGATTCTTCTAAAACAAAGACCTTGTTCTCATGCAAATGTCTTTAGTTATGAAGAAGAAAACACCATATGCAAAGGGTTTTTGTTTCTAAAGAGATAATTTTTCAAAGTTTTCTGTGAGGCCAGAGCTGCTCCACAAAGTGTACCGGAATCTACAGCTCTGTGGAGGTGGGTGGCACTGTTTCAACAGCCATTGCTGGAAATCCATAGTGCGGGCAGAAACTTGACTTGCACAAATGACTGATGCTGAATAAGTGGTCAACACAGAGGGTCCCTCTATCTGAGTATGAAACGTTTTTGTTCAGAGCCTTTCCTTTCAAGGATGTGTTATTTTCCAGAATAAACTATTCTTTCTGTCGAAATTGCTCATACATATTCCTACACCGAAGGCGATTGTGTGTGCTTGCGTGGGTATGTATATGTAAATGTTGGCAAAATTTGTATTCACTCATTTTTAAATTTATTGAAGCAGGATGAAGTAGTGTTCTCATTTGCTGTCATTTTGCAGGCACTTAATTTGCACTCAAATGCCTCAAAAATGTCTTCACTTGAAATCTACAGAGCTGGAATGAATTCAGCTCGAAAACAATCTACTAAGAGAAAAATAAAGATCTGAGCGTTTAAGCACACAGTGACAAAGCATCGTTAGTGAGGAAATTGCAGTATTCCCCCAAATTTGGTTTGTCGCAAGTTCATATTTATAAATAGCCTGCTTTTAAATCTCGCTCTACAAGAGCGCTGTTCCTATTTAATGAAGAAGCCTAGAAATGTATTTTCTGCAGACCGTGCAACCCCCATCTGCACTACGCAGACTCCTTTACCTCGCTCTGACCTCACTGCAGCCGTTGCAAAGCACCTGCATTGTGACACGCTTCGGAAAAGGACATCCCCTTTAGGCCACTGGCTCCACGGGTTTCAAACAAACCTTGGATGACACGTTAAGACTGAGGAAGAATGCAAACAAACACCGAGGTGATGCCTATAGTAGCACTGGCAGCACAGAACAAGTGACGGCCTGCTGCCTTGTGGTGTCTTCAGAAGGCTTGTTGGGCGAGCGGTGCGGGAAACGTGGAGTTCTTTGGGATTCTGCTTTCCTTCTAATATTGGTGTAGGCAGGAGACCAAAAAATGGGCAGCCCTTTCTGACAAACAGTGAACTTAAAGCCTGTCCTCGCTATCGTAAGACGCCTTTTGTCCCTGGCTTCAGTGGAGTCTTTGATTAAACTAGAAAAACTGGAGAATAATCTATGGGGGTCTTTTAAAATTTAACTGAAATCTGAAGTTCGTAGGCAAAAAGCTTCTTATTTTGACTCTGATGAAACAGTGTGCAGACTGCATTGACAGATGTATCTGAGTGAGAAACGCTAAACTGCACCACCAAAGGATCCACTTCATAACCACTGATCCAGGATTTGTTACCATTTTTTCAATAACAAAAGAAAAACTATTTTTAAATTGTAATTAAACTATATTTTCTTTCATCTAGAGAGCACAGATACATCATTTACAATGAGAATAAACCGAGCATTTCTGTGAGCAAGAAATGTTGTTAGAAATGCAATGTTTGCGGATGAAAAAAACATGGCTTGTCCTGAATGCTGAAGCCCGCAACCTTACATTATTTCACAGGGAACTATCACTCCCAGCATATAAACCAGTCCACAAAAATAGGTGCTCTACACTTCACGCCAACAAGGCATACCTTTGTCAGCATCACCGAGGACAAGAGCAAACAGAGCGCCGACATTCCACTTCTTATCAGCTATGGAAAATAGACATTTTAATGGGTACGGCACTCGGCAGACCTCAAGACTTTCTTTTTATAGCTTTGAATTGCCACCCTATAATTCAGTACTATTAGCCTCCACCTCTTTCATTTTATCATCCACAGGTGAATACATTTGTTGAAAACATGATTCCTAGATGCTTTATGCAAGTTAAAACTGTCAAAAATACAAAGGAAGCGAGAAATATATGACAGTTATGCAAGTGAAAGGACATTTGTAAAAGTGATTTATACTTCCACTAAATAAAAGAGAAGTCCTACCTAAAGGGCAAATCCTGCAGTCCTTAGGAAAAGAAAGGCTTTTTGAATGTATTACAAATTTTGTCTAACTCCGAGAGCCCTGATTAAGCAAAGCGATTAAGCATATGCCTGGATTTAAACATAATAATAGTCTCTGTCTTCCTTGGGAGAACTTGCGATTAAGCAGCACATATCTTTAAATACTGTATTAAATCCAGACTTAGATGAAAGTATCGGTTTTTACTGTGTCGGTGGGGCTTGAGGAAGGATGAGGTAACACGGGCCCACTGCTCCCAACACTGCGTAACAACTAACCGGCTGAAGGTGGGGAGCAGCCCCGTGCCAGAGCCGCCCGAAGGCCTGCCAGTCGCTTCCTGGGTTGCTGGGGGATGATCACTACCAGAGACATGGTTTGCCGGTTGGTAAAACACCACCTGGACGTGTAAGTCGGCAGCTCACCCAGCGGCTGTCCTCAGCCTTTGAATCTGGCCGAGGTGATCGGGCAGAACTGAAGAGACACCGGAGAGTCTGAGATCGAGCACCAAGGCTGTGTCAAACATGACGTGAAATTTCAACTAACATCCTTATCACATGGGACCTCTTGCTGTTAGTACTGATACTTCTGAATTATCTGTTCACAGCCACTACAAAACACAAGTCCTGCCTTGCCTACAGTCAAAATATCAGAAAAAACCCACAAATGGTGAGAATAAATAAGGGAAAGAACCCGTAAAGGAGAAGACGAAAGATGAAAGGGCTGAGCAGTGGTCTGGTTGGTTTAACTTCTGGCTTTTAAGTGTTTGTGCCTATTTATACACACAAGTGCCCACACATATTTAAGCACAGGTTCTCCTTTTTTCAACAAAGTATTTATTAAAGTTATCTCTGCACCATGATCCAAGCACTGAAAATGGTTTCTATAGCTGTGTTTTGCTAATGGTTAGAAAATAACTTTAAAAAAGCATAATAAATGCTCCCAACAGGTAGCACATTATTGAAGTGTTTGTGACTTGATGCTCAACCGGCGAAGGTACAGTACAATGGGTTATTGATGGACACGCATGTGGGAACCACAGGAGTGCCAAGAGAAATCATTGTTATCAGCACTGCATAATATAATGCTGAATGAATTAACTGTGGTGATTGCTTAAAATGTACCTTTTTGTGTAATAGCCCTAATTATCAGCAACCCTTTACAATGAGTGGATAATCGTTTTTAATTCCTTCAGCATTCATTGTAGTAACATTAATCATGATGAGCTCATTTGGTTTTAATGTGAATATAATATGTGATACCACAGGAATTCCATTGAAATTTAGCAGTATATAATGCCTGCTTACTCTACAGGGTTATCCCGAACTCCCTTCGTACACAATGAATGCTGGCTGGGATACAGCCCAGGGCGCTGCTCAGTTCAGCTGTCTTTGGAAACACCCCCCCAGTGAAGCCCAAGTCAAGACCAGACTGAAACCTGAGGCTTTCCAGAGCTCCTTTCTGCAGTGGCTGAACGGGGGCGTCGATACGTGCAGGCAGACGGTCTGGGGGGAAACAAGAAGTCAGAACAGTTGTGGCTCCGCAGACCAAGTCAGCCCCGTCTGCCTAAAGTCTGGGCATCTCTGCCTCAGTTCCCACTTGTGCTCCAGACAGAAAGCCTCCCTGGCAGGCACACTGAGTCAGCAGCTTCAGGTGAGTCTTTTGAAATTCCTACGCACTGGCTACCCAGCAGGCAGCATGCTCTAGGCCAACATATCCAGAAGGAGGTTTTACTTCCTAAAGGAAATTCTTTGCTTACCGTTGGCTTGATACACTTCTCAGAAATTCTTGAATTCCGTGGATTGATAGAAACTGGCAATGACGTTACAGTACTTGCTTTCCCCACTGGAGGTATTGCTGTGGGGCACAACTGACTTCGGATTTTGTATTATCTGGGCCTCGGGGAAGAAGGACTCATTCGTCGTTGACCTGCGCTGACTAGTACATGCGGAGGATTCCAGTTTCCACCTGAACTCCGAAGGCGTGACCCATTTCAGGTGGCTCCTGGAGACACAAAGTTCCAGCCACACTTCAGCTGTGCATAAGCACGCAAGCAGGCACAAATATAGACCTTGTACGACTACAGAAGGAGTTTGATATGATTATTTCCATGCATGGATTAAAAATAAGCTTGCATGAGCATTCAAGAAATTCAATTCAGTTTCAGTCAGTCCTAAGAGAAGAGAAATTTAAAGCTCCATTTTTGAAAGTCATAAGTTAGACTCTGCAAATTTTCTAAAGTCACAGTGCTGGCTCAGATTTTTCTGAACTGTGACAGCGCAAACCGCTGACACCTTTTTTTCCTTTCAATTGTTTATTTTCCAAGCTGTTTCTGGCGAGTGGGCATCAAACCTGCAGTGCTGTGACAATTCATTCTAACGGAGGTTGTGGTCCCTGATAGGTTTAGAGGCTCTACAAAAATCTATACAGCCATACTGTTTACCCATTTATAAACGGCTTATGTTAGCAGTAATAAATTTAGAGGGTTCTGCAACTGCTTTTTCAAGATGAGACACTTCTGTAATGTTTGCAAACACCTTGACACAAAAATTCAGGAAGTAATTCTATTTCTAAGCTTCCTTATCGTTTCTATTTTATCTTTTAGGGAACTTAGGACCAGGATTATCTTCATATTATACCTTGTAGAAAGCTGAAAACTTTATCGACGTTAAAAATGAAACTATCAAGGGGAAACTAGCTGTTTAAGGGCTTTGCTGTTCTCTTTCCTTCTCCTTGTGAGAGTGAATGAAAGTTCATGCTCCTTTAGTGCCTTTTTGAGGAATCATGTTATGTCGAGGCATGCAGCAGTGCCGTAATGGAATTTCAAAAGAAAAGTGGAACACTACATGTTTGATTGGATCTGCCAGATATTCAGGATTGACCTGGAGGGTGCAGGATACTGGCCAAGTTCCTGTTTCAGGCTGCCACTCACACCATTCAAAGTCCAAGTTGGCTTGTGAACACCACATCCGTAAGAGTGGCTTTCCATAGCAGCTCTAAGGCTGTCTGAACTCTGAGACAATTCAGGCAGGAGAGTGTTTGATTACAATAAAATATTCACCTGCAATGTTACAACTGCCTTGAAAATGGAGGGCTGAGATTGTCCTTCTTGCTATAAATCAGCCCTTAGACTTGTCCAACAGTTGGGCATCTTTTCTCTGATAATATTACTAAACATGAAGGTGCTGTTCATGTTTTGTTTTCCACGTGCCTTTGAAAATGATGTTATTAAAACACAGTACACAGCTGTACCTTTCAAAGTAGACCTATACATTCAATATATTTGGTAATGTCTTTCTATTGAATTGCAAAAAGTATTACAAAGTCTCCTTTAAATTCATTTTCCCCCCAGAAAATAAATTGACATTTAAGTAAAACCATTACCACCCCACCCCCGGTAATATTGGTAAAAAATTAAGCATTCTCACAGAAGGGAAGTATAATCCATACAATCATTTTAGCCCTTGATAAAGTCACTCACATTTCTTTTTGTTTTATGGAAAAAGCTAGTACTGTATGAGATTGTAGAATGCAGAATAAAATTTAAAAATCTTGATGAAAATATAGTCTGGAAGAGGAAATAAGATTAAAGGTGACATGTTGTTATCAGCCATGAGGTCTTCTCCAGGCTGTAAGGAGGAAAAAAACCAGCGTTTCTGTGTTAGCCATCATATTGGGCCTCTATTTGTTATGAAATTCAGAAATAATTGTCACCTTAGGGCTGCATACAGCAGTACGAATTAGGCGTGGGTAGCTATGAACTCTGGGGGTTTGGGCAACTTACAGCTTGTATAGCTTGCTGCCGGAAAGGAAGCTCATGGTCAAACAAATTCATATTAGACATTCTGGCTTTTAAGCTCAATAAAATCTATCTTTAAAGAGATTTTTACAAAATCTGGTGCCACTGCAGCCCCCGGTAGATGAAACACGCTAGCATTCCGTTATTTGAATTTGAACTCCTGCTTAACTTAGTGCACATTAGAAGCTAACCTTTTTTTTCCCCATTTTTGTCACCAACTGTAATCAAATCAGGACTGTGGCTTTCAATTATGCTTGTCCAAGATTTGAGCTCTTGAGTCTTTTGTGAAGACTTACTGCTGAGTGCAAAATGTGAGATAAGTTGCAAATGTTTAGACATGATGACAACTCAGAGGTCTGATTGATTACTAAAAAAGGATAAATAGAAGGTGTTTTTAAGGGGTTTTTTGGACAGCAGCCCAAAGGACCTTTTAAGAATGTTTTGAGCCATTTCTTAGTGAGGAAATCACCAAATTACAAGATTCTTTTAGTATTTGAAACAGAGATGAAAAAGCCTACTTAAGCAATTCAGTTTTTTTTTTTTTTTCCATGATTTATACTGAAATGGCCAAATCCGCCTGTACCATAACTGACAGCAGCATGAGGACCACAAAGTTTTCTACTTTCAAATAAAAAAGATTCACTGAAGTTAAGAGGGACCAAACACAGTTTTGCCCTTTGATTATGCCTAGTTTCAAAGGGTTTCATTATTCATTCTCTTTATTTGGATGACATTTTATTGCACTTTTAAAGCAGTCTAAACTGCTTGATACAAAGCAAGTTACAACTGGCATCTCACCGGAATCACCATCAAACTTTAATTTACACTTAAATGACCAGGAACAAGGTGTAAGTCCTCACGTTCTGATCTTATTCTCACTGAAATCAATGATGAAATTGCCAAGGACACAAAAGAGCAGGATCATGTATTATGAATTTGTCCGTTACGTGTCTTTAAAAAGAGAGGTTTGCAGGGCTGTAGATATTTTACCATGATACAGCTTGAGATCAGATAGTGGCTCTCCAAGAGACAAAAATGGCTTTGGCACTATATAGAATCTTCCAGGCTACAGTGGAGATGCGTGGGTACCCCTGATCATCAAAGCAGCACGTCAGGGTAACGCCATGTTTTAGGGGGGGGGAAAGCAGCACTAAGAAGCCACATCCGAAATCTATGGCACTTGATAAAGTCACTCTGGTAAAAGTCCATCAGGAGTCTAAAATAAGGAATAATTATGCATACATTCAGATCTGGCGTGGAAAAGAACCCCAGACTGTTGAGAAAGTTAATCGTGCCTCCCCACTAAATCTGTCAGGAACCAGACAACACGTTACCAGCGCCTGCGGTTGTCACAACAGGTGCTGACCAGCCACCTCCTGAACCGAAACAGCCCGAGTCGCAACAGCTTCAGCGTATGTCTCTACAGTCAGAGACGCTGCTTCAGCCACGTCTCTGTAGCCAGGGACAAACGGGGATTTCTAACTACGTCCTGGGGACGGGGGAACCGTTCTCCTTCAGCGGACAGAGAAACATTCACGTGTGGATGCGACTCCCGGTGAGGTGTAGAACTGGCAGATATTGGCAGAGTGCAATTAGCCATTTGAGACTGAAAGATGTTTGGATGTTTTGTGTCCTCTGAAGCAGAGTGAAAGTCTACAAACACAGAACCAATAGGTTTGTCCGTGAACTCAGATGCCACATTTCCCAAAAATATTCTGGAAGAACTGTAGTAGGATAAATATGATCTGAAGCTACAGATTTAAATCCAGCAGAGTCCTCCAGTTTGGAAACTGATTTTTCCACCTCTCTTTTTTTCTAAAAGGCTCTATGTCTTGAACTGGAATACTACCGGCTTTCACACTACCTCGCACTCAGCCCTCATATGCAGATACTATTGAAATCTGCAGTTTTGCTGTGTACAATCTCTTTCCCATGGTCTCTAGATCTACCCTATAGATAAAAGCAAGATCTCAATACATTTCCATCATCTTCTATCTCAGTCACTAAAATACACACTTTTTAATTGTGTATCTTGCTTGTAATGGATCCACTGGAATGGATCTTCTCTTACTTTGCTAATAACTTTTTCCTTTCAATGATTCCAGTGGTTCTGTTTCTGTTCTATCAGACACAACCTCCTCATCTTGCTTTTCAATATCATCCTTAGCTCACCGTCAGTCTGATCTGGGCACACACCTATGACGGCCAACAACGGGGCTTTGTGGTCTTTTCTTTACGAAATGCAGCTCTAGGCGTGCAGCTCATCACTGGTACGGTCCCTCAGGTCTGATTCAATTAATTGACTATCAATCTGCAACCTTCTTTCTCCTATCAACCTGTAACATAAACCTTTACCAAGAAAAAAAAATCAAAAAAGTTCATGGATTTGTCATATTGCTGCTCACAGTTAGGTTACTTGGAACTGTGTAAAACTCTACAGAGGTACCATTTCCTCTTCATGTAACGTGGTAAAACCTTCCTTAAAACTCACATCATCGGTAGAAGAAAGTGGAGGGCGTAGTTTTGGTTTGGGAGCCAATCATTGTAACTTTGGAGAAATAAAAAATGTTGATAAAGTTTTAGGAACTTTTTCACAAAAAGGGGGAAAAGCAAAAAAAAAAAAAAAGTGGACTGGAATTATTCTATTCACCTCAAAACAAAACGCTTCATTTTTCTTTGGATTCTTGCACTGGTATCAATTTTTAAACAAAGAAATGACAGTATAAAACAAGTTTTAAAAGTTTTGTTTTCTAAATGTGAAACTGAACCCTTTTGTTACCCTCCTACCCTCACGCACATTTTATTTGACAGAAAAATCCTACTTAATTCAATCCAGAAATTCTCTTTTCCCGTAAATATAATATTCAGTGAAAAAAAGTCACCTGGCCACAAAATATTTGACTAAAATTCAGTTGCTGTCTTGCAGGAACCACAGCCCTCAACTGTGATGAAAATCAGATCTCCTTTGTCCCTTCTGTCTGCTGTCAACCTCTTGTTTCTTGTAAGCAACATATACTTTTTTATTCTTCCAAATGACCTCATGTCATAGTGGAGTCTGAAGCCAGTACTGAGACTCCTAAACATCACCTTGATGCAAAGCATAAGAGGTCAGACGGTAGTTTCTGCTTTCAAAATGGGAAGAAATGCATTTTGCAATTATAGACCAATGAGCTGCATGGCCGTGGAGAGGGAAATTATCAAAGGGCGCTTGTTACGCAGAGCTGTACGAGGGGCGCATGCCCAGACTGCTACAAAGGGGCCATCCCCTTGGTCTTTGTACTTCTCCTCTGTAAAAGTAGAACTGAAATAATATTCCAAACTGTAATTTGGACAACGGGCTGTAGGAGACAGTTGACGGTTTATAAATCAACGTGACACTGTTGGGCACCCAAATTTTGCCTCTTCAAAAGCATTTTCGTATGTGCACATTGACACATACACAGGGTTGGGCTGATTTGTTTGTTTTCTTTGGGGGGTTTTTTGTTTGGTTTGGTTGGTTTTTTTTTAATATGGTATTTAGAGTTAACAGTGGAGTCTCAGCTTGTGGATCCGAGGGAAATAATTTTCAACGGGCAGACCTTCACTCCCCACTTCTTCCTTTTGCACACAGCAAAGGAAATGCAAACTACCTTAAGAGGGCACCCGAAGCTCCTTCAGAGCATGGGTTAACCATAACCGTGACAGTTGGCACCAACGCCTTGAAGTAAAAACCATGATGGTGCCACAAAAGAGGTCCCAAAAGTTACGGAACTATCATCTAAGCTCAAGCAAACTAGAAACAAAATGTCTGAATATCTTTTGCTGGTGTTCTTAAGAATCTTCTTGAAATACACTGCAAAACAAGAAGAACCAGCCAGACTCAAAAGAACACAGATCTAAAGAACTCTGCGAATGAGCGAAACATGATTAGTTCATGATACTTATTTTTAGGTAGTTTTTCAGTTTTCCCAGAGAAGGCTTAAAGAAATTCTTGAACTCACTCTGCAGGTTAAAAGGGAGCGATATCCTGGTACCTCGGTTAGAGCTTTGACATTCACATATCTTTTTATAGATCTACAGTACAAAATACACCCGCTTATCTTAAAATTGTAGAAATACCTGCTATTGACAGCAACGGCTACGTAAATTCCACAATTTTATTTTTTCTCATCACTGAATTTATTAGCTGACTATTGTATGTGACTGCACGTGTTCTTGAAATATGCTTGGAAGAGTTACCAAGTTATTGCCACTTTCATTTAGGTGTGGAAGGATAATTTCTGTGATTTCTTTGGGGAATGCTTTCCTTTGAAAAAGGTGTATTGAGTCACAATGAATGTCAAATGCTTCAAAAAGTAAAAGAATGTGTTTAGTGAGAAACTTTCAGCCTTTCAGTTTCCAAGTACAGCAGTCAAAGGGAGACTTTTCTTCCCCACACTATCATTACCCCTTCAGCCCCTCTGACATTTTGACATATCATCATTTCCATGATCTCAAGCATGTATGCATTGATTTTTCAATCATTCTCTATTAAACCCAACAAAAGAAATTTAATGATCCAATTGAATCAATCCAGGGGAAATAACTGCTAGTTTCAATGCTATTAAAAGATTCATGCTATTCTTAAAGTTTTCTTTTTTCTTGTTTTCTCAACTGAAATAAACAAAAAGTAGCTCGTTCCCTCCAAAATCAGAAATCGTGTTTGAGTCGGGGCATATCGAAGGGCTCGCAGGCAGCCAGATCCTCGGCAGTCACCGTGACTCAGGACCCGGCCAGGGCCGGGGAGGAGCACACGGCTGCCTCCTACAAGGGCATTTGGGGTTTCCCTGTGCCCGCTCAGCGCGGCTGAGCTCCGCTGCAGCTGCTCGGACGTGGTCTCCAGGTTGGTGCGGGAAGGGGGCAGGACCGAGGGTCACCATCCTTTAGGGAAGCTGCTTCTGTAGGGCGGACGACGATCGCGACGCATTTGAGAAGCACGGCTGTGGCCGGTCTCTGCGCCAGGGCACACAGGGAGAAGACGGTGCTTCTTGTGCCCTAACACAGGAACAGCCGCTTTGCAGCACAGATACTGCTGAGGATTTCTCATGCATTGCCTGCGGGCTGTTAGGAGTCCATCTCTAAACGCGCTGTCTATCAGCGTCTTTCCAAAAGATAAGAACTAAGACAAAGTTGGAAGGATCTGTGCTTTAAAAGGGTTAGAAACACCATTGCATCAGCTCGCCAGGAAGGAAAGCCTGATATTCTGGTTCCCGCATGGGAAGACTACCAGTCCTGTTGGTTCCCACTGAAGGTTTCCTCTTTTATCAGCAGAAACCTTCCTGGCTTAGTCACGTGTAGTGGAACGGAGAGTTTTGGTGTTTGGTGAACACTTGATCAGATCTAAGTGTTGGCAGAGCAGTTCCGCGCAACGTCGAGTGTCTGATGGAAAATCTGCACTACTACTGCTTCAAGGGCTGAAATAGGAAGGCTCTTCTCTTCCTGCTTTCTTGGGGAAAACAACTGTATGACTTGTCTTTTCCTTTAGTAAGGAAAGCTAGGTCTGTATGGAAACAAACCACTTGATCTTTGTTGGTGCCCACCCAGGCAGGGTGCGAGGCCCTGAAATCCTTTGCCAAAGATGAGAAGCCTGTGGGTATTTTTATACTCATTCTTTTTCACCACAGACATTCTGTGAAGCTCAACTCCCTCTTGCATAAGCTCTGGACAAAAATATTGGCCTAACATAAGTGGACGGTCCCACAGGGTCAGGAGCAGAAACCCCAGGCACACACACGGAATATGGTTTGTCTCGCGCCATTTATTCTGCCTGCCACTGTCCCAGCCGCCCACGGACCCTGGCCACACGAGATGGGGGAGCTGAATGCAGGTCTTTTGAGAGATTTCCTCCATCATGTACAAAAAAAGCAAGTAGACCTTGTAGACAACTGAAGTTTGACTCCTCTTTGTAATTTACGACCTCTCTGCGTTAGGACAGCGATGACCAAAGCTGGGCCAAGGATCAGGTTTGGTTTTAGCCATCTTCCTCTGGCCCAACTCTAAGGCACGGTATAGATGCAGCCTACCTGATATCATATAGAGTAAGAGACTGGATTTCTGAGTCAGAGAATGATCTGAATAAAATGAAGATTTTTACAGATTTTTGTAGATTTCCATTAACTACAAGCAGCTGGAGAAGACTGGAGCCTCCCAATCCTATCGCATCTGTGACTGAGGCTGGTCAAACCTGCAGAAATGTTTAGGTAATTTGGGGAGATGATTGTGCTAACGCAGCTACACTCATTCGGGGCGCGGGGTCACATCTGCATCAGGAAGTGCCAAACTCTGCCTTGTCAGATTCAGCACAACTCCAGCAGCGAGAGAAGGAAGGAAGAGGAATTGCAAAACCCAAAAAAGGGGATGACATTTGGGGGTTTTGAAACTAAGGGAAAGATAGTTTGGTCTAAAGGATTAGGAAAAAAATAATCTACATTTGGGAAAGATTTAAGAAAGAATTGAGTCTCTCAAGCTCTCACTTTTTCCTTAGATCTTTTCCAAGCACCGAGTCAAACGCGTGTAAGGGTGTTTGCTCTCATCCACAGATGCCTACGGAGACTGTCAAGCAAATAAAAGGTCCCTTTCAATTTTAGTGTTTCAAATAAGATGATATAATTATTTGTTAGTTTACAAGAACTTTCCTTTCCTAATCTTATTTTGCATATTTTTGCAATACGTTGAGTAATTTCGGAAGCTAGCTGGGTATGATTTTCTTCATGGAAGCAGATGCAGTCTTTTATTATATCAATCAATTTATTATATCAATCACGGTTCTCAATATATTCAGAATTTCTCTATGTTTCATACAAATCAGTCTAAAATAATCAGCAACCTGCCGTGCAATGATTGCAATTAGAGTTGTGCAAATCTTGGCCGTTTCAGTTACAGGGCTTTCACAAGAATATTTTCTTTTAGAAGTACTTTTCTTTTTAACCGATTCACTGTTTGAGCCTGTAGGCCAGAGTAAAAATAAAATTGCCCAATGACTTTCCGCAACATAATTGAAAAGGAACCTCGCACGAATTTGTTAGACATATTCATCAGCGCTCGCTGGAACGTCCGTGAAATGCAGCTGATAATCACCCCATTTTTTTTCCTCTCAGTTTTTGCAGCAGCTTCCCCTACACTCCCTAGGTAATTTTCATATCATCCCAGCGGTCTAAGAATCAAGTTGGGTTTTTTAGCTCTGAAAGTTTAGTTTGCTTGATCGCACTTCAAAGCATCTTTAAATTTTGGAAATAAAACTAATGAACGTATTGTTATTTCTTCACCGTTAATCTATGCTTGTCCAGAAGCCACACACAATGCTTTCAGCACGTAAACCATGATCTTTACACGTACTCGTAATTCCATTTCGGAAGATTACAGAAAACATAAGGCTACAACACTTGGTCCCTTCACACTTCTGCAGCTTTAAGAACTGTCTGAATCAAACACCGCGGTGCCTCTGAGATGCTCCTATCACAGCTGACAGACGCCAAGGCCCGCACACGAGAATGTGTTTATCTCATGGAGAAAAACAACGCTGTATCATACCGAGATTAAGCAGCTCCACAGCTGGACTAGCCCGGCCTGGCTGAAAGCAGAACAATAGACACCTCCAATCCGCCATGACATTAAGTTGACAGTCTTTATCTGCCTTTGTTGCTTAAAACATGGGAAAAGTGTTTCTTTGCGAATTCCAAAAGGTACCGGATGTGCTGCAATTCCCAGCCCACCATTTGTTTGTAAGGCAGGGCTGAAGCAAGCTATAGTTCTGGACTACTTAGTTATACACCAGTGACCAGAGAATTGCACACATGTCTCCCAGCCCACTGTGTTCCCTGAAGCATGTCCTTTAGACTATTATGTAGGATTTGGACAATGCATCTTTCCCACCCCTAAAATAAAGGGAAATTCTGAATAGACAATGTTTCAATCTAATATTGTTCCATTCTCCACCGTGTAAAGAATAATATTTTTTTTAGGCATAGCTACAATGGGGTCATTCAGCACGTTAAGGAATGAGAGACTGTGAAAATTTTCCAGTCTAAAAGAAAATACACGTATCTTCCTCTCCAGGATAGGAATAAAACTGTTACTTCTCAGTGTTTGTAACCCCTGAAAAAACAACTTTCTGTCCAGTGGGAATGAAAGTTTAATGCTGCAGACAGTATAGGTGTATTATTCTAAATCATAATATGGTCCAGAATTCTGCAGTTCTTTGTAGCATGGCTGTATTTTAATAAGGAAGGATGGAATAAAAAAAAGGTTTTTATGAACTCCTGTTTCCTGCACTAAAAAATAAGGTTCATTATTCAGACTATTCAGATTTTTAATGGGAATTCTTGGAATTATTGATGTTACTTACCGTAATTTGGACACGTGTGCATGCACCTGTATACATTCACATACATAGAACACCTCCAGTATTAATTTTACAGCACATCCATATTTCAAAAAGTGAGGTGTTTTTGGACTGTAATGAACCAAAAAAATAAATAAAGAAGGAAGACTTCAAATAGAATTTACAATAACAAAATACATTCTAAGAATGCTTGATCACCATGTAGTGAAAGAAAAAAAAATATAGGGAAGAACTTCGCAATCTCTTGTTATTGAGTTGTTTCTTTTAAAATACTAGCTGTACTTTCTCTCTTTTATTTTGCATAATAATAAAATGTGAGAGCAATCACGGTATTGGGAGTGCAATTAAGCTTGAGCACAAAAGAGGCTGGAGTCTCAAAACACAATGGAGGTGCTGAAGTAGTGCTGCAGCTTTCAGATGAAAGGATAATTGAGTGGACCTAATAACACTCCAAGTCGTAAGCACCCACATTTTTTAGCGGCCTGTCTCTGGAACTGCTGCACAGAGTACTTTTAAGACAAGTAGATGCATGTTTTAAATCTCTTGAGATTGTGGTGGCAGAGACATTTTCCCTGACCTCCTTACTTGTGCGTATCCCAGTACACGTAAGGTTAGGGAAAACGGGGCACCAGTTGCAAGAGAACTGAGCATCTGTAATGAATAATATTTAGCTTAAGGAGTGAACAAGACTCAGCCGTACTTAATATTTGGAAAACATAATTATTTTCAAAACGATCATTGAATTTATCGAATAACACAAAGGCGCATGAGGAGTCTTCCACAATGTTAGGCCAGGAGCAACAAGGAATATCCACCCATGAGTTTACTTGTCACACAACTACATGGAAACAAGACATTTTCTTGTTCTGCTGAGAAGCAACGCTTCCTACTCAAGTGATGCTGTCAGAGGTCCACGTGTGACATTGTTCAAAATACAGCAGCCGCCATTCAGTCAAGAATTTGGAATATAGTTCCTGCAAGGAAATGAGTTATATGTTCTACTCTCAAGAAAGTATTTAGGCTTAAATTTTAAGCACATGGTTTTACTTTGTCCCATTTATTTAACATTAATCACCTAGTTACTGCTTTGCTGAATGGGGACGGTATTACACATATGCTTAAAGTTAAGCATTTGATTAAGTGTTTTGTTACAACACTTTGCACCGTGCCCTGTAGCACATCTACAAGGAGTTTGAGCAGATCCAGAAAGCTCTGGAGAGAGCCCAGCGCTGCAGCGTAGCTGTCATTTTACATTGACATCAGCAGAGTTTTCCAAATTTAACCCATTGTAATTGAAAGCAATATTGGACCTCAAAGCGAGGCAGGCGCACCAGGGCTGCTCTGCATCATCATCATCTTCGTCGCCATCACCAATTCATTAAGTGAATAATTGGGGCAGGTCACAAAGCTGTTCCAGCTACTAAATGATTCATGTCTCGTGCAGGTAGCTTTAGTTTTTGCTGCATCACAGCAGCAGAAAGGAGCTGCTGGCAGCTCCTATGAGATAATTGCAGAAATTGTCATTAGGAATGCAATTGTTTTACATCTCAGCCCAAAGGTATGCAACTGGAAACGTGAAAAAATACAGTCGTCACAGGTACTGGCAGATAGCAGCTATTTTGATCCCTACATTTTTGGAAATGTATTATTTAAAATGACTTGGATTTTTGTTGTTGTTATTTGTTATCAAAATAACACATGAAGTTTTGGCTCTTATTTAAAATTCATATTAATAATGTATCTTGCCATAGCTAAATTAGTCACGGAAGGTTTGAACTCAGTGTGCTGCTTTCCTGCCTGACAGTCATTGCTGTCTTTCCTCCTGCGCATTTTTTTTTTTTCATTTACTTTATTTTTTGAGTGATCTAATTATGCATTCATTATTGTTTTAATATAAAATTTGGAGAGAGATTTTGGGGAGAGGGGGACACTTTCTACCACATCTGTTTGATTGTCTTACTATCTTTCCGTAATACCCTATAGCACAGGTTCTTCGGGATCAAATTTGCTTTTCCACACATGAAAGGATCATTCCCCAGACTGCCGGGAAGGCCATACGCCTCGCTACCTTTCCTCGCTCTTTCTTTTGGCTATCCCCAGAAGATCATTGGCATATTTCAGCCTTACCAAAATCCATTCTGTCCTGGAACAAACCTGTTAAAAGTTTCCAAATGTTTTCCCCCCAAACCACTTGCCACCAGTCTAGAAAGTCCTTTTCAGCAGCTCTGTAGTTCCAGGTCATAATCTCCATCACGATTCTGACTTGTTGCTGCTGTTGCAGCTGCCCCTTATCCTCTGGTTTGTTGTGTTCTTTTTTTCACAGCGGCGGGGGCAAGGAAAAGATTTTTTTATTACAGCACGAATTTCACCAAAATGTTAAAAAAAGACTATTTTTATTTTCTCTGTCTTTCTCCCAGTGTCCAGCCCCACAGATCAGGATTCACGTCCCTGTTCGTCGCTGAGGTGAGCGGGCAAAGGGGCGCAGCACGCGCAGGTCGAGCGCGAGAGGGGCAGCCCCTCGGCTTCGCTGCAGACCCTCCCAGCAGCACCCGACAGGGGAAGGGGCTTGAGTGCGCGGCTCCGCCAGCTCTTCTGCGTTGGAAGGGGGCTTGTTTTGTTTCTCAAGCTGATCTCAACCTTTCACTTCAGAGCTCACGGCACTCCTGCCGCTGAGGTACCTCAGGAAAAAAGAGAAGACGGCCAGAGCCGCCCCGGGCAGCCAGGCTTCAACCACGGCGTGAATCATCGTGCTTGTGCCCGGGTCAGGATGCTTTCCAGGCTCAGCCTGGCATTGAGAGAATTTTGTTTCTCCGCAGTTAGAAAAGCACCTTACTATGGAGATAAAGAAAGGTGCAGAAATAGAACGCTGAATAACAGCTCTCCATTAAATAGATTTTTTTTTCCCAAGTATGTATTTAAAAAAAAAAAACAACAACAACAAACCACCAAAACCAGGAGAGGGACATCAAACAAAGGCCCTTTCTGCCTTCAGCGTGGAATCATCCCCAGCAGAAATTCACGCATGTCACTTAATGGCCAGCTTACAAGCAGCATCTGCTTATCAGTTGGCTTTGGCTTTTTACGCAATCTTCCAGCCGGGCTGGCTGAAGCACAACCGGGTGACAATGACCTTCCCAAGGTCATTCTGTGTGAACTCGGCTCACACGAACACTTAGGGCTTGTGTATTCCCAGTCCTTCCTACCAGCCAGCGCATCACGTATGCACTCCTGTGTGGTTACATCTTTGAAATGTTGTATTATCTTTTGAAGAGATATTCTTTAAGAAATCCAGTTGTTATGAAATGAAATTATATTTACTGTAAAGACAATGATCTTGTGACTTTATTTGATATGCAGGTGGGTGTTCACATTTCCATAGGAATTTCATTGTAATTCAGGATCACTTAAATACTAATTAAGTTGTCTCTTCAAGGTTATTTTATCATAATGCTCATACAGTTCATGGGTTGGTTGGTTGTTTTTTTTTTTTTTTTGCTTCAAAGTAAAATTCAAGCTGATCTGTCAAACTCAAATTAAGGTCCTAAACCTTGGACTCTAAGGACTATACAAGCAAAATGGTGCCAGCAGCTTTAACTGCTTCAGGGATGGAAGAAGTTACTATGTCAGGTGAAAATGTTACGAATTGCCCAAGAACGTATTGAAAAGAGAGAATGTAAAATAACCCCCAAATAAACAACTGTGCTAGCTAACTTCATAACCAATTCAGGCAGAGCTCGGGATACCAAGCCTAAGTGCAGAAGAAAGGCAAAAACCTTAGCTGGAGAATCAGTCCCCTGAGACTAACACAGCGTCCTAAAGTGCTGATGGGCATGTTGAAATGAGGAGACTGCGGACAGAAGAGGCAGCCCAGGAGCAAGGCTGCCTCCCTTTACAGCTGTACTGCAGAGCAGGGAGACTCACTCCAGGCAAGTCAGGAGGAACTCTGACTCCTGGGTACGCCAGAAATAATCCCTGCCTTTCCCGCAGCTTTTGACTTACTACACAACGGGGCTTGACAGCATTTCTCAAACTTCCCTCTGTCTGATTACAATTGTAATTAGCTGATTCATATTTACCATAGGAGGATGTCACTTAGGATATGATGAATGTTCTTCTAAACAATAGCTGGGCATTTAGAAGAGTATTTCATGCCAGGAGTTTCTCTGTCTAGCCAACCTAGACTCCACCTATGTATAATCCCGGTAATAGAAGTATGCTCCTTGCAACGTTCCACCCTGAGGAATGATTTGATCTTTAGAGGTAGGTGAACTAAATGAAACGCAAAATTTGTATGAATTTTTTTAACCAATTCCTTTTTTTCTCATAGGCAAAACATGGGAAGACAGATCAGAGGAGGCAAAAACACAACCCTGAGAGCAACTTCCTTCCTTTTCATTATCCACAGAACGCTTTGGTTTGTGAGCAGCCCTTTCAGGGGTCCTCGGTTCCTCCCGTGGTCTCCTCTGCTCAGCCCCAGGCTCAGGTTCGTTCCCTCTGATATAAATCCGCTCAAGTCTGGTAGTCAATTTGCCTATTGATCATCCTTGCCCCTTTTTAACAGAAGCTCTTAACATCCTCTTCCACTGTTTCTTGTCCTCTGCTGATGATTTTACGCTGATCAAACCCTGTGCCCTGCAGACAGCTAGCTTTCTGTCATCATTAGGACTCCATTCTTATTTAACTTCCAAAGGTAAAAATTTGCTGGGTAACGGACGAAAACCCATCTTCAGGAATATATTTTCAGACTCAGTTCTTCCGAACGCTGTTTCCTGGATTTAATTAACTTGTAAAATCACAAGAATATAGGGATAACGGCAACACAGACTCTAGACAATTGCTAGAAAAAGTGGCTTTCAAGCATAGCTGGCCTCCAAAAGTAGCGTACTGCAAATTAATAGCAGCTCTTCTCTGTCTCATAATTTCTTGTGCTTTCTGCACTCAGTGTCACTTGCCTTTGAGTAAAAAACAAAACAAAACAAAACAAAAAGCCTGAACAACCTGCAGTAGTTCAAGGCTTTCTTTTTTCCCTCACGAGACTGGAGAATTTTCTACTGTAAGAGTATGTAACTAACTATAGAACACGATATAAGAAAACATTTTTTTCAGAATAAGGGTGGTCAAGCACTGCAATAGGTTGCCCCGAGAGGTTGTGAAATCTCTGTCCTCAGAGATATTCAAAACTCGACTGAATATGACCTTGAGCAACCTGGTCTGACTTCGAAGCTGGCTCTAACTTCAAAGCTGGCTCTGCTTTGAGAGAGAGGTTGGACCAGGTGATCTCCAGAGGTCCCTCACAACTTAAATTATTCGGTTTCTGTGTCAAATGCAGCATTACCTTGTGCAGTCCAAGAAGAGCTTTGTGTAACATGAAAGCACGAAATACGTGCTATGTTCACAGCTGCTTAATAGAAAGAACATCACTTTATAGTGAATCCCTTAGCAGATCCTTTGTTCAAGTGCTTAAATTTCTCCTTGCCTCATTTTTGTCTGTAAAATTGTACTCCTGCAAGTGCTTAAATGAAACAGCAAATGAATGCAGAGGTGATTTGTTTTTCTTCTGAAAAAGAAACAAAATGTTCAATTTTGTTCTTAAATTCTGTTTAACTATAGCAACGATTGTATTCACTGTATTTTTTATGAAGAGTATTTGTATTACCTGTTTGAACTTCCAGATGGAAAAAGACATCACAGACGTATTTACAAGCACACGAGTCTCTGCATTCCCCTGTTTTGTCTCTAGCTTTGCGTATTGAGGAATGGTTGGAGCAATTTTGAACTTTATCCAGCTACCATAAAAAAATGACATATACTTCAGATCATAGTTTCTTTCTGAAACTGTAGTTCCATGCTGTAAGAGAGCTTTGCGTGACTGAAGACTTTTAAGCAGACTCATGACATTAGTAGCAACCATTTTCATAACTAGAAACAGCCATTGGCACCTCTCGATATCTGGTCCTTTACCAATATATTTTCATTTAATTTTGTTTCAAGCACATACCTGGACTATAACAGCTATAGTTTATTTCCTTTTTTAAAAGGAAATTTTATTTTGGAAAGACTGCCTAAATTATTATTTCAAGTGGTCAACAAGTATTCAATCCGCGACTCTTCAAATTACCATTCTGATTTGATACTCGGCTTTTCTGCTTCCACATTAAAAAGCTAACAGTACGTAGTAACAGTAGGCAACATAAAATGTCTCTGCCAAACTTGGTCAATAATTGCATAGCATTTGCAGCTATAATTAAAATCTTTCACAGTCTATATTCATATAGCATTCTTTGAGGTTAATTGGGTTTAGATCACTGCAAAATCATTTCCATGTGATACATTTCACTTGTTACAAATTGCACATTAGTTCATTGAAAATGTACAGCATGTCTTTTAATTTGAAAGTATTTAGAATTTTAAGTTACAGTATCAAACCAGCTAATTCCTCGTTTCTAATAGCATTCAAGAAAGGAAAATCCTTTCCACTTTTGAGATAATGACGTTAATGAGTGCCAGCAGAAGCCTGTGATGGACAGGCTCTTCCAAGTGCTGGGATTACCTCATCTAGCTCGTTACAAAGCTGGGGGACTCACAGCCACCTGAACAAGACCAGAGGTCCTAATTTTAGGAGAAGTATCACTTAGCACCAGCTGAGGGATTTTCGGGACAGTCCTGGAGCACCTATTTTAACGCATTTCTTGGCATGTGGAGGCAGGACCCAGTGAAGGGGAGCACGGGCATGCAGAAAAGGTGCACAAGGAAGAAGAAGCTGCATTTTTTTCCCTTAAAACCCTCGACTGACATGTGTGCTAGAGTTCAGGCCTTTCAAGCATTGAAGATTGGGAGCCCAAAGACAGTAACTTACTGGAGCCTTTTAGAAACACAGCTGAGATTTCATTCCATGTGAAACAGGACTGCTATTTTGATTTGGAAATCATAATATTGAAACTCCTGAAAATGTGTTCGCACAAAATTTGAGTCATAATGGCAGTGAGTCACTCCATCTGAAGTGTCTAATTTGGAAAGCTGGTCTCCATCTGCTCCCTTCTGAGTCATCGCAGAGTCTCCAGAGGGAGGCTCTGGGCTCCCCGGGCCCGAGTCCGTGGCGAGGCCCACATCTTTCCACTGGCTGTAGGAGAACTACAGTAAAATTTCTATTTCAAGTCTGTAGTTCCAGATCCCATTCCTCTCATCATTCCTTAAGAGTACTGAGGAATAGGTATGCACGTGGGACGATGTGACACACAAAACCAAATGGTAGCAGATTTGTCAGAATTTTCATGTTTCTTAAACGTAAATGAATGGCTTGAAAAACATTTTTAGCTGCACAAGAGTAAGAATAAACATAGCACAAAAATGCCACGTATTCATGCTTTATCCTACACTTCTTTTATTCTCTGTCATCTTGTTAAATCTGAGAAATGGTAATATAAGAAATCACATAATGTACTTTGACTAGACTGAGACCCCTCACCTTCCTTTTTAATAACTAATTATGAATTTCCAGTCACTATATGAAAATAATAACATTTTAAACGCTTCATTAACAGGTGACAATAGCATATATATGAAGGAAAAAGTTAATGAGAGGTAATGTATGCTTGAAAGTGGGCACAAAATACCTTCTTGGCAAAGGTTATAGGCAAAGATGGACCACCCAGAAGTGATCTTTCTCGGCAGTTGTCAGACTTAGAACAAACAGTATACAATAATCCTCCCTCTTATCGCAGCACCTCACTGTTTCGTGTTTTATTTGCTCAATTCCAATACACATTTTATAAGGCAGGGCCTCACATTCTTATATAAAGTACTCTGGGAATTTGTGTGCCCTGTCAACAACAAAAGCGATCATGACATCTCCTGCTTCTGTGCGCTCACAGGACCCTGCTGGGTGTGAGCAGGGAACCGCAGCTCCTCGAGTCTTCCCAGAGCCCTGAACCTCGGCCCGAAGGCCTTCCCTCCTGGCCGCCGTGCTGTGCGGAAGGCTCACGCACACCGCGTGCGGCCCCGTCCCTGCGCGCACACGGGCTCGTGCTTAGGCACTCATTTTCTGAGCCTTGGCTGCGCCACTTTGGAGCTTGATCCTGAGAACATTTGCAGTAAATTAGTGTGTTAATTAAAATCCTACCGAAGAAATAATTTACTTAACGACAAGCGTGTAAAGGTACTTGTTTTCCTTCTGATGGCTTGCTCCACCAGCACAGTTCACACTTCTTAAAGCAGCTGCCAGAAGTCAGGCAAACCTTGCACATGTTTTAAGTGTAACTTGTTTTATTTAGGTGTATAAACCAGGCTGAGAACAAAACAGTCCCTCAGCAGGCAGAGCAGTCCCTTCTTTCAGGACTTTCATCCCAGCGTCAATAACCAAGTTCCTAGACCCAGCTCCCTTTCAACACCTACTTCTGACTAAAGCGTTACAAAAAGTCCCTGCTGCCTTGTACTGCGCTCTCTATAGCACCTGCTTCCCCATGGAACCTGTGCTGAGAAAAACGTAATAGGCAGGCCTACCAGAAACTAATCATTTTTATTTTATGCTGAAAACAATACTTTGAAGATTATACTTAACAACACCGTTTTGTTATACGCGTAATAATCAAAATATTTTTACCTTGAAGCCTAATTAACTATGAGATTTATGATTATTCAGTTAAGAAACAGAAAGCCAGTGCCGTATATCAAATTAAATGAGTTGTCATTGATGTGAGAATCTCTACTAGAACTATTGCAGAACGGACACTTTTTTCTTTTGTTTCGTTTACTAGAGGCCTCCAGTTGTCAGTAGATACAAGTATACCACAGAAACAAACTTAAAATATTCTATGGAACTACATGTAAAACTGAAGATCAGGGATTGTTCATGGGAAAATAATAACACCAAATTAATTCCATAAAATTGTAAATTTCTTCACCATCAATAAAAGAAGCAAATACATTTTCCTCTAATAGGCTCCTAGAAGTAAACCTATTACTATACCAAAAAAATTCTGAAGCAGTTCTGTCATAGCCCCCGCTTTTCGACTAAAATCGGTAAGCTGCCCTCACCGAATAATTCACTGCCGTAAACACAGAGCAATTTACCGATCGTCGGCATAGCAAATAAATGTACAAATATAACTCAAACCAAGCTAAATCCCTGAATACGCATGTTGCTTAGTCAGACAATTACATGCAAATAATCTGCTTACAACTAGTAGATATAAAATTTTAATGTTTTTGCAAGATCCTTTTCAATGAGTCATCAGTGTTTGATTTCTTCTCTGATTATTGCTGTCAGGCAAAATATGGCTAAGTGGAATGGATGCGATGCAGCTACAACCGCAGTGTAAAGAAAAGACCAAAGGTATTATCGACACAAGGTGCAGGGCACTTTCTCAGCCAGAGTCCCTCAGCGAGCCCCTGCCTACGGAAGAGGAGTTTCCCGTCAGACCAGCCACGTTCCCTTCCCAGCCCGGGCTGAGATAAACCAAGCTGAGCAGAAAAAGCGAAGGGAAGCCAGCGAAGTGGGTGGCGGGATGACGCTGACAATAAAGAAAATATTTTCTCTGCTCTGCCCCTCCTGCAGTACCTGTGGGTTTTTAAAGAGGAGCTTTGGGGCGTCGTGGCCTTGCAGGCCGGGGCAGGGCGAGTGGAGGCCGCCCGCCCCGGGAGACAAAGGGCCCACCGGGGCGGCGGGGCAGTGTCGGGCCCTCCCGGCCCCGCGCGCAGGCAGCCCCCAGGATGGAGCGGCCGCCAAGGCCCGTCGGGTTCTTCGTTGTTTGCTGATGAATTAACTGTAGCTGGGAGCACGCCCGGCCTCATGAATGCTCTTTGTCGTCTGAAAGGGTCGCCCCTGGCAGATTTTCTCCTCTCCCCTCCAGCGCGGTTGGCCCTGTCAACGTATGCGGCGGAGATTTTTTTTGTTGTATTTTCTTTTCGCTGTTTCATCAAAATGTTTCTGGTGCTCTGGGACAAAAGCCAACCTCAAACAGCAGCTTGTTCGGCTGCTCCGCGCGACAGCAGTGTCACCAGCTGGGAACAAGGGGCTGCCGGGGCTCGGGTCCATGAAGTCCACGGCTTCTTTAGGAAAATGCCCTTCCTAGCACGGAGGGGAGCTGCACGGGGTGCTGGAGGGGAGGCTGAGGGTCGTATAAATGCTCAGAGCCACCGGCAGCACAGCAGTGCCCCAGGGATCGGCGGTGCGCAGCGGATGGCGGCACCCTGAGCGGTGCCCCGGCACCAGCCAGGCCCTCTGACGCCCTGGGACAAGGTCGGTGTTGGGAAGGGGGTGATGGATTTGTCCCTGGCTTAATCACGATATTAGTTTGACCACTATCTCACATCGCATTCTTATTATCTCTCTTTCTGTGGGAACCGGTGAGCGCGCGATCTGACAGCCCCGTCACCAGATTCCGCTACTGAGCGAATGGTTGGCTGACTGCTGCTGGCAGCATGAAGGAATTTATTTATTTTTAGAAGTAAGAACCTACATATTTAAAAAAGTAATGGTGTGGGCAATTCTCCCCAGGTCACACGGTGACAATTCCCTTCAGCTTCGTTCGCCCATTTTGCAGCCTTTAGCCCCGTACAACATAGCTCTTGTGTGAAACGCAAAGAGGCTGAGAGAATTGTTTCCGTCAGTTCAGCTTGTCCGCGCACCAGGTTCAAATGGTATTTTCAATGCCCGGCGCCCCCTGTTCCTGACAGGAGGCAGGAGCAAGTCTGTAAACAACGCTGCTTCTTAAAGCCATCTTCCTGCCCAGCAGCCGCAGCAGCCCGAGCCAGCCGGAGTCTCCTGTGTCAGGGCAGCCTGGCTGAAACAGCGGGACCAGAGGGAGAACAGAGCGTGTCTGACTGAGCCTGTGCGCTGGAAGGAAGCACGGGAGTACAATCGTACCTACGGGCTGCACCGAGATTTCGTTCCGTCACTAAAATCGCCCGGGCTAAAAAAGCGAAACGCGCACGGAATGAGGTTAATGCCAATTAGAAACTCACAGCCCGTTATACACTTCTCAGCCTAATACAGATACAACGTGATTTAAGATTGGAAACTGTGGCTAAAGGAATTAGTGGGCTCGGCGTGAAACCAGGTTTATTTAATCAATGTTGCTTCCACTAGAAAAGTGGATTAGTTTTTCTTTAAGACAGAGTTAAAAGTTTTGCAGCTAATTTATTTTAATAAGCATTCAGTCACCGACTGCTGCAGAAAAAGGCTAAACTGTAATGAAGAGCCAGGAAAGAAAGCATGACTTAATTATTTTTCTGGGGTGGGTAATGAATAAATTAGCTACGCTGTAGGCTTGCCGTTTGTGTAGAATTTATTACTTTTGCTTTAAGAACCATATCATGACAAAGTCAATTTTTCTCCTGACTGCAAACTGATTGATGGGGTAATGTCTGGTTGTGAAAGACTTCCTCTTCATCATTGTGCTGCCAACGCTGGTATCACAAAGTGAGTTTGAAGTTTTCCTGAGTGCGCGTTCTCCTACGTAATTACAGATGACAATTATTTTAATTCCTGTTTTTAACAAGCTTTCTAATCATGTAAACTACAGAACGAGTAACTTAGATGAGACCAAAGACACACATAGCTCGAAAATGACTTTCTTGGTTCTTAAATTGTTGCCACAATGTCTTCTGCGTGAAAAGCTAAGCACTCTATTTAGACTGACAGCAGGTGTTTTCACGGGAAGGTGTGTGTGAATAAAAAGGCTTTGCCCAGGAACAGCTAAAGAGTGGTCTTGCAAGTGTTAGAAGGATGAAAATTTTAAGGAGAAAGGTTAATAATTTGAGATGGCATTGGGAATGTAGGTTTGATTCAATTCTCACTAAAGTCAGTGGGAGACTTTGATTTAAATGGGATTTGGCCTGCAAAGTGTAAGAAAAATGGTGATTTTAAAATGAAGAAAAATGTAGAATAAATAGCAGGAGGAAAAATAAAAATGAGCTGTGTGATTTACTGCAGTGTGAATCCTCCCGGCAAAATGAAGAAGCACGCTCAGTTAAGATGATGAAAATGAGATTAAATGAAGCATTAGGAAAAGTATTGTCGAAAACTTCCCTTTGACGAGCAAACTGACTGTTTCACAGGCCCTGTCCTCTCGGGACTTTTCCTTTTTTTTTTTTCCCTTTTGACACATGCATGTGAGACACAATGTCTTCAGCTATATTGCTCAGGATATATTTTATTCTGTGCGCCTCCTTCTCAATCGAAGATACCAAAAATCCATATTGGAGCTTTATTATCTCTCCAGTAAGGAACTTTCCACTGCATAATTTTAGGTGCACCCCGAGAAAAAGCATTTCCTTCAAACACTCTCTTTCTTGGTTTGATAGTCACACTAGCAACGTGCCATAGTTTAATTAAAGAAGGGAAAACACTATGTTAAACAGACATTGCTTGTTTCAAATGACTTTCTCAGAGGGTTTGTTGAGCTTTTTTTTTTTTTTTTTGAGGGAAACACCTTGAACTTGCAAAGCAAAAATGGAAAAGGTTTGGCTCTGACAGATACATTACTAAGCTGCTCCCTATACTTCAGTCAAAGGTCCTTCCTAGTTAAGGGCCAGTAAAAAAAGTACAAGGAAAGAGCCTGAAACAGACAATCCTGTCTTTTTTACAGTCCCCAGAGTGCTGCGCAGTTTTGGGGGTTGTTCATCAGCCGCAGAGGACACTGCGAGCTTATCTGCTTACTTCCACAGAAAGTAATCATCTTTTACTGCTTTATGAATACAGAGCTAAAATCATTATGACTTATTCCATCAAATGCTCTGCTGTCAATGGGAAAAGCTTTGAGAAAGGTCAGTTGTTTGACTCCTGAGCTGCAGCATTTGCCAAGCGGTGTTTGTAGCTTGTGGTATTGTCTGTACGGCCGGGTAAAAGACGCAGCCAGATGATATTTATGTAATTATCGCTGCGCGTTTGCATATCCAATTTAATGAGCATTAAAGTCATTCTAATGAGCATTCTATTGTTAAAGTTATAAACTTTACAAGCTCAGGAGGAAAAAACAAGACACAACAGATTCTGTGCGTTACAAGCGTGTTAGTTTTCTTTTACTGAATTTGTTGCTGCTCCAAAGGCCCCTCCGGTGCACATATCATCCTTCTTAAAACGAATGTAAAACAACTCACAGAATCTAAATTAATTACAGTGATACACAGAGTTTTATTCTGTTCTAAACAAAAATTAAACCTGTTCGTGGCTGTCCATGGTCACAGTAAAACAGGGCGAAACCCCCACACACCCCGTTTTCTCCAAAGATGGCACTACCTGGTGGCTGGAAGTCATGATAAATAACGGCAGAATTCTGTCCCCGAAACGCTAAAATTCAGCCCGTCGATCGCAAGCTTTGCATCTACAGCTCACAACAGTCATCACTCCGTGATACGTTTTGACCGGGAGGAACAATCCGTTCGGAATACAGTACAGAGAGGCTTATGTCTTCCTAGCTCTGCAGGTAGGCAAGATCCCACTACTCTTTACTCAACATCTAAGGGCATAGCCAAAGCGATGCTTTTGCTTGAGCAGACGGAGCAAGAAAAGAGCACAGGGCACCTCAAGTCCGTCAGCTGTTCGCCTTCTCACTAGGGATACACCCACTTCGCTGCTGAAGCAACACGAACGACTGCCCCGACGCGAGCTCTGACCTGAGCGTCCCGGGTGCAGCCTGCAGGCAGGTGAGCCGGCAAGTCCACCCCGAGACTCCGCCGCGAAGCGTGGGCAGGGAAATGTGTGTCCCCCAGCCAGCAGGCGTTCCACTGCTGTAACCACCCCAGCTCCTCAGCTTCATTGAGATGTCCCTTGGATTTATAAATACAAAGTCTGTGTACAAAGATGGGGGCAACTGCTGGAAAAGGGAGTAAGGGGACACCTAGAGGTGGCCAGGCACCTTCAACCAAGAGCGATTCATGAACAACAAAAACCTTCCAACAGTTTAAGAGTAACCTTTATACTTAGCAAATATTTCTTCAAGCATATCACTGAAGAATTGTATTGAGAATAAAAAAACTTGAACTGCTTTGCAAATAAACTGCAAACATAAAGTCCAAATATGCCCAAACCATTATTTCCTGCACACTTTTGTCTTGCTCTATGCAGCGATGCCATTACCAGCGAGGCCTCGCAAGAGCTTAGAGTGAGTAGAGATAAAGACGGCAAATGGACAGTGACAGCCATGTAATCCCGCGTCTGATTGCTTTTCCACATGTCACTGGTGAAACACACCACTGTCCCCTCAGCCTGCGTGGGGGTCTGCAGTGCTCAGGCTCCTTCCGTCTAACACGGTTCCTGCAGAGAAGCAATGTCTGGAAGGAGTACTTTCCCGAGACTGTGCTCGCTGGAAATGTTTTGACACCGCTATTCCTCATCATTAAAAATACATCTGCAAGCCTGAGCTACGGATACGGGCTAGGAACTGCTCAAAAAGAAACACACCCCAAACTTTTCACCGTGAGCTGAAAAACCAGAGATATTTTTGCTACCACTTTTCAACAATATTTGGTCCAAACACCCGGTTACTTTTGCTCACACCCCAGCAGAGCAACCGAGCCCTGTGAAACTGTAGTCAAGCGTTTTTCAAAAGCTGCCACCAGTTCCGTTCATGCTCTTTTAATTGAGCCTCGCTTAATTTTCCCTTTTATTGGCAATGTGTATTTTAAATCCCAGTAACGTTAGTCTACTCCTTTTTAAAAATTCATTCAGTACAGTCTTGGTGTTTGGGAATCAACTCTGGCCGTTAGCCTTTATCATCACCTACGGGAATCTCAGGACCAGCCAGTCTCTTGCCCTTAGGTCCCTGCATTCCTGCATCTCCTCAGAAGCAGCTAGGAGAGGTCAGCCAAAGTCTGGGCAAAGCCGCCCTGCTGCTTTTGGCACTGCCAGCAGCAGACAGGCGCAAGGTCTGGGGGTTTTTAAAGCGACAGAGGGGCAGGACGGACCTGGTTCTCCAGAGCATTACACCACGCGTACCAACTTGGTGTTCTCTCAGATCCGCTCTGGTGCACTCAGGGTTAAACTGGAGGGAGTGAAAAGCAAGTGCCAGGATTTCCAGGGATGAACATGTCCACCTCATTTTGTAATCCGGCATGTTGCACGAGCCACACCACAGATCAATCTTAATGAGAAAAAAAATTCAGAAGTACAGTGGCTCTTTCTCTTCCTCCTTTGAAGAAGTATCTCCATTCTCTTTCCCTTTCTGCCCTTCAGCAGCTACAACAGTTTACAGAGTGAAATAATAAGAGCTACAGAGAAAGCTCTCGTGGCTCTTCATTACAATACAGGCTATTTAAACCCTATGTTTAACCATGGCATAAAGCAGGTACTAATAAGCAAGGTGATGCTTAATAAACAACTTCAATTTTTTTCTAAGTATAGAAAAAACCAGGTTCTGTTTGCCATTAATTCTTCTGTTTTCTCTTTTTCAATATATTTATTTCTCCTGCCCTGTAATATAGGTGCTGATCGTGACACTAAAACTGCAGTATTAAATATGAAAACTGCCTCTGTTGCGGCAGAGAGATCAGTTTGTGAACTCCCGGTGATATTTTGTGCAGAAAACCACATTTTTTCTTTGTGAGTCATTGCAGAATAAGCACAAACCACTGCCTGGGAGCAGGCTGAACGTTCAGCATGCCTCCAGTTTGCCTCCATCCACTCCAAGGCTTTTAAGCGAAGCCTCCCCTGGGGGCTCACTGGGAAGGAGCAGAGCCCACCCAACCGGTGCGTTGCCCCAGGGGGAACGGGGACCACGGGCCTTGCCCCTCTGCTCTCCCTGGTCTGGCCTGGCAGCACCACCCTCAGCCCAACCCCAGCCCACGGTACTGCGGGGGCCCTTACAGCGCCCGGCTGCCCCCGACCCGCGCCAGTGCCGCCCCAGCCCACTGCTGCCCCCCCGAAGCCTCCAGAGAAAGCCCAGAGGGAAGAAGGGCACGCCGTGTGCCTTGACCTACAGCCAAAAACCTCGCCTTTTCTGGTCATCTTTTAGCCCTGTCCTGCCCACAGCAGCCCCAGCCCTGGGGCAGCCAGAGCTCAGAGCTCGAGGAGTTCCTTGGGTTCAGGAAAAGTCCTACCCTGGTACCTCCTTCGATTTAGACAAGGGCAGCTGCACCGCTCTGCACGTCAGCTAGCGGTCTTTAAAGGCCTCTAAGCTGATGTCATCTCTTCCTGCAACTTTTTCACCAGCCCTACCATTAGTCACTTTTACAAATGTAGAATAAAACACAAAGCATTGTTTCACCCTATTTCCTATTAAAAAAAACCCACAAACCAAAGAACAACTGTTATTATAAAGTTTTCTTTGCACTATGACCTTTACCTCCTACCGTGGTGGCCAGATTAAGGGAGCTAAATTTTAGACCTGTATTTGTGTGCATATTGTTCTTCTTTTCCTGGTAGTACAACGCTCTAGCAATAACAGGGTTTGTGATTGCGTTTTGAGAACCTTCATCTATTATACTGGCTTCCACTTCTATCAAAAAATACATTTTGGGGTTTATAGCTTGGTGACAACACAGTTTCATAACAGCTTTTTTTTTTTTCTTTTCACAAAATGTCTTAGCTTGAGAACTGTACTCTTCTTAACCCTCTATTTTAAAGTCATATAATAATTTCTCAACACCTTGCACGTAACAAAAGTTACCACTTTTCTAAAGCCAAACCTAGACTCAAACAACAGGTTCAATTTTCAAATAAATAGGGTTAATGAAACATCCAGACCTTACTTTTGGTGCTCTTCACATCTGGCGGCGTGTTCAGTGCTGAGTGTTTCATACCCTACGGCAAGGTCCGCAGCGCCTAGAATACAGAGCCCTTCCATATTAGATGTAATTCCACAAATGCTTGTCACATTACTCCCGCACAAACATTTCCACTGAGTAAAATAAGATTAACCACACAAAAATCTTACTGTTTACACAGAAACAATTCAGACTCTCAGACATCCTTCTAATAAAAAAAACTTTCTGAAATATTTCATTTTCAGTAAAATCAGGTTCTGAAGTGTCCACAGCTGACTTGATTTCTAAATTTTATAAATCTGTCGAATTTAAATAAAATGTAATAACTTTTGAAAAGCTGATGGATGAAAGCGTGAGTTCAGTTCCTAGTTTGTAGGAAATTGTAAATAATTATTTAGCAAGTGCTTAAATTTAAGCACATGGGCCTCATTTTTTGCAGGACCTCACCACACAAGCTAAAATCACTATATTCTTAAATGAATCACTGTCTTAAAGCCATGGCTCCGTCTTCTCATCATAGGTGTATACACAGTTTATTCTGAAGTAAAAATAATTTCTATTAATTAAAATGGAATCAAAATGCATGTGTTCTGATGCAGCGACTGCGTTTGTATTAATGTATTTAATTAATGTGCTTAAATTCATTTTATAATATTGATTTATTGTGAATTTCTCTTTGCAGTTAAGCACTTTAAGACCAGATAGTTATACTATAACTAGATGCAGATATATATATGTATATATATAAATGTATGTAGGGAAATAGGTGTAAATATATACAAATACACATCTACATAGAGATCAGTAATTAATACTTGGTCTGTTAATTCCAAGTGGTTTGAATATGCATTTTGAATATGAATATGCATTTTACTCTCTGTGTTGTTCAAGGACTGATGATTGAAAGAGTTCAATTTAATTCACAATTAAGCCAACCCCCCAAAACCGTATAAGAGCAGAAAAGCGACGAAGAGCTGAACAAAACGAACCTTCAGGTGCTCGCTGGAGAGAGCTGACAGGAGGGTAAAATCCCGTTTGATCTTGTTTTATGGTGTGGTGAGTACAATGCTCAGGAAAACAATAATTTGCATGTAGTTAGCATCTGAGGTAAATGCAGTGATTATTGTCGTTTTTTCAGACGAGCAGATGCAGAATTTAGGTTACAGATGTGCTCCACCCCCCCTGCCATGTTCATTATCCGCTCCTCCAGGAGGATCTCCCCGGTCCCAGAGAAGGACCCGGGTGAAGATTCATTTTGCTGTCCCCAGCAGCTCCTCATGGCTACCATCAGCCTGCTTCCCGCGGCGCTCAGCCTCACTCCAGAAGGTCCAGCTGCCTCCATAAAACCCAGCAGGAGCCTGGGCATCTTGCTCGGGGCACAGAGCAGACGCCTAATGTTATGTGCTGCAGTTTTCGGTGGCGTGGCACGTCAGCGTGTTGGTGGATCGAGCTGCTCCTGATTAATTTAGCTTTATTCCAGTGCTTCTTTATTACCGATTTTATTACGAACAGAAGGAACCAGATTTGGAAATTAAGCTTTTTCCTGTGACAATCTTTGGCTGCATAGGAAAAACTGCGGAGATAAAACTGGACAAAGGAACAAAGTGGCGTCCTTACACTCAGCACATCTAGACCGTACAGCCCCTTTCCCCACTTCTCTTTGGCCATTTAAGCGTTTCAATGAACTCCACGCATAGCAGTTAAGTCATTTTAGCATCTCCAGTGGAACCAGCCCTCCAGCAAAGAGCAGCAATGGAGCTTCCCTCCCTTCCTACCACCGCATATGAACAAGCGAGACAGGGACGCTGAGCGACGTGGAACATGCAGTGCTCGGCTCCATGGGCACTCCGCTCAGGTTGTAAGGGCAGCAGGCGCAAAGCGGGAAGGAGCAGGTCTGCAAATAACCTCTGTTCAGCATGAAAATACCCTCACAGCACGGGTGAAACGCCCGCCGTCACTGCCGAGCGAGGATGCCCGTAAACCCACGAGATCCAGCCCGCTCGCCCGCGTCAGGAACGATGCAGGTTCGTCGTGGACAGCAACGCAGCAGAAGCTCCTCTCTGCCCTCAGTCAGCCCTGGGCAGGCTGCGCCGCCATTAACCAACGCTGTGGGAAACACAACCTTGTGCGGCCTGCTCCGGCGCCGCTCCTGGGGCGCAGGCCATGGCCGAGGAGGCCCCGGCCTCCCTGGCGGGAGGAAAGTTCGGGGCTCTGAGGCGCTCCTTCAGGACAGCGTTCCTGCGCTGGGCGGCGCTTAAGCACGTGCTTAAGCGCTCGCGGGGCACACTGCGGAGCAGGAAATGTGTGCTTCGGCGCGTTCCTGAACAGGGTCCAGCACTGAGTAGGTCCCGGGTGAAACGGCTCCCCGCGACGCTGCTCGGCCTGCGCCAGTGCTTGCGGCCGCCTTTCCGAGGCGGTGAGGTGCCCTTCCACGTCTCCAGCCTTGCGCTGGGTTATCTCCAGCTGAGCGGGAACAAAAAGGCTGTCATCCTCTCCAGTCTTCCTCTGAGACCGGAAGGAAGTCCCTGGAAGCCAAGGAAATTAATTTAGTGTGTTAATGTTAACCCTTTTCCATCTTTTTAGTGGTGTTATCCACTTACCTAAGTGGCTATAACTTCAGCACAAGGCGTGCTGGGGGCAAGCGTTCACTCGCCTGTTATACTGTACCACTAAAATAAACAAGGGAGGAATCTTGTCTTCTTCAGACAAAATTTTTTAGTTGAAATATAGTAGCACTGAATGGGATGCTCTTACAGGTTGCATCTTGCTAAGGACTGCTTCCCTTAGTCCATTCTATGTGTAAAAACTACTTGGGTTATTGAAGCTAATTTATTCTTTGTCGTCTAGAGCGGACAAGCCGTTCTCAAAAATTTGATTTACAGGGTCCCTTAACCTGACTATACACAATTCACATAACGCTCTGTGGCCATGAGCCTCCCGTGTCACAGACCAGCTAGGGAGCAGCAGGTCACTGTAAACACAGTCCGAGTGTCACTGACCTGGCTCTTTGAAATCTTTCATTGATTTTTCCAACTAGGAATAAAAGTAAAGAACCTAAGGGAGGAGATCTTTCAAAACCAGCAGCAGACTTCTACACACATACTCGTGTAAAACGAATTAGGTTTTATTTAAAGGGGTCGTAATCACGGGCATGTTTGCTCCTGTCGTACTTGAAGCCAGGAGTAATGAAACACCGCTTCGTGTTCTGGTGCCCCATCTCCCAAACCATCTTAAGGAAGCTCCTCCAGAGTATTTTCGACTGCGCTTGTCGAGGAATGAGCAGAACTGAAAAATGGCTATTTATCACAGCATGCATGCCTCCATTTGCTGCAACATTTGTAGTGTTTCTCCTTCTCAAAAAGGAAACAATAAACACTGCCATATATTGAACTACTATCTGTGACTTAATGCCCATTTTTTAGTGTCCTCTGTCGACCGTGCTCTGCAGTGTTCCATCACCCTAAACTGTGCTGGAGTTAAATGTGCAACAGAAAAGTTCAGAATGTGTCGGGGTGTTAGGGCTACGTTAGATCATTGCACTGTAACTATCACTTGTCTTACATTGTAAGCAAGGGAGAAAATAGAAAGGATTAAACAAGTATTTTCTTCAAAGATCCTGCAATGTTTTCTGTAAAAACTGGCAAAATTACCCATGCCTGCAACGATCAAATGCTGTACTTACTTGATCAAAATAATTATAGGAAAACATGACATTTAAAGTTGAAATTGTTTCAAGCACCACTTTCAAAAAGTATTATATTAAAGACAAATCAATACTCTTTCTGCTGTCTTCAGGAAGATCTTCAAAACCTGAGATAATTGAGTATTTGAAGAACCACAAATCACATATTGATCTGAAGAATTTAGATACAGCACTGAAGAGAATGTGTTCCCATAACAAACTGCCGTGTGTTGGCACTACCGCTGCCTATTTCTCTGTTTCTCAGCAATTTTAGGGCTCATCTACCAGCTACAGAAACGCGCAGCCAGTGGCATTGATAATACTGTGAAAGTCAGAAAATTCATAAACCTGTTTTCCATATATTGTTGTTGATGTACAAACACAGTAAAAATGAAGACTGGGTGATGTGTTATCCACTGAATTAAGGCAGGACAGAACAAGACATATGGTGGAAACGTGTGGCAGCTTCCCTTATAACTCTCTAAAGGTGAGAGGACGAAAGCAATAACAAAAAGAGAATTGCACTGCGGCGAAAAGCCTTCTTCTCGGCGTGCTGTGGCACAGCACTTATTTTTTCACTATGCGAATTTACTTCCACACACAAGCAGCTAAAACCCTGTTACCCCAACTTCATTCATCAATTTACTGCTGCTTTGCATTTCTGTCGTATCATATCTAAGTTTCAATTATTCATTAGGTTTACTAAACATATATTGAGTCGTTAAGGGTGGCTTAACAGATTATTTGATATTTTAGATAAATAATGTACACTATATAATAGATCTTTAAAACCTCATTTAAAAAAAACAAGAAAAAAGGATCTGTTTAAAGAACAAAACTATTAAAAACGCACTTTTGGTCAATGTTGCTACATGTTTATTCTACTGAAAACAACAATTTTATCCAGCTGTTATGAAATATTTCCCTTTCGTGGATAATTGGCTAATACAAACTCAAAAATATTCAAATTTATAGTCAGCAGTTTTGAGGAACTGTCCCTCGGTGTACCCTTTTGCCTCAAAAGCATTGTCCACTCCCATCAGCCTGATCTTATTGAACAAAGAACAACTAATTCAAAGAGATGACACGTAGGCCACAGAGACGTCATTAGATGGCATGATAAATTTCTAGAAGGTTATCTCTTGGAAATGCTTAGCTCATTAATTTTAAAGGCAAAGTGTGATACAATATCATAAACTTATCCAGGAGAATGCAAATACATTTGTGATTTAACTGC
This sequence comes from Leptosomus discolor, assembly GCF_034619465.1. Taxonomy (NCBI): domain Eukaryota; kingdom Metazoa; phylum Chordata; class Aves; order Leptosomiformes; family Leptosomidae; genus Leptosomus; species Leptosomus discolor. The sequence goes on from NC_141393.1 coordinate 84,720,037, forward strand.
CACGGCACGAGCGCTCCCGAGGATCAAACATGCTTGTTAAATCAGGTTCATTTCTCTCCTGGGTGCAAAGTTTCAGATAAAACAGCGTATTGTGGAAATCCTATGAATTCATGGCAGAACAAGTAAAATTTGCAAAATTTAACTGACATTCTGAATGCCTGTAAGAAACACCTATGTTTAGTATTACAGTCAGGCTTCTTATTCTTTTTGTAGGTGTTGCAGCTCGGATAAACAACCGTAAATCTTCGCAAAAGCTTAGCAAGAGGTGCTCAGCCAAGATTTGGTGACGCTTCCAGCAGTCAGAACTCTTCTGTTTCCTTAAACACCTTGTGCTTCTGTGGCACCAGGTACTAGTTTGAAATTTAAAAAAAAAAAATCAGAGAGGAAACAGGAGGCTTTTCATAGTAAACAGGAAAGATTGCACTTAAGATGAAAACCTCTGTTGAAGTAATGAACAGCTGAGTTATTAGGGAGGGAAATGGATACCTTCTGCTTTCTATAAAAATAGACACTGGTTTTGGAGAGGATTGCAGCCATGGGATTCAGCCAGCAGCGTAAGGACTTGGGCTCTGATTCCGTCAGAGACGATAGAAAGTTCTCGTGTCTCGGGCCCAGCCTGGCTGCCCTGCAGAGAGCCCCCACTGGCTTCCAGGGATGGGTCCTGCGGGCTGGGGCGCAGGAGGTTTTAAGCTCCCGAGCTCGTGCAGCCTATACGCTCGGGTTTAAGCTCTAGGCTTTGAGGCCACGTCCACGTCCTCTGGCTCCCCTTTGCACCACTGTCAAAAGATCTTTCATCCCTCAAAAGGTTTTCGTTGGTCATCAGTCCAAGTTTGTTAATGCTAGATTTATTCCCTCCGAGATCCCGTAGGACTGCCCGCTGCCGAGCACAGTGAGGCTTTTCGCTCCGTGGAGCGTGGACCGCTGGAGACGGCAGGACACAGCCAGCCTGCTCGTGTCCCTCGGCCCACCCGCCCGTCCAGGCTAGGAGGACTGGGCTCCTCCAAGTGAGGGACCCGAAGGACGTTCTCCCACGGGACATCGATCCCCGTGGTCAGGACCAGCCCTGTCCTTTCAGCCCGCCAAGTGCTGAACGCCTTTTGGTCGGGGTGCTGGGCCGCAGCACGAGTCCGCACCCGACAGTCCTGCGATGGAGACACGTGGGGGATCCCCGAACCAGGATCGTCTATTCCTGCTCCCCACGGACCACACGAAGGAGGAAAACCGCCTGGCGATTTGGAAACGGTGGTAGCAAGTGGCTGCATCACACAGTTCAAAAGAAACGGAACTGCCAACATAATGGATAATTGTGGCAATGTCTAACTGGCGGGGGAAATACATTCTGACAGGAGGCAGATGATATTTGGAATTACATCATTCCATACAAAGACAGAAATTCCTGTTTCTGAGGGGATAGGAAATAAGATTGTGTGCAAAAGATGTGCTTTCACTATAGCACGATTCAAAATGATCTGAAATAAGAATGAAAAAACCCACAAATTCTACAGCAGAGTGTATTTATTTGGGTTTTTTGGCAAATAGGACCATGCCTATACACTTTTGGCTAAATTCAAAAATAGAAAGGAATGTTTTAAAGATTTACATATTTTTTAAAAAAATTAAATATTGAGTTTCCATAAAGCCCACTGAAATATTTTTGGATTCTGTTTAAATTAATCCAAATTTTTAAAATCTCCATTTCTCTTTGACCCTAACTTGATTTTTCCTCCTAATTTTTTTGGTTCAGTCACTGTTGTTTATGCAGCTGCAGATAATTTATTTTGTTTTCATAACCAAGCTGTTAGCAATTATAGCTCTATATGGAGTAAAACTTAGAAAAAAGAGAAGTCAAAAAACAATTGAAGAACAGGCTTCATCCCTCTGTAAGGAGCATTGCTCTGCCACTGTACCTCTGCCTTAGCTTGGCATGATAGTTGTCACTGTAATTCCAGGAAGAATTATTTCAGTTTCAAGGTGATTTTTTACCTCAGTGTCATATAGTTGATACTGGGTTGGTTTGTGGTCAATATAAGGGAGAGGAAATTATGAGTCTGCCAGTCAGTGGGGCTGTGCTTCCGCACAACTCCTCAAATGATACTAATGTCAGTACAAAACCACATACAAAATTTTCCTGTCCCAAACTGGACTGATCTAAGTTTTTACATTTTCTACTATTTTTCCTCTAGTGTTCTTAACACGGGTTCTTTCCATTATGTGTATGAATCTCCAATTATTTATCTGCAAATCAAAAAAAAAAAAAAGTAGTTAAAATTTGAAAGCAATGCTTATGTTTTGGCCTTTAATTCTTACTCCTTTTCCATTACCTGTAGTATTTTCCCTAATGCTTCTGACTAAAGTAAAAAACCAGGTTCAGACAGAAAAAAGATTTTATACAAAAGAAAAAAGAACGTGAGCATTCCTGATCAGAAAGCTTTTCAAACCTTTTTGCTGTTTTCAATTTACGTATTTTCGCTACCAAAAGTTGTTTGACCACACCTCAGTTAGAAGGCAGCATCGCCAAGCGACCACCCTGCACGTGGGGTGAGAGTACTTGGGTTTCTGTTTCTTCCTGCACACAAAGTCCCCACATATTTTCAGTCTAAAATTGCTTTTTTTTAGACTAAGAATGATAACAATAAGAAAAAAAGGAGAGCACACAGTGTGTGTCTTTCAGGTCAGAGGCTGCAAATGCGACTGGAAAGATTTCAAAACTGGCGATCACGTAGTGGCTCAGGGAACCAAGTGGCTGCGTCTGTTCTTGGTTCCAGTCAGTGCAACGGAGCTGGTGGAGGAAAGGAGAAGTCCCGACAGCCCAGGTGCCCTGGAAACGGGCTCCGGCTGACGAATGGGGGGTCACTAATAGCCAGAAGGCAAGTTCTGGAAGCTTAATGGTAATCGTGGTATGTTAAGGACTTCACAACTTTCCCCTTCATCCTGCGTAAAAGTGGCCAGCAGACAGGCAGAGACCACAAAAAAGGTACTGCTTGCCACTACTAGAAGGTTTTTTTCCCCATGAAAACATACACCAGCTTTACCGAAATCACCAGCGTGAGCTTAGCGTGCATGTACAGGGTAAACGGACGGAAAGGGTGAAGCTTCACCACGCAAATATGAACAAATCTTGTTCATATTTTTGTTACAGTCTTGTACAAATCTAAGAAGCAGGTTGGTTTGGACCACCAGTATCTGAAAGTCGTAAAACAAAACGAGGATGAAAAAACCCTCTAAATGTCTTTGCATTGAGAATCCCCAGGATTAACTGTTGGCACTGCCTTAAGACAACCCACAGATCTTCACCTGGTGTAACCTGATGCCATTCAACAAACGATTTTCGATGGCAAAGGAAACGCATTGGACCATTGTTATTTTAAAACAACATCAAAAACAAAATTCAAGACAAAGTAATAAATGCTATGGAATTCTATTTAAGCTCCTACGTGAGTTTATGAGTTCTGAAAGTTAAACATCAGCTTCCTGGGCAGGTTTTCCAAGTTCTCATGACTCCAATTCACATTTGCTTTAATATTTTGGTTTGCAGTTTACCGCGTTCATTGCTGCCAACTCCGTACAAATAATTTCCAAAAGCTTGGTTTCTTAGGTGGATATGAAAGGTTTCAATTCTGCGATTTGTAGAAAAGCATATTCAAAAAGTAACGAGATTGATCAACGCAGTCACCCATATGAAACCTGCAGAGCATCAAAATAATTCTGAGGAAAGATAAAGAATGACAAATCCCAAAGAAAGTATCAATGAATACAGAAGAACGTGAGGGAATTAGAAAATATTCCTCACGATCTTCTCTGCAACAGCAATCTCGCCAACTGTGAGTCTGTATCAGAAAACCACAGCAGAGACCTCCTGAGTTAAACCATTTTTTTTTTTAAAAGATACTACAGGCTAGGTCCGTCACTTCTTACAGCCTCTGTGTGTCACCTGAACACAGGGCATTTCTATTCCCAATTTAAAAAAAGAGCTTTCTTTGCACAGTGTCAGGATCAGCTAGGCTTTCTGGTTCTCCTTGGGAAGTCTGCGAAAGAAGAAAGTTGTTCAGCAGAAATGGAAGGCGTAACACAGGAGAGGATAATTCTGAAAATGTATTCTGGAATGAACATGCTCTGGCCTTAAATCTTGGCTTGGGGCAGGCTGGCCACAACACTATAAAGGTGAATGCAGAGATGATTTCGCCTCCCGTCTCTACCTCTTAAGGAAAACATTTCCATTCATTCTTGTAACTTTGTGCCAATGTTCTGAAGTTAAGTTGTTCAGATATCTGTCATGTTTAGATCTTGGGTTTCTTCTCTGACTCAGCTCATAGTTGTGCTTCTCAGATATTCTGCTCTGTTTGAAATCACTCTTGGAGTTCAGTGGGAAATCTGTGTGAGCCGGAACGGCGTCAGAATCGAGGGCTAACTCCCCTTTCCCGACCGATGCCTGGCCCTTCCTGATGCCACAGAATTTGAGTTCATTCACGTTGGTTTTGCACACGGAGGAAGATCAGATTTGCTTTGAAAAGAAGCACCATGTGACCCAGGGAAAAAAGTTGAAAAGTCAGTATTCTGAACAAATCAGTGTAAGCATAGAAAAGCAAACACTTCAAATAGTGTTCCTGGTGGTAGAACTTGCAAAAAAAAAAGTACCGCCTTGTGCGGAGGACAAGGCGCGGAACAAGCTGCCTACGCAGGAGACTGCTTCTGACACCTTGGGTTAGGATCAAATAAAGAACCAACCGGAAGAATGTTCTTTAATCCATTTCTGGTGTGGACCAAATTCTTTATTCCTCCGTAGAAAGGGAGCGAAGGCACACCTTTTCAGTAATATTTACAGCTTTTTTCCCCCAGCTATCTTTGTGAGTCGAAACCTAATACTTTCACACAGCACCAGAAAGTGCTAGTCAGCATACTCTGTATTGTAAATAACTCAAAATGAGGAGTGAATCAAATGGGATTATTTTTCACTGACTTATATAAGCATTCAATTGGTCGTGAATACTAGAAATCAGAGAGACCAAATGTATATTTTCTGGTTCAGTGACTTCCCTTTACAGAATTACTTTCATATCAAAAGGGGAAATGGTCAAGTTGACTCAGAAAATATTGCTGGAAATAAAGTTGAAAAGAAGCAATTCTTTTGTCAGCTGGACTTTTGAAGAACAGCAAAGACAAAGCCATTTTTATCTCGCGTTTGTATGCTAATCTTTGTAAGGCCTTGACAGTTCTTCCTGCAGAACAAGGGCCACCTCAGAAGCAGCAGTGACTTCTTTACTGTCAGATTTTCAACAGCTCATCACTGATGGCTTAGGGCTAGACTGAGACTTTCATCCCAGTCATAAAGCACAGGGACTCGGACTGCACCGTCGCAGAAGCAGCCCCAAGAAGAGCTCTGGACGTGAATCATCCCAATCTCCTTCTCAGCTCTGGGAAACAGTGATTTGTAGCTGGGTTACACCACCAGTAAATTACTTTTTTTCACCTTTTCCTTTTCTGGGTTGGACGCTGCGGTCAGCAAGCAGTAAGAGTGCAACCACACATGTGTCCACTCACTCTCAGCTTCCTTCCTCCCCCAACCAGTGTGTGATGACTGTACTCCAAGAAGTTGCCACAGGAAGAGAAAGGAAATTCTTAAGACCCCCTTTAAAGGGACGCTTAATTAAATTCACAGCCCAGCCTCTGCGAGGCCTCTTTCGATTCCAACACTGGCAAGGAGGTGAGAGAATCTCTTTGTTCCACACGTTTTAACCTCCTGTTCCTTCCCAGTGCCAAAATGCAAAGTTTAAAACGGTGTGCAGCGGCATGCAGCTGTGAAAACAGACTGATTTTTGGACGTGATTGCATTGAGAACCAAATTTGCTGTCTGCTCTCAAAGGTGAATATTCAGTGCCTTTTCTCCCTTACCCACTTAACCTCTGAAATGTAATACATTTGCAGAAAAAATTCTAATCATTTAGCATCTACCGCCTGTATTCCTTGGTGTGCTTTTCGACATCCCCAGTGATCAATGCTAAGTGTTTTATTAGATTCAAGACTGTAATAAACAGTGGAAATAGAGTGGGTTCATCTTATCTTATCCTAGTCTCATTTACGCTGAGTAGGGTAAGTTAAGCTGTACCTAATGTAATGAAACTATCCTCATCAAAATATTTAGACTTTAATTTTTGAGTCATTATAAGGGCACTTCTACGCAGTTGTGAAACTAAATCAATTTGGCAGGAGCTCCTGCCTCGTGCTCTTGAACCGTGGTGTCTAGGTGGGAAGTACACCACTCACCTGGGCACGGCGGCCCAGCCCTGTTCTGTGAGTTCGGTTGCTATGTTTGTAGATGTATTTTCACATCAAAACTCCCTCAAGAAGTATGTTCACTTTGGTCATTTTTTCCATGGTTTAGTAGAACCAGAAAAAACGGGGACAGGTACCTGGGAAAGATGTTTAAATATCCATAAGACAAGATCACTTTTCAAACTGTAATTCAATGTTCAGAGCAGATGATGACTAAACACTTTTACTAATTGCATAACTAGGTATCATTTAAATAATCGTATAAATACAGTTGATTAAGAATGACTGATCTTTAAGAAAGCAATCAAAGTAACACAACCAAAACAGCATTGAAAGAAAAGTGGCAAAATGTTGCATTACCACGAGCAGTTTCCAAACGTGCTTCCATTCGTGGATTTAAGCTCTACAAACCTCAGTGTAAGAATAAGCCCATAAATAATTCCTGCTGATTGCAGAGAAGCGCTCATCTAGGGAGGGCAAAGGATTTTACCTTATGTCAGCTATCCAAATCAGTGGCTACACGCTTTGCTTACACCAGCTCCACGAATAAACCACCTTTACTCCAGGTTTACACTGAGCTCAGCCTCCAGGAATTTCCTCCAAACCACACAAGGGAAAGTTTTCTATCTTTCATGTCCAAGCAAGTTCACTGAAGCCTTCCAGAGGTAAATACCTAAATGTTCCCAAATAATGGAATTTATTTTGAAAGGAAAGGGAAGTCAGGGTATGGAGGACAGTTATGTGTGGCCACGACTGCTCAGTGCTTTCCTCAGTCTGCTATAGTCTTCTTCACAGATACACTTCGAGGGTGAATAAGGTACAGGCACAAGAAGATCTGACTCTACAAGAAACAACGTTTATGAATGTATTTCAGCTCCCAGAACTCTGCAGCCTTTTCAATGTTTTTTAAGGTTTTCCAACTTTAAGGATGATACACAAAGCATTATAAATGTTTCAGCAGAGGTATGCATGCGCGCTGTCATTAAGCAACGGCCCTATAAAACCACCTGTTGCTGGCACTGCACAAGAAGGGAGGATAAATACACCAGTGGATGAAGCAAACACCAAACCGAAGCTGCATTCATTTTTACAATTATTTTGCACGGAACGTAGCTTCAACACTAAAGACAAAGCAACAGCGGGGAGAAGGGAATGACTTATTTATTTCCACCTTCCAGAAGTTGCTTCATTTCTTGGACAGCAATCTGGACACCCTTCATTATGCAGATCTTTCTCTCAGAAATAGAGACCTAGAGCACCTTCTCAAACTTGAGTCAAATTCTGGCACCATGAAAAGAACAATACATTGTCCATCACTGACTTAAAAAGCCCAGGGTTTAGTCCAAGCACTGCAGTTCTAACCCCCCTTAAGATACTGATATTTTAAACCCAGTGTTGTCAAAACAGCAAGGTGTCGTAGGAGCTGACTAAGTGCCCATGCCTTTGCTTTTCCTATAGACCTGTGAGTGAATTTTCAAAAGCACGACTGTGAGGAAGGAGCTGAGGGAGGTTATTCAGAAAACGATGCCAACGCTCAGCAGCAAATCTCTGCTGCTGAATTAAGGAGTCCTGTCTACAGGTCCATGTTTTCCGAAGTCTCTTCCAGGTTCTTCCATACTCCCACTGCCTACAATAGCTCAGGAACGCTGGGGCAGAGCTTTCTCTCAGCCTCTTTTCCCACAGCTGAACTTTGGGGCTGATTTTGCCCAGAAGTGACGTGGGGACACCAAGCTCCTGCGTAGGTCCCTACCACATCCTCTCCCCCACGGCAGCCGTCGGTTGGGGCCCTTTCTGTCGGGACAGATGCCCCTGCCGAGCGCCCGGACACGGCGGTGGTTAACAGAGCAAACACCACACCGTATACGGTTCTGTAGATCTCCCACCAGAACACGAGACTTTTTTTGAACTATATATGTATTTTGAAAACCATAAACTTCTAAGAAACCATCTTTCCTTATATATTATCCTTTCAAAAGGAAATGGTACCATTACACTACAGAAATAAAAATAATACAGGCAATAATAAGGTAGTACATGAGTAAATATAGTAATAACACAAACGCTTTCTTTTTACATGGAAAATACTCAGATAAACCACTGGTTTTGTTCTCAGAAACACATATCTTCCAAATAATTTCTTTATCTAAATTCTTCATAATTACATTTAATGACTCTATTCTTTTATCATAGCGCAAGATTTAAATAATAAAAGAATCCTAATAGACTGCAATTATTGTAATCTATCCGTAGATATTAAAAACATTTTTGAGAGGAAGGCATGTTTTAGTTACTGGTAATACAGTGTTACTGCTGAGCTGCATTCGTATTCCTCCTCCCTAATTAGGATTAGGTTGTGCAACAGCTTCTGCTTCGTTTCAGCAGCTGAAGATTTAGGATGAGAGTAACGTGCACACAAAGGGCGGCAGAAGCCCGAGCGCTGCTACAATCCCCATGCCTGATCCTGGGCTCTGTTTAGCTAACTTTGAGATTTTGAGGGACAGAACTAAAGAACAAAAGATTTAAAACACTCCAGAAAGCAAATCCTTGCTTGGCTTGTCAAACTAGACGTACTTGTTTTACAATTTATCACAGCTGGTATTCCTGACCTGACTTCAGGCATTAGAAATCAAGAGCAGCCGTCGTCTTACCTTAGCATACTAGCCCACAGAGGTATTTTGATGTTTCCTTTGAAATGGTATCTTATCCAAAAATAATAAGCACCACCAATGTGTCTGCCTTTTCCTTAACATTTTAAATGCTGAATGTTTTTTTTTCCTTTCCCTCTCAGGTAATTTGCTTTCCCAGCCACACTAACCTTGTCCTCTAAACTCCACTGCTTTTAAATAAATTGAATTAGCATAAATACAAATCACAGGGTTGGACTAGATGATCTCCAGAGGTCCCTTCCAACCCCTGGCGTTCTGGGATATGTTACTGTCTATGCTATTTTGCAATTTATATCAACGTTAACCTAAACAAAACGTGTGACAGCACATTTCACATCAAAATTTTGTAAGATACAGCCTCGATGACTTTTGAAATGTTTTGAGCCTTGTGGATAGTTTGTTCTGTTGGTAGAACATTGTTTGGGGGCCAAAACCCACCCAACTGATAATTTGAACAGCAACACCGTTACTTTCACCTTACTTAAGTGCATCTGCTGGAAAATCCGCTGCCGGAGTAGCAAGAGGGGCTGCCAGTACTGACTGGTGCTGTTGTGCTGGCATCAGAGCCGGCGGTCAAAGCCGGCCACGACGCGCTAGAGACACCGCAGGCAGGCGCCACGGCCCGAGCCAACAGCCCCGGTGTGGTTTTCCATTTCCAGAGCAGCACAGCGCCGTTCTTAGCCTACAGCTCCTCATGCACCCGCCTTTGTACCTGCTCCACTCTGTGCCAAGACTGTAAACACGGCCAGCCTTTGCTACGCCCCGCTCCCGAGGCCGAGAAATCAAAACATACACATTACACGTAGCGACCAGCAGAAAATAATTTACCCTACTTGTTCACTTGTTTATCCCCAGTCGATAAGAGTGTGATTTTTACTTCTTTTTTTGCCATTGACACCTGGCAAATAGGGATTACCTGTTTGGTCGGGGGCTGCCTTTCCGGAATGCCCGATCCACCTCAGGTGACCGAGGATCCCAGCACCCTCCTGCCGCAGCTCTCTTTTCAAGCGTGTCAGAGAACCTCAAAGCTCGGAGCTTGTGCTGAAGCGCATCCACGGAAATTCCATACTCTCTCACGTGCCGCCTGCCCGCTTGCAGGGGCTGCTGCTCACCCTCTGCTCTTTTCCCACGCTCCTGGGGGCTGTGCATTGCATCTGGGAGGTAGATGACAGGCCCATGACCTGCAGCAATCTAGTCAGAGAAGACACAAGAAAAGGGATTAAAAAAATTACTGGTTTCCTTATTTCCCTCTGCATCATGAACACAATGTCTGCAGCTCTGCCCCATTTTGTACAGACAGTGGTTTTTACCTGATCTTGTAAACTTTAGTGCCCCTTTGGCGAAGGCATTAAGATTTTAAGCAAAGTTCTACGCTTACATGTTAGACACGTGCACGGTAAAGCAGAGAACACACAATCACCAAATAAGTTCTCTGTTCCAAAGTATGGGAAAGACCAAAAAATGAACAAATAGATGAAAGATACATGAAGGAAACAGCACAACCTAGGTGAAAGCTTGTTTCACCTCATTTCTCCATCTGTCTTTTTTTTTTTTTCCACATGATACGTATGGATAAGCTAAAATCTTGATTTTTTTTTTTCCCTCACCCGCAGTTACGTACAGTCCTGGATAATTTAATCAGATCTTACGTTAGTGCATGGGTCTAACCAAGAAGAAACACTTTCACAGCCAGGACCACGAGGACTAGTGACAGCTCCTTACAAACATTATGCATTGGAAAAACTGCTTGTAAGCACTGAAGTTTGCCTGACAGCAGAAATACCAGGAAAAGACGCATATCGTAATGAGAATCAGAAGTGATGACTTCACGTCACTCACTAATAATCTGCTGACTTCAGGATAAATCGATACTCGCTGCTTTTCTCTGCTAGTTTACCCTTCGAAATGCTCTGACGACCACCACTCTCAGCAACCTTCCATCGGAGCACGGGGGGACACGACTAAGCTGCCACACATTTTCACCTTCCTCCGCCTGCCAGCGAGACTCGTGCCGCCGGGCTGGGACGGGCGGCAAGGCTCTGGCCGCAGGGTGGGGAGGCGGCGAGGAGGGGCAGAGGTTCACAGTTTGGAAGCACTCATCACTGAGGAACGCTGGCGGGTTGGGGGGCACTCACTGCCCTCCTTCATGCAATAACACTAGCTCGTGTGCTCGGAGGATCTTCTGTGTTTAAGTATGTGCGACGACTTCAGATTCACCAGGGCAGGGAAGAGGTTTAATGAAGCAGACTGCCAAATGCACATAAGCAGCTTAGTTCAAAAGTAATACTCGAGTGTTACAAGAAACCACCGAATAATTAGAAATCAACTAAAGCTGTACAGGAAAGAGAAACACTGAATTGTGCCTTTTGACAAACACAGCCTTCTTCATGACAACAATTAACTTCTTTCGGGTCACAGATGAAGAATAGAGATAACCAAAATACTGACACTGCCCCCGCCCAAATAAGTCTCAGCGTGAGGCCTGAACCTAGAATTCCAACGTTAGGTTGTAATCACAAAAACAGATGTATGTATACACAAGATGTATAAAATATTTCTAAAAGATAAAGACTGTATCATAGCGTGATATAATCACACCTGTCAGAAGTTATTGGTACTGCCTTTGGCTTGGGACTTGCATCCGTCTCTACAGCTGAGGGGTTTTTTTGCCATTCTCTGTTACTGTTTACTGCCCACTCTAACCCAACCATCTATTGTTAGGGTAGCAGATACAAAATATTTTTATATTTAATATTTAAGCCATATCCTTTCAATCACACTCCCCCTGGCAACTCTGGTTTTTAACAGATTTCTACCACAGAACAACACTGTTACCTGGTGCAGAGTTTTATGGGCACCAGTGGTGCATTTCCTATGGATACCTAGGAGAGAGTTTCAATTCTTAGTTTTGATTTTATTCTTTTATAGGGAAGTAAACCTACTGCTGGATTTGCTAATTACCCAGTACAGTATTTCTTTAAGGTCAAATATTTCAGGACTTAGTTACCTGAGAAAAGCGTCAAACTTGCTGTTGAAAGGTGAGGCATTACCAAAGGATCACAGACCCTACACAGCAATGCTTCACCTCCAGAAATTCAAAGTATAATGACAGTAAGACACCACATTGTTTGGTACGGTCTTATTTTAGGGCTGGGTAGCATTATGGGGGTGCAATACAGATAATAGCACAATTGGTATAAAGTTAAATTTTTACCACAATTTTTGCTGTTCCCGACCCACATAAATGACACATTTCTCTTCTGTTCAGTGATTTTTTTAAATGACAATTGATTTAATTTCAGTTTACATAAATAAGGAACAAAAAGTTAATCCATGCAACAGCAAACATCATTCTAACGGAAATAAGGAGGATTAGAGCGATTCAAACATTTAACTGGGCACAAGCATGGAAATCAAAAATAGCAGCCCAGAACTGGAACTCAGCGTCTCCGTCCCTTCACCTTCTTGCTGATGCCTCCTGTAAATAGATTTGTGGCACAAATAAGGGAGGGCAAAGAGGGGCCGCTGCCTTAGCGGACTTGATTTCTCAACCCCCCTTTCACGGGGCCGTGCTCTTAGGCTCTCCTAAAGGCCTGCCCTTCCTTCCCGCTGCCTTCCAGGGGGTGCCCGGGGCTGGCCACCGCCTGGCAGCGCGGGAGGAAGAGATGGGTCAGGAAGTGCTTTTCAAGGAAATAAAAACAAAAGGCAGGGGAATCCTGTGGAAATGTTACATATTTTAAAAACATAAATCTTGTCACTGCCCCCAATGCCGAAATGAAGTTTCGATTACACATCCGACTCGGGCTGCGTTCTGAACAACGAGTCATAGAGCTTTAATTCAGTTTCACCAGCAATATCCTTTCAAATGTAATCTCTCCTAAAATTAATGACTACAGCTTCAGACAGCTTCAAACGCACAGTGCCCGTCTTTAAACAGAGAGCTCGGAGACATCAAATTGATGTTCCAGAATTACTCCGCAGACAAAAACAGCTTAAATGATACAAGCTTCCCTCAAAAAGCAAACAAAAAAATCCTCTCATTTTCATTTTTCTCATGATGTATTTCCTCCTTCATGCAAACCCTTCATTTGGTACCCTAAGATTCAGGAACCTGCTGCTACTCCAGCAATTACTGTCCTCAGTGCTGTTCATTTTCAGACAAGAGAGCTGCTGAGACAAAATTTCCCAAAATGGTTGGCATGGGGATTAAAATAAATTACCACGCTGCAATCTGCACTCTGCTGTAGACTTCCAGTATTCCTAAATGAAGTGTTAGCATAAAGAGTTAATGCGAAGCCTTCCCACAAAATAATTTAGCTCCGTAATAAATACTCAGCGTACTGGGCTACAAAATGGTTCCCTCTCGGGGGAGCAAGGCTGCCTATACGTTTGCATCAATACACTACTTGGCAGCCATAAAGTGAGGATGATACTTCTCTTCACATTTGTTTGTGCTTTAGAGAAAAACTGAGCTCCTCAGCAGAGAGAACAGTCGAGAACAGAGAAGTTGCTAAGAAGCCTAGGTAAAAACAACTAGTTTGCTCCTACTTTATCTCCATTCTCGCTGTGCTACTGTTCTCCTTTACTGCTCATTCCTTTCATCTGAACCCACAACTTTTTAAAAGCTTTCACCTGCCTTCGGCCCCACGGATTTGCAGACAAAGCAGCCCCACTCAGCTTTCCACTTCTACACAAGACCTAGGGGCACGCTGGGGGCTGAACGCCGCCTTCCTCAATCTTCCAGCGCCTGCCACCCCAGCCAACGCTTGTCTGCCGCCTTCAGAAGAGCAGAGGAAACATGTTTGTGGTAGTGCCCATCATCATCTGAACATCAATTAGGAAGTGAAATGCAACCAAGGTGTTGTTTACTGTCCTTTAGAGCAAGTTCTCATGTGTGAAGTATTGGGGTATTCTGGATGACACAGAGTAATGGTAAAGAAACCACGCTGATTTATATTTAGAAGAAAAAAATAGTATTTTAAAATAATAAAATGGTATTTTACTAAGTCTTTAAAGGGTTGGCGCCCACCTGAGATCACAACACACAGTATACCATGGATTGCTTAACAATCTGTACGTCCTGGTCTCCCAAACAGAAAAGAAGTCTTCAAACACAGTCTAAAGGGATAAACCCCTGTCTAATAATAATAAAAATATTCCCATATTTTAAAATATTTTCTTTTTTGAATGCTTCCTTTAAAATTTTCAGCCACCAAAACACTGACAAGCATGTCAGGAGTTCTCCGCACACGTTGAAATACCAGGGTTGGTTTTTATTCTACCTTTGTCAGACACATGCTATGCATAACTACCAAATGAACAACAGGCCCACTGATTCGCAGTATCCTTCACTGGGGTAGATCTTTGCAGCTCTTCCATGTCACAATTCAAACCAACGGGGCATAACTCCAGACTTACATGTAGAATTGTGATCTCAAATATCGATTTTCAGAGTTTACTGCATAGGGCTCAACCAAAGCATCAGGTGCCCACAGTGTTCCTACAAGGTAGCACTTCTTGGGAAGAAAAAAAAAGATGCATTAAGGAAATTGGGGCTTTTCTCATTCCTGTGATCGACCAGTTTTCTGAAGGTAACTGGGTGCAAAGGCCTGATCTGAGTCTTGTGACATTTAACACAAGTCCCAGCCAATGCAAACGGACTTTGGATCTGGCTCCTTTCCTTTTAGTACCAGGTCTACTGGTCTGCAGACTGGTTATGAGCATTTAACTACTATGACCCCCTGAAAACTTTCTTCTACTTCTGATTTAAGTGATATTGATAGTACACAGGTCCCGCTGACGTGAAGGTTCTAAGAGCCCCTGGAAATGAGAGACTGAAGCACATGTTAACTAAATCCATGTGGGTATTAGTGACACCATTAACGTGCCATGTTCATTATCTAAATGTCGTGGTGGACGCTGAAACTGTTCAGATAATTGAGTGAAAGATAATTAAGGGATTTTTAATATAATTAATAAGTAGGAGGTTCAGACCCTATTATGGATAAGTAGGAACGGTTTTAAGCTAACTGAAGATGTACTTTTAGCTACGAGTATTTCAACAATTCTAAAATTACACTGTTCTCCTTTATCATTGTTGTTCCACTGCTTTAGCATTCATCCTTTTTATAAAACAGAAATATCTTTTCTAATCTTTATTGTTAATTTAGGCAAGAAACTTCTGAAATAATTCACTGTGAATTTTATTATTTGGCATTTATTTCTTCTCAGTGAGCAAGGCATATTAAGTTTAAAATTCACCAACCATCTACTGTAGCCACTTTCCAGAGGGTCACAGAAATGAACCTCTGAATTGCACTCAGAATATTAACGCATAAAGGGAAAAAAAAAAATAAATCTATTTTATGTCATTACTATCATTATAGCAGACAAGTCCGTATTTGAGATTAGTTACATTATATAAAGAACAATTTGGGCTTTTTTTCTTTTTGGAAAAACCAGCAGCTTAGTGAACAACTTAACAAACACATCCCCAGTTGAATATTTAGCGATTCAGCGAGCAGTGCTTCTTGACTGAACTTTGACAAATACGTGACTACTGACAGTCAAGAGACCCACCCAGCTCCACGGCGACAGCGCGACCTGGACTGCGGATTTTGGAGGTCTTTCGGCAACTGCAGACCCCAACAGGCAGCGAGCAGCGACGTCCCCACGTCCTTGGCTCTTCTTGTCACCATTGCTACTGGGGGGACCCTCGCCTGGTGACGCGCCCTGCCCGCCGCCCTCTCCCGCGGGCGCTCTCCGCAGCCCGTGTGCGCTCACGACGCTGACGGAACTCCCCGAGTTTGGCCTTCGCCGAAAAGGACGTGCTTAAAGGCAGCATCTGGTTTAAAACTCGCAGTGTATTTGGGGTTTTATGAGATTATTTTGAGCAGGAAAGTCATGCAGGAATGGTGTGTGCTTCGAAGTTCTTTAATTTGACCAGAATTTGTGTAAAAATGGCAGGTAAAGGGATTAGCGATAGCTTTCATATTAAATTTTTACATTTTTCTATGTTTATCAAGTAAATAGATTAAACATAAAACCACGAAGACTGAAAATGCAAAGCATCAAGAAACAATTTCATATATAACGGTTCTGTCTATTGGCTGACATTATACTGACCTCTCCTTTTAAAGCAGTAAAATAGGGTTTTCCATACCTAAAGTAATTTAAAGTCAGCTAACTGAAAAGTGTGTGAAGAGCAGCTCTGGCAGCCTTCACGTGCAGCTGCTTGGCTCAAACGCAGAATCATTACTGAATAAGAAAAACAACTTTTATAACTGGAAATTTGAAGAACACTCACATTTAAATGTTGAAATTATGCCATATTTGGTACAGTGTCGTTAAATTAAAAATAAACATAGTTAGGCTTTTGGGTTTGAAAATGGCAGGTTAAAAAATATTTAAGTTAAAACTATTTTAAAATATAACCATACTGAGGGCTGGTAATCGTGAAATTTGCGGAATTTATATTTCATCTGAATAATATTTCAACTGAAGGAAAAATACCATTTGAGCACAGACCATCCATATTTAGACACACGGATGAATCCTTGCGACGGCAGCAACATCCTCCGTTCTTCGGCTTCTGGTGCCTTTTGACGGACTGTGTACGTTTTGATAAAATTCTGTGCTTTTGAAAGTGGTCATAAGTTAGGCACCTACCTTCTAATTTTGTATCGGTTTTTCTCCAATAGTTATAATTTTAACAACAAATACGCCAAACTTTTTTTTACGCTCCTTGACTCACACTACTGGTCACTCCCAGGTCCTGCTCTGAGGAGCGTATGTACAAACCAAAGCAGCACAGCAAAGAGTTCAAGCAATCACTACGGCTCCAAACAAAATTAGTCAGCGGCTCCGGAATTCATTGTGAGGCTCAAGCCCACAAACGAAGGCTGTCAATGAAGAGCTTATGGGTATAGAGACAGCATCGATAGAAATACCAAGGACACATACTGATGAGGTACGTCACCAGCTAAAAAAAGTTACCTCTACATAAATAATATATTTTTATACTATTTTATATATTCTTACATTCACAGCTCTCTGCTATTCTCTTAAGAAATACAAGTTAAACAGGCTCAATTTCCAGTTTATTAAACACACATTTTTGTAAACTCTCTTTTCAATGCACCCTCATCGAGCATGAAAAATTAGGGTAGAGAATCTTAATGATGTATCAGAATTTCAAGGCTATTCATTTCTTTTTAAAGCAGTTAATTGCTAGGGAAATTTGAAGTTCATACTCAAAACGTATGAATCCCACAAACTGGTTAGATTCTGTCTTAACCAACCTACTGCTGCAGGGGGACTACTTTTAAATTTTATCCTGATGTCATGACACAGGAGTTCTGGAGAGAAGCGAGCAGTAAGTTGTTCTCCTACTAGAAGCCACAGGGTTGTTGTTTATTTTTTTTCCCTAATGGGAACAGATGCATTTGCCTTTCAACTAAGAAAACCTCGGGAGAAGTGTCCTCTAGTCGAGGCAGATCTGAATCAGGTTCCATGTTATACACACAGAAGTAACATCTTCATTTCAGATTCTCAGCAAACTGGGCAAAGGTGCTTCCAGGCAAGAACTCGGAACCTCAGGAGTTAACAGCAAAGAGCTTAATTCTGAGCACCAGTTGTTGAGGTTGCCATAAATGTCATTAGCTTCCCGTGACACCAAAGCCAACAGCTGAAGTGGTATCTTTTGAAAGAACAGTAAATGAATTTCTTTCTTTGCCTGTGTACATAGCCTGATCAGTTCAGAAGCG
This sequence comes from Leptosomus discolor, assembly GCF_034619465.1. Taxonomy (NCBI): domain Eukaryota; kingdom Metazoa; phylum Chordata; class Aves; order Leptosomiformes; family Leptosomidae; genus Leptosomus; species Leptosomus discolor. The sequence goes on from NC_141393.1 coordinate 84,737,738, forward strand.
GTATTTTCCCCACTGTAGTTTTTCTAATCTCAAATTGCCAGACAAGATATTCTTTGGTGAGACTTCCTTGGACCTGAAATCGTGGGGAAAAAGGAAAGAGCTGCGAAACCGTTCCATTCGCCCCCAACACGCCCCTGACCGGTACCACCGCCGCCGCTTTGCAGGCAGCAAAACTGAGGCTAAGCCTCCGCGGGGGCCAGAAGCCCCCCGAAACACAGACAGCGAGGGCTCGCTGGGGGAGGGAGGCGAACCGAGGCCCCGCGAGCTGCGGGGGCCGGCAGCCCCGAGCCCCGCTCAGCCCTGGGTCGCTGCTGGGGCTCGCCAGACCCCCCGGAGCAATGCTGGTGGATCCACGGCCACTGTCACCCCCCGGCCGAGCGCGGGCGAGGGAGGGTGAGGAGGGGAGCGGAGCCATTCAGCAGAGTCACCACGGGGACTCGGCCGTGACAGCCAGCACCGGCCTGGTCCTGCTACGGGGGGTTGCTGCCTAACCCCCCTCCTGTTACTGCCGCGAAGAGCTCTCGCTGCCCGCGGCACTTGCGTGACACGCTGCGTGTGACAGCCGGGGTAAGGAGGAGTTCAGGAGGCCAGAAGGACCGTCCTGTCACCGTAACAAAAGGACGATTTTGTGCCTTGAATCAGGAACATCCTCTGCGAGGGAACACTTCCCTTGCGGTACGCGCAGCCCTGCGCTATTATGTAATTGGCGTCATTTACTCTATATTTATGGCATTATGAGTTTACTGTATTTGGGTTTGTTCAAATGATTTTACATATCTTGGAGAAATTGTATTTTATATGATGATTTAATCTAACCACAGCTGCAGCAATATAAATTACACTTAAGACTATGCTGATTGATTATAATCAGTTGTAATCACATCTTATAATTACATTGCATTCTGGAAGCAAAGGACTTTTAAGCCTACTCAGCACCCTGCTACATAGAGAAGATTAGCTGTTACTTCTGACAATCTCAGCCGACACCGAAATATGCATATAAACACCGAGCTTTATAAATTTATTGTTCGAGAATCAAATGAATTTCCTTGTGTGTCGATAAAAGGCAAAATAGAAATAAAAAATCTAAAATTTATTGAAAGCCACACTTGTATAAAATGCCCTCATTAAAATATTTATAGTCTATTAAGTTTCAGTATGCTAATAAATATAAGAAAAATCCATTTTCTTGATATCCACCTGATCATTATTTAGTGGGATCCCACTGTTCAAGCATCAACAGAGTAGCATGGGATGCATTGAAGCTGGCATCCAGGTACGGCCTATAAGTCAGTATTTCAATACAACAGTAAATTCAAAAGTCTTTATAGGTGTATGCACTGTTCCAGTCTCATTCCAGCAGTTTCATAGATTTAATAGTTATCTTATTTCACCCCAGCAAAAGCAGTTGAGTACTTCAGCTCCTATGGCTTCCTCCGGGGGGGGAAGGAGCCACCCGGCTGCCTGAGACCCCGCTGCGGGCAGCCCGCTCGGAAAAGCAGAGGTCTCCTATGTTCGCTCAACAGCCTCAGGACGGAAAATTCACCTACGGGTTCTGGTCACCTGTAGGTTTCCTGGTCCAACCTCATCATCCCATCACACCAGCTCTTCTCCCGTGGGCACACTCGGGCAGGCAGAGGTAACGAGCTCACCCCAGCCCCCTTCAGGGCCTGTCTGTCCCTGCCTGCCCAGAAACCCTGGGAGCTATTCCCTTTCGTAACTGTGAGATAGCAAATGCCAAGCCGGGAGCAAACGCATGAACACCTGAGCAGCACCCCACTTGTTTTCTAGCACCATTTCATCAGGCATTATTGCATTCCAACCTTGCCTCCAATCATTTCACCTTTCCGTAGGCTGCCCCGGTGTATCCAGCCCACAGGGCTGCAGCCAGTAACCTCATTTCTGCCCCTGTTGTTGCTTACAGTAATCTCAGCTTTAAAATGAAGGATTCTTAAAAAAGAAAAATCGAGGGCATGATAAGAATACAGAATACTTCTACAGTCTCCCAATTTTTTGCCTTCAGCAAATGTAAAAGTGCTCCTACCCACCCGAGTTTGAAGTTGAAAATTCATTATTGCGAAGTCTCAAACAAACTATAGCCGCTACCCCAAAAGGGACATTTCTGCACAAATGTGAAACAATCGTAATGTCTGCATGATCTCATAGGACTTGGGGGGGGGGGGGGTGTTTACACAGTGAGTGAAATGGGAACCTCCCACAAGATGTGAGCCGTAGACATATTCTGAAGCACACTTAAGAGCGAGCTTACCCAAAGCGTCAGGGTTATTCCAAACGCCTGTAGTAAGTATACGAGCCCCTATTACAACTTCTACAAGGTTACCAGAAGCATTCACAAAGACTGGCCAGGCAAACAGAGTCTTGGTAAATAAAGCTCCTCTTTCGGGATGGTCTCGGTTACAGACCCCTTCAGCCCAACAGAGCGTTCCCACCCAGGGAGCCGCTGACACAGCTCTGTCCCCGAGCTGGTACGGAGCCCACCCGCAGAGGAACCAGCAGAAAGCATCTGCGGAGCTAAAGGGACTCACAACTAAAATGTTAACCATACTGCAAGTCGTACGTGCATGAAGTTAGGATATACGAGCTCCTAGAGGGTCAGATATTGCACTTTGCTAGCCATGTAATTTTGTCAGCTACGTTATACTTTTTAACTGCCAGTGCTCACTGGCTGGAAAAGCCCGACTGCACGGGACAGAAGGAGCAGCCTCTCTACCCCTGGCGAGCAAGCCCTTGGCATGCATTAGCCTAAGGAGCCCACTCCTCTTTGAAAGCCTGGTAAGAGCTCACAATCCGCGTTTGGCCAAGAGAGGAGCTGGAGGACAACACCAGGCTTTAACACGTTCGGTTTACATCGCACGCAGAGAATTTGTTAAAACCGTCGTGTTTGGAAGCGGAGGGACAGCTGGCACGTCCCCAGTGACAGGCGTGCCTGAGGAGCTCCGCCGGGTCTTTACTGTCTCCCGGTTCAGAAATTCGGGAGGGACAAGGCTGTCCAGAAAAGGTTTCTTCTCTAACAACGACTGCATGCAAACCCTGTGTGTAACTGTTTTCCTGTTACAGACCTGAAGGTATGAAGGAGCTGAGAGCAGCAGCTTACGCAGACACACCCAGCAGCAACGGGGGCTCAAAGAATTGGGGTCACCTCTGAAGGCAGGACGGCTCCTCTCTGCCACCAGCCCGAAATAGCCTGACACCCACAGAGCCCAGCTCGCTGGAAACAGGCCCGGTGGCACAGTACTGCTCGGGTGTCCTCGCTCATCCTGCGCCCAGGGTAAACCCCAACAGTCCCTCCATCACCCAACAGCCCCTCACCAGGCAGGGAGGGGGATCAGGAACAGGAGAGCAGACCCAGGGTGGAAGTGAGAACAGATCGAGTGAAACACCCCCAACCCCCCCAGAGACCCCCCCAGTTACCCTCACCCAGATGAACCCCCAGCCATCACCCCCCCCAGGAGAGCAGTCCTCGGGAGGAGCCAGAGCAGGAGGAACCCCAGCAGGAGCCCCCAGGAGCCCCCTCCCCTCAGCCAACCTCCCCCCTTTCTCCTGCCCCTGCTGACGGGCTGGGCTGCCCCTGGAGCTACCCCAGGGCACTGCCCTGGCTGGCTGGAGCTGCTGGGGGGCTGCCCGGCGCGGGGGGCTGGGGGGCTGCCCCAGACGAACCAGGACAGTGGGTTAACCTGCCTGTTTGGTTTACTTCTTGCCCATGGAAAATATTGTTCACCGAGTTCCCAGGCAGATTAAGTATATTTTCTCATATTTGGGGGTGTGGGGCTGATCAGGCATCCTCATGAACGGGTGATGCAGCCGCTGTTAAATGTTACACCATTACTGATAACCAAGATCTGACGGGAAGGAGGCAAACAGAATGAAGAGGAACAACCTTGCTGCAGGTTAGGTTAACTTTATCTGTTCTATGTATATTTTATTACTTAAATTGCAAGACAATAAATTACTTTTTATAGATTCCCCCTGCCACAAAGCAATACACGTATTTTTCTCTGCAATTTAGACAGTGTTTCAGCAATCCCCAGACATTAATAGTATATAAATGAGCAAACACCGGGGCACTGTTATCTCAAGATTCTTGAGGCAGAGGATCAGCTCACAGTGTTATGTGCTTCCAGCACTGAGCAGACTGTTGATATTTAATGAAGTATCCATGCTAAATAGTTGAAAGAAGCTCAGTAAATATATTTTGTGTGGATATTTTGTTAGAATATTTAATAATGTCTCTCATGAGATTTTTGCTTGAAAACACTCATTCCAGTTAATTTGAATGGCATAACGTCACAGGAATTGTAAAAATATAAACAGAAACAGGGCAGCAGCAACCAAACTGCGTTCACGTGGGCTGCATCGGCACTGAGGGGTGGGTGCCCAACAGGCTCCTCCGGCGCCTAGGCGGGTGTCCACGCGGGATTCCCGCTGCTTTCTGGCCTGCTCTGCTGGTTTTGCTCCCCAGCAGAAGCTGAACGCGGGGGTGGTGGTGATGTGTATCTCAGAGGGCCATTTCAATATCAGACTCTGGGCCTGAAATCTCAAAAGCACCCCTCTCGATCAATTTATACATAGCTTCAGCAAACTGCAGCCTTATCTCCTATTTTTTTTTATCCTCTCATTTCTAACCTTGTCACTCGCTTATGGATCATATCTCGACACCATTTAGGCAACACAAATTTGGAGTAAAGACCGTCATTTCTATACATTTTTGTTTTACTGGTATGTTCTCCTTATGTCCTTTAGATACAATTTTAATAAAACATATTCTTTTAAAACTGTCACTGCTATTTGCCAGATCCAGGTTGTGCACAGCCTAAGCAAAAGAATTCAAGCAAAGCCAGCAGAGGTTTCCCTGCAATCTTCAAGTGTTTTATGCTCACACCTATGCGCTGCTTAAGAGGTTTCTTTCATTTGTCCTGACACGTGTCCTTTCTACCACACAGGGTCTCACCCGAGGCCTGTTCTTACAGCTCTGGGGTGGACAACCGCGCTCCTTTGTAAATGTCTCCGCAAAGTTTGCTAACGCACCTCTGTCCCCGACGTGAAACTCTCCTGGACATTTCAGAGAATGTCTTAATCTTTCATTTTTCTGAAAAGAAAATACTTTTGTGTACATTTCGTATTTAATCAAATATCCTGGTTATTCAAATTAATTATGCAAATTACTTGTTTGACAGACACTGCCTGCGATCTACCTTGCTTGAAAGGTGGGGCACGCAAGAAGGGGGTTAACTCTTTCAGGGGCTGCCAGGACACGTCTCAGCGCGCTGAGAACACCAGCAATTGCCGTCCCTGGCGCGTCGTTCTCTTCAACCAGGGCTGTGCAGAACGCTGCTCAGTCAGGCCTGATGGGGACAAGTCATGGTGACGGGGACAAGAGTCCGGAATTAGAAAACGGTGTTTAGAGGAGACGGCCCAGAAAAGAGAAAGCCCTGGAAGAAGAGAGAAAATGTGTATGACAGAGAAATAATTGGGAATCAGATGAGAGACCTGGGAGCACCGAGGTGTTCAGAGCCCAGAGAGACAATTAAGCAGAGAGGGCCAAATTTTGCACTAAATTACCCCTTCAGGTAGGGTTGATATCTGTGCAGCTAGGAGATTTCTCTTTTCCTAGTGATAAGAATCTGGTAGCAAGAAAGTGTCAAGGAGGATTCTGGTAGAAGAATTTTGGATTAAGGACCAGTAAAGGAAAAGACAATTTTAGAGAGGACACCCTCTACCCAGCCTCATGCAGCTGAATAAACTCTCAGAATACGGCAAAGTGCACTGGTCAGAATACAAATACTGAATATGTGAGTGTGCACAGGGGCAGGGCTCCGTCAGTGGTGGTGTGGGCTGCTGCCTTTTTAAGAGGACGAACAATGGCACGTTTAGAAGCCACTTTAACAAGTTAAATATCATAAATTATCACGTCTAAAGAAGAGGTGGCACTTTCAACTCTAAGACCCATAAACTGCCACAAAACTAGCTGAGCAATGCGATGCCTGAACGGGCCCAAATCCAGCTGGATGAGACCCAGCACTATGAAAACAACCTGACCGGGCTGTAAGAAGTGAGTTCCAAAGGAAATGAAATGAGACCATGCTCCTTATTAAGCTAATAACAACAACAACCACAAAGTCTGTCTGCCTGGAAGAAATGTGGGTTCCAGTTGGAGCAATCCATAAATTAGGTTTTGTAATTCTTTTTGTGACTTCAGTCCACATTGTTCCCTCCGACGCAGAAACAAATAGCTTCTAATAAGGCCGTCTTGCAAACGTCAGTACTATCTGGCTCCAAGTTAAAATGATTCACTCACACAAAATGATGCCAACGAATGTCTTTGGCAGAGAGATTCTGTGCCACCAGCAGCCTGACGGCTACGGGCACGCCGGGCACGCCGCGCACAGCGGTGACCCAAGGGGCGGGTGCCAGCGCAGGGGCACTCGCCACGCGGGGAGGTGGCTCTCCACCACGTGCCCTGGTCCCTGGCCGCCCCAGCAGCGACCCCGCGCTCCTGCACCCTTCCGAGGGACGGTCTGTGGCCCGGTGCCAGCCACAGGGACCACGGGCCGGGGCGCAGGGCAGCGGCGTCCCAGCGCAGGGCACGCTGTGCGTCAGCGCCGCTCCGAAGCGGAGCAAGCCGGAAGGTTCCCTGGAAAGCAGACACAGCAGCACCCACCTCAAACACCTGCACAGCTCTCCTGTTCTGCCCTCGGGCTTGCCAGCCCCTGCTTCCCCCCTGTCCCGCAAGCAGGGCCAGCTAACCAGCTAGGTTTCCGTCGAGCCTAGTTAACGCTCGCATTTTATCGGGTGTGTGAAGTTTTTCTGCAAGCTCCAAACCCGACGCCAACCGTGCAAATCGTACGGTGAGAAACTTCCACCTGCCACAATTTAATTGAGGAGCCCATCAGTTGGGTGTATTGGAGTCTCCATGAGCCCTAAGTATCCAAACCAGCCATGTTTCACTTTTAAAATGAGTGAAGTTTTTCACCTCGTGCCACTTCATTATTCAGGTGTTTTGCCAAACGTCACAAAACGAAGTCATCTGCCCTCCTCACAGCAAAAGGGAGAGGAAAAGTCACTAGCAGCAGTCCTGGTGTGCTGAGGAGTGGTCCTCTCTGGGAGAGATGCTGTGGCAGGCAGCAATTTTGATCTATGGCGGATCATTACATTAACATACTAAATACTGTGCTGTGTGATTATTGCAATTATTATTGTAATATTTCTTATGAACAAAGGTAACGCAACAGGCTGGAAGAGACAAAGAAGGTTAGAAAAGAAAACAATGGGGCAGGTGATGGCCTTACCAAAGAGCTGCGTGGTTGTAAGTTTTCAGTAAGCAACAACACCAAAAAAATAGAATGAGGAAAAGTTATGCAATCCTAATGGTTTTAATTCAAATTAATTGCATCTAACTATAAATGCTTGCATGGGGAAAGGAAGAAATGTTCATAAATAGGTGGTAACTGGTCTGATCATAGGGAGATTATAGTGTTCCAGCACCAAGAAATCTCATCTGAAAATGCGGACTGACGAGCACAGAGTAGGTGGCCACACGAGAACAGATACAATGCAGACAGATGGGAAAGGTCTTGGGAAAGTAAACTAGTTCAGATGTGGGAGAATGGAAAAAAAGGAGCAAAGAGAATAAGTAAATGGTTGAGTAAATAAAGCAACAGTCTTCTGGTTGCTGATGAATGGCCATGGTTGCATTCATCAACACTGGAAATAAAGATATGGCAGGAGTGAAACATTAAACAGTGACAGACTGGGCGAATTTTCTTGTAAAAGGATAGGAAACCCCACATTTCAGCAATGTAGTACATTATCCACAGGGTTCTGAACCTCTTATGAACTCACATTATGAAGTGGTCGAGAAATGGGTTGTGGTAGGGAAGCGAATCAAAGAAAACAAGAGACGAGACTCAGAAAGACAGAAAAAAGGAAAGAGGAACGAGCCACTCTCCTTCAGCCTGCTCCCCCCTGCCCCCCAGGTCTTCTTACAAGACAGACACCCAGGTCATGAATATGGCTACGAACCACCGAGCGAATCATAAGGGTTTACTGTTTTTTTTAAGACTGTTTTCTACTCATCTGTTCCTCTGCTGATGCATTTGGTGTTTCACTATGTGTTACAGGAGGTACATTTACACCCCGGTCTATGTGCTGTATTCAAGGCTTGAATTTTGAAGGAGGCTGACACCCATGCTTTTGCTTCTGTGCTTGATGTCTGGTGGTGCTACCACTGAAAGTGAGAAGAAATGTTATTGAAATTATAATGATGCACTAAAATATCTGTACATTTCCAGCTCTGCCTAACTCTTCGTACACGTGCGTTAGAGTGTTTCCGAATCTAGACAGAACGCTCTTTGGGAAAGTGGCGCTCTCAATATAAATTTCACAGCTTTAATTTAACTGTTCTTAGACGGACCTGTCGTCCTGCTAGCCACATCTATTGTCTGAAATGCACACCCACATTATTACGGTTTCAAACTGAAAAAAAAAAAACTCAAAAGAAGATTTTCTTCTTCAAGAATTGGGAAAGTATGTCTGTTTTAAGGATACTCTTGGGAGACGCAGTCTCAGAATGCAAGTACCTTAGAGACACAGGCAACATGAAATATAATAATGAAGGAAAGCAACTCTCCGGTTTAGAATAATAAGGTTGAAATAATGCTTTAAACACAGTATTCTCATGCAATTCTCCTCCTCAGTTGTCTTTACACTTGTAAATAAAGATGTGGCTTTCCCTTTTCGAGAAAGATGAACAAAATCACACTGTGCAATACCACAGCACAACTGGGGAACTGTCCCCAGTCTCACGCAGTTAATCTGGTGTCCTGGAAAGTGAGTGCTACAATACACATCTAGTGCATTATCTGACATAACATTTCATTATTTGAATTAATACTTTTTTTAAATCTTAAGTGAACTGCCAACCTCAAAATAATACCCGATTCACAAGCAATTACAAGGTGCTTTTTAAAAACGTGTGTATATATACATCTTTTGCATACATACCTATACATTCACTGGTTGTCTAGTCTTTAAAATCATGAAGAAGGAAAATACTAGTTTTCATACATCTCTACATTACAAATTTTGTCAGAAAAGGTGATGGTCAGTGCATTAAAAAAACCTACAAAACCAAAGCAGGTCTTTGCTCACCAACCTAAGTGCTTCATTTTAAATGACCAACCTTCTAGGCATCAGCCTTCTCTCATGCCTCGGTCTCCTCTTCTGCAAAATAAAGAGATTTCCTACTCTCCAGGAAATGGGAATACTTCAAACAGTTTGTGCTGCCCAAACTTTGAGATGTTCATAAGGATGGGTAAAGTATCTACGTTTTTGATTTCATGCGTAGGACAGAGACATCTTTTCCAAGTATATTTTTATTATAAAAGTTAAGTAAATCCTTTGAGTAAAAAGCCAGATGATATTATTCTGCTTTACAGTGTCTACTTGTGCTTTTATGCCTTTAATAGGACAACGTAATGGCACCATCAATGTTGTTGTATGCTGCCACGTAAACCCCTTCCATCACCTTAAGATGCTCTTCGGAAAACTGTTTGGTCCCATTTCCTGCTCTTCCCCTCCGTACCTCTGATTTGTACTGACCCTGTAACCCGCGAAAGGGGAGACACATTCCCCGGAGAATTGCTCTAATATCCCAGCTGAATTCTGCGCATTACCTGGGCAGTAACCCGCGAAAGGGGAGACACATTCCCCGGAGAATTGCTCTAATATCCCAGCTGAATTCTGCGCATTACCTGGGCAGTTTTCAGACGGCATACCTACACGCATACCTGTATCCATAGACACACAAGCAGACACCCGCACACACCCCGGCAGCGGCGCACTTCCATCCTTATTCCCACATGTGTACAGGTCAGCAACAGCAAGCCAGGGACGTGGTGCCCTATGTCCTACAACTGATAAACCGCGTCCTTTGTAAGAACACCACCCTGCCAACAGCACATCCACAAACATGCATTTGCACCAACACACTAAAGGCCCAAACTGGCACAGAACAGGGTGGTGTCACTCGGGTTTTACATTCTCGACTAGTGAATCGCCTCCTCCCAACCTGTGTATGAAAAGGGAGAAGTGGTGCTCTCCGTGAGGGTCTTGTTAGAGGAAAAGTCTTGCATTTTTCTTCGGTAGTTTCTTTCAGAAAACCAGCCAACTGATTTTCTCTCCAATTACAAATGAATACTGTTACTAGCCAGGATTCCCAATCAGGAGACCATCGACACGAGTTTTCCTGCTAACACGGGGCTGAATAGTGCCCATCGTCTGCTGCAGCTGACACGCACTAAGAACTTTATTTTTACTTAGCTTTTGAGAGGGGTTCCCACTCAGGGAGTGCACTGTGAAACGCCGAAGCGCACGCCTCCGCTCTGGGGCGTTACAGCCTCGGAGGTGGAACTGCTCCTGCTCCTGCCGGCACACGAACACTGCAGTTACAGACTGCACCCCAAGGAGGAGGTCTGTGCTCCAGGCAGCGGGGGGAGGAAGGTTGTGGGACCAGGGCCTCACCTTTCGGGGAAGTTATGGTGGCTGGATGCTCAGCTCACAAAGACAGTGTTGCCATTGCTTGTAGGGGAGAAAGATTTCTCACATTTCAGTACATACAGTTATAAACTGCTCAAAAAAATAAAGTATATGGTTTCCAGTTTTTTTCTTAAAATATTTACTATGAACTCTCACTTTATAATGGCGCATTGCTTCTGTGCCCAGACCTCAGCATCCAAAGGGATATGGTAGCACACACATTCTGAGGTTAGTTCTTCTATTCAGACTAATTTCTCTAAATGTGTAGCACAGAAGAGTTCTAACCTTTACAGATAAAATGGAGAATATAGTATTTAAGTAATTAAGCCTTTGAATAGGATTAATTTCCTTCCAGCCGTAACCATCTGCAGAAGAGGAATATCTGTGCCTGGGTCGGGTCTGTAAGGTTGATACAGGGTCTGGTTATCAGCTGCTGACACGCACGCAACGCAACTCGATGGCAGCCTCCGAGGTCAGCCGTGTGCCACCTTCCCACTTCCAGCCCTGCTCCAGAGACACGCTGGGCCAGACTCTTGGCATCAGACAGAGAAGTCTGAAAGCTTTTCTAAATCACTCTGGCTGCCAACTGTGCCGAGCAGCCACGACGGTACCCGGGAATCTCGGGGCAGAGTGCAGGTTTGGCCACGGTCCCTACGCCAGTCCCAGGCAAGCAGGTGGCTGGAGAATCGTGCTGGCGTTTGCCCAGTCTATATGCTCTGGGTGACACTTCCGCGGGGAAACGCAGGCATTAGTGACACTGGGCACTGACAGCAGACGATAAGGCAGCCTGGAAAAGAGAGACATTCTGTGCCTAACGCACAAGGTGATTAGTAAGAGTTACGTTACGTACACCATACCCTGGCTGGAAGGTTTTCTAGTCTTTCGGATCGCTAGAAGAGCATATTCTTGAAGTATTTTCCATTTCAGTCAACTTATCTGAAAATATAGTTAAGATTTAATGACAGATTTTCATGTTTATGACTGTATTTCTTCCACCAAGGCCCCTAGCGAGGTGAGAACTTCCACTGGCTGCAGAAGACAAGTTTTTATTTGCTGCAAGGGCCATGTAACTCTTAGTTCATTTTAGGCAGGCTCTTTGGCTGCAAATGCACCATTGACCAGTTACCATTGTTCTGGCACGAAAAAATAACGTCCCCAGGAGGAACTCTCACAGGTGTACGAGCTGGTTCTGCTAGAAGACAAGGCAGACTGATACTAGTGAATGTCAAAGAATGCCTCCATTTCACAAAGACAAAACTGCAATTTTCATGCTAATGAACAAACTCCTGTTGTCATTAAATCCTTCAAAAGGTTACAAAAGAATGTATTCAGTTAGCAGGCAGATCGAATGCATCAAACCAGGCTCAGGTAACCCTAGCCTACAATTAAATATCATTTCCTCTTGGGAACAATTCTTCAGCAAGAGAGCAGCAGTAGTGCCAAGAACGTGTCAGCAGCGGCAACTGCAACTGGAAAACAGCAGGTTATGTTTCAGTGACTTAATTTGTTGTCTTAAACACAACCCTGAGAACTTCAGGTCTGAAAAGGTGACAAAGACATGAGGTCGGGTGCGTCGATGATCCAAGGCTGACATCATAGAGTTGGAAGCTGTTTTCTGACAGTGCCTCCCTGGAACCTGCTCCTTCCCAACTCACTGCCTCGCCTTTGCTTTCCGTTTCTTCACCAAAAAATACGGAGAATTAAATATGTAGATTTGATTCACTGTTCAAGTTTCCAGAAAATTTAAATGACAGAAAATACAACTATTTAAAGTTCAATATCTGAGAAATAAAAATCAAATGTCAGTCTTCCATTCTCAGATGCAGAAGTCAGAAGAAATCGCTCTCTTACAATTTGATTTCAAGAGAAGTCTAGATCAATGTTATTGACTGAACAAGAATCTTAATTATTCATTTTATATCTAGTTTATTAAAAAAGTTTGCCACATGTTGACTAATTATTTTGATAGGAAATTGTAACTGCCTAAATTAATAACGGAAGGGTGCGGAGTTTACCCTGAGGCTGCAAAAACTGGGAACAAGCAGAAAAAACCCCTCACTGTTTTAAGGAAGCTCGAAATGCACAGGTGATTAAAAGCTTCAGCCTTGCACCAAAATAAGCACAAGGAAAACTGCAGTTATTATTTCCCACTGGGGGATAATTAAATACAAATAATAAAGACTGCATGATCTGGGAGGTTATCCATCTCTCTTTGTCAGAAAGCGTATTCCTGAATGACAGCTGTCACAGGCCTTGGCTTGATGTGACACAAACTATTTCAAGCTCTAATTGTGCAAAGAAATGTTCAATTCTCCGAAGACATGGCATGGCAGGCGGGGAGAGGAGTCCTTTGGCTGTGCCTGGAAGATCGTGTGACCCCAACACAAGGGCCTTCAGATGGGGGGGGGGCGGGGAGAGTTAAATAAATACGGCCTTAACACGGAGGTCACAGTCGGAACAAACGCACTTTTCATAAAGAGAAAATCTAAGAAAGCGACGTTCAGCACCACTGGGGCAAAATCAGCAGAAGACCAAAACGCATCCTTTGAAAATCAGCTCAGAGGGGTGGCACGTCGCATAACGACAATCAGTCAAAAAATTCTATGACAGGAACCTTCACCAGTAAAATCTTTTATAAAACGCCACTGACACTTCAGGAGGTAAAAGCAAACCTTCCCCCAGAGCTGGCAGACACGGCCTCTTCCTTCCCTTTTGGGTCAAAAAGTTGAATGTAATTTAGAACATGTGCAAAAGCAACAGAAACGTGACTACTCTGAGGTATCAACCACCATCAAAACTGCACACCTTGGGGTTTTTTTCTTGAACAAAGCCGAAGGTATTAGGGCGCTGGTCTCTGAGAGAAAACCAAATCGCGTGTTTTTCTTACAAGGAAACTAACCTGGGTAATTTTAGCGTGAAAAGTAGAGAAGGGAGGAGAAACCACGCTAAATCTGAAGCAGAGGTGCAAGTATTGCGTTCTTCACGTGACCTTGTGGGTCTGGATGCAACCAGGAGCAAGCAGACAACGAAACCCACGGCTCCTTCCCGCCGCACGCTCAGCAAAAGGCGCCGGGAACTCCGTACGAGCCCCAGGCTCCTGCGCACTCTGCAGCGAGCTCCTCCGTGGGGAGGCACCGGTCCTTGAACGCTTTGCTAAACAAGGGCTCGGAAGCTGGGCTGGGCTGTGTTTCACTCTAGCCCAGCATCTAACAATTAATAACAGAGGACAAATGCTCCTGCGGGGTTTTCTTTTGGGTGGATGGTTGTTGTTTTAGCAAGGAACAGCATAAATACCATCCAGGTGATACTGAGCCTGGTGAAGGCTCATGGGCTGTAGAGAAATAATCTTGAGTGTTCATTCAAAAATGAAAAGTGTCAGCGACCTCTTTCCTTCCAATCCTGAGGTACGTCAGGGTGCTTGGGATGCAGTTCGTACAGCGGTCGCACCCTGCGATGCCACAGGCCTTTTTTCTGATGCGTATAAACGAGTAGATGGTAATGCTTGTAAACCATTTCCAAAGAGAATGTCAGGTCACACAAGAAAACTTTTCTCCTTCCAGAATATAACTAAAGATTTGTTCCTATGTTCAGCTGTGTGTATTTAATGATTTTTGGTCTTGAAGAAAGGATGCTAAATCTTCTTTTTTTTTTTTTTTTTTTTTTAAGAAATCTAACTTTTCCCAAGACTGTGCTCACATTATTCATTTGTTTTTGTTTTACCAGGTTTTTGTTCATAAGAATAGAAACTTCACAGCTTGATAAATTGCGTGTCAGAACCTGTTCCTGTTTATTGTTTGGGGGCTTAAGGGATTATCCAAAAGGTTTTGGCTTTCTGTTCTCAGGTTTTTTATAGCCACTTGAATCGTATAGGTAGGCACACATATGTACACAGAGTACTTTAGACAGTTGATGGCTGTATTTTTTTATTATTATTGCTATTTGTAATACATTTAGCCATTTCTCCATGATTTTCTAAGGCTGCTTTAGGCACATCTGTTTATCTTACCTTTTTCAAAAAGCACAATTTTACCTGCAGAAATAATTGTTCCTTTGTATTATAAATCACAGAGATGCAGGCCCCTAAAGCTCTGCTGTGTGTGATTTAAAAACTGAAATAAGCTAAAAGGCTTAACGGAGGATGAATACAAAACCTGAAATTGCTTTGACAGTGAGGATGTAATAATTTATTTCTACTCACTATTAGGAGTTCATCGATTCTAAGGCCACTAAATATTTCTGTAAATGAATGTTCAATTATGCTTATATATTAATTGAATTATCTTTGTAAGATGTGTTTGGCGATGTAGTGCCCAGAATATCTTTTTATGGTACAGGACATTGTTCCAGAAAAAAAGATAATAAAAAAATAAGGAATCAATCCAAGCCTTGGTCTGGAGGGGTTTGGGGGTTTGTTTTTGGTTCAGATTTCTGATTAATTATAAGAACTGTATCTTTGCGCCAGATGTAATCATTGAGACAGGTCATCAACATTACGTTAATAACCGTAACCGAAGAAAAATCCACTGTGACTGCACTGTTAACAAAGTCATCTTAGCGGAGTTGGTGTGCCTTTAATGCCATTTTGATAGCTTGATCCTGGATTATAGTTCCGCTGGAAACGCCGGCGTGCGCTCGTTAAGGCGATCGACACACACGCGAGAGCTTTGCCAGCCCTGGGGACAAAACTGAGCTGGTGGCTCCCGGAGGCCGCCCCCACCCTCCTTCTTCACCTCTCTCGGCAGGTTCTGCTGCAGGACGATGCGCTACGGTAGCTCACGGGTTCTACGCCCACGAGAGGCCTGTGGCTCCCCGGCTGCTTCGAGAAGCCATCAGGAGCTCGATGGGCTCTGCTGACCGCTCAGCGCTGCACAGCAGCGAGGCCGAGCTCTCTTCAGGCAGGCGCTCCGCGTACCGACTCAGCCAGCAGCCAACGCGGCCTTACACAGCGTAGCGCAGACTCAAGCCCAAAATCCTACCCTAACTTCTGATCTACAATTTGAAATCTTTGGGGACCTTCGGATTCAGCTTTCCCCTACACCAGTTCTCAGGTACGGCCTCAACGTTTGGGTAATGACACTGTAATTGCAATATACTGCTGTGTAGTGAAAGTATTGTCCTTCGGCTCTCAGAGCGCTGCCTTCAGGCCTGCTCCTGAAGTCCCGTGGCAAAGAAAACTCCCAACGGCTCTGCTTACATAGACGGATTGCAACGAAACCTTTGCTGGGGGTGAGACTGGGGGCCCTTAAAGACAATAGCACTGACTGAGACTGGTGAAACGCAACTTCCCTGTTACACAATGAGCTTTACAGAGCTGAGCAGCACAAACATTTTCCCCGTCCAGAAATCATGTTTTTCTTGCAAGAAATGTTATCTCTGGTTTGGCTGCTGGTTCATACCTAAGTGACAGACGCTGCTGAAAACAGCAGCCCCTTACGCTAGCAAAACACTCTCGTACCACGCCTCTTTCTAAGATCTATCCGACCGTTGTCTTATTTCCCTCCAAGACATATCTCTCTATTCCCACATTTTCAATACCAATTTTTTATAGTTACATCACAATGAATCACCTAGACTGACACAGGACTAACAGCAGCTAAACAGGAGGGAACAGCACAAATGCCCAACAGAGAAGTGGGATGGAAAGAGGACAAAATACAACGTGCAAGAACGTAAATAGCAACGAGTGAGATACCATTTAGAAACTGCTTCAATTAGTCTGGAAACCTAGCATTAGCGGGCAAAAACATAAAAACAAAACCTGGGAATTTAATTGGCAAAAAGAGAACGAAAACAAGAGGCTTGGGGCTGTGCCCATTGATTTACCACTATTACAAGGAAAAATTGACGAGCTGAGCAAAAAATTCCATCTGAAACTTTTGAGTTAAGGAAAGTTTTTGCAAATCCAAATTGATTTCAAAAAGTTTCAGCTATGAAAATAATTTAAAAATGCAAGAATTAAGAAAGTATTTTTTATAGTTTCTACACGAGATATTTCATTTTTCACATTCAAAACATTATTGAGAAGGTACTTCCATGGTGTCTATTTTTATGTTTATTTTCAAATGAAAAGACTCATTTATTCAAGCAGATTTTGCACGTGCTTCACAGAAAACTAAAAATAATATATATTTTGGTTCAAGCCAAGCAACTTTTTCTACAGCAAAGAAAACTGCATTGTTTCCACAGCACAACAGTGAACCTCTGTGAAAGGAACGTCTGATATTCCGTAGATCTAAAGGATTATGTCACATGCAATAATTTCTGTGACTGAATGGGTAAACAGAACAGCCGTTCCTGTTCCTCAGCTCTTTTTTTTTTGTCTGACCCTACGGGTAAAGATGAATTTCACATCTGGGGTTTCGAGGAAATGCCCAAGAGCAAAGGGATTTCACATTGCAAACCTAACCATCATCCCCTTTCCAAAACGCAAGGCTCCTGAAGCCTCCTCTCTTTTTTTCAAGCTAGCAAGAGCGACACCAAAAAATACAGAGATACTGAAGCACAGACAGAAAAATCTAAATCTGCAGCCCTCCCTCCAGGTTTTGAGCTGCACAAAAGCCAGGACCTCAGCCGCTGGGGCCGCCGGCGCAGCCCCGCATCCACGCGGGGGATCTCGCCGGCATCTGGCCCTGCCCTCCCGATCGTTCTGCTGCAATATTAATGCGGGAGGCAACGCCGGCGGTGGCCAGGCCTGTTCCGTCGGAAAGCTGGGCCGCCACCAAAGCACCTCCCGGCGATGCCGAGGAGGCCGCAGGCGCTGCCGCAGACCCGTCGGGCGGCCCCGGGGGAACCGCAGCCCCCCGACCGCGGGAGCAGGGCGGTGGGGACAAGCCCCGTCGCCGCAGAAGCAGCAGCAGGTCCAGGGGAACTGCGGAAAACGCAGCGGGGGGAGCCTGATGTTACAGATTAGCTGAAAACTGCGTGAAAATGACGGTTCTGCCGTACCTGCCAGGCCGTCGCCACAGACCACCTCCACTCGGCTGCCTGCCCTAGGCAGTGGGGAGGGACCGTGTTCGTCCCTGTATCAATAGTGCTCTGTTCCCTTTTCACCTGCAAAGATTACGCTCATTTCAAATTATTGCATGCAGTGCCAGTCAATCATCATTTTTTCATTCTTCAGATCCCACTGGGCTGGTTTCAAAGGGGGCTCAGGTCGTCTTTTATTGCAGTGGGAAGAGAGGGATGAAAGGGCTCCGTTGATTTCAGTTAATGAAAGCAAACCCTTGTCTTTGTTTTTGATTTTTAAACCCATTTTGCTGATACGTATTTTATTTTTGGCTTTTTAAATATTAAAACATAGGGGTTTGATGATTAAATACTACAATTAACCACAGCAACGTTCTCTAAATTTAAAATATAATTATAAAGTAATGATCAAGGCAAGTGGGCATCTTTGCCTGATAAAAGCGGAAGAACTGCTGACCTGATATATGCCAAGCTCCATTATCTTTGTTGGTAGCTCACTCCCAGGTATTGCATTAATCTGAAGCTATTATTACAATTGCTATCCATATTTCAGTGCAGATGTCATTGTTATAGATGGTATTATAAATTCTTTATCTTTGTCAGAAATACACAGTCTTTGAAGATACTCTTATAATCCAATAATCTTGGGAGTACCCACAGCAAATTGCACCGATGTAAGTTTGCTTTAATCAACCCATAGTCAGTCCTTAATGAAGAACTGCGCTAATACAGCAGGCACTGGTGTTTGGTGTGAGGTTTCTAAAAGACCCAAGCGCTCTTACAGCTACGTGTGTGCCGCGTCAGCGAGCACAGTGCGGATAAACACGGGGCACTACAACCCTTCAGTCCACATCACTGATTTTTGCCATGAGGAATTATAAGCACGTCTGATCACACAGTCAGACGACGCGATAGACTTTTTCCCTGAATCATGCAACAGTGACGCCCACTTCAGCCACCACCAGGTTGTTCCTCCACACGTGCACCAGAACAACCACACCTGCGACTTATTCCGGTAACCTCCTCTCACAGCAGCAGGGTTACCTCTTTGCGCACCTACTCATTTTCAGGACCAGACACTTATTTCTGGTACTCCTGGAGGTGTAGTTTCATGTGCAGTGATTTGGTGCTTACAGGAACGTGTGGAAAGCCAACTGATCACATTTAAAACACTGCAAAGTCTTGGAGTAATCTATCGGCTGAATCCTACTCTAAACACTTCATTCTGTCTGTATTCGTTGATATGAGAATAATTTACTACCCTTCAAAGGGAGGTAAAATAACAATTGAGAACGCTATTAATTAAAAATAATTAGCCTTTCTGTTACCATCATTCTTCCAAAAGGATCTATTCAAATATGTCGTTTGGGTTTTTTTTTAAATTTTAGTAGGAAGACAGTGAGAAAGCTGTTTGCGTTTTTAATTTCAGCTTGTTTGGTTCAACGCAACCCATTCTGGTGAGCTGCAAATCTGCTTTTAATATCTGAAAGCCCTTTTAAGTGCCAAAAATGGAGTATCTTTCTGAAATCCTTGAAATGGCATGTAGCTTTCAGAGGGCCCGGTTTGGGGTTTGGGCAGTCATTGATTAACTGGTGAAAGCACTCTCCTGAATTCACACAGGCCATTCAGCGCCTACAGCCTTTGACTCCAGCCCATTGTCACTTGAAGGTGCCTGTGACTGGTGGGCAGGTGGTTTGCTGCTGGTCTTTCACCTCCCGGTTTGAATAACAAAGAAGTCCTCCAGGCTCCTTAGTGCAATCTGTTAGATGTCAGTCCCCTATCTCCTGGTCATGGGCATCTGCCTGATTCCCAGGACTGAGTGATGGCTGTGGAAGGGCAGCGCACACAGCCACAGAAAGACCCCGCACAAAAGACCCTTAATGGCTTTGTCAGCTCCGAAAGAATTCCTTTATTCTTCCCTCATCCTGACCCACCCCTGTCATTTAGCAATGGGCAACTTGAGGACCCACAATACACCTAGCCTTGTGCTTAGCAGGCAAGTAAGATTAAAAAAAAATAAGGAAAGAGCATCGGAAATGAGGCAAAACAATGTGGAATATAGGCATGTAATGGTCTTGGTTCTGTGTATGCTCCTAAGCAGGCTGAAGCGCAGGGAGCAGCGGGAAGACAAGGAAGAGCTACAGCGTAGGAAACAACGCCAGACGCACGACACGCTGTAGCTGGGAAATGATCAGTGAGCTTCAGGCGCAGGACAACTGAGAAAACCAATTCTCAAACAGACCAACAACAGTCATTTCAGACGCTGGCCTCACGGAACTCATCCCAGGCTTGAGGGGCAAAGCCTCGGCTGGTGTAACGCGCCACCGTGACGCTGCTGCTGGCGCGGGGGCTCTGACAGCTGGCGCTGGCGCTGGAGCTCTGCCCCGCGGCAGCTCAAACCGAGCTCCCGCACGCTGCCGAGCCAGGGCACCAGCCAAGGGTCCCGGGCTCCGATCGCCTCAGTGTCTGTGCTCAGAATCTGGTTTACCCGGTAAATAAGCAAACGGTGCTCTCCAGAAGAGATTCTGCAATTGAAAAGCTTTAAAAAAACCCACATGAAAATCAATGAAATTAATAAAAGGAGTCTGCTTAGGGCAAAAACATGCTGAAATTGGAGGGGCTTTTTTTTTAAAAAAAAAAAAAGAGCCAAAAGAAAAGATCCACAGAACACGGTGGATATGTGATCATGAAAAACATTGATTTGCGCGCCCTACCAGATGCGATAAAACAGTTGGTGGATTACAAAAAATAGGCAAGGAAAACCCATATAGTTCCCTCTTCTCATTTGATAGGAGGCATGAGCTGAGAAAAGCTCAGAACTCGCCTGCCTCTTCCGTGATTTTGGAATCTGTCAAGCAATGCTTGAAACGGATCAAGAGTATTCCCTCCAGCGCCGTGCAAAAATTGGCCTGGTCTCCGCTGCACCATTTAACGTACGGCATTGACAGAGGCTTGTCTTAAAAGACAGATCATTAGATAATGTGCCAGTGTAGTCCAGCAGTTGTGAACAGAATATTGTATTTTTAAGGGAAAAGAAATGATTCATATCGCTGTGATCCGAGAGCTGCCATACGTCCTTCTTTAACCATTGCTCTAATCATGGTCTCAGTATCAAAAGGTAATTTCTAGGTTTACCCATCGTGCCGGGTGCTGTACACATTTCTTTAAAGACACCTCTCTGCTGCAGGTGGGTTTGTTTTATCCGACACCGGATCATTGCATATGGGCCTGATCTACACCACTGCTGTGTCTTCCTGCCCATAACAGAACAAAAATAATTTCTTTCCTGAGAAAGGAAATCCACTGAAATGAGCGTCAGAATCTTTTGTTCCCCCTGTTTTTTCCTTCCCACGTGGATTCTCCTTTTAAATTCCCAGGTTGAACACTTCTTTCGGTATAACAGAAGACTACAAAGTTGATCTGAAATTAAATTTGAATTTTTGAACTTCCAAAATTATATTTATTAGACTACAGTCTCAAGACTAACAATAATTAGTCCCACAGAGCTGGGACGTGAATGAAAAATAGCATATAGCTCCTGCCACATACTTTGAAACAAAATGTTTCGGACTTTGCTTCTCCAGTTTCTAAAGGGAAAATCGTAAGCCCCACTCAGGTATGACTTGAGCAACGATGCTGATTGACCCCTATTGAGGCTTCTTGTATGCAAAGCTACTGATAAATCACCTCTTTAACACTGCAGATATATTAGAATTTTTCTTCCTCTACCTTCTCATTCTCTACCCTCTGCAGCATCTCTGCGGACGGTCTCTCGCCGACAAGCTTCAGGAAACCCCAGCTGGCGGAGCTCAGAGTTTCCACAGCTATTGAGATGTTGTTGCCGTAGCATTAGAACCTGGGGAGACATAATCTGAACGCTGGGCTCTGCAGCAGCACCGAGGTCCAAGAAAAGTCGCCGTACCCACGGAAAAGCACAGCGCGAGGCTGCCGGGAGCACCGAGGGGCTGGGCAGCCTGTTTGCAAGGAGGTATTTACAGAGTCTGAATTGTTGAGCTGAGCAAAACAACTGAAGTCTGGGAGCACATATGACTGCTGTCTAAAGAACACATTGCAGGAGTAAATATTGAGCAGTGATATTGTAAGCTAAAGGACAATGCTGTCACTCGGAAAAAATGGTGATGATTGCAAATGTATTTAGCTGGAAATGAGACAGTTCTAAACGATCAGAATAACGTGCTGCTGCAACTGCCTTCCAAAAGAAGGAGCACTGAAGCTAGAACTCAGGAATGAGTTGTCTTCATAATTACGGAGTTCGTTATTTATTCTTTCAGTATTTGCAAATGCCATTATCAGTTCTCACAGCTACATGTGTGCTCTGCATAGAGCATCTACACTCATCATGGAGATGACAGGGAAACATGAAGGAGTTATCTGCCTTGTCTAGGGAGCCCAGGTACGAGCAGGGCTCTGAAAACTCCTCCCTGAAGCACGGTCCATTCCCAGCCCTGCTCTGCACCTTCTCGCCTGTCCGTATTACAGCATTTTTTGGCAGACTCGATAGCTTCCTTCCACATTCGCGACCGATTGAAGATTGTTTCCAAAAGCTGTTCCCTTCAGCATTGCAAGCCCCAGTGGGCCACAGCGTGCTTGCTTACCTCATACTGTCACACCTCTAGACAAAGGGTGTGCAAGTTATAAAACAGCATTATCCGTTTCAAAAGGAGGCTCGTCAGAACAGCTCAGGATGAGGGCAGCGATGTAAATGAATTACTATGATTAGCACTATTGAATTACGACATCTGAGTTTGAATGATCTTTCATTTCCAACATTAGCTCTAAATAGCCTTCAGAAACTATCAAAAAGTATATGCCTTCTTACATCAGCTCTTCAGAACAGAGGTGTGTCTGCACCTGGACTTTGCTTCTGTGGAATTTTTATTAATTAAAAAAAAAAGGATATATTGGGACCCAACTCTCAGCTGCAGCTGGCAGAGAAAATCCACTAGAAATCAGTACTTAGAACCTTCTGATTTGCTATTGCAAGGAGCCAACCACCACCAATGTTCTTTTCCATTTCTCAGAGCTCAGTCTGTGTGTAAACCTACTGCAGCTTCACTCCTAAAGCAAGCTTCACTTCTAAGGGGTTGGAGCTTTACAGATTTCTTTTCTCTTTTCCAATTGGTTAGAGAAGAGAACGTCCCTTTCGGAATGCAAAGGTGCATTTAAATCATAGGCACATCTTTAGGCATCAACCATCAGCGCCTGTTCTGTGAAAACCTCACATTTATAAAGGAACAGAAAATAGTGGCAGGTGAGCTCTGAGTTTAAAAGCGGAATTCCAATAGAGTCTATCCTTTGGGCAGGCAGCTGGATACTAGATATGGCCTTTAAATCCTGACTAGACAGAGAACTTAAAATCATTATGCTTATTTAATCCTCTCCCTATTTAGCAAAGCTTTTAAGCACGTACTTTGCTCAAGGAAGGCTCAGGCTTTGATAGAAATTCAACAGAAAACATATCATCAATGAAAATGCATTAAAATACAAAAATTCGAAAGAATTAGAGCACTGCGTTTGAAAGACATCCATTCAGACAGGATTAATGCAAGAAATACAAACTTTAAGAATTTTGCAAAGGTTTTCAAAGATATAATCTCTGGAGTTTTAAAAACTTCCCTAATTCCGGACCTATGTTCCGTTATCCCCAGCTGTAAATAAAGTTTAATAAAAAAGTAAGTGTCAATAATCTGAAACCCATTTTTAACCTGTCTCCTGCACTACCCTGACGTCTGCAGTAATGATCTTCCTCAGATGGAACACAGCTGATCAGGGTCATTCACTGATAAACGCATTTCAGAGGATTTTTCCCCTCTATCTCAGTTTGAAATTCTTATCCTATAATAGTGTGTCCTTGCAGAAGACGCTTTTGACTCCCAACTTTTTATTTCTCTGTGTCTAGTCTTACAGTTTTACTGTCAACTTTCTGTTTCAAACATGTATGACTAACTTCTTTCATTTACATACCCACAGATGCACAGGTATTAGTGTACGGATTAGGATTTATTTAGGGAGGAAAAGACTTTAAAGATCACTTCATAACGAATTTTGAAGGGGTCTGAAATAGAGTTTGCCTCAAGGTTGCTTTTTTCCAGTTTTGTTTTAGTGACAGAAATGAGGTTCTACCAGAATTGCCATCTTTTCCCAAAGAAAGGAGGCACCCCTGGCCGCGCTGTTAATACATCTTCCTCTCATTTCCTCTGTGAGTGAATTTTGTGTTTGACTGCTCATTTCTCAATTCTTTAAGTAAATCTTTATAAAGATGGAAAAAAAGCAGAAAACTGACATTGCTGCTTTAAGTTGATTTTGCAGACTAACGAACTGTGCCAAAGGCACGAGAGAACGCTGTCGTGCTGTGGAAGTTCCCAGTGGAATCTGGATCATCTCAGAAGATGGTCAGCTGAGAAATGGTGAAAGTTTCTAACTTCTCAGGTTTCCAAGTATTTTAAGAATTACTCAGAAATCCCAAGAAACGTCCAAAATTTGCAAGGTTCCTTTTCCTTTATTTGTTCACAAACAAAGTTTAAGATTTTGCCCATCAAAATGCACAATCCGGCAGCAGGTCTGTGTGAGGCCCGACCGGTTCTGCCTGCACCCCTGGCCACTTCCAGCCCACGTTCACCCTGGAACCTCTCTGCCGCTGTCTAGTCCCTGTCACGAGCTCTTCAACCCGACCCAGCTCGGGGTCCGTGCATTGCACCTGGTCACTGCCCGGGTGCGAATATCACGTTGCAAGTTGGTTCTTCCTGTTTTCACTTGCTTTATATACTCAGCATTACCACAATTTTTACTTTTTTTCTTTAAAACTCTAGTCTTTCAGTTGGAGCAAGCTTTCAAACAAAGCAGCCACCTCTTTTTTTTCCCCATGGTAAGGACTTAGATTTTGCAAAGGTGCAGTGATCCTCTGGAAAGACGTGGCCAACCTTTCCTAAAGTGTTGTGATGTAGCAAGAGAAGCTCTGGATGATGCTGTTTCCCCTAAGACTATCAATAAGACAGGAGATGTCACAGACGACATCTTGGATTTCCTACAACTGCATTTTGAAGCTTTTAAAGTTTCATTTTCTCTTTAAAATGCTTCTTTGAACATTACCAATGCCCAGAGGAACAGTTTAAAAATGAAAAACAGGCTTTTAGAGCTTCAATTGCAGCCACGGGGGACTCTATATTCTTCCACTGTTGCACTGCTCTAGTATTACGCTTCTATTAGCTCAAAATATAAAGACCTGATAATGCAGGCCCCTTTGAAGTGTCTAAGATTAACAACGGGAGTTCCAGCTTGGAGGACCTGCAGTATTCTCTATTTGCCATCACATCACAATTTCTGTTTTCCTGTAGAAAAATACCACTAAAACCTGATCAAAACTATTACTATTGTTTTTATTGGAATTAGACGATGAGAAACAGTCAAATGATGTTTTTAACCAGTTGCTTGTAACCAGGGATGCACGTTCCTGTTATCAACCAACCTTTTCTTAGTTGAACCTTATCCCTTTTTCATTTCTGTCTCTTCTGAGTTTCACAAGAGATGAAAGAGTCCCTCAGCAACTCTTTCCAGAGAAGTCCCTTGTCAAATAATTCAGGTTACATAGACTTTCTCACTGCATGTGCAACCGTCTAGAAAGAAGTACCCTAGTAAGAAATCCAGTCTTTCAAATAAGTTTTCTGTAGAAGTCAAACATCCTGAGGTAAGTTAGTACAACAGCGCTACCCATGTTAGTATGGAGTGGGGGATAACACTCTTCCGTAACAGGTTAATGGCTATGCTTAAAACCCATGACTATGGACAGGCAATATCTGTACAAAAGCATGTCAGATCATGCAAGGTGAAAGGTGTCTATCTGGTGAATTCACACTCCTTATTACACACAGATAATGGTCAGCAAAAAGACAGTTTCTACAGCAATAAGAATTCCAGCATGTCAATCTCGATATTGAATTCTACACCTTCTGAGAAAATTCATAAACTTACTTCAAGAGCTGGAGAATGTCTGCTAAGCATTCAAAAGATTCTGGGCCTTCAGTCCAAACATCAAACACTCAAAAAGCTCAACAGAATTTGGTCCAGGATTATATTTAGATTTTCCTAACAGGTCTGTCACTCTCTGCTCTCCAATGGGTTCACTGCGTCTGTTACATTTTTCTGGGCTGGATGTTTCATTCATCAGCCAAAGTATTTTCTGCTTCTCAAGGTCTCAAGGGGGAAAAAAAAGCTAATTTAAGATACCCCTAAAGCTTAAGTGTTTGTTGGTAGAAACACAGGCTTGTCATTGTGGATGCATAATAACCTTGCTGGTAATTATAGCTGACTACGCCAGTGGCTCAGAGCTAGGGACAATATCTGTACCGTTAGCTTCTAGAAAGTCTCTGACCTCAGATCTACCCATTTGATAAATTATTTTGCTTGATAGTAAAAGACAGAGGAGACAGCTCCAATTCAGACATGCTCAAAAGCTTTCTTTGCCTTTATCTTTGTCCCGAGACAATCCATAGGGGAGCACTTTGAAAAAGCGAGAGCTCAATTGGAACATGTGTATCATATACATTATGATGTCAAAGAAGGACTGAGGGATCACAGATTCCCTTTCTGTAAAGCCAGAAGGAACCCCTGCCACCATCCAATCTGACCTCTTGTTTAAAGGAAACCATAGGATTTCCCCGAATTAATTCCCATTTGAACAACAGGATTTCTTGAGAAAAAAAATCTAATCTCTCTTTAAAGATTACCGTTAATGGGGTTCTCCACCACAACTTTTGTTCTAGTAGTTCATTATCTGTGCTGTTAAAAATGTGCATGTTGTATCTCGACCAAATATCTAGCTCCAGCTTCCAGAAGCTGGATCTTTCCTCAGATCAAGTGTTTTCCATTGTCAGCATTTGGTTTCTTGAGTGAGTATTTCCACATTGTGGTAATTCTGAGACACAGGGCCTAACAGAGTCAGTTCTTTGAGAAACGGTAATGTCTGTTTCCCAGTCCTGGAATAATTTCATAGCACAATCTAAGCTGCAAATGACCTGTGGGAGTCACTTGGCCTAATCTCCCAGCTTAAAGCAGAGGCAATCTCTATCAGGTTGCCCCAGCTGAGTTTTGAAGATCTGCACGGATGGAGACTCCACAACCGCTCTGAGAACCTATTTCAGGTTTTGACAGACTCCTTCCTAATATCGTCTTAAAATTTCCCATATTGTAATTCGTGTCCATCCTTCTCATCCTATCGTGGCGCACTTCTGAGAAGAATCTGGCTTCACCTTCTCTGTGGCCTTTTGCTATGTAGCTGACGACAGTAGTAAGATCCTCCCTTCACCGTCTCAGCTCGACTATGGTCTCTCAACCACGTAATACCTGCTCCATCTCTGTGCTGAGAAAGGGGGACGTTCGCTGCCTTTTCCCTGCTGGCAATGCTTCTGCCAACACCTCACGGTATGCGGCTGAACCTCTGCTGCCAGGACACGCTACAGATCCATGTGCATCTTCTCGCCTGCTGGGATCGTCCCTGTCCTTCCTCCAAAGCTGCCTTCTACCCCTCTGACACCCAGCCTGCTGTGTCAGCCCGTTTCTGCCGGCTGCGAAGGCCCCTCCTGGCGGCAGCCGTGCCCTCCAGCGTGCTGTCCGCTCTTCACCGTTCCGTAACCCTGGACTCGCTCTGTCTCACCTTTCATACAGACGCTGAACTTGACCCACCTCGTTCTTCACCACAGTAAAGCAGGATCCACGTGTGCTTGCCCTGCACCATTCGCACACTGCATCGTCCTGCTTTAACCGAGGATGCTGGCGACTAAAGAAGCGTTTCTGAGGGGGTAAGGCTAGTGCGGAACAACTGCCTATGCTGACCCCAGGATCTCCCTTACACATGTACTGCACTTGCCTTCTGTGGTATGAAATCAAGTACTGCTGGTCTCTCACCGTGCCAATCCTTTTTTATTGTTACTACTTTCGGGACAGTTACTCTTCAGGTAAAATATGCTTCTTTGTTAATATGTGGCATTACTAAAATGCATATTACCTATTTATCCTCGGTTTCCAAAGCAAGCAGGATCACGCAGTGTCAGTGACCTCTCTCTTTCATTGTTTAAAGTTACTGGCAGCCTTTGGATCATTTGTAGAAGGGTGGTTTTTTCATATTTTTTCTATTTCATTGATCAAGTGTTTTAATAACAGTGCTAAGGATCTTACTAGAGGTACTTGATGATGCTCGCAGTCTTACAGACACATTTCAACGTGTTTATTCTGTACCTCTTCATCAAAGTGACAGGCTTGTAAATGACCACATGCATTACATCAGCAGTACTTCTTTATTTCAAATATTTCTCATTTCATCAGAGCCTCCTGCCTTCCTACATTCACAGGAATGTCTCTTAGAAGATACTTTCTGATTATATTATGCATTGGCTTCCCAAGACAGGAAAAGGAAGGTACCAATCAGTCTAGCAAAACAAAATTATCCAGTTTACAGGTACATTCCGTCGGTGTCCTTCCCACCACGGAGAGAGCCCACAGTGACTAAGCACTTGTGACACAGGAAGACACCAGAACTACCATCCCCTCGCTCATCACCTTTTACACCTTCGCTGTGTTACTACGAGTAAGTGGCCAAGCGAGGACAACTTGGGAAAAAGCTCAGCTCAGTTTCTAATGAACTAGCAGACTTTGTGAGAACGCAACCTTGATTATCACTGTGCATTGTTCCTTAGCCTGGGGTTTGTTTTTTTCGGAAAAGTGAGGACTCGATCCTGTACAGGCACAGAAAAATCTCAGGACAGCTTCATGCCGAACGGGCACATTATTTTTTGTGACCAGGATGTTGCGAAATCTTGGTTTGGTAAGACTTCTTCAGTCACTTTGAATTAGCCACGTACACGAAATGCAGTTGATAACTGCGGAGTACGTTTTACACATGATAGGAACAGTGCCCTTTGGAGGAAGTTTCTGAAGGCAACCCTACTCTTTCGGTCTGCAGGAGCACTATTAAAATGCACAGGATCACATACAGTACTCAGCAAAGAATGCCACGCCAGGAAGCACTGTGTAGCTATTTACCAATCATTGCTTCTGCTGATACTCAGTGTGCTACGTGTCCTGCTTTTATGCTCCAGCACAAAGCGTGCTAGATGCCATCATGAAGGACTTCTCTAATTCACCATAACCACTGCCTGTCTAACCATATAAATATTTTCCTCCTGGAGGCAAATCATCCTGTTCACATGAAAAAAAAATATAATTTCTCCCTTAATTTCAGCAATGCTAATCATAGAACAAGTCTGCAAGGGAAGTTCTGAAGATTTCTCCACATACGACCCGTTCCAACCACAAAGAGCATACATACGTAACACTAGGGATAACCCAAGGATGGCAGCACTAGCAATCAGGAATAAAGAGCTTTGTAGTTGTTTCTTTACTGACATTCGTTTTGCAGTTGCTGCAGCTACGGTTGCTTTCTCAAACAATGGTAGAACTCGTTCATTGAGGCACGTTTAATTCTATGTAGAGAGCTGCGAGCAACTACAAATGCGGGTATTTGTGTAATGTTTTGGTGATTAAAAAATCTCTTGCTCTTGATGTGCAAAATCATATAAAATTTTTTTGGTATGTGTGTGCTGTTCTAAAATAGTTTTAATTGGAAAATGATTTTAGAGATTCAGAAGGTATTGCCACATTTCAGTTTCATAATTAACTGGAATACTGGAGTCCATATGGCAGATGAGCAATATTTAATAAAAATAGCCAACTCGCTTGCCAGAGAAAGAAGCGATGTTATTGTGGAGAGATTTGTGCATTACATAATTCATGATTTTTATGGAAGACATAGAGTTATGCCTAGAAACTGTTTTGTGTTTAGATTCTAACCAAGGTATGCCACAGTTCCAGTAATGAATAATGCAGATAACGTGGTGCCCTCAGTGAACTATAGAGCAGAAAAAGCAGCTGACTATCAGAAACAGCTCATTAGGAAAAAAAAAAAAAGATAAATGTGAGCAAAGCACATTACCTTGATGGAGAAACAGACAAGGCAGATTCTACTTCACAACTAATTTGTAAAAACAAGCCTGCAAAATTTCTAGTTCCTAAAGCCTTTAGGCAAACTCAGAACTAATTAGACAAAAAATGATCTCCGTTCCACACTTTTCAGATGAAATGGTAAGATATTTCATCATGAAAGTTTATGTAATGCAAATGTGGGCCATCAGCAGTATAGTACTTCTAAAAATGAAACCATGTCTGTGAAAGACACAATGAGTCTGACTCATTATAGCACTGCTGTTCGCAACTCTAGGATGTAGTTAAGATGGTGTCAGCACTTTTATTATAGAACCTATTTGGGGTTGTTTATTACTTAGTTATGAAAATTTACTTCAGGCTAAATCTGAGTGCACAAGGTTTCAGGTGTTGGGGTTTTTTTTTGTAAGTAAGTTTGACTATTTTAAACTTTGACTAATGTATTTACCATTGAACAAATTTGTCTTCTGTGAAAGGTCTTTCAGTGTCCAGAGCATTTACAGCATTATTGGTGAACACATTCTGCACTATCAAACTGTCCCAGCCGGTTTCCAAATTTTTGAAAATCAATCACCATATCTATCCA
This sequence comes from Leptosomus discolor, assembly GCF_034619465.1. Taxonomy (NCBI): domain Eukaryota; kingdom Metazoa; phylum Chordata; class Aves; order Leptosomiformes; family Leptosomidae; genus Leptosomus; species Leptosomus discolor. The sequence continues at coordinate 84,767,856 of NC_141393.1, forward strand.
AGCCTTGTCACAAAGGAGAACTGTGATGGCTGAAACTGATATACAAATGATAAAACCAAGGACTTCAGCCTAAAACTGAAAGTATGCATAGAGCTACAACTTAATTTTAAGCAGCTCATGCACAAAGTAAACTCACACCTTGATGTATCGTGTGGCAACTAGTCACTGGTTTTGTGTCTGTTCCCTAATTTTCTCTAACTGGTACCGCAGAGTCTTCATTTCTCTGTGCATCTACAAACCACGAAAACCTACGCAATACTTTACCAATGCGACACCTGAGTAAACCCCTAAAAGCCTGCGAAGATGTCAGTGACTGAGAACAAGTAGATCATCTTCCATCCAGTCTGATGGCGGGGAGCAGCGCCATGCCGGGCACCAAAGAGCCCTTGCGTTGGAGGCACGTGCCGGGTGTGCTCTCAGAGAAGGGCTTTAGCAGCGCCGCAGCCCGCGGGCGGCTCGCGCGGCCGATGCGTGGGGTCAGGAAGGCAAGGGCACAGGGCACCGCTGCCAGGAGAGCAGCACCACGCCGGTGACGTTGTGGTGACGTGCCAGCCCTGGCAGACCCACCCACCAGGAGGTGCTGACTTCTCTGCCGGCACGCCGGCAGTTTGCAGCCTGAAGAGAAGTCACACGCAGTAACTTCGGGGCACCTCAGGAGCGGTGTGCCAGGCACGGTGCTGCACACGCTAACGGCTCTCTGGCCAGTCCAACGCCAGCCGTATGTTTATGTGCATCGTCAGAACCTGACGGACAGATTTTTATTTTACGCCTTTCCACTCAGCTTTGCAAAAAATTGATTTAAAGGTTGATTCATCATCTGTGCGGAACAGAAATGATAGCCATTATATATGCAGTAATGGGTCACATATACAGCCCTCAGCACTGCAATCTGTTTTACGAGGTGAATGAATGATGAGTAAGACATCACATTCTTCTCAAAAAGTGTATTTAGGTCTTTAACTTGTCTGACATAGCATTAGTTACTATGTGGCTTCGAAATCCTCTCGGTAACGGTGAGCACACAGAAATCCCTGGTTCGTTATACCGGTGAAAGATAGTCTATACTTTACATTACACTATACCATACATTATAATATATTACTCAAAGAATTTCTAAATCAGCTACTGTCTTTCCCCATCTACACAGTTACAGTGACTAACAGGTCAGTGCAGATATTACCCACTTCATACACATGGGAAGTCAAAGGCAAAGGAAATACGATGGCAGGCTGTACTTGCTGTTTTAAGGCAAGTTCATTAATTTCATATTCATTTATAAACCCTCAGGTAACCCATTTTGGTTTTCTACCTTTTTTTTTTTCCTTTCTCTTTCTCTATGATTGCAAAGAGGAAAAAAGAAACAGAACCTCCCACCAAAGAAGTTGTTCTCAGGATCCACTATTGCCTGTGACTCGCTGCTTTGACTAACTCCTTTAAGTGAGTAGGGTGGTCACCTGCCTGGAAGACTGATGCTTCCCTGGCACGTTACTTCCAGTTGTTCCCTGTCTTTGAGGAGTAATGTCACAGTTTTCTTGCACTTGCACATCGGTGTATTTTCTGGTTTAGTCTTTTACTGGTTTATTTTCTTTTCTAGGCATATATGCTGCTTTTACTTGAGCCTCTTGCGGTTACTTTTCCTTCTCTCCCTTCTCCCGAGTTCATTCTGTTCCTGCCAAATGGCACATAAGTTTTTTCTCTTTTCCAGATTCCCATCTCCAAGTCTATATAATATTAGAAGAGGTTAATGTACTCAAACGAAGATGATTATGTCTATTCTCTGTTTCTTGAAACAGAACTGCTCCTCTTGAAGCTAGGACAGTGAGGTACTGCCTGAAGACACAGTTTCTCATACAGGAGTCAGCGCGCTCACTTCTGTTGTCAGCTCCCACCACCCAACCAGTCCCCCAAAGACTTCCTAGTGTTTTCCTGTCACTGAACCTGCTGCCAGATGGGAAGAAGCAGAGGAATTCCTTTTCTTTGGCAGAAGGAAGGAAAGGTTGTTGGTTTGTTTAAGCAGAAAGGATGGTCTCCATGTATCCTTTCAATATAGCATCCTTTTAATAATCTTCTACCTTCTCTCTGGAAAAGCAATCTCCCATCTAATGTCTCCTTCTCAGAAAAATAAAGGTTTTACAGGACCCTTTTATGAATTAGAATCTTAATAGGCTGCTCCCATTTTTATTTACACAGTGACAACTAGTCTGTGGATCATCCCACCCAAGACAGTATTTTATTCCATTGTTACCTGTGCAATATTTTAATTGAACATGTTTATTTTGTAAATGCTATTTTAGTTGTAATCAAAGCTTAGATCTTGGACTGCAGTCTACACATTTAGCAAAGAAATTCACCTGCATTGTAGAACAGCCTGTTAACAGGTTAAAAATGGAACTGTCATGGAGAACCAGCCCTCCTTACAATGGTTTGATGTTACTGTAACAACAGGGAGTGCACAGAAGTAGATGACTAAGAATTCTGAGAGCATTTTGCAAGAGAAGACACATAATAGAGATCCTAAGACTCTGGTGTCTGTATCTTGGCTGTTTCTCGCCTGTGCTGCATCTTTGAATGTTCTAGCTTTAGTCACTTTGACGCAGATGAGTGATTTAGGATCCTGCCAACTACACCAGCTTGTCACCAAGGAGTGGTTTAGGTCACTTAAAGAATCACCGCCAGAGGTATCAGCAAAGTGATTTTAACATGAATTTGTAAATGTGCAACGTAACAGAGTTCGATGGCAAGGTTCACTCTATCACTACGTGGAAGAAACATATAAATGAATATTGAGTAAGAATCGATTTAGAATGATTTACACAGAGGCTGGAGAGGCAAAAAGGTAAGGAGGACCCTCCCGCTCCGTCACGAGGTTCAGAATGGGTCCCCTTGCTTTCCAAACTCCTTCTCAGAGGGTGCGGCTGGATCCAGACTTAGTCCCAGACTCGGTCAATGGTTTATGGCTAACGGGATGAGCCGCACGGGCTTCACTGGACATGCGTTGGAGCATGCTCTCAGTCACTTATCTTCCGTACAGGGGTCCAGTGTTAGCTTGCTCCGCAGTTCAAACCCCAGGTTTCCCAAAACAGTCTCAGGCATCAAATCTTTAATAGCGTGGCACAGCAGCAGGGTCCGCTGGAGCTGGGTGCCGCCGGAAGGGACTGAACAAAGGAAACCTGGGCAATTTCACCCTTGCAGACGATTCACCTGCATGCACACTCCCCACTCCCTTTACACGCCTTCCACGGGCCCGTCGATCCGACAGCGATGCTGGTCTGAATCTTCCGACCCCTCGCTGGATGCCCTCACTGTCTCCAGACCGGCCGTCACCGTGCTGAGCTGCAACGGTTGATGGTTATAGCCTGAAGCCGCCTCACCCTCTGGTTTGTGCGGGCTCTGGAGGCCCTGCTTTGCTTAAGTAGCTACACGTTCAGTAAATCGAGGTGAGAGTGTACAGCTTGTGGCCTCGGGCTTCAGCAAAGCTAGCTGAAGTGAAGCTAAGCAAACAGCATACTAAATCACACAACATTACAACTCCAAGTGATTCGTTCTATTTAAAACTTAGTCATTTAAGCTGAACAACTAACATCTCCTAACACTGAGAGGCGTCCCTGCTCAGGGGGAGAGTAGCCTGGCGTGCAGTCAGTTGCTGAGCGGGGAGAACTCAAGCAGGGCTCCTTCAGGTGAAAGAGCTCGTTGCTTTGAGGAGCAACCTCGAGAGACGCCCCAGCTCAAGGGGGGGATCTCCGACCTGCAGCCACGCTGCCCAGCAGGGAGAGCCCCCGGAGGGCTCCCTTGGGCTGCTGCACTGCTGGGATAACGTGGCTGGCTGGTGGGCAGGCTGCGCCCAACGGGACAGGTAGGCACAAGGCTCCTCGCACCCACACCTCATCGGTGTTCCGAGCTCACATGCTTCGGTGCTCGCTGCGCTCTGCTCCTTTGGGGTTTCCTGGAGGAGTCCTCGGCCGGCTACAGCCCAGCCCTTTGCCCCCTTTGGAGCCTGCCCCAAACTGCTGCTGGTTTGGTTCAGCGGGGCCAAGCGCATCCGTCACAGGCACTCTGTATCACAACCCGACTGAGAAGGTTTTTCCTGTTTCTTCTTCTTGTTGTTCTTATTATGTAATTGACCCATTTCCATGTAATTTACTCAGGAAAACTTGAAGGGCCTTTCTTTCTGCGTCATAAATGTTTCTGATTTGCAATTCATTAAACCTCTCCCTTAGCAGTTATGTCCCTGAAAGGCTGGCAAATTCCAGGGAAGGCTGAGCAAAAAGCACCAAGTGCAGCATGTTTAAATACTGTGTAAAAGGGGTTGAAGAAGGATGAGCTGGTGTTACGTATCCATGTGCTATGTGTCATTGAAAACGCTATAAACTTCTTGAAAGATCCCAATATTAGGACAATGTAAGGGCAACTTTATACATATGGAATCAAAACTGGAGTATCTATATTTCTCTCATTCTGGATACTCCCTTATCCCCAAATTTGCTGCTTTTGAAACCTTGAATGAAAATGAAGATACATGTTTGGCTAATTCTAAATGCTGAAGAAGTGTTCTTGGTTATGTTATTTCCCTGTTCTTCTCATCAGCTTTCCAACTTGTGCAGTATCAAAAGTGCTCTCTAATGCACCTATATTTAACTACATAAATGAAAATAGACAGAAAATACGCGTACTTCATACAGATGTTAGAAGAAGTGTTGGTAACTGCAAAGAAGATAATTAATACAAATGTTTATGAAGGAAAAATTGCTGCAGGTGGGGGTGCAACTACTCTTGATAAATGGCTGAAACAAGGGAGTTGAATTAGGTGAGGGTTTTTTTCTGTTTGGAGGAACTGACTGACTGAAAAATCTGTGAGAAGAAACAATTGCCTATTTTATCCAATTCTTGCACCACTTTCTGCCAAAAGGAAATTTTTATAAAAAGAAGAGTAGGTTTGTTTTGTTTCGTTTTTCTCCTTATGGATTTGAACTGATATTCTCAAGCAAGAAAATGCAGTTCTGTTACGAGAAGCTCCTGCGGAGGACCCTTCATTCAAAGGGAGCTTTGAAGGTTGCCAGTGTAGTTAGTCAGGTCTACTCTGAGACCCACAGGGAAGTAAATCGCTTTCTAATTCGTTGCCCTGTTCAAACACACCTTTGAAGCCAAAAGGCTTCAGGGATGGCTTCATGAATGGAGTAATTACCAAAGTAAATAACTTAAGGCAGGCCTGAAAGCAACGAGAACGGGCCAGTACATCACTGGCCCACCATCTTTTCCACGAGAGTGAACTTGTAGCCGATTTAAAAGGCAAAGATTATTTTCTTACTGACTAGACTAATTAAAGAATAAAAAATGTCATGAAAGGGGCTGAATTTCTAGTGGCCAAACCTCAGGCCCGCCTGATGACTGACCAGCAGCCCAGCCCTGAGTCACAGCCACCGCGTGCACAGACATGTCAAACGGGAGATCCAGTCAGGCTCAGACTGGCACGTTCCCAGGAATCACGGAAATGAGACGCTTGCCTCAAAACAGTTAAAACGGACCGATGTCGAAAACATTCTAAGACTTGATATTATTAATCTGACTGACTCCAAAAGTACTGGAGAGGGAAAAAATATTTTCTGCTGCACTTTAATCTCTTCCATTTATGTTTCTGGCATCTGCTTTTTCCCTTCCTGTGGCAGAAGCACTGAATGTTGACGACAAGATGAATGAGACGAATTTGTCATTCACAGATAATTAAAGCAGGTTGCAATTATGTGACCAAAATTACTGGAAGTAGTTTAAAGACTTAGAACTCATTTGGAATGAGATCCTTTTTAGTATGTAAACCAACATGGAGGTACTGTGTCTATTAGTTTGTATACCTGTCATAGGAAGACCTTCTTAGTGACTGTATCTTCTCACAGGCATGGCAAATGTTAATCCTAAATTAAATTCAAGCAATTTGTTGAATTACTGCATCCTATAGGGGTTGCGCAACATGTTGAAATTTTCACCTTTCCCTAAAGCCACACAATCAAACACTTAAGAGAATGTGGAAAGTGTGAAAATGTTTCGATGGAGTATTCTTTGGAAGTGTTTTCAGATAATAATTTTTTGACATCCTAGTGCCATCTGTGAGTAAACACTGTTCCAACAGAGCCACACATTTAAATCACATTCAACACATTACACTAATTAATCGTTCCCACAACTGTATCTGTTACACTTACTCCCAGTTTTAACAGATCGAGGTAAGGCTGATTTCTCAAGCAAAGTACCAGCTATAGCCACAATCCAGCACCACAGCTTTTTCAGCAAATAGCAAATAACATCTTTATCATGCTGACGGTCACAAAAATAGCACGGAATAAAAAAAAAGGTATTAAAACCTTTTCCCCATCCTTAGACAGCAATGTAAGTAAATCACCTATAGGCTAAGATTCATAACATGTTTTATCCTTAGCAGGCACGGAGTAAGATAATTGGTTTGTCTGCCGGTGTATCTGTTTCAAAAGCATCAAAACAATATATGCAATAGAATCTGAGGGGAAAAAAATCACATTGTAAAATGACAGATGATAATATGCCCACCAGGTAAACTTTTTATATGACAGGGTTAGAGATCAAGGTTACAGCTAATAATGTATTGCAGAAGACTGTAATTGTCTGGAATATTTTCTGATTATGTTCTTATTTCTAAGATAGTATTTTGATGTACTGCAGCTCGTCTTAGGCTCTACTAGGTATTAATAGAAACATGTCCTTTAGTATAAGTAATCTGTTCCACATAGGGAGAATATATTGTTCAAAATAAGAAGACATGTTTCATTTTATAATTGGCCGAAAACTCTTGAGAAATAGTTGTTCATTCCGAAAGGTACTGTAGTGAATAAATTGCCTCTTCTGCTTCAAAAATCTACGAAGTCTTATCTTTTTGATTCAAGGTTTTCCTCAAAAAGTAAATTGAGAGAGTGGGGGAGAAGAAAATTCTGTTCCTATCTTTTATGTAGTAAGCAAAATATTAAAGGAAATGACATCAAAGATCTAATACTGTGGATTTTGTTTTGGTTTATTTTGGCAGTGAACCTATTATTGCCTATTCTTTTAGACTTACACTTTTTTTTTTTTTTTTCCTTGAGTTGAATAAAAATAAATTCCCTCTGAACTAAATCCCAGCAAATCTAATCAAAGGCAGCCACTTCACTGAGGGGAAGCAGGGGGTGGGGAAGAACTAAATTACAACTTTCTAAGAGATCCTAAAAAGCAAAATGGAAAAAAGCCATAGTCAATATAATAAATCATAACATCATAGAGAGCTTATTTGGAGGGAGTTAAGGAGTGTTGATTAAGGAGGTGTTGGTGTTCAGGTTGTAATCAGGCAGCCATTTCAAGCCTTGCTTTCACAGCCTGCTAACATGCAGGAATAACATTTATTTTGTGAACAGCTCTGTGACTGATTTCAGAGACAGATGAGAAAGGGATTTTTTTCCCTCTTTTTTCAGCTGTAGAACAAAACCATGTAGAGTAAATGCTTTATGAGTTACAAAATGAGATGTGTTTTACGGTTTTTCTCCCTGCTTCTCCAGGATGAAAGCTACCTTTTCCAGATATGCAAATTAACATCTGCATAATCAGAACCAAGATGAAATGGACTCGTTACATGCTCATATCAATATCGATGTGTGTACATATGCATGTGAATATGAGAGACTAATATACTGCTGGATGGAAAATCTGTAACTAAAGGCCTTACTCTTCCCCCTCATTGTGCAAACTGAAAATAACTCTGCTGAATCCAGCAGAACCAGATTTACTGTAAAGGTGGCCTCTCAGAGAAAAGCATCCAAAGGCACCGATACCTTAGACCGGTGCACGCCTCGTATTTAAACTGCTGAAAAAAAAAAATCTGGTTTTCTTACTACGATGCACAAATTAAACCGTGTATATTAGCAAGCTGTAGGGAAACATATACAAGGCTGTCGCACACACACCTGTAAGAACACCATGGTGGAACCAGGTCTTATTGTGCCTCTAGCCAGCCTGTGTGCACAGGTGCAAATCCCCGTTCAATATATTGTAGTGCATTGCTGGAATTACGTACAGGCCAAACAGGCTCTGTGAACGGAGCTCATTCCAATCTCCAGTTTTTATTGGGGCTACTGAGAACATATTGGTAATAGCACTGCTGCTGTTACCTTGAAGGTCTAAGGACATGTGAGACATCGTTCAGAGGGGAAAGGTAATGTCTGTCATTAGATCAAATCATACATCTATTAAAAAAGGATAAACTTTCAGCAGACAAATCATAGGTACATCTAAAACTTACAAAACGACCGAACACGAAGATATAATACTGATAATTTAAGCATTATTGCATATTAAAATGCTTTGTACTGAATTAAATATTGAATTGGAAGGGTTCTGACTCACTTAACCTTCAGCCAAGCCGAACAATTTGAGAAGATGACTATTTGCTCTACCTTCTCTTCAAACAAGCTTTGTTAGCGCTATGATTATGTATAAAAAATCCAGAAATGATGCATGTTCCTGATTTAATTTTGCTCTAAACAAAAAACCCAGGAAAGCTGTAGGAGGGTAAGAAGAAAGCTCTGATTGAGGCAAACATGACCAAACAAGAGTAACCAGCTGCAGGAAAGAGGCTGAGGGAATATCCCGAGGTTTCCTTGGCAGCACCTGTGCTCTATGTTCTTTTTGTATAGCTTGGCTTTAGCATCTCTTACGGAAGATGAAAACGCAGAGATGAAGATGGAAAAATAGGAAGAAGGAAATTCACTTTCTAGTCTAATCTTATTCCAGCTAAGCCTACTATAGATTTTTTTCCTTCATAAAATATGAGATAAAAAAGAATAGAGCTTCAATAGCCATTCCAAAGTAGGGAAATAAAGCTGAAAAAAATCATGAGCAGCAAAGATCTAGAAAGAGGAAATGTAAGCAAATACCCAAGGAGAAATAAGATACTCTTCAACTTTATGACTCACAGCCATAGTGGATTAAGAAACAAGCCTAGCAGATATAAAAGTTTTGATGAAAAAAAACGGATTAGAAAACCACTCTAAAAATGCATTACTGTGCTTCCTAAGAATAATTAATATCTGAGGGATGTGGGACAGGTATTTCAGATGGTATTTAACCAGATAAGGTAAAATGAGACAGCCTCACTAGCACATCGTATGTACCAAAATAAGGAAAAAAATGCTGAAGAATGGCCCAGTTGAGCGATGGCTGGACCTTGGACATCTCCAGCTGTGACTGTGATGTAACCTAATGGAGATTTGACATCATGTACTAAAGGAAACAATTCAGAGAAAAGTAATGTAGCTACCCACATGGCAGACATTTTGGAAGAAAGGAAAACAGAGGGGGTTTTTACTGTTTTGCTTTTTGGTTTTTTTTTGGTTTAGTACACACGTGGCAGCAGAATAAAGAGGCCCAAGAATATAAAGAGAAATTTGCTGTTGCTTCTGAGAATACTTCTGAATTCATAGGTGCCCATAAATTAGCAGTACAAATCTAACACTTCTTTTTTTTAAAAAGCACTCTTAGTATACTTCCATCCTTTCATTTCCCTGCAATGTGAAAGAAACAGAGCTTTTTAGCCCAGAGCAATAAAGCTACCCAGCTTCTAGCTGAAGCTGCCTGATACCTGGCTAGTCCGAAGTGGGAGTAAGTCTGGGTCTATCTCTGCCTTCTCATGTGAGCAGGGTACAGCTTATGTTTGGGAGTGCTACAGAGCACTGGAATATGTTCTGTAAACATACAAACTGAAACGCCCCTTCAAAAATGTTCGGTTAAAACCAGCGAGTACAAGGCGTGAAACTTAAAATGCTAATGTCTGCAAATTCAAGAGGATCAGCTATACTAGAAAAATACGGTCTTACCTCCTCTTCCTTCCCATACGTATTTGAAAATTCATGTACAAGCCCATTTTAAAAGTAATTCCCAGGAAATGGAATTACTACAAAGCACAGAAAACGCCTTCTGTTCAGAGGTACCTTCCAACTTGGCTCAGACCACCCAGACCATTGAGCCACTGTGAGCAGAACAGAACACGTGCTTATGCTGTCCACGACTCCCCAAACCAAGGCCACCTCTTAGCAAACTGCTTTCCACACAACCATACCGCGACGGCGCGTTTCCCCATCCTTTACACCAAGCTGCAGCAACGTTCACCTAACAGGCAGTAATGATTCTTGGCACTTTGATGTACAGCCCATCGAGGGAAAGGTCCTTTAGTCTCTTGAGGGGGCGTTCATGCCTATGTGGAAATCTACTTGAGAACTTCATAAAGCCATAAAGTCTTTTATGGGCTTATTATGCCAAAGTGCAAGTAGCCCTCCGTTCATAACAATGAGTGTGGGTTGTGCCACTGCCCTGTCGAATGCGGAACTGTTTCACCTACAAACGCTCAGGCTAGAACTTAGCTAGACAGGAGCTGCGCTGAGGGGATAACTGAATTATGAAGATTAACGTGGTGATGAAGTACTGTGTGTCAAAACTGGCTTACATGTTCACTGCCTTTTGCACAGAAGACGTTGAAACACACTGACAGTTCTGAAAGTAGGAAGACTACAGCAGAGCTGATCAGAGTAATGTAACTCTCCGCCTTCTACATTTATTGTATAGGGTAGGGAATAGAGCCTAGAATTTCTAGGCTCCAGGAGAGTGCCCCAGGGCCTTTAAAGTGGCTTTCTGCTGCTATATTGTGCAGCAGAGTGATGCAGTAGTGTTAAAAGGCACAAGTCCATACCTCCACAGTTCCTGAAGTCAGGTAATCAATAAGGAATTTAAAAATATTTGATTTCTTTTCATCTGTTTTTCATTCAGCATTCATATGTTCACCTTTTATCCACCAGAACGATGAAGATTAGAATTTTTTTCTTAATATAATTGAGGACACTACAATCAAAGTGCTGATAATTGTATATAATTACAAGTTGGAGCCAAACTGCGAAGAGAAGGTTAAGCACTTTGAGAGGAAAAGAAGGAATGCGAGACCGGCAATTTCTCTACAAGCACCATGGAAAAGGGTCATCCCACTCTTTGTACTGCTGGAGGGTCAGAAAATGTCCTTTTGGTGTGTTCCAAAAGCAGAAGTGAACACCGTCATGAAAGATTGAACAGAAAGATTCAAAGCCATGGCCTTATCCTTTCTTCCCACTGGTCTGTGAAGACAGAATCATTACAGGGAATACGAAGGCTGTCCACAAAGCCTCCAGCGTGAGGCAGAGATTTTGTGCTACTGTTTAACCCACAGTATTTAATACGTGGACATATGTTCTGCACTGCTCAATTACAGTAGCTCCACATATTTTCATGGTTTGATGCCTCAGAATAGAGTATCTTTTAGAGGGCTTCCTGAGCATGGCTAATTCCTTGCTGAATCAGCCAGACTGGTGGAGACTCAATTTTTACAGCTGTCTCAGCCTTTCATTCTAGAAAAGCTTCAAAATACTTAGCAGTGAATCAAACTCTATGGTAACTTACTGGTAGGTTTTTGCTGAAATGATAGCGTCGCTACAGCGGTAATTCCCATTTCCATAGCAAAATTGTGTTTTACTTATCCAGCTATTTCAAAGATGGTATTGGAGAGGATTCATTTTGTCAATTTATATTTTCACCCATAAGACCTTTATTTTTTAAAACCTAGCATATTTTAAAAGACAATTACAATGTTAAAAAGTATCATTTCTTTTCCTCAGCAATGCCAAAACAAAAAATAATCATTTCCATTTATTTGGAATCAAATAATCCTCTTTGCTTTTTATTTTTTCCTTACTTCAGTCTTAAGCACAAGCCAAAAATGCTACATGTCAGTTTGAAAGTGTAGAGCCTTACAATTTAAAAAAAAAAAAAAAATCAGCAATTTTCTGTGTAATGAGAAGTCCAGGCTTGTACTTTCACATACCATGCTTCTCAGCAGAAGAGCCAACTTCTGAGTTGCCCATGCCGTACAGCTCTCATTCACAGCATCCCTTAATGAGAATCACTGCATAATTAAGTAAATACAGTCTTTATACCTTCAACTCTGAGAAAGCTCTGCAGAAGCAGAAGCAACACAAATACTCCTCTCTGAAATACACGGGGAGATTCCATCCACAGAAATTCTCAGCTGCATCTTTCAGGTATTTTTTTTTTAAATATTATCTAATCAGAACGATAAATCCAAACAATAACGGATGGCTGCAGATATGTGACATCTGAATCTTTCATAAACCTTTTTGAAGAGGTGGGAGAGTTGCCTACTGTAAAAGTGTCATGGAAATCTTCTGGTTTCCATTTGAATTGGTCTCTTGTGAAAACACAATCGTCTTCTGATGGATTTGTATGGACGCACTGCAGGAGATGAGTCTGGGTTGTGTCTTGGGAGACAAAACAGGCGGTAAAACTGGCTTGGGGCAAGACGAATCCAGTACTGCCTGACCAGGCTGCCCCTTGCAGGGTGAAGGAAGAAAAGGTCACCTTTATGTACGCTGTTGTGATTTATCATTTGGGGCCAAATTTTTTAATAGGTGAATTCGTAACCTCGTTTGATCATTTGCCCGCTTTCCTATCTCTTCTAACGTGGCTTCTTTATCAGAGTACTTGCTGTTATTTATGCTCTGGTAATGGTAATTAGATAGATAGCAGAATGTGACATTATCTCACAACTGCTTAATTTCTCTTTAGCTGTGTGCTGTAATCACAAAACGGTATCTCAGAAAAGCGCCACAGTAAACAGGAACTCTTAAGCCTTTAAGCTTCAGAACGATGGCAGCTGGATGCCTTTCTGTGCCACAAATTTACTCTGTCGTTTACTACCAACTGTGAGCATGCAGTATCATGCAGGAGTCGGGTGAGCACGCGAGGATCCAGCTCAGTACTATAAAGAATTGCCTGAATCGTGACATAATGTAAAAAAAAAAATAATTGGTACACACACACGTGGGAGCAACGGTTAAAACCCAGGCGTCCAAGTCTGTTCTTGTGATTTCAACACTTCCACGGCAGCTATCACCTCTAATCATCAGGGAGCTCCCACTAGTCATGCATTTAGACATCAGAGGGACTCCAGTGGCAGCAGCTCGATCCTGACCAGTAACTGAGTGGAAGTACTACGAACCGGGCTCATCTGGGTAGATGAAAGTCAAGTGTGTCACTGAGAGCCAAACCCAAGCCGCCTGCCAACAGCAACCTTCAGTCCCTCTGCGGCAGGCACGGGCTGCTGGTAACCCCCTGAACAACCCCCTCTTGGCTGTAAGCACATGTATCTATTATTAAGACAACGGTTTTGTAACTGTCCATTAGCCCTTGCTTGTTTTCCCAGGACTGTGTAAGCACGCACGTGGCTCTGAACAATTAATGACTTGATATTCGTATTCCAGGTTTATCTCCTCTCCATCTCCAGAAAGCACATTAGATAATCGTTGTTGCCAGCATTGTAATGACCCTCAGTTGTTTCCAGGCTCTCTTAGGGTGTTAATATTTCATACACAATCACACCCTGTGAGCTATAAAAATCTTTCTAAGTGTGTATAGAGCAGCAGAACATGCTTCACATTAGTCGAGCCATTATCCTGATGGCCCTAAACACGAAACATCCAATGTGAGTGCATCTTTCTTCTCCCTCCCAGATGCCTGGTTCAGCCCCCAACGCTGAAATCAGGAGTACCTGCCATTACGGACGGGCCCTCGCGCCCGTACGCGCCAGGGGCTTACGCACCATCTCTGACTTTTGTGTTGTTAGTTCCCCAAGTTGATGATCACTTCTGTGATTATGTGTTTTACTGAAATGGGACGGCAGAGATCAGAGTTAGAAATAAATGAGGGCCACGGAATAGGGGTGAGTGCACGCATCTACCGCCTTGTTTAAATAATTCAGATTCCTCTTTCAAAAAGCAGGAATCACGCCTGAGAAAAACACCTGTGGATTTTGGAAACCAGGGCTTGTAGCTGATTACAGTATTCTGAAGAACAGCTTCTTCAACAGCTTTATGCCTGTAAGGTGTGCAAAGCAGCATATTATTTCTACCGAATGGGCAATAAGAGCTTTCTAGCAAGGAAGTTAAACATCCCTCAGACATGAAAGGACAGGGTTCACAACTTCTGCTTTAGCTCGCTGTAAAAAAAGCTCACGAAACTGAATGATCAGCAAGAACTTTGAGGTAACTGTGTCTGTTTTTATTTGCTTGCAGTATGCAAGACCGTTAAAATATTCTTTTATCTAAAGTATAATTAGGAGACAACCGCACTGAGAGCAGCTAAATCATTTAACTGCTTCAGCAAAGAAAGCGAATCCTGAATGTCATTCGGAAAGCTTTTGAAAGAAGAAATTGAGGGCTATAATTTTATTCCAAAAAGAAAGAGTTTCTTTCTAGGATAAGCTACAGAAAACTTTGTTTTGACTCACACGATTGTGTCGCACACAAAATGTATTTAATAAAAAGGAGATCAATATTTTTCATAGAAATTTTCACATTTACATTTCCTTTTTTCCTCCTGAACATTCAATGGCATTTTCTTCCTTTTGTAATTCTTTTCTCTGATACCTTTAAGTCTCAATTAGTGATACTCTTAGTGTTTGTGCATCTGGCTCACAAAATAAATGCCTTTCTACAAAAAGCACCCCACTTATTACTTCACAATGAAATTCTGATAATTCTACACTATTAAGACTCTTAAGTAGATCAATAAAGAGAAATGAATAAATTCAAATGCATTATTTCACCAGAAAAACACATTATGCTTCTGACAACTGCTGACTTACGGAGGCGGAAAAGATGAAATGAATTGGTATGAAGTGAAAAGAAAATTCTGGTCAAATCCACCTGTTTTACTAAAAAATCAATTCAGTAACAAGATTATTTTGATCATCAGAATAAGATGATCAGAATTTTATCATTCCTGTTAAATTTCTAATACTGGTCCTGTGATCTTGATTGAAAATTTTATTTATTCTGAGGATTAAGCTAAATTTAAACACTGGTGGGATTTATCACAAAGGCTCATAAGGCACCCGTTTTTTTTCTTAGCATTTAAGAAATAACAAAAGTAAAAATATTTACTCAGAGGCGTATCAGAGAAATAGGATGATTCTTAATTGTTCTCTCCTGTTTGGTACCATGTCATTGTACAACTCCATTCACCTTTGTGATAAAGCCCGAGCAGTGGCTAAATATGAGCTTAGAGACCTAATTATAAATGCCAGTTTAAAAAAAAAATCCTGTTTCCCGTTCACCTTCACATCTCAGACCATTTCCATTTATTAATTTTTTTATCTCAAATGCTCAGAAATACGTCTGTTCTCTAGGCCTGGTGTGTGCAGAGGAAACCCATCAGTCACTCCTATTTTTTTGCTTTGTGAAATGATTAAGAACTGTGTTTGAGTTTAATAATTACGTATTTCTTTGTTCCGTCTCATGGCATTTATCAAGTGACGCGGTTCAGCTGTTGACACCTACAGAACAGCTCCAAAGGCTGAAGGCACAGCGCGCCGAGAGCTGGGGCGGGCAGGTCCGTCAGTCTCCCCTCCTGCAGGCGCCCTGGTGAGGAGAACCGTTGCTACGACAAGACTCTGCATGAGTTGGATGCGCTCTTATCCCAAATATGTGACATGAACTTAGATTCTTCTGGACCCAAATTTGGATGGACTGCAGCTGGGACCCTCCGCATGGCTGGAAGTGAAAAGTGTCACACGTTGGACCAAGTGGGTTTTGGTTCAAGAACAAAACACAGTGTGAATCCTAACCGCGAGGTGTGCCTGTGCCTGAGGCATGCTCTGCGCCCAGCACACGACAACGACACACTCAGCGGCATGTTTGGCCCATGACATCAGAGACTGGCCAGGACTGACAGAATTTCTCCTTCCTTTTACAGGCAGGTTTGCGTGAAGCATATCCGAAACGCAGCGAGCACGTGCCACGCCGTGCTAAACCATGTGTCACTCACTTGGACTGACACGGGAAGCACTCGTGTGGTACGGGCAGAAACCAGTATTAGCGGTTCGTGGTGTGACATCACAGAACCTTAAAAATGTTACTTAAAAGCCACTATAAACCACGGTGGCAGTTTTGAGCAAACTGATAATATGAGATGTGGTTCCCTGTCACCTTTTTCTCCCTCCTCTGTCCAAAGGTTGTTATTGCTTTTTTTCATTGCTAAACGCTTTCATAAAAGTAACTCTCGGTCCTCACAGAACAGTGACTTTTCTACTGAACTGCTTTATTTACCCTTTTTTTCAGATATGCCCTAAAGAAAAGGAAACCATAGGAAGCGTTCATACTGCTATACCTCCTACACGCAGTAGATCTTCTCTCAATAAAGACAGAAAAACAGAATAAACACATTAAAAAGTAACCCTAATTCTTTTCCAGTTTCACCATATCTTACCATTAGTATATAGCCACCTTTTGTCTTAGAAAGTGGAAATATGATCCATGATTTTTTCTTAATTCTAAAGAATGGTTCTCCTTGATGTGCAAACAGTATGCCTGATCAGATGTGACAGAAACGTACCACGTTTCTTCTTGTGCTTGATACAAGAAAACTCTAATTAGCCGAATACGCAATTGGCTCACACTGCTATCCACACACATATTCAAATTTTGGCTATATCTTTTGAACCCCAAATCCTCTAGAAACACATTTCATTAATCTGAAACTCTGTATAGCTGATTTTCCAAAAACATCTGCCACCTCAAGTATTGAGACAAACTAGCCTCACTTGCATTTGCAATACTGCAATTAAAATTCAGCTTGATACATGGTTCTCCCAGCACCCAACGTGCTACAGGATTTTGGTACGAGAATAATGCAGATCGAGAAAAGTAAGACGTATGTGCACCATTTTCACATGGGTTTGAACTTACTTAAACATTCAACACGCACATTTCAGTAAGGACAATTCTATCACAGCAGTTTGTTGGCTGAGATCATTTCTTCCAGAAAATATTTGCACCCCCCTCTTTTATACCCCCAACCAATCCTTGTTAAGTAAATGAAAAATCACACCCGTTCATAAAAATGTAATTGAATTTTTGTGCCAAAAGATGCTCTTTGAAAGACATAAGTATAGAGACTATTGAGATTAATAATTGCTGTGTGAGCTGAAAGCATAACAAAGGAAGATTTTTCTCCAGAAAAGGGGAGATAGTTCAATTTTTTCTTTTTAAAATTTTTTTTCTTTTTTTTTTTTTTTCTGCAGATCTTTACAATTTTGTTTAGGACTTCTGCCTTTCACTCTGAAACAAAGACGTGTGACTACAGCAAATCTGTGGGCACTGCTCACCATCACTAGAGCCCTCACAAGAGAGAATTTGATAACAAAGCCAGGCTATGTACACCATGCCAGGTGACTGACATTTGGTACGAGGTAAAGGACTGCTCTTCTCTTCTCTTCTCTTCTCTTCTCTTCTCTTCTCTTCTCTTCTCTTCTCTTCTCTTCTCTTCTCTTCTCTTCTCTTCTCTTCTCTTCTCTTCTCTTCTCTTCTCTTCTCTTCTCTTCTCTTCTCTTCTCTTCTCTTCTCTTCTCTTCTCTTCTCTTCTCTTCTCTTCTCTTTTCTCTTCTCCTCTCCTCTCTTCTCTTCCTCTTCTCCTCTCCTCTCTTCTCTTCTTTTTTTTTTTCTTTTTTCTTTTTTTCTTTTTTCTTTCCTTTTCATAATTTCAGCATTGTGCAGACCTATGAAATACCTCTCCCTTCTACACCATAAAATATAATCTCACCGGTTGCTATCTTAAAAGTTCAGACTATTCTGAGCACCGAAGCTCCCGGCACCTGCAGACGGTGGCACTGGCCACAAAAGCCCCTGGAGGAAAAACTTGGCGTTGCTCCTACGCAAACCAGAGCTGCTGTCTTCTACGCAGGCTGGCATCCGCCGTGTCCTGCGCTTTCACAGGACCATAAACCTGGAAGACGCTCTCCTGGCTGGAACTTTTTCTGCCACATTCCTAACAGGGATTAAGATCCATTCTCAGGAAACCATCAGTCCTGTGTTACAATGTAGTTCCGCATAAACTGATTTTTTATGAATCCCTGCATATTCTTTAAAGTACACCCAAAGTTCAATCTAATCTAGATGGCATCATCAAATTTTTATACCATTACTATAATTACATTTGCACACACAACTCAATTACCAAAGATATGGATCGTTACCTGCACAATTTGATTATGAAATTTAAATCAATATATTTGATATAATTACAGTTAAGGTTACAGTACATTTTGTCACAAACCACATTATACATTACTGTCTTTTTATGCATTTTAATAACTCACTTTAATCCCGTATACTTCAATAAAAAGGGATATTTTTCTTCTGGAGTAATTTCTCTAAATGGGAGGAGATGGGAAAATATATTGTACATTAGCAACTAAAGCTAAGCAAATTATCTATCCTGCATTTTGTTTTAATAATGTACAGGCACATTGTTGTATTTTGGAAACAAAGAAATATCATCGCTGTGCTGCTCTGTTCTGCGCTCGTGGAAGCTGATCCATAGGAGGAAATTTATAGAAGGAGACATATGCAAAGTTAAAGCCAAATTGGGTGTTAACACAGAACATGTGCTTTAACAGGCTTGTCCAGGTGCCAATGGGTGTCAGACTTGATTCAAAGCTTAAATTTGGACAGTTCTGAACCAGCAAATGTTTGATAGTGAGTAATTCATGTCTGCACACTAATTCATGCATGCACATAAACTGTCTCTAAAATACAGTCATTTGGGGGAGACACAGCAGGGAATCTGTTTAGAAAATACAAACATACACTTCTGAAACAGATTAGAACCAGAAGCAATTTGAGAATATCCATATTTTATAGTGATGAAAATTTTCAGTTAAGGTATTCCTATGCAATTTCATTAAAATTAGAGTGTAATTCGTCTCAAAATGTTTCCATACCTGTGCTGGGACAAGCTAGCTCTATACAGCACCACAAGCCTTTTGTGTTTTGTCTTTTATTTTGTTTGAGTTTCACTCAAAGTGAAACGGTTATTCACTTGCTTCAAAAGAAAATATTAAACATGTGTTTCATCTTAAACTTCATCTTAAATACCAAGGTGTTTTCTGTAGCTATAAGCTTCTATCTTCTTTACAGATCAACTGACTGACAGTAATTTAAGACTTCATTGTTAATAAGCACTATTAACAAACACACTAGTAATGTTTGTGCTATGTTATTAAATGTAATGCACCTCTCTGCAACTGCAGATCGTGACAAACGTTTCATTGCAACCTTTTGATAGTCCCTGAAAACTGTCCTTGAAATACTCTTTTATTTTTTATTTGGATGAACTGTTCTTCGGTGTCTTATCCAACGTAACGGGCAAGTGACAGACTGATCAATGAAAGGCCAGACTTTCAAGAAGAGCATTTAGCAAAGCCCATTTGAAAGGCTTTATAGTTCCTTACTTATTTTAAGACAGCGCCGTTAGTATGGTCCCAGCTTCGGATGGAGAACCAACATCGTCCTAGAAACACCGTTAAAGGACATGTGAGTTGTAAGTCCCAACTATTGAAACTCTTCCTTCAATAACTTCATCCAGTTGAGAATTCTGTTCAAGGCGAAATGATTGAAAAATTTGCTTTAATTTAGAAGTCATGGCTGTTCATCCCATCAACAAGTCTGATTTCTTTATTAGGTTCTTGCCCAAGTCTGGAGTTAGGATTTCTCCCTTCTCCAGAAATTTACTTCTTCTTCCACATAAGTGTTAGATCACTACGACTATGAAAGGTTATTCTGCAACTTGGACATTAAAAATGTGGTGTGATTTCTGTAAAAAAGATGATTTTTTGCAGTTACCTAATACTGATTCCAAAAAGTTAGTTTTTAGTTGTTAAAGCCACCTTGAACCCAGGATTACCCCTTGTTTTCATGTTCTGATCTCTTTTTTCTTTTTTTTTTTTTCCCCTGAGTTCTTGCTATTTTTTCACAACAGTTTTGGGTTTGGAAATTAAGTCTAGGAAGTGAATGCACGTGTGCATCCCAGATGTTCGCGCAAAGAAAAGGGTGGTGAGTGACTGCACAGGAGAAACAATTCCTGCTTTTCTTTCTGGCCTCATTAACTTGCTGCACACTAGTAAAAAGAGAGAGCATGGGTATCTTTTAGGTTTTTATCATGGGCAGATACCATGCTCTGCAATTTCTTATTTAAATCACATTTCAGATTCCACAGTGTAAGTTAATAAGCTATCTATAGGAAGAGAAACTACATTTTTCCTCAGATTTATCAACTTACATTCGAACTGAGACCTGCGGAAATGTACTCTACGTTTGGGACTGTAATATCCGATACCTAAGTAGGGATAAAATATAGTCTTATTCCTGGGAATGGATTTTCTTTTCTTTATTGAGAGATGGTTTAACAACACAAATTAAGTGAATTTTAAAAGACTTGTCATAATTCCATTTCTTTATATATCTAGTAAACATGAAGTAAAAAAAAAAAAAGACTCAAATCTATTTACAATCTTTTAAGTGGCAATATTGGAGAAAGAAAAAAATCAATTTTTCCAGCTTATCAGCTCATGTCCATGTATTAATTCTTTGGGGTTTACTCTTTTATCTGTGATCTATGTCCCATTAGCATCAGAGATCATGGTACACCAAAGAACGGTTCTATTGTTATCTCAGGTTGTATCTTAGTGAGTCTCGAGCTGTTCAGTCATGACTTTGACCCTCAAGGTCTTTTAATGAAAAAACATATATTTCTAGAGTTACAGCTACCTGTGGCTAAAATTGGATTGCTATGCTCTAGCCAAGTCTACCTCCTATTTGAACCGTATAAATTGTGACAAGTATTTTTCCAGCTGAAAAATAGCTGCCTTATTGGGAGCATTGATGGTATGTGCTACATGAAATGTGTAACACCTCTACTGGGATGAAAATCATTTTGTTCAGCAGAGGTTAAGAGATAGTTCCATTTATTTCTTCATCATTTTAGATGTTACCTAACTTTTTACTTGGGTAAAAAGAGGAACTTCCTGCTCCCTAAGCCATTGCATTAAAATATCTCTCTGAATTGAATGAATACATTATTCACTGTGATATGGGGCAACGACAGAGAAGATATGCCAGCTATGTCCTGTCAAGGGTAAAAATAGTGGTGTCATATTGTTCAGTCTGGGCGCCCCTAGAAGTGAAGCCAAACCAGTGCTCCCCTATTAAAAAGCATGAGTTCCTATAGACTTAAAGCCAGATTCCCCAGTTTAAAACTGTATCTTTGTGCATCAGGGAGAGCAGGGGACAAGTAAAACAAAAGAAGCAATAGGTTGCAGAAGTAATTCTTCTGAGCAGATTGTGAAAGAAGTCCAGAGCACTTAGGGTAGACTCTGAGCTGACATTTCTCCTGGTAAACCCCAATTATCCTTAGTAAAAGCTGACCTGGGCTTTCCTGCTCACGAGAATCCAGAAACAGAGCAGCCATTATACACACCACCCAGATTTTTCCTAGATTAGAAGAGTCTGTCCATGGCTTTAAAACACATAGGAAGAGGCTGGTTCCAATTACAGACACTTCAACGAGACAGAAACCCGGGAGGCCAGGCTGGATTCTCAGCAGGTGCCATGCGAGCACCTCAGTATGCGTGGCGCACACCTGATATTTTGGGTGTCTGTCCTGAGCAGCTCGGAACAACATCGGCTTTGTGTCTCTCCGACCATTCCCAAAAATCTTAGTCTGGGCTGTTGAATCGTTGGGGCAGCCCACAGGCCCGGGGTCCATTACCGGCACCGCGCTGGGGAAAGCAGGAGGCCGCGGCAGGCTGGCCGGGGGCAGGCGGTCGCTGAAGACGTTCCTGCCAACACCTATTGACCGTGGTCCTCCTGAGGGGGCCGCAGCTCTCCCTGCCGCACCGTGCAGCGGGTTGCAAAACCAGCGGCGCTATTTAAGCCGTTCAAGTAGATGGTCTGAGGTAACGGGACTGGTTTTGCCGCCAACGGAGGTGGGAGCGTTCACCAAAACACCTTTGCCAACCACTTGTGCCAGCGTCCGGCTGCTGGGTGGTAATGAGCAGCTGGGGGGTCACTGGGGGGGTGTAGTATCCCAAAGCAGCGTGCCCAGATCGGGAAGAGGACATCAGGCTACGCAGACCGCACTGACATCACGCAGCTGAGGCCTTCTTTGCGCCAAGCTCCAGCAGGCAGATCCATCGTCCTGAAGTTCCCGGCGCCAGAGTTTTGCTCGTACAAAGTTTGGCCGTTATCCATTTCCAAGCAGACGAACCGACTAGGTCGTCGTTCCATCAGCACGTGGCTTAGCTTTACTGTCTGCCTCACAGCGACTTCGCTGTCAGGTGTTTCACAAACTAGCAAAGGTTAAAAGGCGATTTTTTAGGGTTTTTTAAGAAAAGAAAAAGGGTCCTGTCATTTAAGAGAAATGCTTTGACTCCCTGTCCTGGCTGCTTTGGATTTTACATACTCTTAATAAAGCGATTTTTCTAATCTGAACTACCACAGTCACACAAATAGGACACTCAACTTTGTCGAACACTTCCTCTGCATGCAGTGAAACATCGATAATCGCTTCATGCTTCAAGGGTATGCTTGCCCTACGCTAAGCTCTCTCCCTATATTGATGAATGCTAATCTATTTTTAATAAGACCAATTTGGACTCAGTTGATTAAAACAGTGTAGGTAAGAGCTACGCAATAATCCAGAAAGCCTGATAACAGTCCTTGTTTAATATCTCGGAATCAACTTTAATTAAAGAAGTAAGGTCCAGATCCTCGGCTGGTGTAAAGTGACATTATTTTGAATGGAGCTATGCCAGCTTTCACCCACTTAACGTCTGACCCTGTGACTGGGCCTTGTTTGGTTTTCACTAGGTTTACTCTCTTTCACTGTTAATGAAATGTTTCCAGCTTAATTTCCTGAAGAAGCAGGTCAGCTGACTGAAAAAAAACCCCTCAACTATACATGTCCTAGTAACCAGATCTTCCCCAATGCACATGGACACTGACTTCAACAGAGAGTCATTAGTTTACAGGCGCTGAGAAGCTGGTCCTGAGGCTCTCCAATTTTTTATAGGCTTTTAAAGAAAAATCTAAGCGTGAACTTTGAGTCCATGGGCCATAGCTTTTTTTTTTAAAGGTCTGCATGCTTAAGTTGTATCATCGAAATTAATCACTACCTTTTTTATTCATTGGCAAGCAGAAAAAGGTATGGGGTCTAGCACTCTGCAAAATGGCTTAAGAACTTTCTCAGTAAAGTTAAATCGAAAGGGTTTTTTCAGGTTTCCATGGGTATACCTGTTTTACCTTGCAGTGACTACACGATTTACCAGAAGTTTGATTATAGCACAGAACACAAAGCCGAAGGTGTCCTGTTTAGCTGTGTGCCCAGTCGTTATGAAATTTCATTATTCCACTTATTACAAAGCTTCACTTAGTAGATAGCAAAAATTTGCTGTCAGGAAGCAAAGAGGTTATGGAATCAAACTTTTACCAGGCTTTGTCTGTTTATCAAGGCTGATGATGGTTTCTTTGGAATGAACTCTCCTAACGATAGCTGGTATGCTAGTCTGGACAGAATGATTTTAGGATCCCATCGGAAAGCAAATATAACAGGGTCCCTATCGTTTGACTTAGGCCCTGTATTTCTAGAAATACCTTTGGGTATGCTATCTGCCAGTGTAAGAGTGATGTGTTTGGGAACACCAGCTGAAATATTTCAGACTTCTGTCTCTTTGCCGGCCAACAAGTTATTTTTTAACTAATTCCCATGGGTTTTCTTGACCAGGTCTTTTATATTCTGCCTACCCCTCATTGAACAAAGGCAATTGCCTCCTTTTCTGTCCCAGTGCAGCTTTGCAGGGAACTGGAAAACCTCAGGTCCTGCCAGAGTAACAATAATTTTAAAAAAAAGGTTCCCACAAAAAAAAAAAAAAAAAAAAGTCCCCACAAAAGTTTCAGCCAGTCTCCTTCTGGGGGATCCCAGGCACTTCTTCAAGGTCTGTTATCTTTTCTCCTGCGTTGACTACAGCTGTCATGCCCCCTCTCAGCCCCCCGAGCCGAGGGTGGAAATGATAAGGAGTTCAGCTCCTCCTTTCATTACTGCCAGCTCCAAGGAAAAGAGTGGGAAACAAGTATGACCAGGAATGCCACCTTGGTTCTCTTTCCCAAGCTCTTTTTTTATTCTTTTATTTCCCTCCTCTCAGAATCTGGCTGCAATTAAGCTCCTTCTGAAGCCCTTACTGCCATTTCTCCATGGATCTTTTGAGTGGAGGAAAGCAGAGTCCTTTTACTTTTCTGCACCATTTTCAGCAGAGAGACTCAAAGTAGCCTGCCTCACTGAAGAAAACAGATCTCTCCGTGTCATTATCCGCACAAGGCACTCAGAGAAGCTAGGACAAACAGAAAATGGATGGAGTCATTTACGGAAGAGCACATTAAACTGCTGATAGCAGTGACATAGTGGTGGTTGCTCGGGAAAGCGATGACCATGGCATTTGCAGCTTACGCTGGTTACCCCAGATTTTGTATAGTTTTTGACTGCCCAGGCCTGTCTAGTGCA
The DNA here is from genome assembly GCF_034619465.1 of Leptosomus discolor. NCBI lineage: Eukaryota > Metazoa > Chordata > Aves > Leptosomiformes > Leptosomidae > Leptosomus > Leptosomus discolor. The sequence goes on from NC_141393.1 coordinate 84,792,330, forward strand.
TCAGACCTCATTAGGGCAATTTGCTCGTGTCAATTCCTGTTACCCAAGTGGTAGGCACATGGCTGGAGCACTGTAATAGCAGCCTGTCTCAGAGACCATGCTGAACTGTTCTGTGATGTGCCTTGGATTTTATAAATAATTGAAAACAATAAGTGGCAGGAGAGCTAGCAGCAGGAAGCACACAACTCGCTGTAGTCTGTGTGTGAGCATCTCCCCTGGACTAAATAAAATCAATAATCACCAACCAGCCTTTCTTGGGTACTATAAAAGCTAAAGATCCCATATTGCCTTTTATAAATGAAAACCCAGTAACTGACAGCAGTGACAGCTGCTGAGAGCATACCAGTGCCTGTTCTCAGTGCCTCTTCCCTCTCCCTGTCCCCACCAACAGAAACAACCACAGATATATTACAAACACGAATGACTGGCACTGCTGTCGTACACAAAGAAGAGCTCACTTGTTGCCTCGTAATTGGAAATGAAAAAATGGAGGCACTGCCAGCAAAATGTTGTTAATGAGGCACTCTATGGGCTCTGATTTCAAAAGCTAAAATTTGTTTAAATCCAAATAATAAGGAAGAATTCTCTAGGATACAACTGAGAATTCAGACAGCTCTTGATGTGTCCCCTCCATCCCCATCTAGCTCTATACATTCCCCACCACCACCAACCGGGGATAATAATAGGAAGGAAATGTACTACCTGACTCTGTATCGCCGTGAGATTGTTAATCAGCCAATGTTTGTGAAGTGCAGTGAAAATGAAACGCTACCCGTAAGTGTTAAATATTATCTTTCCACAGACTCATTCTCCCCCTCCAGCCTTTCAGCCTACTCCTATTCCCTTCTCTCGTAGTATGACTCTCTACTTTGGAGTGTGGATTTCCAGCATGCCTAAACAGCACGCCAGGGCTCCAGTCTGCAGAGTGGGCTTGCTTTCAGGAGGCAAGTCTGTTCTGTGAAATGTTTGTCCGAAGAGATTTTAGTCATTTGGTGTGGAGAACCCTGCATAAGCTATTCCTTTACAAGGTTTTCCTTCCCACTGTCCTAAAGTTACTCGAAGCAACATTTGAGAGAGCAGCTAACCTCCTCCACGCTGAAGCACTGACTCACGGCTACCCAAGCGCTGGCTTTGTCCTTACACCCATCCCACGCTGACGGACTGCTTTTCTGCTGCTGAACAAGCAAGTCAAAAACTACATTCGGTCTGGAACCTGCCTCAGACTTACTGGTTCCCTAGGGCACACACGGGAAATCTTTGCTTTTTAGAGGCCATTCACTCTCCTTTCATGATGGGGAGAACTGACAAACCCTTCCCTTGAAAAGAGAGACCTAAGATCTCCACCTCTTCTCCACCAGCAAGAGTAGCTTGAAATCCCTATTTTAAAAGAAATTCTGAGACACTTAAGTGTCTCCCTACCCTTACCATCACCCCCATTTTCCTGTTCAGGTCTGTCTGTTGTGACTGGAAACTACAGAGAACGGCGCGATGCGAACAGCATCCTCAGCGACATCACCGGAGCACAGAGGAGAGCGCAGCTCTGTGAGGTGCTGGAAGGAGGCAGCCACAGCAGGTTGTGAGCGGCACGGAGAGCAGAGCTGGAGAAAGGCACAGGCAACAAAGGGGGCTTGGCAAAGCCGGCCGACACGCCGAGAGGCAGCGGGAAGGGCTAAGGCCTCGGGCAGCCTCCAGCCAGCAAATTCACGTGTCAAGTTGAGTGTAGGTAAAACAGCATTGATTTATATCACACGTGTTGATAGTCTGGAGCTACAGGGGATGTCTTGTGTGAAAAATCTATCATAAACATCGAAGTAAATTTGGGAGCAGTTCACTGAAAGTATAAGAAGTTTTCTCCTCAAAGGTTTTGGAAAGAGGTGGTTCACTGCAATAAGGGAAGAGCCATGAGAAGGCTGCTAAGAACCCCCCCAAAATGCTATCACTCCAGACGGTACGCTTGTCATTTTTGAACAGGCTAGAATTTAAAAATTGTCAAGTATTGGAAAATATCTTTATTTTATCTACCAACGTATTTTCTATCTAATTTTAGAAGTACCAACTACTTAATTTTAAAGGTCCCCCTTTTCAAATTACACATCCCAAACAGGACATTCTGCTAATCTGAAATGCACACGGTTCACTGGGTATTTTTGGTAGCGAAACACCACACTCCTGGGAAAGTGCAGTTAACATGTAGCAAATGCATCTTTTGCCTTCTTCTCTATTATGGTTTTGAAGATGTGTTTTTGCTGTAAATGAATAGACTTCACATTCTCCCAGCCATCTGCGCTGGGAGCGACATGGGGTCTATGTTAGTTCCCTATTAGAAAAAATCAAATTTCCTATGTAATTGAGGATAGATTAAAAGGACTTCATCGGTCATTGTCCAATTTCTCCCTTCTCATTTCTCCAAGGCATTATGTTCTAAAGTATATAGAATTGGGCTTTCTCTTTTTTCCTTTTTCTTTTCCCTAAGTCAGCCTTCAAATTCAGCCCAAACTAGCATTTTATTTGATGGATCTTCTGTGCCTTAGGAAGTGCAGGATATCAGGACTGTTATAGCCCTGAGTGATGGACAATGCTAAGATCTGAAAATCTCTCAATGATTGACAAGGGTTGAACTTTTAAAGTTCTCAGACCCCATTTGAAGGATGATCTTTTTTGTCAGACTTTTATCTCAGGATGGCAATTTTGGTGGGTGAGGCATTCGATAGTGAGAGATCAGCGCTGGTAAAAGAGCTGAGGTAGTGCCCTTTCAAATGTATCATGTCCAAAGACTAAGCACGCTGATACTACTTCAGCTAAACCTCCTAAATTTGCTCCATCTCCACTGACTTCACATCCAAGCAAATACCTACACATAGCTACAGAATTACAGGAAACGGACGTGAAGCACACACGTACCCAGAAAAAGTTAATGAGCAGCAACTGAACAATTCTTTCTTCTTTCAGGATTTTTTCTTCCTTCTAATACATGCAGCCTCAGGCAGGGCTTCGTAATCACCACTGTAGTCTTACCCCGCCTGCTCCAAAACTTGGTATATATTGCTGGGATAAAGTACGAATTCTACTGCTCCAGCCAAAGGCGAGTACTGCATACTTCATATCTAGCAGCAGAACGCGGAATTTTGAAATTTTTCCAGACACCTCCCCGCCCCGTCAAAGTTACAGGCAGCCCATGCCAGCTGCAGCCTCTACTGTAAAGTAGCATTAACCATGAGAAAGAGTCGTGCTTGAAAACCAAATAATTCTCGAATAATTAAATGGGAATTTAAAAAATAACTAATTTTGAAAATACTCATCTAAATACCTCTAAGTTAATCTTTACTATAAAGGCATTTCAGTCAATGCCTTATTGGTAAATGTAAAGAAAATAATGGGAAAGTTTTTGTAGAAAGCAAATGATCATTCTGTAAATTAAAATATTCTGTTCTGGATTACTACCGGAGAGCAGAAAAACACCACAAAGACCGTGTGTCCATCCTAATGAGCTCCGGTTTCAAACAAGGGAATATTCACAATGAACCGCTTGCAAACAAGCTAAAGAACTATTTGCAGACATTATTTGGCAAATTCACTGAATAAATTATTCGCTATGAATTATTCACCCAACTCTATTACTTACCCTCATCAGGCATTAAAGCCATCGAAACTCGAGCTTTATTGTTAACCATTATAATTATGAATTATAATTAATTCTTAACACTGTTGTCAAGGGACTGCAACATGACGGAAAAGTGTGCAACATTCCAAAGGTATCAATGACACAAATAATTCCCTCAATACAAAACATGACATTAAAATAGGCTGAAAATAAATCGCCGTCAATGAGTAAGCAATATAATAATTTGCTACTAAAACAATTAACATTTCAAATGTTAATTCTTCTGTTCTCTGCAGCCCAGATAACAATGACTCACTGAGCCTGAGAAAGCTGCAAGCAAATCTAACAGGGCAAAACAAGGGAAAAAAGAGTTCCTTTGGAGAATGTACCCCTCATCTCTTTGTAGCACTTCCCGGGCAATTTTTAAAGCGTTATTTCCTCATAGCTTAGTGCTACTGAAAATCATGCCACTCTAACATCTCTCTGGGTTTTCTCAATATAAAATTAGAAATAATGCAGAAAAGTAGAGAGGTGATAGCCCCTACACCCGCTCGCTGTGCTCATCCTACCCACATGAACGAAATGTTCGTCCGAAATGCAACCCACCCTCCTCTAACTCTTCACAAGTAAAACCGAATGCCTGTAGGCTGGGTCTCTTTGCTTCTTTACAACTTTTTCTGGCAGCAGCTGTATCCAAATTCTACTTCTTTCAGGTTTTTGGGTTTTTTGTCTTGCTGCTTTCAAGTTGTGATATTAACAAATATTGCCATTTCCCTGCTGCAGGAGTGTTTGATCTAGAGTTTGGAGCCCATTAAAATCTTTTCTCTATACTGTGATGCCCTCACTACTATGTTTCCAGTTGAGATAATCTTGTCATAGTAATTGCTGCTGTCATCATCAGTATTAAGGTTCAATTTGATTTCTTTTTGAGCCTACGCCTTTGCTTAGCTCTTCTAGCAGCATGACTAATCAGGATATTCGAGATCCGAGCTTTGTGGTTTCCAGTATTTGTGTGGTCATTTGAAATCTGGAGACCAGCAGATGCTTCATTCATCGTCTAAAGAATCCTCAGAAACATAACTGTCATCACAGTCAACGTCACGAGAACACGTCCGGCGACGGTTACAGCCATCCAGGTTCTGCTGCAGGTTACCGGCCATTTTGGTGCACACAAGCACCGTGAGTTTCATCCTGGTTGCTTGAACCGTCGTCACACAGAGGTTTTCAAACACCAGCGACACTGCTAAGCATTCCGCAAGATAAAAACCCTCATGAAACATTTCATTTGAGGGAATATTTTTACCCTTTACTCCTATTAGTGCAGCAAGACAAATCTACAAAGGCAGTACCACATTTGGACCCAACTACCTTAGAAACCCCACTAGATATCCAACACTAAACAATTCCCAAACAATTGGAATACTACTACTGCTATTTTGCCTGTCCAGATAGCTAAGACATGAATATCTAAAGATAACAAAGTGGCTTAGAAGCTTTCTTATATTTAATAGACAAAAAGGTATCAATAAGCATTACAGCTTCCATGAACACACAGCAAAATATTAATAAAATATCAGTCTTGAAAATCTGACTTGTTCATAATTAATTAGAGTACAACTGACACTTTCCTTAGCTAAGAACCATATTTAAAACAAATGACCTGTCAAGCCGCATTTTGAATACAAACCAAAGGTTAAAACAGTTCTAATATGGGCAAAACTTTCTTATTCCTATCAACTAGTAGGAAACTTGTAAACTACAAACTTGTACAAATGTGAACGAGACCAGCTGTGGTTACCACAACCTTTGGGGTTTGGGGGGCGAAGGAGAAAGGACTCTGTTAAGTAGATAACTGCATCTTAAAAGTTCATGGCTATGCATGTTGCTTGAATGCAGTGGCAAACTAATTTAGTTCCACTTGTGATCCTGCAATAATTTCTGTCAATCAGGATGGCATTAATAAAAAACCTCAATCTAAACAGAAGTGCTGTGCAGCGTGTATAATGTATACACTCATTGAAAGAGGCTGAAAAGATTGCAGTCACACAATTAGGGTAACATTTGACAGCTTTAATCACTTTGAATCTCTTCACATCACTTTTAAATGTCAAAACCACCTCCAGAGATCTCATCAGAACAAAGCATTACTTAAATTGCAAATGAAACTATCCAAATTCAGCACACTATTATTAAAAATATAAAAAATGCCCCACATTATTTTATGAAAAACACTCATAAAACATTCTGTGATGCAACACTGAAATAAGCAAAACAGGAAACAACTATGGCTCATTAAAAAAAGGTATTAATGCTAAAATTTACTCTCCATTAGCATGTCATAGGATGTTATTTTTCACACTGTGCTGTCTTCCCCAAGCAACCAGGATTACTTCTTCCATATGAAAAATTAACAGTATTTAAAGTATGAGAACCTTGTTATTTGGTGAGGAAAGAGAGACGGCTGTAAATGGGGTTCTGTACTGGTACCATAGCTCAAAGGGCTGTCTACCCTTTTCATCTATGTTTTTCTTGGTCCTTTTTCCACAATTGTAGCTGCTACCTCCATGACATATTGCCGTGTATTCTGTCTGACTTATTTGTACACCAACAACAGGCAGTGATAGAGCCCTGTGTTTTAAATGTATCCTTTAATTCGTTGTTTTCCCCGTGTTCACTGAACCGTGCTTCTGAAGAATTTAAAAATGCAATAATATGAAATCTCTTTCCAAAAAACCATTAATTTTTTCTTCCTACAATATCCCAGTTATCCAGTTATTTTTTTATCATTTTACTATTTTAAGATTGTTAGTTTTTTCCCAGTCTAAACCACCATCCAAACTGAAAGAAAAATGACCAGAAAAACTCTTTTTGTGTCAATACAGTATTTTCTCTAGCTATTACTCAGGAGATATTCCCGTAGCGAAGCCAACAGCACTTTACACACATGGCTGTGCTCTTTGAGAGCCTCTCAGACTGGTAAGAAAACCAGCCACTAGAAAGTTGAGGTCCTAATAACAGATCCACAGGTGGACATTTCTTGCGAGCCCTTGAAATCCTCTGGGATGATCTCAGGGTGGGTGCCCAAGGGAAAGAATAACCCCACTTATTTTTTTTCAGAGGTTCATGATTCTCTAGCTTTTGCAGATGCTGAGAAAACCTAGTCCTACTGTGTCCAACCAGATTTTAGTGGAAAACCTATTTTCTCAGCATTACCAAAAATCAAGGCTCCTAAAGAGACGCTGAAGTATTGCATAGCTGACAAACATTAGGTACCAACATTTAAAAATAGTCTTAAGCATGTGTTTCAGTTTTATTATTCATAGCCTTGGAGTTAAAAGCCAGCTTTGCTGGAGTGTTGCATTTGATTTAATTAACTGTTAAGCTGTGTTCAGTGCAAAGAATGAAGAGAGGGAATAGAATGGGAAGAAAGTTATTCCTGTTGAGGTGTATAAGAGTCACTTGCTGCTGAAAAATGTTTAAAACCCGTCCCTCTCCCAGGCTCGAGAACCATTGCACCAACCAGTACAATTTAAGCAGCGTCTCGTCTGAAAAGGCCAGAGGCGATCACCGCTGTACGGACTCGTAGCCAGGAGAGCCCACACGCAGCACGCCTATTACCAGGTCACCGAGTTCCTCTCTCTTTTCAATATACCTCAGTGCACAGCAGCTAGTTTTCTCGCTCAGCAAGCAACACACAGCATGCGCGACTTTGAACAATCCTACACTGCAGGGAATATTTTGCAGAAGCTACATGATAAGATTACCAAGCGGCTTACTCCTTGCTCTCTTTGTCCTTGGGTTTACTGCCTCCAATGATGGGGCAAACGCGGTGCATGCTACAAAGGAAAGGTCACCCGCCTCACCGTTACGTTCCCTACATCAAGGACCGATATTAGTAACCACGATCCTCCGTATTCCGAGGTTTAAGCACAATTTTCTGCCTTTGTAGTCAGTGTGCCATCACATTACCTGATTTTTGTAACAGGCGTTACACCTTGAGAAAATTGCGAGCGCTCTGTGACCTGCCCTGCAACCATGACACTCGGTACGATCTCGGTGCTGTTGACTTCACTGGAATTTCATCTATTATGTACAAGGTTAATTCTAGATAGCAATACAAACCAAGTTATGTTTCTTACTGTACTACTGTTTTCTTGTGTGACCTTGCCTGAGCCACTTTACCTCAGAGGACCTCACTTTTTTCTTATGCAAAACGCCCAGAGAGCACTAATATTCCTCATCTTATTGTCCTGCGAACGCCTTCAATCAAAACATTCGAAGGAAGTGCAAGATAACGCTCCAATTATCAAACACACGGTGCTGACCAGAAAGGATCTTTTATTCTATTGGGGCATTTGTAGCTCTGAGCTGTGGCACCCATTCAAGCTGCAGTCTGGTTGTTTACTTTCTTTATCTCATAGTGTCACATACAGTAGCATGTCTGAAAAAACACGGAGGTGACTGGAAGGTCCTCCCACAGGGACAAACACTCTAATGTGAACATATATTATTCACTAGGTTATAAGCAAGGGAAGGCAATTACAGCAGAAAGAAAGAAATGCTGCAGCAGTGGCAGCGTTACAGGGCAAAACCTGAGCAGTATTGAAAGTCAGGAGCCGGATAAACTTATCATCTGTTACTATCGCGGTATTGACCAAAGGCCAAACAAGTTTCAAGGCCTCATTAAAGCTGATCTGTACACACAGTTAGTAGAAAGACAATACCTGACTTAAAGAGCTTGCAATCTAATCAAAGGCTGATGATGAGAAAGTCTTTCAGCGAGCGGACGGCAAACCACAAATGGATACATCGGGGCAAACAGAGACAGCCTGTCTGCTCGATTCGGTGGGGATTCAACGTTCCCAAGCCAGCCCTGAGTGAGACAAACAGCGCTGGCACGGGGCCACTCCTGCTTGCGGCCAAGAAGCAGGCCAGAACGATGAAACACACCAAGCCTCTAGAAATGAGGTCAAAAAGGGAATGGACTCCGCAAGCTTGCTGCAAGAGCAAAGCATGCGGTCGGTGGCTTTGGCCAGGTGTGTTAAACGTGGTTGGTCACCGCGGATCCAGGACGCAGGTTCCTCGCTGGGACAGCGGCGTTCGAGTGCGTAATTATCTCCTCTGTGGAGGAGTCACTTGCCTGAGCGACAGAGCTGGGATTTACTGTAAAAGAGACTCTGGCGTTCTTACTTCAGTACCTGCGTAGTGCTGCAAAGGCAACTAGGCTGGCCTTGAACAACAGCTTGACAGATTTATCTCGTGGTAACTCTCTATGATCTGCACTGTAGCAGCTTCTGATCAGTACCTGAAGCAATGCTGTGAAAATAAAAAGATTATAGATTTTTCTGTGCTGTGATAGAAACTGCGGCTCAATTAGAGCCAGCATTCTCTCTTAAAACTCCTGGAAAATATTCATGGTAACTATTTATGGAGAACATTCCTTTCTTCTCTGGCTGACTTGAAAAACTAATGAAACTGCAACCAAAAAAAAAAATAAATCTGCTTTAAATAAATTAGTTTTAATGTTAATTGGCAGGAGGTTGACATTATATTGAAGGAAACCTGAAAATTCAATTGACTACTTGTTGAAATATGAAGAATTTCTAATCTCGCTATGTAAAATACGTATTTCGAAACTCACATCTTTATAAGGTAAAGCTTTTTTTCAAGCATGTACTTGTGTATTGATGCCCTTGTCATAGGCATCCAAACCGCTCTTTCCCAGTCTGTTTTGTATGCTAAATGCCTAACGTGTTATTGAATGGCAGTGGATGTTTTCTGCCTCTGTTAGCACAGGACTTTAAGCATTTGTGTGTGTATATACAAAATTTAAGCTTTTTACTAGTCAATTATAATTCAGAACTCATCTAAGCACTGAAAAAGACAAAATTATTAGCAAAAGAACTGGGCATGCCCAAGGCTGATGTCCTGGTGAGGAGGGAATTATTTTAATAAGTGTGAGAAAGAGGTTTAAGAATCTAGCTTTCCCACTGGGAAAAGAACTGAGCACAGTATGAATCAAAGTTCTAAAGTAAACTAAGCAAGATAGACTGTTACACCATTTAGCAGGCCAGCTCTTTAAGTTAGATTATCCAAGCTTTCAGGATGTAAAGGACCTTTCTTCAGGGATGAATTATGGATATCATGTTAAATTTATAACCCACTTCCATTACAAAGACCTATTTTAGCCTCTTGTCTAATTATGATTTAGAAAATTGGTTTGGCCTGAAAATTGTCTGATTTACTCTAAAGGCAAAGGAGAATGTTTCCACAGAGTGCAAAGATAATTTATGGCACAGTTTTTCAGGCAGAGGTCATTCAATTATTTCCCTGATTTAAAATTTTGTCTTTTGTCTAATATTTCTTTGGCTCCACCTAGGTCAAGAATAGCTTATTGTTATCTCTTCAAGCCTACTTGTTTTTTTTTTTTTTCTTCTTCTTTTGTTTTAAAGTAGGAAGCTACTGAAAAGTTGTTGATTACAGTTCATAAAATGATAATACATATTCATCAGTATTTTTTGTAACCTGTTGTTTTCTACCATAACTCCGTGGATCAGGAAAAAAAGCTCTAAGGAGAAGGGTTAGACTGACGGGTTTGCAAAGGACAGTGTATGTGTGTACGTTTTTCTATTATCTTACTGAAAATCAGGGGGACATGTGGACATATGAGCCAAAAATTAGTTCAGTGCACATGCAACATGTAACTGCAGACACTTGCCTACGTATAGCTTTAGTAAATGTGGCCACATTGTACTGCTGCAGTAGACATAAATCTTCCAACAAGCTTGTAATAACGCTAGTTATCTCACTGGGAGAAAACAAAGTTCAGGTCTGTCCGAGGGGATCTGAGCTGCGCCCCTGAGCAGGGAGGACACATGTGGGAGGGCTTGCCGTGCCTGCTGTTGGATGAGTTCCTCATTTGAGGGACTGGTTTGATTCTCAGCCAGTCAGAGAGAAAGGTAGCCAGCAGGAGGATGAGAAGACCTCGGAGGAGGGGGGAACCCTCTGACAGCGAAGGGAGAACAGGTTCAAATTCCCGCCCTAGTAAGCTGTAAAAATACATATACACACACCATAAATCTAGAACAATATGCTCTTCTTTCTAGCTCAGTGGCTTAGCACGTTTAAAAGCTCGTTAATGATCATATATAATCATTAAATTACTTTGAGAGATAGAACAACTTCTGCATTTGCAATGGAAAGAAAGCTTTCAGGATACCACTGAAAGTAGGTTATAAAAAAAAAGTTTAAGAATTTTTTTGGTTTGGGTTGGGTTTTCCATCATGTCCCGAACAAAAGAGCAACATCTGCTTTGGGAATTGTGCCAGGAGTCAGCTTCTTTCTGACTGATCACAGTCAAGTTATGTGGATGAGGTATTCTCAGATGTACGTAACAGAATTTTGATTTCCATTCCGTAACACAAAATACTGTTATAAGTGGGAGCAGCAGACTCACACTATACACTTTCTAGAAGACAATTTGGAGCAAATTCTGTCGTATAAAACCAAAATCCTTTAGGTGTTTCCTGTACCAACACCGGTGTCTTGCTCCAAACATCCAGCATGAGTTTCTTCCTCGTTTCCTGTTCCTCCACTTTTGGATCCCATCTTAATGACTTCACCAATCACAAGCAAAATCCTTCATCTGGGACCTCAGCACTCCACCGACAACGCTGAGACACATGTTGTCAGGGAGGCTCCCAGAGAGAAACCCAGACTCTCTTAAAAGGTAAATTACAAATTGGAGACAACCGCAAACTAATCAAAATGTAATAGGAAAATAATTTCTCTCTGGTCTGTGTTTGTCTGTGCAGTTAGTCCAAGCCTGATTCAATAATACTACTTTCTGTTTCATATGGACAGCCCCTGTCAACCCACACAAATTGTTATGTGAAGCTATTTGCTGGGTGAACTCTGTCACAACTACCAAAAAAAAATAATAAAGCTCTAAAATGTAGTCTACAGAGCAACCTAAGGTGACAGGTAGAGAGACATATGTGAAGCCATACCTTTTAATGCTTATATATACAAAGACGTTCATGATGTCAGGTAGAATGTGAATTTGCAGTGTAATCTCTTTAAGCTACTCCCGTTAAAAATCTCCCATCAAATTTCTGCTTGCAACCTCTTAGTCTGCTCTGCCTTTGAGTGATATATTAGAACATAAAGGCATAAAAAGCACCTTTAGAATTGCTCAGAATGTCTGCGCTAGGAGGTGGTGAATGGAGTTAGGACCTGCATTTACATCTTTCCCATGTTTTCCCTTAGAAAACCATCCTTTCAACATTCCTCGCAAAGGGAATGTCTTTTTTCAACAGTCACTGCCATTATTCATACAGCTGCTAACTGGCAAAGTGTAAATGTTGGATATGAGTGACTTGATTTAAGGTGTAAGTGAGGCTGAAATTTGGGGAAGAGAGTTCACAGATTGAATTCATACATTATAAACAACAAAATAATATTTGCAGGAAAAAATGAATTGCTGAAATAAATTAGAGTGAAAAACAAACGCAGCCATGTCCTGAGGAGCAAGCATTTTTAATTATTATTTTTCCCTTGGTTTCCTTGCCTGTGGTGTCTCTGTGATAGACATGATAATAGTTTCATCTAAAATGTTAAGTGTGAACGCTGAACACTTTGTAGACTAAAAAGGACTGCCATAGTCCCCTTTTGCAGCACAGCTGCTGTCCCTTCTCTCTAGTTCTGTCTCCCTTTTCTCTTAACCCTGTGCAGCATTACTTAGAGTTGGGTCTGCCAAACAAGAAGTGAGAGATGATGGACCCCCTGAGGAATGAGAAAATGGAGAGGTTGACTGCACACATTGCACATGAATAGTAGGAGGAGATGCTATTCTAGTCTGGTTCCTTTCTGCCATCTAAAGGTATCCTCTAAAGTAACTGAGCATTACATAGCGCTTTGAGCAATGAACTGTGAGTCAGGAAACCTGGGTTCTATCCCTCACTGCATAACTTTGAATAAATCACTCGCCTGGACTCAGTTTCTCAATCTGTAAAACACTCATTGTGACTGTCTTTTGAAAACGGCTCCATGATGTGTGGCTGGAAAGCAGACCAGAAGCGCAAAATTTCTTTAGCTCTTCACTAGCGTAGCAATGGAAAGCTGAGATAACCGACGTGAAAGGAAAGCACAAATATTTCCAGAGCGTGAAGACTAGCACTGCCCCACGTGAGAGCTAGCCTGATCCTCCCTACCCACGACTCAGGTGTGCAGAACCTGCTTATCCGCTCATTATAACCGACAGTTGATCACAGGCAGCTACGCGTGCCACCAAATCAAGGAGGCAGGGGGGAGAGAAGAACAAGGATAGCTGCATTTTCTAAATCATGAGGGAAGTCAGGAAGAGAATTTCTGCTCGAGTTTTGTAGCTACCTCAGTGTTTCTGTACTTCTGCTTCAGCAGCAGATATTGGACTTGGTGACCAAGTGGTCCTTCTGGTCCCTATTTCCAGGAACCCCAACATTTGAGCAGCTGCTATCTGCTACTTTCACTAACAGTACAAGTCTGCTGCATGTTCTTCTCCCAGGTTCATGCCATTAGAGGATAGTGTAAGGGAGCAGAGACCTCCTTATGGATACATGCATCAATGGGTAAGGCCAGAAGTGTGTACATAGAGGCTGCACAAAACTTGGGACGCAGGAAACAGCAACCACTGCAAAGACGGCTTGGCTGTTGCGTCCACACCACTTTCATCAGGACAGAAAAAAAGTGTAACTGTGAGTCTGGAGAAGGCATGTTCAGCGGGATGACGACTTTAATTTTTGTCTTGCATGTCTAATTTACTGTTACTATTTCCAGTTAAATATAGCACCTAACTCCTGCTTTGGACTTTACTATTAGTCTCTCTGGCTACATCTGCTCCTGGATAAATCCACCCTACAGATCCCTTGGCCATGTGGTGGCCTGGCTCATATCCATGCTACTCAAGTTTTCATGCCCTACAAAAAAAATGCTTAAGGTCGGCTGTCGACGTACTGCAAATCAGCAGGAATCTGTCATGCTGCTGTAACTACCTCATTATCCTTGACTTGGCAGTGCAGGTCCTTCTCCACACACTCCACCATGACTCAGCTGGCAGGAGAGCAAAGCCTGTGAAGCCATTGTTTGAGGAATCAGGTTCCTTCAGAGTGCCAAACACGGCCCAGCTCATACCCACGCCGTGCATGGGATGGAGCAGCTGGCAGGCTGGCCCCTGGACCGCGCCTGGCAACTCTGCCCAACGGGCGGCCTGGTCCCAGCTGGACTGGAGCTGCAGAGCCGGCATACCTGCCAACACGGGCGATAGGGATCAGGGTCCTGCTGCACCATGTCCAACGGACAGGTCTAAGAGCACGCAGGCGTCTGCAGAGACCCGCTGCCCCGCGCCCGAAGCGATACGGGAAGGCCTTCCACGCTCGCACGCTTGCTGGGGCATACCACCTCGAAGGGCTGCGGGATGCTCAGACCTCAGTGACTTCCATCAGGAGCTTCCACTGGGTTTGGGCAGGCCTGGACATTAAAGGGCCAATGGACAACAGCTAAGAAAGGTCAGGCTACTGTGAAAGTCTTCCCTTTCCAGTGAAGGGATCTAGAGCAGATCAAGAAGATTCTGTTCAAAACGACAGAAAACCAGTACATGAGATAGACCTGAGCTGGAAGCAGCACAAACCCACACACAAGAATAGTCTTGGTTAATTTGAAAAAAGGTGGAAACGAATAATAACTCAAAGAGGAAGCAGTAAGGATAACAGCTGATGAGTTCTCCCTTCATGTTCTAATATATAATCTTAATTTTAAAATCAGTATTAGTAAGTAAACAGTCCCCCAACAGACAACCTAACCATCACTTTCTCACTCGCACTTTTAGTAACAGATACAGCAGAGGTGTTTATTAGACAGGGATATTTTCCCGTTTGATAAGTTTAATAAGAACATTCCAAAAGAGGAAATTTAGCCTAACAGCTTCTGAAAACAAAGAAACAGCTTGTCTGTTTAACGTGCCTGCACACACACACCCCCACAAAAAGCTCCAAAGTAGACAAGAAAACACAGAAAGAGTCAGACACGATGCAACAGCTGAACAACTACGGCCTCACAATGAGAACCAGAACGTTGAATCCTGGATGTTGAGGGAAAGGTGGAAAAGGGACGTGGCGGTGAGGTTAAGCTGGCCGGGCCGCAAATAAGGAAGATGCCTCCACCAGACGTACCGGTAGCTACACGTCTTACCGACAACGTGCAACGAAGAACAGTGGGTGGATTATTTCTGCAACATACCCAGATGAGAATAACCATTTGGACCCAAGTTTTAGTGGTGTGTGAAGGGGGCAGAAAGACAGATAATCTTGTGGGAAAACAAAGGGAGAGAAAAGGGCATCCCAAAGCAGCTTAAATGTTCAGGGGAAAGGTCTGAGAGGAGATCCACAGTTCTTGTCTAAACAGAAGGGCAGAAATGGTGTCTAGTGTCACACAAAAAATGGGAAGAAGTCTTTAAAGGAAAATATAGATTATAATAAAATTTTGACTATGTGTATGTTGAAGATCGCAAAGTGGAGAAAGAATATTATGGAAGACAGAGTGAAAAGAAACCTATATGGAGTAGATCCTAAGATTTATTTGGATTATGAGTCTGCAGATGTTCTGTAAAGTCAAGAGGTTTTTTTGACTGTCTTTCCAGTCTAATGGGGAAAAGCTGAAAAATATTGCTAAACCAGACTTTTGAATTCCTCTTTCAAGTCAGCATGGAAAAATATAATATTTATAAGCATGGAATTGTTCTAATAACAAGAATTTGAATGATTTCTGAAAAATACACAGGCAACAGTTCCCCTGCAATCACATCTCTTCTGGAGGGAGTGCTGTTCCTTATGACACTTCAGCAAAAAATAGAAATTCTAGCATCACCATATTTATGTTGTAAACTTACTAGAGAATGATGGCAAATATTTGAAAAATCACTTATGTGATTCTCCATATGGAACTATCCCCTGATACTGCAGGGACCAGGAAAAAGGTGCACAGGTTTGAATTACTACACAAACAGTAATTTCTGAAGCTTTAAACATGGGGTAGGATTTTAATTACAAAGTTGTGGTTCAGACCACATTCATCAAAATGTTTTCAAGGTCTTTAAAGGACCCTGGGAATAGCTTTACACAACCCTGAGTGGTTTATAGTGTCGTGAAAAATCTCCAGAAACATGTTTTGATGTACAGTCAAATAAAACTTGGCAATTTTAGTTACTTTTTCTATAAGTAATATAAACCTGAAACTCAAAGAAAAACTCAGGCTGAAAATGATAAACCGAAATACATACAGGATGCTCTTTCTCTTTCTATCTCAGATAAATTTAATAACACTTTTACTTGTAAAGAACTCTAACACCAGAACTCCAACGAAGGTAAAGAAAAGAGTTCAGAATGCTAAATCCATTCCTCAGAAATATTTAGGTAAGTGCAAACTTAGTGCTGAGCTTCTTTTAACATGTTCTTTCCTTGTCAGTCTCAACTCCACAAACGCTGTGGTCAGCAGGTTCACGCTGTTTCAGACCACGCTGGAAAACAGGCAGCGGTCCCCGCAGCAAGGGCCTGCCACCTGTCCCATCTGCCACCCAACGACCAAAACACACCAGCACGTCAGTCACCAGCAGTGACGGGCAGGGGGGGTGAGGGGATCCCGTGAGGCCACCCAGAAAGCAGGACAAAGGCGCCTCCTCATTCCTCTGCGGCGCCAGAAGGCACGCTCAAACCCCACCAACAGGCTAACAGGGGTTGAACAGTCACCTAGAGGCAGGTCAATGCATCCTTCAGCTCAGAAGGGCCCCGTGCAGGTGGCCCCTGTGATCACAGTGTCACTGATTTCGGTGGCCAGGACAGCTCTGCAGGACGGCGGGTGCAAACTGTGACCGAAGCCCTCAAGAAACAGGCCGGCCTGTGAGGTGCTCTGTTCAGAGCTCCCTTTCGTTAAGCTTAGGAAGCCCCATTGCCATTCCTGTCGTTACTAATCGAAGCGAGGAGCAACCAGCAACCGTGCCTAAAGCAAAACTCCTACATTTGGTTCCTGCCGAGCTGCGTCACTTTTTACACGACACTTTTATTGTCATTTAAAAGTTTTATGTGTATTCCTCTTGTGCGTGCCAAAGTGGAACTGACTTTCTCAAAGTTTATCAATGAGAAATAGCTTGTTTAGCAAATGGAGCATCCTCTCCTAGATTATTTTAGTGTTGTACTGTGACTTCTGCTGTGACATCCTTTAATTCTTATTTCATGCCTAAAATTTAAAATTAGATATGCTCAGGAAGTTGGCAAGAATTTTTCATTTTAAACGTTCTCTGGATTTCGTTCCGATAAGCAGAGTGGAGTTGCAGTTGGGACTGCATCTTAAATGGTTGGAGGGCACACTTTCAACATTTGACTGAATTTGCAGCTAGGATAAGGAATGGCCCAGCAGCAATGATGAAAGCCACATTTCAGCATCCTGGGGAAAAGGAACATGTCTGGTCATCTCCATTTTTGTTGTAAATGGCAAAAGTAGAACTATTTCCATCAGCTGCCAGGTACAGAACAGCTTTTATGTTCTGCAAGAATAAGAAGTAGGGCAGAGAACATGCAATACATGTTTATATCCTTATTTACCTTCAAATAAGGAAAATATTTTTATAGTGCCTTCTTACGAAGTTCATTGTGTGAATCTATTCTCTACAAAGAACTTTCAATTACAGTAGTCAGCAAATGCCACTGAGGTATGAAATGAAGCTTAATTTATAAATATATTTGTTTCTTTCTCATTGCATAGGTACTTAAGCATTACAATGGGCGGGCAAAACATAATAATTACTTTTTGTTCACTATTACAAAGTACGTCTAAAGAAGAAAGGATTTGTTAGTCATGATACTCATGAAAACGTTGGAATCGACTGAAACACAAATGAAACATTTTGTTAACTATAAGTACTGATTTTTCAGTTTATGGCTACAGGAAAAGAATCTTTTCTTGTAATAAAATTTTGTCTCTACAGATTTAAAAACATTCCATTTACCTTGAAAGATAAAAATTACCTTTGGTATGTTTTGAAAACCGAAGAAATATTAATACCTGGGGAATTCCATAACCATACTCGCTAACACTGTTATTAGCTCTATTCATTCATTCCTGAGGTTTAATTTGATTAGACTCCTGACACAACATTTGTCCTGGAAACCAAACACCGGTGCTGTCTTCGCGTGGGAATTGCCTCCAGTAGCCTGGCCTTCACCATGTCAGCCTGTATCCCCCGACACAGCCCACAGCTCTCTCCACACCAACGCTCAGCCCCAGTCCATCCTGCCCAGGGCAGAGAGGCGCTGGCAGTGCTGGGAAGCAGGCACCGCAGCAGCACCCTGCTGCACCAGCGCCGACCAGCCCCTTGCAGAGGCGAGCGGCTCTACAGCCCCGAGTTCAGCGCCACGCCGACGTGGGGAAATACTTGTGTGAACTACGGGGGCTGAGCGGCTTTAAGGCACCAAGGCAGAGCTTGCACGTGCTAGTGTGCCGCCTCCAGAGCTCTCTGGGGCCAACAGAGGCTCCAGCCTCACAGGAGGCTGCTGCACACAACCGAGCCATCCGCCCCGCACAGACTAAGTCAGTTCTCTCGGGTCCTGTGCCAGAAACAAGGACAGGTTATCCAGCGCTGCCTGCGCTCGGACCGAGCCTTGGCCTTCAGGAGCCGAGCCCTGCGGAAAGCGGTGCAACCCTGTCTGTGCGCAGAGGCACGACGCCAGGCTCCAGAAGCGGGGGATTTCACGCGGGGGCACGCGCCCAGCAGCGCATGGCCCACGGGGAAGGGCAGCGTGGGGACCCGGCCCGGGTGAAAACGCATCTCCCCTTGTGGCCCTCGACCGTCCTCCGTGTCCTCAGCCCGCGCTCCCACGGACACGGCACGGGACAAAACGGGGGCAGAACTCACCAGGCAGCGCCACAGCCTCCCAGGCTAACACCGCTCCTCACGCAGGAGCAACCACCCCCTTGTTTTCACCGGGCTAGCAAGCAGTTGGATAGATATCTTACCAGAACTGAGTTTATTAGAAGTCAGAGATAATTGTTACCTCTTACCTTTGGAATTCACTCCCATAACGCAGCAGAGAGAGGAAGTGAATAAACTTCTTGTTTTGGAACATAAACCTCCTTCTGAGGTTTGCTGCTCCTTGAAACTGGTCAGTAACGCCTACTTTTAGAGGCCAGCGGATCAAATCACCTTTTCCTCTCATGGATACGGATGGTTTGAGAGTCAAATGAATTAACTGTCTTTCAAAGCAATTGAAAAGCCTGCAGACCCCCGGTGATCCCCAATGCATGGTACGTTTGTCATTGGCTAATCTTGTTATAACGGACAGAGGTTCTTGCTCTTTATTTTAATGAAATCACTCATTTTGTAATTAAAGTAAGTGCTTACAAAAACGTTACCCTAATTGTGATGTTTTTAACAAAACGGAAGTCATCATGTTACCTTGCACTGATATTATGTTTAGTTTATTCCATTCATATTGAGAACTTATTAATCAAATCTGATGAGCCAACTCTACATGCTTTTGCTATTTACTTTTCTAAATCTGTTTGCACTAGCAGGACACATTTTTTTTTCCATTTCTGGAAATAGCACAAAAATCAGCTAAAAACACACGCAAACAATTAAAGGAGATATGCAAAGGGCTTACAGACAATTTCTTTTAAACACATTCTTCTGATAATACAGAAAGCCTTCCTTTCTCCTTCATTTATGCTGTATGTCACCTCTCGAAACATTGTCTCCAGGGCATTGAATGCTTTTTAATGTTTTCATATGGCAATCAATAATTATCAATTATACACTTAGTCATATAATGCCAAACCCTTTCATTTAATACTTGGTTCATCAATTGTTCATATATACGTTCTGTCAAGCAGCTTAATGATATGATTGAATTGTGTGCTATTGATTTTCTATCTGTCAAGTTTATGCAGTGATTTGGAAATACTGGGCCTATACACTGATGTAATTTCCTTGACTTCAATAGAGTCATTATTCTGTTGGTGTAAGGGACTTGATAATCAGATTGCCAAACATCTGGAGTGAAAGGCCTTTCTGGTGAGGGTATAACAGTGCCCTCTACAGTCTCTGCGGCTCACAAGATTAGGTTCTAGTTCCTTTTAAAATGTAAGGGATTACTTTGTTTGGATATACTTGATGACATATATTCTAATTATACGTGTAATTTAATTGTAACCTAATCTATATAAGCCCTCATTGTTTAGAAATACATAGGTTAATGACGAGAGAGATGGGCATGCTGGAATCCTGTTAAAAAGGTGCCACCATCCTTAAAAAATCAAAATAAATCAAGACCTGGACAGGGAATTGGAAATGCGCAGATCACTGAGCTGGCACACGGTGTTTGCAGTGGATCTGAGATACACTGGAGCAAACCCAGCGAGTTCCCTGATTTGCTAGCTATTACAACAATATTAGCTAGATCAGTTAGACATTAGCTAGACATCAGACGTAAGGCTAACGAGAATTCGGGACAGTCGACACCTCTTACAGCCTATAGTTCTAGTGCAGTTGAAGTATTTCCCCTTTTGACTGTTCTGAAACATGATTTTTCCAAAATAATACGTTTCTTTCCCTCCTGCAACCTGAATTTTTCTTAAGAAAAGACAAAGACTGCTAAATATAAACTCAAATAATCGAAAGAGTGATGTAAATACTAAAACCAACAGAGTAAAAATGCTGAACATCACAGCTATTCAGTGGAGTCTTGCACACATCTATTCTAAAAACCCTGAAAATAATTTCTCTTGGATACTTCTTTATTTCCTGACTTGTTAACCTCCTCCCTTCCCCCTGCCAGGAAGAAAAAAGCCACAACAGCAAGAAAAAAACCCAAGCAACCAAACAAAAAGAACCTCTCAACCTCTACATAACTGACAACAACTTTGAATGACAGCGTGCGGAGCAAAGGATATATATTCAATCACCTCAGTCTTATAATGGGTTGCTTTTCATATTCAAATAAATGCCCACTAATAAATACCAGAATCATAAATGCATCCCACAAGGAAATCTCATTAAAACCTATTCATCCCATCCTTCTCTGTCCTCTCCAAATGTCAGAGATAAGATCAGCTTTATAGTACTCCTGGAAGATTAACAAGTGTAAGTTTTTTTGAAGCGGTTGGGCAACTAAATCTCAGCCAAGAGACTTTCCTGACAAGACCTCCCTCATATTTAAATTATGGAAACTAGACCTTAGCTAACAGCTTAAGTGTTCCCATCTCCACAGCAGGATGCAGGTAGAATGGAAATCGCTCAGCCCGATTACAAGCTGTTGGGAGTGCCCCAGACATCAGGGTTGCCATATAGCTCTTTTTTTTTTTTTAGACTAAAAGGAGAAACTTCTCGAAGAATCTCCATGGATTGTATATATCAGGGAGACCAATTTAAGGATTAAGGGAAATACTCTAGCCTCACAACCGAAGGGGGAGCGTTGGGGAATAGGTGCAATTCCACTGACATCAGCAAGGGTAACACGCACTGGTGTGTAGCTCAAGGCAGAACTTCTCTATGAGACAAAATTACCAAAATAATCAAATCTTAAAACCGATATGGATTCATCCCTGGTGCTCCAACCAAGGTCCCTTTTTTTTTTTCTCTTGACAGATTAGAAAGCAGCACCCAAACTGTTTGTTGACACCAGTACTGCTGATACTGTCTTTATTTTCATTTCTCTGAATTAGTTTATACCAATTCTGCCCGAGTTAGGCCTATCAAGGGGAACGTGAGATTTGAGGCGGGCTTCCAAACCTTGTATGTTAAATTTTCCTGGAGCTGTCAGCGCACTAGATATATTTCTAAAGGCAGACAGTTTAAACATGTAGTATAAAACAGCAGCACCGAAGAGTGTCAATAAGGATTGAAGGGATTTTGGAAGTGAAGGTTTTCATTGACCTTTGGAAACACATTACTGAATCACGGCTTTTCTCTTTCTGCAACGAGCTCATTTATGTCACCGGTATTTTACCGGCCCCTGCCAACAGTAAACACGTATGCCCGGGAAAAGGGGCATTCCGAAACTGCCGACAGCTTTATAAACAGATAAAGATAGATAATTAGCTCTGAAACACAGTGAACGTAACTGTAGTGCATACCTGGGGTCTACTGCAGCCCTTCGGAGGAGCCTGCAGCTCTCCAGGTTATGCCAAAACATCTGTCTCTCTTTGGGCTTGAAATCAGACTGCAAACCTCCCAACTCAGGCCTACCCGATTGGTAGGACTATCTCCTGGCTGTAGCTGGATCAAAAGACAAACTGTCCTGCTACCTTTTGCTCCTGTCTGTGTCCTAAAGCAGCAGTTGTAGTCATGGGAAAAAGGAAAAACATCTGTTTTTCAGAGAAGTGAAACAATGATTGTGAAAGGCAGCAACCCGACAGATCTAAAGAGTGATGTTCCTTATTTTTGTGGAACTCATTGTGACTTTAAGATCCTGAATTCATCGCATGACGTAACAGATACCTTCATGAATGCGGCCTGTGTGCCAGGAACTGAAACACATCCACGCAGCTCAGCAGCTTTACCTTAACTCTGAGTCGGGAGGGGAGACCTCCCGAGCAGCGAGGCCAGTCTGCTTCGCCGCGATAGGAACTCTGCCACGCCGACACGCACTGCTGTGGCATCGCTGAGCTGAGGCTACAATAAACAGCAAAACCTTTTGGTCTCCAGCTGTTCAGCAACAATTTAAAATCAAAGATCTGCTAATCCCATACCAACTCCATGCTATCACTTGACTCCTTGTTGTATGATGTAGAATAATTTAATTCCTTCTAGAAATGGCATATCCTGTTGTGAGAAATACGGGGAAAATACACCAATTCCAGTCCTGGTCTTTTCCTAAACTTTCTGACACTTTCAATAAAGTTTTGTTTGGTTTCATCCCTTCTTCCCCATGTCTAAAATCTCTTGTTACAGACTATCATCTACACTGCAGCTCTCTAAGGTCAGTCTAGTCACTGGTTATTCATAGTGAGGTACCAGCAGAATTTGTATCATGTTAAAATAGGGGAATAAACCATGGCAATGCTATAGAACTCCTAGCAACTTGAATTAAAATATAATATCAGGTCATATTACTTGAAATATTTACAGCAAACATCTATATTTGTCCACTGAAACGCATGTTAATACCTTTCATTGCTTCTAAAGTGTTACAAGCATGAAACATGCTCCTAATCACGCTCTATAAAAGCTCTGATGACTGTGCTTGTGATAAGCATCTCCGTTTTAAATGTCTCTGAGAATTCAGCAGGGATTTTGAAAGAGCATCTGAACAATATGCGTGGAGTCAAGAAGAATCATCCAGGCTACCCACAAGGTAACTTGAATGCGTCTCATCATCACCAGCTACATGATACATCTCTGCCACAGCTCTCCTTTTCTCTATCTGGAGAATACCTCACGCATTACAAACTCAAAAGTTGTAATTTGCTAGTTTCATAAAAACAGCTTACCTCTTGCTCAAAATAAGAGTGCAAAGTTTAGCCAAATTTTGTAAGTGAGAATGCTGAGAAGCTTAAAAGCTTCAGTCCTCGAAGAACAAAGCTCTGAGTAAACAAAACTGCTAACTGCTGCTAGTATGCTCTCACTTGAAGTATTCAAAGGTATCACTAGCAGGAATTTGAATATTAGGGAACGTTCAGTTTCCTGCAGGAAATTATTTTGCTGGTTGCAGTTTGTTTCTTACGAGGCACTCAGAGCTAATTAATAACTTTCAGGATCATTCACGAAACGTACACAGAAACTGACAAAAAAGAAACCCACCCGTTCAAATTTGAAGCACATTGAAGAGAAAGCTGAAGAAATGCCTGTTGCTCATTCCGTACCTGTCTAGTAAATCAGTAGAGGATTTCTGCCTCCAGAACTGTCAACTTTCACAAACAAACTTCACTTTTAAAAATTGAGCTAGGTATTGCCAAAAGTTTCCTGTAATACATACAGGAAAAACAAAAACCTTGTTACTAGCACTTCCAAAAATTTAAGTGAGAGTATCTCCTATGAGTTGACCACAAACTCCTACATGATTTCCTATTAAATTAAAATTTAGGGACATGATAATCCAGTGACTGGCTGGACATGATAATCCAATAAACAGTTGCTTGGAGAAGCTGTGCCTAATCAGTAAAAGATCACTATTCCTATTTCGCACAGAAGCACAAAAGAACAAGCCTGTGAGAAATGTTGGAAGAGTATAGTGACCTTCCTTTAAAATAACGAACTCCTGCTAACATAAGTAATGTTGTCATGTTCAAACCCAAACCTCCTGCACATAGATGACGGTAGGTGGCCAGGTGGCAAGTCTGACTTTGCGTAAGTGATACTGCAAATGTGACATACACATATACATTTCAGTAATGGATTGGGTTTTGCACTGACGGTGTGCTAGTGACAAATATCCTCAAGCTCCACAACTCTAAGGCTTGGCAGCTGGAGCGCAGCGGTGTAAAAGACTTGGAGTAAGAAAACTGTGTGACTTCTTGGCACAGTTCATACCATAGTGCATCAGGGAAAAGAAATGGAAGAAAAAAGCAAAGAAAAGCTTAAATAAAGGAAGAAAACTTTTATATTGGTCAGCCGTGCCTTAAACCCCAGGACAGCTGAACATATTCTCCTTTACAGACTCTGCCATTAATTAAAGCTGAAAACCTGTGAAAAAGCGCGTGCGTCCGTTACAGGATTCCTGTGACTTCTGCAGCAAACTCAGACTGGACGGAACATTACACTACAGCATCATCCACACTCGTGTAAGAGCCTGACAGAATCCCGTCCGTTGGGTTGAAGGCACATGTATTTCGGGTGCGAACCTACCGAACTAACGAGGAGAACGTAACCACCCCAGCCCCACCACAGCCAGCTGGCCCACGTGAACTTGTGCGTCGTGCAGTGCAGCCGTGGATGTGCAGGACAGTGCCTCGCACCGCCACCCTGTCAGCTGCTGCTGCTGTTCTCTTACACTGATTCCAGCCTCTCCTGTTTGGTAACTCTCTTTTTATGTCATGCATATCCATAATTCCTGGTATTTCTGTCCTATTCTAAAGATATTTTTCCATCTCAAAGATCTGACAAACAACTGGTGCTGTGACTGGAAAGGCTACAGGCATACAGAGTCCATCCCAGAGGAAGCAACCTCAAAACTTCGGTGGGCATTTGACAAAATGGCAAATTCAGATCATGCTTTTAGACCTTATCAAGGGAAACCTGGCAGTTGCAGCAAGAACAGACCTGAGTTTGTCCTGCCTCCATTTTAAACTCAGACTTTGCATTCAAATTAACTTGGAATTAATTGAGACTTAGATCATTTTAGATCATTTAGCTACAAAAGCAGCAGCAATCAAAACATATCCAGTTCTGGGAACTATTTTTTATTCATCAATCAGCTGGCATTCATGCTCACTGAGGAGACTGGTGTTACAGAAGGTAGTATTTTATTTGGACCGCCATAGATAAAACAACTAAAAATGATCAATTCAAGGAATCTCTCTATATAATCTATACAATATTCATCAGGTAATTGCACAGAACAGACAATCGCTCTCATCCCCATGTTCAAAGTACTGTTTGGTTGATCAAGGGATTGGCAAGGGCTCCTTCATTTCACTTCCTGGAAATGAGTATGAGAACGGGCACACAAAGCAAATTACAGAGCAAAATAAGGATGACATTATTAAAATGGCTTTAATATCCATCTGGCTTCCAGTCCACATATTAAGATCTCAATTTAACAAGTATACTAATTACCTGAACAATAATCTGCCAAAGTATATGAAAAAAAAAATATCCTACTGCAATAGGTTTGAGGGAAATCTGGGTAAAAGGCAGATGAAGCAATACTAACAGAAACTTCTAGATGGAAACTTTTGAAGAGGGTTTCCAGGAGCAGGCAGTGACAAAACCTTGAAGAAGAAACTTGGGGGACTGATCTTTCATCTCAGCTGGCTTTTTGTGGGAAGTTGTAAGAAAGACTTTAGACAGGATTTAACCTGAATGTCTTGATCTCTTCACACAGTATCCATCAAATCTTCACTTCTGCCTTGGTGACCACATGTGTTTTCTGTGCAATGTCACTCATTTCAGAGCACGTCCCCATTAGAAAGACTATTTTGTGATCGATGTATTACACTACAATACTACTTCACAAACCTGTTTCAACGTTTACCATATATCTTTGATAATACAAGGACCTTCATGCTGTCATTGCTGTTATTCTCAAAATATAAATTACAGAAAGATTCTGAAAACTGCTCCCCAGAACTAGACCTTCCAAGGTCTTACCACTACCTAAGTAAAGACTTACCAACATGACCATTTTGCATTGAGAGGTATTGAATAAAGGAATATTACGCAATTCACGGTGTTGGTTTGTTTTCTTAAGGAGAAATTTGCATGAAGACTTGACAATACCAAGCAAACAGGTTCGGTTCATACCACTGTATTACTTCGGACAGAATGGAATGGCCTTGATAAGAGATTAGTCATCACAGCCCACTCATTTCATATTTGCTGTCTAGATAATCTCATAACTTTATCTACTTCCATGGTTCAGCGTAAAAGTGATAATTCTTTCATGTCAGAACTCTTTTTCTTTTAATTTCAGGTTCTTCAGTGTCACTGAAGTATCATGCTGAAAATAGGGGGTTTGTTGCTATTTTGTAACAGAAAGACCATTTGGTTCCACACTTTAAAGTACTTCATTTTCTCTCCTTTGAAATAAATATGGTCTACATAGCTTTATTTACATAAAAGTAAGAAGCCTTGGTGATGTTTCTGTGAATTAATATCTACTCAACCTAGAACTATGAGTTGTAAATTAGGTTTTATTCAGGTCTTTCTCTAGTACCAGTAAACAAACCACATTTTCCTCAGATTTCTCATTTAAGATGCAATCCAGAGCACCAGAAAAGCTTTAAGCAAAATATAACATACTAATATAATTACAGCCTTTTTCAGTAAACACTTCTTTTAGTTTTTATTTTTCTTCACGAACAAAAGCAATGTAAGCAATTATTCTAAATTAGGTTACATGAGAATATTATTTGTGTAACAGAAATAAGTTTCGTATTGTAATTAAGTTTGATGGATCTTGCTCTGGAGATGAACAGAATCAGTCTTGAAAATACTAGCTATCTGCCACGGCAGGTGGGTTTGGAGGTTGGATGGCTACATTAAGTCTGCTAGTGAAGTCTAAGTTCCGTATAGCTTTTTACCTGTATTTCAAATGTAGGTAAAAATCTCCACAACCTCCTGTCTTTATCAAAACTAGTTTTGGAAAACCTTTGATTGACTTGGACAGACTGTGTTAAGACTGTGTAACTCCAGTTGATCTGGTTTCTGAAGGGAATGGGTTTATACAGGTTAAGCACCATTCGCTAAAAATGCCCTTCTTTAGATGTGTCTATAAACGTTGCAGAATTTGTGTTTATTTTTTGAGATTTCCAGCTTCACTCAATCACTCAGATATTTAGGTTGGGTTTGTTTCTTTGCTATGGACAAATGTTTCAGCGCACTGAATGCTCTGCATCAAAGAAATTTGACTGAAAAATGGCCAGGAACAAGGATCAGATCACCAACGTATGGCGAGTGAGGGGAACCTGCAAGAGTATCTACACAGCAAATCTGTGTAAGAGAATATGGGCATTTTCAACATAGTAGTGATAAACTGCGAAGGCCTATCAGGATCCATAAACTGGACACAAGAAACACGATTCCCTTTACAGAAAGTGTCAGGAAAGATAAGGGGCCAGGGCTAGGACTTAAAGATAAGGTACTGGGGAGCAGATTTGACAACTTACGGTTTTGCTGCCATACTTCTGATATCTGATGCTCCTCTTTAAACTCCAGTCTCCTCTTACTGAGCCTTTCACTTTGCACATTTCTTGACTCTAAATAAAGACATAAATAAATAACTAAAACAGAAAAAAACCCTCTTAACCCAGCAAATTAAACAATCCCAGATATATTTGTTTCAAAATTTCATTTATCTTAAAATAATCTTATAATTGGAACAGCTCATGGCTCTTTAATGTTTGTATTTGGTCGTGCTAGGACAAGTAAAATAGAGCAAATGAAGTTCAGAGGAAAAGAAATGTTATGACACGAGGAAAAAATGGAGAACGAGAAAAAAAAAAAAAAGAGTTGGAGATGTTTTAGAAGGGGAGGGAGATGCACTGACCTAAACAGTATGAGTTTTGGTGTGAGACAGTAGAAAGCAGGCAAGATGCTTAACAAAAGGGAGAAAGAGAGAAGGAAATCGTAAAAATACACACAGAGGAAAACACAGATATGGGTCGTTCGGGATCAGAAAGAGAGCAAAGAATTAAACTGCATTTATGGTGTTCTTTTCCCTTCGCAAAAAGCATGGGGGGGGGGGGTGAACGTAGAAAACAAACCAACAAAGAATTAACTTCAAATTTCAGCAGACATATGAGAAAAAAAAAAATACAAAGTTTCATACCAGCTATAACTGCTATAGCTGAGTAAGGTAAATAGCGTGTAAACTTGCCCCAGTCTGAGCACAGAAAGAGGGTAAAAATCATTGACATGAAGGTGACTTTAAAAGACTGTGTTTGGAAAGTGCCTTTGTGAGCTGCTGCTGAAAACTTCTGTCTCCCTGCTCCGCACTATTCGGCTCCTGTGCGTAGCTGTACTCAGCCCTTCCGTCGCCCCAGAGGTTTAGGCTAAACCTTGAAGGCGACAACCAGCACGAGCTGCAGAGAAACCAAGAGACTCCCTGCGAGGGACCAGGTCCACCACCCAGAAGCGCAGACACGCCATGACGGACACCCAGCGACACCGCCTGAGTCCGGGCGGAGCTGGGTTTTCCTTGGGGTGGTACCACCCGGCAGTCCACGCCGACCAGTGTTGATGCACGCACCTTTACTGGCCGCTGCGTTCGCCTCTGAAAGCCCCCCGCTCCCTCCCGCCCGCAGGGCTGGGGCCGCTGTTAATCACACTTGTCACTGACTGATTTCAGGTCATTGACGGAGCGCCTCGCAGAACTGTAACGCTGGCGATGGTCGTCATTTTTCTTACCCTCATCTAACTTTATTGATCCTCTCCCGAGAGGAACAGCACCCCTCGCAGCTTTATGGGACCATTCAAACAATCTACGGATGATTTATATTATCCTTAAGGAAAAAGACATCAAGACTTGTTACTCGCCTGCTGAGATTTTCTCTGAGATCTCAAGCTGTCAAAATCCTAAACACGAGTCAGGATATTCCTGAGTAATGGAAAGCACTGCAAAACTTTACAGCATTATTAGGCTCCACGGCATAATTGGGTGATGCTTCCACTCAACGTGCAATTTATTTTATTCAATATTGATAAGATTTAATGGATGATGTATTTGATTCAAGGCTTTGATACAAATGTAGAGTCTTAATTAACAAGTGATATATTTGATGCAGTGAATAATGCATCTGATTTAATAGAGGATGCACTGTATCTGCAGCTGAAGGTGATTGGTCTTTTTAGCGAGAGATTAATTCATTTCAGAAGATGATGTATCACTTTCAGTGTGAACTAAATCAAATTTATAATACTTTTTTTTTTTTTTGCAGCATGCAAAGTAGCACAAGGAACAAGTTTGCCCTCAAGTGGACTTCAAAGGCAGATCATACCTCTAAGGCACCAGGTAGGCCGAACAAGTGGTTAATTCATTCACGCTATGACAGGGGTGGAACCAAGTTCCAATACACCACTGCCTTCTCAATCAACCTTTGCTGTATTTCTAAGTAAAGTTACATTAAAGTTATTTATTTAGAGACCCCCAAAAGTGTAATAATTTTTGCATTAACAAGAATGGACAATAATACTTGAAAGATTCAAGGTGCAAAAGCTATTTGAACAAGACATTGATGAAGTAATAGAAAGAGGAAGGGCATCTTTAAGCATGGATTTGTCTCAGGTCACAAAAAAAAATTGGCAAATTTGACGGTATGTGCTTTTAGTTTATAAATTCACCTTATCAATACCACTGCTTTTACATCTTGTAAGATTGGGAAACTGTTAATTATTTGCTAAAACATCAGAGAGAGTCAGTGGGAGTTTTCAGCTCCTGTATACAGACAACCAGGCAGGTCAATCACATGGAGAGAGCAGGAAGGCTATGTGGAGTCAATATTCCATTTCCACCTTCTGCAATGTGAAACCTCGGTGTTCACTTATTATTCTATCAAGCCTTTATTTTTCTGTTCACAGCTCCATAAATTCAATACTCTATGCTTTTAATCTAATTTGTTGACAAGTGAAAATGACCCAGGTTCAGGACAACGCCAGCGAGTTTTTTAAATTACATATTTAGAACTAAAAAAGTATTAGGACATGCATATATAACCCAATGAGTATATAATGGCTGTCATACTAGTACATAATATCCCTAGTAATTTAATTATAAACATCTGACTGTTTGGTATTTAAACAGGAAAATGACTGTTTAAGCTCTATGCAGTTAAAGAATAATAAACCTTCTGGCATACTCTTCATTCAAATAGATCAAAATAGATTCACCAGCAAAGAAAAACTATTCTGAAGTAAACTGATTTTATATTTCTAAACATATGACGGATCTTACTGCTGTCTTGTAGATATACATTCACTTTAGTGTGTATCAAAATTACAAGCTAGAAGTAAACTAAGAAAAAAATGTTTTTAACATGTCCATTTTTTACCCCAAAGTAAACCTTCCCATTGACTCACAGCACCGAGTGCATTGATAAAAGATTATGACAACTTCAAAAACATAACTTAATTCAAAATCAAGAAGTTGTATCATATTGAATTAGGTTTTCCACAACATAAAGAAAACAAACACATCTTAATAGTACTCAGAAAACAAAGGCTAGTGTATGAAGTAGGAAAAGATTTATAGGTCACAGTTTTTGACAGATCACGACATCTATTTCTGCAATCCAAAGACTTGCTGTGTGAGATAAATCACTGAAAAATAAATATAAAATTATATCTCTCTGGACCATACTAACTCTTAACAGGAGATTTCCGATGATAAGAAATTCTGAGCTCTCTGTAACTTAGCTGCCTATAACTACAGATTCAAGCTATTATGCTCCCCTTTTCCAGTGATCAAAAATATTAACAACCGAGTTCTGAAGAGGAGAATACTATGCAATGGCAAATATATATTATCTATATCATACACAGTAAATATCTGAGGTGTTAAGAAGTTGGAGTTAAGCATGTCTTCTTCCCTTTCCCAGTTCATGGTGGCAAAACACCACCGCAGGATTAAAAATGAGGAAAGGTGACACAGTATTATCCACTTTCTGCTGTATGAGATACGTAACAAGGAAAAAAAAGTAAAGAGAGGTAAAAATGTTCATTTCCATGGAGCATAAAGTGCTTTTTCAGTCTTGCACAGAGTGCTATTTGTCCTCTTGATGTGGCTATGGAAGCAAGAACACACAACTCCTCACAGGATGGCAGAGGGTGCAGCCCAGTTTGGTTCATTTGCGCATGCCACCTCCGTAACTGCTCTTCCTGCAGTTATGGATTACAACATTTTAGTTTGAGCGGTGGTTAGATAAGCACGTTGAAATCTACCGCAAGGCTCTTGTACCTTCTTGTTACTAGAACTTGTGCAACCAGGAGGGACCTGCTGGAGCCCATAATTTCAGTCAGTTGTCTGAGGTACTTATCCATGCGCAGCTCAGATGAATACACAACAGCTGTTTGGATTCCAGATACTGGCTATGGACAAAGGCTGAGGAAAGATAAGCTTTTCATGGTTACAGAGAATGCCCACATACCACAGGATGTGTTCAAGGGTTCCTGGCTACGTGATCCCCTGCCTTGGTTCAGGAGTACAGCCTTCTCCCACCACGGAAGGAAACAATTCTTCTTGGATCCAAAAGTGACACCTCCCCAGAGCTGTAATAGCCCCTGTGTTTTTATTTCTCAATAAGCCTGACAGGATGGCTTACTTTTGAAACAAGAGCAGTCAGGATAACGCAGACACTCTCTTCTTTAACTGTCAATGTTTATGATACCAACAGGATTTGAATTTGCCAAAAACTGTATAAGCAAAGGTAGTTTATAGGCAACAAATCAAAACAAATACATTTGAGTCCTGTTTGGTGCCGACGGATGTTTGAATGACAGGGCTGCATGTCTGAGGTGACAAGAGAGCAGGAGGCAGAGGAAGCAGCAAATTTAAAATAGAAAATGTGTCTCTGTCACAAAATTTCTGAAGTTACACCTAGGTGTAACACAGCAGTGTATGCCCGGAGGGCTTCCACCTGAGGACACTTGGGGCCATCACACCTGCTAAGCTATAAGGCACAGGGGCATGGGTGGATCCCGGCATATCCTGCATTCACACCCTGTTAGCAGCTCATCAAAGAGGTCAAAATTCCCTAGGTTTTCTCTCCAAAACTGCTAACTTTTGAACTCGCTCCAAAAGACAACCCGATAACGCTACATTACCAGCGGTGCGCTGGGGCCTAGGTGCAACGCAGGGACCAGGCCGCAACAGCAGCAGAAAAACACCCATAAAACTGATAGATTCAGCAAAACAGATCCGAGTGTAGTAAGAGATGGGGACAATGAGCAGAATGAACAGTGTGACAGGAACTAATTTTGCCCTTGCTGACTTCTGGCAGAAAGAAAAGTGAAAGAGATAAGATAAAAATAGAGAATATGGACTAGTGAGGAGAAACATCACCATGATGGGGAAGTGAGGGGAAAGAAAAAAAGCCAGTCTGGTAATGCTCTTGATACAGGCAGATGAATGAGGCTCATTACTCTTATTTTCTTTCTATATTATTTTACCCTCTTCTCGTTTCTCCAGACAGAAGGGCCAGAACACTGTGTTGTGTAACATCCTTCAGTATTGCTTTCTTTACCCCCATTTTCTTGAAAGGGGAAGAGAAGAATATGTAAAAACTTGAAAATTAATTTTTTTTTTTTTTTACAAAACAATCTTTTTTTTACTTAAATGAAACTTTGCTTGAAGAATGTTTTTGGTGTCTGACATTGCTTGATTTGAGGGAAGGAAGGATTAGCTTATACTTCAAAAAAAATTCATTAGAACATACCAAATTAAAGTAACTAACTTTTTACGTTTTTACAATCTAAAATTACTCCAAGAAATGCAAACTAACTAATCCTGACCCACAAGCTCTCGGTCAGCTCCTCATCCATCCCCAGGCAGAGCTCCACGCACTCCAGCTGGTCACCGACAGAGGGCAACCCCCTCCCATCTGCCCTGCCTGCCCTTCCCACAGAGCCTGCACCCTTCCCTCCCAACACTCCAGTGTCATGCTTTCTTCAAGATGAAGGCTGTGCAACGTCATTAGGAACTACTAATCCATAACTGCTGAAGAGAAACGTTAGGAAAAGTGGTTTAGTATTATTTTCATGGAGTTCAGTTGTTAGATTTTGTTCTGGCCTCAGGCATCCCCACCTGCCTCCAAAGTGAAACTACAAAAGCTGACACATTCCTCTCAACTTAGTCATCCTTCTCCACTTAAAGGGGTAAAATACTATTACAATAGCTACTTCCCCAGGCAAATGAGGAAGTTTGTTGCTATAGTTCATTGTGACTTCTTAGCCACCCACCAAAGCTGAACCCCTCTCTGTAATCTTCTTTTGTATTTGTTGAACAAACTCATTATTGCAACTAATACTGAATATCAGAAGTTATAGAAGGGCGGGATAACCTGGCGGTAACAGAGGTGCAAATGAAGAGCAGAATGCTGTGTGAAGAGTACTGGGAGGAGTAAAGGTCTCTGACAGAAACTATTTGTTCTTGAAAGTACCAAGACTGAGCACAGCCTGATTCAAACCCTCTCACAGCAGAGCTAAATACAGCAAGTCGTTAATACTAATTATGTATTACTAAAAATAACACTGTAAAAAAAAAAGAATTATGTCTTAAAACAAAACAATAGGCCTCTTCAAAAAAGTATCGTTAATCAATCTTCTGTGGATTAGACCATATGAGACAAAACCAGACAAAAACAGCCTTTCTAATTGGAATTAATGACTTCAATAAGCAATGATTCATCAAGTAAACTTGGATGTGCACAGCATTTTACAAGGATACCAAAGAATTGGGAGATTTTAAAAAACCTCATGAGCGGATCACAACTTTATCTATTTCAGCGCAGAATAAACACTAAACCTTTATTTCCAAGAGCCAGCTCTTGTTTGTCTCGATTGTGATTCGTGGTGCCAGATTAATCGTCATTCCACACTTTATGGACCTGAAATTATTAATCTGGGTGTAACTGATCTAAAGTTTAGTTCAATTCAGATTATCACTAGTCCACAGATTCCCCTAAAGTCAAGGGTCACGAGCCTTTCTCTTTGTTTCTGTGGAAAATATTTTTAACCACCTTGTCCTACTCCTCTACCACAGAGAATTCACCAGTGATTTCATCCAAAAAATAAATACGCCTACATGAACTTAAACAGTAGGGCAGTATTAAGAAATAGTTATTTAGCTAACGACTCCCTCAAAGCCGATCAATTTACTCTGCTTAGGTAGTTATTTATTCTCACATATGCATATGCTCATTATCATAACACAGTCTTGAACCACTAAGCTGAGATGAGGAGTCCAGGAAAGTGACTGTTTACAGCCATCTCAGGGAATCTCGATGTTTCTGTAAAAACCTGCTAAGATTTCTCCTTACAAAACCGGGGGAATAAGGTTACGTACTACTATGCACGCAGCGATTCAGGGTCTGCCACACTCTGATGATCTGCATCAGGTGACATTACATTGCAGCCTCACTGAAACAACAACAGGGCAGGGCGGGGGAAGGAGGGCGAACGAATCCTACACAGACTCCATGCCAATGTCTTCAGGGTCTGCAAATACAGGGACAATTGTTTTGTTTCACTCTGGCAAATGCCTTAAGACAAAAACTGTCTCTCCTCAGAAATTCCACTGAAATTTTCAGCATAATCTCTTTCATCCCCCAAGGACTTCAGGTCCGACTATCTGAAATTCTAATCAAAATTGAAAACAGAGTCATAATTTTTGTTAGAATTTTTTTTTTCCCCCATAGGAGCGATCTTGGCTATTACAGCCTAGGCAGAATAAATCTTAGAGATGTGGTTTGTTCCCCCATAGCTCCTGACAAATTCCAGAGCACTCTATCCCAGACTTTTTTCAATATTCTTTAATTTCTTGGTGCTAGATAACTTCACGGTGTAAAGTACTCAATTCTAAGAGAAGTTATTATGGACAATTAAAATATTGCACTTCACTCCTGAAGAAAAAACACAAATGCCCCCTTTTGACATTGTAAGGCTCTTTCCCCCTCTTCCAGACATAACAGCAATATTTCACCTTGTTTACAGTGCGTGATGTGAGAAGTGGTACAGTAAGTGAGGTTTTATCACTGTTTAATTATGCTAAAGTAGCCCAAAGATGCTTTGGTCTTTCAGGTATTCACATTTGCTCAACATTACAATAAATTTAATCTCACACACATTCATTTAAATATAAAAAATTTAGAAAACTTCATCTTATTTTAAATTCTAATGTTTATTATCCTACAGATATTTTTAATAAATAGGAAATTAAATTTTAGACTTAATGTAACCATGTTTTTCTTCGGAAAGAAATGAGAGATTTGATAAGGAAGGACATTTCATTGTTAATGATTTCATAGCTAGAAAGGATAAAGCTGTGTTCTTCTCCTATTAGCTTTTCTTATTTAATTTCCCCAAACCTTGTGTCTACACTAGTGACCTGAACTATGAAAGGTTATTTACAATAGAATTATCAATACTCTTGAAATTTAAAAAATTCAGAACGCAGTGAATGGCAAAGTCTTATGATCTCATGATATATTTTATATGATATTTTTTACTGGATGCTATAGAATTCCCAGGCATAAAGCTTTAAGCTGAAGTTAAGACTTTGATTTATATCAAGCATCAGCAGAAAAATGATAGAGAACACTACAGTTTAAAGAGAGAAGAATGGTCTTTCAGTAGGAAGTGGACTAGTCGACTTCTGTCCCCAGCGGTCTCATCATTTCCTGCACATCCTTAAACAGGCCAGACTGATAATCACTTTTTCTAAGGAGAATAATCAATAGAACTCAACAGAAAGGCATCAGGCTAAGATTCTTGCATTATTGTCATGATCTGTAGTCACAGGTATTCTAAGAGAAATTTGGGGGCTTCTGATTTTTCCTCCATTATTTTGGGGGAGTAACTGTGACAAAAAACTTACATGACAATTTCCATTCTGAAGGTATTTTCACAGTCAAAAGAATCAGAGGCCTATGCCTGGGGTTTGGTGTCTGTTTTCAAAGTCCTGGACATCCACTTCCCATGGGAAATTATTCATGGATATTTTAAAATCAGGCAGGCCAGGGGCTGATGTCCCCCAGCCCAGCCAATATCTTGCTTTTGTACCTGTAAGACAGTCGTTTAACCAGAACTTTGAGGTGCTGGTTAGCTGGGATAGCACAGCCGTGTAATCCAGCACCTTCCCAGCTCCGAGGAACGAGCACCTCTTGTTTAGAACTGCCACTGTGTCTGCATTTATCCTGCGCCCAGGGGTAAACTCCAACAGTCGCTCCGTCACCCAACAGCCCCTCACCAGCCAGGGAGGGGGATCAGGAACAGGAGAGCAGACCCGGGGGTGGAAGTGAGAACAGATCGAGTGAAACACCCCCAACCCCCCCAGAGACACCCCCAGTTACCCTCACCCAGATGAACCCCCAGCCATCACACCCCCCAGGAGAGCAGTCCTCGGGAGGAGCCAGAGCAGGAGGAACCCCAGCAGGAGCCCCCAGGAGCCCCCTCCCCTCAGCCAACCTCCCCCCTTTCTCCTGCCCCTGCTGACGGGCTGGGCTGCCCCTGGAGCTACCCCAGGGCACTGCCCTGGCTGGCTGGAGCTGCTGGGGGGCTGCCCGGCGCGGGGGGCTGGGGGGCTGCCCCAGCCGAACCAGGACACCCTGCCAAAGGCACAATCACCTAACAGACTGACCTTGGACAAAGGCAGCAAACCATTAATAATATTGGTTATTACAAACGAAAGACATGGATAACTACAGAGGCAAATAGGCACCTACAAAAAGCCTAAATTTTCTGTGGTCAGCAATGATATCTCACCAACAAACTGTAGGTGGTTCTTTACAAAGAGCTGAGGATTCTTCTTTAGAGACAAAGTGAGTCTCATGTTACAGTAAGATGAGAGATCTTCTCTTATTTTCTCCTGGCCATGAATAAACCGCATTTTACTCTCCTCTTTGAGAAGATTCAATTGACTGACCAGGTCAGAGGCTAGAAAGTAGCAGAGATGCTTCATCATTCAACATATTTCATTAACACACCTAGGAGCATTTATTTCCCAGTGACCCACATAAAGTTCCTAGGATGGTTTTCATGTTCCCAGTATGGAGAACGAAAGTCTCCCATTTGTTTTAATTCATCTCTATTTTACAGAAAAAAAGAGAGTTAAATCCATTCAAAATCACATCATTTCATGAAGACGGCAGAAGAATGAACATGTTTTATGGCCCAGTTTATCTCCTCTGACTTTGACTATTACCTTCTTTGAATTTTAGGTTCACAGTGTAAGTCTGTACTATTGCAATAAATTATTCATTTCAGGCATGTGTAGATGAGCATGAAAGCTTCATATCCATTACTGAAAAACACCCAACGAGAGATGAGCAAAGTATCATTTTGTCAAGTTCCAGCGCTCAGTACTTGTCCCCAGGTAGAATTTCTTGAAATAATCCCTCATTTGAAAATGAATCCTTATTATGCATGATAGCAAGAAACAGCAATTGACAGCAAAGCAGAGAGGTCACCACTCTCCCCTTATGCTACCACCATTGTTTGGCAGGCATGTGCAACTGCTGGGCCAGACAACGGTTTGAAAGCATTTGTAATTCCAGCGCACTATCACTTCTCAGTGTGACAGGTTTGTATCCATTATAAATGAAAGGAAATAAAAATATCTTTATCTTACCCCGGGTTAAGAGTAGCCTTGATGGTTTCAATGACTCCGGGTAAATCACTGAAGATATTTTCATGCTATATTCATATTGAAACTTTTGAATAATAATAATTTTTCCTTATCATAAGCTCCAATATGCTATACACCCAAATATGCCTTCCAAAGTCTGCTATCTTTGTTTTGGGCTAAGATTAATATTTTCTCCTCATTGTCTTCCAGCAATACCTCTATCTATTGCCTTTATGTTCCTTCCAACATAAAAAGATCCCAAAGACATCTTATACTTTAAGACCCAGAAGCTCCTGCTGAACAGAGGAAAGGATTCCTACTTGACTGGCAGCATCGGGTATTATTTCCCACTCTCTGAATTTTAATGTGACTATGTCCAGGTGGAACAACAAGTTTCAGTGTTACAAAGTCTGATAATTGACAAGTGTGGATAATGTTTGCTTGATCTGATGAATAAAAAAGAGAAGAGTTTCATTTTAATGAAAAAAAGTTATTTTAGTGTAACCGTAATCAAGACTCAATTATATGCTTCCATTGATGCTAACCAAGAGAAGTCAGTAATAAAAAACAGACTTTACATAAATTTCCTCACATCTCGGCTAATGTGTACATTCTGAATTAAAAAAAAAAAAAACCACTCTGGACTTAACTTCAGACCATCTCTGTTCATCCTCGGAAATACCACTGACTAAAGGATTTATAAGGTTCTAATGTTTACAACATTTACACAATTTATAAAATAAATAGCTCATAAAATATTAATTGCTGCTATAAAACATACCTGCCTGCCCTGAAATAAACGTTTCTAACACCTCCAGTTGTTCTTTACTGCTGCTAATGGTACCTCAGTGTGACAGTGAGCTGTGTGACCACAAAAGGCCCGTGGATTCACAACAGACGGGTGTATGTTTAGACGCAGTTTATTCAGGACTGGTTTTTCTCCCCACTGGAACTCAGCCGGTTAAGGATTAACCCCCGTGTATCCCACCCAAGCACTAGGAGCGGGGCGGGATGTTCCGCCGGCCACGCGGCGCACAAACCCTGAACAAGGCCCTGTGACATGACAAACCACGCCGGCCAGCTGGGCGCCAGGTGGAACTCAAGTTCCTCCACCTGCCAGATTTGCAAAACATTCTGCTGGCACCTGGGGTTTTTGTTTGTTTGTTTGGGTTTTTTTTTTAAATATAAACAGTTCAATTACTCCCAGCTGCCGCTGTTTGCAGCCTGAGGCTACAGGCAGGGGCCTTAACCCACCTCACTGAGGCTACTCTGGAAAACGCCATCTCTGGCAGCCTGGAGAGAACCTCCAAACCCAGCATGAACCCCGTCCAGTCCGACATTACCACATCGCTTGGATAAACACTCCCTTCTCACTCACTGCTGCCTTTCAAAACCAGGTGTAACTACGTTCTTTTCTCGCACATGGCCCCAAACACAAACTTTCCGCGATGCCTTAGTTGTGTTTATCGCTTTTCTTACCGGCAGAGCAGCAGCCGCGGCCTGGCTGGGGCATCCCGCGGCGCCGGGAGCCCTGTGGGCTCCAGCCCGCTCGCCTGCCCTGTGGGCGCCGCCAGAACCTTCCGGAGCTGCAGCTGTCAAGCGCCAGGTGGGAGCCAATCGGAACCAGCCAACCTGCGCCCAGGTGTCAGGTGGGAGCCAATCGGAACCAGCCAACCTGCGCCCAGGTGTCAGGTGGGAGCCAATCGGAACCAGCCAACCTGCGCTCAGGCTTGTAACGGGGCTATGGCCGGGCAGGGGCGGGCCCAGCAGCGGCCCCCGGAGGGGCTGCCCCGGCGGCTGGGCCGGGCCGGGCTGGGCCGCCCCGGGTCTGTCCCGTCCCGCGGGGCGGAGGAGCTGGGCTGGGCCTGCCCCGGAGCGGAGGAGCCGGGCCGAGCTGTGCTGCAGGCCTGCCAGCCTTCTCCCGCGGAAATGGGCGGTTGGACCCCCCGTTAAGCCTCGATATACCCCGGACTGTAAGTGTCGCGGTTTTCTGGGCGGTTTTAGTCTCCCTGTCAGTTCCCTCTCAGGCGGCAGCAACGGGGAGAAACGTGTCCTGGGTGAGGAGCAGCCGGCTCTGTGGCTGCCTTCTGGGTCTGGGACCAGTTTGAGCAGCAGAGGCGGGAAGGGTTGGGGCTCTGCTGCAGCTTAGCCTGTGAATTTGGTCTGGGTGCGAAGGGTTAAATGAGGCAGAAGGCTTAGAGGAAAGAGAGTCTGTTCCAGGACAGGGGCTTGGGTTTGTTTTGCTTTCTCTTTCCCCAGAAGGTATTCTCTTAGTCACGCTGGAGATGTAGCAAGGCCTCCATGCGGCGTTATCTCCAGGGTGTTGGTTCGTACCTCGAGGTGTGCAGGTTTTTTCCCTTGGTGTGGTGAAGGAGGGAGGTTTCCTGGGAAAGTTTGTTCCTTCGTCTCTGAAGGAAATCAGAGCGCCCCAAACCTCTAATCCCGGGCGGATGCTGGTGAGGTTTGAAACCCTGGTTTGGGATCCTCCCCGCTCTGCTTCCACCCGCCCATGCTGGCTGAGGTCGTGCTCAGCCCTGCTGTGCCCGGGCTGGGTTGGCCGGGGGTAACTGCGGAGCTGGGGTCTGGCACTGGCTCCTGTCAACCCCCCTGAAACCTGCCTGAAAGCCTGGCACAGTTGTGCCGAGCCCCTGCTGCGCTCAGCAGCTCTAACCCCGCAGCCCAAGGCAGGCACTGCGGTGGTGGTGATGATGCTTTGAGAGTTCCCTTTGAGTCACTCGGCTCTGAGCTCGGGGATTTCGCACAAAAAGTAATTTCCCTTGAGTGACTTCAATGACTTTAGTTCTTGCGAGGAGTGAGCAGTGGGCCTCTCTATCCCCATGTGGGTTTGGACTAGCATGAGGCAATGCTTTAAGTAGCATTACTCTAATAAGTCATTTATCTGCTCGAGTTGTTCTGAAGGAGACTACATTTTGTATCCAGACGTGAAAGCACCATTTGTATTTATTTTTAGTAGATCAAAGTCTGCATAAGTGCTTTATTTCATTTACTGAGACAGTTGAATGTATTGCTATAAAAATAAGGTTTTACGGCTACCAGGCTGTGTCTTCTCACGCCCTGCCCTGTTGTGTAGTCAGAGGATCAGGTTAATGTTCCTCTAGGCGTCTTTCATCACTCCAGGCAGCTTAGTTAAAATCCAGCGCAGTCATAAGATTGTTTGCGTTCTTCTTTGTGTGCTTCGTAATGCTTGGTAACTTCTGGGGAGAGAATTTTCTGGGACTATCGCTATAGTGAATATTATTTGTGAATACAGAAATCGATTTCTTCAAGTTTCTGTTTTATCTGCATGCTGTAAATTTAAGTTGCGTGTTCCTGAAAGCACCATCTGAGGAACGTGATCGGTTTATCTTTGTTTGGCTGCTTAAACTTGTTATCTTATTTCAATATTAGTCAACATGTTTACTCTTGATCAGATCGAGGGGACTATATTTCTGGGTTGCCTGGCAGCCTGACAAAAGAGTAAACATTTTCTGATAATTTTATTGTAGCTGTGATGCCACAGGTACCCGCTATGTTCCCTATGCTGTTGCAGCAGTGATATTCCCGGTGATGATTTTGGTTTGTTTCAACATTTAATGGCGATGTTTGAAGGACAGTGTATTATCTGAGCTGTATAGGAAGGCAACAGAATAGGGTCGTCTTTCCACCCCTGCTATAGAATTTCAGATTTATGGCAAAGGATGGTTTCAGCGAGTGGCCAGACTGGGTCTGGTCCCAAAGAGAAGGCAAACCGGGGCTGGGGGTGGCACAGGAGAGGCTGGACGGTGCCTGCCTTCCCTGGGCCCAGCCCCCAGCGGTGCAGGCAGGGCAGAGCTGGGGACACTGACAAGTCAGGTGCGCTCAGCGGGCCCTGCCGGGAGGTGTTGGGGAGCAACCGAAGACGTTCTAGGTTATGACGAGTTTTTCCTGACTGGTGTCTGATCGCAAGGAATCCCAGTGCCACAGACGTGTCTTTACTGCTTTTTTCCTCTGTCTGTGAGAAATCTTTTTTTTGGAGAATATTTCAGTCGGAAGTGGCCCACAAGGACCCCCCGGTCCGACCACCTGACCGCTCCAGGGCTGACCAAAAGGTGGTCCCTAAAGCACGTTGTCAAGGGCATTGCGCAAACGCCGCTCGAGCACTGACAGCCTGGGGCATCGACCGCCTCTCCAGGGAGCCTGGCCAGGGTTTGACCGCCCTCTCCCTAAAGAAACGCTTCCTGATATCGAGTCTGAGCCTCCCATGATGCAGCTTTGAATTTTCCCCAAATAATTAATATTAATTAAATAAATATTAGTGGTAATTAATATCTCAGCATTGTAGTGCCACCGCAGTGGCTGGATGGGAGATGTGCCATGTCGCTCCCTCGTGCAGTAAAATCGGTAACTGCAGCACTGACTCGGTGCGCCTCTGGTCTGGGGCATTCTTCTGAAATCAGGAGTTGATGTCGTTTTGGTGCTTTCGTGTTGTTGTTGTTTTTTTTTTTTCTTTTTGACATGCTTGACTTCAACAACATTTACCAGTGAGGCAGAGATCTCAAAGGCATTAAGAACCTTTGTCCTCTGAAAGCAAAAACGACGGCAGAGAAGACAAGGTCTCTACTCCTCCTCCCGGGGCACGCACACACTGAGAGCAACCCCAGGCTGATCAGGAGACGCCTTGTGTTACAAAGCCTACGTTCTTGCAAGGTCTCGTGTCCTGAGCTGACAGGGGACGAAGCAATACTCTAGGTAGCCCATGCTCCAGACTGTTGTGTAAATTTATTTATTTCATTATGAAAGGAAAATCAGGATTCCTTCCATGCCCTTAGGAATTTTTTTTTCTTTTTTTCTCCCCTTTGAAAATTTTGTGGCAAACAGCTTCCACCATCTGCTTTTGCTTATTTTAACTAATCAACCGGAGATGTTGCAGTAGATTCCAACAGAATAATCAATAAAGGAGGCCTGGATGGCCAACCATGTGGCATGCTGGCTAAGGGCCAATTTCTCTCCTTATTAACGCAAATAGTATTTGGATTTCATATTAATCCCCCTTGAGAAGCAGCTAGATGAACTTGCTTTGGGGGAGAGCTTGTGAGGATACTGATTTTTGCTGAAACTGTTCTCAGGGAAAAATAACTACTGTGAAAAAAGTTGTTTAGCAGACTGCGGAGTCGGGAACTGGATGTCCTGCGCTGTCACAGGAGGTACGTTCCTTTTATCCTGGTCATGACTCCTGGGTTAGACAGTGCTGAGACACGATGTGCACTGAAGTTGTTCAAAAAACTGAAGTTGATATAAATTACGGTAAACTTTCATGCATCAAAATAATTGCCTGATCAATACTAGTTCCTTTGATATCTGTTAAACAGCATTAATCACCATGAACTCGTTTGGTATTCATGCAAATGTCGCAAGTGCCTCAATTGGATTTCTGCTGTAGCTGAAGATTAATTACTTTGAGTAGACATTTGTGCTGAAGTCTTACCTGGTATGTGTGCGTATAGAAAGGATAAAAATAATGGAGTGGAACAATACTTCCATGTAAAAAGTAAAACCCTTTTTGCTTTAGGAGTTAGCCACTATTAGTAAAGATATATGCATTTTGCAAATTGACCTGGACAATTTATTGTTGTGTAAACATAGAGCAAATATCTAACCCCAACTCTTGTTACCGTGATGGTATTGCTGTGGAGATATTCATGCTTTATACTTATGGGACACACCGCCAGAAAAGCCATATATTCATTATATCTCTTCAATTACATTAATGTCACGGATTTTTTCACCTATCTTTCATGTGCCCTAGATGGTACCTCATAATAACAGCTGTACTTAGAGATTCCAGAATGCTGGATACTAAATCCAAAAATATTATTTCCTGAGTTTGCCTGCTGAGACATGTCAGCTGAACAGGATTTCATTAAAAGACAAAAAGAAAAAGCTTAAAGAACAGTACAATATCTGGACATATTAAATAAAGTTTTCAAAAATTCTCTGAAGACATTTTCAAATTTTAGATACTGATCCTCTAGTCACGCAGCTTTAAACCTGGTCTGATTCCTGGCTATCACTTCTCTCCCAAACGCTTCTGTTTGGTTTTCTTTCTGCTCAGGCTTTGTCTTTCACTAGGCAGTGTAATTTACATTTTTTTTTCCAAATACATCCTATTCTTTCTCCACCAAATACTTGCCGAGTGCAAATTCTAAAAATCTTGTTTCTTGGCTGTTTCTTCCATAATAGTCATTTCGAATATTTTTTCGTGAACAGAATAATTAAGAAGCTCAAGCTAATCTTAACTTCCAGAAAGTCAACTCTTTCAGCTTTGGAAATGTGGACAGCTGAAGTTTGTCTGGAAAACAAAATAGAGATTCTATGAGGAACAGCACACAAGAATAAAGACAGAAAACAGTCAGAATTTAAAATGGGGTAGTTTTAGAGGACTTAATTGATTTCGGACGATGTGTTGCAATTGTCCTCTCCTAAGTGCTTTTGCTACTTGACTTGTGTCAGTGCTTTGGAAAAGCCTTTTCCTTGTGCTGTTAGAATAGTCAAAGTTAAATAAATACCTGCACTGATTTGGTTTGACCACACTCATTCTTTTTTTGTGTGTTCCCTCCCTATATGTATTGAGCACAAGAATTTTGTGGCAAAAACGTTTTAGAAAATTAGCAATTTTCATGGACTGTTAGAAGATGCTTGTGATGATCAGATTCTGAGCTTGTAAATGTAAATATTCATCCTGGAAACCTGATTTTTAAGGGCCCCAATCAGAGAGCAAACATCCTGTGTAATTCATGTATCTAATCAGAGCTAACCAACACAGCCTGAATTCAAATGTCGGATGTTTGCAGTAGGCAAACACCACACATCATTCTGCGTCTGTGCGTGTTCAGAGAATCTCTGTGTGAATCAAACACAGGCTGCAGAAAGAAGCGATGTTCATCCCGGTGTGTGCTCAGCTCTCGTGAGGGCACACCGGCTTTCTGGTGCCTTTTTCAATTGATCCGTATCGCATTAGTGATTTTCCTTAGCACTTGTTAACAGTTTCTCATTAAGAATATTATCCTGATGGGCCTAAGTACAAGAAGAGGAAAAGTTTTATGTCAGTTCTCCATGATTTGGACACTCACATTTTCTGGTCTTCTTT
Organism: Leptosomus discolor; assembly: GCF_034619465.1. Classification (NCBI taxonomy): domain Eukaryota; kingdom Metazoa; phylum Chordata; class Aves; order Leptosomiformes; family Leptosomidae; genus Leptosomus; species Leptosomus discolor. Next base: position 84,837,076 of record NC_141393.1, read on the forward strand.
CAAGCACGTTTTGGTTTTCATCTGACGAATTGAAATTTAAACGCACTGGGGTACTTCAGGTGGTCGGTTTTTTCCCTCCTCATTTCAGTTCGGCTGCCTGAGTTTGTCTGCATTAGTCCTGCAGAGCTTTGTCTCCGTTTACAGGCTGATTTTGATGTCAGTCTATATCATTATTACACCACCCCTTAAATCTCTGGATTGGCTCTCGTTAAAACACCCCGTTCATTTAAAGATCTCGTTACTTACCAGAGTATGTCCTGATCCTCTGACCTCTTCACACTCCTTGGTGGTGCCTTCAGTTAATTGCATGATTATCAGATGATAATGTGGTAGCATTAAAATGAATTAGCATGTAATTACTGGTGTTCCCCAGGGAGACGGGGCACTTAAAATACAACAGTGCACGTTATTTCATGGAAAGCATGACACGGTGTCTTTCCACTGGTACACTTGGGCATCCACAGCTCTTGCTTTCTACCATGTGTCCGTGGTACAAAGCCCTGGAGGAGATTTGGAAATAGCTGATCAACATCTGCTTTTGCATCTTGGGTCATTCCTGTCAATTCAAAGTCTTTAATTTTCACAAGTACATAATAAACCAATTTCATATGATCTCATCCGGGTTGTCTCATTCCCTTTGATATTTGTTTACAATAAATATTAGCTAGATTAAACATTATAAACCCCAATAATGAGTTTCCAGGAAATTATTTTAACTAATCAAAATTAATTCAATTTAAATGGGAAACAATAGTTAAAAATTAGTAATGTTTCAGCAAAATTTCAGATCTTGAGCTGTGAATATGAAGTTGTTATAAGCAGAAGAATGCTTAATATATGGGATATATTATTAATGGCATCTCATTTCTTCCTCTGAAGAATTTACCTTTTAGGACTCCCAGTGTCAAGGTGTTCTTGTGCAGGACTAGCTGTGTGGAATTCCCGCTGTCTCAAAAGTTGTGTATTTACCTCTGTTGCGCTGGAGGCTCTGCACACCAAAGGAGGAAACTAAATGGAAAAACAGTTTGTACTTTAGCATTGATTCATTTTCTAAATACCAGATTTTACTGCTCAGAACTGTTTTTCTCAAGAATGTTTCTTCCTTTAAGTTGATGACAGCATTTAGGAATTAAAAATGCACAGAAATCGCATAAATTGGAAGGTGACACACTCGATAAGGCATAGCTGTCACCCAAACTGCCGCCTTCTTGGGATGAAGTCCCTGGCATCACAGCCGTGGGGTCTACCACAAGGGGCAAAGAATGAGAAGCGAGTGAGCAGCAAAGAGGAGTTTCCTGGCATTACCCTGTGGTGCATCCCTGGAAAAGCACTGCAGATCAGGTTCCCAAATCCCAGGGCTTCGGTGGTGAGCGGCTGCTGGAGGCGGGGAGGCACAGTTCAATGTTTTCAGCACCTCATTTGAAATAGTCGCTCTCCAGGCGATCTGAGCCCTTAGTTTGTAAAGTGCTCTGGGTATTGTAGGGAAATACCATCCATTCTGAACTGTAAAGCACATAGTTGTGTGCTATTACAGATAATGTGCATGAAATGCAGAGTGCTAAACTGTTGGTGATAATGGAGCAATCTGCTCTCCGACTTCTTTTAGTTACATTACAGGTTTTTGTTATGGCAAAGCATTTTTTAAATTCGTATTAGCATGCCCAAATGGAAGAGGGTTGGTTTGGGTTTTTTTTCTTCACTATATGAGCTTACACAAACATGGCTAAGGAGAAGGAATAATAAAAATAGCAGAATGAATTCATCCGTTTCATGAAACAAAATCCGCTGAAAATGCTTACATGCTTGAAGGAGAAACTAAACTTTGTCATAATTTAATTTCTGGAAAAACAAAAAACCCACCGACTTTCGTTTGCAGGAGAAAAAAGATGGAACAACAATTGTTTCTGTTTTACATGTGTTGCTCGGGTCTTTAGCTGAATTACAAATCAAATTGGTTAAAGTGTTTTATCAGAGAATGCAGAAGTAGCTCCATGGACTTCCACCTATGCCTGTCCAGGATCTAATTGTTTGGTGTATATCTAAAAAGAACACAAATGTTTTAGGAAGAATTCAGAAGTATGTTTCTTTTTCGTTATTTTCATTTGTATCTTTCCGTAAAAACGTATACAAGGCGTGCTGATGGCTTTCAGAGGCTCGATGTTCCCAGGGGACGGGTTGCTGCTTCTAGGGCGCGTGAATTCATCTGATGATGAGTTTGACTATCTAGAATCTGCGGGTTTAAAACAGAAGTCACCACTGAGTTTCTGCTGACCATTTCAGATTTTTTCCTACATCTCTTCTCCTGCATTTTCAAAGAATATGTTTTTCCGGGGGTGTTTTTCAGCACTCTTGTTTATTTCACAGCCCTTCTCATATTCTTCCTCTTCCCTACCTTGCCTGTATTTGGGTGGTCTCTTCCTTTTCTTGCATGTCATTATACACGCATGTTTATAAACAAGTGTTACAGATTTTTCTTCTCACAAAGTGTATTATTTATTATTTGCAGTCTCCACAGCATAATGGTGTGTGTTTATCCTCTCATAACAAATGCTGGGCAAGTTACACTGTTCTACTGCTACAATTTATAGGAGTTCTGAGAAGAATGCCAATGTTTCTTGCATATCAGAAGCAACTGGAAACAAGCCCATAAAAGCATTTAGTTTTCAGAGATTCCTAACGTTGAAAAAGTTGAGAAGAAAATGGGAAACATTAGGCTTTTTTGATGTAGATGTGTAGATAAAAACAAGGGCATGTAGAGAGCTCTGAAGCAATAAATACTTTACAGAAGATAAAGTGGGCACTAAGCTGCTATTTTCCTCTTTTAGAACAAAAAAAGAAAGGGAATTCCAGCAAAACAGCAAAACAACAAATTCAAAATGGAAGAAGTTTTAGGCAGTCTGAATTATGACTTTGATACAAAATGCTGAAAAAGTTGAATATAACTCTGGTGTTTAGACAACGAACTCATTGAGAAAACGGTTCTGTGTAACTTTTCTAGAAAGGGTATGAAGTTTATGGAGACTCAGGAACCTAATGCTTCAGTGCTCATCCACTGTAAAATTAAACTAGAAATAGGGACATAAAATTTGCATTTTTCGTTTCTTATTTCATCAAATCAAAATTAACTTCTCTCTTAGAAAAATCCAAGAGTCTGGCAACGTGACAGGATTGTTAGTTGTCTTGGAAGAAGCACTTCTGAGTTAGTTGCTCTTGATTATTGTCAGAGGTCTTGGGATCTTTGCACAGTTCTTGGGCAGCAGGCTTTTTGTAGCTCTAGGAAAACAACTATTGGTAAAGGTGGTAAAGAATTTTGAAAATCTAAAAGTGTGGGGTTTTTAAGAAATAAAAGGTTGTATGTTTAAGTAGATCCAAGCCTGCCTGGTAAGAGGCAAGGTCTTAAATATAATTTTTAGCATACTGATGCAAGTCCTCAAGCTCTATTCTCTGCCTGGAGTTCACTGGCTTTGCACCACTTTGCATCCACAAATACTCCTGCCAACTGGCGCTGTAGTCGGTAATGGCAAAGTCGGTTCTGCGAGCTTGGAGTCTGCTCCAGCCCGGCGCTGTGGAGGCCCTTCGCAAGCAGGACCTGTCAGAGCAGCTGTGAGAAAGCCCCTTTTTGTTCATGCTAGCCGTGCAGCACGGGCAGTAGATCAGGGAAACTTGCACTGGTCAAGGTCCAGCCGAATGGTGGGGGTTGCTTCAAGGCCCATCAAAGTTCGTGCCATGGATTACACCGTAAGAGGAAATGTTGTTTGCAGAAAGTTCCGAATCCCCTAGCTCAGTTACTTCTTAATAAGCTACATCTGCCTCAGACTTACTGGTATTCCTGACTTGGGCAAATATAGGTGCGAGTTCTGCCGGCACAATGTCAGTCTCGCTGATCTAAAAGATGGTTTTTAAAGTCCTCTTAATGGAGTAATGATTAGAAAGGGTGGGCTACGTGTACAAAGTATGTTTGTAAGGAAGAGGTTAAGGCAGGAAATGGAGTTTCTTTGCTTGTGTGTGTCCAAGAGCAGACGTTAGACAAGTAGACAAATTATGGAAGACAAGAGTCCTTCCACCGTGAGGTGTAGTAGCTCCAGACACCGTAAGCAGTCGTTTTGGAGAGGTAGCGCAGAAGCATCTGCCATCTCGGTGTGCTTCACTGCACACAGGTTTGTGTCGTGTTTGAGGCCTTCCTCCTCGTGGGGCCCTGCGTCACGACTGCAGCCATCGCCTCCCGGGTAGGTAATATCACTCATCTGGTTTTTCCGTGCGGTTTGTTACAAGCTGCGTGGCGTTATGTTCTCCTTGGTCCTGACTGGGATTCTGGTATTTCAGTTTAAAGCTCTTCAGAATGTTTTCCTGTATTATAACAACATATTTCATGGTACTTTGTAAACCTTGCTGACAAACACCTACTGATTTCTCTTTTGATTCCGATGGTTTTGAGCTGTGAGATTATCCCTGGAATCTACCTTTGTCAGGCATACTTGCTCTCAAGGATTCTTAAAAAAAAAAGACATTTTCACTGTCTCACCACTTTCTTGTCTTCTGGACCAGTTTTCTTTTTCTTTTCTGAACTGTCGTAGGCAAAAAAATGTTTAACAAGACCTCCCTGAAAAGAAACCAAACTTAGAAGAATTTACATTTCATTTAAATATGTGAATTGGTTTATATCTCAGGTTTAGTGAAACTGTGCCTTGGTTTTGATGGGTGCTCTTGTATGTGTATGTATGTTCCATGCACGCACGTTTGTGCACCTGAGACTGCTTCATCTGAATCTCAGAAGCCAGGTTTGTAGGAGTGTCATGCGATCTTCATAATTACTAGATTGGTGCCGCTTAGGAGAGTTCTGTGATAAACACAATCTTTTTGGTTCTTATCACAAACGGTGCAGCTGATGCCGGTATAGCGTACGTACGTCGGAGTGACGCATCGTTTTTATCAGTCTAAATACATCAAGAGAAGGAGTTTGAATGTATTTTAGGAGCAGCACAGATGGGAATTAGCAAACAAGTGTTTAGAGAAATATCATAGTGTTTTCTGCATATAGATTCTTCTATCATGTCAGAATCTCCCTGGTCCAGCCTTCTCTCCCCGTAGCACAGTGATCAGAACAGTCATGCAGACTGAAAGGGCTTTTAAACTAGAAAGGAGCCGAGCGGTGTGCTCAGAAGTTGCATCTGTAGCCGCCAGATCTGTCGCTGCGCTCACCCGGGATGAGCTGGGTAGTGAACAGCAAGCGCTGTAACTGCACAGGACTCGACGGTTGGGCCAAGGCAGCCAAGAGCCAGCCAAAGGGCTGACGTGAGAAGGGAATCCACGGAAAGCGGCCCGCTTGCCCAGCGCTTGGCTTTAGCAAACAAGGTTGCTTTGATGGCAGGGTGGCTCGTTGCCCCACGTTAAATACCCGTACAAGTGATTTTGCTTTTATGCCTTCGTTGGATATTTATATGTGTAAAATTCAGGTGAGCTGAGACGTGATACTGTTCTGCGGACATTGGGGCTGATGGTGAGTAGCTTTGCCAGTGAGTTGTAAAAGTCCAGCAGTGGGACTAAAGGGGGATTTTTGTTAGTTGGGTCAAATTCACGTGCATGTTTACCCTTTAGTGTTCAGCTGCTCATAGTGGTGATGAAGGAAGCCTGGATGATGTTCTCCTGTCTTCAGTTTTTTCCAGCTTGCTGCCTTGTCACAGGAAAACACACCTTTCTCAACGTATGGTTTTATTTTAAAAGCTCACAGGAAAATACTGTCCAAGCCTTTGGAAGGTGCATGTGCTGTTGGCTCATTCTGTGAGGAGCAGAGCTGTCCACTTTAACAGAACTGACAATGTTCTAAAAATACTCACTACATCCTTCAGACTCTGACAAAGGTCACTGTTGCTATAAAGTTGTTTTAAATACACGTACCAAGGACATAATTCATGGCTAAATATTTTTTAATAATCTTAAACCAGCGATCTTATTTCAGGAGTATATCATTATTTTGGGTCAAAACGCTTCAGCGTGTGAGTAAACCTTCCGTACAGCTAGTGTGAAGTGGCTGCAACTCTAGGGAGCACCGCAGAGGTGCCTGACAGAGGGTCCCAGAGCCCGTCTGCACAGTCCCCGGCGGGGCACCGGCGGGGGACCTGGCCCGGCGCGTACACGGAGCTGCCCGCGGCTCTGCAGCCCCAGCAGCGAGCGTTGCCTGGGTCAGCTGAGGCTTTCCTGCTCAAATCGATCCGTGCTTGTAAACGGGAGCCCGGGAGCTGGGCTGGGGTGAGGAGGAGGCTGCTGGCACCGATTCGGTCGATCTGCAGTGAAAGGCGCGCGCGGGCCGCGCGATGCTTGCGTTCTCCGAGGGAGCGTTGCCAGTGCAGCCTGCCTTCCCGGGGAGGTGTCCCGTCGCTTCCAAATGCCACGGACAAAGCAGAGTTATGCCATAAAAGGGGAAAAGGTAACAAACTTAGTGACAGCAACGTTGAGATGAAAATCCGTTTTTTCTCAAAGATACACAGAAAGAAATCGGCAAAATACCCAACGGGGACAAGCAGTAATACGAAGTTCAAAAATCTGAGGTTAATACACCTCCAGGCAGTAGCCCACTTACGGATTTTGAAGGTTGGCAGGCCCAAATGTTGCTGCTCATCACAGTAACTACCAGAGATAACGTCAGGATTCTGTAGCAGGCACTGGATAGGAAGAAAAAAAAACCTAGAAAGCAGATAGAACAAAGAGCAAATTGCTTTACAATTTCAAAAGCTGCATCCTACACTACAAAAATAAAATAATTTTTCTCACAGGTACCAGTAATGTGCTGCTGCAGTACAACATTTCAGAGATGACAGAATGGCTGAAAGAAGATACGTGTTTAGGGGAGAAAGACCAAAGGGATAGACTTTTTTCCTTTATTTTAATCTGTTAACAGGTTTATTATGCTGCCTGGCTCTCTGGTTCTTTTATAATCTGTTTCATTTAAGAAGGAGAAAGTGGGGAGAAAGAGAGAAGGGTCAGAAAAACCCTTTCAGAGGCAGCTTTGAACTCAACATTAGGTAATGGATTCAGCTTTCTGGTTATAGCACCCCTTGGCACCATCTTCTCTTAGCAGTCACCTTGCAGCAGTGTTCTGTTTCGCTGCTCAAAACAAGCTTAACAGGAATCTTGTTAGATCTTGGTTTCTCGAGGATGCCCGGGCAGCAGATGAGGCCAAGGTTACCTTTTTCATTCGTGGTTTCCTAGAAATTATCACTCTTTTTCTTTTTCTCCCCTAGATACAGGAACAGTAACATCTTTTTCTTGCTTGCTTTTTAATTTGTGGTATGTTATGTTAGAGCACGACCATCCATCCAGTGCCGTGTGTGAAATTCACTGGAAGCCTGCGTGAGTACAGAACGAGTTACATGTTCGTTAAGTGACATTTGACGTCACGTTTCACTCGCATCAGCTCCGTTTCCTGATGCTTGTGTCTCTTGACAGTGGCGACAAGCCCGCTCAGCTTAGTCTCGTGAGTCCTGAGCATCCCCGCCTGGGCTGCCACCCTGTGAGCAGCAGGGTGGGGATGTCTGGGCAACTGGTGCCCCAGTCAGTGTTTTGAACTTGGTCCTGAATTGCACTTCAAACAGGCTCAGGCAAATAAGCGCTTGAACAAAACGCCTTGTGGAGTGGAGTGTCGATCAAGACTGCCTAGCTCAGAAATCTCTGATTATTTATTTTTTTCTCTGAAATGGGAGAAGCTGCTTTATCTAGTGTTTTGATTGCAAACTGGAGATCATTTGAACCAGGAATTTTTTGTAAGCTTCCTTGCTTTTTCAACTTGTACTCCATCCTGGCATTTCAAAGGCCAAACTTCTTGAACTTCAGTGCTCCTTCTATCTTTTTGCTCCCCTTTGGATAGTTGCTGAGTTATGAAATGGGTACATCAAAATGTTTTCTGTAAAACATGTTTCATTCTGAGTTTTTTTTTTCCGTGGGACATTCACAGAGATAGGAAAGGATTTTTCATGAGATTGTAAATACTTTAAATATTCTGTGTATTTTCAGAGTGCCTGGATCTACTTTGAACTTTGAAGAATGACAAAATTGACTTTTTTGATTTTCTACTTGTTATTTCTTTCATTTGATACAGGTATTACATCTTAGTTATACATCTGTTATGATACAAATGGAAAGAAGATGAAAACAAGTAAAACTTCCTTAAACAGCTCTCTATCGAGTTGTTTTCCTTTGGTCTGTATGAAATCTCAAACATTAATCTTTAATTCTCCTAGGCTTGTGGATAATGCTGAGACTTTCCTTGTCTCTCTACCTAGAAAAGGCAGGTCTCAGTCCCCTGATGCAAAGCTGGGATGCAGATTATTGCTTATATTCTAGTTCTGTTTTTTTTTAAGCTCGCTTTTCTCATTGCAGTCTTATGGCAGCTGCTTTATTCCCATCAGGTGTCAAGTCTAAATCCATCAGATTCCATGAAGCTGGTGCTGGTTTTAGCATCCATTACTAGGCAAAAGCTGATAGAATGCCTTTAGGTCTGAACCTCCTGCTGTCTTGGGTGTTTTTCAGCAAATGTTTGAGGCTTCCTGGGTATCTGCTTCATTGAGTTACTTACAACAACTAGGTGTGTTGTCTCCTCTAGGGAAGCCATGCTCAGTTATTAAAATAAAAATATCCATGAGGGAGAATATGCATCTCGGGTACAAGAGCACCATGGAAGGATTTATAACCGTAAAAGACCTGGTACGTGTGTTGTCCATCGACGTGAAAGCGGAATGGATTCAGTCCTGGAAGCATTTTTCCTGAGAGACTGCATTTCTTTCCTGAGTAAAGAATTCTGAAGACTGCTGAAGCCCGTAGATCTTCTGATCCCCTAAATCTCTCTGCCAAGCATTTGAATATTTGAGAAATTACTTCTCGCTGTCTATTAAATGACCCTCTCAAGCTCCACTGTCACCCTTAGCTCTATGAGAAATATTGTAGACGTCGTTTTTGCATACATCATCTGAACTTGGAAAAATGAAAACCACAACAAAAGGATCTTTCTGTCTTTTTAATGATGTTGTTTGCCCTAGTAGCACATAAGGCAACTGCAAGAACAAGATACGAGTTCCTGACTGAAAACCGCGCTGGTGAAGGAATTCTTCAGCAAAGCCTTGTGCCATACGTACTTGATTGTCACGAAAGGTTAAACTGTAAATTAAAATTCCTGTTGAGTGTGAAGCTCTGAGGAGAAGAGCCTTGAGCAAAAGCAGTGTCTCGTGAGATAGAGACCCAAACTACCTGGATCACTAATTACTGCTAGGAATGCCAACAGCCAGTCTTCCAGGGAGCTCTAGCCCTGGCTCGTGACTCCACCAGGAACTGGCCCAGGCAAGGGATGCTTAGGAATGTTTGACCTGTGGTGAATGAGTCCCAGACCGGCAGAGTAGTGAACACAGGAAAGGGGAAACTCATCCGGGGCCGGGAGTGTCCTGTTCTGAAAGGCTTTTGGTGAAATATTTTACAGTGCAACAAATACATTGGTAGGATGCTTTTTTCAAGCCTATGGTATCAAAGAAAAAAAAAAAAAGAGACAATTTGGTTTCAAGAGTTGTATAACATAGGTTTCAGAAACATAGGAGACTTTAAATCACTGCCAAAGGTTACTTCTACTTTTTGAAAAACCCAAGGAAAATGGTCTTTTTGTTGTGCAATGTTGAGAGGTTTGCGTAGGGCCGAGCTCCCAGACCTTTTTCAGCAGCTCTCGCTGAAAGCATATAGGTGAACCCCAGCACTCCCAACAGAAAGGGCTGTTATTTTCCTGCTAGGATTCAAATGTCTCACCAGATCTAGAAAGAGGTAAATACTGTTACAACCCTATCATCTGCCTCATCTAAAATAATTGTGTTTCTGTAAACATCATCAAAGAGGTTTCTACTTGTTCAACATCTTGCTTTTTTTCTTCCTCTCTTATCAACAAGTCTTGAGAACTGAAAAACATGGTGCAAGTATGAACTACAGTAATAGAACTGTAATTTTAGCTGAAAAAGCATTGATGTTAAATACAAATAAATCAAGCAAACCATTCCCTTTAAACATATTTAATCTAATTAATTAAAATGCTTGCAGATAAAATCTGTAGTAACACTGGTGCTGTTTTGTTTCTCTTTCATTCTTTCAAAAGAAGAAAAATCGTTCAATGATTTTGCTTCTGGTTAATTTATTATCACAATCTGTTTTGCCAAAGCATTCTGTCCTTCGCTCCTGGTGTGTGTTCCTTATTAGTGTACTGCAGTGGAATTTTACAGAAAATACTAATATGGCTGCGTGCATAGCACCTGTCACTTGGAGTTCTATAACATAAATCCTACAGATTCTGATGGAGACCTAAACAGAATACAAATCTGCCAATGCAGCAGGCATCTTTCATCATCTGTAGAGTTTGTAAGTTTTCAGTGTTACCAAAATGTCTTTCAGCCTTTTAACAGAGGAGATTTTGCTGTAAGAAATCAGATGCAGGTTGAAATGGAAATATTTCCCTAGAAGGTAGCCTCTCATATTAAAAGACATTATGTCTTTTTTTCAACAAATAGTCTTGATTTTCCCCATTCATTCTAATGCTAAAAACCTGTAAAATTAGAGTTTCTCTTAATTATATCAGTGCGACTCAAATTTAATTCAGTCTTGACCGCTGTGGCTCCTAAATCGCCAAGTAATCAATCGTGCCTCCTGTAAAATGAACGGAGAAAAGTTTGCCGTTTTATGAGCCCACTGCCTGCGCAAGACATCTCGTTTGGAACACTTAGTAAACTCCACTCTGATCAAATTTAGCATTTGAAACCTGGGCTGGCTGTTAATGGTCCAAAAATAGACCGGTCCCTTCTGGAGTACATTTACCTACAAAACACTGTCTATTGATGATTTCTTGAAGCAACTGCTTGTCTTTGTCTATCAGGGATATCAGATGTCAGTTGGGGAGGAATAATTACAATAAGTCTTGCATTTATAAAATTACAGTGTTAACCCTGTAAATTAACTGTCAATGTATACAGTCTAAACCTGTGCCAAATAAGCTTTAATGGGGTATATGCAAATTCCCAGAATGCAAATCTAAAGCTGTCAGATTGCTGATGTTGTTTCAGACCTTCTTCTTTTTCTTTTGTAATTTTGAGTCAAGGGGAACAGCTCTTTGCAAATGAAGACAGTCTCGAGGGGCATTCGGGGAGTGGAATACAGCTGGCATTTACGTGGCACCACGGCGAAGCATCTTTTCTGTGCCAGTGTGTTCTGTAAGTGACGTCTCAGAAATAATGAAGCAGAGGGAAGGTGACATTAAAGGGGAAAGCAGGTCCTGTAGGCTTCTGAAATGAAGATAATGTTGTGGAAAGAGAATAGGGACTGATTATGCCCTAGTAATGTAAACCAGGTAGGATTTCAGTGTAACAAGTGTTTAACATGAAATTCTGAGGTACAAAGCATGCATAGCACGGAGCGCCTCTTTTTGGTAAAGCCATTTAGAATTTTTTATGGAGTGTAAGCATCTTTCTGATGATCCAGTTCAGCCTGAGAAGTATTCGGTTTTTTCCTCCATGAACTGCTGAGACTTTACATTTGACACTCTGGAATTAAAAGGCCAGCTGGTAAACTCTTTTAAGCCACCAGAATTCTGTCAGTTTTCTGAAGGTTGTAGTACTTGAAGGGTACAGCTCAAAATGTCTTGGCTCAGACTGTCTCAGTCGCTCAGCAAACTTAAAATTCCTTTGTGGTAGTATATTTTCTAAAGTCTGTTTTTAGGGGGAAGCAGTAGCATATCAAACTTAACTTGTCCTGGCTTTGCTCTGACGTCTGCAGTCAAAGTCATACATCTGAGGTGTTCTGTGCCTAAACTAATAGGGTGAACCATAAAGTTATTCTCAAAGCGACATAGATTGGTTATATACACTAGAAATGCCCCATCTTGACTGGGAAGCTCTGCTGAACCTCTGGGTGTGAGGTTGTCCGTGCCACGACTTACAGCCAGGCACACTGGCATACTCTTTTGAAGGGTACCCTGTATTTGTACCTTAACTGGACCTTCAAGTCTGGAAGAGGTATATCAGGTAGCAGGAATCCCACTGTTCCCTGTTCTGGATTTCCCAGCCGTTCTGTATGCTGCTTTTCTCTGCCATGCATAAATGGAAGCAAATAACACAAAGGCCACTGCCTGTAATTGGCTTTGCAGAAGAATTTAGATCGTTCTTGGAAAACTGTGGAGAAAGCTGAATGGTTTTGGAGTGGGTTTCCATGTATAAAACTGCAGTGGAAGGACAGATCGTACAGTGATATGTAGCCTCAGAGTCAGCCCTAAACAGCAGGTCAGCTGGAACTGAAATGGTAACTTCATAGTTCAGTTCTTAGTAAACATAATATATCTAAAAAATATCCCAGATAATGATCATCTGGCATAAAGCCTTCACCTGGGTATCTGTAGCCTACTGCTTCATCAGCGCGATGTTTGTATGGTCAGCCTTGTCTGTAAATTCTTGTTCTCAGGGGTCTTTTGGGTTGGAGCATATGGGGCTGGAGATTTTTTCTGTTACTTCATCTTTGGGAGTCACAGTGACATGGAGGAGGATTCTTATTCTTGCCCGGGTACCTGCCTCGTGTCTCAGCAGCTTGTGAATGGCGTTCGCGTTGTACGGACGCCAGGTTTACCGAGCTGCTCAGTAACAGTGGCGAAGAAAAAGACCAGGCTGAACAGACTGCAGCTTTCTCTGAAAGCCTTGTTAAACTTTCCACTGTTAAACTCTCACCATTGTAAACTTCCTCCAAGGTCAGGTGTTGAAGCATAAGGAGCTGTTTCATTACTAAAATTTCCAGTAAAAAGTTAGGCCGCAGAAAACTGATGGCAGTTGTTCTTGAAAGCTGTAAGAACTTTCCTCATAATGGTACCTACGTCTGTCTTAAAATAATCATAAATTAAAATCTACCCGTTGTGATTTCAACTTGGATTTCAAGTTTCTTGAACCATTTGGATTCGCTGCTGTATCTTAAACACTCAAGAAAGCCAATTTTTGTTTGAACCGTTCTAGTTCCAGTCTTTGCATTGACCGTTACTGGAATTCTTAGGGGTTATTAAAGCCTTGGAGCTTGAAAACTTCTATTTTAAATGAACACTGTTCATACAAATTAAATTATGCAAAGCTCAACTTGCAATTATTTGTGCAGTCTATCAGTTTGCCAAAACGAAAAACAGGACATGTGAGTGATTTGATTTAAGCCGCACAATACAGGCGTTCAGTGGTTTTGACCATAAGCAGCGGGACAGTCAGCGTCTCCTGTAAACGGGTAGGCAAAGAGAGGAAAAAAGTATGCACAGTAAAGGCTCAGTTCTCTCTCAACTTGAAATACAGGTCAGATTTGAACCTATGCTCTTCTGTTGTGTGTTTCACGTTGAGATAAGCTTTTCATTGTTCTATTTAAAAAAGATTTTTGGGAAAAGACGAGCGGTTAATAATACACGCCAGTTAACATTTTTGTCTTCATATCAATTAAAAAAGCGCCTTTACATGTTGGCGTTTTCTTTATCTCTTTAGAAGCTATTGTTTGCTTCTGAGACTGTGCAGCTGAATTCTGCATGAGCATGTACTTGTATGTATAAATATTTCTAATTCCTGCTTCCAACAAGCACTTAAATTGCTTTTATGATAATATTGCCATTTATTTTGCATGCAGTTGCACTTTTTTGAGTACATTCAAAATACAGCATCCATTGAAAACTGTCCACTGGAAGGCAAATTCCATTTTATACTCCGGAAAGCTGTGTGAGTTAAAATTCTTAAGTCTTCTATATTTATAAAAATATAATTATTACTTTTCTCTTTTGAGCTGTTGAAGTTTAAATATACTGCTAAGGTATCCTCTTAATATTGCAGTTCCTGATAGATTGGAAATCTATGAGACTGAACCTCTGTGACAGTTTGAAATACCATAAAGCAATGCCATCTTTCATGCCTCTCTTAAACTTACAAAGGCTTCACAAAATATGAACGTTTCAGTGCTCGATTGGAAACATCTGGAGTTTTCACATAGCTTTATGAATTAGAAGGTCCCATCTTTCATCCCAGCCCCAGCTGTATGTTTCTGCCTCATCCTGTTCTGCCGGTTGGAGTGCTCATCCCACTCCGCTGGGACTGCCCGGCTTCACTGGCGTCTGGAGTTTGCAGAAAGCAAGTACCAAACTGCGCTGCAGAGAGCGAAGGAGCTGCAGGGCTGCGGCAGCCGACAGTTAGGGTGTGAAACAGCCCGTGGTTTGGGAAGATTTGCAACTGCACAAGCACAGAAGTGTGGTTAAGAAGGAAGTACTCTGTTCTGGGACGAAAACCCATCAAAGCCACACTAGAAGAGGCAGCTCCCCTTCACACAGTTCACAGAACTCGTGTATCTCCCTTCATGCGTCTCTGTAGAGTCGTATCTCTGTAAATGGTTCATGCACACGAGTTTAGGGGCCTGGTGGCTGGTCATGGGGGGATCCTGTGTGGCGTCTCAACACGATTGTGGTTACAGTACTTAGGGATGTATTTGCAGAGTAATTCTGCTCTCAATTTTGCTGACCGTGGGAGAAGGAGCAGGTAAAGGCATAGCCTTTTTCTCTGCTCTTGCTGATTGAATACAGCCATACAAGCAGAGTACACTGTTAGGGACATCCAGCTTCTTAACACTGAAGAGTATGGAATGATTTTTTTTTTTTTTTTTGATAAATCCTAGCTCTGAGCCACAGAAGTGTTCTGTGTGCCGTTCTTAAACTACAGTCCAGCTCCAACTGCAATTTACCTACAGTTGCGTTGTAAATACAACTGCATTTTTAACGGGCTCTTAAAAAATCCTAAACCAAAGCAAATCCACTAGAGCTGCTGAAATTTCCATGTAAATATGGATTTGTACTCGGCAAGCCCTAAGAGTCCTTGCAAGGACTATCTTTCAAGAGTAACTAAGCTCCCCTCACCAGCTGTGATTCTCTGCACCATCACACACCGTATTTGCCAGATAATGCAACTTCTTCACATCAAACCCAAATGGTAAGTAATGGTTCTCCCTGTCTTCTACCTCCCAGGGTGCGGTGCCCAGCAGAACACGCGGGTTGCTGTGCATCTCGCTCTTCTGCTCTTGTCCCATGCGGCTGTGTTCTCGGGACTCCACTATCGATATGAAACTCCAGTTTGGCCACATCGCGTCATCGAGTTCATGCGGGTGCTGTGGTTCCCTTGGCCAGGAACCGACCTCTGTTGAACAGGTTCGATTTACGTGCTCAGGAACACCATTAAAGTATATTTTTATTGTTGCTGCCAACCTAAGAAATGTCTACCAAGAAGCAGGTCAAAACAGCGTTTCTCGCAAGGTGGTTTGTCTCCGTGCGTGTTAAAAGGTTGGAGGTGTTTTCAGGTCGGTCCTGGGTGCGGTGGGTGCTGTGTGTGTGTGTAGCACTAATTCACACACGTTACCCACCTGATCCCTGTAACTTTTCTAGGATCCTTGCTTTTGGAAACCCTTTACTGCAACTTTGGGACAGCGTTCCTGAGTTTAGCTTGAAACGAAACCTTACTGGAAGAATGCTTTCTTGTGTGAGTTCATCAAGTGAAGGGTTCCATCATCTTTAAAAGCTTGTATGTCAGGTGTTTGCTCCTCATCTTTCCCCAGATCGTTAATATGTGGACTGAGAGAAGTCCTCCTTTCCTCTTCTTTGTTTGTCTTCCTTTCCTCCAGCTCCCCATCTTTGATGTGACCCAGTATCTGCTTAACTCTTGAGACTGTCTCTGAAGGGATCATGTGGAAGGGATCATGTTGCTTTTGTAAAGTTCTTGGAAAATTAATGAAAATGTTCCACAATCTGCAGCACTCGAGCCACACTTTGAAATGGTTTTATATCGTGTTTGTCTTTTGAATACTCGTGACTGACTTTTGGCACTGACAGGAAGAAATACACTTCATAGGTCTCTAGGTGCCGTGTCTCTAAATCGCACTTTCCAAAAAACCTGGCAATTTCTGTGCCCAGCACAGAGATTGAATGCAAGGCTGTAATTCAGCTTTGGTTTTCTGCTGATGACAGAAACCACAAGAGCTTATCGGTTTATGAACAGCAGCAACAACAATGCAGAGAGACTGAATTACTGCCTGTGTATTTGATTAGAGATAGAGTTGCCCACAATCCACAAATAATAAATACTTGTTCTTTCCAATTTAGTTGTAAGCAGGTAAATGAAGACTACTTAAAGTGTAAGAAATGAGTCGAATAAAGTCAAAATGCTGACCAGTCCTCGTAAATCTTTGGCAGACTGACTAAAACAAAGGTGTGGCTATTTTAGACAGAAAAATATTCAAATGGCGTTTGATTTAAATTTTCTGTTGCTTCCTTCTTTTCCTCTGCGCTCTCTTCAGCTAGAAGAGACACTTCCGAAACGGAATGCTGTTACAACTGACTGGCCCTGTATATAGCTGGTGCTGAACTATCCTGCCTCTAAATATCTTTGGCACCATTAGTGACACCACAGCAGCACCAGCTAAAATTAGAGCCATCTCTGTAACCGCATGAAGTGACATAATACTACATCTCCCTGGGAATGAATGTTCTTTTCCAAGTTCTGTTGGAACTGGGTCTTAGTGCTCCTGCACAGATTTCTGAACCACTAGGTAGGAAATAAGGGACGTTTGCCAAATACAACCAAATTCTTAACCCAGTCATCTTTTATATGTCCTGGCAGCAGCAAAGGGGAAAAAATCTTGTTTGGCTTGAATCTCACTATCCTCAGCTTAGAAAGGTGACAAATATGCAGCAGGCTTAGCAGAGAGATCCTAGCAGGAATTCGTCTGGTAGTAGAATTTCCATGGGAGAACGAATGTGATGTGACCAGTGCAGCTTATCCATTAATTTCTGTCGGTGCCGTGTGACTGTTGGTATCGGCCCTGCTTGCCCGGGTGTTGTCTTTCACCATGCTCTGCATGACGACGCTGTACCAAACCCGTTGAATGTTCCTCCGTTATACACCGTATGATATATTTTTGTATGCCAGAGAGCTCTCGTTTGCCACCAGGCCCTATGACATTAGCTGCCAGACAGGCAACGAAGCGGGAGTGGGACCATACCCCGTTGCCGCCTGGGGTATGTGTTGAAGGAGCTGAGCCTCTCGGCCACCAGAATACGGGTTCACCACATGCTTGGTTAGTAACGCCAGTCGTTAGCCAGTCGCTCTGAACACAGCCTCTGGTCAAATCGATCAGTGGAAATCATGCATTGATTTGTAATATGTAAAATAAACCCAATGATAAGAAAAAATTATGAAAGACAATTGGAGAAGTAAAAACCCCACCACCCTACTTTCACTACTTACTTCAGTTACATCAGTAGGAGCGTCTTTACTCCCTTTGTCAGGCTGACTTTTGGGGGGGATTCAGACACATTCTGTCTCTTTGCCTGCCTCGGCCACATTCGTTAGAGAAGGGCACCTCCTAGAGGAATGCTTTGGCTTCCTGGGACGACTCCAGGAAGTCTGGATTTAATTTTTTTCCTCCAAAAGTTATTTATTTCTTTATTATTTAGGTAATAGTCTGGAAACTCATCTCAACTAAAATAAGCACTCTCTTCACTGCTTGGGTGGTGCAAACATCATTTTGCTAGGCAAGTTGTCGGCTCGCGGATCTGACCGATCATTTACCGTTTGCCTCATCCCTCCCTGCATCCCCTGGTGAGTCATGGCGCAGCCTCTCACTCAGCTTTAGGTTTTGTATCAGCTGCTGCATTAACAGACATACTCGGGATGGACATTTGAAAGGGGTAACGCGTATAGTTGGCTGAAACTAGACGTGACAGTGATCAGCAGCTTCCTGAGGCAGCCACGGGCTCTACGTGCTTTGCCCTCCGAGACCTTTTTCTAGGCATTGTGACACCCCTAAGCCCCAGTCATGAGGAAGGTGCTGAGCGAGCTGCTATAAACACCGTCAGCAAAGAAGGATAAATAGGAATTAATATCTTCTTGGGTACAGACAGAAAGATGTGCTTAATGCAACAGTGCTATAGCTCTTCAGCACTAGGGTGGGAAGTGTTGTCGTTGGGCAGAAGCTGCTGACAGTGTTTGCTGTCTCATAGGGAAGAGCTTTAGGGTGTACCATGACGTGGTTTGGGGGGGGTTATTTTTTTTCCCAAAAAGAGCACAGTAGAAAGGTAGCAAGGTAGAAAACCTGAAAGTAGTCTTCCAAAAAATTAAAAGTGGGGATGAAGGCAAGTCTGTGTTGTGATGAGGAGAAGCCAGTACCTCAACATCAAATGAACGATGACAAGCGAAGCAGGGAAAGGGAGCTAGTGAAAGGGTGCAAGGAGAGCTGGAATGGTCAAAGTAGCAAAGCATTAAAACGATCTCGGTAGTTATGAGTGGGACAAGATTGTGTTTTTCAAGAGGCCAGGGAAAAGGCTATTGCTGTAATTGAGATGAAAAATGTTGAACACCTGAAGGGGAGTATTGCCTGTTTAAATTGAAAGGAAAGGCCATCCCTTAAAAACGTTATGCAGAAACCATAGCCTAGACGTGCTAGTGACAGAGAGCGTTGTGGTGGTATAATTGAAAAGGGAGGTAGCGGGGAGAGGAGGAGAGCTTGAGTGGCAGAGAGGCGTGTAGGTGGATTAAACGTGTGTGTGTGTGTGTTTGTCCACCCCGGGGCAGATATAGCCCGGTGAAGATGGGGAGGAAGGCGTGCGGTGCTGACAGCACCACGTCGCAGCACCAGGGGAGAGCACTGCGCCTCAGGAAGGCGCTGCAGTCCCAGGCTGCCTCTCCTTCATCGCATTTACGCACGATACCAACAGGCACGTTGGACCCTGTTTTAGCATTGCGTAAGCTAGTGACGAGGGCAGACTGGTAGCCTAACCAAAAATAGGACATGAAAAAGATCATAGAAAAATACAGCTGTGTCTGAGTAGGAGAGAGAGGGGTTCTCTGTCACCTGCAGGTTGAATATTGGCCCGTTGTTCCCTGGAGTAAGAAAGTTGATTTTGAGTAAGAACACACACATTCTGCAATGCTGATTTAAGGTCACACTTGCCAAAATAACAAAAATTACTTAAACTGGAGAAGATTTTCCCCTCTTTTCTTTGTCTGTAAGGGTTGTGTTGTTTTAGTGTATTTGGAGCACAAGTCTCTACCCAGCAAGTGGTGACGTCTTCTGCTTATGTTAATGTCACGTGAAGAAATAAGGACCAGGCTTTCTGATAAGCATGTTTAGAAATACTGTGATTGTCCCTCAGGAATTAAGTCAGTAAAGTCACACTTTCCCCAATGCCCACCCGGCAAATGTAACCTGCCAGCAGTGATCCTTGAATTAAAGTACTCAAGAGAACACTAAAAATTTGTGAAAACACTATCTGAGCTGTGTCACTCTTACAAAAGAACACAACAGCTCAGGAATATGACATACATCAGGGACATAACTCACAGAGAAGCAAGGGCCAGGACTGGGTGCCTGAAACCGGAGCGTAACAGCATGCTCTATTTTTATTTGAACATTTTTGGATAGACTTTTTCATACTGAAATGCAGCGTTTGGTGGCATTGTATTGCTGATCTTTGCACAAACATGAGTCATTCAACGTCATTTTCCCAATATATCTCAATCAGTGCTAGTTCTCTATCTCAGAATATTAGTCACACCAGTTCGTGGCTAATTATTAGTATTTCCACAACCTATGCAGATTCTATAAAGAGTTTTTTTGGTTTGGTTTGGATTTTTTTGTTTGGTTGTTTTTTTTTTATTGTGGAACACATAGAAAATGCTGGCCTCCTGTGAAATAGCTTCCATGACTTTGAGAAACCTGTGGGTTTGGCACTGATCGCTTCAGCGTTCAGTAAGGAAGGTTTGTTTCCTAGGGCCTGACAAGAAGGTTTCAACACGTTTGAAAATGTCAACCAGGTTGCTGCAAATGGTAAGAATAATCCAGAAACACTCAGGTGTAACTTTTCCCTGAGAAAACTCTTTGAATTCGTTGTAAGACAAAACTTTCCTGGCGCAGCACCCACTTGTAAGGTAAACCCTCGATTTGCAGAGTTTGCAAATCCTTAGCTTACCTTGTTCCGTAAAGACGTTTTTGTGAACATGCAGTTGTCCTTTAAAGTGCTGCGAGCACTCCAGAGGCAGCTGCTCAACTGCTCCTCCGTCAAGTACCGGCCAAACAACATGATTTTAGACATAAACACAGATAGCAGAAAGAATAATATTAAATCTCACTGAGTATTATAGAACTGTAATTCCTTCCAGGGCACATGTAAAGTCATACCTTGAAGGAGCCAACTCAAGCAGTTTGGTCATAAGAATTCTGACTTGAAATGATGCAATGATAGGCTGTATAATCTGAAAGGATTTTCTTTTTGCATGATAGGGCTAGTAACATTTTAGCCATTTCTTTCCTTTTGCCCCGCATCAGAAAATTTCAATGTTTATTAGAAAACTGAAAAACATTATGGAGGTCTCTGGAAAGTGAATGAAAGGGCAGGCAGGAAAACCCACGGTATTACACCATCGGCTAGGCAGGGTACTTTTCATCAAGTCCAGAGTTACGGCAGATGCCTTTATAATCTGAACCATGAGATAGCTTTTTGGAGGTGTGAATAAAAAGCTTCTGAAATATAGATTAGCAGAACCTAGTCATCATCCCCTTAAGGATGTGGTAGACCTTTCTAACTAGATGTAAAAGATATATTCCTTGTATTAAATGTCACAGTAGCTAAACAAGCTAATGCAGCCGAATAACAAAGAATAAAAGTAAATGTCAGGGGATACTGTAAAGCTGCTATTTATTTTTTCCCAGGGCTTCTGTAATGCCATAATTGTAAAAGCAAACTTGAGACCGTTAGTTGATAGAAACCCTAAGGAGAAATAAGAGCTCTTACAGTATTCTTCAGCGTGTATGAATTATATAGAACATCCCATTGTCCTTTAGCCTAAAATAACCTGAAATAACGTAGTAACCATTAGAATATTGAGAACCACCACAAGATTCTGGTCCTTAAAAAGCCCTATATTTGATATTAATAGCACAGTTAGACGTCGGCATTTATGGCAACGTGCCGTATTGGGGTGACTGGCTGGAAAACATCTGTAGCGAACATTTCATGAGTTGGTCAGAAGGGTAATCTGCACAGTAGGCTTCTAAACCAACTGTTATTTAGCGTCTGTAACAAATAGCATTTACAGAAGTGACTTTCATCTTCTGCTCATTCTGTAAACAATTAATGTTTGACAAGGCCATGTATTTATGAAGAATACTGTTGAGGCCAATTGACTATAAGGACCACATTTCTTCACTATAGGACATAGTTTTCCTATCGTTGGGTAGCATACACCGTGTTAACGACAGCCTGAAGAAGGATATACATGTTTTTTCAGAGTTGCAAATTTGCAGTCTTGAAAAATTTGATAAGAAATTGGGGAAGGCAAGAGCTTTAAAAATTCTGTTCAAAAGTAACCTAAGTGGGCTTAAATGTGTACTTATAGATTTCAAGGTTTGATCTTTTTAGGAGTAGCAATTGCTTGAAACATCTTTCACCTTAAATTTTGGTTAACTTTTACATCATATTTCGAGTTGTCTGTAGTTAATTAACGATTGACCTAATGACTGCTCAATTCCACGGGATTGATATTTAAAATCCATCTGTTTCTGTGCTAGCAGAGATCATGAATCTTCGCCTAACCTTAAAGATTGTGCGTACACTGTGTCCTCAAAGCACCGAGGGCAGCGGTGCAGCTTCGTAGGACGAAGGGGTGCCCCGTCAGGCGTCCCTGCAGGCTCTGCGCTGGCTCCTGTGGGGGCCTGAGGAACGGAGTGGCAGGAGCAGGACAAGGGGAGAACAGGTTGACTTTGGCATTGGGGGCTGCCACGTCTTTAAAAGGTGGAAGGGAAGAAAGAGAAAGATCAAAACATAGCACGGTCTTGATACTAGTTTTAAGATGTGGTTATTGAGTTTGTGATTATTTTAATTCAACAGATTTATGAAGGCTTTATCACAACTGCGTTTTACTCTTTTTAGGATCCAGAGTAGGTATCTACATAGCAGTTGCATGTTTTTCTTAATAGAACGTGTTCGATGGGAAGTCTGGCTGCTTCACCTTTGAAGGGAGGAAAGTGGAGAAATGCAATGGCGTGTGTTGATACCTGTTTTTCATTTTACAAGACCCAAAGACTTATTTGAGAGAAATAGGATGGATTGTGAAAAACAACACTTACTCCTCCTAGGCTGACATACTGTAGTTAAACAGTTTGTCCTGGTTTGTGCTCCTGTGCGTAATTTCATGGAACAGTTTTCACGTCCAATATTTGAAATGTTAGTAATTATCTTTTAGAATATCCCCTTTAAATTGTTTATTTAGGGTTTGACATAGTGTCGTTATGTCACTAATGCCATATGAAGGGTTGGAGTTCTCTGCAAAAGGATGGAGACATGTTTTTCTGTTAATGATTTTAAGGTATTGAGGCTAGTAATTAGCTGACAACGTTATGATAGGCTGTAATGGAAGCTCCTTTTCGTTGCCCTTTCCGAGGCAGATCTATTGTAAAGTTCCCACGGAACTGATGTTTCTGTTTGTCTTCACGGACTTTACTCACTGTATTGGCATTAGCAAATATGTTGTAGATCTGCCAGTCATTGCTCCAGTATGGAAAAAGTAAGAAATTACTAATGCTCTGCAGGTCACCTACAGGGTAATTATTACCCACAAAATGTCCAGTAGTAAACATCTTAAAGAATGACAGATATAATTAAAATTAAGTTAAAAAGATATAATGGCTATAACATACTGATTTAGCCCCATGCTAGGAAAAAATAAGAGCTGTCCCAGAGCTGCTCGGACAAAGGAATTATTTCATCGCTGCTGTGAGACTGTGCCTGAATATTCACTGGCAGGTGTTAACCCGAAAGCAGTATTTTCACCGCAGCTTTAAAAGGTATTAAGCAAATTTGGTAATTGGATTGTTACTTGTCAGTTTGCTGTGAGGACTCCAGCAGCACGAATCAAAATCAGTTGGGCCAGAAATATAATGCATCATAACAGCAGTTCTAAAATCATTTGAAAGGACTTATCTGGAGCATGGAGGGACAGAGTAAGATCTTTCTTTTTGTGCAAGCTCTGTATGAAATATATATGGCTGAATATTTTGAATCCAGCAGGTCACTTTGGCACATGAATAACTTCAACTACATCTACAGTTGTAGTGATTTCACAAATTAATACATTCCCTTCAACTGGCTTATCTAGGTGACCATCTCCTAAGGAATCAAAATTGTAAAGGGGGTTGAAATGTCCTGGAAATAAACAGTCTTCTCTTATCCTTGTGGGAACTCATATTTATTGATTCATAATGTGGCAATAGTAGACCTAATTCATTGTGATTTATTTCCCATTTTCTATAAATTACGCATTTAATGTAGTAATTCCGTTTTCTTTCTATTGGAAAACCTGGTTTCCTGTTGGTGTTCCTGTTTGGACTGCTGATCTTCTTAGGTTTGTGGAAAACAATGATGAATAAGGCAGAGGGTAAAACGAATGTGATCATTGGCCTATACCACAATACTAAAGATTTCATTAGTTTCTAGTTTATAAAGGCTTAATACATGATGTATAGAGGTTTAGGTAGTAGACACACAGATAGTACGAGCTACAAATTGCATAAAAGCATGTGATTAAAAGCCAGGACTCATGAGAACCCCATTTACCTCCTGCGTTCTGTTACACTAAATAACAGTCACCAATCCTTGTTTAACTGTTAGGAGTTGTGTGCACCTGAAGAGGTGATATACAGGGAATACATCGCCCTGTAAATGAGAGAAGCTCCTTGCATCATAGTTACATTGCGTTTAAATTTCTCTTTACTTGGTTTGTGAGTTTTATGATCCTGGCATTCTGTACTCATGCTCTCCTATCGCATGTGCCTTCCTACCAAGCCACGAAGACAAACTCTGCCTTCGCCAGAGAGAGATGGGCAAAACTGCGGCCTCTCAGCCTGGGTTCAGGCGCCTCAACGGAATTACGCTGGCAGTAACCGCAGCGGGGTGCCGACGGGCACACCGGCCAGCTTTGCTGGCCATGAAGTGGAAGCAGACGTCCTTACCTCTCGAACTCTTACAGACTGCTGGGAGGGGAACTGTCAAAGGAGGGCCAGGGTGTGTAGAACAGAAATACTGATGTCTAACACCTCGTGAACTGCCTTTTTGTCCTGGGCTCAAGTTCACATGCGCGTTGACGCGTACATACGTACACACGCACTTACAGATTTGTATCGCCCTCTCCTCTGGGAGTTACCCATCATTTCTGGCATTCGTTGCGAACCCCCACAGCAGCTGGCTGAAACTGCCACGGTACCTTTGTACAGTTCTACAGAATGTGTGGAATTTGTCTGATTTTGAAATTGCACAAGCTTTACGGTGCCATGACCCTTTGATTCAAATATGGGCAGACCTAATTAACGCTGACACACGACGAAAAAAACCCAAGGGCAGCATATCAGGGTAGGAATTAAAATTAAGAAAGGTATATTGTGCTTAGTGGAAAGAGTTTTACTGTTTCAGGTGATCGATTGAAATGATAGTTACATTCTCTGAATTACCGTAGTGGTCACGTATAACTAATGTTATCTGTTTCAATGATAACCTTAATTTATGACTCCTTTTTTTTTTTTTTTTTAAAGACAAAAATATCTTTTTTTTTTTTTCTTTTTTTTTTTTTTTTTCCCCTGAATAAGTCAGTGTTAGATGCTTTCAGACTGGGAATACTACTTTCTTCACTGCATTCACTTTTGTCCTTGTATACCCTTCAGGTTCCAGACAGATAGATTATTGCTTCCATCAGAAAAGGGATTTGATTAATCACCAGACCGTATGTTTTATTCAAAGCCAGTGCCCTCCATACTTCATCCAGTGTAAATTAATGAAAAATTCACATAATTTGTGCAGAATAGTTTATTAACTGCATTTTTCAGTTTTGTTTGCAGCCTCAGAATAAAAACTAAAAATCAGGAAAGAAGGGAACTACATTTAGGGTCTTGATTTTTGAAGAGTGGGTTGAAAGGAAGTTAAATTTCATCAGATTCTCTTAGAGAATTAACTGACTACAGAAATTAGCCTTCACTAGCAAAGTGCTTGGGGATTTGAAACACCCCTTACTTGATTTTTTTCACACCCCACACCCCCCCCAACTGTGTCTTTTACGGAACAATCTGTCTTTTGGGGCGCAAAGATTGCCCAGTAACAAGCCGCTACCGTACATGATACTGGCAAAGCAAGGTGTGGAGGTTGCAGGTGTCAGTCTTATGGATGTTCCTGTTTTATAAGTAAAAATTATGAATTTGGAGTCCTTTATATGTTGAACACGGGGAGTAATATGGCATGAGGCAAAGATGCTCCTTTATAGCTACGTGTTAATGCTCAGTTTGTGTGACGAGCTCACTTCTTAACGTGCAACGTCAAGTGAAGTCACCTACCGTAGAAAAAACCTAAATATTACTGTGAATATCCAAGACAAAAAAATTACTCTTAAATAGTAGCAATGCCTTTCAGCTTAATTTGTCATCCCTTTTCCTTTGGATGAATTATTGAGGTAGATATTTTATCTGCCCGTGTTCAACTTCTCTGTATCCTGAAGTCAAACAATTCAATTACGCTGTGAGACCTGAATCAGCCAGCAGCCTTTCTAAACGGCGGCGAAAGGAGACCAGGGTTAAAGGTGTCCCTGCTCCTGACAGCCCCTTTGAAGCTGCGCACGTCCAACGCGGTGAGCCCAGAACATCTGGGCAGGAGGAACTTGAGGCTACGTCCTGTTGAGCCAAACGTCTTTGGTTTGCTCCGAGGTAGTCGGATAAGCCAGAGCTTCTGAGATGTCCAAAGCTGAGCTCACCCAGGGTTTGGGAGGGTGTGTTTGGGCTGAGTGCTCAGGAGGTCAGGCCAGCAAAACAAGTGGAACCACCCAAAGCCACCAGCCTCTTCAAGAGAGGGTTGATGAAGTCGGTGTGTTCTGCAGCTCCAGCTGACCAGAGCAAGGAAAGGGGGACTCTTGCACTGTGACTGCCTGTGGTGTGAAAAGTAGTCAGTTAAGTCTTGCTCAGCACAGACTGATGATTTTGAGCAAAAGGGCTTCAGTGGTCTGCAGCGCAGTTTTGGCTGTCTTTTCGTTAGAAATGTGTTGTTCCGGTACAAAACACTGACGTTGTCATGAGTTAAAGCACTGATGTGCAAACTACGTATTCCTTAGAAATCGATGTTTAGCTTTTGTGGCCTGTCCAAATTCTGCCTACCTAACTTGGAATTTAGCCATCCTTTTTCGCTGTGAGAGCTATACCTGTTGCAAACGCAGGATAATTGCTCCCAGTACTGCACTTAAGATAGTGCAGGAGAGTTACCTCCAGCCCACAGATGGCGCTGAGAAGTGAGGCAGTTCCATCAAGTGTCACCGGTTTTTGCCTTAGAAGTGAGTATCAGCTTTACCCGTGTCTGCTTTTCCAACAGTCCGCTTTGGAAAGTGGAGGGATGTAAGCAAATCTTTTTAAGATGGCCAGCTGGTACAGGGCACCAGTGATGCTGAATACGTAATAATATTTTGTGGGTGTTGTATAAAGTCTGAAAATTGTTTTCCTGCGTCTATTGAACTGGAGCTCTTTCCTTGATGGAAATACTGAACGATGAAGAAGAATTACTGACACACTACTTCTTCGCGTTACACAATTGTCTTGAGGCTGAGAAGAAAAAAGTGTCACTGAAACTAGGTGTGGGTCTCCCCACCCAGAGCTGTGGAATGAAGGAAGGAATTTTTGATACTGTAAGGCAGAACAACTGGAAAGACCCCTTGATGGGGAAGTATGATAAGACAGGCACATCAAAAGCGCTGATTTCTGGTTTGGGCTTGAAAGGTAGGGCCTAGGGGAAGGAGCAGGCGACAGAAAAGAGTCAGAAGGCAGGAGCTGTCTCTGGGTGTGCTGACAAAAGAGGCTCAGGACATGGATTGATTTCAGGAGACAGATTATTTTCTTACATTTTAATGTAATTAAATATTATCTGGTATTGATTATATTGGTTGACTTTATAATTTGTACATAAGTGGTTTTTAGTATTTCTGCATTTTCTGTATCATTTGATACGTGTATTGCCGCAGAGTGTACACTAAAAGAAAGCAAAACACTTCCCATGTCCTGAGAAAAGATTAAAAAAAAGATATGTGGTAACAGTACATCACAAAGTACCAAGTTGAGCGGAATAAGAGAAGACTTCTTTGAAAATAGGAGGCTAAAAGGATGATGCCCAAACTAAGAAATATTAGGGCCTGTTTTCCACACTATTTGTGCAAGACTAGTAGAAAATGACAACCTATTGACCTGAACTTCAGTCTGGGTGGCTAATATTCCTTGGTTAAGGTGTTTTCAAAATATGTTTTTAAAATAGCACCGTGAGATGCACACCAGTCTGTGATTATCAGTACATCTCTGCTTAAAATGGAAGTTCTGTTCACAAAGAATTTAAAAATGTGTCTGTGCCCAAACTGAAAGTAAAACTTAAAATCAAATTTGCTGAAAAAGACAGACAAATATTGGGGTCTGGACTTTTGGGGCGTTGTGTTATGATATATAAAGATATAAAGAGTTTTAAAATTCTCAGGTCATTTTAAAATTAAAAAAAAAAAGAAAAAAAAATTAAATAGTCTATTTGGTACGTGTCCAAAAGCAATGTTTCAACACAGTTGTAATTTGGAATCTTATTTGAAAAAAAAAAAACCAAACAACACCAACAAACAAACAAAATACCCTAATTTCACCAAGAAGTTTCATTTTAATACGATTTAGTAGTGTCATATACTATGGAAATTTCACTTATTGTTGTTTGTTCACTCTTGTTTTATTGCTTTAAATGTTCTTAAGCACTTCCAAAACCAGATCAAAAGGAGTCTCTGTGACAGTTCTGTCTGGTGTAGCAGCAAACAGAATAGAAGACTTGAGGGAACCAACACCGAGGTGAAGAGCTGTCACTCTCGGGGAAGGGACGAGGCAGGCAGAAGCCAGTCTTGCAGTCCTTCTGCAGAGTGAGCTCGTGAATGTCACCCAGCAGTCACGCTCCCCACTCCAGGCTGGCCGTCACCCTTCGGGGAAGTCACCCTGCTCCCCTGTCAGGACGTGTTAGTAAGACAGAAACCCAAAGCAGTGATAGAAACGAACACAGCGCTGACCAATTAGTAACTCAAGGGTAAAATAGGAATGTGACGTAAATTCCTGCCATCAGTTCTGCCAAATCCTTTTGATCCTGCCTGCTACAAATCAGATGACCATAGGTCTCGTTAGCATTAAGAGGCAGAATTACGAGCAGCCAGAGGCGCAGCAGTTTGTGCTGCGGACCAGAGGAATAGCTACTGCTCTCTGAAAGCTGTTATCGTCAGCACCCCTATGGCCCAGACCACAGAAATCAGTTGGTAGAGATTTCCTTCAAATTTGTTCACAATAGGCTTTTAGGTAGGGATTTCAGCACTTTTCTCTAAAAACAAAACAAAACGTAATAAATTTTTAAATACTTAGTGATTGCTCCCCATAAAGGAAATAGGAAGTTGTTGTAGTTCTTCTTTTCCTGGGATGTTGTTTTTTCCCTGAGGTTTTAGACCCCAAAACAGCAGTAAAGTCTGTCCACCCATGGATTTAACTGCCTTTTCTCAAGTACTTTGAAGCTATGGCTTGTGTTCCATGCCTTAGTGAATGAGAGGTTGTTGAGGTTTTTGTCAATTTGTGGTCTTGGGGTGGTGGGGAGTGTGTGTGTGTTTAGTTCCTCGTTTTTCTTAAAGAAAAGTCCTAATTCGTCTGAAAGAAAAGAACGGATTGCCAAATACATATGCTTTTCACTCTTGATTAGTTAAGTTTGTACCTTCAACCTTTAAAGCATCACTTAGCTAAAAAAGAAACAGTTTCAGCCAAGGAGAGATGCTGTTGCTCTCACTGAACTAACAATAAGGTTGTATTTGGTTTCGCTAACGCAGAGTTAGATCCGTATTTACCCAGCGGGTCAGCTGAAAACTGCAAGCACCCACACAGGTAATAGGTGAGATGGAGGGTAAACTTTCTTCTTGGCAAACTATAGAAAAATTACACGCAACAAATCTGCCCGCTCTGTCCTGTGTACTTCTGTGTTCGTGCAGCTGAGCAAAACCCCCTGTTCTGCCTCGCTGGGCCCTTCACACCAAGTGGCAAGGCGCTCTGCTTAGAAGTGAGAAATGGAGAAACATTATTGTTAGTTAATTAAAAAATAAAAATAAAAAAAAACAAAACCAAACTCACATTTCAAATCAGTAGAAATTGATAAAGTTTACTTCTTTGATCATGAGTCCTTGGAATTCAAACAAGATGTAAAAAAAAAATCTGAATATTTCAAATTTAAAAAAAAATCTTAACCCATTGGTTAGAGAATGCTAAAATGGCTGTTTCAACCAAAAAGTCAAATCTGTTTCAACCAAAAAGTCGAATCAAGAGGCGGATGGGAATCTGCTCAGCGCTGCCTACTCCTGAGCGCTGTGTTGAAAACTTTGCCCTGCTGTGTTTGAGACCCCCTCCACAGATCCCGCTCCCTTAACTATCGTTACGCCTTTACCCACTTACACTCTTCCACTTTGAATCAGTTTTTCTACATTGATGTTCAGATTCTCCCCCACGAATGAAAAGGTGGAAAATGGGCATCTTAGAGAGGCCCCAAGAAGACAGAAGTTTAGGTTTTTCTGCAACCCTAAAAAGGAAAAAAAATGCTCAAGGGCTTCGTCTTTGTCTTGGCTCAGTCTCTGTCCGTTTGCCCAGGCGAGGGCAGAAACGGGCTTTGTGGGATGCTCTTCCCTGGGCTGCGAGTCTTCTCTCCCAGGGGAGGCCGTGTCACGCAGGCAGGACAAAAACCGGCCTCGTGGCAGCTGTGGGTCACTTGGGCCTGAAGAACTCCTGGAGAGCTGCCTGCGTAGTCAGCAGGAATTCGGAGTAAGGCGGCTCGTTCCCGTGCTGCTGCCCAGCTCATCAGCCCTGCGACTGTCTGGGAAGTACCATTTGGAGAGCAACAATTTTTTGAGTCGCATGTTTATTTATACAATATTGCACAGACATTCTAAAGGGAGGATTGTAAAATGCAGCCCTAAAACCTCTTTACGGAAGTTAGGGTGGGCTGCCTTCGTAATTTTTCATTTTTTGTTCTCAAGCGGTGTTTCACAAAAATTCCCCAAACTGAATGTTGTTTCTAAACAAGTAATGCTATTCAGTTAGCTGGAGGGTCCCTCTGGTACTGGATTTCTCCATCATGAAATACACTGGCTTGTGATCAAACCCACGTTTTTATAATCCGAGATACTGTCACACAAACTCATAAAAGTACCTGTAATGAGACAGGCAGACGGCTTGGATAAGTGAACTTTTCTGAACCAAAATTATTATTAGAAGTGTTTTCCTACTTCTGTTGGTTTGTATCCTTTCATTTTTCCAGACTTTCCCCACACGTCTGTTGGTCATTAAGGTGATATGAAAGGTAGGAATCCAGTGGCACAGCAGAGGCAAGGTAGGTCCCAGCAGCTCACGTGTGGCTGTTGGCATCTCTGCAAGGCAGCGTCTCCCAGTCCCGCTGGAATCCGGAGCTGGGAGCGCTCTGGCCACGCAGCGAGGCGGGTGAGCTCCACCAGGGACTCCCCATGCAACCCCTCGCAGCTCGTCCCCCCGCTGACGTGCTGGCTGCCGTCAGCATCGGCGCCTGTTTGCATCTACAACCCACGTACCTGCAGTTTCAGGAAGGGAGGTTCGAGTACATTTCTGCACTTTTCCCAGGCCTGGAGAAACGTTTTGAGCAACACAGATGAATCGTGACAGAAACCATCTTCATGCAAATACTTTTCAATTATTCTTTCAGCAGCTTTGACTTGGCCGCCCTGCTACGCTCCAGTCCTACCTCCCTCCAACTGCACTTTTTGTGTGGCGGGTTTTTTTTCCAAAATAAGTAAGGAAACAAACTTATCACTTCCACGTTTTAGTCCTCATCTACTTCGTCTGATCCCTTCGTTTCCCTGGCTTTGACGCTATGTCTGGGTTTCCGCTGCCTGCTCCTCCAGCCGGCTCTCCCCGGGTTCGGAGCCATGCTGATTGTTCTCATGACGGTGCTGCTTTGATGTGGAGGGTGGAAGCTAATGAACTCTCCCAGTACATACTGGTCTTTTGTGAAATCTTCGTAGAGTATGAGGAGGCTGGTTTTACTTAAAAGTCCAGCCACATGTAGAGTGGGGATCTTCTGAAGACATAAAACAAACATTATGTATATGTCTTCTTTTTTCCACTCGTAACCTTGGAAACTGTTACAAAGCATTATCTTTTGGAAGTGACATTTCTACACGAGCCGTTCTGTACAGTATTTTCTTTTCTGTCACTATCTGAGGCTGACAGAATACATACCTCTATTCCATGCCAAAGGGACTGGAGTTTTTTTCTTTCTAGAAAAGGCTTTTTTCTTTGATTTCGCCATGATCTTCCTTATCTTCTCCTAGCTGTTGTTTTTTCTGGCTTACTTTGGTATAACTGCTACTTTTCATTGTCTAAAATCTTCTACTGGTTAACTTCCCTCAGTTCCTGTTTCCCTGCCTTATTCTTGCTTTACTTCTGTTTTGTTGTTATGTTTCCTGCTGCGTAGCTTTTCTAGCAGTTGCTTTTCTGGCTTATTTTTGTCTCACTGCTACTTGTGATTTCTGTTAAAAGTCTCCTACTGTTTAACTTTCTCGAGCGGTTGTTTCTGGGTTTATTTTTTCCACTTCTTGAATTTGCTGTTAAAAGTTTCCTGCTGTTTATCTTCTTCCGAGTGTTGCCTCTATAGACCATTCTCTTCTCCCAAGCATTCAATACATGCAGTGTCTGGACCAAATTCAGGAGTGAATTCAGAGGGCTTCTGTGTAGCCAGGTTAATCAGAGCATGAAGAAAAGAGAGGTCTGGTTCAGTCCTGAACTGTTTTCTGGCAACTATATTTTAAAATAGAATACAAAGGTCTTCAGATTAGTTCCCTGCAATGGAAAGTGGCCTTTCTTGGGCTTTTCGGTTGAGTCCAGAAAAGACTTTTCCATTGGTAGACTTCTCCTTCTGGATGAAGTAGCATGCCTACTCTTTGTACAATATCCTGGAGAGGTGGGAGTTTTGGAGATAGGAATCCCAGGCTTTCAGAATTTCAAATCACAAGTGGTGTTTTATTTCTGAGATTTAAAATAATTTTGAATGATCACTGATACTTAGCAGAAGAACATTCGTGCAGGGTCAGACGGGCACTCTCCACTTCAGCAGAGCATGGGAGAGAGACGGCGCGAGTGTGGCTCTGAACAGCTCTTCCTGGTGCTGCTCCACCTTGGTAACTTACTCGCTTGGCCAAAGACAGCAGCAGTGTTCAACAGCCAATATTCAAGGCACTCGCTTGGAAAGAGGAAGTCAGGAGTTCAAGGCTTTGCTCCAATAAACATTTAATTATTGATATGAAGTGGAGCAGTTCCAGCTGGAAATGCTGAGAAGTATTCATCTTGGAGTACCTCGTAACCTACTGCATGACGAAGCACCGCCAGAAGTTCACCTGGAGCTTGCACACCTGCGGCGATTAACAATTGAGCTGGTCTGAATTGGGCCTCATTGCTGGCGATTATTTTGCAAAATATTTCAAAAGGGTCTGCTTTAATCCCGGTGGGTAATGGGGCAGGAAAAATACCCAGATTATCATAGACTGTTTCATACTCACTCTGGTTGGCTTCATTACAGATTCTAGTCTCTTCTTGACCTAGCTGGCTTACAGTCAGCTTGCGATGTGGCTTGTAGGGTACTAATTTCTCAATGGATAGTTGACTGGTTTGACACTCTACTAAATTAAGAACCAGCTGAAACTTCTTATATTCCAAAGACCTTTATGAATCTTTAATGAAAGGAAGTGCTTTATATCACAGATAGGATTTATATTTCTTGTATCTTTCCGCTATGAATGAAATACTTATTCCAAGAAAGATCCCAAAACTTGCTTGGACTATTTACATACACTATAAAGCAGTTGTCGAAGCTGCTAGAAATCTTTAATGTAACTGTGTGATTGTAGTAGTATAAAAGTGAGGAAGTTACTGAATGCTTTCAAAAATAATACAATAAAAGTACAGCGTTCTCCTTATACGCACTTTTCATTATTAATATAGTCTCCCTGCAGCCCTAAAACCATTTGTTATCATCACTGGGACTTCACCAAAGTCACGGTGTGCAATTTTGCTGGAAGTTTACAGACTGCAGCAAGACATTGCAAGATGATCGTATTCATTCATACGGACTCTTTTAGGTCGTTCCAGTCTTGTTTACTATGACCATTAAGTAGAAGGCACCAAACTAAGTGAAGTAGTACCTACTGTTTGCTTTCTGTGCGGTACCAGGAACCTTCTCAGTTTCAAGCTGTGCTGGCAGAGTAGCACTCTTGTCACCTCCATCCCCTTCCAGTTCATGAGACCAATCTTCTGCAGAACCAGTCAATGTAAAAATACTGTGTCGACCTTTGCCTTTGTCGTAATTGCATAGTAGTTGATAACTAGTGGAGACATTAAACAGCCTAATGTCCCAAGAGGTACGTGGCTGTAAACTCGCAGTTTAGGCAATGGCACGTTAAAAGGGATTTTAAGAATAAATAAATAATTAACAGACATTACCTGTTTGCTCAGATTTCCTTGGAGATACTCACACAAAGGGAAGTGGGGAGAGGAAGGGATACAAGGAAAGAAGACTCTCTACTTCTAATATGGTTGTATTTATTAATAACAAACTAGCAACCAGAGTTTTGATGAGCTGAGTACTGAGTGAGAAGTTGAGAGGAGATGGTGAATGTGTTTATACTTACTTTGTGGTATTCCATGATGCAGAGATCCGAAATGTTATTCTGGTTGGGAAGGTAAACAGGGAGGGTGAAGAGCAAGAGAAGAGAAAGAGAAGCTGTTTGCAGGAGGATTATAGTAGAAAACACCAAAAGGCAATAAGAAAACCAAAGCAACTTTTATATTACTGTGCCTTTAAGGTAATGACTTCTTGCAATATCACTTTTTCTTCAGAAAACCCCCTGTATTTTAAATAAACATAATGAAAACTCTTTCCTGTTGGGGAAGGCAGTACAAGACAGACCACTATACTCTTGGATTCTTCCAACCCCCTCATATAAAATGGTCAAATAGGGAAATGTATATTTAATTAATCTGTTGTCCCTAAGGGGTTTCTCAGTTTTGTTGGCGTAGTCTTCATTTGATCACCAAAAGAAACCGCCTTCTGAGCCTGACATTTCTGGAAGACCAGTAGTAAAGCAAGAGGAGTTCCATAGCAGGAGCAATAGCTTGGGGAGCACCATCATCACAGCTGACCAGAAGCAACTTTTTTCATAATTTTTTTAATTTTCCCCAGATTTTGTCCAAGTTCTCTGACCTTCCTTAATTTTCCAAAATGGAAAAATGGGGTAATATTGAGGTAGTGAGAAGAAGAAGTAGGAGAGGTATTCAGGACAACTATTTTATTATTTTTAATCAGATTTTTTTCAACAATATCAGCTTTGTCTTTTTAATTAAAAAAAAAAATAGTATTTTATTTCCCTAGGACAAAAAAGTTTTCAGGTAAAAAAAGCCATCTCACAGTATGAACACTGCTAACATGCCTGTCCTGTGAAGCACAACTGTAGTTAAGATATCTTGAGCCAGTTGCACCTTGTAGAAGGAGAAAGGGAGCTGATTTCTCAGTAGCTTATAATTTACTAATGCAGGAATATAAGAACAACTCATTGGCTTCAAAATTCAGGCCTGGCTTCGGAGATACTTACCTTCCAATTTCAGCAGTGTATGCCTGAGGCATTCACAAAGGCTATTTGCATAATCAATGTGGCACTGGATCCAACCTATGAAAGAGAGGCTTTTACTCACTTGCAACTCACGGCAGAAATGAATCTGCACTTCCCAAGATGAATTCTTTAGCTGTCAAGATTTTAGACAGCATCACAAACAAAATGCGTATATATTTTCTTGATAAAGGCACAACCACACACACTGATACAGTTATGGCTTGAAAGCATATTCTTAACTATTGAAAAGGTCTTTGAATGAGAAAATTGTGAAGCTTTCAGTTTTAATAATGCCCTGGTAAAGAATGAAGCAAGGAACTAAAATCACTCAAAAAACTCATTTCTTAGAGCCCTAACTGTCAAGGGCATTCATTGTGTTCTTGATAACCACAAACATTGACATCACTGGTGTTCCAGATCAACAGCAGTATATTTACTTGCCGTGCTATTTCCTCTGGTATGAGTGAAAGCCGTGTGAAAGGTCAGATGAAGTAAGCTACTGCAGATGTTGACTGTTGTCGTTGGTTTTGGAAAACTAGAAAAAGTATCTTTTTTTTTTTTATTCCCATTGCTTCAAATGTTTTCCTAGTTCTGTACTAAGAAAAAACATTGGCCGAAGGAAATGAAGCTCAAAGTCATGGGCAGAGGGAGTGAAAGGACATAAAAAGTCAAGGACCCAACTCCTGTGGACTTTGAATAGTAACGGGGCGCTCTGGGGCCCTCACTTCCTTTGAAAATCTCTCGCTTCGCTTGCTCTAATATTTCCTCGATTTTAGTGAGTGAGGAAGAATGGGAATGTCGTCATCTTGAAGGGTAAATTAGAATGGGTTCAGGAGCTGTGAAGGAGACTGAAGACTAATGATAGGGTGAGGTTAAAAGTTGTCTTAAGGGGGGAAATACTGCAACTGTCTAAATTTACGTGCCTGTTCCAAAGACGCTAGCCTACCGAAGCTTGTCTTTGGTAACTTCAGAATTCCTTACTCCTAGTTGTCTAGATCCATTTAGCATTTCTAGCCTAGTTCTGAATGTTCCTGATACCTTTTGGCAACTCCAAGCAACGAGCAGCCAAAAGGACCAGGGTCAAATTTAAAGAAACCTCTTATAAACACCCTTGTGAGTCTGGACATTGAAACTGAGACTTCCTGGTGCTCAGGAGGGTAATTTTCCCCACTCAAAACTTGAATTAATTGCCCAGATAGAAATTTTTTCATTATTATTTTTTTTAAATAATTCTAAAAAAAAAAAAATCCGAGAAGGTAGAGCAACAGGAATAACTTCAAAGCACAACTGCGCTTTGCAGTCCGTTTTGGTGACATTAGCTGGGCAGCTACTGAGCCACCTGGTTGCTTCTCCCCCTTCTGCAGCAACATCTTACTCACAGCATGGGATTGTCAAGTCTTGAGGTCCTGTCACCTCTCCTGCTGGGTGGCAAGGTGCAATTCAAGCTGGCAGTGATCTTGTGAAAACAGCTGCCTCCTCATTCCTCTAGCCGTTCGCTCCTCTGCTTCATTAGAGCACTTTTGCTAAAGTTTTTGTTATTTCAGCTTTTATGATTAGTTCATGCTGCTAACTAACGTGGTTGTAAGATTCTTAAGCTATTTCTTTAGCCCTCCATGTCACGGAATACTCTGAATCTTTCCACTCAGTTTTCTAGGTTATGACCTCTGCAGGGCGAGGTTGAGATTCCAGGATATAATAACTGTTCAGCCTGGGTGTAAACTTGCTATTCAGGGTTTTTTTCTCTGTTTTTGACATGCCTCCTGCCTTCAGTTGAAATGCTTCCCAAAACCAGTCAGTTAACAAGGCAAACCCAAGCAGGAGAAGCACGCAAGTTCCATGTTTTTGAAGGGGCTTGATCCAAACTCCTGTTACAAACGGCAAGCAACCATAAAGAGTCCAACAGTTCCCCAAATCACCTTCTGGTGATTTTCGTCACGGACAGGAACTATTGGGAACATGTACTAGATGGTGTGCGTGGTTACAGGTCTTACAAAATCTGTATTCTAGATTCTGCAAAGTCTGAGCAAGTCAAGCACCCGTGTCTCATTTTTGGAAGAGAGGCGTAACTGCTGGCCAGCAGTTGGTCAGCGGTGAGTGGAGACACCTCCTTCTCTAACTGAGCATGGAGTGGTGCACCGCCTGGGGAAGCAACGTAAGCCAGATTCCGTAATCTAACAGTTAACTGTTCAGCTGGAAAAAGACCACAGCTTTGTTTCTGCTTCAGTGGACTACCTACTCATCTTCCGTTAGGTGGGTATTTAGTCTGAAATCCAAGCAAAGCAGACAGTCGAAGCCAGCTCCCATCTCTCCCATGAGGTCAGGTAGCAAAGCAGTCACCTGAGATGAGAGACCCAATTCCAGTCGATACTCATTTACACTAACTGGAATAGCTGCAGCAGTAGCATTGCAGTATTAGCTGCGTTCCTAATGGGAAATCATTGCCTGGGAGGTGGGAGACCTGGATTTCTGTCTGTCCAGACCATGCAGATGGAGATCCTGAAAGGCAGCTGTCAACGTCTCAAGTCAGATTTCCAAGATCCGAACTAGCAGAGGGGCTTTTCCCTTGGAGATGAGGAGGAGAATGATTTAAACATCCAGCTTCAGAAGAGCTAAATGCTCCTGAGCAGAGTCAGGTGTCTTACTGGTTTTGAGATTAGTTGGCTTTCTAGCTTCTAAAGTCTGTTTATAGGTACTTTCTATCTTCATCTGTATTTTGAGCCTGCCTGTGGGTCTGATTATCGGGAAAGTGACTTAAAGCACAGCTACTCCTATGTGAAGTTCCTCAGGGTGTTCAGTACCGGTATATCTTTAAAAGTCTGGCCCTACTAGGAGTCTGCAAGATCTGCAGGGACCTTTCTGAATTAATAGAAGAGGTTAGGTAAGCGGTGGGCTATCTTGTTTTCTTCTCGTGATTATAAAAGCTTCCCTCAAGTACAGAGGCAGCGGTAGCTGAAGTTTCATTTTAGAGGTGGCTGCTAGGAGTGCTTTTGTCAAGACCTTTTTCTTGAGGCATATCACTTCAGCATGGGCTTTCTCTAAACAACCCTTTTTCTGGCTATAGTGTGACCTGTGTGGATTCTGTCACGGGAGATGCTCTGCAGTGACTTTATAAATTATTATTATATTAAGTGTGTGGGTTGTGAGTGGAGAGACTTCATTGAAAAGTAAAATTGCTGAACAGAATGAGTTCTGGTTTTGCTCAAACCAGGACACAGGCGTACTTTGGAAGGGAGGCAGCAGGTGTGCCTCTGAATGCCAGAGTGGTGGGCAATTACAATTTTAGGTTGACCATCTGCCGTAGTGTAGGATTTCTAGAAAAATAAAGGCTGCTTTTAAAAATATAAACATGTCCGTTTTCTGAATCTTTCTATGTATTCCACATATCCAGACTTAAGGCATTATTTTTTGAAGAATATCTCTGTATGGAGATCCAGGGTGCTTCCATCTACATAGCTTACAACTGATCTTACGACCATGGAAATTAAGAA
The DNA here is from genome assembly GCF_034619465.1 of Leptosomus discolor. NCBI lineage: Eukaryota > Metazoa > Chordata > Aves > Leptosomiformes > Leptosomidae > Leptosomus > Leptosomus discolor. The sequence continues at coordinate 84,875,366 of NC_141393.1, forward strand.
ATGGCAGATAATTCCAACCAGAGCGACATGTCTTGTCACCAGAGCAGTGACTCTGTAGCAACACCATCCGCAGGGACACACTGTATGGCGCGTTGCAGGAAGGGACACGCTTAGTTTGACAGGAACTTGGAACCCTAAGGAGGGCTTGACCTTGCCTAGCCTGGCCAACACACAGCACAGCCTTTGGAGTTTTCCTGTGGGGTCCTTTTCTTCCTTTTCTTTAAGAATTAAGGTAACCATTAGAGCAATATTTGTCTCTATTAGAAATTCGAACTGTCTCTAGCGAGAAAAATAGACCCTGCTATTTTCGACTTCTCTAGTTCAACAAATCCACGACACGTGGAGTCTAGTTCGGTCTGTATCGTAAGCGAAGTTGTCTACTAAAGGGCAGTTAGTGACACTGGGATAAAGCGAGGCGGTTGGTACCGCTGCAAACGGCTGAATGGAAGTCTTTTCAGTGTTATTTTTACCAAAGTTTTGCTTAAAAATCATACTTTAAACAGCAGAATTTTCAAACCTAGTAGGCAAATAACTAATTAATAAAAAATAATTAGCAACGGAATATCACTTTTTTCCCCTGTCTGGCTGTTATTTTAATAACATTATTCTGTAACTGGAATAAATATATCTGAGAGCCGTGATTCTGTACCAACTCTTTTGTTATTTTTCTAGGACATAATTTCTGCACCTAAACATTCAGTAGGTAAACTTTTTCAAGCAGCTTATAAAAAAGCCTTGCCTCACCACTGTCAGGGGGAGCAGAGATACGGCCATAAGTTGGGGTTCCTCAGGTCTTTAAAGTTAGTTTGTTCTAGTGCACAGGGAAGGGGAAAAGTTGCAGGTTTGGGTTCGGGGTTTTTTTGATACAGGAAAGAAAATGTCTTTCTAAAGTGCCTGAGAAGAGCTTATGCCTGAGATATGTTTCCTTTTACTTTCTACTATTACAACGCTCCTATGAAGTTGAGTTGATGTGTTTAAGCCATCCTTCTAAGAAAGGATCTATGAAAAAATAATCGCCTCTCAGGAGAAAAACCATCTGCACTTTGATTGGCATTTCTACTTTGTCTTAAAAGAGCTTGCAACTCTGCCCTTGAGGGTTATCCTTCACCTTGTCTCCTGAAAAAGCGTTGTTCAGATGCTACTCCGAAATGGGTTCACACTGCCGAGAGTCTGCATAAGCTTCAGAATGCTTTCTGCTGGTAAGTGCCCAAAGTTAACTCGCTTAATCCTGATGGTGGTTTTTTTATTTTTTTGGTGAACTGTATTTATTTTTTACTTTTATAATATGTTATGAGTAAACTTTCAATAGCAACTTTAAGTTACAGTCCAAGTATGAGGTAGTGGTGGCTGCTGCAAACTCCAAGCCACGTTTTCCTGCCTAAGACAGAAGCCTTGTGTTTACACCTGGTCTTGAGATGTATGAGGTTGTTACAGGCCACCTTAGTTCTCTCCGCAGGCGTGTGGTCAGTGGGGAAGTAGTTCACTTGCTTTGCCATGTGAATGAGCGTGCAGGGACACCACAAGGTCTGAAGCCCACCCTCGTGTTCTGGTGAAGGTCCTGGCTTTGAGGAGAGACACGCTGACGCCAGCCTGCGAGGGCGTGTTTCTGGGGGCTGGGCGCTCCCGTCGTTCTGGGTCCGTAGCACAGCACTGTCTGTCATTCCGGGCCTCTCCTGGTCTATCAGGGTGATGGATCCTTAGGCCAAAGAATTGTTTTATAAGGCAGATCATTTTGTTGTGTGGCCACGATAAGACGGTTTTAGATTTTAGTTCTTTGACAACTTTTTGAATCGTTGAACACGCCAGTAAAGAACGCTGGCACTTGTTGCTGGGTGAAATAAGAACTTTCTGGGCTTTAAAGTGCATTGAAAAAGGAAGTTCACGCTTTCAGGGTTTACAAAAACAGCCTTCGGAACAAAATTCCTTCCAAGGTTGGTTGTTTGGAGTTTTTTTGGTTTTCTTCCACTCTTAACGTACCATGAGATCAAAGTCTCCCACAGAGCAAGAATAAATTGTGAAATGCGTATTAGGAGAGTTGCATAAATACATCTAACAGCTGTTGCAGGAAATAAAAAATTGGTTTGAATTTTAAAATCTCAGCAGAGCAGTAACTTTTTTTCCCCTCCTATTTCTACTGAAAAGTTAGGCGCAATCAGCACAGCCAGTTTCCTCCGCTTCCCCCAACTTTCCTGTTTAAGAGACAATTGATTTGGGCATGTGCGCATGCCTAATCTGGTTAATGAACACCCTAGCCAAATTAATATGGATTGATTATCCATGAAAAGTGGGTTAATTTAATAATAGCCAGTGATACAAATGGCTAGTAGATATTTTGCTCTGGAGTTGACATACTTTGCTGCAAAATAAAACATAGTGAAAACAAGTATATTGATTCGCATTAAAGCGGATTAATCTATTCGTTAGTGTAATTTAATTGTCTGTAAAATTAGTTGCTAAACAGTAGGAAAAAATAGTCATTTGTTATAATTGTCTGTGTTAGAGTGAAGGAATGATTTTATTGAGTGTTGTACAAATAAATCCCCATTTCCCAAATACGTGTATTAGAACAAAGGACGGTGTCATTTGCAATCACAGGGAATACTATGAAATTATAACAAATACTGTTCACATTATCATCTTAGTTAATTATCAGACTTACTGTATTCAGCAGTCCATGTTACAGAGCAGTGTAAAGTGAATGCCACATAAAAGAATTCATTATCAATAGGAAAAAAGAGGACCTAATTGAGAAATGCCAGCCAGCGTCTGCATCCTCAATAGAAGAAAAATGGGCCCTATCACAAAATGCCAACTGTGGCCGTGCTCTCTCATTTTCTTTTCGAGGACACTAAGCAGTAGATTGGATTAAAAAGGAACTGCCAAAGCCATTATCTTTCACTTTCAATAAAAATGCCCTGTGTCCAAATGAAAAATGCCAGACTTCATCCCTCCTTCCGTGAGGGAAATAGTAGAACCAATTAAAAAAGCCTGGCCTATACATTTTATGCTTTCTAGGAAAGAACAATAGAACATTAAGTCGTTAAAAAAACTGCAATAGCAAAAAAAAAAGTTCTCATGAACTGCAAATGGAAAATGGGATGGGGGAACAGGACATCAAAACAAAATTAACGATGGGAAATATGGCCACCAACAGGTCTGATACCCATGTTTGACTCGGTTTGGTGTTCCTCATACGTGTAAAATGCTGTATTTCTTCTGAAAGAGAGAACAGAGGCCCTTTAAGAAATGCCAGCATCAAAACCTCAAACAGTTGTTTGGTTCCATTGCATTTCGAAGTAGGAATGGCCACATCCAATAGTTTCTTAGGCCAACCAGGAGTGGGTTGCCCTGCCAGCTCTACACTGCTCGCATTCTGTAAGCCGAAGGAGAAATGGCATGTAAGATTGCTTATTTTTTTCTTTATTCAGACAAAAGAGAAGCCTCTGCTGGCTACAAGTTATAAATGCGGCAGAATCCAAGCAGAGGTACTTTGTCAGCAGTGCTCATGGCACGTTTTCCTTCCAAAGAGTGTCCTAAACCCGAGCCCTACTCCATGGTCTGCCCTCACGGGTTAAAAACTGTGACTGTTTTGCTTCTGCTTGTGATTCCTGCTGGGTGGAGGAAATTCCCAGTTTATGGGTGTCGAAATTCCCAGTTTCTGGGCGGCGTCGGGGAGGAGAATGCCCTGACGGCAGCTTTTTGTTACCATTGCCTCATGCATGGCGATGGCAGGCGGGCAGAGGAGTACCGGCGTGCTGCTCTGGGCCCTGCACGGTCGCCCCGCTCCGGGGTAGCTTCGTTCTGGGGTGCCCGGGGCCGGCTGCTGGCTGCCCCCAGCGGGGTGGTGCGTCCTGCTTGCGTTGCATTTGCCGCCGCACCGCAGGTGTCTGCAGGTGGAGGGTGCCCTGCAGCCGCCCTACCAGGGCGTAAGTGGTAGAAACAGAACTCGTCTCCGAAAGAAATGCTGCAGGTGGGTCACCTGGGTGTCATGAGGGGAGACCCGCTGCCCGGTGCTTACCCGAGGTGAGCTGGGAAGCCAGGGCGTTCGCCGCTTGCAGAGGTGGGGGGGCTGTCTCTGAGAAGTTACTCGGTGGCTGCGGTGTTTTGAACAAAATCCCTTTTGTGAGCTCAGCAGTCTGCCACTCCCTCTTCGAGGGAAAACAAAATCTAGCTCGATACGCCTGCAGCTATGCTCTGCCAATCTGCGGCAGAGCAGTGACAGGGAGAGAATTGCAGATGACTCTTGACCGCGTTGCTTCTCATAACGACCTTGATTCCTTGTCCCTGCCCGTTCCTTGAGGTGGTGTAAGCGCGCAAATCCACAGGGGAGATGAGAAATGCTGTCACCGAAAGGGAAGTTTTTTAACTGAGTGAATAGGTATGAATTTCTGTAAAACAAGGCCGTACCTTTGCCGAGCAGATGCTTTCTGCTCTTCCGAGCCCTCAGAGTAGCAGTTTGTTAATGAAAGTTTCGAAGTACCGACCGTGAGGTGTCCCTTCGTGCCGCTGCAGAATCGCCTCGTCTCTCGCTCGGTGCCGACAAGTCGCAGCAGCAGCTCCAGGTCTCGCGGGCGCGTGTGGGTGTGTTTGCGATGGTGAGGTGGTTTTGTTCGTGCCCCTGGTTTTGGGGGGGGGTGCTCCTGCATACGGCACCTAATGCAGATCCTCCTCCCTCTGTTGCTAAGCAGTCATTGGGGGTGTTGTGAAGTGGTAACTGCATGAAACAAACCAAACAGAAATAAGATACTTTCCTGACTTGCACAAACATTTCTCACACATGATGATTTATCTTCTTAGCATATTTATCTCAGTATCTATTTCTAAAACTTAGATGCTCCATAGAAAAGCAGCAGGACACGAAAGTCCAATATCTATCTATTAATCTTTTCGTAGGGTTCTAATGTTGGGTGGGTGGCTTGTGTGTAAGAGAGAATTCATGCTGACTTGTTCAAAGCCTCCTTGTGCCCAGACAGTTCGTTTTTTGATCCACGTATACAATAAACACAGAAGAAAGGAATTTTTGAAGTTCAAATTTCTCTCGGAACTGACAGTTTAATAAGAAACCATGGTTCTCGGTTACCTCCCTATTATAATTTGTACAATACAAGTCTTTGAATTGAGGACTGAAAAGCAGAGGCAGGCTTCATACTAGGAGGCTATCATCTTTATTTAATCAATGCTACAAAGACAAAAAATCACCAAAATTGTGTTCGGTAAATGCCCCTGTGCAGTGCTGGGGTAAAGGTGGTTTCATCAACGGAGGTCGTTCCACATGGGGGTTTGTTTGGGTAGCCAGTACAAAGATGGGTTGGGATGTGTTGGGGGGAATGTCACGTTGCTGGGGGAATGTAGCAGTGCTTTGTGTTCCACACACACCGCCCACACCATTGCCTCTCTACTAATTGATTAATTGACCATCTATTAGACTTCCCCATTGTACTCCACTTTCCAGCAAATTAAATAATCCTGTTCTCAGATTGTTGCTAGTGGCAGTGGAGGTTCAGTCTGTTTCAGAAGCATTGTAGTCTGAGGAGAGCTATAAATAGTGGCGGGTTATTCTTTATGAAGCTTTGCAATGAGTATCATAAATATCTGATTGTTTTAATTGAGTCTTATTAAGATATTTAATCTCCACTGATTATATGGCAAATAATAAAACTGTATCTATTTAACACCTGTGAAAGGCAAAGTAGGTATTTATTACATAGATTTTAACATTAAGTAACTACGTGCAGTAACACCTTGGGGTTTATGTATTTAACACACAATTGTTGCATTTTACATGCGTTTCCCCAGCCCCAAAGCGTTAGAACAGATATTTCAAACAGCCACATGGTACAGTGCAGGTTAAAGACCAACTGACTACCCAAAATATACTGAGGGAATTTTGAACCTTCACAGTGATGTGTATCTGTTGTGTGGCCACTTATCATCAGTAAGTAGTTTATTTAAATACTGTTAATCACGAGCATTTAGCATTCAAGGTACGGGTGCTGTCTCAATGAAAAATGGAATGCTTCTTTGCAGCTCTGTATTCAGAGTAAAGAATTACTGCAGTTTTCTTATAAGGTTAGAAACGTCTGTGTTAATGTAGGGAAGAAACCAATATTGCAAAGGAACCGTTATCTTCATCTTGAGCTTCTCCCCATTCACACCAGAAAAACACTGGTGATGTGAGATGGGGTTTAGACCAGCTACCTCTGGTTGAGTGGACTGGCACTCCTTGCAAATGTGGAGAGTAAATATATTCGTCTGTATCTCGCGTGGTTGTCTGAACATCTTGATTTGTCATTTAAACCTTTGTGGTTAGAACACAGCGCTCACGCATTGCTTTGTGTCAGTACCGCGCCGCGCTGCGCGTCTGTGCAGTGCAATACTGGGTTTGAGCAACTGGCGCCCAGCGGCTGGAGGACTTCAACTGCTGGTCACTTAGTTTAGGGGCTCAGAAGGGGATTAGCGTGGTGTGTGATCGGTTCAGTCCTGGTGAAAAAGGACACTGCTGGGCACTTCTGGAGACGCGGCTGTGTGGAACGTAGGGGCCGTGTAAGTCAGAGGGGCTGCTGACGTTTATCCACGTCGTGCTACGCAGAAGTTCAGCGGTGGCTTTCAGGGTTGTGTTTTGCTGAAGTACTTGCGAGATTAGGAACTTTAGTGCAGATGATGCACAGTGATGAGAAGATCTTTAAATCTGCACATTTCAGATGCTGAGACTTTATGGAAGAATCAATGTATTATCTAGCAGAACGGAGCGAGCTCTACCCTAGGACTGAGAGGAAGGAACAGTGGGCAGATTTAGAAGAGGTTAGGAAAAAACGGAGACAGTAAAATCATTGTGCACATGACTTTCAAGCTAGCTTGAGTTCCTGTGAGTAGTTTCCTACTGAAGAGCTGGCTGTCCTGACTGTAGTGCCAATGCAGAGTTTGTTCTGTGAGGGCAGCCACAGTTCGAGCAGGTATCAAACTTTTTCGCTGGTGGACTTCTGTGACTGGACCTTGTTCTCATCCTTATTGAAGGAACTGCGGGTATTTTCTCACTTTGGCAGGTTTTGATTGAAGCGAGAATTCACTTGGAGGAAAGTTGTTCAAGATGAAAGCTGATAATGTACCATAGCTAAACTGAGAAATTACCTGATGTGTCTTTCCAAAGAGCCACATTGGCTTGTTTTTTATTGTATTGTGCAGAGAGTAATGAAATAAGAAGTGGGATGTTGTGGTTGTCCCTTACTGCATTGTACCCTCCGTTTCGCAAAAGGTGAATCTTATCAAGTGGGTAAGAGTTGAAATTCAGAATTTCTAAACATCCTGTACACCAACAGTTCTGTATGTGTCAATCCAGATTAGCTATAGTACAGAACAGAACGTGACACGCTTCATATAGAATTTAGCTTTCTCAAAATTAAAACTTTATGTATTAATATTTGTAACGCATAGACATCTTTCCATTTGTGGCCTTATTCTTTTCCGTCACATTTGCAGGTTCAGGTATGAAATAATGTGATGACAGTATTTTCTTCCTTCTGCCTGCTTTCCCTCACAGCAGTCTTGAGCATGAGGAGACACATGTTTTGATTGTATTGCAAAAGAAAGCTTGCTGGTAAACCAGCTAATGAATTAAAAATAATAGTGAAAGAGTCTCCCTTGGTTTTACACAGCTATATAGACACATTGAAGGTGTAGAATGACAGAAATTCATATATTTTTGTCCTGAAATTATTTGTATTGTCTACTAGCTGGCAGAGTACCAGAACAGAAATGGAGGGGAGAAAAGGTGGAAAATCTGCAAAAAATGGAATTTATTTGCTCACTACAAACAACACTTGTGGACAAATACTCCACTCTAAAACACAGATCAGATCAGCTTCTCCTGAAACCCAGTGATAATTACTCAGGCTTTTACTTGCACCTTATAATTTACCTTCATTTAATTTATTTTTATCATTTAATTTGATTTCAAGCAATGTCATGTATAATGAATGATGTTTTCTTTGACCCATATTTTAGATCATTATTTTTAATTTTCCTTTTTAAAAGTTTTACTTGTTTTATACTGGTTCTGCAAGTCCGAGAACTGCAGTCAGTATTTGGGAAAGACTATTAAATAACAATGACTCGGTGAATCTTTCACAACTTTCTTACCTCATCCCCAGTAGTATCTCTCTTGTACTTCATTGCCAGGGTTCTGAGAGTAGCAGGTTGACCCCAGAATTTTTCAGATCCATTTTCTGACATCCCGTCCTTTCTCGCGCCGTCTCTTCTCTAAGACTCAGATTTGTAGTTTCTGGAAAACACCATCTGCTTCCTTTTTCAGACCACTCAGCTGCCATTTGCAGACACCAGCAGAGAAAAGCTGGTGACCTCCGTGCCGAAGAGGAGTGCTGCCCTGCGCGCCGGGGAGTGCCTGCCCTCCGCTCTCCAGGCGGGACCTTTCGGGGCTGGGAACAGACTGGTTTCTTTCCTGGTAGCCCCAGTACCAGCGATGAGCACTTTCTCACTTCGGGCAGAGGCAGAGGAGCACCCATGTGGATCTCTTGTAGGATTAGGTGCTTACAGGACTGGGGGCTCAGAACCGAGTCTGCCTTGATCGAGGCTTCAAAGTACCATTTCAATGGAGTGCTTCACGAGACAGGGATTTAGGGAAGAGCTTTCAGTTAACTGCCGCTTATTTCTTGTTCGCGCCTCTCCAGTAGGCTCCTGGCTGAAGGGGGACACCTCTCTTTGATCAGCTGTGCTAGGTGGCTTAGACATCAAGCACAGCATCAGGTAATAAATATGATTTTTGAAATGATTGCAAAGTTTCCTGGAGTTTGAAGCCAGAAGGGACCCTCAGATCATCTGTGTCAGGTCATTAAGTTTCACCAAGGCTTTATTCTAAACTTAAAGGTGTTCATTAGACCAAAGAATTTTAGACCTCATGAGGTTTAACTATGCTATAGGCAAAGGCTGGAACTAATCCCTAATGCCCTTGCAATGGTAGGAAATTAATTAGATGAAATATGCCTGGATGATCCTAGAAAATAATCTCGCTTATGGTGCTGAAGAAGGCAAAACAAAAAATAAAGGTCCAGCTGCAGCTTCCAGTCCCTGGATTTTGTTACATCTTTGTCATCAAAGTCAGAAAGCTCTCCATTACTGGAAATCTTTTCCTTCTGTAACTACCTGTAGACAGTGATCACATTGTCTTAACGCTTTTTTTTTTTTTTTAACCAAATGAATACTTCAGACTTCTTCATCTTACATAGCAAAGATTATTTTCCAGTGTCAGGATCATTTTGGTAACTCCTTTCTAAAGTCTTCCTAGGATTTCCACCTGCCTTGGGGACTAGATTTTTGCTGTGGTCTTACTACAGCCAATTCAAGTGCCTTATTTGACAAAGCTGCATACGAAGGAAATGGAACTTTTCTCTTTGACCCCTGTCTTCTCCTCTCTGTGTCTTCTTGGGTCACACTTGCCGTTTACGTGACGGCGCTGCACAAATGGCATCGTTATCTATGATGACCCCGGCGTACAGACTGAAGACACAAACTGGGGTAAACATTCATCTAGGGAAACTTCTGCAGTGATAGTTTTAAATTCTGTAGTGAAGGAAACAAACATAATCCTCTCCCTTGCCAAGACAACTGTACTAGTGACAAATGCAGCCGCGCTAAGTGGCTGACATTTGTAGGCGCTTTAGAAACCTGCTTGGTTCGGTGCTTTTTAGCTCTCCATTTCTCAGTAGATTTCTTGTTTGATCTGTTCTGGTAATTGTTAATGTTCCTCGGTTATGCATTGCAGTTCTCAGTTCAGCGAGCTTTTCCAACTGCCTGGATCTTTGATGTCAGCCCCATGTTGATTGACTTCGGTATTTGGTAGTAGTATTTCTCATTTGAGTTTCCTGATATTACTCAGAATTATAAACAGTATTCCGTAGGCGTCGTTATTTTTGTGAATGTGTGGGCGTTTAGCGGGTACTGTGGGCTTTCTGTGGGTGTCGTGAGGATTTTGTCCTTTAATGTAAACTGTTGAGTTGCCTCTTTCCTTTAGTGTTAATTGCATGTGTCATTGTCAGTGTTTAAATGGATGCGCTCCTTGTTGTTCCCACTAATGCTTAGGGTCAGAATACATTTCTAAAGATTTGGTCTGTCTTTTGAGATCTTTGTGAAAGGGAGATGCAGAGAGGAGCTGCTGATACTGATACTGAACTGAAACTTTGGAAGAAATTCTGAATAAACCTGAAATGAAGCCAAGGCTGAAACACATTCATATGCATGTACCGGGCTCCCAGCATTCTGCAGCAGCCTCAATCGAAGGTCTGGTGCCTTTGTTTTTTTTTTCCTTTGTGTACCACATGTGTACTTGGAGATATGCCGCCAGGAGCAGGATCTCTTTTGATCTGCCAAGATAAGCAATATCCAGTTAGGTTGGGGCTTGAAAGCATGGTGTCCCTGGGAAATCTCGGCTGCTTGTTGAGTGGCATATTTCAGTGTGTGCCGTTCTTGCTGAAAATTGAACCTGGCTTTGGTCATGTGTTTTAAAAACCTGCTCCAGATTTGAGTGGCTAGAGGTTTGTACGTCCAGGTGAGTCTCGTGGGAGCAGGGATTTTTGTGATGCGTAGCTCTGGGCTCAATAGGGCAGCAGCCTGGAGCTGGTTCAGGGAGTGTCAGTGTCAGTCACACTGATTGATGCTGGCATTGGATAACTGCGTGTGTACCCCATTTTGATTAGCTTTGAAGCAGAACAGGAGGCATACTAGCTTTGGTAATCCTTCTAATCCACTCAGACTTCATACGAGTGACAAGGCAGCTGTTAAGGGTGTGAGAAGCAAACCTGAAATGGTGATAGAAACTTCCTGCTGCATCTCAGCCTTTGTTCGCTCCCGTTTGGATCCTCACCGCCGGGTTCTAATTGAGCTCTTAGTGTTTCCAAGTTGCCATCCTCTGCAAACGCCACTTGAAGGAGAGGTTTGGTCGATGAGCCTGTTTGTACAGGCTGGAATTCTTCCCTTTCCATACTGCAGCCCTTTCCACAAGGACTGAAATATTTCTTTAAAAAGGGAAGGTTCAACTCCATCCATTTGATTGGCAGAAAAGTCCGTATCTGTCGGTAAAGCAGTACGTATCGTTCACCATGGGGCGGTTCAGCAGGGATCAGCAAGCCTTCGCAGTGACCAACACGGGTATATAAAGTTTATGCCACGTAGCGTGGTTGCTTCAGTGAGTAACTTACTGGTTTGGGGTTTTATGCTTAGTTAATATCTCTGTGTTTTGTGACAACTTCCAGTCTGAGAACTATTGGAAATAGCACGATTTTAAAGAAGGTGTGAGACTTGGGCACAGCAAAGGGCAATGAGAAGCCCTGAGTTTGTGAAGTCATGTTCGCTGCTGTTAAATGGAGCTTGCAGGGGTGTAGGAGACCACTGGTTTCCCTTTCCCCTGCAGGAATTTCACCCATACGCAGTTTCATTCACGGGTGTGTTGATTTCACTGAAAAATCTACTACAAAGCTGTTGAGAGAAAACAGTTGCCCACCTCTCTGTCCCAGTGGGCAGACAAGGGTGAAAAGCAATCCAAGTTCAAGCTCCGAGTGCGAGTGGTTTCATCCGTGCTAAAACAGGCCATTTTGGCTTTGAATACTAATTCTAGGTCTGTTCTGGCAGGGTGGCTGGCAAAAGGTCACAGACAGGGCCTGAGTGCAAAAATGCCTCCTGAATTGCTAAGGTCAACAAACAAACAAGAGAATCTGATCTCACTTCTTTTTATCAGAAAACGGTGAATTTTATCAGAAAGTTTAAATTAAATATATTTGGTTAACATAGGGACCTACAGGGAGCTGCCACAGAATAGGATTGTCATCCTGGGTTTTGATGCATGCTTCATTCTTTAAAATTGTTAAAAGATAATGTGCTAGTCAAAGAGAAAGCGTTACTCGTGTTAGTGAAACGCAATTAAGTGGGTATCAAAGGTGTATTTGATAGTTGTCATCAGTGCCTGTAAGTGAAGAGGAAGAGGTTTACAGCAGGTAACTTCTGGTTGTTGAAAGCAGGAATGAAAAAATAGCAGGTGAGGCGTTGATGGCTTAAGCTGCTGTGTGTTTGCAAAGCCACACAAACTTAACATGGCAGTAAATTAGCAATCTAGTTTGGCAGTTTGAAAACCAGTTGATTATGCTCTCTTCATACTTCAGTTCTTAAGTATAGGTGTGCTTCCAGATTACATTGTCCTGTCTGAAAGAGCATCCTGAGAGTATTAAAATGTGTAAGATCATCCCCTTTGTACAGTTATGCTGTATTTCATTCAAGTAATGGTGGGGATCTTTTCTCCAACATTAATTAATAAACTCGCTGGTGTTCCCTCTTCAGAACCTCTGCTCCCTTCATTACCTAACCATGATGGGAATACAGAAAATTACTTGCGTTGTATAGAGCTTCACAAACCCGATCCCATCTTAAGGATTACAACATGGAAATGAGCTATCCATAAATATTAAAAATTATCTGCTTCTCACAGATGTTCCCTCCGCTTATTATCTGCAAAATTTCTGGATCAAATGTTCAATATGAATATGTTAGTATCCACTAAAGATTGCTTTTGGCAGCATATGTGTTGATATCAGCAGGAAATAAATAGGAAAACATTAAAAGGTATAAAACTTTAAAACAATAGCTTAAAGGTGTTTTATAAACTACAGATGGCTTATATCGTTCAAGTGGATGTCTGGTGTAGAATGAGAAACAGAGAAGACTGTGAAAAAAAAAAAAGTGGAAATGACTGGAAATAATGGGTCCCGTGCAATATGTTGTATTTAAAGTAGAGATAAGCAAAATGAAAATTGCTGCTCTTTTCTTGTGCAGATAGTGAGGTGATGCTAGCATCTGTGAAGAAGAGCAGCCCACCATTTCTTAATGTAATACTCTACAGACTGAAACTTGTCACTCTGGATCCTCTCCAAAAAGGCGACCGTTTTTCTGTGCTCACTCACAAGTCTTAGTCATTGGCTTCACATAAAGAAAGTGTTCCTGTTGTGTGGAGGAACTGTCGATCTCCGTAAACAAAACGGGAGCTAGATGAAGCCAACTTTCTTATGTTGAATTACAACCTGTAGCACCGAAGCCACTGTCTGTCTCTGAGCCAAACAGAAGAGATGAAAACTCTGCAGAAAAGCCTTTCAGAACCGTTTATTCAGAAGCTAAATGTGGTTGAACGTGGATAGAGCTTACAGGTTGCAACATTCCTCTCCTCAGACACCCCAGCACGGCGAACTCGTCGCTGCAGGCAGTGAGAACGGCAAAGGAATTAGCACAGCCCGGGAAAAAGAATATCACTGGAAGAGCTGCGTGGGAATCCGATGGCCGGTGAAAAGGAAGAAATCAGAGGCATGCTGGCATGGGGGGCTGAGCTGTTACAGGGCTGGTAGCTGGGACTGCATCAGCCATAGAAACAACAGCTAGAAGCTGCAAAACAAGACATACAGAGGGGCACAGTCAGTAAGACCCCACAGGCGTAAGAAAATGCCGTATGATAGTGAGGCATTTCACTCTGGCAAAACTTACCTGATTCTCCAACATAAAAAAATGAGAAAAGTTGGTTTGGGGTTTTTTAATGTTTAAAAAAAAAAAAAGATACTCACCTGTTTGGCCATTAAACCTCTGCCATCTATCCAGAGAATGAAGAGCATCTGCTTCTTTCTCCCAGTAAAACTGCAACGCTGGTAATTAGCATCTCGTTACTTTTCATTTTCTTGTTTTCTTTTCCTATTTGTAAACTGTTGTGCAGCTTCTAACAGCTGCTTTGTTTCACTGTGTTAGTGAGATGAAGTGCAGGCAGTGTGTACTCCGCAGTTTTATGTACCATTAGGCTGATTAAAAGGCACTGGAGAGCAGGGAAATGACCAGTAGCAAGGAGGACTTTGATGGTCATCGCTGAGCTTGAGCGGTTTGGGTTAGGATTTAATGTGCCCTCTGCACCTTAGACAGATTTATTTTTTTTTTGTATTTAGAAGGTCAAATACGATTTCCGTGGAGGGCCTCAATGAAGTCTGTCACAGAGGGCAGTAGCAACCCTTTTCCCCGCTCTCCTCCTCCTCAAGGAGCAGGCATTTCACGAAGGGTTTGTGAAGACCGCCCCCGTGTCTGCTGGGTGCTCCTCCAGCCCAAAGAAAAGACAAGACTCTGATCCACAGACTTTGATATTTTATAACCACTGGCCTGGGACTTCTGAGCAAGGCTTTGCCATTTTTCCAGCCTTCTTTGAACCCAGCCTTACGAGCAGAGGCAGTTTAGGTGTCTCGGTGATGATGACATTAACAGTACTGATTGGATTTACTGCTGTAGGAAATCCTCTCGTAGCTGCACTGAGGGGGAATTTTCCTTTAATAGCTGACAACATGTCCTGTCTCCTGATCTCCAGTTGCTAGCGACAACAGTTTACTTTCCTCTCTTTAACAAACTGTTCTGCTCTATTAGCTAAACGTGACATCTCATCAGCCTTTTGCACGTGCCAGAGTAGACACTTTTGATCCAGTGCATAAGGCCAGTGAAAGAACGTGGGGTCAGTCAGTTGTGTGCCACTGAAGTCCCACGATGCCACCAAAGCCGCGCTGAGCTGGTGTCTCATAGTTGCTGTCTGTTGGGAATCAGTCTCACCGTAAGGGTTCTTCTCAAGCAGCGCAGTAGGAGTTTAATGAGGTAAACTGTGAGGCTCAGAGGGCACTGCTGGAACCTACAATGAGGTTTTGGAGACCGATTTCCACACGGCACTGAGATACCCCCGGGGCTACCCACTATACCCAACCCGCTTCTGGAGGACAATCAAAATTGCAGCTTCAAAGAAATAGAAGTGCCCAAAGGATTTCATCTTCAGTTACGCTTTGGACAGGTGATACAATTTCAGAGGGGGAATTGTTATTTACCAGAGCTTGTGTCCAAGTGATAGGGTTACTAAATTCCACCGGTAGAAACAGCACAAGCAAAACAAGTGTTTGTCAATATAAAGCTTTTGCAAATGTTCTCCAGAGAAAGGCCTTCGGGTCAGCTTAGTCAGGCAAAGCCATCGGTGGAATTGATGGAAAGGTACTAAATTCCACATTTTACCATTGTGGAAAAAACCCAACACTATTTGAGGGTAAGACAAAGGTGCAAATGAGAGATAGAGAAGTTTCATTTTTAAAATATTGTTTAAAATACTGTTAACACTGTTTTGAAAATTCCTTTAGGAGGGGAAGCAGCCCATGCTGGCGTTCAGGAGTCCTAGGTTGTTGGGCTGTGACTACCTACTGTAAGTCAGGTGCTTTCTAGTCATTCCCAGTCCCAGCATCCCAATAGTACGGACAAGCAGCCTTGCTGGTCCGTGTGTCTGCGCTCCCTGCTGCAGGAAAACCGTGGTGTGGTAGGCGGGGAGTGCCCTGCATCCCTGTGCAGTGCCCCTTGGCACGTAGCTGGGGTTGTACATCTGGACCCAGGGGCTTGTCAGCCCCCTCTGCGCTGCTGTTTAGACCGAGTGAATCAAACAGCCACACTCAAAATTATTTCTGTGTATTCATAGCTTTTATATAATCCACTGAATACTGCACTTAATGTTGTACAGTATGTTTTGTTTTCTCCTGCTACTCCAAGAAGAGAATTCTCTGCAGGTAACTGAGCTGCAAGTATATGGCAAATACACAATATAGTGAAAGTTCCGTTCCGTGGCAAGGCAAGATATACAGTAGGCTGGTTAAAAATGCCAACCTGTGATCTTTGGAATAACAATAATTTTATACAGTTAATAACATTTTCAAAATGCTGAACAAAAAAAGACAGGTTAACAAAGATTCATGTACCAGTTACCTCACATTATTTCCTTCTCTTAGTAATTTCATGTTTACAGCCAATTCAACGCACCATACTACATTCTCAGAGATGCTTTCCCTGGAAGTCAGTCTAAAGCCATACAGATGTATTGTTTTAATGGCAATTAATGTTGTATTGTGCATGGCTTTTTGCTTTTATCCTCTGGGTTCCAGTTTTCTAACTGCAGTTTGTACAAGCACAGAACTGTGGCTCTTTAAACCTTACAAAATGAAAAAAAAAAATAGTGTAGAAGGCGTTTATTGAAGTGGAATGAGTTTGGAGGGATCTATTTCTGTAACAAGAACGAGTGGAGGATACAGACAATGTAGACTGACCTTGCTTATTCAGTATGTGGTTAAAGCACAGACCTGTAGACAAAGAACTAGAGTGTCTTATGGTAAATGCCTCTGTTCTGGGATTGTTTTTTACTGTCAGTCATTACTTTGCTGTTCTCAGATTCAAGGCGCCTTCTGCCTCCAGGCACTTAAGGGAGAGTCCTGATGTTCCAGAATCTGTGACCATCGTTGACTTCACCGTCTCACAAAACACAGCTTAAAACATGACACACATACTTGTACAGCTTTTGATTCACACTTTAACACAAAGCTTCCTCTTATTGCTTGATTGTTCGGATTGTTCTTGATTTTGGGGACAGATTCCCAACCCTTCTCCTGCCTGCAGCCCTGCGTCAGCAGAACAAACCAGGCAGGGCACAGACCCGTCGGAGCTGCGTTTAG
Source organism: Leptosomus discolor (assembly GCF_034619465.1). Lineage (NCBI taxonomy): Eukaryota > Metazoa > Chordata > Aves > Leptosomiformes > Leptosomidae > Leptosomus > Leptosomus discolor. Next base: position 84,891,910 of record NC_141393.1, read on the forward strand.
CCTCTGAACTGAGCCTCTTTGCGATGTCATGGTCCTCCTTGAGTCAGGGAGGAGGGACGGATGCCTCCGGAGACCCATTCAGATCCAAAGACTGTTGCACCGGCACTTGGTAACATCTCCATCCCCTCACTGAATTTGGAGGCCCACTGTGGCAAATAGACAAGTGAGGAGCCTGAAGTGTAAGGTCTGCCTACCTAGTACGGTGAGACCTGGGGGAGAAGACACCCTGGCGCGTTAACTGCTAAAGTCTTTGTAGAGCAATTGCCGTCAGCACCATCCGAAAGAGCCCTGCATGCTTCATACTCTAAAGCGTTTCGTCCCCAGCCGGATTCAGGAGGACATTTTAAAATTTCAATATCCTGGAGTGCAAATGCAGCATTTGTCACGGGATTGTAATTTTATCCTATCTCGGCCGTGTGAAGAGGATAGCTTTTTCTTTTCAAAATATCGCAAAACTTCCATGCAAAGTCTTCTAAAAGTTTCCGATTGAGTTTGTTCACTTTTAGTCATATTAAAGCCTTGCCAAAAATAGCTCTGTGCATATTGTAGGTACCATGAAATCTGATAAATCTCATTGTCATGATATTATAACACTGCTATGAAGACAGAGTGGGAACATCTGTGATTATTAAATTGTGTTATTTTTGAAGGCGTTCTGGATAACATTTACGAGTGTTACAGAACTGCGCCAAATCGAAACACCCTCGAGCTGAAAAATTGATTTCCTTGGAGCTACTGCGTGGAAACAAGAGACTATAGCACAATAAATGTTGACTTTCATGTATTACTGTTTTGCAGGGGTTCAGAGGCTTCTGATAATAGCTGATGGTTCTTTATAAATACATTGAGATTTTTAACAGGGAACATTTTAAATGTGATTCTTCATCTGTATTGTAACCAAAGACTGCTGGTGTCCTCCAAAGCAAGGGACTCAAAGAGGAGCATTTCCCTGTCAAAACACAAATGAAATAATGTGGTGTCCCATGTACAAAAGAGCCATCAGCTTCCCATTTTTTGTATTAGTGCACCATTCGGACAACAGACGGTAAGAGGCATTTCAGGAGCTTCAGAATCCATTTGAAATTCATGAAAACTGGACAAATATTTTTTACACTGCTTTTATACAAGTGGTATTTTTTCTGAATAGAGGTGGAATAAAGTGTGTGTCTTAACACACTCTGACTAGAGGTAAACCCAGGGGTTCAGCTCCATTCTGTCTCCTGATCCAGGAGATACCATGCCAAGACAGAGCTGAACTAGGCAGCCCGTGGCAGCATTCCAGCACTGCCCTGCTTCTGCTGTTGGGAGCCGAAGGTGAGGGGGTCGTTGCTGCCAGGGGGTTGTACTGAGCTTGCTCAGGAGCCTGGTATTTTTAACTGCCTATCCAGCGGGAAGTTCCCCCCCTAAGTTTCAGAATTCCAGGTGAAAATAATAGGTTGTGCCATTAAAAGTATAATTTCTTTGTTTCTTGCCTTGTTCGTTAAAAGCTACATCTGGATAGGAAGGTGTTTTCCAGTTCTGTAAGGATTTTTGAAGTCTTAGGTTTTCCTGTCTTGTTAGGATGAAAGTTGGGCCTGAATTTGCCATAAATCAAACATTCAAAAAATCAATTAAAATTACCTCCATCCAAATACATTAGATAGCTTGATAATTTCACTTCACCTTCAACTTTTTAGTTTTCCCTTTTTTTCTTTATGTAATATACTTTTTTAAGAAAAAATCGATTCAACTGAGCTATTTCTTGAACTTAGAACAGAAATAAAACATTCAAATAGTTATAACACTCAAGTTTTCCCCTAAGTAAAGTTATTTACACATGAGTAAGGACAGCAAAAAGTTTGATCTTTAAGAAACACAGACCAGACAAAACCATCGTAAAGGTACACTGAGAGGCTTGAGTAATTCTTTTCTAATCCTGTAATAAATTGTCAAATGTTCTTTTGCACTGCTATAGAACTGGCAATATCAGAGATGACTGCGTTTCGAGAGAATGAGGGAGAGAGTGCTGAACATTCAGTCTGCAGAATACTCGGTAGATTGAGACATGTGCTTTGTGAGGAAGGCGTTTGTAAAAATGGTAGTACATTATCTGTGCCTTTCCCATGTTGTTTTCAGTGCAACCTGATATTTTTAAATAATATGCCTCTGCAAGGCAATTCTCCTCCGTTACTGAAGACAATTTCTGGTAGCAGAGTCCCAGAGTTACAAGGAAAGAAAAATGTTGTTGTTACTCCATCCATAGCAAGGAAAAATTCCCTTCTAGCGCACTGGTGGCTTTAACAACGCTGTCCTTAAATTATGCCCTTAAATATGTTCTCAACTCATGTATCTCCAAAAGTATTCTTTAATTAAATCAGGAAAAGAAGAGGCATTACTTTCCATTTTCTGTTCCTGCTCTGCCTGGATTCCTCCCAAGGCAGCAGCATCTACAGCTGCTGTCCCAGCCACGTTCTCTAAATGGGCCTTTCTGTAACAACCTAAACCCAAACGTCTGTTCGTCCGGTACTCTGGGGCCGTGGCCTCGACGTGTTTGGGGGTTTGGTGAAACGAATGCGTTGGGGCCACCTGCACGCGTCGCAGAGACGGGCAGGCACCGTTGCTTTAGTTCTTTCCCGGAAGCCTTCGCTGCATAGAGCAAGAACAGTTTACGATCACTAAAAAGACCGTCACTTCCTCTCCGTTCAGTCTTTTCCCCAACTTCGGACACCTTTAAGTCCCAGCTGGACAGGGTGCTGGGCCACCTTGCGCTTTTGCCAGGAAAGGCTGGACCAGGTGACCCCTGAGGTCCCTCCCAACCTGGGATTCTGTGATTTCCTCCTGTGAAGCAGGATACCTGTTGTGCCTGGATTCCTTTGCCTCGCTGAACGTTGATGTGTTTTAGCAAGGTGGGAAGGCAACGTTCTTGTCTGCAAACACAAGCACCCCTTCTAGAGTGTGCCTCTGTTGAACGGGTACGAGCCTTTAAATCCTGAAGCAGAAGAGTTTGGCTGTTTGTTTCTGAAGTTCCCCAACAGAGAACTGTAGAAGCATGGATGTTTCTGGTGATCAAAAGTGTATGGGTTGCATCTAACGAAGAAATACTGCTGACTTTCATCCTGAGACTGGGACAACTTTTTCTTTCAGTGTGTGCAAACAGGACACATGATATTGTGTGTAGATAAGTGTAAAGGGCAATAACAGTCACAACACACAGTGGTGAAAATAATCATGTAAGAAACTATAAAGCAAGACATAAGATGTTGCAAATTATTTCCAATTCAACCTGACCTCCTGATCTGCCCCGTTCCCCTGCAGTTTAATGCAAGATTGCAGCCTCTCAGCGATTTAGAGTTACTTTAAAAAGTAATTCAGTCAATGTGTTTCTTCCCCTTTTCTATGAATGTGAAGTCACTTCGCAAAACGTGTGCTTCTTCAAGGCCAGAACGAGGTGATGCTGTGGGATAGCCTGAAGCCTCTTCATCTTAAAACCCTGCAGGTTTAAAATGGCATCTTCGCACCTCTGGAGGAGGACCATTACCAGGCTGGGGATATTGCACTCTGAAAGTTGGCATCTTTGGTACACAGAAGTTATTTTAGAACATGCTTAGAGGGATTGTCTATGTTGGGCCCGTACCTGGGGCTAAACCCCAACAGTCCCTCCATCACCCAACAGCCCCTCACCAGCCAGGGAGGGGGATCAGGAACAGGAGAGCAGACCCGGGGGTGGAAGTGAGAACAGATCGAGTGAAACACCCCCAACCCCCCCCGAGACCCCCCCAGTTACCCTCACCCAGATGAACCCCCAGCCATCACCCCCCCCAGGAGAGCAGTCCTCGGGAGGAGCCAGAGCAGGAGGAACCCCAGCAGGAGCCCCCAGGAGCCCCCTCCCCTCAGCCAACCTCCCCCCTTTCTCCTGCCCCTGCTGACGGGCTGGGCTGCCCCTGGAGCTACCCCAGGGCACTGCCCTGGCTGGCTGGAGCTGCTGGGGGGCTGCCCGGCGCGGGGGGCTGGGGGGCTGCCCCAGCCGAACCAGGACAAGGGACACTGGGTTTGTCTCTCTGCGTGCCTACCTCTTTACCCTGCATACAAGTAGAATAATTACAACTCTGATACTGGCAGCCAGGAACTTTAAAGATATGTTTCATTTCAAGTTGAAGTAGCAAATCCCTTCTCTCTAAAAGGTTGGTGAGAGCCATATTGAAACCATTATCATTATGTTTCATTGATTTTTATTGCACTAAGCATGGCGCTAATTTCTGTTCTTCAGAACAGGTACGCACCAATTAAAATTTGTGTCACTAAACCACTCCATATTATTATCTACTAGAAAAATTACAGCTCGTGTATCGGTGATATCCTCATGATAAATTGTGAAGTCAGTCATTTGGTCAAAACTGTTCTGTTGTCTGTTTTTCATACTTCCACTCTGCTCAGTGTTACTCTCCGAACCAGAGCTCAGAAATGGATGGCGATTTTGTGGTCTCTCATGCTTGTCCCTCGCGTGTATTGGTTTTGCACATTTGGTTATGAAGAGAAAGAATTACATAGGCTTTAAGAAAAAAAAAAGTCCAAATGGAGAACGTTGCTGGAAAAACAGGTGACACTACCAAAGTGGAGATTGCTGTAAAGGTGGTAATAGCCAACATAGACTTTATTACCGAAGGTTTCTGTGACAGCACAACCTGAAGCTGGAAAACCTTATCTGTACATTAGCTTTGAAAGTATCTGGCCCCTTGCAGTGGAGTTTGGACTTGATATAAGAATCGCTTAAAATGTGATGTCTGATAGAATATCTGTGGGTGGAGGCATTACCATTCTTAGGATCGAGGTTTCCGTACAAAATATGACATTTTAAAAAAAAATTAATTCTGTGAAATTTTTTTGATTTCTGTGAAATCAAAAAAAAAGCAGGAGAAAGAGGGGAGGAGACCAGAGAGAAAAATGATTATGAACCACAGAGTGGCAGCTACTCAAAATAATCCAAAAATGCCCGTGGGACATAATGATTCAAGGTTTTTTTCTGTTTAAATCAGGCATTGTACTTCGGTTCCTTCCTGAGCCACCTCACTAGTGTATACTGTACGTGCTGGTCCAACTGTAGGGCCAGAAACAGAAGAGAGCCTTTCCTCCGTTCACGGCTGGGGCATTGGGACGTTTAAACCCACCTAACTTCCCACTGCATGAGCACTTTGTGTCCATGTGGGGGTGTTTCCTACTGAAGAATTCCCAGCAAGGGCTGTGCGGGCTTATCCTCGATAAAGCATAGTTCAGCAGCTTGTCGTGGAGACGGGCGACCTGACCTTTACGTCGGTGGTCCTATGTCTGAAAGCTACACAACAACTCCTTAATGACTCCCCTTTGAAGCCGGTGGCCAGTGGTACAAAAAGCACAGAAACAGAGACCTCGGCGGAATGCTATGATAGGACAGTACCAGCCTACAGGGAAAGGCTGAAAGTAAAAGGAAGCCGAAAGCTTTTCCACAGGCCTAATTAGGAGAAAGGGGGGAAAAAAAGAAAAAAAAGAGACAGATGGAGTTCAGTTGGCCAATTTTCTACCTGACTGCCTGGATGAAAAACAGAGATATACTGACCTTGTCCATCTGTATTTCTTAGAAGTTCAAACAGTCAGTCTGCTCCGGTTAACCAAAAAGCCCAGGTTGAATAGTTACTAACTGAAGCCTAATCACTCATAAAATGTTCCTTAGGATTACAGAAAGGTCAGAAATGTTCCTTGCAGGTATGTTCTGCTATCCATCCTGAAAATACCTCTTTCCAATATCAGATGGGTGAACAGCTTTAGCTAAAATAAGAGCAGAATCTAAACTGTCACCCAAAGCTTACAGTAAGCCTTCTTTAAAAAAAATACCCTCACAAATTTCAAAATAGCTTTGTACCTTGTTGACTTGTTTTTCATTTTCACACTTCGTTTCCTACTTCTGTCCAGGACTATAGTAGAAATATGAACATCTTGAGATCAAAGGTCATCTCTTAGATTAGTTTTCCTCAAGTAAATTAAGCCCTCAGCTCCACTTAACTATGACTTTCTAACCTAAGCAGAAAAGAGAATTACTGAAAATACTGTATATTTGCAGTTAAGGGGTTTTTTTATTTTATCACATGTTGATCAAAATTAATTACTCATTATCAGTATTTTAAAACGTTTTGAAAAGTATTAATGGTTTATGTAATGCTAATCTTGATAATCTCTCTTGTGCCAATAAGAACAATTTCTGAATTACGATGGGATTGACAGACTGAGTTGGTGAAAGTAACTGGAAATTATTAGAGAAGGATTGTGTGAATGGTGCACCTACCTTTGCACACAGCGTTCTCTGGTGCATTTCTATTTCTAAGCATCATTGCAGGCATCTGGAAATGTCCATTTTTGATATACTGGGACGTTCCCGAATGTGCTGCTTTCTACAGTCGCTGGTTTATGAAGCAGAGCTAAAGGATGGACACCCAGCGTCCGTTTCACATTGGACCCATCAGTTTCCAGGTTTGGGGTTTTGTAACAGATATTTGCAAGAATAAATTTTCCACTCCAAGTGGTTTCTCTCTAATGCCAAAATAAGGTTTACAAGCCCCTTGTTAAGTACCTGCGAAGAGTTGTCAGGGCATTTGTCAAGCAATCGAACACCTGACAAGAGTTCGCTGTCCCTGCACTTGGTAGGAGTGGCCCTACCTTTAGTCACAGGGTCAGTGGTTTACACAAGGGGCGCCACAGGGGGTGTTCTGCCTCTCGGACTGGTTTGGGACTGGCAGCTGGAAGAGTCCAGTCTGCTGTGTAACTGCTCATTCCCGAGCTCAGCGTGGGTGGGAGCTCCTGCCTAATGAAGAGGAAAGGTACCGCAGATGCGTTATGGCGCCTCTGAGAGTCACCACTTTGTGTCTTCAGGTGGTGGAGCTTTAGTTATAAGAGTCAGTTTTGGTAGACATAAACCTGTGATAGGGTCCTGTCGCAAATGTCGACATCAGCAGAACTCTTAAACTCTGGCGGCCTTTGAAAGCATATGCTTTTCTTTCTGTTTTTCTTAAATAAAAATCAGGGGTTTATTCTAATTTGTTTCAGTCAAATGAAAATGAAAAAAATATCCGGACCTTGTTCCGTGGATATCAAGAGACACTCGACCTCAATAAGTCTCCCTGACTGTCAGTAAGAAAAAAGGATTATTTCTCATAATTTGCCTGTTTTTCCTAGCTGTTTGAGTAGTGCTGGCAGTTTTAGTTTGCACCTTTCAGCCACGCCAGGAAGGCGAACGGGGCTGGGATCGTTCTTTTACCACATGCTCCTCAAAGTGCCGCGGTTCTCCTCAGCGCCCCGAGCTGCCCGCGCCTGCCCGCGGTGCCTCGGCTTGGTGCCCGTCGCGTCGGCGGTTCCCGGGCTGACCCCGTACCTAGCGCTGGCTTTGGAGATTTACTCCTCTGAGCTATTTACATCTTGGATTTATTAAAGGGTTGGGAACAGCCTGGTTCCAGCTGCTGCTCCTCACTTTCACAAGTTGTTTATTTTCCTCTGTGCTTTCCTGTTTAGGATTCTTGGCCATCTCTTGCAGTGAAGGACGGGTCTATGTGTCTTGGCCACCCATGAAGATATTCTTTGTTTTGCCCCTTGAATAGAATTGGTCTGACTTACGTACTGCCCTGTAAATTTTGTAGGCATTTGCTTTACTTCTCTCAGAGCAAACCTATTTTGGGGTTTGTTTTGGGTTTGGGGTTTTTTTTTTAATTTTATTTGATGCTGCCCAATCCTAATATGTCTCTTTTACCTTCTCTTAACTTCCAGCTGTCACCTTCTCTGTCTTTTATTCTGTTGGCTTTTGCATAAGTGATTTTTTGGTGAAATTTCACCAGTTCTGTGCATGTTCTGTGGCATTTCAGAAGGAGCTAATGTACCGAAAGAGTAGAGGTGTCTCCTTCCTCCAAAAGTAAATGACTGTTGCTGCTTTATTTGGCATTTCTGGCATTCAGCTGGTTAATATTACTGAATAAAAAGGGGGGATGTGTCTTCTTTACACAGAAGTGAGGAGGTCCCCAGTGCCTACACCTGGGAAGTGGACTTCTGAGGAATGCAGCGTGCGTATGATGTCGTGCTCCCAGCCTGACTGCTCTGTGTGAGAAGTGGGCGACCCACGGCGTGTCCGAGACAGGCAGTGCCCCAGCGGTCTGTTCCGTCACGCCTAGTGTGTGACCACGTTTATAGATTCTCCCAATCTATCCTGTATTGGAAACCAATATCTGCCTTGTCTCTAAGGCAAGACTTCAAAGAAAAAAAAATCTGGCTGGAATATTTAAAAGATTTAACACCTTCTTTTCTCTTTTTATTTCCCCCCTCGGTATTTTTAGCCTTATTTCCTTTTGGTCTCTCTCTCCTTGTGGCAAGCGTGACTGATGTGTTTTATTAAAGTCGGTAGGGTTGTGCTCAGTATAGGCAGATGATTTAAACTTGTGTCCTTCCTATCTTTCCTGAGACCATTTGGGAATTCTTAGTCCAGAAATGACTGTGGATCATCACAGCTTGCTCTGGTGTAGAAGGAAGGAAACCCCTAATCAGCATTGCTGTTAGTGCTCATGGTAGTGACCTGTGAGTTCTTGGAGCATCTTTTCATATAGACTTGGAACTGGCTGATGGCCATTTCTTGAGAACACTGTGAACTTAACTTGCCAACAAGGGGCTTTATTTTCTTTATTTTCTTTCTTCCTTATTTGTTTTCTTCTTTATTGTGAAACATATGTTTGAATTACTTGGAGCAGAAATTAACTTTTAACTTAAAAACGCTACGACAAAATGTTTATAAATGTTAAAACATTGCCAGATTTAGTATGCAAATACTTTTAAAAACAATATTAGAAGATTCTTTTGGAGTTGCAAACAAAGACCTCCAAAATACTGCAGTAATGGTGATAACAGGGAGATTTTTGGTTCTGAAAAATGAGTCTTGTGCACTTGCACTTGCATGGTGTTTTTTCCAGCTCTCCTTAAGGTTTCCCAGTGGTGACAGAACTTGATGGCTGATTTCAGTAGTGTGTAACAAAGCGACAAAGTTCATCTTTGAAAGTTCCAGCAGGTAAAATATAATGGTAAGCAAGACCCACGTTATTCCTCTGTGGGAAGGTGCTGTGTTTGGTGTTCTGGCTAAATCAGGACTGCCCTGGTAGGCACATGCTCAGCTTGAAAGGAAGCGAAGTCAAAACTGTGTCTAGTCCAACCAGTAACGAGGGAACGTGGAGCCCCGACAGACCGAGCGGACGGTTTTGAAGGCAGATGCTGTGAACAGGGAGGATTCAGAGTCAGTGCAAAATAGTTTTGGGGATGCAAGATGTGTGTAAGAAAACAGACATCGTTGGTCCTGCTGCTCATTGAATGGCTCTGTCCCTTCCTTCTATCCGTTAGTGAAAACCACCTTCGCCTGAGTCCGGTGACTTGTTAGGGATCGAAGTAACTGCTGAGGGGACTTAGTGAGTACCCTTCGGTCGCTCTAGGCAAAAACCACGTTGAGAGCCCCATGAGATGCTCTGGAAGGTCCACCCAGTAAGTACAACAAGGGAGCGCTCAACAGCGAGGGAAAGCCAGTGTGAGCCAGTCACAGCTGTCGTAGCGACTCCTGGAAAGGCGTCTTGTAGCTACGGCTGTAACCCAGCCGTGTGTGTCGAGGGGGTAGGCAAGAGAAGTGCAGTAGAAACTCCGGTGCTATGTCTGTGGCTTGAAGCTGTGCTAGAAGCCAGTTCTTAGGGATTGTAGCTAAATGTACACACTGAAGCTTTTTAAAACATTGTTTTCTCAGTGAACTGGAAGGGTAGAACATTCAGCTATGTAAAAAGAAATGAAATAGTTGTCCGACTCCCATGAAAGTGCGTGTGAGTTGGTCATCCAAATTCCCCAAGCAGCTCTGAATGCATCAAAGCCATTCCTAATTTGAAAAAAAAAAGTCCCCTGGTACCTACACAGTATGACTCTTTGAGTTCTAATAGCACCTGGGGCTAAATTGAGCAGAATTTGGTTGAGTACAATACAAGTATGATTTTTTTTTTCGTAAAACAGAAGGAATTTTTATTTTATTTAAACGTCAGAGGAGAAATAGTTTTTGAAGTATATTGATGCTGTCATAAATTAGGGCCAGGAACCAGGAAAGTAATGCACTACATATCAACATTTTCAGCCTAATTCAAACTACAAGAATCGTCTGCCTGTTGAAGAAAAAAAGGAATCCAGCCAAACTCTTTTCATTAAAACCCTGCGTCGTGTTATCTGGCTTAATGAAGATTTCCTGTTGCTGCTTCTCTCTGGTTTCGCATCCAGTTCTCCTCGAGTCATCTGCCAAACTGCTGAAAGCTCCGGAGTCAGTTTTACAGTAAATTCTAATCAGAGCCACGTCAAGGACTGAAGCTCTTGCACTTCCCTTGCGTTGCATTAATGGGGGAAAAGAAGTGGTTCGTGTTTAGTCTGTGAAAGGTGCACGATTCCACAGACTAATTTCGTTAAGATCCGTATCAATCTGGTGACGCTTTTCCTTCGGTGTTGTCCTCTAGCTCCCAAATGCAAGTGCAGTAAAGGCTCCCTTCTTTCTGCCTTTCTCTTTTCTTTATTGCAGCCTTCACTCTTCTCTCTCACAGGGGAGAGGCTGATGAAATGAAGGAAAAAATGTCTTTTCTTTTTTCCGTATACAGAAGGACTGCATCCAGAGTTTTAGCTGATCTGGGACAATGAGAGGAAACTAAAATTAGAGGTTACAAAAATCTCAGGAGATATTTTAAGGGAAACAGAAAAGGAGTGTGAAATGGAGAAATATGGCAGTGAAAAAATAGAATTGAAAATAGAAAACGAAGGGTTGATGGGAGACAAGAAGAGACAGGAGATACAGAATTTAAATGGGAGAGAATAAAGGGATATGAAGGAAAAGCAAGATGAGGAGGAAGAAGAGACAAAGAGGTTTAATGGATCCTGTTATTTAATGAAACAATAGTTCCAAACATTCCTGGAAGCTCCCAGTGAATTCAGCACTTGTTTCATAATGCTGTGTGGGTCCGAGCTCCAGTGGGAGCTGTGAAAGGTGCTCCCACGCAGTGAGGGTTTAGACGTGCAACTAGGTAATAAATAAGAGACGGCATTATAATAGTTCTGAACTATTTTTGGCAATCAGCGTTCTGGGAGGAACGAGTAAAGGATTTAGGGAATTTAATTCCCACTTCTATTGGTGAACCCTTCTACATGGTCCTCCTCCCGCTGAATATCCCAAATCAGATTTGCAGCAAATAGGGAAAATATGTTGTGTCTTATCAAAAGAAAGAAATTAAAAAGTGGCTTGAAGTAAAAGCCAGGTGTAATGAGGAAAATGGATCGTGCCAAATAATGAAAGGAAAAATTTGAAAATAGATCAAATACATTTGTAATGAGAAAAATGAAAAATGAGAAAAATTTGGTGTTTTGTTTTGCCACATATTGCATACTGAAAGTGGATGGAACAATCAAGGATAGCGTCTTGGAGAATTAATTCAAGAAAGACCTTGGAGAAATTAAAGTTTTATAAACAGCTACTCAGCATTACTGGAAACTTAGGAAAGTCTTTAAAACCATAAATATTTGAAGGAAGGAGCCGTGCACAGGCTGCGGAACAGCACAGATATAACAGCAGAAATGAGGCCGCAGCGTTAAGTTCGTTTTTGGTTTATTGCATGTAAGGTTTGGTGCCAAATAGTTACAATAAAATGCCGAATGTTTAAATGCAGTGTATAAACTTGAGAAGCTGAGCATGTGAGGCCAAGTTTGCGGCGCCCTTTTTTGTGTGGAGTAAACGTCCGTTCTGCAGTGCCAGCAGAGCACGTGTGGTCACTTCTGCAAGTATCGTTAGTGCTTTGATGCGCTCGGTATTGTGCACAGTTGCCTCAGTGAAAGAAGTTGCACGTCGACTTGCTGATAAAGCATCGACCCCTTCTGCTGCAGGACGTGGTGGCGGCAGTTCTTGCGTGGGTCGGTGCAGGGAGCGGGGTAGGGCAGAGCAAGGTGGGCCTGCGGGCGGCCTCCAGCTCTTCGCTGCCTCCAGCCTGCCTCGGGGCTTCCCTCTGCAGGGCGCGGGAGAGGAGGGAGTCGGGGTTTGACGCTGGCTGTCCACTGGAAGGACTTTGGTAGCGTCGTTAGGTTGGAAACGACCTCAGGGGTCATCATGTCCATTTCCTCCTCATTCCTGCCCTTACAGTTCATGGGCATCTAGGTTTTGCCGTAAAGCGGTGTAGGAGAGGGAGAGAGAATCGCCTGAATTTATCCTGAGCCACACTGCAGTTATTTTGAAAAGTGCGTCGGTAGTCATTCCTCTGAACGCTTTTATCAGAATTGTCAAGTAAAAAAAAGCAAAATCGAGTAATGTGAACTTACTCTGGTGTCTCGAAAAGTGGGAGTTTAGGTTTTTACTGATGCAGAGCTGTCTGCTAAAACTTTTGGAAAGTCAGAGATGCTGAAACCAGACAAAAGTGCAGCTCCGGAACGATGCAGGACAGCTTGCAGAACTGATTTTTTGGTTTCACTTACGAGCCAGCAAAAGAGCAAACAAAAGCATCCTGGATCTAACGAACTTTGATTTCTCTTCTTTTTTTCTTCCTCCCCCCTCCCCAGTACATGAAAAAAAATGTAACCACACATACAGCAGATGTTACCCGTCCAGGGGAGTACACAAAAGGAAAGAAATTAAAGGTGTTTTTAGTGGCACTCAGGGTTTAGTTAAACTGATAACCATAACTACGCTAGCTTTGTTTTGCTCGAGGAGTAAGAACACGATGCTGAGCACGTGACTCCATGGGCAGCAGCACCGTGCCCCAGAAAGCTGCTGGAAGTTACGGGCAAAAAGCTCGTGACAGCCTTCTACGAGGTGTAAAGTACCAGAAGTGGTGGAGTGCTTGCACTGGAGAGGGGAGTTAGTGCCCTATTGATTAGTTTCCCCATAAATACAGAAATAGATTTGGAGGCAGATCAACCAAAGGTTAAAAATCAGTCTCGGTTTCTTGAATTTCACATGGCTTTTTCTGTTTTGACCAGATGGATTTGGCCTTTTACCACCACAGTGGTGAAAACCTCCTTTGTAACCACATATTCAAATTTTTCCCAGCCTTTTAAGGAAGGGTCGCATTAAGAAATACCTGAAATTATTAGCTGAGATGCCAGGGAACAGTTTAGCTGGAGGGGAATAAATTCAAAGGGGGTGTCTGGAGCATCAGGAGGTTATTCTGACTTTCACCCCGAAGGTTTCAAAGCTTTCAACTTTAGTGTGGCAACAACATTTGTGACGGCTTTTACCGTTCTGCCCTCACTTTGTTGTTTCTGCAGCTTTTCCAGGTTGGGGGTGACAGTGGGGGTGTTTTGGCTCCCTTGCAATATGTTCCTAGGTCCCTCTTGGAAATGATTTTCCATGTATCCGATGTGTAAAACTTCACCTGACAGAAATAATTCCCCGTAATCATTGCAGAAGCATCGCAGCACAGCTCACCTGCTCCCGCCGGCCTGGGCTCGTCACCCAGTGCCTGTCGCCACTCCAGCCGGCACCGGGAGAAGAACCTAGGGAGCATCACGTGGGGCCTTATTGACAGAGCTGCGGTATCTGAGGTGGAATCAGGGGGGGTTCGGGTTCGGTGGTGGTCAGAGCTTAGGCCGTGCGCTGGCGGTGCAATCGCCCCGTAACGTCATTTTAGAAAAGTCCAATAAGTAGCTAAAAAAAAAAAGGCATTCCACAAAGAAACGATACAATCCAAAATAAATTCACAAGTAAAAGAAAAAAATCTCTTATTACCATATCAGCATGAAATGACCTATAGACTAGGAAGCTCTCAGGTAAGGATTGAACGTGGTATGTCAATCAGCCGCTTTCATAATACTGCCTTGATCCTCATTGCATCTAGGATTAAAATTTCGGTCCTGACCTGTGCCTTTTATTGCTTTTGAGGGTTTGTCTCAGGTTATTAACAGCATTTTATTGCAGTGCTACTATGTAAATTATAGAAAAAGTGGGATGCGCCAGATCCTGTGTAATTACTCCTCCACATTCACAATAAAGCACAACTGAACATATGGCAGACATGGTTAACTGTACTTTATGCTAATCTCTGCATACTGTTTAGCTCACCTAATTAACTATACATGGTGTACTAGACACTGCCTTGCAGCAGAAAATCCTGGAGGAACCCTCTGGGTGAAGCATTAAAGGCCAAGGAGAAGAGGAGGATCAATAGCATTCTCTGCCGTGACGGCCCTTCCTCCCAACTGTCTGGTTCTTCATTTTTAAATGTCTATTCTTTCTTGAATAGCCAGGACATAGAAACTTCGGACCAGATCTGGCCTTTTTTATCGGTAGAGTACTGTCAGCTTCTCTAATAAGCATATTCTCGTAGAAGGCTCAGGAAAAACAAATGCTGAAGCATTTAGACATATAGCTGTGCAGTTAAAGGAGCAAGTAGTGCTTTACCGTTTCCTCCAGCCAGCTCAGTTGCTTCAGTCTTGTCTGGGGGGTGACTCCAGCTTGCACTGACACACGCCAGCGCTGGACCCTTCGGCCAAGTCACCCACACCGTTTCCTTTAGAAACCTCAGGGAACGTCCCAGGCCTTCTAGAAACCAGGTGTGCAAAACACTTCGGCTTTTGGTTGGTTTTTTTTGGTTTAGTTTTGGTTTTATTGGTAGTGCTCATGGAGTCCTAGAACTGCCTTTCCTCCCAGCAACGTGGTTGGACGCAGGACCCCTTCGACAAACAGCTTTTGTATGCTTGTTGTACGATGCGGTCACCTCACAGAAACCTCACATCGCCGGGGTACATTCTTGTTTGAGTTAACAAACAGCTTTTCTTTCCTGTGCCGTCTGTGTGCTGAATGCACTTGCTCCTTCATGCACTTTACGCTGCTGCTGTAGAGGGTTATGACTTAATTAAATGCCTCTTCCTTTTTTCTTAAGGTTTTCTTTCGGGACCTTTAAAAAAAAAAAAGGCAGCCAACTCTTTGCCTCTGATCCCCTTTTATCCCTCTCATTTACAATCTGAGAAAAAATGAGCACACTGGATACCTCCTGGTGAGCGGCTGACAACTAAAGATGAGCAAGAACTAATACTTTGTTATTATCTAGCCTAGAGAAAAGTTTACAGGATAACCAGCTATTGACCTTTCCAAGTAAACATATTTAAGAATTCAGCGGTTGTGGGGAGCTTAGACAAGCCACAGCATGAACCCTTCAGAACGTGTCCCAGTGCCTGTACTTGAAGGCTAAGTGTATCGCTGGAACCATTTTTCTTTTTTACGGTTTGTCTAACGTTTCAGCCGAACGCCACGGAGCCGAGGTTCCATTTTTCACATTGTATGTGTTACAAATGAGGTTTGAGCCCTCCTCGGGCGGCGGGAGAGCACCCGCTCATCGGTACCCGTCCCTCCCCAAGCCTGCTGCGGTGCTACCGGGGGGCACACACCGGCGGGAAGGTGGGATCCCTTGGGAGTGTAGCAGCAACAGGCCTCACCAAGTCTCCTTCCTTCCTTTCCCTCTTGCTTTTTTCCTCCTCGCTCTTTTTTCTTTTTCTCGCCATCTTCTTTTTCTTCCCCTTTTTATTGTTTTAAACTGTTATTTCCTTCTTTGTCATCTAACTTTCTGTTTATCTCCCTTTCTCTCTTTTGTTTCTTAATCTTTCTTTTGTAAAGGAAAGAGCACTTTCAAATTACCTCATTTAAATTTGGTTTCCATTTAATTGACTGTGGCCAGGATTAAAGCAGGATGTTTTTCTTACAAAATTAAAAGAAAGGCATAAAAAAAGAAGAGCGTGTTTGTCAATTGCTGCCCATTTGCCATGGTGGGTTCTGTGGCGCATGTTGAGAGTGAGCGAGCAGGGGATTGTTTTCCGACAAGAGTAACCAGAACAGATGAGCTTTTCAAGGTTGTTCCTTCCCTTAACACTTCAGGAAAAAAAAAAAAAAAAGGTTGAAAATTCACCCAAATCTCATTAACTGTGAACACATTTGCTTTAAATAAGCTGTGATCGGTTGCCTTGACACTTTTCCATACCTTTCTGTTCGAGCTGTAACTACACACCCAGAGTGAGGATACCTGCCTGTTCTCCTTCTCTCCGAAACGTCACGCTTCGGTTGTGCCCTTGCTTCCCTGCAATGAGATGGGTTATGTCTGATCCCGCTGTTTTATGGGCCCTGCTACTCTTTAGTCCTGCGGGCTGGGGTTTGGTTGTTGGGGTTTTTGAACTACCTTGTCTGGTTTTATGCTAGCTGCACCATAATGTGTCGTTCCTGGTTAATGTTTGCAAGCTGAAGCATACATGTGTCACAAATCCTGACAGTAAATAATTAAAGTATTTAAATAAACGTGTGTCTTTATGGTAGTTTTGTGGTTGTACAAATTTGTAGAGCAAGATCTTGTGCTGATCTATAATTATAACTGCCACTGACTGGCATGATCCTTACTGAGTCAGATTAATTTACACATTAAACAGCCATCTGTAGGAATTTTCAGAGTACCTTGTTTGCAATGCCAGGGCTCACACGGGGATTCAAAAACTAACTTGGCCCCCAAGGATTTTCTCCTAGCGCTGCGATTGGATACGTTGGCTGTGAACAAATCATTCTAGACACCGACACCTTGTACCCTTTGTCACTGGTTTGTATCGTGATCAGCAGAGGCTTTTTAATGTTTTGCACATATAACAACATAGCAATTGGTAAGCTAAGAACAGTATTTTATATATACATTTATCTACATGTATATTTTTTTAAATCCCTGACTCTGTGTTAAAAATCTTTGCAATACTTCTGAACCAGAACAGATTTGCCATCATCTGTAGTCATAAAAGATAAAAACACAACATATTTTGGCTACAGTAGGAAACATATTGCAAGCCTGTTGATGCTAATTCTCAAAAAAAAAAAAAAGATAACAACTGCAGTGTACTGTGTAAGAGTCTTCTTATGCATGAGTGTTTTGTAAGTAAGCACAACTTGTGTGCTGTAAAGGGGAGATAACAATACCCGCTTTACCAGACACCAAAATAAATCGTAAGAACTAAGCATAAATAAAGTTTGTAAACCCAGTTTACCAAGACGAACAGTGTGCTTTTCAGCGAACTTCAGTCAAATGGGCGAACAAGAGAGCAGCTGGAGTTAGGAAATGGAGGTTATGGTCCCCCTTTCTGTCGTCAGCGTGCTCTGTAACGGGGAGCAAGGCACTGCATTGCTCTGCTGCGCTTTTTCCTTTCTCACTCGTGTCTGCCTCTCCTGCTCAGCCTGCCAGCGGTTTGGGACAGAAGGGGCTTCTAGTCCTGCTAAAGCAGCTAGCACCGTGGGGCTTGAATGCACGCGGGGGCTCTGAGCATTGTTGTAATGCTAGTAAAAATAACTGTAATGAAACAGCAAAAGCACAATCACCTGCCAAATTCAGTCACAAAAATGGGCTCTCTAATATGGAGAGAGTGTTCTAGTATGCAATAAAATATTCATGATACTGAGGCCAAGAAAGTCATGGATATTCATGGAACAGATCCAACAATAATATCTTAAGTCACTTTCCATCTTCGAACAGGGCTTTTAAACAGGGGTAGAATGATTTAGGGTAAATCTATAATAGTTAAGGGGTTCTAACTCATGGCCAAACAGAATCCAGCATGCCCACTTTCTGACCCAAACAGCGTATGAAAAAATGGTAGCAGGAGTCCATCCAAGCTAATTAAATCTGATTAACAAATACACTGCAAGAAATCAAGCTAATTTGTACACACATGCACACAGCAAAGAGCTGAATGCCAGTGAATAATTGGCTGGCTCTTGCTCGCTTGTGTTTCCCAAAAATACCAGCTAATCGCAAGCCCAAGGATGGTAACAGAGAGCCCGGCTCCTGCAGCGAGCAGGAGGCTCAGACCGAAGCAACCAGGAGCTTTTTCCCAGCCACGGGCGCTCAGATGCAGAGCCCTAGGAAAGGCGGCGAAGAACAGGGAATGGAGCATCCCACAAACAGGGAATGGAGCACCCCACGGCAAAGCTTTCGAGGTTGTGACGAGGCAGTTCAGTCTTTCCGAGCCTCCCAGCCAGCACGTTGAAGACCAACCAGCAGGGGTGTCCTTCAAAGCAGTTCCCATCCCTTTCTGAATTAGCGGTGCTCGTACTGTCCCCAGCAGCCTGCGTGGGTGAGACCCGCAGTGGCAGGCTGTGTGAGAAAGTGCTCTTGTTGTTGGTTTCTCTGGTTTGTTTAAAATTGTCTGATCATTTGATTGGAATACCTTAATTCTTACTTCATTACAAATATTGAATAATATTGTTTCCTACTAATTTTCTCCCCATCTATGGTCGTATGGGCATCTGGGTCATATTTTACAGAATGAGTTCTAAAACTAACTTTTTTTCTTATTTTCTCCTCATACAGAGACCAACCCAGCCCTTCAATAGTTCTGTTCTTTAACCAAACGTTCTTCCATTCCCCGATTGTCTGTGTGCATGGCCGGAATGGCACGCGGTGTTTGAGAGCAGTGACACAAGTCTGTAAAATGGCACGACCACCTTTTCTGGTTTGTAGCCTTCCAATAATTCCTGACCTCCCGATAATTCTTAGCATTATGTTTTCTTTTCAGACTGAGCTCATCTATGCGACTTTTGGGGGACTGTCCACAACACTGTCCGCTTCCGAGTGTTTTATCCCTATATGAAGGGAATGCTTTGCTGGCAGTTGGTTTTCAAAGTAAATTTTCTGAATGATATTATCAGGAAAAGGTTTTTTTACATCACTGTTCACCCACCTTCCCGGATCACGTAGAAATTTGTTGAATAACTCATGTTCCAGTATCCCTCGGGGATCCTCTTAGGAAACTCTCTGCCATTAAAAGCACTCCTGCACCTTGTTTCTCCCCTTTGAACTCGTACACAAAAACACTTCTTCCTATTCCGTAGCAGCTTATTTTCTTCAGGAAGCTCTGGAGAGAGAACTGTTGTGAAGAGAATGAGCAGGCCATTCCTTTTCTTACCGAGTCTCCATTAATTCTGCCTGGGTACGTAAGGCAGGACATTCTCTATTGGTCTTCGCAGCTCTACGGCCTCGGTGTTGTTTGCTTTGGCACAGAAAACTGGGTATAGCTGACACATCTGTAGTTGTGCAAGTCACACCTGGCCCCCAGGGCCTGACAGTGTGTGACCCCTCCAATTTCTGCGCCACCAGCACTGACTGAAGCAGCAGGTTAGGCACCGCGGTTTGCTCAGCAGCTCTTTCATAGTTGTAGCCCTTTAAAACTCCTGAAGAACACCTGGAAACGTGCTGCCATTTCTTTTAATGGTTTATGCTTAAAATTCTTGTGGTGCTTCACACTGAGGCCCAGTCTCTCCTTACCGCTCTCACTTCTTTATTGCCCTGTTTCCTTGGGCTCCGTTTTTTCCTCAGTTGTGTGTAATGGCTGATATGCAGTCCATAAAATTTTCTTTGTGCTAATATTTTTCATGCTAGTATTTAGTGTGTGTTATTTCTGACTTTCCTCATCTCGTCATTACTCTCACTTCTAATTTCTCAGAAATCCCACTGTGAAGAATTCTGTTCCTCTGCAGTTTAATCAGGTTGATTTTATCATGTTTTCCTTCGATCTTCTTCTTGCTCTCTTTTTAGCGACATATACTTTACTCTCAGCCGCTTGATGCTGAAAACTACGAAATAAAGTTGGTGAACAGGAGAGGCCTCTTGCAATACAGCTTATGCTGAGGATTATGACCTGGTAATGTCGTGAAACCTTCAGAACTCCACTTGATAGTCGCAAAGCGATGCTACAGAAGCCCTGACCAGTGAGTGCGGCGGTGGCTAATGGCGCTGTCAGCCGTGTTTTGCGTCGCCTGGGCACAGCAGCCTTCCTGTGCCCGTGATGCCGGAGCGGCTGCCCTCCCACGTAGTTCCCTCCATGCCTCAGCATCGTGGTCGCAACCAAGCAAAATTTTCTGTTTGCTTGGACTAATCCTACTCACAAATCTCAGCAGGATCTTTGAGAAAAATCTCCCTATAAGATTCAACAGGATGTATGTGAGAATTTTCTTTTCATCACAACTCGAACATCAAGACTTACAGTGGGTGTGCTGGGATCTCATAATTTTTTCTGCACTATTCAATTGATTCCAAGGCAGTTTGCCATGTTACTCTTCTGGTTGTACAAGATGATGACTGTGCATGTCAAACGTGATGCTAATTTAGAAGCAGACTGGGACTAAACAAAGAGACTAAGGTTCGTAAGGATAATATTTACAGGTTACTATTATAATATAAAAACTGAGTAGATGATTATGAAATATATAATATGTCTTCCTTGAAAATCAACTTCTTACCGAGTGCCTCCTTTGGAAACAAATGCTTAGAAGGTATTCTCATGAAATATCGTATGACATGACTCTTGGGGCTGGCCATGGGGAGTGGGGAACAGGTTACAAGATAAAAAATGCAGTGTGAGAGAAATTCTGTCCGTGATTGCAAGAAGAACTGGCTGGCAAAGGAGAGCTTTATTACAATTCAGAAGTGACTTGGGACAAAAACTTAGAGATGATATAAAAATCCTTATTAGAACCTTCTCTTCTGCCCCAGCCCATGAGTTAAGACAGAATACAAGGGGGGGTGGGTGAGATCACCTTTTCTTCATGGGAAGGGCTCTGAGGCGAGGACTGAAATAGCTGCTCTGCACGGTGAACATGGCAAACTTCAACATAGTGGTCTGACAAGACCTCTTCTCTTAACAGTAAGCGTATCCCAGTTTGTGCAGTTCCAAATAATTTGGGGAAGGTTAACCACTGTAGTGGTACGTGCACAAATAGGTTTAACGCACAGAACTGCACTTACTGCCGTTGCAAGACACAATTACCATCACGCTTCCAACAGAATTTCAAAAAATTCTGCACTAATTCCAACGACAGGAACAATGCCACTACTGGGTATTCCTGCTATTTGGTAGTGTTATTCTGCCCTGCTGCTCTGCTGTCCTCTCTATGAGGATTTAAAAATATTCATGTACATGCTCTAATCATGTATTTCCGCAGCTGAACAAAAGAATGCAAATAAGAATGTGCACAGTAACATGAAAAGCTTAACAGTTGCCTGGAGAGTTAAGGAGCACATTTCCAAATGGATATTACCCTTTGCTTTCCCAAAATACAGCTTGTCATACCGGATTCAGAGGAGCCATAATTTGCCATAACCTTCTTTTAGGGTATGGAATAACCATTTACACAGTCCAAAGCTATCGATGGTTTCCTCTCAGATTTCTCGGAAGAAATCAGTTGTGGCAAGACCCGGGAACTAAGCAGGGTTTAAGTTCAGCCAAGCCCACCAACCCACCTCACCTAAGGCACACCTCCGTGCCCTCTTGGGGCCTTGTGCCGCAGCACGCCTTCCGGCTCCAGCCGCCGCGCTCCAGCAGCGGCCGTCGGAGCTCGGCGCCTCTGGTCGCGCCGGCAGGCCGGCAGCGTCGCAAGCACTGGTGAGTTCAGGTGCTGCGTGGACACTGCGCTGGAGTTTTTGGGTTGCGGTTCTGGACGTACATCCCCAACGTCTGGGTTCTGCTGAGGGTATCCTTCCTTTCAGCCGGATCTAGAGCCAGTCTCTGCTCACTGGGGTCCCCAGAAACTCAAAATCAAGTTTTGGCACACAATCGTACTTTGCACAAGTATGACCCAAACCAATGACTTAAATACAGAACAGAAGTTTATAGTTTTTTACCTATATTAAGCATGACCAAGAGCAAGGAAATACTGTAGATGAAGGTGAGTTATCCTCCATTTGGAGGAGAGTTTGCAAGATATGAAAGACTGCTTCTGTGCTCCTTTGCCTGGCAAATATCTTCCATGTGATAATATTTGAAACCACGGTTTCAGGATTATTAACCACCTCGTATGCCAGTAATCATTACTTTTACTGGAAAGTTAAAATATAGGGAATGTTTGAAGAGTAAAACTAGAAAAGGTGGTCCTAATCTAGGTAAATTGGGAGGACAAACTGAAATTTTAAAATCTATACAATCTGTAAACCAGATGGCTCAGAGGGGAATTTAATTGTAATACATAAAATCTAATATGCTGCAGACACAGTCAATCCAGGTTACTAGCTTTCCCCTAAAACAAATATTGCAGCAAGAGGACATACTGTAAATTGAAATTACAGAAGAACTCTTAAGACATGGGGAAGCAATTTTTTCCTTAACTAAAAAATATTCTGCAAGACAAATGTACAGAAAAAAAACCCACTGCAATCTTCCAGAAACAATCAAATGTTATTATACGGGAAAGCTGGGATGGAAAAGTATGCCTTAATTTGTCAGCTGTTTTGCATTAAGTACAAATTTTTTAGGCCATTTTATTTTTTCATACTGTGCATACATGTAAACAGAGAAGTTCCATTGTGTGACAGTTTGGAGACACGATAAAGAATTGCAATAAAAAGAGAAAATATAAAAGGCTGTGTGAGGGAGATGATATTTATTTATTTTCTGGAATAAAATTTATTGGAAGAACCTAAGAGCGTGGCTCTGTGGAAATGTGCAGACAGGCTCAGCCTCACTCAGCCTGTGCTCTGAGCTCGCTGGGAGCGCGCCAGGTTTGGCCCAGCGCTCTATGACCGTACGGCATGTTTGAGGTAAAAAATTCTGCTGCCAGATCTGTCTGCACCCATCTTTGTAGACATGCCCTAAATGAAAAAAAAAAAAAAAAAGAAAAAAAAGAAAGAAAGAAAACTCTCAGTTTGCATATACTCTGTGAAATATTCCTAGAGCTTGGCAGCTGAACTCTCCAAGGATTCCTCTGCACTGAACAAGCTATTCTTGGGCTGAGCAAGAGCCGTTTTCTCTGCAGTTGTTCCTCCCACCATCTAAGGGCAGGGGGGATGCTCCTCCGGGGAGCCTGCAGCCTGCTCCCCGTGCTTGGGGCAGGATAAGAAAGGGGTGCTGAGCCAGGACTGCTGGTGACAGGGGACCGAGACACACAGGAGAGCCTGGAGACCGAGGCTGTGGCGACCACGTCGGGTATGAAGGGCAGAACAGCCGCGTCCGGGATGGCAGGGGAGGCACCCAGCCAGACCGCCCCAAACCGTGCACCCCGGGGGCTGTGGCCACCCCAGTGCTGCTCAGGGGCCCGGGGCCGGACCTCGAGCCTTCGTCTGCCGCCGGCCGCTGGCTCCGAACCTTCCCCTATGTGTGGGCTTCCTCCCCCTCGCCGCCTGTGCCGGGCGGGTGCCGGCGTTGCCCTGCTCCTTGCTGTTCGCATCGCTTGGGACATGGCGTCGTGGCGGGGCCGTGGGGGTCCTTTGGGAAGAGGGTCCTGGGACCGCCCGCGTGTCGGCAGCGCGCTGGTTACGGGGAGCTGCCGCTTTCCAGCCCCCTCGGGCGTGCCCGGGGTCGTGCCTGCCCACCGGCCGCCCTGTAAATCCTGCAGCCAGGCCCGAGCAGTGCCCGCGGCGGAGCTCAGGGCGTGCAGCCCCAGCGGGCACCGCAGGCCGTCGCCCGGCCCGCGGCCAGCGTCGTGCTGAGGAAGGACGGTCACGGGTGCGGTGCTTCACTCTGCTTTCTGCGTCCGTTCTGTGAGGAAACGTAAATAGCAAGGAAATGCCTCGTTTTCCAGTGTTCGGCTCTGGTGGCAGAGCCCTGGCACAGGCTGCCCAGGGAGGCGGTGGAGTCTCCTGCTCTGGGGACATTCAGAACCCACCCGGACACGTTCCTGTGTGACCTGCTCTGGGTGGTCCTGCTCTGGCAGGGGGGTTGGACGAGGTGATCTTTCGAGGTCCCTTCCAACCCCTGACACTCTGTGATTCTGTGATTAATGTAGTTTTTAAGAATCACAGTCATTACCCAGCAAAGAAAAAAAAAACAACCACCAAATATTAGAGACTGTAAACCCCTTGTAGCATCATCCGTCCTCTACTACTTAGGAAGTTGAGGCTCCACTGAAATAATAAACTTATTCAGAGGTCAGACTGTTGTCTCTTCTTCAAAACCCTACAGAAAGGAAATGTTTTTTCAATTATTTAGTTGATGGAAATTTATTGTTAATATTTGCTAAGTAGAAATTGGACAGAAGTTTCCAGGTAATTATTTATCCTAAATATCTCATGGACTCTGTCTGAGGAATAACGTGCATGGAAAAGCATTCAAGAAGCACCTGGGAGAAAAAAGCAAAGACCGAAGTCTTTACTCGTGTGGATCAGGAAGAAGGGATTGAGAAGCAGGATTTTCAAGTCCATTTGTGGACACCCAGCAAAAATTTAAAAAGACTATGCAAGAACTGGTCTGCAGTAGTAATAGTGATAGTTCCTGAAGAGCCACAAACTAAAACGAGGACACACGTGAGACGTAAAGGGATTCAAATGGATCCTGTCAGACCTTTAACGAAACTGCAGCTTTTCTTTTCCCCTTTCTGTTGAATTTTTTAGCTGCAACAAACGTCAAATCAGCATGGTTTACCTTTAGTAGAAAGGGAATTGGAGTTTTTGTGCCCATATGCACGGATGTTTAATTTTTGACTTGGGTGACTGTCCCCACTGTCTGTCAGTGGGCTGACTCTATGGATGTACAGATCTCGGCTCTTCTACCTGTGCGAACGGAGCTGTGATCTGCCACGTGGACGTGCACAGCAGTCCAAATTTAGCTAGCCTAGATTCCTGTACCTGTGATTCCTGCTACTGCTTGGAGGCCTTCGGGGGCACCTAGCCAGTGGGAAACATTAGATTAAGGAACTTGTGTGGAATTGAAGCCATCCGAATCTGGGCCAATGTCTCATCGTTACTGCATCTGTAGAAGAGCTTCTCAGAAAATTCATTCTACTTATTCATTTTATTCGGCTATTTTGATCATGTATGTGCAGTAGTTCGTTCCCCAGATTGCCGACGGTGCGTAGCAGTCACAAAGGCGGCACGATGAATCACAGCGATGTAGCACAGCTCGGGTCTTCAAAACAAATTCCTGCACATTCATTAAAAATCTTGACGGCACGTTCCGCGAAGCTGGTGAAGCCAGTACGGCGGTGCTGTTTATAGCAACATGGCTAATCAATGCGCACGCATCTTTTCCTGCAAGGTTGCTCAAAGTAATTAGTAACAGTGATACAGGGAATTGGAAAGCGAAACTGAAAAATAGCGGGTATCAGCTACAAACCACTCAAACATAAGGACAGCAGGGTACAGAAAATTCTTGGCTAGAAGATCCTTTCTTCATGGGGGATTTTAGCTGCTCATAAATCTGTTGGGAAACAGATATATCCAAGCATGCTGTGTCAAAGAGAGAATTTCATCATTTGCAGAAAAAGGCAAAACTGCCCTAGATCTAGTTCTTACTGAGAGGATGGAGTTGCCTGAGGATGTGAAAATAAAGGAGTATCCTGGAGCCAAGGACCATAAGCTGTTTAAATTCCGTATGGCAAATGATGGATCCGTTGCAGAGTACAAAGAGAAATGAGCAAACGTATATTGGACATCTAAGCTGTGTTCCTGGCCATTCCAAAGGCAGTATCAATGTTGTCATCGACACCAGGGGGTCCAGAATTTCGTTGCTGATTAATAAAGTGCATGGAAGAGGACTGAGGAAGGATATCAAAATCTTCCTCTTTTCTACTGCTCTTAAACAAAGGAGCAGCCAATGTTGCTTCACAAGAAAAGAGCCTGAAGTTTGGTAAAATAAATACAAAATTCTACTGGAATTAGAAGATAACCAAATTAGATTACTTTATAGCCAACACAGCACCTTCTGTCACTGTGGGATAGAAGTTGTAAAGGAAGAGAATAAAATAGAAATGTTTAGGGGCTGTGAGAACAGAAAAGATTTAAAGTGTTCCTAAAATTCCTAATGAGAAAGAAAGTCCTTTCAATAGAAAAGGAAGATTACATTAATAACAATTCAGAATTATAAAGATGATGAACTATTATTTAAAAATATGCCCTTAACAATAATAAAAACGAAAAAGAATGGAAGACAGTAAAGATAAATGCGAACAATTAACAAAGAGGGCTTCGTATTAATTGACTCTCACAAAAGAGCAGATAAGAGCATGTTGCACAGATTTGAGCACAGCTGAGTCAGCCCTCCTTAATGTTATTGTCCTCTGGTATTAAGAGATTCTACAAACATGTTTTGTACAACTGACAAATATTTGCTGAAAAGCTACTGGAAGAAAGGAGGAAGTTTGTCTACGAGAAAATTGCAGGAAGCCTGGCAATTACCTTCTACTTAGATTAATCACTGACGTCTTTGTCATGGGAGTCTTGGCTCAGTTTAGGCATCCAGAAGCACATCTACATCTTTCTGAGAGTCAACCCTACTAAAAAAAATAAAACAAATAATAAATAAACCTCTTATCCAGGCAGGAACAGTTCAGAGAATGGCTGTAAGAAATAAAACTTGCCGAAGTACTGGATGTACGTTAGAGTTGCTTGGTATCTCGGTGTATTAAATTTAAGGTCCAAAAGAGGATCAGGAAAATGGCGCTGCGAAAAAAGAGAAAAACCATGAAGGAAAGTAGACAATTCCTAGAAACTGAATCTTTCTGGAGAATCCTTAAATGACATTTCAATAAAAACCCCATGATTCCATCATTTAGATGATGATGATGATGATGATGATGATGATGAAATCTTCTTTCTCCACTGTCTTTATGTCTGTACATCAATTCCGTTCCAGCATTCTACAACAGGAACGGCTGCTTGCCTTGTTTTCTAACAGCCTCTCTTTTCTCTTCACTTTAGGCATTAACAGTCAGGAATCTGTTAATCTGCCAAGCGAGCGTGGTTTAGCTTGATTAACATTAGCAAAGTCTCACTTCTCTTTACTGGTTGGCTTACTGAGAGGGACGTTCAATGAACTCTTCACCTGCCTTTGTTGTCCACCTTTTGTCTCGGTTTAAAAGGTGATGAAAAGCACATGAAATGCCCTTCCACTTTTGCAAAGGAGGAGGTTCCTCAGTTCAGCGTGGTCAGTTGCTGCTGTCACAGGAGCCACGTTGAACCAAAATGGCAGCAGCTCCCAGCCTCGAGAAGAGCCACCGCAGGCTCCGAAGGGGACGTGCTGCCTGTCCCCGGCTCGTCCTCCTCCCTGAGGCCATAACGGGACTGGGACTATGGGATTTGCGAAGAGACAGGTATCCATGAATTTATTAGTATATATTATGGAGACACCTGCTCGCTTGCTTTTGCCTTCCTCCACCCCAGGCTCTTCCAGTAGCACCACTAGTCAAGTTCTTGCATCTGGGAAGCCCTGCTGTAAGGTCACTGCAGATGGAGCCGAAAGAAACACTCCTTCAGTTTGAGTTTTAAAAGTATTCTTAGTCCTCTTCAAGCCAAGTTCATCCAATCCAAGGTGTAATTACACGTAGCCAGGAAGGTCCTACTGTACCCGTATTAACTGGGACTGATCCTGCAAAACAGTTCCCACAGAAGCACAACTGCTCAGTGGTTTACATGGTGATGAGCAGAAGGATCGCTGATAAATAACGCTGAGACTCAAGCAAAGCTTCTCCAGAAATAATCTACGATATGACAAAATGAAGGCTACAAAGTCATTGAGATATTAAATGCGAGAGACCTTTCCGATTTACTTACAGCATTCAGTATAACGGATTTATTAGCAGTTCCTATCTTTATGGTAAATGATGCATAAATGATGGCAAAGGTGTACAAAAGAACTGTATAAAGACTCTTGCAGAGTGAATAAATTGGTTGAGAGCCAGCTTTTCTAAGGGTGAATGGTTCCACTGACTTGTTTAGGGCATATCATGCAATGATGGATGTAAAATTACAACGTTTTAGAATGCCAGCGGTTCAAGGGAAGATTCCAAATTTATGAGGGACAACACTCTTATTCTAATAAACCAAACACGTGCCCTCAGCCTCTCCCTGCAGGGGAGTCATTTTTCTGTTCCAAGGCAGGAGAGGTGGAACAAAGCACCTTGTATGCACAGGAGCTCGATTTCAGTGTATAGGCTCAGCTGAAGACCGGACAAGGACTTATTTTTTTTTTGTTTTGCTTTCTTAGTTGTACCTGTGTATTTTTAAGGCAATCAGTTCCACATGTAATAATGTCATTTTGAAATGAGACCAGCCTTCCCGTGAGCTTGCTGCAAAATTCCCGGCTTACTTGGCGCCACAGTCCGTTGCCACTTCCACGGGGCTTTTATAATATACATAGGGAAAACGTCAGTTCAGATTCGGAGACAGAGAATACCTTTTTTGATGAGGCATCCTGTATATCATGTACTAGCTGGAGGTGTTCTCTGCTGCCTGACAGGGAGCGGTGACATGACAAGCAGGGAGAGAAGGAGCTTTTAACCAGTTTAATGTGCAGAGAGTTGGCACTCGCTGAAAAGCCATTTGCCTGTTTGCTATTCTTTTTTAAGTACGTCTCTTTCCTTTGACTTGTCATTACTCCTGTAATATACAATTTTGTCTTCTGTTGGTAATTTTCTGCTGCAGTGATTCCAAAGGTTCAAAATAATCTCTTTCTATCTTACTGGAAACAAGATAAGGGCATGTGTATCTAAATAGTTTGCTTATTCCAAACCCTAAATGAGGTCCCATTTAGTGTACCTTCTGCTGCTGTGCCTTCCTTACTGCTGCTGCAGAGGCCTTGCGCGGGCGTTAGGGTGCTTGTACGCCAGCCTCGACATACCTCCTGGAAGTGAGGTGGGCCAAAGGTGTTTTTCATGAAAGAAAACGGTCAAGATTTGTTCTCAGTGATGATCTGCTAAGCGCTGTTCTGTGGACAAATGAAAAAAAAAGTCAGAAAGTCGTTGCCCTTTTCTTCTGGGAGGGGGAATTAGCCTGTGAAGTGCAGCACAACACAGAATGCTGCTTGAAGCTAAAGAACGTATTTCGAGCTGTTGTCAGGCACATTACATGACATTAAAGACAAAAATTTACGAATTG
The DNA here is from genome assembly GCF_034619465.1 of Leptosomus discolor. Lineage (NCBI taxonomy): Eukaryota > Metazoa > Chordata > Aves > Leptosomiformes > Leptosomidae > Leptosomus > Leptosomus discolor. Next base: position 84,920,754 of record NC_141393.1, read on the forward strand.
GTAGAGTTTCTACCATTCTTGCATGCAGTTTATTTTTCAAGTTAAGCTTTCAAATATTGAAAGTTCACATTCAGTGCCTTGATCAAAAATGATAAATGAACTACTGAATTAGAAGAAGATGCTGCTATTATTTTAACCAGTAAACTAACTCAGGGTTAATCTGGGTGTTATTTAGCCTATTGAAAGTGTTTTGAGTGAACATATGGTTTCTATTGTGAAATCAAGGCACAGTTTTAACTATGAATATAGATAATTACCCTTTGGACTTTAAACATTTATATGTGTCATGTTATGTTGGAGCATTTTTCATGGTCAATAGGTTGAAAGGTTATAGAGTCGAAAATGTAAATTGAGTGTTTGAGTAAAACTGTCCCGTGTAATGATAGTACAATTCACTACTGCTCTCTCTTGGAAAGAGGTAGCAATTACACTCGGGGAGCATGAGCAAGGTAACGAGCTGTTTATTCAAATACAGGTTGTGACGTTAAAAACATTTTAATGTGAGAATTAGAGGAATTCAGCCACAGTATATATTGCTAGAAGATCCCCAGTTCCTAGAGCTTAATTTGATGTGCGTGCACAGTATGGTTTGGGGCCTAGTTACAGTACTGACAATAAAACCTTTAAATAAATGATGCGCGTGTGTCCGTACGTGTGTGTGTGTGTGTGTGTGTGTGAGCGCCGCGGAGCTGGGGGGGTTGCTGTACCCCCACCGACACACTCTGCTCTCGATTCCGGCTTGGAAGCGGGTTTGGCTTTACTCCCCGAGCGCAGCCCCCGGCAGCATCCCCTCCCAAGGAGCCCGGCATTAGGTCTGCACCGAGGATGTCGGAGGACCCCGCGGGTCCGTGCGGGGGGCACTGACCTCCCACCTCCCCGGCGGCCCCCTCGCAGCGCTGTCCATCTCCTGGGACAACCCCAGCTCTGGCGGCCTCCTAATAACGTCGCCCAGAGCGAGAGAAAGCCAGAGGTGGTTCTGGCGCCGGGCCTGGATCGGCCCATCGTCACCCTGCCTGAACAACCAGAGGCATTTGGGGCGAGGCGAGCGGCACCCCACCTCGTCCTCGCGTGCCGCGGGGACGCTGGGCGCTGGGGGCACGTTTCTCAGCAGGACCGAACCCCAGGTGGTGTCTTCAGGGCCAGCGTGCTCGGGTGGAGGTGCCCTGGCGCTGACAGCCTGGGAAATACCGGACCCAAACCAGCTTCAGTCCAAGTCAGTTAATTATTTATTGATAATTAATAATTGCGGGGTATTTACTGTGCATTAACAAACACAAGAGTAAGGCATTAGACCACAAGCAGTTTCTACAAGAAAACCAAGGGCTTCCAAAAAAGCGCCGCAAATAAAATGTTTGTCCTTGTGATTACTCTTCTACGTGTGTAAATTATCTTTTAGCACGTTTTAAATATATATTTCTATGCATTCTGTCAGATTTTGCAAGAAAATACAGTTTCTCCCTGCAGGCTACAGCACAGCGAAATCCCTTTTTTCCTTGCCCACCCATGTCACGGAGCCATTTTAGTTACAGCACACCTCTACTCCTGCTATTTCCCGTTTCCAGAAACACGCACACAAAAAGCACTTTTTTAGTCATTTCTAGAAGTATGCATGTTCAAAATACCCTTTGATTACTCCATAAACCATTGAACCGCGTCCAAAACTGCTTCACTTATCTATCGCTTTCCATGGCAACTGGTTTTTAGCACTTTCCAACACTGTTTTCCAACTTCTGAAGAAATACTTCTTTCCTTCCTTCCCTCCCATCGTAGGCGGTGGCTCCCAGCCGCCGTCAGTCTGGGCACCACACAGTGAGGTCGCTGCTAAGATCTGGTAACTGTTCCTCAGTAACAGCAATCAGTGAAAATTCATTGCTCCGTGAAAAGTCCCAAATAGTCACATTTTGGGGCATTATCTTAAAGCAGGATAAAATGTTGAACTTTTTTTTTTTCTTACAGTTTTTAAAAAAGGTTGGGAATTTTCTTCATTAAAAAAGGTGGGGTTTTTTTTCAGGATTTTCACTTAAATACATAATTTTATTTGTTTCAAGTCAGCTCAATCTTAAACTGTGTGGCCCTGTAGCAGTTGCTGGTTTGGTATCTAACAGACTCTTTACCTGGGCTTGAACTTGGAACAAGCCCCAGCTGCTGAGTGGCCAATGGATTATGCTATTTAAAAGATGAATTCCCCTGAATCCACGTGCAGTTTATGAAATGCAGTTTCTGAAATGTTTTGGATTGATTCAGGTAGCAAGCATTTATATTTTGGGTGAACTGAGATGAAACGCGGTATTTTCTTCCAGTTTTCCTGACAGAAAAATGGAATGTCATTGGCCTGGTTGAACTGGGCCGGTGTCACACAACTGCCATTTGCTGTTAAAAATGTTAAGGTGAAAAATTATCGAGGGGCTTTCCCAGCTATTGCCGTTACTGCTCGTTACTGCTTGTGCTGCTGTAGTGTTAGGAGGCACAAGGTGCGAGCGAGGCTCTGCTCTGCTGGGTGCTGTGAAAATGGGTAACAGGAGATCTGTCCCAAGAGAGTTCAGAGTATCGGTGGAGAAGGCGAGAGGGAGGAGAGGGAGCAGAAGAAATTGAAGACAGGAGCAGGTCAACAGCAGACCCAGAAATAGGAAACTTTTGGGTTAGTTTTGGTTTATTATTTAACCTCAATTTATTATTCCTTCAAAATCAGCCCTTTGGCTTCAAGAATGCGCTTTGTTTGCTCTTTCTGTGAGTCACCTTGCTTTTCTCTGGGCCCCTCCTTCCCTTCTTCTCCTTTCTCCCTCCCTTCTCAACTACTTAGTCTGAAAGTCACTTTCTAAGACAGTCAGTTGTACCATCTCATATAATCTGTTCTGTTTAGGTTTTGTATCAACTCTTGGACCAGTGTATTTCCCTCCTCTCTAAGGAAGTCTGTCTTTGTTATTCCACTCCTATGTAAAGTTCTCAGTTTTGCCTGCTCTTTTTGTCTTTATTGTCTGTGTGCAGACAGGACTTTCAGAATCCTTGATTAGAGATGTGCAAACTCTTGGGGAAAAGGAAAAAAAAAAAAATCCCTAAAGATTTTATAACCCAATGGTGGAGAAAACAAATTACCATGCTTTTCTTTCAACAGGGAAAGGGAAGAAAGGAGCTACCAGCGCTCTCCAGAAGCTGCCTTCCCACCAGCTGGCGTTGGAGGGGAGCCTAGAAAGAGGTGACAATTGCATTTTGTCTCTGCGCTTTGAATGGGGTTTCTGGCGAATACTGCATTTACATAGAAACAACTGCTGCATGGAAATACACTTTCAAATATGCAGGAAACCTTTTTTGCGTGTGAATGTTCAAGTCACTCAAGTGACCACAGCATTTTAGATCACACCAGAATAGAAAGTCTCCCAGAAGCTGGCCATGGCCTTTTTGTCACTGTTCGTCTCTCTCTGTGAGGCCTCAAGCTGCAGCTGAAAAAATACTGAAAATGGGGCCACAATATGTTTTTAATCCCCCCCTTCCTCCCTCTGAAAAGATCTATTTTTTTGCCACGTGAATATTCATTCCCATTTCTCTCCTAATAAGCTTATCTTGCTGATAGTTTGACTAAGCTCATGTTGTATTCAAAACTCAAAGTTTTCTAATTAAAGTCCAATTCCAGGCTTCCTCCTTAGATATTCAGTGCTTCTGCACACTGTGAAGAAAGATATTTTTAGAAAATATGGGCCACTTAATTCCCGTTAAGTTTTCTGTAACAGATGGTATAGTTATTTGATTTATGCATTCACCTTCACGTGGCCCTGCTGACTGCCAGGTTTTTTTAAACGTCCAAAATTCTTTTTTGTTATGCACTGAAACTTCACCCTTTCCACTGCATGAAATATTAGTTTTGCTTAGAAAATCTAACTGCGTGCAATTTTCACGTTACTGGAATTGTGCACGGTCTGGTGATTAATTGCAGCGTCTGCTCAGCCTCAGCGGTGCTGCGAGCCCAGAACCCAGCCCAACAGGACCCTTCTCCAGGTGGGCCCGGGTAAAGTGGCAGTGCCCAGCTGAAGGACCATGAAGGATTTGTATCACAATTGATGCTTTTAGCTACTTTCCCCTCCCAGGATCGCAGGGATGTAATACAAAAAGGACAATGCAGCTTGCTCGTGAAAATCACTCACATCCATCATGTGAAAAAGCAGCTCAGATCTGTTCCTCCCTTGGGTGGGAAGAGTTGCAATATGTCTTTAGTATCGCACAGTCGTACCAAACACCCTCAAAACTCCTCAGTTTGACACAGCTTACAGTTCCCAACCACAGCTTGCATTACGGACTGAGTCGGTGTCTGGGTTCGGCTGGGGCGGCCCCCCAGCCCCCCGCGCCGGGCAGCCCCCCAGCAGCTCCAGCCAGCCAGGGCAGTGCCCTGGGGTAGCTCCAGGGGCAGCCCAGCCCGTCAGCAGGGGCAGGAGAAAGGGGGGAGGTTGGCTGAGGGGAGGGGGCTCCTGGGGGCTCCTGCTGGGGTTCCTCCTGCTCTGGCTCCTCCCGAGGACTGCTCTCCTGGGGGGGGTGATGGCTGGGGGTTCATCTGGGTGAGGGTAACTGGGGGGGTCTCGGGGGGGGTTGGGGGTGTTTCACTCGATCTGTTCTCACTTCCACCCTGGGTCTGCTCTCCTGTTCCTGATCCCCCTCCCTGGCTGGTGAGGGGCTGTTGGGTGATGGAGGGACTGTTGGGGTTTAGCCCCGGGTACAGGGTAAATGGAGACAATCATGTTTTTCTCATCTCTCGGGGAAATGTTTTTATTTCCTCTGAAGATGCCCTTACAGCATCAGTACGAATACTGAGAGGGGGTAAATCTAGTAGGAAGACGTTGACAGCATTTATCTTGAATTCAACCCCGACTTCACATTTCCATTCTGTATTTTGTGCAGTTTAGTCCAATGTGGGGGAAAACAGCAGAGGGGAAAGGAGAGAGTGGGGGAAAGAAAACTTTACAGCCAGGTGAGCCTCCCTTCACCTGACGTGCTGGCTGATCCCTCCCAGCTGATGCGGATACACTGGTGAGAAGCTGTCAGGTGCTGACACTAAGAGTGACTGGGCATGCTGTGAATCTCAGGAAAGAAGACTTCTGTGATGTTGTTTATGACTACAGAGGATCTGATCTGATGACTTGTTACCCACTTTCTCATAGTATGTGCCTCTGAGGTACTTACGAGCAGGGAATGGTACGGGAGCCCCAACACCTTAGTGTAAATATTGAGTATTTATAGATGGTGACTAACACAAGACTAGTTTCCTTTTCATTGGGGAAAACAAGGAAAGAAGCAAAATGTCTTTGAAATGAGATATTGAAGCTTAACCCTCAGCAAATCCAGAACTTTACACAAGGTGATACTTTCCTTTCACTAGCCCTGAGTGAGCTGCGGACAAGGAATGAGGACAACCTTCTCCCACGTGCCCAGGAAGAGCAACCTGAGATGCTTTCAGTAGTTATTGAAGGGGAGGAAGATGATAATGAGAAGCAATTAATGACAAGAAAGCCATTGGAAAGGTAGGTTATGCTTTCAATTCCTTCTTGTCTTTACTTTCATAATGATTGTATTCAAATTCTCCTTAATACTGAATTCTGTATGGGGTGGTATATAGTTGAAGGAGGTTCATTCCTCAGGTCGTGTGTGTGGCAAGTGCTTTGATCCACCAATTGCATGTGTCTGACCAAGGACTCTGGCAGTGGATACTCCTTGTCTGAGGAGGAGTAAGCCAGTGAGTGGAAAACCAGCCTTGCCAAGAGCTGTTGTTGTGGGAAGCTCCAGTAAGGAGGCGGGACAAGGTCAATGCCTGTTGAGAACAGCGGGTTTGGTGTGGGCTGGTGAGACAGGGAATTCCCAGGTGGCAAAGCCTGGAAGGAAGGGAAGGTGCGTGTCCTGGCAGGCTCCGGGCGAAGCAGCGTGCGCGTGAGAGCTTGCACTGCTTGGGTGGAAGTGGTGGGCCAGCCCAAAAGGGGTCTGGCAGGAAAAGCAGCCTTGTTTCGAAGCGTGTGGCCTCGGCGGGCAAGCAGGGGAGCGCGGGGGGCCCGCTGGCAGGGCCGTGGGGCGAGCTGCCCTGAGGCACAGCAACGCGGGGCTGCTCGTGGCGCGGCAGGTCGCCCGTCCCGCTCCCGAGCCGGTCGCTGTTGTCCGGGTGTTCCCTCCGCTGCCTCTCCAGGGGCTCTGGAAGTCGGGGCTGTGGCTGGTGGTGCGGTCTGTGTGGCTTTAAGAAGGTGCTCTGCAGAGATGTCTTGGAATTAGCATGTGTATCATGAGACGTAGGGGTTGCCATGGTAAGTACACATTTTTTAATTGAATAGCAGACTAATAGGCACATAAAACCTCCATAACTTGTTGGCACATAAATTACCTCTCCTGGGGCTGTAGGCAATTAAACATACTTCTTTTCTGAAATTCTTTCCAAGTCTTTTTCTCTGTTTTTGTTTAGATTGGAACCTCTCATATTTCTTTTCCTTTTTTTCCCTCAACAATGCTTCTTGGCTTTCCTTCGCCCCTCTTAGATTACTCTGTGTGTCTCTCCTGCCTTCTCTTGGATGTCATACACCTCGTGGAGCAGGGTCATAAAGAGGATATCAAGCTATAAAAGGGGTCTGGTTGGTTTCTTTAGTATTATTTAAAAAGCATAATTTGGTAAATTTGGTATTCATGGAATTCCGAGTGCAAAATAGTGCGAGGCTTATGCGATATTGGCCCCCTGTTTGAACAAATAAAGAGAAGTGGCCGTTAAACCCCCAAAGGTATGTTCAAATCTAATATATGCGTTGATATACTACAACCTGAGTAGGAGTTTTAATAACCACCTTTAAGCAGCTCCCCTAAGGCCACGTGTTCTCCCCACAACATAAGCTTATGACATTTTGTAACTTCAGAAAATGGAGCCATGCTGCTGTAAATCTCTGTTTCTGTGGCTGCGTTCGAGCTGTTCTGACCTGAGCTGGCTGGCCCAGAGATCTTTGGGTGGTGTTCCCTTTCCTGACAAGACTTTCCTCGTTGGGCATGGTTTATTTTGCTCTTCCAGCCTGTAAAGAAGACAGCATTTGCCTAAGCGCTTTGTTTCAGAAGTGGGCATTGTCTCTAATCTCTTCCCCGTACAATAAATCACAAGCTGAGGCACTGCCTTCTCATTCCAGTTCTTAAAGTTTTTTTTTTTCTTTTTTCCGGTTACCCGATTGTTAGAGAAGCAAACCAAGAGAAGGTTATTTGTACTGGCTCATACCTCAGCTATTTTTAGAACCCATATTGACAAATTTTCAACAAAACATTGTATTTTGTAAAGAGTGCTGCCCTGAAATCGCTGTGGCTCGAACAATAAGAAAATCCAGGGCTCCAGGAGGCCGACACAACAGGGTATCCATAAGTAACAACGCCTACTTATCAACGAGGGGTGAGCTTAACCGTCTTGTCCCTGGCTGTGACAAACAGTGAGCAGAATTCCTAGCGAGCCGGGGAGCAGCGAATAAATGCACAAGATAACTCTGAAGAAAGATTAGGCGCGGCTGACTTGGTCGGTTCCTTTGCACAAATCAAGAGCAATTTAAAGCGATAATGACTGATAGTTTTCCACAGACATCCTGACTTCTATCCTATTGCAGTACAGAGTTCATCCACCTTTGGTTTTTGGCTTTGATTTCGGTGTTCATTTTTTATGATGTTCATTTTCTATGATGAAAGTGGTCTTGTCTTGAAGGAACAGATGAGTAGTCTCTCTTTTCTTTTTTTCTTTCCCCTGAGTAGTTCAAAGACACCTTTAACGGCTTGGAACAAAAGGAAATTATTGTACAGATCAAGGGATTACAAAGCAATGTTTTTACAGATTTAAAATAAAAGATAAACAGCTGTTGAGAGATGAATGGTACAGAGACAGTTGTTGCCAATTCATTAATGATACCAATGCAAATCCGCTCCGTTTATTATGGTTTTAACCTGTGTTTGTCAATAGGGAAAACAGTTGTAATTTGAACTTGTAAAAATAACGAATGTATACCAGATAGGTTCAGCGCAGAGGTTTGAGAGTACCAGCATGACTAGTGTTTGCCATCTGCGTCTGTGTAATCAATATTTTCTAACAGCGTGATGAGAAATAGCTCATTTATATTCCTGTCCCTTTGGCCCAGGCAATTAGTCACTGTATGTAGCCGTGTAGGCTCGCCTGCGTTGGGAGGGGAACGGAGGCTCTAGGTGGTGGCACGTCCTGGGGCACCCGGTGGCCCGTTTCCCTGCCTGCGACGTGAGCCGAGGTGTTCCCAGCCCTCCCGGGGCGCTCCTTGCTCAGGGAGCAGCAGCTGACCTGGGCAGCGGTGGCCGAGCTTGAGTCCTTGGGGCCGTAGATCAAGTGCAAAGAGAAGGGACCCCAGGAAGCAGGGACAACACTTGCTCTTCTCTCACGAAGGCCCTGGGTGATGCGTGACGGCTTGTAGCTAAACAGAAGTTCCTGGGGCACTTTGAACACAGGACAACCGACTTTTGTAATGGAGTGGTGAACTGCATCAGGGCCTAATCTCACAGCTCTGTAACAGCCCTATCACATGAAAAACACTTAATTTCAGTGTATGTTTATAGCAATTTTCAGGCTATAAACTGCAGGAATTAGGCTCTCAAATAGATGAGAATTCTTTTTTTTTTTTTTTTTTTGCCATGAAGATCTCGCTATCTCTGTACCTGTAAGGTATATAACAAATTGATAAGCTACAATCTGAGAATGGTAAGTACAGTAGATAATAGTCCACTCTGCAAAGAGATTTTCTCTTTGGAAAAAGCTTTCTATAATTGAATAGACTTATATGAAGCTTTCTATAGCATTTCTAAACTGTCCATCACTGTATACTAGAGAATTATAGCTTTCAGTTTTGGACAATCAGTTCTGAAACTTTTCAGTTTATACTGGCCAAAGTTGAAACCATACAGGTCTTCAGGTTTCAGTAAGCAAAGGTTTAGGCTGATGTTAATTGCCTGCTGCTTTTTTCCTGAAATGCCACTAAATCAGTTCATATAATTTCTAAATCTCCCAAGTGTCAGTATTCCTGTTTCTTGAAAGGGCTCTTAACCAGATACAGTGATATCCAACAACAGGAGAAAGATAGACAAATGCATTGGGTTTTTTCTTTGTTTCGAACATCTTGTCACTATTAAGACCATCTTCCTTTGGGCAGCCTTACCAAGTTTTGAGCACTTGCCACTGGCTGTCAGATCCCTTCACTGCTGGCAGCCTCCCGCACAAGGGTGGTACAGGCTGCTCTCCTCGGCGCAGGTTTACGTGGTGGAGACGAGAGCTGGTTCCCTGCACGCCTCAGGGCATTCCCCCAACTCTTGGAAGGCTCGAGTTTCCCCTGTGTCCCGTGCTCCTCTGCCAGGACTCCCTGAGGTACCAGTGTGATATCGCAGAGGGTGCTGCAGAAAATGTAGCTTTAAATCATAAAGCCTTTTTTAAATATGCAGGGCCTGATCCTGATGTCTTTGTGCTGAATAGGACTGAAATAAGTTGACTGACTAACTTCCTCTGCAGAATGAGAATCTGGCTCCCATCAGCTCCTGAGGGATGTGTTCAGTGAAAACTGGATATATGACCAGGTCGAGCTAATCTGTTCAGGACTGGTGATAAGATGGCACGTGTGTGTGATGTACGCGTGCGAGCACAAGGCATGCCCTGCGCGTCGCCAGCAAGGAGAGGCTGATGTTGGCGCTGAGCTTCCCAAAGGGGTGTAAGCAGGAACACTAACTATTTAAATGTGAACAAAGCCTTGCTGCACAAAGGAATTGAGATGCTCTGTAGACATCAAAGGACAGTGCTGGCCTGGGTTTAGAACGGGCTGATACAGATAGGAAGTGTAGAAAGAGGCAGCTGATACCAAGCCTGACAATGTACTTGCTTATTTACGGAATTTTCCAGGTCTTATACTGCTGCTACTCAGACTGTTAACAGTTCCTTTTCTGTGAGTAATTCTGTTGTCCCCAGTGCAAGAGAGGACAGTGAATAAATCTTGAGTGCTTCATCAAAATTCCCCTTCTGTCACCACTCAGCTCTTCACTTGACTTAAATAAGCCAAATTAATGTGCCACAGGAGACTTAAAAAGCAGTTTTCTCCCCCTGCCCCCAGGTGTTTCTTCTGCTATAAAATAATTTAGCCATGTTTTATCAGCAACATTAATAGTAAATGCTTACTTGGTAATCCTTCCTGGGAGCATCCATTTGGTGTATCTACTACTGTGCAATTATGACTCTGATGGGAAAAGTAAGTTTTCACTGATAAGATACCTGAGAAAGCTCCAACGTTGCTCTTGCTCTTATGGTGGCCTAAAATCCTCTATTAAGATGGGATAAATTTACAGTAAACTTGTGCTTGGACACATGTGCTTAGCATAACCTCTTTCGTTTGCAATAGTTTTATATAAAGTGCCTTGTTCTTGCAATATTTACTTAAGACCTCTTAAACAGAGCTGATTTATGGAAAACACAGAATATCCATCTCCAGAAACCTAAAGCTCGTCAAACTCCTTTAATTTAGATACCAAAATAGTCTCTTCAAACTCTCCTCTTTGGAAGCCTGAGCTACCTCTAGAGTGTGATGATTGCTACCTGAGCCAGAGTCGTGGGGCTGCTTCTGCTGTGCCAGAAGTGGGCATTTGTAACCTAATTGTTTTTACCCAGCAAGTACCAGAAAAACAGGTCGGAAGAGCGTGGATGCATCTAGTTTTCCATTGTAATGTATGGACAGTGGTTTACAAAGACTCTGTTTCCTTTCTTTTGGCTTGTATCTATATGCTTTTCTGCTTCATGCGGTGAACTCTTGCTTCAGATACCAAGGCATAAACATCAAAACAACAACAATGTTACTATATATGTGCCCTCAACTTTCTGGGTGTTTTCCCAGATTCAGTGTTTAAATGTTGCTGTGGAGGCTGGATTTCTCTAGGCAGTTTTTGGAAGTTTATCTTTTTAGAATAATTAATTGTGAAATGTCTCTGTTGCGTAACTACACCAAAGGACATGTCTGTGCCATCTCCTGCCCTTGCTGCTGATTCGTTCTGAAGTGTGGGAATGAGAGTTGCTGTTTGGGAGTGCGGGACGTCTTAACACTGCATTGAAGATGGTGTTAGTACAGCCAATTCGGGGGGGAGTTTTCCTTCGTGGCTGTAGCCCACTATGTGATTTCTGTGTAGTTGGGTTCCTTCGGAACCCAGACAGGTTGCTGTGCCAAAATTTCTACAGCAGAAGCCATCTCCAGTACGATGGCCAGTCAGTGTTTCTCCACCATGGAAGAGCGATGGTGAGGATACGAGAGATGCTCTTGGTGTCCGTGTGGCTCCGGGGCAACAGCACGACCATGGTGGGCACCGTGCTGCGTCGGCGCTTGGGCAGCTACTTGTCGGTAGCCCAAGCAACTCCAAACGTACCGGTTCCTTCCTCAAGGCTGCTCTTTCCAGGCCCTGTAAGCCCCTTTGAACTCCTTTCACCCCTGCTGGTTGTGAAATTTCCTCGGGGAGGGACAGAGACTTGTGGGCTTGGGTTTCACTTCTCCGGGCCTCTAGATGCTTTGGGCTTTTAAGAAGCCTGAGGATATCATGTTCAGCACAATCACAGCCAGTGTCTTTATGTAATGTGACTCCTAGTCCGTCAGTTTGTCATGAAGTGACAAAGATGACAAATACTTGCTCTGAATATTTTTAATATAATTAATTTAAGCATGGCCAGATAATGCAGTTTCATAACAAATCACTTTTATCGGTAGCAAGTGAAAGTTTATGGCGTTTGATGCAAAGTGATGTCTTGTCATACAGCCACTGATTAATACTTGTAACGAGGTTTATGTTGTTGGAAGCGGTCGCTGCTCAAATAGAACACACAATCTTCTGATGCCGGTAGTCTGTCCATTTCAAAGCAATTTTTATTCCAAACTAATAGACATCCAGCTTTTTGGTGTATTTTGGGGCACAGAGCTGAGTCCTGCTCCCTGATGAGCTCTTTGCCATCCTTTTGAAGAGCTCAATGCACTGTTGTGGCTGCATGTCTTTATGGGGGCTTAGGGCTTGTGTTGTCTCCGTCCTTTCTCCGCATATCTGAATAGCATCTAACACCATAAAAGTACACACTCGGCCCTCAGGGGGGTGGGAAATGCAGTGTAATTGCCGAGTCCAGGGGTAAGATTACCGAGGAAGGTGTGGGTGGCAACCACACATGCGGCAATCCCAGAAAGGAACCCCCCCATCTGCTCTCCCCTGGAGGAGCGCATGATATCTGTGATATGTTGTAAGAGCGTGTAATTAAGTCCCCGTACCTCTGAGGGTTACTTTCTTGAGGCTCCTTAACCGAGCTGGCTGGTCTGGCTTTCTGTTATCCAAGTGATTTTAAGACCCACTGTGCAGCATCAAGCCCACTCCGAGAAGTACGAGGCTGGGCCCGTGTTGTGTGCCATGTAAAGCAACTTAAATTGCAAAAACGAGTCAACAGCTGCTTTAAGGACTCTCGGCTGTACGCCTGGGTCTGTATTCCCACAGCTCCCGGGGTTCGGGCAGAGCCTCGTCCTGCAAGGACGCCTTTAATGGCGCAGTTGTGGGCGATGTCTCTGGTGCAGTGCTTGCGTGTCTGGTGCGTGACTCGGGCTCCGATCCCTCTTAGGCACGAGATAATCCTTTTCCTTGTGACAGATTTCTCATTTCAGGTGCTTTCAGCATAACAGCCCCAGAATTTCTCCCTTGCTATCTTTTGAATCACTAACTTTAACATAATATTGCTGTTCCCACATGAATGCAGGTCTGAAACTGCAATCCAATGTAGGATGAATATCCAGGAGAAAAAAGGGGAAAAGAGGGACCTCACTGTCATCAGATTGGTTCGTTGAAATTGTAACCTGGAGTTCTCTTGTGATAATTTAAAAATGCAGCCCAGTATACAGTGTGACCATTACTATACAAGAGGCATTAAAAAAGGCAAAGGGGGAGGGATTTGTTTGTTTGTTTGGAGACTTATAGAAGCCTATTTCTTAAGCTGCTGCTCAGCCTTCCCTTTTTGGTGTGATGTCTTCATTTTGGGGCACTTTGTGCAGATTCATTTAAAAGGAAGGAAAAAAAAAATGGAGAAAGACAGTGTAACCTCACAGCCAGCTCTTACCGTCATGGGCTCGAGGTGCTGTGCTCTTGAAAATGGCAAGCTGCTGTCATCACACTTAGAAGCAGTTTCAGAGGTGACATTCTCCTGGCAAAGGTCGTCTGCTGTTGTACAAGACAGGTTGGTACATCATTTTTTGTGAGACCGGAGTGCAGAGTGCGTCAGCAAAGCTCTCTGAAACACATCAAGGTATATCATCATCTCGGTAAAGCAAGGAGGATAACGGGCTTCCGGGTTCTGGCATGGCTGATGGGAGTCAGTGTCCATCAGCAGTAATGATCTGCATAAATCTTTACCCCATGCAATGCAGAAAGCTTTCTGTAGGGGAATGTTCCCCAAAATAGCACTGTATTTCACAACAGTTTTTGCCTGAATTCATACTCTGTTCAGGACAAAACATGGGGTTGCAGTGGGTTATAATGTCGGAGCAGTTCCTGGATTTTTATCACAAACTGTGGATTATTGTGGCTGGGATCTGGGCAGACAGATACTAAATGTGGATCAAATACCTGTGAGAATGCACTGTCTGTGTACACACGTGTTGTATGTGCGTGTATCTGCGGTTTTCTGTTGTCTACAGAAAAACCCTGCTGCGTGGTCACTGCCCTTTAGCAGGCAGCTCCTCCCAGTCAGGCAGAAGATGAAGTGGGCTGAGGAATGACAGACAGGAAGGGTTTTGCTTGGAATTATGAAGGATAGTGTTACTAAGCACATCTCGCCCTCAAAGGCAAAATTTTGTAATACCCTTTCTTTACTTAATCTCTTTTCTTACTCAAAAAGTGGCTATAAAACCACCTTTCGTTTTGCAGTTTTACATGGTCATATTATGGTGTTTCTTGGTGCTGGGAACTGTGTTTTTCCCAGTTGTCCCTGTTCATCACTCATGCAAATTCAGCTGTCGTACAAATGCCACCTCGTGTGTCAGAATTAACCACGGCTCGTAGAGGAATTTTAAAAGTAGTGCTGAGTAGATGCAGCCATGCCGGATAATGTTGGGGGGGGTTGTTTTAGTGAAAGCCAAACGGGATCTTCTTAAGTGTTGTGGGACAGGAGTACAAGAAAAATCTTTCCTTCCCCCAAAAAGAATGTTTTATTTTGTTACACGCTCTTGTGTTTTACTCTTAAAGTCTTAATTTGGAACCTTTTTCTAAGCAATAAGAAATTTTGAAAGTGAAAAAAATCAGTGTTTCTTAAATTAAATAACCTGACAACACACTGATTTGACACTCCTTAATTTTTCTTCCAACAATTTTTTGTTGTTGTTAAAGCACTTAATGGAACTTAAACTGGTTTTGTCTCTCCAATCTATAGTGGGTTTTTTCTGGCTTAAAATGAATGACCAAGCTAAAACTATAAATTGTAGCTAAAGTTAATCTTAGTCTGTGAAGGTAGGGAATTTTTTTATGGTGACACATGAGAATTATTTACTTGATTGACCTCTCTAGAGACAACAATTGAGTAGAAATGTCCATAAAACCCACAACAAGACTTTAGGACAGAAATCCCTACAATGTTTTCCCCGTAGTGGATGATTAAAGGCGCTTTCCTATGCCCTGGGTATTGAGGACAGAAAGGAGCATGGTGCAATAGGAGTGGGTGCTCTAGTGAGATAAAGTGAGGGAGAAGTAATATTTTCTTCTAAAGCATCTTGCGTTTGTGCAAGATGAGCAGCAATGCTGAGGTTTAACAATCTGTTCAAAACAGGAATATTTTCTGTAAATACACTTGTGGACAGTGTCTTCTTGAAATATTGTCCTGGCTGTGCGTGGCTTCAGGGCTTTTTTGACAGGGAGAAGGGAAAAAGCTAGAAGGGAGAAGATTCTCCGCTGATAGATGGATGTCTTTCAGCTGAGGTCAGTGGAGTTTGGTTACATGGACTGAGCAATCGACCGTCCTGCCGTAACCAGGAGGTTTAGCTGTGATATTTGTCGGGCTGTCCGCTCACGAACGAGTCTGCTGATGAGAGATGGGGACAGACGGCGTGGTAAACATCTGTGTTATGTGGCCTTGTCTTTACTGAGAGATCTGGGAGAGAGCTGTCCGAGGATGAGCGATGGAGTTACAGCAGTGACCCAACACGTGTTGAATTGTGGCCTCTAGCCTTCACTCCTGCACTCCCTGCGTCCTGCACCGCCCTGTCTGGCAGCTCTCTGCTCCTGATATACAGGGATGGGGGGCAAAGCCGCTGCGCCAGAGGGATATTCCAGACTATGGGATGTCATGCTCGGAATATAAAGCTGGGGAGGGGGGAGGAGGACGGAGGGGACAACAGCCAAGATGCAGCAGTATTTCAGATACATCTTTGGTCTACTCCAGTAGGGGTTCTGCAAGTAATGTGCCTGTGGGCAGGGGGGGACGTGCAGCAAGGTGTGTGGCATTATTCCCACTAGGGATTTGTCTGTGTCAAAATTTCTTGGGTGTGATGGGTTTAGGCCCACTCTGCATCACCAAAGAGGTCGTTGTCTGTCCCAAAATCTACCCTTGCTGTTAGAAAAGGCAAATAAGTTACTGCAAAGTGGTGTTGCATTAATTAAAAGACTATAATTGCCTGATCCTGAAATGTAGCTTTCAGTTTTAGCTCATTTCAGATTAACTGGTTTAGCGCTGTCCTTTTCAGGCCATTAGAGGAAAGCAGCAATTTACAGCAATAGAGAGTAACCAAATATCAGTCTCCAAATTACTCTTATTACATGCAGTTGGGCCACAGGTTAGTGGGGAGAGAGAGAGATGTGTCTACAATTGGCAAAGTTGATCGAAATGTGGAGCCCCTTATGTGCGCAAGAAAAGTGAAGCAGATGGTTTTAATTACAAGTCTTCCAGATAGTAAATTATAGTAAGATGTGACATCTAAGGGGAAAAAGCTGACTGCTACTGCAGCTGAAAAGCAGGCCGTGCCACTGTGCTGCATCTCGTTACAGGAGATAGAACTTGATATAACCGCATCCCAGAATCCTGTAACCGATTATATTTGGTCGTGTTTCCTCACAAATGAAGGGGGACAAGGTTAGTAATGGGTGAACCACCAATAGTTTAGGGGTTTGGATCAGCAAAGCTTAATCCTAAAATGTCTTACTGCTGACTTGAACCCTTTGAGGTATTTTTTTCTTCTGTCTGTTTCTGCACAGTGCCCTCCCCAAACCTGAGGCTCTGCCCTTCCTCTGTGCTCATCCAGCCTAATCTTCCCATCCGTCAGTCTCAGTGTCTCCAGATCTTTACAGCAAGCATTATCTGCCCACCTGCATTCCCAAACTGGGGTGTGAGCCCCACTTGATGCTCCCACCTATACTGGTTTTCTTTTTGACTTTTGTACGGTGTTTTCAGAGGGTCTGTTTGGGTCTTCCCAGCTGTTTCCCTGGCAATTCCTGAGCAAAGGGAGGTGCTACAGTCGATTGAGATTATGGTGCGTGTAAAGGAACAAGCACTGGGACCTGGGTTTTGGGTGGAAAACATTGGCCCAGAGAAGCAAAAAGTGGACAGTGTTGGAAAACTGAAAGAGGGAATAGAGAGAGTAGAGAGAGAGGGGAATGGGCGTATGGGGTGTGTAGGGGACTGTGGAGGGAAAATGTTTGAGGTACAGGCGGTGAAGTGCTGGCCAAGAACAGTTGATTTTACTGGATGAACTGGGAAGGGATTAATTAGCCAGTGTAACACATAGGCCATGTTGGACAGTTACCTTTGTGGGTTTGATTTGAAAATACTTTGGTTTAAAGCAATATAAGTGTTAGAAGTTCTGGTAAAAACAAGTGACTTGTATAGCAGAATCTGCAGGGAAAATCCTGTTTTCTTAGAGCATAGGGGATAGATCTGAGGCTCTCAAACTACAGTATTCCAGATTTACACCATGACCACAGCTCTCTGCACGAAGTACAGTGCGTCACTTCAATGATACGAAGTTTACCCTTGCCAGTGCTCAGGTCAGTCGGTCTGTAGTGCGGCCGCGGCAGCGCTAAGTACCCCCACAGGGTACACTTACCGTGTGGGAGGCGTTCCTTTGAGCTCGGGGCTTTTGTTTGCTTGTTTGCTTTTTCTTTTTGCTGTTGCAACAGAGGAGCTGAGACTTTGACCAATGTGGTATGACAAGCATTTGTTATCACATTTCACTGCCCTGCGATGGTAGTTCAAATAAAATCCAGATTTTGCATGCTCAGCCCATCCAGGCTGAACATTTCCATCTGTGAGAACCTTCCACCGTAGTCGGTGCGATGTGTTAGGAGAGCTAGTCTTTCTGCAGGAGAAGAGCCAGGTTTTTGCGAGAGAGTCTTGGATTTTCAGTTCAGGGTATCTGACGGTCCCCCAGACGACTACCCTAAGCCCACGACCGCCCCATGGCATACCGCTGCTCAAAGCCGAACCCAAACGTGAGCCAACTTCATCGAATCCGAACATTTGAGATGGGTATCCAAGATTTGTTTTCTGTTTCTGTGTCTCTGTCGGAAGCAAAGAATGATTGCTGCGTGACAGGTAGTCTTGCTAGCAGACACACAATAAGAAATATTAAAGACAACTCTTGATTGTCTGTCGGCGTGTCCCCTTAGGAAAAACTGCCGCCTAATAGCTGACACTGGTCCTGGTCCACACACTTATGCCATTTGATTTGATGTGAAGCACAGGGAGTTGCAGCCGGCAGATGTTATTGCAATATTGGAGCATTTTAGAGAGCAATGGTGCACAGAGGCAGCGTGGCATATTCCACACAGTTTCGGTGTGATTTCAGTTCAGCGGTACAGTGGTGCATACAGATGCTGAAGCGCGCTCTGCGTTTAACTGACAAGATCTCTGCAGTGGTAGAGCGTGTTGTTTTCCTTACCGCTGCTCAGGCAAACCAACAGTACAAGTAGAATGAGTATAAATTAGTTATAGACCACATAGGCCATGTCAAACCCTTCAGAAGTGTGTGGAGGAAGGTTAAAAGCCTGAAACTTCACGAGGAGTTGTTTCTGTGGGTTTTCAGAGCAGGCTGCGGAGGTATTCTGCATGCAGCCTGTTCGTCAGCACTTCAGCTTTGGAAGAAAGCGGAGACAAAGTGAAGCCAAAGAACAGTGAAGATTTACAAACTCTGCATTGCTTTAACCCACGGTTCTTAGTCTACCTTACTGTAAACTGTTCACCTTGGATTAGACTTCTTAGAAGCTGGAGCACAACTAAGTTGCTCTCCTATGATGGCCAGCAGTATAGGTCTTGTTTCTCTAAGGGTTTTCATACAGTATTTGGCATCTACCAGCTCAGTTTAAGAATTTCAATTACATAAATTACTATTTTAAAAAGTTGACTGAAGTTCTTCAGAACATTTGAGAAAGCGGCTTCAAAATGTGACCATGCATTGTAGAGCTTAAGGTGTTTTTTCTTTGAGTTGTACTTAATGCTCGGAGCAGACAGCGTCATGCACTGGCAAATGGGCCTCGAGCGGAGGAAGTGTTCTCTCAAGATAAGTCAAGTATTGTGGCTTTCAAAGGTCAGACTTTTAATGGAGCTTGTTGTGGTTTACTGTGTAAAAATAAAATCTGGCTGCAGTTAACATCCAGCATTCAATCAGATGCTGTTCTCTCGGCATTCATGCAGTGTTTGTTTTGGTAAGCTACTTGCCAAGCCTGAAAGCCAGAAAACCTGTGAGAAAAGAGAGGAAGGAGGAATCTGGAGACTACAGAAAGGTCAATCATAATTTTTATCTTAAGTGTCCAGCTCCCGTAGCCTCTTCCAGTGTTTGTAGAGGAGTAGGAGAGGAGGAATTAAAAGGGAATTACCTATTTGTATCATTCTGAGGCATCAAAGTTTTGAATCTTTGTGAACTCGGAGGTATGTTAGACAAACAATGTGGCTAAGTGCAAGTGTGTGCTGCTAGCTTGGGCAGGATGAAATAGTAGCCCAGCATCAGAGTGTTTCTTGGGACACACACAGCCAGTGTCCCCGGTCTGGCACGGACTGAGTGGATGTGAACATGGGAGAAGGGGTGAGAGCTGCTGAGGAAACTCTGCTGGCCCTCCAGCAGGCTATGGAAGGACCAGGAAGCCTGAGGGCAGAGTGGAATGGCCTGTCTGCAGGAGCTGGTGATGCTAGAAAAAGTTTCCTTTCACCCTAGAGAAAGAAGGGGTTTTGAAATTTTAATGTTTGGGTTCATTACAAAGCTTTAAGGTTTGAAACGCTTCACTTGATATCAGCTCTTGTTACACTAAAACAAGTTGAAATACTGCCTCGACAAGTTGTTTCAATAATGATCTGTCAAAAATTTAGAAATAATGTGCAGCTGTGAAAAGTTTCAATTTTATCAAATCATCATTTTCTGGTGGAGAAACTTTTGCAAACTCCAGTAGAAAAATCCCTGGACAATTATGCAGTCCAATAGCTCAGCACGAGTGTCTCTCCTGCCATTTTATATTCTTTTGATGAAAGCTTCTACCTCCTATGGCTTTTGCGGTTTATTCTTCCACTTTTGCAGTGTATCTGGTCAATAGAAGAGCTGTTCTTTCCAAACACAAGAGAATACTGCAAAAAGAGAAATCTATGGGTATCTCTTTCAATTGAGCATGAGGCCTCTTTGGGCTAACACCTTTCTTTGTGTTATCCAACGGGAAGGTGAGTTTTGAGGCCAAATGTTCATGCAAAGGAAGTTTATAGATTGCGTGGGAAGGTGCTTGTAGGGAGAGTAAGGACTCACTCCCTTGCTGAACAGAACATATTTTTGCGTAAGTAGTTTGCTGGTAGACTATAGACAGGGGAAAAATAGCTTGAATAAATCAAGGGATGCTGACTGTCTCGGAATGTAGGGGGGAAAATAATGACTAAATTAGACAGGTGAACAAATCATTATGAACTACTGGCTAACATCTGGATTTTTCATTAATGTGAAGTGTTTATTAAGGATGTTAAGACTTTATAGAGCCAAACTTATATAGAAATTAGTAGTTTAATCACAATGTTACTCCTAGACCTTTGCCTGTCAGTTCGCCAAGTGC
The DNA here is from genome assembly GCF_034619465.1 of Leptosomus discolor. Taxonomy (NCBI): domain Eukaryota; kingdom Metazoa; phylum Chordata; class Aves; order Leptosomiformes; family Leptosomidae; genus Leptosomus; species Leptosomus discolor. The sequence goes on from NC_141393.1 coordinate 84,940,806, forward strand.
TCATGTGCCACCTTTCTCAAGAAAATGGTTCTTTGACCCTTTTACTGGGAAACAAATCAGTTAATGATTCTATTCATTAATTCTTCAATTGATTTATCTCTAGAGGAAGTGTACTTTTAAATGCAGCGTCTTTGTTGAATTATCGCCTCCAAATAGTCTTTAAATATCTTCAATTTATCTGACTGTTTTCAACAACAGTGAATATTCCACTAAACATGGAAATATATTTTAGAAATAGTTTTTTTCATTCTGGAAAAAAAAACAACTGATAGAAGTGGGGAAAAGTTCAAATATCAGAAGCTCTTTTGTGGACTGGCAGAGAAAACCGCCATCAAACAGCACACATCTATCATCCTTGTCTCTAAACTGGACAGACATGGATTTGATGGATGGACCTCTCTTTGGGTAAGGAATTGGCTGGGTGGTTGCACTCGGAGTTGCAGTCAACAGCTCAGCGTCCGAGTGGAGACCAGCGAGCGATGAGCGGCGTTCCTCAAGGGTCAGTGTTGGGACCGGTGCTGTTTAACATCTTTGTTGGCAACATGGACTGTGGAATCGAGAGCACCCTCAGCAGGTTGGCCGATGACACCAAGCTGTGTGGTGCAGTTGACACGCTGGACGGACGGGAGGCCATCCAGAGGGACCTGGGCAGGCTGGAGAGATGGGCCCGGGCAAACCTCATGAGGTTCAACAAGGCCAAGGGCAAGGTCCTGCACCTGGGTCAGGGCAGTCCCAAGCACAGACACAGGCTGGGGGATGAGTGCATGGAGAGCAGCTCTGCTGAGAAGGACTTGGGAGTGCTGGTGGGTGAAAGACTGAGTATGAGTCGGCAACGTGCGCTCGCGGCCCAGAAAGCCAACGGCATCCTGGGCTGCATCAGAAGTGCAGCCAACAGGTCGAGGGAGGGGATTCTGCCCTTCTGCTCTGCTCTAGTGAGACCCCCCTGCAGGGCTGCGTCCAGCTCTGGGGACACCAGCACAAGACAGACATGGACCTGCTCGAGCAGGCCCAGAGGAGGCCACAAAGATGCTGAGGGGCTGGAGCAGCTCCCTGTGAGGACAGGCTGGGAGAGCTGGGGGTGTTCAGCCTGGAGGAGAGAAGGCTCCGGGGAGACCTTAGAGTGGCTTCCAGTGCTGAAAGGGGCTGCAGGGAAGATGGGGAGGGACTCTGGATCAGGGGTGTGGTGATAGGACGAGGGGTAACGGTTTCAAACTGAAAGGGGGTAGATTTAATTTAGATACTAAGAAGAAATTCTTCCCTGTGAGGGCGGTGAGGCCCTGGCCCAGGCTGCCCAGAGCAGCTGGGGCTGCCCCCTCCCTGGCAGGGCTTAAGGCCAGGCTGGATGGGGCTGGGAGCGACCTGCTCTGGTGGGAGGTGTCCCTGCCCATGGCAGGGGGTTGGAAGCAAATGATCTTGAAGGTCCCTTCCAACCCAGACCATTCTGTGATTCTGTGCTCATGTAGATGTCACAAGCTCCAGGCTTAAGCCTGCATAATTCTGGAAAGGGGCTTTAATTTCTCTCTCAATACCTTCTAACTGTTTCCTTGTCCCACTTCAGTTTCTGCAGATAATTAGCTGTTGGTGAAGAAATTAAGGGAGAAAGTGACTCTGTGGCCGTGCTTGGGTGCTCTCCTGTGATGGGGAGGACGTTGCTCAAGCCTTTAGATGCAAGAGATGTTCATACAGAGCCGATGATTCCTCTGAGCAAGGGAAACCTGCTCACTTGCAAGGCCCAGCTGCTTTAGGGAGAGTCAAGTGTCGGGCTCACAAATGCCGAGCTGGAAAGCCAGGATGCAGAGGGACCCTTATTCAGACCAAACAGGACAGGCAACCTGGGGCACTGTTTCATTGTCTTAAAGAACTGGGAGCAACCGGAAAGCTTTGAGACCAGTGGGTAGTGTGTCATATAAGATTGAGTCTCACCAGCCTCTGAGCAGGCTGAAGAGATAAGAATTATACCCCTACCAGTAAACACAGTCCTGCCAGAGAAGAAATCAGTCTGGCCTTGGGCAATGGGCGTACAGCAAGGAAGCAGAGACCATGTGGATTTCTCAGGGGCTTCCTCCTAGCTGTGCTGTAGGGTGGAAGGAGCTTCAGCTACTTGGTGTGTATCATTTGAGTTTGTTGTGACCATTTTCTGTGTGATAGTGCAGTTTATCAAAAGGAAAGATGGCACGTGCTCTGGGACTGGGGGGATGATGTGTTCAGGATGTCAAGCCTCGTGAAGGTGTACAGCACCGGCAGAGAGACCAGGACCAAGAACCATGCGGCTGTTACTATAAGCAGTGACAAGCACAGAAGAGTCAACCAGAAGGATAATGTCAGTCCCACACCAGGCATGGGGCCGGTCTTGCAAATGGCAGCAACTGCAGGGAAATACCTTCTGGAGGCCGTGTATTGTATGTGAGAATTGTCTGATATCCACAGGGATAAGGAGCCTGGATGTGGTTGAAAAGAAAACAGTTTTCTCTAATTAATTAATTATTCACCCTGGGTTATTCATTTGGCTAAACTCAAGAGTAACAGTTGCTTTTTTTGAAGCTGTGTGAGCTCCTAATCATCTGCTCAGAAGGCAAGGAAAAGTTTGAATAAGCAGAAGAAAGTTAAAATGTTGTCTTTGGTCTTCACAGAAGCTTATACGTTTGCTTCCCCGATTCCCAGATGAATAAAGCCCTTGCGATGTGCACATCTCGTGATTTGCTATTTGGGCTGATAATTCTCACACTGAACACTTTGATATCAGTCTTCATGTACTGCTAACCGCCATAAAGTTATAAGGAGCATATAAGCTTAGTACAGTTGAAATGAAAAATATAGTTAGTACAATATGGAGCTTATCTTTTCACTGGAGAATGATTATAACAAAAATCTACTTATGCTTGGATTCAAGGCAACTGTCCGTGCTTGTGCTGCTGCCTCCGTAAATACTGACCCGCCCTGTGCTTCGGAGAGGTGAACTGTAAAACAGGCACTAGAGTCTCATGGCCAGTAGCGCAAGGCACGTTGTAGAATGAGTTAAAGGACGCGTGGCCATCACGGCTGATTCCGCCTGTTCCCTTCACATCCCTCTGGCCTTCCCAGGTGCTGTCGAGCGGGGTTTGAGTTACCGTATTTAACCTCAACAAGCTGCTGGTGTTGATGGTGCAGCTTCACTGTGCTGCTCAGTTCAGCTGCGGGGCTTGTGACGGGAAAGAGCAAAAAAAACGCAACAGCAAGCCCCTACCCAAGGCCAGCTTTGCCTTACAAAGTGGGGGTGTGAGGGGAGAGACCAGACAAGCAAATGCCGGAGCTGTTAGCTCTGCTACTTACCCTTGCACACAAGGGAGACCGTCCCCAGGTTACAGTGTACTTTGTAGGTGCATAAGAGGAGACAGTCCTTGCCCTGCAGAAAAAATAAAATCAGTGACATTTCTTTTAAAGTGTTCTTCTGACAATAGCGATAACAATAAGCTCTGAGAGAACTAAATCTTTTTGATAAGAGCAACCGCTATGACTCGATATTAATAGCCAGTGTATGTGTTGCATGCAGCTAGGAAATTATTGATATTTCCAATTGTTTAAGGTGAGTTATCCTGTGGGTTTGAGTTCAGCTTCCTTCGGAGGTGCTCATGCAATAATGTCTTGTAATGAAAGTCCGTGCCTTCTGTTTGAAGCCCCAGGAAAGCTCTTGTTGTGTCTCCTGCCTTGGAGATTGTGTGCCTTGCCAGATTGTCCGAATGATCTGTGGGGCAAATATTTCTGTCAGCTTACCTCATACACCTAGTCAAATCAACACGTGAGAAGAGAGAAATAATCTCCGATTTCCTCATTTCCACGCCAGCCTATGGCCATTAATCCTCACCTCCAGCCTGCTGACACTGCGTTATTCCTCCACGCGTGCTGGCCTGGGGACAGAGGAAGCCCAATCCTATTTTAAAAACAGATGGCCTGAACATATACTTAATAAAATATTAAGCAGAAGTCAGTATGAATCCACCATGCCAACAGCTTTACCTTTTGACTCTTGCTGGATCTCTCTCTCCTGGCTATCCTGCGTTGCATGTATTTTGGGTGCTCCCTGGGCAGCCCTAGCCATCCCTCCTCTCCTTCTCAAAACACCTTGTCGATTTAGGACACAACCGTGGCCTGAGCAGTCTTCTCCAGAAGAGACCGTCTTGCCTGATTTTCAGTTCTGAAATGCTGCTATCTCTGTTTGAGCCACCTAACCAGACTCCCCTCCAAACCAGAATCAGTAAGCACTGCTAAGATAAAAATTAGCTTCTCTTGAGGGCATGTTAGGTGATGAGGTAACTGTTGAACTGCTGACGGCTGATTTCTGTCCTTGGACTGTAACGAACTCCAGGTAAAGAGTTCAGACGTAGGTGGCCAAGCGGTATCGGGAAATCCATCTAGCGATTGTACTGACTTCTAGCTCTTAGGGAAGAACTCTCTCTTATTTGTAGGCTTTAAAGATGTTTATCAACATTATTTCAGGTCCTTTGTATGGGCAAAGCCTATAGTCTTACAGTCCCTGAAGAAAAGTCAACCCCATCTCATCTGGTTTATCTATGGTGGTTTCTCTTCTAGCCACTTCTTTTTCTGCTTTTAGACATATTCAGGTTTTATAACTGTCAGTGAAAAGGAAAAAAAAAAAAAAAGCCAAACCAATCATGAGTGTGTGTGTGAAATAAAATGGTCCCGAGGAAAGCTAAGAGTGAAATATTTGCTAATAGACAGCAACTTGGCAGCTCCAGAGGTAAAAAACCTCAGTCTGGAAGCCAGCAGATAGCATGTCCGTGACTACAGAACATAGGGGCCTGAAAGAAAAGAGGTACCCAGCCGTGACAGCAAAGAGAACAGAATGACAGAGGTTTTGGGGCTTTTTCCCTTACATTTACAAAGCTTGTCTTGAGCTAGAAGATGCAGTTTCTTTCTTAGCACTGGTGTCCGTCATTCAGCAAGGGTTTTGTCTGGCTGCCTCACGTTTGCTTCTCTCTTGAGCCAGCAGAAGCTCTCCCATCACCTCTGGAAGTGGTACCGGGTGCTTCCCTACCCGTCAGCTGACGTTGAGGTCCCAAGTTTTGGGGAGCTCAGGTTCGGAGGATGCTTTTACAACAAAGGGGCAGCTAACATTTGCTCCCCTTCTGACTTTGGGGCTCCCTTCCGTAGGCAGGTACTTGAAATTATCCTTTGTGCAGAGGAGGGGGCCCTGCGCTATGGAAGCAGGCTGATGAAAGCCCCTCCGTGTCACAGGAGCGATCTGACGTGCCGGCCGAGCGCTGCCGAGGGCGCGGGGTCTGTAACCACGCGGCAAGAAAAGGTATCGCCAGAGCGACGTGCTGCGTTTGGTGGTTGAAGCAGAGGCGCTTGCCTTGCTTTGTCACACGGAGGCCTAAGCCTCCGGTGATGGTGCCGCCCGGCTCCAGTCCCTCTCGAAAGCTAATCTGCTCTCGGAGGGAGCCCCTGGGGAGCAGCCCCCGTGTCACTCAGCGGGGCTCGTTCCTCGGGGCTGGCCCGGGGCTGCGAGGGCCGGCCGAGCTCTGCACAGCCTTCGCTGGGAAAGAGGCGCAGAAGCGTCACCAGATGCTCCAAGAAATACAGGAGCGATCCCAGGAGAAGAAACATCTGGAAGGTAAATCTAGTGTGTAAAAGGGAAACCACCGCCGGTACCATCTTAACAGTTTTGCCTCTGTAACGAGCAAAAACGGGGGCAGAAAGGCACAATTTTGTGCTAGCATGCCATGGCAAATACAGTTAACAGCAGAAAGGAGAATCAGGACAGAACTGTGATGAACGCTAAGAAGTGGTCAGGGATTTTTAGTTGAAAATGTTTTCCTCTGCAATTCGGGGAAGCTGCCTTTCTCTGAGAAAACTGGGATTCTGCCAAAATCTTGGTTTGTCATTAGAAAAATTGATACATTGTTTCAAACTAATAATTCAAATTTGTCAAAAGTCAGAAGAAAATACGAAACGACGACTTTGGTTTTGGTGAGGCTGGCAGAGATAGCTGCCAGCTTGAGCCACTGCAGCGTCCTGTGTAAGTTGAGTTGCAGCGCTTCAGTGTTACCGATTTTGTGTGGTGGTTTTTGGTGCATCACCCTGGGAAAGGAAAAGGGAATAATAAAGCAGTAGTTTGCTAATGATGTGCGTAGCACTTCACAGTGACACAGACAACCCTCTTTTGCTTCGCTTAATTGACTCATAACATTTCAATGCCGGAAGATCACATTTTGGTTTTCGAAGAAAGGCAAACATTATTTCTGAATTTCTGCTTTCCATTCTAAACAGAAACCTGCTGTAAGAAAGCAGGCAACTGTTCGTCCTGGTTCAAGGAGAAAAGTCAGAAATTCCCCAAGAGGGAGGAATTCAGATTTTTATTAATATTTGTCTTTGAGCAGCGTGAGTCAAGATCCACTTCTTGCCGGATAATACAAAGGATAAATATTGGCCTTGCTTTCGCGTAGGGGAGTCAGCGTTAAGTGATTTGGGGGTTTTGGTTGGTTTGGGTTTGCTCAGTGTTGGGGGGGCGCGGGTTTTTTTGCATAAATGATGATACTTGACATTCTAACCCTTTTAACGGTGAATGACTGAATCAGACTTTAGAGGGGGATATCACTCTGGAGGAGATGAGACTGTGATGTGCCCTTTCTTTAGGCCACCCAGACTCTCGGCCCTGTGAAGTGTGCATTACAGAACACCCTTCTTATCCCTCTACCTCTGCATCCAGCCTGAAACCCTTTTTACTATTCAAAAAAGGCGAGGAAGTTTGAAGAAGAGGAGCTGATAACCATCTCAAATGTTGTTAAGAGTGAGCACTGATTAATATTTTAAATAACTGAATATATTGCAAATTCTGAAGAATTAGAATTAGTTTTAAAGGCTCTATAGATCAAATTAATTTCCTGAGTAGAACTAGAAACGTCCCTTTCAGGATAAGCCACCACTGGAAAATCTCCTTGATGCTTTTCTAATTCTCCTCAATACTTTTCTTACTTTTCTCTTTCACTAAAGGTGAAATAATCTTTTATTTAAATAGCACCAGGTATATTTGACATAGAAAACTAACTTCAAAAGTACGGAGCTTTCTTCTTACCATCAATTATTAGAGCCCTCCAGGTGTTTAGTCTTCTACAGAATTACAGAGAAGTCCTTAGGTTTTTGACAGATTCCACAGGGGTTATATAGCCAAGGAATTCACCTTCAGCCTCAAAAGACCTACTTGCTCATGGCAAGCTGATTTTTTTTATTTTGTTTTATTTTTTTTTAACTATCCTCCTCCGAGGCCTGTAGTCCCTATATATTTGTGTATAAACTAGGGATTCATTGAAGATTCTGCAACAGACCTCAACAGGCAGCGTTAGTGACTCGTGTGTCTGAAGTTACGTCACCGTGTAAAGCAAATGCTGGCCGTGAGCGTGGGGGTTCCCCCACGACTGGCGCAGGGAAGGGGCTGCAGGCAGAGCCCAGGGCCGGTGGGGCTCGCTGCCCCGGGACAGCCCGGCCGGCTTCTGGGAAACCACCTCTGCCCATCCCTTCGGACCGGTGCTCTCTTCTCTCCTGTTTCTTCCCGGGGCTCATCTCAGCCGAGCCGTGCCGTGCTCTCTCCCCTCCCGCCCCTCGGAGCCCACCAGCCCTGTCCCGCTCCATCCACAGCGGGTTTGGCAGTTGTTTGTGCTGAAGGAGGAGCCGGTGGTTGTAGGAAAAGTTCTTTTTCTCCACGCTGTTGCCGGGCTTTACGTTTTCTGACACTGGGAACGAGGAGGCGGGCAGCCCCCCCCCGCTCCCACCCGCGGGTCAGCTCGTACCTGCGCCGCAGCGACTTCTCGACGCGCGCCGGCGGAGCCCTGGCAGAGGCATGCTGATGTCTTTGGGGTGGTTACTTTATGTTCATTTAAAATGCAATTAAACAGAACAAATACTGTGAGGAAATGGGCAAGATTTTACATTTGCATACAAAAATTAAGGGGAAGATCTTTTCATCACATTATAAATTTTATATCAGCGTTTTGGAAAGGGAATAATATGTGGCGATAATATAGACTGATATAATGAAATAACTACAACGATGGTATTGTCGTCCGTGGGGTCAAAAATTGTTCCCAGAAAAGAATTAATAATTTATGGAAGTGTTTATCCCTGTAATTTAACACTGGAATGGGGAGCCACATCCTGCCTAGTTATTTTAAGTCTGCAAAAATTAGTCCTAAACTCTAGAAAGTGAAACTTGCATGAAAAAAGTACCTTTAGAAGGTTATTTTCTGTCTTAAAAAAAAAAAAAAGGCTCCTTTGCTCTAATGCTCTGATTTAGAATGGGATGAGCCTTGTTTTCAAACAAAATTCCAGATGCAGGCAAGGGAAACCCTGGGATTGATCATGGAAAGGGAACTGGAAAAGAGGATCAAATCTAGGCTTTCGTACTTCTAGTGCAGTCGTGCTTAATGGTAATAACGTATTTCTTAGCAAGCTCGAGGTCTGCAGTGCCAGACGCTGGAGCAGACCTACCTGGCCACGGACACCCACGACAAAGCTCCTGGTTAGGTCTTCTCTGAGCTTGAATGAGGCACTTTCTGCGTAAGGTCACAGAACTAAAATTGCCAGAAAGCCATAACATTGGATAGTACTTTTCTAGGAGCATCTTCTGAGCCAGTATCTGTTATACAGCTCTTTAAATATATCAGGAGTTTAATTCTAATCCAGGGTAAAGGGATGAATTCCCATTTCAATGAACTTTACTGGATGAATGCAAAAGCAAAGGTTTAGCTTTTGGCAGGCTACCTCCTGTATTTTTTCTACCTAACGCTAATGAGTTTGATATTAGCATAATATAACCGCTGCATTTCTTTTCTAACCTGAATAATTAAAAAAAAAAAAAAAAAAAAGCTGGAGGCAGAGGGAGAATGGGGGAAGGGGAAAATGGCTTGAAATACAATCTGCCCTGGTTTCAGCTCTTAGGTACTAATCTTTCTTGGCAAGCTGAATCCACCGGACTTGTTTGTGCTGCTGAATGCGTATCACAGAGCCACAGGTAAACTGAGGAAAACCACAAATTCCCGCTTGCCCTCGAGCAATCGGCCAAGCAGATCCTTATGCCCCATAAATCCACGCAAAGGTGGGCGCGGGGGAGGGCGGCTTCTCTAAGCAGCTGAGAAACAGGACTAGCAAGAGGGCTTGAAAACACCGCGTGCCTGCGGGAGCGCTGAAGCAACGCTCAGGGGCTGAATCCCTCCTGCTGGAAGGCCCTGAGGCTGAAGGGGATGCTGTGGGAGCCACGCTTACACCTGCGTACGTCACTGATACGCTCAGGTCCTCAGCGGGCTTGGTAGGGAGTCACGTCCTTCCTCATGACCGCCGCAGAAACCCACGGTCACCAGCACCACGACGGGGCGCTATTAAAAAAAAAAAAAAATCCCTTTTTGTCCGGTGAGCACCAGCTAAGATGCAGCTGCGGGGTCGTCGTACAGAGCAATCCGTTACTTCGATTAGCGCGACGCGTACAGGCCAGCTTGCACGTTAACCACCTTAATTGTCAACTGCAACAGCACTGCGGTGTAACGTTAAAGGTGCTCTGGAGTTTGCTGTTTGCTGGCGGCGCGTGACAGTTCTGCAGACCATAACGCTTTCACGAATGCTCTGGGGCAGGCAACATATATTTTTTTTTTATTTTATTTTTTTTTTTTCCTGCGTAGTTTGAATGAACGTGAGTTTGTCTGAGAGAAGTCCAGATGGCTGGATTGTTATTAGTCACTCACACATACTGTTCTCTCGTAGAAAGGATGGAAACTTGAGTTCTGAAAAATAAGGATGATGATGTTTTGTGGTTGGGGGTTTTGTTGGGGCTTTTTGTTTGTTTTTCTGTTTGTTGTTATTTTAAATCTTATTCCATCAATTCCTTGATGAAAATCTTATTTTTCTTTGACAGGGATGAAATTCCAGGGAAGCTGCTCTAGCTTTGTTTAGTAATTGATCAGTCCCCTTCCCCATAAACATCCGCTCTCCTCAGCTGTCTGCGGATGTTTTCCCGAGTAAGTTTTATGTTTTTGATATTCCCTTAACCCTTGGTTGGTTTGGGTTAAGAGTTAGAGAGAATTTGCCAAGCAGCCTCTGGCTTGTTTTCCTGCCCTCAGGCAGTGGTCTGCCTCTGCCTCCTGTATCTTCCCGCATCACCTCCTGGGACAACGTGAAGTGGCCTTGTTTCCTGAGAGCACGGAGTAAATCCTGATGATGGATTTTTCTCTCTGAATCCCACCGGTGCCCTCTGAGGTAGCCCTCCTCCCTCAGGTCTCTTTCATCCCCTTTTTCTCTTTTGCAAGCCCATAGTCAGATGATTTTTTTTCAGTTTTAAACATCATTACGAGGTCAGACGGGCCAGTCGGTACCTGCTGGGGCTGCTGCCTGCTCCAGCGCTCAAATCGAGCCTTCTGCCACCACAGAGCCTGTAAACCCTTTTTTTTTTTTTTTTTTCCATTGAGGACAGGGTTTGAATTCAGAGTTTATGCCGTAGTTTTTTTAGTCTTGATGAGATTATGGGAGAGATTTTTCAAAGGCATAAGCAAGACTTATATGTCCAAGTCCCATTGGCTTTCAGCGGGAACGGTCGGTGCCAGAAGCGTTCCGTGCCCTTGACAATCTTCCCCTATTTCTTAAACAAAGATGATGCAAACAAAAGGTTCTTTCATTTCAGAGGAATTTGTGGAGATCATAAATTAAGGCTTAGATAGATAAACCATTTAAATCCAGCATGCTCTGTGGTGGAGCTGTGCCCCAGAGTGCGCCGTGTGCTGAGACCCAGAGCAAGCTTAACGCAACAGTGGTCGGGGCCTTGGCTGATTTACTGCCGGCTGTGCCAGACCCCCGAGGACCCCCTCCTGCGGGGCGAGGGGCTTGCTGGGGCGGGACACAGCGAGCTGGCGAGGCGCTGGGAGGTGGCAGGTGTCCAGTGTGAGGAAATGGAATATTCATGGAGAAACCAGATGGAGCGAGGATCTCTGTTCCTATCTTGCCTCTCTCTTAATTTGGGGAAGTCGCTCTCTGCGTTACCGCATGACACACGATTTGGCAGTTGTGGTGGCTACTGTGTGAGGAGACTGCTAAAAATACCAACCTTCCGGCAGATGAGAAAGCAATAGGGTATGAGCTCCCTAATCAGCTTTCTACACCTCTCACCTCCACAGATCAAAGTACGTAGCTGTCTACTACTCATTAAGTAAAATCCCGCTGCTGAATTCTGTTTACCAGGTGAAGAGACTTTTTTTTTTGGTCACTGTTCCAATTAATTGGTGTTTCCTGTGCCCATGGACAGAACCACCGAGCTCTGATTCATCGTAGCACGTCCCCCGCTGTGGCGTGGGGGTGGGCATGGCTGACGAACATGCCTCTGAATTCCGTTTGGGTGATAAGCTCTTGAGGCAGGATGGCTGTTTAGGTGCTCTGTCATGTGTCACCATGTCACATCACATAAGGTAAATATGACTCATGTAATCCATTTGGTGCGTTGCCATTAGAATGGGCGGAAGGGTGGGGTTTTTGGCACTGAAATACCCCATGTGAAGTGTTTTTCCCCTGCATTTTAGTGTTGCTGGTGAGAAAGTTTGCAGGAGTGCAACCAATGCTTCCCATTTAGCCTCAGACAGGAGAATCTCAAGAGCCTCTTCAGAGTCCCTTGACATGGCTGAGTATGGCACGGTTAAAACGTCTACTGAAAGCAGTGTGAGAGTGGCAAGTTTTGACCCTCAGGAAGAGAAAAATATGGCTATTTTAAGATAGAGAACCTCTTAAATCCCTCTGGTAAACAGCAGGAGTTGCAGTCTGTCAGCATCTCGAAGTCTCTCAAATCTGCTGAACCATTTGGCACTGCCTCAGAGTTGGAAATGTTTTTTCTTCTTCATATGATAATAGGAAAAGGGGAGATTTTGTTGGGGTTCTTGTTTGTTTGTTTGGTTTTGCTTCATGTTTTCTGTTTTTGTTTTGTATGTAATGTCAAGGAGACACCTCACAGGAGCAACAAACTGTCCCACATAGACATTTTTTCCACTCTTGCTTGCCAGGTAGACAGCAGCAGTGATTTGGTGTTCTAGCTAACAGGAGGGAAATAAGGAGGCATTTCAGCAACCAGGTCACTGCTATTTCTTCTAAGTAGTGCCTAAATAAATTTAAAAAAAAATAAAAAAAAAAAGAGGCAGCTCTTGCCTTGCATAAACTCCTGGAACAATAGGTTGCTGTTTCCTCGCCCGCTCGGCCGGGGTGGAGCGGCTGAGATGGAGCCGATTAGCCGGGCTGCCAGGCAGCGTGGCATTGCAGCCGCGGCGGAGCACGGGCTGTGCTTCCCGAGGAGAGCCTTCGGATTGTTTGGAGGCCACCAGGAAGTCAACTCTGCCCTGGCTTCCGCCGCGATTCAATGGGCTGTTTTGCAGAGACGGCTGGAGCCAGAGTCCAACCTGTCTGATAGGGCCGTCGAGAATATTCTCATGATTATAAGGCTGTGGAGGGACAACGTGTTTTGGGAGGTGCGCTGACAGCTAATGACAAAACAGTGTATGCATTATCAAGCAGATATTGTGTTCTGGAATAAAGGCCTGATAATGCCTGGGCACCCAGGGCTGCTCTCTGCACACAGCTGTAAACAGACTGCTCCTGCTGACTTCAAATAGCTGCGTGTAGCTCGGAGGAGAAACTCGAAGTTTTCCCTCTGAGATGTACTGTATTTATTATTAATTCTCTCTGGGCCTTCCACACTTCAGCTTCTGCAACGCGTTGGCTGCTTTGAGGAGGGCTGCAGCCGCCCGCGCCTCCCCGGTTGGGCTCGATGATCTTACAGGTCTTTTCCAACCTAAACGATTCGGTGATTCCAAGAAGGGGTACGGTGTGAGGAGCTTTGCCTTCCGAACGGTGATCTGATCCAGTTACAGGGGAAAGGAGGGTACTTGTCCTGCCGGCACCGCGCTTCCCCTTCCCACGTGCTTCCCCCATAACCGTGCGGGGAGCCAGAGAGGCGCCGGTGCTCTCTGCCCTGCCCCTTCTCCAAACGCCTGTGTCACCGGGGTGGTCACAGCCTCCCCTCACACGTGCTGCCCTGCCCTGGATCATTCCTACTGACCTCTGAGTGTCTGGGAGGCTCCTGACGGAGCTTTTCTCCTTTCCCCTGCTGTTCGGCCCTCTGGGCTGTAAGGCTTCCTGCCAGCTCCGTTTTGCTGCCGTCAGAAGGGCCTTTCGGGTGTGAACCCCCAGCCCTTGCCTGGAGGGAGCTTTTACTGCGCTCGTTGTCACAGAGGCCCCTGGATGTGACCAGATCCGCCTGACTCCCGTGTGGCAGTCCCGGTCCCTTTTCCTTTATTCACCTGCTGCTCACTAGGCCTTCCTCCTTCGGACGGAGACGAGCGGGATGAGTCCAAGTAAGCCACGCGTTTTCCTTGGGGAGGTATTAACGTCTCCTGAAATGCTACGCCTTCCCTCTTGGGGCACAAAAGCACTTAACACCTGCAGAAGTGCTTTGGTGGTTCTGTACCTGACGGCTAAGAGAGGGACAAGGGTACTGGGACACTTAGGAACGTTTCATCCTGAGGACAGTATTCCGTGGTGTTTTGCAGTGGTGCCCAACAGAAAGAATGAGGGTCTTCAGTTCATCTGGTCGGTTTGGAGACAGCCTTCCCTGCAGGGGGATGGACCAGGATTGCCTGGGTAACTGGAATATGAGTTAGTGTCCATGAAATAACTTGGGAAACTATTGGCAACAGACAAGACTCTTCTAAATTTCAAGTCTTGTCAAGGACATATGCGCGACTCCCACTCCAAGTAGTGGTTATGGAAAGAAAATAAGGATCTGGGGCGCTCGCGTCCTTTGTTGTGCGTGATGCTGAACACAGGGCAAAGGAAAAGTCCCACGCCCCCTCGGGCAAATGGTGCAGTTCTGGTAGAGCTGGTGTTGCAGTCACTGTTTAACATCTCCTCATCTTCTGTCCTTTTTACCAAATCGCTTTGCAGCAAAACGTTAGGCTGTTCCACGCTGTCAGTTTTTAATTGGGAGGGTTTGATCAGCGCTAGTATTAGTTCCAAGAGCTGTTGATAGGAGTTTAAAAACTTGTCTGTTGCTTCTGCCAAGTACTTCTTGCAAGGGGGAGAGAGAGAACCTGCTTCTGCTCTCGCCGAAAGCAGTGAAAATCAGAGCAGTTCCCCCGAAATCAGCTTACTGTCCGTGGCAAAGACGACCAGCAGCAGAGCAAGAGGGGCTTTGAAAAAGGCTGCTGGCACATGGGCGGCACAAAGCAAGCTGTGACGCTCCGAACGAAGAGGAGGCGGGGGATTCAGGGGTTGCTTTACGGATCTCACAGCTGGACTGCTAAGGTAGGAAACCCAAGCCCGCTGCTGTGTCGCCCTTGCAGGACTGGAGAAAAGATGCTTCTCCCCCTGCATCGAGAAGCTGAGATGCTGCGGTACTTTTTCTAATCCATGCACGTCATCTATGGCACTTGTGAGCTTCAGCTTAAGGAAAATAAAGCCACCAAGATGCAGCGTGCTGCAGTGCGTTTGTGTTCGGATTGCAGAAGAATTTTAGGTGCCTGTTTTCTGCCTGCACGCAGCCTTGCTGCTGGGCGGCTTGATGGACTGTGGAGTGTTTAAAGGGGGGAAATAAAGAGGTTCCGTGAGGGTTTAAAGGTTCATAAGCATGACAACGTCTTCCGTAAATAGGCGACAGTCTCAGGCCTTGGTGCTGACGTGTCTTTTCTGATTCTTTTCTATAATCTTGTTTCACTGCAGATGGGTGGGGGTGGAACAACAGCGTATGATGTCAGGGCAGAGATTATCAGTAGAAATTAGTCAAACTTCCAGCGTTCTCACGCAGTAGCCCTTTCCATGCTCCAATGGAAAAGTCCTCTGCCGTTCTGCCCGCGGCACCGTGAGGAGCAATCCCAGCTGCGCTGTCCTGAGCGGTGCAGAGATACAGACTCCGGCAGGGAAATAGCATTAGGTGATTGTCAGGAGGCTTTAGGATCAGCGGTGTGTTCCAAGGAATGTCTCTCACTAAGGCGCTTGGATCTCGTGTTCGCTGAGAACAGAAAGGACTTCTCTTTCCCTCTGTCCCCTGCCCGTACGGGCTTGCGCAGACACACTTGTGTCTCTCACTTGCCAGCCTGTCATGTACTCCACAATTAAAATGCTTCGCTCCTAAATTACTGGATGTCATGTCGACAGTCTTCCAGCACCCCTCTGTTTTCATTCAGAAGAGCAATAATGCCTTAGAACTGTCAAAAACTCACAAGCTGGTGTTTATGATTTTCCGTGTTGAATGAAGGAACTATTTGCTAAAATTCAGACGTGCTTTTGATCTTTTTTCATGAAAATACAAAATTTGTAAAATGGAAAAATTGTTTTAAGCACTGCCTCAAACCATCCCTCATGGCATGTCTTTCAGAGTTTTGTATTTAAGAGGTTCTCCGTTATTAAACGAATACAAAAAGCCCCGTTGAAGAGGCACAATACTAGTGCCGAGTTTGTGTCTCTGAATGAGAAAGTTAATTCTGTTCAGGATTTAACAAACATCCACCTACAAAGTTATCGGCCTGTTTGAACTCCATCTGCACCAAGTGTACGGGGCTAATGCGTGTGGACGGAATGGCTGTGCTTCTCCCTGTCTGAAATGGTATGATATGCACAGGCTCCGTGGCTTTTATGTTGGCCAATATTTTGAAATATTCAGTTGCCAACCTGCAATACCACATAAATCGTGTCCTAAAGAGATCTAAGTCTTTGTGGTCGGTTCAACTCAAGACACTGAACAGGAGGCACGGTTTCTGGATCTGGCCGGGGTTGGGTATGTGTTCCTGTCGGAAAGAAGTACGCTGAAGTAGGCTTAAAAAGGGATGAGAGTGAAAATATGGCTTGAAGGTTAAACGAGAAGCAGTGGTGTTCATTGCTCTGCGAATGCCCTCAAAGCTCTGAGAGAGGGATACACAAAGTCTCCTGATGCAGGGAGTGGTTGCACAGGGAAGTTCAAGATGATGTGGAAGGACGAATGAGCTAAACGTGATCCAAAAGAAAGCCAAGCAATGGTTTTAAGTGTGTTGATAGTTTTACAGAACATACTTTTTTAGAATTCCTGTGAATTAATAAATTCGCTATGTTGATGCAAATTGGGTCTGTTCTACCAAAATAATACTACTTAGGTCAAAATACATATTTTTTTTTTTTCATCAGGGTGATTAAGCCAAATCCTGGCATTATCCCATCCAGTTCTGCATGGATTGACAGAACAACCACATTTGGGCCTTGGTGTTTGAGCACATATTGCGATGAAATTCTTTGGGATGGGCAAAGTATGCGATGTAGCCGCTGAAAAGCCCGTGCAGGGGAGAGAAAAGAGCTCTGGTCTCGTGAGGGAGGTGGGGGTGAACGTAAAGTTTGCCGCAGAAGAAGGTGTGAAACCAAATCTTTTGTGGGAACGACACCCAGGAGGAGGCGGGGCGGGGAGCGGGGCTGCGGAGGGAGGCAGGATGTTCCGCGGTCAGCACCGAGTTCCTCGCGGGTCCCAGGGAGGTGCGAGGGGATTCCACAGCAGCCTGGGCGGCTTTCACCACCTCTTCTGCCAGCCGCCCGCTGAACGCACGGTCGTTCTACGTGGGGATTTTTACCGGCTCCTTTTGTGCATCCTGGGTACCCACCCGGTCAGGTTCCAGTCCCCCTTGCATCCGCGCTGTAGCCAGATGGCGCGGGCACGCTGGCCAAGCCTCCATCCTCTTCTCCACGTTAATTAAGACCCAGGTCAGCTGCGAGTGCTGGTTGCCTGGCTCCGAGTCCCTACCGCTTCCTCAGCATCGCTCTCCAGCCATAAAGGGGAACAGCTCTATGAAACGGTACCTTTCCCTAATTGAGGGTGAAGTGTCCCAGCCACAAAGGAAGGATGCTACTGTGCAGAGGCTCTGGCTCCAGAGCTGGGTTCTTCAGTAGAGCATCGGTCCCCAGATTTTTTTTTTGATTTTTTTTTTTTTAAACTTTGAAATCCCGCACTTATTCAAGAGCTTCAAAGTGTTAGGAAAATGCTTCATGTTTCAGCAAATGTACAAGAGGTTCAGGGAACTGGCTACCACATTAAACAGTTACCCTGTGGCCTGCACTGTAAATGAAGAGGAATAACAGCGGTTATTGGAACTTGTTCCGCTTTGTCACAGAGCGACTGGAGCCGCCTGAGCAGCATTGCTTGCTTTTTGGAAGCCCTAGAGGAGAATATGACCTAGGAACAATCATACCTTTGTAGTCCAATTGTTCCTGTGCTTGCAAAAAAAAAAAAAGTGAAAGGAAAAAGTGATCAGGGTAGCGATATTGCACAACGTGGCTGTGTTTTCGAGTTCCTCCGAGAGGCTGTGTACTGTTACACTGCTTTCAGACACAATAAAAGGCCAGTTATTAATCCTGCAATTACCCAGCCTTATCACTGCTGTCCACACAGGCTGACTGTGGCTGGACTTCTCGATGATATTGTTTTCATTACGGTGACGAAAGCAAAATTTAATTAGAGACCCATCTCTGAAACGGACAAGTGAAAAATACAAGGATCAGGAAATTAATCCTAATGCTTAATTACGTTAAGATATTTTGCCATTCTGGATGGGGGATTTTTGATACTCTGGGCAACTCTCTTCTCTCAGTTCCCTCTTTAGTGGCTGCAAAGCGTGATGATGGGGACAGGGGGAAATGCTGTTCATGGCATTAAAAAGCATATCCTTCCTGTCAGCTCTGAGCGTGGAACAGGAATATCTAATCAAAAGGGTTCGCTCTGGATCGTATCAGTTCCTGACCGCAAGCTCTAAATCCACTTTATAGGAGCAAAGCAAAACGATCTACAGGTAACAGAAATGGAAAAAATGAATTGATAGGGAGATCAGACTGTGACTAAATGGAAGCAGGGAGGCTGAAAGGCAGCATTCCAATAAGGAAGGGGTTTGTATGGTTTTCAGGTACAATAGGGCAGATTTGTATAAAACAAAATTTCATCCTGGAGACCATTTAAATTTCATTGATAAGAATGCACTTCATTGCTTCATTTAGAAACTTCTACTGTGGCTTTTTTTCCTCCATTTGTATAAAAATAAGAACCATCTGTAGGAAAAAAAAAAATAAAAAAACCCACCACTTGTTTGTGTGACTGCTTTGCTGTTGTTGTTTAGATTTCTAGGAAACAGATGCATGTTTTTCATTTGGGGAAAGCATACATCTGTTCTGCCGAATTCTCTCCAGAAATCCTTAATTTTCCAGTAAGAGCTTATTCAATTACATTTGAAAATAAGAAGCTTTCCCTCCATCATTTGTGTACACGCAGACGTGTGTTACGAGGAAAAATGGTCGTTTTGACACAGTGAGGAATTCTTTTCTCAGCAAATCCATAAGAGTTTGCAAAATGCTGTATAATAATTTAGGTTAGAAGAAGGAAAGTGGAGGTAGCAACGAATTTACTTCTGCAATCTCTGAAAGCCTATCTGCACAGCTGGAGCTGTTAGAGCCTCCATTGAAGAGGGGCATGCAATTTAACAAGGCTGAAACCAATAAGATTGGGTAGAGATTCCTGTATAAGGTTTAATAAAAATGTAATTCCTGTCTACAAATTGCTTAAACCATTCACGGAATTCTGTAACTGGGATATTATTCTCTCTTATATTCTATGGGATGGTTTAAATATTTTATAGGGAGGTTATCATTCTCTGCTAAATTTATGGGTCTTCTCCAGCAGGCAAAGTCATGTGTTCTGAACGTTGGTCTACTTTGGGATCTACTCCAGAAAACTACGTGGTGTGTTTTTCAATTGCTTCTTGTTTGGAAAAGAAACAGATACTACAACACAACTAGTGATAGCGTGTGGCTCATGTTCATATGTGCCCGTTTCAGGGTTTGGATTAAAGTCTCTTCCGTTAAGGTATCTTCCTTTGGCTGGGGGATTTTTACCTTCAGCTTAGAAACAGAAGATGGAAAAAATACATAGTCAGTAGCCAAATCGTAGTGCAGAAAGAATCTAAGAGTACATCAAGAAGAGTAAACCTATTAACTTGTTCCCCTTCAGGGACAAGATCCTACAGTAGTGATGCATTTTGGAAATAACTCTGAAGCAGGTGGAGGGAGCAGCAGGAGGGCAGTATCAGGCTCATGCAGCAGGAGGGCAACACCAGCCAGTCAGAAAAAAAAAAAAACGAATTGCATGGACTGTGGGGGACTGCATATTAGAATTGCCAAGCGGAATATTTCCTGCTGCATATCCTAAATAAATTAGACCTGCACAGAAATATGGGCCGTGATATCTCCCCACATGGCACAAATAGCAATGGAAATGAAACCTGCCCGTGCATGCTCCAGGAAAGCTCTGAACATTCAGGTGGGGTGTCACTTCAGTCCCATTATAACCTGTCGCCGTGAGTTGGCCTGTGGATAGATGTAAAAGTCCCCGTTGGTATTTTTTACTGATATTGCTGGTATTGTCTATATAGCAGTGAATTTCTTTCACTGCGACAAATACAGCTCCTTCTGCTTTACGTTCCGCTCTAAAGCCAGTAGCAGTGTCTGGCGGCGGTGGTGGTGTGGGGCTGGTCGGAGATGAGAGCCCAGCAGGCGGGTCAGGGCTTCCCGAAGGAGCGCTGGGGAGGGCGAGACGTAAACTGGCGAGTGGGGGAGCTGCGCTGAGCCCCTGCCGCAGCGCGTCCAGCCGAGCCGCCCGCGGCCTCCACGCGCCCTTCCCCGGGGCGCAGCGGGGCCTCCGCCTTCCCCCTCGAGCAGCGGGGGCCAGCGGCTCCCTCGAGTGCAGAGCCAGCCCCGGGTGGCCCTACAGGGCTGGGAACCGCTGCGCAGCGCCAGCCGGACCCCTGGCGTCTCAGAAAGGGGCAGAAGAGACGGGCGGCTTTGTTGAGCCGCTCTGCTGTGCTCCTGCAGTACCCCGGCCTTGCGCAGGCTGCCCAGGGTGGCACCGGCCGTCCTCAGCCCCTGTCCTGCCGGAACAGACCCCGACTCTCTCGGTTTGTCACACCACCGGCGAGCGCGTGGCCGCTGGCCTTGCAGGGCACTAGCCTGTTCGTTTATCCGTGCCTCTGCTGCCGGGGCTCTGCGGTGTTGGCGGGGGCTCCCGGGGCAGCCGTTGGCAGTCGCGCCGCCTGGATGTCGCCCACCTGCCTGCCTGTCCGTGGATGCCTGGAATTTCGCCTGCTGTCACTCTGGCTGTAATTTTTCTTTCTTCCGTGGCAGCTGGCCTGGTGGCGGGTTGATTTGTTGCACGCCGTGCCTTTCCTCCCCCGGCTGCATACCTCGGGCTGCAGATTACACTCGGAATTTTCCATTCCACAAGGGTGCAAAGCAAAGCCTGTCGAACGCAGCGGAAACCTCCTGCTGCCTTCAGTGGGACCCTGAATCATGTCCTAAATCACCGATGCTACAGGGCTCACCGTAGAGTTTAGCTCTTTGCTCAAAATACCGCACATCTGGGAATAGTTTCCAGCAAATTATATTTTCCTAGAAACGTCCCTGCTCCCTTATTGAGGTTCCTTAACGTTTCTGCTTCTCAGCCTCACCTCCTCTTCTTTTAAGTACCGTTCTTGAGAACGTGTCTTTAACAATTTCAGCCTGACGAATGTTCCTCCTCGTAATGTCTCCTGGTCTGCGTTTCACTGGGCTGTTTTTCCAGTGTAAATGGTTTCCTCCTGAAGAAAGTCATTGTCGTGGTTTAAGCCCAGCCGGCCACAAAGCACCGCACGGCCGCTCGCCCACTCCTCCCCACTGTGGGATGGGGAGGAGAAAATGTACCGAAAGGCTCGTGGGTCGAGAGAGGGACAGGGAGAGATTGCTCACCGGTTATGGTCACGGGCAAAAAACAGACACAACTTGGGGGAAAAAATCATTTTAATTCGTTACCAGCCTGATCAGGGTAGGAGAATGAGACAAGCAAAGATAACCAAATCTTAAAAACACGTTCCCCCCACCCCTCCCTTGTTCCCGGGCTCACCTTCACGCCCGATTTCTCTCCCTCCTCCCCCTGAGCGGCGCAGGGGGACGGGAACAGGGGTTGCGGTCAGTTTGTCACACGTTGTCTCTGCCGCTCCTTCCTCCTCAGGGGGAGGGCTCCTCACACTCTTCCACAACTGAGTCCCCAGTGGGCAGAGGTCCCTTAACAGTAGAAATACTTAAATAATTACGGGGTTCTGTTACACAGTCTTGTACCACGTGCGCCTTTGTTGCGGCCTTTTTGTGGAATTCTTTCTGCTTTAACTAGTGGATTGTCAACATTTGTCTTCTAAACATGGCTCTAGAAGAGGTTTAGCGCTAAGCTATAAAACATCACCTGAAAACTGACAGGCATTTTAGTGTAGAACTGTGTTTCTAAATCTTGGGTGTAATGTGTTTGCTGTGATTAGGTTAGAGGAGGACAGCAACAGAGCCGTCGTACAGATTTAGATTATTTGTTTTCTATTTCATAAAGGAAAGAAAATGTGACCAAAGTTAATCCATCCTCCCCCAGTCTTGGAGCTTTTGGGATGTGTCCTGTCAAGGCTGGAGGAGGGCAGAAATGGGATGCCAGGAAGGCGCCTCAGGACACGTGTGCTGGGGGCTGTCCCGCCAAACAGGAGGGGCAGAGCAGCTGTGTGATGCTGCTGCCGTGCACAGACCCCAGCTCCTCCCACCACGCAGCTCCACGGGCCATGCGGCAAACAACAGCCCTTGCAAGCATGTGGTTATGACATGGCGCTCTCCATTGTGAGGACATTGCTTCCCAGCAGTCTCCGTTTTCAGACCACCTGAGCAATAAAACAACTTGCCTCACTAGAAAAAGGCGAACCTCATTTGCAAATAGTTGTAATGGAGTTTGAGACTTTCAGTTCTTACGAGTAAGAAAACATCTAGCGGTTGAACATAACGGAGGTGATCCACACTGAATCAATTTCACGTTCGTAAAAGCCGTTCATGGACACTCATCCTTAACCTTCCAGCAAAAAATGACAGGGGGTTTTGGCTCCTGCTGCACTGTCTGCTCTGTTTCTGTTGGGGTACACGCCTTGCCTCAAGGGCATGGCTTTTCAAGATTCTCAAGGGACTGGTGCTGATTGGCATTCATGAGGTCTGGTTGCCAAACGTCCCGAATGTGTCAAGATTAATTTGATGATGATGCTGAAATAGATGAGGTTTGGTTTGGGGTTTTTTTCGGTTGAGTGGTTGGTTTGGGGCCTTTTTGCACGGCAAGGTTTTGCTGGTATGTTGTATTTACTGATCTAAAAAACTGTGGTGCTGAATATAGAGTCAGATAACAGTCTCAACTGATAGCCTCTTTTTAAGTTAGAAAGCACATCACAAAGTGAAGCTTCCGCTGTTGGGCTACTGTGAAGCTGATCGAGAAAGTAAAGTGCCTACCGGGTGGATTTACTGTTGCTCGCTATCATAATGACAGGAGTTTCCGCTGAGCGTGTGACTTCCTTCACTGGTTAAACAGTGTGAACATGTTGCCTTGGGAGGAAGGGGTCAGCTCGGCCAGTTTTCTGACAGACAGTTGCTGGGAATCCTGTGGACACAAGCTCTAGTTCATCCAGGCCAGTCAAGAGAGAAATCTGGCAGTACACTCACAGGACAAGACTAAGGAAGTGGGATGAAGATGGAGGAGTTAAAAGCAGAACTTACCAAGTTAAAAACAACAGCAAAACCCCCAGACAGGTTAAGTGGGACCTATTCCTTTTCAAAGCGCTCCTAAAATGTAGTGGGTGATGGAGGGATAGAAAACCAAAGTCCCTTTTTTCAGCCATGGGTTGGCTTTATCAACTGAAAAATACACAAAGCGCAATGTAATTGGAGCCAGGTTAAAAATAATTGGTACGTGTATGCTAGTGTAGAAATCAAGCCTTCTGAAACTCATCTTTTTTAAAAACAAAGCTCCTCCAAAAATATTGATTCGGTACTTTAGGAAAAGTACGGAATTCTAAAAAGGTAAACAACTTCAAAGGCTGTTTTAACCAGCAGGGTTAGATGTTCCCCTTGTTTTCTAGCTATTCCCACAATGACAGCAGAAGAAAGCAGAGGTGCAGCACAATCGCTGATGAATGAGAGAGAAAATCAAAAGCAGGGCAACAAGCCCTATACACAACTGATGAAAAATTTACCTGCTTCACCTGACACTTCACTATTGACTTTATGTAATGTGGAAAACAATCATAACAGAAATAGTAATATACAGTATCAGTAACTGAAAGCAGCACAAATGGAGTGCAAACAACATGAAAAGAGAAAGTCACCAGTCCAGTTAGTCAATAAAGATCACAATTTTCAAGGTCCGTGCTTGAATCACTGTTATTAATCAGGCTCCCAATTTACAACAGATGATATTGTGCAGTCGGTGATTGATAATCCTTTTGGGCGTAATGTCGGTTCTTCCTTGAACCATGAAGACACAGTTTGTGTGTGTTTGAGAACTCGTAGATTGGCGAGCTCCACAGTTCACCAGCTGCCCAAATTACTTTCTGTTGAAAAAAAATGCTTTTATTTTCAGGAGGGGAGGAACCAATTCGTAATATTTCTCTGGTTTGTTTTTTTTTTTTGAGGTAGGGAGGTGAATTTGCAACGCGTTGAACATAACCGTAAAAGCTATTAGAAGCAATTGTTCTATAATAAAACATAATGTTGCTGGAGCACAAACATCTGTCACTCATGCAGACATCATCCTGTAAACCCATCTAACTAACTCCGTTTTCCCTTCTGATTGTATCAGGGTAGTAGCTTGCGGCATGACAGGGGTTTGAGTGACAGACGTCCGACCTGGAACAGCGCTGTGCATACTTATGTTTGTTTACAGGGCCTCGTCGCTCCTGAAAGATTTAAATTTTAAAATTTGCTTTGAGTGAGAAAAAGAACAGTGAAGAAAAGGTTGTTACCTTGGAACATGGAGTCAAAGTTATTGTAGGGCTCTGGCTTTCATAAAAATTTTACTAAGTTTTTAAATTGACTTTTTGGTTTTCTAATGAAAAAGAGCATGAATAATTTAAATGTAGACGGCATTTTCTGTCGGGGAACTGTATTATACCAGTACAACGGAAGAGACAACACTCAAGACGCAGCTTAACTTAATCCTCCTCCTCCTCCTCCCAGACGTTGATTACAATCTTCAAACCAGCTATAGAACCTCTATATTAAAGGCAGATTTTCCCTGTCTTCCTCTTAAATCATTGTTAGATTTCTGGAATGCAACCTTAATAAGCTTCATCAGTGAGATTTTAATTCTGGTATGTGTCCTCAGCACCAAAATGAAAATTGGCTAATTACTTAAAACTCCTAGAGACAGAGCACTGGCGACTTTTGCACTTCAAGATATTAAAATCCCTTCCTATGTAAAACATGTTTCAGTTTTTCTGTTATGGGTCTATCATAACAAATCAATTCCCAATTCCGACATGCCTGTGAAGAATCAGACAGTTGTGTTTGTGGTATGGGCATGATAACCTGCATACTTACACTTTCATTCCGGCCCTATTTGACCATATCTGTAGTTTCTTTGTGGTGTACCAGATGCAGTGGGTCACTTATCCTGTACAAACAAAGCTTTCTGCCCCGAGATCTGCAGTGTAGGCGAAATATGGTCCCTCGCCAATAAAACCATGCTCTCTCTCTAATGATACCAATCTGTAAGTTGGCATTTTGCATTATGTGCTTATTTGTCAAGCAGTAAATTGATTTGTTCGAGTGAGAAAGAGAATAATGTACAACCTAATCATCCCGAACCACGGTAGTGTACAGCAGAAAGGCTTAGGAGCTTATTTTCCAAAGGCCACGCTCTCATTTCCAATCTGTGCTCTTTGACCTGAAATAAAAAAAGCAGGGGAAAGAAAGGAAATTTCTACCTGCTCACTGGTTCCCTGTCCTGGGTCTAACTCTAAGGTGGTGCCCAGCAGACAGCCAGCACGCTCACCGACTTCTCTCCCAGCCGCCGCCAGTTTCTCTTCCTTGCCCGTGGCTTTCTGCAGAGGCAGCCTGTGCGGGGCAGAGCCGGGCGGGCGAAGGGTCAGTGGAGAGCTTGGGAAGCGCCTCTGGAGGGAGTCTGCTGCAGGGCAGGGGAGCAAGCTGTCTTGATTGAAGTTACTAGGGAGAAAGTTAACCGAATGATAGTGGTTTAGTCAATTTTAACCATTAGGTTTAAATTAGAGGTGCCATCTTTATACAGTGAGCCAGAATATTTCATCTTAAGCATTAAGGAGACTGGACCAATAAATATTGATAGATCTGACTGTATCTTTCTGTGATGGCCACTGATTCCGTGATAACAGTGCTCCTTTTCACAGAAATAAAAAGCTTCTGTCTTGAGCAGTTTTTCATTCTGAAGCCCGCGTTACCTTAAATCAGGTACTAAATGACTAGTGCCTGGTTTTCCCTTGGTCATAGTAAAGCAGCCTTCCCTGGTGGCTTCCTCCTCCCCAGATCTCACTGATTTATGGCCAGTTCTGGAGCACAGGTTGCTGTCACGTCTATTACTTATTTTATTTCTTTTATGTTATTGTTACTGCTGTGATAGAGCACGCAGTGTCTTGTTGTGAAGCCTATGGGCACTGGTTAAAAAAAAAAGGGAGACTGTCCTTTCCATGGCCAGTGTAAAATGACTCCATCCGAAGTCAGAAACTGTGTGGGGAAAACTAAAACCATTGCAAGAAATAGCAATGTAATAGTGAAATGATTATGCTTCCCTTCAGAGAGGTAGTCCAAAATGTGAAAATGTCACCAAGTATCTTGGGAAAGACATTTTTTGAAATTACAGCCAGATCTACACTTCAGCCAACAGAACTGGTTAAATGAGATGTACTGTGACACAGAGGAAAACGGAGGTCTCTTAAATATCCCCTAGTCTGAGGGGGGAACTATGGACCTGCAATTTTGTGATCAAATTAAACTGTTCCATTTCTTAATTTTATTACAGGCTTTGTCAGAGGAATGGCTAAATGTCTGCTTATTAGTCCTGATCTCAATCTTTATCTCAGGAGACTTCTATCGTAATGAGCGTTAATTCTGTGAAATTAATTGAGAGGTTGTTATTTTCATCTCTAAATGGTGTGTGTTTTTGATTGACTGGTCAATGACAAGTCTCCTCGCGTTTTCCACTATAATAAGGCTATGAAAAGGAAAAAAAGTGGAATAGTTGGCCAATTAAGTTATACAATAATGACAAGGTCAGGCCAAAGAGAGTACATCGTGGTAGTTTACAAATTACTAAGACATTTGGGTTTTTCATGTTCCTGACAGAAATTGTAATGAAAATAGAAAGTGACACATGAATCCATTAACGTGACAGCACAATAAAAGGGAGGAGAAATAATTTTAAGTGTACAAGTATACATCAAAATAATTTGAAGGGATCAGGGACAAACCCACAAGAGAATTCCATCTCCTTCCAAAATAAGACGATATACCACAGAAAATATACATTTCCCATTTCCTCCTAAATCCATGTCTTTTGCAGTTAGTTTCCTGTATTTCAGGAAAGTTTTTCCTTGCTTTATCTCTGCAATCCGCCCTATCTCTGAGTCAGAGCTTTGAGTCATGCAAAGATGGTTCTGTTCGCTGAAATCTTGTGATGTTTATGTAACGAATTTGTGTTGCTTTGCCAAGGAAAGAGCAGCTCTCATCATCAAAAACGTGTGAAGCTGTGCCAGTAAAAAGTGACATGTTTATAAATAAGGAACAATGTAGTCATATTGAACCTATGCCTGCAAACATCCTGCCTATTGCATCATTCCGGTTGAACTGCTTTACCCAATAGTCTTATGGGACTCGTTTGGTGAAAAAGAAAGAGCAGGGCTCCTGTCTTGGAGTTTAGCAGGAATAAAAAAGCTTGGAGGAGATTTTTACCACTAGCTTTTTCCAGTGTTTCCTGTGGCTAAGGTACAGTCAAACCTTGCGTTAAGCAACAATCGTAAAGGATTTGTTCTGTTTTACCTTTATAAAACAAGAAAAAAATAGATTACATCATCTGAACATGTTCCCAAGTGGTGTATGCGACCTTTTCAAACGTCTGGGGCACTCTGGATTTTCTAATGATAGAATCAGCATTGCCCGTTAATTATCTTGTCCGCTACCTGCGTGGATGCCTCGTGAGAGCGGATGAGGGTGATCTAGCCCTAACGGATTAAGCGCATGGTCAAAGAAGGAATAAAGTGGGCTTCATGCTGACTGTCCCCGAGATCCTCGCTTCAGCTGGAGGTGATCCCTAAAACACACAGGGAAGCTCGGGGACCTTTGAAAGTGTGCTGCATGGGAGAGATCCTTCCGAGCCTGCTGTGCTATGCCAGCGCGGTTCACTCTGCACCTGCCCGAAGCCTTTCTTTCGGGCCCACCCTGCAACGTTCCCAACGACTGTGGGCGGCGTAGGCCCGTCTACATCAAAGAAATCTCCAGCTGTCCTGTTAAAATAGCTCTTCATTCTCCTGGCACTGACGGCACAGAACAAAGGAGACAGCCAGGGTCAACTTCAATGCCGCGTCGAAGAATACCCTCACGCTGATGCTCAGCTTAGGCAAGCACGGCAGCCTTATCGGGAGACCTTAAATTATTTTGCAGAAACAGACTGTTTCACGGGCAGATCTTGATGCAGCTAGGTGCTGCCCAAGGTCGGCTTCCCAAAGAAAAGATCTCTTACATCTGTCCTTGCCAGGAGATCTGCGTGGGCTTGCACGGCCACTGTGCCAGCAACCGGTTGTTTTTCCAAATACTCTAGGCTAATGTAATCATTTTCCCAGCACCACCGCTCTCTTTTGATGCCTTATGTAAATGTGATGAATTAGCCTGGCTGCCGCTGTTGCAGTGTTTTAAAATAACAGGATGCACAGCTTTCTGCACGCCGAGTCTGTAACACGTCCCCGAGAAGCAGACACATTAGGGTGTCACTTTTCAGACTGTTCAGTTATCTCCTGCTCTTGTGATAGCGAATTTTGTGGGATTTTGACACCTCGTCTTTCAGTCTCTCTCTCTCAGTCTCATCCTTCCTTGCCTTGCGGGAATGAAGAAGAAACTTTCCATTCTGTGTCGTTGAGCGGATCACAGCAGATCTCTGAGTGGTTCCCTCAAGACAGTTCATGAGCTCTCTAGCAGAGAAAGAATGAATTAATGTGGATTTTTTCCTGGTTTAATATTAAAAAGGCAGTACGTCTGTTTATGTATCATCAGCAAAATTCATCATCTTCGTCCAGATTTTGTCTGTCTTTTCACTGAGCACAGTTGGTAGCCCCAAATACTATTTGATAAATCTGTTCTTTTAGGAGATGCTATTATCTCTAAGAGAAAGGTTATTAATGTGCTGTCTTTGTCTCTCATTATGAATCTGAGGACCTGATCAGGGTAAAGATCATCAAGCATCAAAGAAGTTTACAGCTGCAATAAATCTAATACTTTTCACCTAGGTAATTTCTGGGAGGATTTTAAAAATGCATGGTAAGCTCTGGCCTCTGGATCATAGACGAGTTGGCCTCTGGAGATCACCCAGTGCAAACACTGCCCAAAGCAGGTTGCTCGGGGCATGGTCAGTTGGATTTTGAATATCTGCAAGGATGGAGACTCCTAACCCTCTCTGGGCAACCTGTTCCTACATTTGGTCATCTGCACTTTAAAAAAAGGGGTTTTTCTTATGTTTGAGTATTTCAGTTCATGCTCATCACGTCTTGTCCTGTCATTGAGCACCGTTGAGAAGAGTCTGGCCTGAGCATCAATCATCTTCATGGCTCTGCTGATATGTGTTAGTGTTAGGGATCTACGTGTTACCAAATTAGAGACCAAGTAAGATCACATCCCAGGCAAGTTTATGTCTTTCTGTGGAGAGAAAGGGACAACCCTGGAGCTTTTTAGAGTGCAGAGGCTGGAATTTCTACATTGGAATGAGGAAGTTTTTCTGCTAACAATTTCCATGTAAATGCTGTTCTCAGGTAACCATGATCTATACTCTGATAAATGAATTCACCCGTGCTTCCCCCAGGGGAAAGAGGCACAGATTAGGTAATATTTTTACCAAACCCTGATTCGATTATATTTTAGCAGTCAGAAAGTGCTTTTCCCTCCAAACAGTAGAAGAATAAGGGATGGATCGCAAAGTCAGCTTGCAGGGTTAAAATATGCTTCTGCTGACAAAAGAGTTGGTTTGCAGTGTTCCCATCTAAGCCATATACTGATGGCAATAATGACCTGTCACAACATATATCTTCGGAGTAATGTCCCCCATACTCATCCAGATGTCAGGAACCTAACACAGAAAGAGAAGGGGTGAGAGAACAGTAGATGGCAGAATCACTTACACGACCCAAGCCTTCTGACCCTTAGTCTTCCTGCTGAGCGCTGCCCTCTTGTAGGCAATCTTTGAATTATTTTTTCATAAATGATGTTAGTGAGATGCTTACTGAATACTCAGTTGTGTTTTCACAGCTACTGGGCTGCTCTAAAGAATATTCTTTCTCCCAGGCAAGGCTGATAAAGAATGCAAAAAGGCAGCGCATCTCAATTCTCTGTCACTGCTGGCTTCTTGAGCATGAGCTGACACACACCACGGACTTTGAAGATACAATGATCGAGTCTGTGCAGAGTGGAGGGAAAAGACGTTGGAATTCTATAACGTGACATTGTCCTTAGCAGAGATTAATACAGGACATGAAAATTCACCATGAATGACAGAGCACTCGTGGTTAAGTGTGTTAGAGTTGTTTTTTCCCTAATGTGTTTTATAGGATTTGGTTTATAGGTAATAACGGAATACGACATCAAATAATGTCGCAAGCCAGCGTCACTGTACAGTGTGAAGTGTAATTGATGCACTGTGACAGAGAAGGCAAAAAGTATGCCCAAGGATAAACTTCTCACTGAACGGACTAACAGGACAGCAAAAGACATGGAAAAAACTGGAAACGCTGCTAACAATAGGTGTTTTATTTATATTCAAATATGCTGCCACTTTTGTGCTCTCACTAAGCCTGACACACACGATATTTGCAAAAACATCTGTTTCTCCCCTCCGTCAGCTCAGTGTTCTTCATTGCTATTTTCTTGTCCCCCATACAACCAGTAATTTTAATTATTTCCATTATCATGTGCTCAGCTAAGAGTTTAGTTTCAGTAGATTAGACTGAATCCAGTTTGCTTTCATTATTTTCTGTTTGTTCCACTTATTGCAAATTGTTCTCTTTGGTTGTTATTATTTTCCATTAAGCTCTTTGAATTCTATGAATCCTTTCTTGGAATACCCAGCAATGCACATATTTAAACTAAGTCTGTTTTCACTAGTTATTCTATGCCTTTAGTTTTCGCTGCAAAAAACACAGCCCAAACGACAACACGGTTTAATTCCTCTATTCTAAAGACTAATACCCAGTAGCTATTTTCCTTAAACATCACTGGGGGGGAGGGAGTTGCCTACCTTCCCCATGCAACTGTTCCACCATCTTGGTTTTTTTTTTTTCTTCTCCTCTGCTACGATATGTTTCCTTAATGTCAGAGGTGGTGCCTTCTTTTTCTCTCCAGGCCTGGCTGCGTTCACACGAGAGTTGGCTCCTCAAGTCAGACACCTATAGACAAATTACTCCACTAACTATCACAGCTCCCTTGCCAATCTCAGACAAGATCGCAATTCCCAGCTTAGCTGCCCGGGTTTTTTTTCTTTGCGTCATCGATTTCTTTCAGGCTGTTTGTCACAAGCTTTGCATCTACTGTTTAAAACAGAATTTAACCTGCACGGGTTGTTTGCTTATCAAATACATTTTGCAAAGATGGATCCAGGAAGGCTTTGGTGGCAAATACTGGGTCGTGGCTTATTCTCATTCTCTAAGCACTGAAACTTTCTGCGAGGTACAGCACCTGTGGCCATAGCTGTCCTGGATTTCTGGCGTCACATACAGTGGTAGTTTAATATCTGTTACAAGAAATAAGAGGAGAAAATGCACTGTATGCACACGTGGTCAAAAACTCCTCGGAAATAGTTGGTTGAAACGATTAAAGAAGTTGAAAGAGCGCAATAGCAGTGCGTAGCTTTATCTTGCTTCAGCGCGGAAACAGAGTTGACTGGCTGGGCTTAGCACAGCACAAGTCATCTCAGGTAGACAAATAATGAATGTCACCATTAAAAAATTACCTTCTGTGTGTCAGTCACCAAAGTATGCATGGAAATGCAGTGTAATGAAAATGGAAAAGAGCAGGTTCAAGAGCAGAGAGGCATTTCTGTGCAGATATTGCTAATGTTTTGATGTGAGGTAATTTCAAGCAACAAGTACTGGGTGTGCCAGTAATGATTCAGCTCGCTCCTTTTCCTGTCACACTGCAAAATGAGGTCACTGGAAGCAAGGAACGGACAAATGACAAAACGTCCCTGCAAACACCACTGAATCTTGACTATTCTTTCAGCTCAAAGCACATTGAAACGTGTTGAGTCCTTGAAGGCAGCTGGACTGACGCAGCCACACAGAGAACTGCCCGGTAGTTGCCGTGGGGTGTACGTGGAAAACACCAAATTCCACACATCAGCATTTTGTTAGTGCGTATGTAGAGTAAATAGACACGTTTTTATACCTGTTTGAGATACCTTAGCATTGCGTTATGTCTGGGTCCGGCTGGGGCAGCCCCCCAGCCCCCCGCGCCGGGCAGCCCCCCAGCAGCTCCAGCCAGCCAGGGCAGTGCCCTGGGGTAGCTCCAGGGGCAGCCCAGCCCGTCAGCAGGGGCAGGAGAAAGGGGGGAGGTTGGCTGAGGGGAGGGGGCTCCTGGGGGCTCCTGCTGGGGTTCCTCCTGCTCTGGCTCCTCCCGAGGACTGCTCTCCTGGGGGGGGTGATGGCTGGGGGTTCATCTGGGTGAGGGTAACTGGGGGGGTCTCTGGGGGGGTTGGGGGTGTTTCACTCGATCTGTTCTCACTTCCACCCCCGGGTCTGCTCTCCTGTTCCTGATCCCCCTCCCTGCCTGGTGAGGGGCTGTTGGGTGATGGAGGGACTGTTGGGGTTTAGCCCCGAGTACAGGGTAAATGTGGATGAATTGATAATCAGTAATTAATATTAAGAAGAATATCTAAAATTTGGAAACAGTGGTGGTTTGGTTTTTTCAGATACAGTACTTTGCTTATTCAAAAGCCCATGGCTGTTGCTTTTTCTGATCCTGTTCTTCCCCCTAGAAGGCCTCCTGCTTCGATATCTCTTCTATCATCTACATCCACTGGCTTAAAAGCTGACTTTGTGAAACACTGGTCTTTTAGGTGTATGGGATCTGACATGAAAATTCATGCTAATTGCCACAGAACAATCACATAATCATAACGTAGCAAGAGCTGTGGACCTGGCACTGCTCAGCCCCGGTCAGTGCTGCGCAGCTGTAAGCAAAGCTGCCTACAAACCCCCAGCGCTCCTCCCGGGAGCGGTGGCCGATGGCAGCGGCTGGCACACGGGACAGCCCGGTCGGTACCTGCTGCCCGAGCCCGGCGTGAGGCGGGCTGCTGGGGAGGAGGGAGCAGGCATAGACGTGGCCCTGCGGACTTCCCAAGGGAGCCGGAGCAGCTTGTGGTGCGCTAACTCGCAGGCGTGAGCTGCCGACGAGACGTTCCGTTTGTGTCCCATAAACCTGCCACTGGGCCAGGGGAGAGAGAGAGGAGGCAGAGAAGGAGGCAGTGTTTAAGTTTCCGTGTCCCTTTAGAGGGGAGGAAAGGGCGATTTAACTTTGAGAGCGTGCTAAGAGGGTTAATTCAGGAGAAGTTCTGCAATTTATTCTCGTTCTTCGTAATGTTGGACCTTAGGGCTTAATGTAATGGAATGTGATTTAATGTTCTGAATGTGCTAATTTTGTAATTCAGGTGTCCTGTGGAGAGGCTGTGTTCATGCCAGCTGTCTGGGGAATTAAATGCAGCTGATTTGTGTAGGGGAAAATGTGTGGTTTGCTTCAGGCCAAACTTGTTGTAAAATTTAAACCAATGTATTTTTCCTTTCCTTAATTTAAAGTATGGGATACAGGTGGGC
Organism: Leptosomus discolor; assembly: GCF_034619465.1. Lineage (NCBI taxonomy): Eukaryota > Metazoa > Chordata > Aves > Leptosomiformes > Leptosomidae > Leptosomus > Leptosomus discolor. Next base: position 84,973,730 of record NC_141393.1, read on the forward strand.
CTGAGGGGAATTACCAAGGGCTCCCACATACTGCCTGGTGTTTAGTATAGAATATTGTTAAATTGCAGTGCTTGACAACCAGCGTAAACCAGTTTTATTTATAAAGCTGCTCTTCTATTTTCCTTTGCTTTTGCCCTGCTTTGGGTGTTCCATCTTCATCAAACACTAATTACACTAGGATTTTGAGCCTCGTGCTCTCTGCGAGCACAAGGTGTTGATCTAATGGCCAATTTCTTCAGAAGGAACTCTTGTGTTAAGTATCAATTTGATTTTCTTCCACGATAGAGATCTGGGGTGGGAAGATGGTTTCCATAATGTTCTTGAGTCAAACCGAAGATTTGTGGAGATTGCTGTGAAATTGTGAGCTGTCGGCGCCCGTCTGCCATGGGGGGTGTGCTTGAGTGTTGGCTCAACCGAGCGAGCCGAGTTTGCCAGGTGAACAACGCAGCCCTGCATTATTTATTTATTTCAAAACACGTCCTCAGGATGTTACGAAATGTGGTTTGAGGAAAAAAAGGGCCATGTCTTCAGCCTATGTAAATCACAGTTGCTCCGTTTGCTTCAGTGTAACTGTGTTGATTTACAGGCGCTAAAGAGCTGGACCGCTGTTCCTCAGGCTGTAGAAGTGCTTGTTGCTTTACAAGTACAAATGACTCTGCATCTGAATGGCGTTATCGCGCCGTCACACCTGACCCGAGAGGTGAAACTGGTTACTTTTATTGAAATCCGAACAATTATGTTTCTATCTTTACTGGTTTCCTTCAGCTGCCTTGGGAAAACATTTTCAGAGAGCAGGAAGGTGGAGTTGTCTGTCTGTACGTCCGTGCAAGGGTGCTGCCCTTTGGAAATACAGCCAAGGCCTCTTAAACAGAAGTGCTGGTGAATAGCGAAGGCAAGCTGCTTGGTTTGTTTTTCCCTCCATCTTAGTTGGTTTACCATGTCTTTTTGGAGATAAGAGGAGGTAAATTAGTTCAGGTCTCTTAATATTAAAAAAAGTGCTGGGAGGTGCAAAGTTCGGTGAATACAAGGACTTACCCAAACCAGCAGTATGGCGACTCTGCCGTTCAGCACGTGCTACCCACGTCCATCAGACACAGCGTCCTATGATCCGTGTGCATTTGGGTAGCAGTGTCCTGTATTTGTTGGGTTTTGCTAGAGGGGGGATGGAGTTTGCAGAAAATCCCGAGGAAACCGTGTGTGGAAGTGGTGTGTGTGCTTCAAAGTAGCGTTGAAATCAATTTCTGTTATACACAGAATACATACAAGCTCATTTTATTATTTTCTGTTTAAGCCTGTCTTCAAATATTTCCTTCACAAAATCCTGTTGAGAATGCCAGTATGTATGTGGTGTGAGAATGCGGGCACGCACTGATATTCCACTAATATCTGGCAGATAAAATTTCATTTCTGAAAGGGCAACGCCTGACACTGCGATGCAAACAGCTTGTTTCAGAGTAGATAAAATAGAAGATGAAAGTTGCCCTTGACGAAAATTAAAATTGTTTAAAATTGCAAAATGATTGCTCTCTGACTTGACCATACTTCAAAGCTTCACATGTTGATACATTTAGTTCCTGCCTTTATTTTTATTCAAAGTTCAAGAAGCTTGTGATAAGTCATCCACTTCCTTCTATACTGCCCGTGACTGTTGAATTTAGTATTGGTTTAAAGTAGTCTGGATGTAATCCTCTCGTTGCCACTTCCTAGCTAAATTATCCAATTAATAGATAAAGCAGGTGACTGGTGTGAGCCTTGCTCATTCTTATGGGTACAGCTTTCACAACCTGCAGCTGCACGGTCTTTTTTTGGCTGAAACTTTTTTTTCTTCTGAAGTGGCAGATTCAACCCAAACGTTTGGCAAACTCATTTTCTGTGTTCAGAGAAGAGGAGAATTCTAAGCTGCATCATTTCACTTTAACTTTATTTTAAAAGTCAGTGTTCTCTAGGGGAAAAAAAAAAAAAGTCTTTATTAAAAAAGAAAATTCTGAATAAGAAATGTTATTTCAATAGAAACAAAATGCTTCGTTCACTCTAGCAATTTATTTGACTTTGTTTCTCATAAATATATGGGCTTGGGCAATAAAATACGAATTTCTGGGGTTTATTTTTTAATCAATAACGAAAAGCAGTTCTTTCAAAAGCTTTACCATAAACATGCCCAAGCTTCCTTCACATGTCACATTTGTGATGAACACCTTTCCCTGTTTCTAAATTGTCATTGAAACGCTTGCCCAGAAGTGAGAAGACTGTCAATCAGCCGCTATGGGGCAACAGCTCACCTACATGATGGCCAGAAGATGACTCTGGGTTAGCCAGTAAAACAGCGCAGCTAGGTCGCTTTAAGAATTTATTGTGGGCACTTGCGTTCAGAATTAAATTGGGGTTAATTGGCATGGATTTCCGTCGCGTCGCAATACGGTAGCGCTTTGTGACGCCTCGTTCTGCTGTAATCCTACCAGCCCTGCTAAACGGGCAGAGAAATACGCTGTAGGAGGTGGTACTGGTTGTTCAGGGAGCATCGCTTCAGTATTTGGTTAGCGTTAAATTAAAGATACAGGAAAGTGTTTGGGGTAATGAGCTTTTGAATGGGATTCTTAATGCAAAACGTGAAATTGAGGTCTTGACCACGTCGCACAGAAGTGTGCCCAGACTGTATCTCCTAACTGCTGTCGCCGTTTCCACTGGAGAAGGATCCTCCTGCCTGGTGACATTTTCGTGGGTTGTTTCAGAGTTTCACCCCAGGGGCAGTTTTGTTTGTTTGTAATTGTCTGCTCCTCATTTGTTTGAATGAGCGAAGAAACATTTGTAAGTCATGCTGGTGTCTTCAGGAGAAAGCAGCTACAGAAGCGCAAACTCGTATTTGTCTTCCTCCAAGATGGACACTGGGTGTCACGACAAAACAGCCTGGTAAAAGGAAAGGTGGCCTCTTTCTGACATGTGAGTTCATCAGAATATAATTGTGCTAGATGCTTCATCTGCAAATCAGATCATAAACTGAATCCAAGCCCTTTTATAACAGCTAGCACATCTTGCCTTGAGTCAGAAATTTGCTGTTGCTACCATTGGTTATGCCCAAGGATTATTAATATTTGGCATCAAGTTCAATTTTATTCAGTGACTGTAACGGAGATCAACCTTGTTTGATCCCTTGCTTTTTCTTCGGGGAAATTAATTCCAAATGATGCAGCTGGATTGAAGAACTGAGAATTCAAATTTATCTTCTCTGCTGGGTGAAGGAGGATGCATATTTATAACACGAATAGCAAACTCTTTACATCCTGGCTTCTCATATTTTATTGCTTGCTACCAGTAGCAAAACTTCATGCTCTCAGCAATAGCATTTCTAGAGGGTTTTTTGGGTTTTTTAAATTCTCATATCCCAGAGTTAATAGTCCAGACAGAGAATTTGATAAAGGAATAATTCTCCTGCTTTTATAAATTATTTTAATTATCTTGAACTGTGGCATAAACTGGTGAGAAAGAAACGCGTTGTCTGTTCCTGTTTCTGTCTGTCCTTCCTGGTTTGTTCAGAGAGTGTTCAGGCTCTTCAAGCGTAGCTCGTGTCCTGTGTTGTTGCTTTGTCTGTGTGTCAGGTATTGATACAGACCTCCTTTGTAAATCTCCTCAAAAGCTGCTGATGAGAAAAGGCACCAGTGAAAATTGGTTGGCAGTATTAATATTGCCTCACTTGGCCTGGGATATCAAGGCTGATTCGTTCAAGGCCTTGTACAACCTCCCCCACCAGAGAACTTTCTCTTCTTGAGCCGCATCATTGCTAACCCAGGGGTTAGCCTGAAGGCTCTTCCACTCGTTGCCTTCTTCAACCCCAGTGAGCCGCCACCTTTTCTTGCCTGTTGGGCTGAGCACACAGGGCAGAGTGTATATCCTCAGCCTCCTCTGTCAAGCCAAGTAGCTCCCTTACTTGCTTTTTTCTCTGCTCTTTCCTAAATGGTTTTTCACCCATCCCCTAGCCCCTGGTTAGGCATACGGTCAGTGTCGCTCTCACCTCTGTGTCACCTCTCCTACAAGCACAGCTTCTAGAAAGGACCTGGAAATGTGCCTGGTGAGGGGAAGTTGGGAAACAGCTGTCCTGCAGCTCAGGTGGGAACTCGGGAAAGAACTCAGAAAATCCCTTCTTTCTGGTCCGTCTAGACTTGTATTTTCTTTCCCGCAATGACTCCCAGGTTCAAAGTAGGATTAGCCGTAGAGGTTCACGGCAGAAAGCAAAGCTCCCCAGCACAACGGGGCAGGGGTGCCTTGAGCATCTCCTGGGGGGGACGGTTCTACCCATGGGTGACGATAAGGGTAGCTGCCAGATAGAGGGCATCAATCCTGCCAGAAAGTTTATCCAACCTGGAAACACAAAGAAAGCCATCGCCCTTGTGCGTGCTAGAAGGTGTGAAGGGATTGTGGTTACCACCCGCTCCCTTAACACGCTCCCTTTGTTTTCATCCTAAAGTCAGCAAATGGAACATTCTGGCCTGTCCTGACTCACTGTAATTAGCTGGGCCAGCAATTGATACCAGTAATGAATATAGGGGCAAAGTTGTGACTGTTGATGAGCATACTTTGTGCCACCTTCGCTGTCCTGGCAGCTTCATGGGGAGAAATGTATGGTCGTTTTGAGGCCTCTTGACGCTGGGCTTCTACAAAACGCTTGGGCATTCTGAGCAACTGACTCCAGTCGTCCTTTTTTTTTCTACTTACAGGGCCTGCTTTGATCAGAAGTACAAAACATTTTAAAAGTCTCTAAAATTGATAGGACATGAAAATGGCATGTTTCCAGGGTGCCTCTTTACTACTGCGTTGTGTCGGCCACGGCCATGCCCACCGTGTCATAGAACTGTTCAGCAGATCTGCCCCGATGGTGACGGCGCCTTTTCAAAAGGCACTTTGGATTTAGAATAATAACTGCAATCTGCTACGAGACAAATGTTGATGAAAGAAGGATGCCAGCAACAGATGATTTGACAGAGCTGGAATTTCTAACAGCAAAGCTGCGTGCAGCAGTGTTATTCACACTTCAAAATGCAATCTCCCTCGAATAGCACTGCCTTCTGATATGCAATATGGGCCTGATCCAAAGCCTATTTAAGTCAGTGGACTGATTCCCAATGACTTTAATGGGCTTTGGATTACACCCTAATTGCGCTGATGTTCCCTTCACTAAAGCTCTTAGTTATAATGACGCTCAACAACGCTCTGTTTGTTTTTCCCTCGTTTCCAGGTGTTATTATTTTCTCTCTCTCCATCTAAGTGAAGCCTCAATTATCAGGGAGGAGAGGAAAAAGCCCCAATCTTTCACCAACTGCAGCGATCTGCTGCACGTAGATCGCTAATGCTCAGTGCTGAGTCACGGCGAGCGAGAGGATGATCGCCGCGGAAAGGCGGTTAATAAAAGCAAAAGCGCGGTGGCATTTCAAGCCTGGTTTGGCAATAAATGTCTCTGTGCACGAATGGCCCACTCCAGTCAGGGGACCAAAGCGCCTATGAAACCGGGAACTGTGGAATATCAGATGGGAGTTCACAGGGAGGAACCGTCTTGAGAGAATCGGTGAGGGAATTCCTCTTTTGCTGTAAAAACACAAAGAAAACAACTTGTAGTTCGTAGGGACGTTAATAGTTTCTAGAACTTTTCTCTAAAAAGTATAAACAGCAAAAAACCTGCCCAGGTCCACGTTTTGTGAGCAGGCCTTGCAAATGCTGGGGTAAAGTGCCCTGCCCCTCGGTGGGGGCAGCTCCCCCGAGGACGTGTTGTCGATCCTTTCCCTGGAAGCAAAAGGTAGATACAGTGCCCTGTGCCTATTCCCGGGATGCAAAGCAGGATTTCTGACAAAATACGTTACCCATTGTTAAAGCCTCATCTCGTCTGACAACTGGAAATCACCTTCCCGCTAGTCCCTGGCTGCCTCGGCTTCTGTAGTGAGACGGGGTACTCCTGCGGCGGCTCCTCGCTGCCCAAACGTATTGACAGAAGCTGCCTATAAATTAATTAACTGCTTGAGCAAATTAAACAGATGGAAAACAGGGAATCGGCTAGGAGGGAGGGATGGACGGACAGTCGGGGGGACACACGCGCGCTGCTGCCGACAGCGTTCCCTTGCTCTCCCTCCAGCCTTTCTCAGCGGAATGCAGAGGATCCCGAGCTTTGCTCCCTCGGTAAACGCTGTGGTCCGCCTGCAGTGACGTGATAGAGCCCAGCGAAAGCAAATGCACCAGAGTAGTTATTTTAGGTTCTGAATATAACTGAGTACGCTGTAGATTTAAGAATAACTAAAAATTACAGAAAAAGTGTAGGTCCAGAAAAACTGGAAGCTGAAAAATATTCCTTTAATTTGTTTTCTTTAAGAAAAGAAAAGATTTTCCAGCAAAATGTCCTGCCTCCCCCTTCTAGTTTATTTAATCCACTTTCATTTGAGTCTGTTTCAAATGAAAAATTAATTTCAAAATAAAAACTCAGAAATGTTCACTTTGACATTTTCAAAGTGAAAATTTTTGGCATTTCCAAAATGGAACATTTCAGTTTCAAAGGATGTCAAAACAAAATGTTTCATTCTTTGGCTGAAACTATTTGCGTAAGTCAGCCTGAATTTGCTAATAGGTTCTCTCCTCCCGCTCAAGAAGGGGCTTTTTTTGGTTAGTTGTTGGGTTTGGGGGTTTTTTTAGCGAATTTATTATTCGACACTTTTTTTTTTTCGACTCCAGATTTGATTCCATGTGTGTGGTCTTTGGTGTGGACAATATCATTTTACTTAACAAGGCAAGTACACGCCGTCACAAGGTAGAAAGCTTGATCTGAGAGAGACAGTAGGTGAGATGGGCTGCAGAATGATTTGATTGTTAAAGTATGAGCAGAAACCAACTTCATACGCTGCCAGACAACTGACTCTTCAAGTTTGGATTTCCGTCTCTCAGCAGTTCAAAATTTGCCCACAAAAGGCGTGTATATCCTGTGCACTGCTTCCGCCCCACGGATTCTACACGTGCTGACGTTTCTGTGCACAAAAGAAAAACAGAACTTCTAGAATTTGGAAAATATTTGAAAAATAAAATAATAAAAAAATCTCCTTAAAGTACAAATTACTCAAAAATCCCTGGGAGTTACAAAGTTTCATGAATATTTACATCTTCAAAATCCGTATGGGACAAAAAACCAGCAATAAAGCGCGTTTCTGCAGCTGAGCATCTCTCTGCGTGACTGTGAACCACTGGTGTTATGTTGTTGTTGTTCTTATTGAGGGAAGATGCTGTATCTGATGCAAAGTCGTTTCTAGTAGTTTGGGATTTCCACCTACCTGTTTTCAGCTGTGTGAAATGCCTGTATTTAACCGACAGTTCTTCTGGTTCAGCTCAGGAATTGTGTAATATTGAATATTTAATGGTAAGTTTTACAGGTTAACACAGTTCTTGTGAAACAAACAAAATGTTTTTACCAGTAATATTGTGTAAGAGTACAAAAAATGACATCTAAAAACTTGCTAAAAAGAAATTTTTAGCTACTTTAGAAGAGACACTGCCTGTCCTGTTCTCCACAGGTAATTTCCTAACTTCTGCGTCTTTGCTGTACATACTGTGCAATAGCTGGGTAAGCCGTGCACACCTCGGTGAAGTGGTCTTCAGGCTGTGAAATCTCACACATAACTCGTCTTAAATTCATATTATTTACCTCCCTGTGTGTGCCACACCCCTTATGGCCCTAACCCTTCGAATATTAAGACAGCCACGTGGCATTTGTTCGTTTTAGCTGTCTTTGGTGTACGATGCAGGGCGGGAATTAAATGGTAAGCCCTTACCTAAATAAAGGCTTCGAGACAAACCTGTAGAGCAATTTTTGTTGCAGCCATAATAATATTCAAATGTTTCTATTAAAAAAAAAATTAAGTTTCCATGGAGATACTTGTTCACAGTCCTGGGTCTGAATATTCACTGCTTCAGTTGTCTTCTGCTTTGCCTCTCCCATGTCTTCGGGCACTTCTCTGACGGTCGCCTGCTTTCCCTTCCCTGACCTGACCTTCCCTGACCTTCCCTGACCTGACCGGCAGCGCTCCATCAGCACTTGGGCTCACACGGAGCGTCCCGGCGGAGTCCCTCCTGCGGCCGGTTGGGGCTCCCGGACGGACAACTTACACGCGTTACTCGTTTGGTCTGTGCTCGGCCTGGCGGCTTTGCTCTTTAAATGCTGTTGTATCAGGGGAAGCTATGAGGAATAAACAAGGGCTTTCTAGATGAGAGAGAACCGATACCTTAACTTTTCTATTTGATTTTATAAGCACACAAATATTTAGGTGGGTTGACGTTGATAAGCTATATTTCCCATAGCACTGAAATGAGTAAAGGGCCCGTGGTGAATCAGACACTGTTAGTACGGGTTTTGTTTGATCCTGGTCACAGATGTCTTATTTCCTTCTGAAGTCTGAGTGTAATTTATTTGTCAGGTTGAATGGTCAGAGAGAAAGTTGTTCATTGACCTGAAGAAATGTATGGTGTCTTCATGATGATGAGGAACATAGTAGAGTCTCCTTCTTGGGAAATATTAGGGTTGATAGGGAGTGTTTGAAGAAGAATGTGTCAAAGAGACTGACAGGAACATGAACAAAAGGAGGAAGGGAAATAGAAGATGAGAGGCTGAATTTGTTCTCTTTGGGATTTCACATTTAGGAATTTTAACAAAGAAAAGGTCATTATCTGGACAGCATAACTTCCTGAACCCAGCTTTTATCTCTTCTTGTCCTTTTATGTAATTGAAAAAAAAAAGGGTCTTTCACACAGAAGAACAGTGGGGAACTGGAGGCAACATGATGGTCGCAGGAGAAAATCCCTCAGGCACGTGGCTTTTCAGTGCTTCTTCTCGTGGGGCAGCCTCTCACTTGCACCCGGGTTCGCTGCTCTTTGGAGGCTGGCTGTCTCCCTCTCCCTCTGAAGTCAGGAATGATTTGTTGTGCGCTTTAAACGGTCTTCTCTCATTTTTTGCTAGTTGTTACGCTTCTCAAGAACTGTGTTAATTCTTTCCACAAGCTGTTTCATCTGAGTCTACTCTTTTACTAATCCAGCTCTGCTTAATCAAAGAGAAATTCCACCCTTCGTTCATAATCCAATTGTAACATTATACATTAAGCCAAACGTTTGCTATACTGTATGAGGTCCATGCAGGTTTGTTGTTTGTTTTCTTTTCCGTGGATGGGGTTATTGGATTGCACATCCCAGTAATGCAAGCTGTGAAAGGCAAATAAGCTCTGAAGTCACCTAATATTCTGCTGGCATTTGATTTATTATTTCTCCCCTTGGCCTCACCCTTAACCTTCCCCACCTTAAACCGTAGATTTCTTAACCTAGTCTAACTCAAATCCTCACCTCTTGCCTGGCTTGAGCCTGGTGAATCTCTTCTGGCGTGGTACAAAGGGGACGACTCGCCTCAGAGTGGCGAAGCGCGTTGGATAGGGGCTGTCCTGCGGCGGGGAGTTTGGCCATTGGAATGAAAAAGGGGAATAGGTGAAGGAGTTATGAGGCTGACAGCCGGGCTGCAAAGAGCTTCAGAGCAGGAATGATGAACCAGATAACTGACTCAGATTCTATTGAATTCCACAACCCACTTTTCCAGCCCTTACGATTAGCTGTGGGTCAGTTCTCTGGTTCTGTCACCTCGCTGTGCATCTCTACCACAAAACGGAGTGTTATTTCCCCGTAACTGTTATGGTTGCGGCGGTTTTGTGGATCAAAGTATGCAATCCTAAAAATCCGTGATTGTAACAGCGAGCTTTAGTACAAAAATAGTGATATTATATATGTGATGAGCTGCTCGGCTCCACGCAGAAAAAAGGAGTAGTGACCCCAAGGGACAAGGGCCTTACCTGCCTCAGAACAAGAGCCTGGGTGAAGGGTCTCCTCCACATTCAGCTCGAGTAGGTTGGTTGGTTTAGCAAAATAGTGGTTTGTGCTTAACTCAAGAGTTTCTACAACGGTCTGTGGTGTCACTAAGATACCAGGTAAAAGATACCTGAGGGGATGTAAGGTGTGTACATACACGTGGGTGCACTTACGTGTTTGTGAAGTTGCTGGGCCTGAGGACTGTAAAACCCAAGAAAAGGAGACACAAACAAAAAGCTGTTTCCTTTGCAACTTTCCTTGGCAAATATTTAATAACTGTGTAGTAAATATTTGCTGAAGAAAATAACAAGGAAAACTCTCCTCTGAAGTTTACCGTGCCAAATTTAGAGACTACTCAACCATTAAAGTGTGAAACAAGGGGATTTCAGCCTTGATTTAAATGCAAATCTCAACCCAATCTTAACTCGGGAGTCATTAGCAACACGCCATTGTGAAAGACACAGTTTGGTGTATTTGCAGTGCTCGGTTTTCCTGCCATCCTTCCTGCCTCAGTGGGCCGTTCACCAGGAAGGAGAGCTTTCTACTTGATAGAGTACTACTGGCCAATATCAAGTCCTATCGTTTATACAGGCTTTACGTTCAGTTCTCCTGTTTCTTCTGGCAGGTATCTTCCTAACTGCTCTATATGTCTGATGGCATAATTCATGCTGCTGAGTATGTAGCGTTTGTACCCACTGTGTACCTTTAGAACTGCCAATATTTATGCAAAAAGTGATGCGCTGCTTTGCGTGACGTACAAGCTGGTTTTGTTACAACCTGGTGACAGTTCGGAAATGCCCATGACGGTCAGATGCTTAGGTCTTTCTTTTGCGTGAGGTTTTGGCTACAGTTTGGTTTAGGGCAGTGTTTCAGTGGTTTGCTGAACATTTGCATTCGGCTCCACAGTGATGAGGAATCCAGGCTTTTTTAGTTTCTGCTCCAGGTAAACAAGATGTGTAAGAATCCCCCTGGCTTTCAGAATTGCACTTACAGACCTTTTTTCTCATCCTAGCTGATCAATGAAGTGCGAACTCCTCAGATTGCAAGCTTCCATTTATACCATGGTCCGTCGTACCATTTCTGAGGGTCTTGACTATTTGCTATAGATCAATCCAGGTGTAAAGGCAGCTTGCATGAAGGCAAGACTTTAAACATAGATTTTTCAGTTTAATGCCCAATCAATTTCACTTGACAGTCTAATGGACTTTGCTGTGGTTTTTAGTGGATAGAGGAGCAGTTTCAAGGACTATTCGTGAAATAAAAAAGAAATACTTTAATGTTACGAGAGAAAGGGACTTGATCAGCAAGCTGTCCATTCCAGCCCTGACCTCTTGTACAGGAATGCTCAGAGGTGTTCCACAAAAGTGCTTTTAGGGCTTAATTATCTTTCCTGAGGAGATAAATGCGGTATCAAAGCGGGATGGTCCCAGGCACGACAGGTGTAAGCACTTCACCTCACTCAGTTTGATTCCTGGGATTCAGCTCTTGTGAGCGCAGAAACATCATTCCTTGAAAACGCTGAGGTGAGGTAATTCTATCTTCCAGGCTGCGGGGATGAGGTTCGGATCAGAGCTGAGCTTCAGAAGAGACACCAGTACTAGTATCTGTCTGTCATATAATACATACAGATAGGCACAGACAGAAGGGGAAGCGAAGGAAAGGGGTGTAGCACTGTTTCAGTGTGACTGAGAATAGCTGTCACAGAGTTAAATAGAAACTTAAGGTAAACGTTTGTGTTCCTCATCCACTGCCTGCACTGGAATGTAGATTTTTGGCTCGTTTTATAGTCTGATTCATTATTTGAACATATTTATTCATTTTTAATCAGTGTGCTTCATTTTAAAACGGCTTTGTGCTTTCCCTCCATGCCAACACTTTATACTTTATTTAAAAGTGAATGATAGAAGTGAATATCTGATTCTGGAAACCCACTGCAAAACACTGCCTGCCTGCTTGTTGTAAAAACAAAGCAAACATCCAAACATGATTTTCAATACAAGCTTGAGATCAAAGGACAAAGTGGCCATGTTCTTTGGGAAACAGCAAAGAATCTTTATTTTAATGTATTGGAATAGGGCAGGTGGCACTAGCAATTACATTACAGTCCCTGGGTAATGCAACAAGGAAAATAAGCAATAAAACACACCTTATTTGAACTTACCGCTACAGTGAATAGTTGGTTTGGTTTTAAGCAGCTCTGTCCTTGTCACTGTACCGTCGTTTAAGGCAAAAATTGCTTGGCACCGGCTCACATCTTACGACCTTTTCTTTCCAAATAAGGATCCTGTTTCTCTGATCCCACCCTTGGTTTCTGCAAGGAGCCACCACACAGCTGTGCCGCAGCTCAGTCCTGCTCAAACTGTTGTATGCGGGAGGCTGCCCATTTAGCAAGGCTTCCAGCTAGTAAGTAGGTAACAGGTACTGGTTTCTTAGGGGCTCCTGAATGGGTTTAGGGCGTGAGTTTTGGTCTGTAGAGCTCCGGCGAGTTTGAAGTGTTTCTCATGGGGTGCAGGATCCACCGCAGCCATCGCTGTGGGCAGCGGCCGTTCGCCTCCTGCGTCCCCACAAGTGTCGAGAGGGCTGGCTGTGAGGGGTGCAGGCTTCAGACCACCAGCCAGAGGAAGGCCAAGTACCTGCCGGGTCAACAGCAGCCCAGTTGTTGGCCTCGACGGCACGCGAGTAGGAAGTCTGGGGGAAGGAGAGACGATGGGGGAGCGTCTGCAGAGAGGTGAACATAGGAGGAGGTGGGTTCCTGGTGGGGAAGGAGCTCACGTTCGTTTTGTTGTGGGCGTTTTGTTCTGCTGGGGCACTACGGGAAAAGGCTAAATTATTCCCAGTCGTCGCTTGTGCCAGGACTCAAGACCCTTTATGCGTCGGAGAGACGATGGATCCAAAGAGTTGCCATAAGCTACCGCTGGGTTGGCAGGGGGAGAAGGGGAGGAAGGCATGTCAGAGTTTCATGGTGTTTCTATAGCTTCTAGTGGAAATATTAATGCATATTACTTATATAAAATTCACCCACATATGCAAGATAAAAATGTGCTACAAAAACACTGGGCCATAAAAATAAATAAATAAACAGAAGTCAGTAAAATTGCACTCGATAGAAATGAACTAAAGCCAGAAAAATCTAACTTGACTTGGAGCCAGAACACTTCTTTTCTTTGGATTTGGCTCCTAATTGAAGACGAAAATAAAACAGATGCTGGAAATGTCAATTAAACACATTTTTCAATCTGTTTTTTATAATCTCTACGCTTTATACACAGACAGATTTCTGCTTTTCAAATCATTACTAGTCCTTATTTTATTTTTTTAGGAAAGGAGCTATGTTGCTTCCCTTAAGCATGACTCAGTGTATAGATGGTTAGTATGTTCTTACAGGCCTGTTTTGCATGCCATTTTCCAGCATCTGATAATTTCTCTTATTTAGTAACAAGATAACATTGCCATTGTAATTTGTAAGTATTTCCACAGTGGCTGGTGCAATTATTACTACTTCTACTTGCTCCTGTTTCATAAACACCAGTTATGGAGTTGGACCCTGTAATATCTGCTAAGCAGACTCGTTGTTAAATGAGAACCTGGGGAAGCTATACCTGAGAGACTTCACAAATTCCATTTACTTTTCAGTGTTTATTCTGTTTGTTTCCAGTTTTGGAAGTCTGGTTTATTGTTTACTTCCCGGTTACGTGTGTCCTGTGAGAAAGTTTTGCCAGTGTTTCCTCAGGAATTTGTACATCAAAACCTTAGAAAATATATGGATTGCTCTTTTATTTTTCAAAAAAGAGCACTTGCAAGGTGTCAGTCAGGAACCGTATTTGATCTTTTCATCTGGCTTTTCCTTTTCCTGAAGGAAAAGTTTGCTTCTTGGGCAGAACGGTGCGCGGGGTTTGATGGCCAACACTTCTACAGCCTGGCAGCCGGTTGAGGAGCGGCGCAGCTGGATCTGGTGCTTCCCTGCCACGGGATGGGAACGCTGCGTGGTCCGGGGGGCTGAGGAGAGGAGAGGGGAGGGGAGGGGAGGGGAGGGGAGGGGAGGGGAGGGGAGGGGAGGGGAGGGGAGGGGAGGGGAGGGGAGGGGAGGGGAGGGGAGGGGAGGGGAGCCCGCTGCCGCGTGTGCCGTGTGCCGGCTCTGGGGGAGATGGGCCCGGACCCTCCAACTGGTGTTTGCGACTCCGTTACCGGCGGTTTGTGGTTTGTCAGGCGTCCAGGACTGTCACCACAGGCCTTCCGAGCAACGCTGGAGCATCTGCGACTCAAACTGCTCCCCAGCTGTCCGCCCTCCGCCTGCTGGCTCCGCCAGCCCCGCCGCCCCATCGGTGCCGGAGGTTACACCGCGCGCCCGGCGAGCTCCTGCCGCGCGGCTCCGCCAGCACCGCAGCTACAGCCGCTCCTTCCCGACAAGGAGGCGAGTGTTCTTTCTTTCGATGAGAAGTTCTTGCCAATGGTTAGGGTCCTTGCCAGTGTTTACTGGCAGCTATTGATGTTCAAATTTCAACCATTTTTTGGTCTGGTCTTTGCAAACCAGTCAGAAACACCCAACGTGCTTTTGTACCTGGGGAAAAAAAAAAAAAGAAAAAGGAAAAAAAAAATTTCTGTTAGGAAGGGGAAGAATGAGCTAGAGGCAGTGGAGAACATAATGAATATCCAACAAATGTTGTTCAGAGCTTATCTTCAAAAGAGCAAATCAGCTCAGAAGTCCGTAATAAATGGCCTTATCAATAAAACTCAGTAACTGTAATTTCTTCTTACAATGAGGATATATTTTTAGGTTTTATTTAGAAGCTTTTAGTGAGAGTTAAATCATCATAATCAGTGACTTATTTTTAAGTGCAACATCACATTTTCAGATTGGTGAACACTGTTTGAACCTTTATATAGTTGGTTCTTTGTCAGATGAGGGCACTGGAGAAAGAGATCAGAGACTAACCAGTGTCCTCGCGGGTGGAGAGAATTCCCTGGCCCATCGAGAGCACAGGGTGTTATTTTGAACTACTCACACATGATATCTGAAGATCGTGATGCTCCAAGAGGAATTCAGAGGCTTGGGAGCTTTGCCAGGTTCCATCGCAGCATGCCCAAGGCCAAATCTCATTGCAAAATGCCCACGACTTAAATTAATTAATCTGTGCTGTTGATCAGGGGAATACATGGTCTTCATCTATGTGATGGAGAAGTTCTAGTGCCTTGGTGCGTTGGAGCAGAAACTTGTCATTTGTGTGATGAGCACTGCCATGCCTGCAGTGTAATGGGTTCTTACTGACTGTAAGGGAAGCTTTGCGTTTCAGCATGGTGGAGTCGTCATTTTCTTTATTCTCCAGAGGTCCGCAGGTTATTTTCAAGGAAGGAGCTCACACCCCATGTGCTAATTCATGATTTCAGCTACCTTAGACTTCTCAGGTGGCACCGAAAGTGTAAAAGCAATTAGTGAATTTAAAGAAGGTGGAATTGCTTTTTTTTTGTTAATCTAATTTTCTACCAAGGTAATTTTGTCATGGGAGGTAGCGGCATCCTCTTGCTATTCATCTGTCTGCTGGGGCAGGGGGAAGAGCTGAGCTGACAAACATCTGGTCTGATCCAGCCTTTGAAGAGAGCCGCCAAGCACTGGGGCATGCACCCTCCGGCAGAGGTGGTCGCCTGAAATGTGAAGCAAAATGGGACTGATACGTGCCCAAACACGTCACAGGGACTTGGGTGGGAAGGGTCTTTTAGCTCTGTTTTACAGAGAGACTGTGCCACTGGCGTCAAGAGTTAGAATTTCCCACGGTAAGGTGTGTGGATTTTTTCTTTCGTTTTTAGGTGACCAAATCTATTATTTATTGTTGTTGTCGTTGTTATTATTATTGTTATGCTACTACTACTATGATGACAAAGACAAAGAAAGACATTTTTTACTAACACTGACTCGGGGGGGATAAGTTCGTGAAAACACTGTGCCAATCATTTTGTTCTGGGCAGTGATCTTCAAGCTCTCATTAAGGGAACTTCATGCAGTCTTCACAGATTACACTAAACATGTTGGCTCTTGACTTAAGATACATCCCCAAGTATTTTCTCTATGAACATTTGATATCTCCAGGAAACACCACTGCTTTTAAAAAAAATAAAAAATAAAAAATCCCCTGTTTTGCTTCTTGGGAACCGGTGATAGCATATGCCCCAAGAAGAGGTTTCAGTCCTTAAAATTCAGAAAGAACTGGCCACCTGTGCAAAACCTGCCATGGTTTCATTTTGGTTTGAATTTAAAACAAACAAACAAACAGACAAACATCAACCCTCACTCAATGCTTATTATTTATTCTGGATTTGGGGTAATTTTTCTTTGGCATCGGGATACCTAGATCGATCAGATCATCTTGCATCATCTAACAGTGAAATAGATGTGTTTATTTATTTTGAAGTGGTCTTTTATTTCCTTTTCTTTTCTATTCTTCAGGTTTCTGCTCTGCCCTTCCTCAGCTAAAGCTGATGGATGGTTTAGCTTGTGTTCTCTGAGGAAGTTTTTATATCAGTTTTTGTATCAGAGGCAACACCACAGAATTCAAATCACTTTTTTTTTCCAAGATTTTTAGCAAGCTGAAGTACTACAGACGTATGAGAACACTTGGCATTCACGTGGTTTTCGCCCCCTCCGACTCCTCTGCTACCCTGCTCTAAATGAAGACATACTGTAAACCAGGGAAGATGCTTTTCCGTCCCGTTACCTTGCAGCGCACTTTGAGGCGCAGGTTGAGCAGAGAAAACGGGAAGAGGCGAGCTGACGTCCCAGCTCTGAGGCCGCCCCCCACCCCAAACTGCTGCTGGGCAGCTCTGGCTGCGGCCTCAGCCCGCGCGGGGGTGGCTAACGACCAGGCTCAGCTGCCTGGCTGCAGCTCCTGTCTGAAGGTCCTATCTTGGGAAAGGTCTTCGTTTTTCTCAATGAATTAGTGAGCGTTTCTGTTCACTCCGTTTAGAAGCTGAAGATTAAGAGGCACATCATACTGCAGGTATTATTAGGCAAAAACAATGGATATTAAGCTATTATTTGTACATTAGCAAGTTTTCCCCAGGTAGGTTTTATCATTTCAAGACATTTTGTTTTGTGTTGTTCTTTTTTTGTCTAATCACCTCTAAAATTATGAACACTCCAAGAATAAAACATCCTGAATAGCAAAGCAGCTTGAAATATTCATAACTAAGGATGCAACTGGTAAT
This sequence comes from Leptosomus discolor, assembly GCF_034619465.1. Taxonomy (NCBI): domain Eukaryota; kingdom Metazoa; phylum Chordata; class Aves; order Leptosomiformes; family Leptosomidae; genus Leptosomus; species Leptosomus discolor. The sequence goes on from NC_141393.1 coordinate 84,990,791, forward strand.
GCTCATAAACAAAGTTGTTTGGAGACCCCTTTATTAATTTTTAATTTATTTTCAGTCAATTCCTTATTACTTCCAAATTCCTGTAGGGGATTCTGTTAATTAGTCATGTGTAAAATATTCATTAAAAACAGCTTCCTATTTTCTTCTTTTATTGCAAATTTACATTTCTAATCTTATAACCAAAATAAATGCCATTGGGTAGAGAGACCACATTAATTTTGATCAACCCCTTGAAATAGAAACACAGAGAACAAAAGATATGGTAATAAAATCGTAGTTACACTGTGATTCCAACTCGGTAGAAACAGGTGTGCGTAGTTCAAACTGTTGTCTACTGGAAATATAAACAACAGATACTTCAGCTTTATTTTGGGAATTATTTTTAGGGGAGAAGAAACCAAAACAACAAGCAAGCAGAAAATCACAGTCTTCCAATTGGCACTTTCCATGGCCATCTGGCCTTCTGAACTTGATAGATCTAGGTACAGGGAAAAGTTAACTACTTTTGAAATCTGGCCCAAAAATGGAGGCAAAAATGTTTCCAGACAAATTGAAGTTAAGTTTTTCTTCAATCTCACTTTTTATCTAATGATTACATAGAGGAAATATGCTCTTATGATTTACTTGGATGACTGGGTCTCAGAGGTCTGAATTCAATTTTACTTCTGATGTATAGTCACTTCCTGGCAACTCATTTAATCCCTCTGGACCTCCGTTCTCTCCGTGTAAACCCTGACTCATGTTACTGGCCTTGTGAATTCTTTCGTCTTGTACTCAACTTTAATATGTGATGAGGCCAGTGGAAAGGGTTGATTACTCTTAGCAGTAGAAGTTGAACATGCACAAGTGCACGAATGTTTCAGAATCTTTGGATTGTCTGTTCTAACGGGGAGGGAAAGGAGATGTTTCTGTCTTTCACAAGAAATGTGGAACATCACCATGTTTTGGACATTAATCTTGGAATATGATGTTTATATTATGTTATTCCATTTATATCCTATTATGTTAGAGATCCCTTCTATGGAGGTCAGGCTAAAGCAATGTTTCTTCTTTTTCTCATCTGCTTTGGTCTTTATCAGCATGAGCATAGAGGAAAAGTTTGGACAAACCTGTAAGCATCAGTAAGGTTCTGTGTGCGGATCAGAAGCCAAACCTATGTTCTGGCAAAGATCTCCATAAAATCAAGGGCTATTTTTTTTCTCTCAACGGGGCACATCTCCCGCTGATGTCAGGCATATGGCTAATTTGCTAAAATAAAGCCAGCTTGGTTTCTTTCTTTCATTTGTTGTCAGGATGGCAGGCACTCCAAAAGAAAATGTTGTTCTTCATTTTCCTGGAGAAAAGACACTAAAAAAGCAGGGAGAAATACTCTGGAAATGGTACCTACTGTCAAGTAGCAATCTCTGAGAATGTAAGTCACGGCAAAATTTTGGCCAAAGCCACAGTCTTCACTCTTTAATCTCTTTTTACACTAAATACAGAGAGGTTGATGTGGTTTCCTGCCAGGCAGAGGAGAATGGAAAAAAACTAAAACCGCATCCTGTTAGAGGGATGGGAATACAAAATTGTGTATATGCAGACGAAAAATCAAGACAACATCAGGCAACAAAAACTCGTATTCCTGCCATGGCAGATCTGGACTGGAACCAGAGTGATTGATTTCTGAATGAGCGTATTGAGGCAAATCAGGATGACTCCTGCTGCCAGCACTTCTGGTTTTGATAGGGCTTCTCCCCGCCTCGGACCCCAGGTGTGAGAAAGCAGGGCTGGTTCAGGGCGTTCGTACGGTGCTCGGTGTCTCCTGTGGGCTGTTACCTGCTCCTCTGGGAGTACCCTGCACCCCAGAAAGGTGACCGACGTGGGAAGCAATAAGATAAGAGGCCAGAAGGCTGTTCCCTACCTGAGGAGAAGCATCTGAAACCCGCCCCAGCAGTGACAACGTCAGGGTATTGCGAGAGGCACTGTTGAACCTTCCCCCGACACAAGCGCCAGGTAATTCTTTGGCTCTCCAAGTCACGAGACACTTTGATCTTCTCTGAATCCCAGCGTGGGCATTGTGATGGAGGGTAATGGATGGGGCTACGTGGGATGGTGTTATTGGCAGGCAAAGTAGAGCTTTTGTGGGCTGTTGAGGAGAAGGAAGGCTCGATTCCATCCCGACTGGGGGAATCCGCGTTTCATGTTCAGTTTCCAGTTCGAGAACCGCTTCTCCCTGTGTGGTGTCATTTACAGAAAAGTCCACTTGGACATAAAATGCAGAGTTTGTGGTAGTGTAAATACGACTGAGGCAATTTAGAATTGCTTTGAAGCTTCTTTCTGGATCAGGAATGTGGCTGACCTGAATTCTCCCACTCGGTTTCAGGAGCAGTCTGTCACGCTCCTGAAAGTGGTGAGGAACTGCAGCCGCTGCTTGGCGGCGTTTTGTCCTCGCCTCGCACAGGTACACGTTACTGTGCAAGAAGCATAACTTACGTCCTCGTGTATTCATCTCGGGAGAAAACTGGCTTTTCAGTGGCCTCTTTATGTGTATTCTTCTCCTACTTTATCCACTGCTTTTGCCCCATCGCTATCTTTGTAATAATTTCCTAAATAACACTTTAAAAATGGATTTATAAATCGTGACTCACCACCTCTTCAATGCCTTGACATAACTGCTGCTCCATCAGGGGCCAGAATCCTCCTCAAATGCATTCAGTGTATAGAACATCAGCTCCAAGGAAATGGTTATTTATTGCTGCTCCCAATTCCAGCAGCAGATTTGATCAAGACCAAATTAATCACTGCCTTAAAATCATTATGGATTTTGTAGTGCCGTGCTGGCTGAGCTGAACCGTGACTCAGCCCAATAATACTCAATCTGAAAACTAATCACCATCCACCACACCGTCATCTTGAGCCAGCAATTCATCTCTATTATCTCAGTGGCTCTTCTGATTGCAACTAGATCAAAACATCTTGCTGAAGTCCAGATTAATTCTACCTCATCCTTTTTTGCCCAATTTAGTATGTGGAAAAAGTCGATCAGTGGTGTTAGCCTGACTTCAGTAAACCCAGGTCGACGCTGCTGAGATGCTTTCCACTCCATCAGTTCTCATAAATTAATTCCTCTGTGATCCTTTCAAGTTCTTCACCTGGAACAAAAGCCAGGTTAAAAGTTTACACGTCCCGGTCACTCATCTTTTCCTCCCAGCTTAGGCTGCAGCGCTACGTTCTGTTCAACAGCTGGGTGGTGGAGCCTGGTCTGCAAAGCCTGTCAGATGCCCCCTGCTAACACCTCCACCAGTTCCTTGCCCCCAGGGAACAAAACCCTTCAGATCCTGAAGTTGTCTTTGGTTGACTTTTCTTAAGTATATGTTTACATTCTCTTTACTGAAGGTTAGTTTTACATTTTCCCTCTGGTTTCTTGGATTTTGCTCCCAATACGTCTCTGCTTCTGATTCTTTCCTGTTAAAAGGATGAAGAGGAGTATTTACACAGGAGTGCTGCCATGCCTATGTCCCTGGTGATTGTTTCTCCTTCGCTGTTATTCAGAAGTCTTACTTAGTCTTTTGTTTTTCTTTCCCCTGGACATTTTTGAAAATTCTCTTCTTTTCCTTTTCCTTTCTTACTACACACGCAGGAGTTCATTATATTTTTAAGCATCTCATTTTCCTCCTTCAGTTCTTGACTGCTAGCATGTATTTCAGGTGTGTTAGGGGTATTTTTAGTCGCGCTCTCTCTCTTAAGAAGTCTTATGCAAATCTATTCTGTAGTTAACACGCTTCTGTTCTGAAGAAGAAGGGTTTTAATGTTTTAGTTGAAATTCTTCAAATACAGAATCCACGACACTAAAATGTAAATAATGAAAAGTGTGACTTCACATCAGAGCAAAAGTTTTAACAGGGGACCTTCATAGGTCTCAGTGAAATAATTAAGAAAGGAACCATGAAATATATTATTCCTATGACAAACTCACGGAGTACATCTCTTCGGAGGCGCCGTGTATGTATTTGCACAGAAGCTGAGATCATTTCCAAGCAGACTTACATTTTGCTGCTTTTGCCCTGTTAATCCAGGCAGGCAGCACAGGGACAGGCTGGTAGGGCTGAGCACAGGAGTGGCTGCTTTAATTCTCTGATGGGGGTTTGGTGGAGATTTTCCATTTTTAATGTTTCCTGCATCTTGCTGGTTCCTTTTACCTCCCTCTTTATTTATTATTGATTTCACGCCAGTGTGCTAGGAGGATAATTGTGCTAGGAATTGTATACAAAATACGTGTTAATTCTTTTCAAGGATATTGTGCACACGCTGTAGGGTATAATTGTTTTGGAAGATTGCACTGAGTTAGACAGAGTGCTTGGATGCAAAATGAGACGATATTGTGCCCTCTAGGACTCCCGAGATGTGTGTTTAGATCCTGCCTTGACAAAGACGTTCTGCATAACCTTGGCGTGCCCCCTCATCTCCCTGTCGTTAGGGTTCCCAGCTCCCCAGCCAAGGCAGCAATTCTCCCCGTCTTTCATCTTCCTGAGGTAGATTTTAGCGTGCTTATGTGTTTTGCTTAATTTCCCCCCAAAATGGTCACCTTGATTTTAGTGGGGTAACTTCAGTGCATGAAAACTCTGTCAAAGGCAATTTTTTTTTCTAGCACTGGGGCTCATGAGCTGTTTAAGAGGTATACAAAGCCTAACCAAAATAATTTTAATGCTGTATGAATTGTGTTGTCTTCAAAAAAACGCTAAACATTTTTCTGACTAGTACTTCCTAATTACAAAGCCGGAATTGAATTACGTTTTGCTCTGAAGAGAAAACTATCTGATCATTTTCTTGTACTTTGTACCAAAGGCATAAAATCTGAACTTTTCCCCCGTAAACTCAATTCCCTTCATTTAGCCCGTAAGATCGCTGCCCGCTTGTTTGCTTTCGAAAGCGTATTTCCCTGTTATGAGATGACACGTTATTTTTATCTGAAGTGCTTAATATACCATATTGTAAAAACTTTCCCAAAAGAATCAATCTCCAGCCTTAAAGGTTATTTCACTTTAGTGCACAATATACCACAATTTCTGCTGTGCTTGATCCACCTGAGCCGTGGAGTCGGTAAGATTATACGTGGTTTATGCTGCACGGATTTTTAATGTTCCACACGTTGGCTTTTAAAAATTGCCTTCATATTCCCTGTATTGATTTTTGTGGGTCCCAACGTGCAGCGCCCGCTGAGCGGCATTGCCGAACTCTCCTGATGAAGAGATGATACAGGAACCCTCAGCAGGGGCAAAGACAACCACGGATTAAAACCACTAGTATCCAGTTGGCCATTTTTCTTAAGGCCCATTGTAAGCTTTTTTTTTGGTCTTTTTTATGATGGCGTGCACAGTATAACTGCCTAAGGGCACGCTTATTATAGCCTGTATTTTAAAGCTGATTAAAAATAAATTCTCCATGCCTGTCTGAAACTTATTCCACAGAGAATTTTGTTTCATATCAGACGAGTAAAAGGATCTGTTGCTTAGTTAACTAGGTTCACCTTTTACCTCAGCACACATTTAAAAACTCATATCAAATTTCCATTACACTTCATTTATTATCCAGTCTTTCTGCTTTCATCAGAGAAAGCATTATAATGACTGCAACTTTGAAAAGTTTTATAACTAATGAGTGTGTGTCCATATGCATATATTTATGTATTAGTATATTTTATTTATACTCCATATAAAAATGAGGCTATCCAGTCTGACAGAAGGATCTTGGTACCACAATAAACAGACTTGTCTTCGCAGTCGCTCCGCAGCGCCCCAGACCTGGCAAGCTGTCAGAGAGCAGGATGAAGAGGTAAAGCGCAGAATCTGCAAATTCTGGCTGTGCACGTGGGAATAGGTTCTGGGCTTTCCAAGAACTTCTGGAGAAAATGAAACTTGGCAGGATCCATGCGGAAATTCATTTCATCTGTTTTCGTTTTGCACTGTCTGTCATCTAGTTTTTGATCACTAAACGAAAAAGAAAAATGAAATTCTGCCATATGCATTCTATAAATTTCAATTTAGCTATCAGGTGTCACACCTGCCGCCGTTTTGCTTCTCGCCGCGTTTCAGACCGCAGACATAATCGTTTGTTTGTGTTACCGGTGTTGGTTTGGGGAAGTTTATTTATGGTGGTGTTTGCAGTAAATCTGCTCGTTTCCAGCCATTGCTGTGTCAACCTGCCGCTTGAAATATAGACGGTTGTGTCAGCTTGAACGGGAAACATATTGTACCGCGTTAATTAAATGGCAATATTTATCCTCCCTGCTCCGCCACTGCAGCGCTCCGCGCCCTGACACCGCCTGCCGCGGCCCTTGGACCGGCAGCAGGCCCGGGTTCCCCTGAGCAGGGGCACGTTCCGGCTTTGCCCGTCCCCGATGGGGATGGGGCCCCCCAGGCGGGCCGCCCGGCCCCTGCCCGCGGGACGCGTGTCCCCGGCCACGAGGGGCTCGTTGGCGGGAGGTCGGCGGTGGGCGGCGGGTGCGTGGCCGGTCGCAGCTTCGGTGTTGCCGCGGTCGCGTTGGCGGTGGAACGGGGGCTGGGGCCACCCTCCTCACCCGCCCTCGGGCGCCCCAGCCTTGGACGTGGGTCCCCACGGCGTTGCCCACACCTTCCCACCGGCAGGGTGACCAGTCGGTGGCTTTTCCCTCCGTCTCCCCAAAGGTAACCGTTCGCCCCCTCCAGAGAGGGCTCTGCGCGGGTAGATCCGTGCCGGCAGGGGCAGGGGCAGCACGTTGTCTCTCCGTGAGCTGCCAGATGTATTTATGCTGCCACTTCTTCCCCAATTGTGGTTGGTTTTTCTAGGGAAAAAAATAAATAAATAAACTTGCAAAATTCGTAACTAAATTCATCTCCTTGCCAAGTGTCGGGAGAAAGCTAGAGGTAGGTCAGGTTTTGTTGGAAAACTCTAGTTGGGTGGCAATTAATTTTTTCCTTGGTTCCATTTCAATTTCTCTGAATCGTTTATGTCAGGAAGAGATGGATGGAAATTTAAACAAAAACTGAAACAGAAGTCAAAATGCTTTGCTCTGATTCAATATCTTGATGTTTCAGTGTTTTAAATTGAAAGGATTTTTCTATCTGATGATTTTTTTCTTTACTACTTTAATTTTTAAAAGGATATGTTATGTTTTCAGGCAGTCCATGCATTCTCATTTTGACTCAGGTTTTTTGGAACTGTTTCAGGCTTTTTGGAGTTGTTGGAAAATCAGAAAAGCTTCATGTGATTGTACACGGAGTAGAAACATAAGCCTATTGATTTACCCTTTTTATTTCCTCTTTTCATATTCCCTTCTTTAAAGAATAAATCTCTGAGCTATAATGTGAGACCAGGTATGCAGCACAAAATGCAAGCATAATCTATTAAATATTATTCCAGTAATAAAACACAAGTCACATAGCAGTCATGTTAATGAAACAGCACGATGCCGCACACCGTGCTATATACCTGAGTTTTGTAATTTTGGATTACAGGATCATGAAGTCTTTTTTTAAAATTTTTTTTAAATTTTTTTTTTTTTTTTAGTTGTGGCTTGGTGGGAAGATTGACAAATGCGTTCTAGTTCAGCTTTAATTTGTACCATAATTTTTAATGACACTTCGTTGCAGGATTTGCTACTTGCCCTTGGATAGGTCGGGATTTTACAGGCTTTCTGTTAATTACAGTAATTTTGAGCAGTTCCTATTCATGCTCTGATAAATGTTGGTCCAGGATTTGAGGAAAATATGATTCACTCTGAGGAAATAAGGGAGAGGATTCACAGGGTGAAAGTGAACATCTCCAGAGTGGCTTCCTGGCTGGATGATCTCTGAGACGAGCCCAGGTTCTGCTGAGGAAGCAGCTGCGGGCGCAGCGGTCTGGTTGCGCGCCGGCAAGCGCTGTGCCGACGGGCCAGCGGTCTCCGGGCAGACACACCCCCGACACCCTGTCCTACCGCCCCACGGCCAGGGCATCGCTCGGCACACGAGACAGAAATTGGTTAGCCAAGAAGAGCAGAGAATTTGGAAAAAAATATCAGCATATTGGTGCTACAACTTTTATGGCAACGACCTTAAACCAGCGAAGGTAGTGCGCTTTTTTCCCCCCCATTCTCTTTGATTTGCTGGTATTTCACGAGGGTACGTATCGTACGTTGTGTTGTGATTCCTGCCATGGGACGGTGGCGAACCTCTGTGAGGCGCTGAGCCGCTCCAGCCCCAGCTCTCGTGGCTGTAACGCCTCTGGTGCCTCCGCAGCTGACCTGGTGGCGGCGGTGCCGGCGCCTCCCCGCTCCCCCGGCAGAGCACACCCTTTCTGGTGGGCCTTTCCCAGGACCCCCCCTCGGTGTAGAAGCACACGGTGTGCTATACCCCCATCTCTAAGGAAGCTGGAGCACCTATTAATAAACCTGTTGAGAGTCGAGTATGTCAGAGCACGTACCTCCTGCTTTTTTAGGAACCGACAGATTTAATCAATTAAAATCCCGAGCTCTATTCATAGCTCAGGTTTTTTATGGTACAAAGATTTGCATTCCAATTAGCGCTCGCGAAGAAAGTTTCCCTGTTAACCTGATCGGTAGTATCTCGCCCTCCTCCGTGTCTGTCTTATTCCACCGAGACCGCAGCGATGTGTCAGGAAGAGCATCTCTGTTACCTTCTGATTGAACAAAACTCTCTTAGGCTTCCTTTGAAATCTTGAGGGCTTGTCACTTGAGGTGTGATTTTTTTTTAAGCATGAACAAATCTTGTCAGCCTAAGCTGGGAAATCAGCTGTATTTTATCAGCACTTTGGGATCAAACTTCGCATTCAGTATTCAGCGCTGGGTGCTGTATGTGAGACAATACTAGAGGTTGCAGTCTGCTTTAGGAAGACCGTCCCTGGTGGCAGGGAGGATCGGTCCCTTCCTGTTTACAGAACACACTTGCAAAAAAATTACTCGGATACTTCCAGTCGTGTGATATATCAAGTGCTTAATATCTTGCAACACTTGCTTATTTACGTAGGCACACTATGTTGAATTAACTACAGCTGCTTTGACTTAAAGTGCCTTGAATCCGCACACAACTTTTTAAAGAGAATTAATCGGCATCACAGGTCTTTTGTAATTAATCCTCCTTAAGGCTGAGGTAATGCTGCTTTGCAGCAGGTCTATCACTTACCCAATTACACACTGATGGCTGCGCTCCCCAGTCTTCCATCTGGACATCTGTAGAGCTCTGGGACTCAAAGAGCTGCCTGCTCGGTCCCATCTGGAGGAGTGTCACAAAAGCAAACGTCTACAAGATGTTGTTGGAGTAAATGAAACCGAGATGGTAATTCCTGCTCCTAGTCCCAGTGCCAAGTCCAAGGAAAAACGCTCTGTGATGGTGACTGAGAGAGGGCAGGACCCAGCCTCGCTCCGTGCTCCCAACGCCGGCCCGTTTTCACGGCCAACAGGGAGCACTTTGGCAAACTGTTCTCGCGCACGGTGTTTGCCAGCACACCGGAGCGTTGCTCGCAGGTCGCTGTAACCCGCCAGGCACCCAAGAGAAGGTGACGGGCTCCCGAGATACCGTGAAGGGAAAATCCCCAGCCTTCCTACACACGTGCTGAGGTCTGACCGGGAGGAGACGTTTCTGTTTAGTTACACGACCTGGCAGCTCGTCGCGCACAGCCACTTCCAAGCCTGTGCTGTGGAGGCAGCGAGGGCCAGGGCCGGAGGCAGGCTCCCAGGACCGAGCTGAGCGTCAGTGCTCTAGTGCAGAGGGAGCATCAGGGCTGACCCGCCGTGTGGCGTCCTCAAAGCGGGACAGACCGACGTGGGCGCTGACGGGCCGACGTCTGAGCTAGGAACCCTTCCGAGGAAACATCGGTAGCTTTTAAACCGTTCTGTGAACTGCCGGTGCGAAGTGAGGCGCCTGGGTGTCGCGAAGGACAGCTCATGGCAAAGCAGGCGGTTTGTTTTCGGCACGCTCGTTTCAGGACAGGTTTACCCTTAGACTTGTCCTTCTGCCCAGGTCCTCTCCCCTTTCTGAGGCAGCCAGTGGTCTAGCTGAATTTGCTTAATGCCTGTAGGGAACACCCAAACAACCCGGCACATTCCCTGCTTGCGGCTGCTGCCTTTCAGGTTTTCCCTTCTTTGGTATTGTAGGCAACAAGGGTATCCCACTGCTTTAAATTTTGGGGAGAAAAAGGGTTTTCACAAGGATATTCTGTCACTTCAAACGAGCACCAAACAACTTAGTAGGCTCATCGCCTTCACCAGCATAAAATTCTTCAGCACTGCCTTTCCTCCCAGGATTGCATCCTCGCAGGCATTCAGAGCTCCCCAAGAAAAGCAGCAGTGCTGCGCTGTGTGAAAGCATTTGCAGAGAAATGCCTCCAAGGGGGGAAAAAAAAAAAAACCCACAACAAAAACAACCAAGCCACACACGGCTTTTTACTTCATCCTCCAGATTTCCTGCTCCTGAAACCATAATGCTACTCCTCCAAAGCTACAAAGCCAAATCCGTCTGACTGTGTGAGTGCCAATCCAAGACATTATCCTGTTTATATTAAAGGCTGCTGTAAGTGAGCAGTGTGTCTTCCAGGCTGCTCTCATGGCAGTTTGGAAATGGAGCTGGCAAAACACAGCTGAGTTATGGGAGAAGCATCGTGGCAGTTTTAACACAGCAAGTCTCAGACCTCCTGCCAGTTCTAGGAGGCATCTCCTAAAGCGCGGTGAGAAAAATCGCAGAGCTGACATGCAAGAGTTTGCACTGGGTTCCTTGCCAAAATTGCCAACTCTGAAGTCAAACAAACAGAATCTGCAAATGAAATGGTTAACGTGGGAATTTCTGTAAATCAGCTTTAGGAAGTGGTGTGGAAGCCCTTGCTTCCGTTTACTAGTCCAGCACTGACTTCTCGTCCTCATTTTAAAATCCCCATGTAGACAAGCCTACTATGCTAATCAAATATTAAGATAGCTTAAAGTTTAGAAGATCTTATTTTTACCCAGAGTGGCTTAAATCAGCTTCTTTTGGCCTTTTATACCTTACATCAGAGAGCAAGAAATATTAAACATTTCTTATTTCTTCTAGCATCTTGAGCACAGACATAAATATATATTTTTAAGAAATGCTTAAAACATCTTTTTGTTATAATGTGGACCCGTATGAGAGCCCTGAGACAAGAACAAATTACAAGCATGCATACCCACCACACGTCAGTTTAAAAACCGTGCAATGGCTGAGGGAAGAGAAGGGGAGAGTTAAGGGATTAGATGTGGAAGCAGTAGCGCTAAAATTTGTATTATTCTACATTCAAGCCACACCATTATCGTTATTTTTAATTGTGTTTTTATATGCTGTTGAGTAATAGTTTGTCCACATCCTGGCTTTTATCGAAGGAACTGCTTGTGCAGCAGTTGTGCTGGCAATAACCTCTAATGTTATGGTAACTTAATTAAACAATTTGGAAGTTTACTTTAGGTGACATTTAAAATTGAAATTCTAAGTACGTTATTCTACCATGTTCTCTTTTGGTATTGTTCAGTAAAATGCTGTATTCAAGGAAATCCATGAAATTACAATTCAAAGACTGTGATAAGAATGGATTAGTTTTGTACCATTTTTAGCTCTCATTACAATTTTTGTTGCAAGACTAAGTCTACAGATTGAGTATAAAGTATATCAGGCTTTAAATTCAGTGATAAGTCATTGTTAGGACAGGGAATTTTGTGATAACACAGGCAGAAGATTAATCCACTCTGATGACAGCCTTGCAAGTCTATGAGGAACAGAACACAGAGCAAGATTTATCCATCGCATTGACAAGGACGGTAAGGGGAATGGGAAATGGAACAAAATGAGTCCATTTGCATGACAACCTAAGACTATAATCATATGGTTCCACTCAAATCCTACAGTAATGGACCATAAAGAAAAAAGCATAAACAGGGCACATCATTTAAAACTATATTGTACTCATCAACCTTTCCAGTGTCTGTAGAAAACATAATCAGGGAAGAAAAATTAATTTCAGCCTGCTAAATTACACTGTAAATGCAGAGGGGATACAACAGAATTGTTCAAACAAAGTTATTCATGTGGCATTCATAAGTTTGAATAAATTCATTCTGCTCTGTATTCACAAAGATGAGACTATCAAACTAGATCCTCAGCTTGCATAAAGCAGCATAGTTCCCTTGACTTCAGTGAGCTCAAAATCTTCTCAGAATCTCCAAGGAAACCCTCTTCTTGATAGGGAGGCTTTGAAAATACTGAAATAAAAGATAATTCAAGATACCTAGGGGAGAATTTTAAAGAACGGAGATTGGCAAACAACGTGAGATACAGAACAGCAAATGTACGTGTGCATCTTCCACACCCCTGCGGTTCCCTGAAACGCGCTGGAGCGTCTGGCACACCCCTGTGTGTGCCCGGGGCTTTCCAGGGTCGTGGCTGTAAGGCTGTAGGGAAGGGCTTTGTCAGCCGAGGTCCGGCAAGTCATCCTGTGGGTTAAAGCAGCCGCTGTGAGTGCCAGGTTTATAACATCCATAGTAGATCATGCGTATACTATAAATCTATAGATGTTTTAGTCTTTAAGTAATTAAAACAGTGCAAACTAAGGCATGGGCACCAAGTGAATGTGATGTCATTACTGGAAAGCTCTTCACTGCTTTGTCTAAAGGTCAAAATCAGAATTACATTAATTTAGTCATGAACCTTTGCACTTTCTCATCTAAACAATGGAATCTCGTTTTAATTTCCTTTCGCTTTAAATGCAGGCATTTCTGTGAAGGAAGTTGCATATGAATGTCTGCACGTCTCCTTTCCTGCAGCCTTATGAGAAAAGCTGTACCGCAGGGCATAAGCAGCACTGACTGTGCCGCATACCTATAGCAGCAGTGTAATTTGAAAATATTTAAAACAGTTAATCAGAAAACATCTGAATTAGTAAGCGAAGACTTCAGTGTACCGGTTCAAGCGGTACGTGAACGGAGTCGTTGCGTTTCAGTTCTCTTCATAAACAAGTCCTCTAGCCCTGCATAAGCAGAATTTCCACCAACTTCAGCTTGCAGGCAGGGATTTCTTCAGGGACTGCCTGCCGTGCCTGGGCGTTCCCGTACCCAACTGCGTATGGCTGAGGCAAGTACCTGTTTCTTGCTGCTTTTCGAGCATTGCAGACTATATTCCATTCTGTTTTCATCATTACATTAATGTGCAGAGCAGACCTTAAAACGATTCGGACTAATCACCCGAAAGGCCAAATGGTCCTCGGTGAGCACGTGTGCGAGACCTTTGACATTGTGTTCCCGTGGAGCTCCGTGTGGAGCGTGGATCTGAATCTGCTGAGGCGGCTCTTGTCCCTCGTGCACACTTGACACGGAATCAGTGCTACTTCATGAAGAATAAAGGATGGGGGCAATCAAATTAAGCCGCTCACCAGCTACCTCCATTCAACCTCTTCTTGGCACACAGACGTCAAACCAATTCCGTCTCTCTGCCACAGCAATGTTTCTCACGCGTTGTGTCACAGCGTTGCCAACTCCCTGCCTCCTTCACAGGCTTCCCTTCTCTGGTTTCCCTTGCTAGCATCTGCGTGCGTGTCAGCGATAACCTCCATCCAGGCCGGGGCTGCTGCTGCGCAACACGTCGCAAAGTGGCAGCGGGCTGGATGGGGTCTTAACGGCCACTGTGAGATACCTCGGTCTTTCCTGACCTTGATTTATGGTGTATCTCACGACGGTGTTTTACAGACGCACAGGGTGATGTTTAAAAAGGAGCTGTGCCTCATGTAAGCAGCGCCATCGCAGCCGCCTTGGTGAGGGGGACGGTGGCATCTCAAAATGGCTGTCGGCAGGTCCTGCAAAGTGCGGTTACCCTCACAACTGACAACTAGGTTACCCTTGCAGCTAGGTTACCCTCACAACTGACAACTAGGTTACCCTTACAGCTAGGTTACCCTCACAACTGACAACTAGGTTACCCTTACAACTAGGTTACCCTCACAACTGACAACTAGGTTACCCTTACAGCTAGGTTACCCTCACAACTGACAACTAGGTTACCCTTACAGCTAGGTTACCCTTACAACTGACAACTAGGTTACCCTTACAGCTAGGTTACCCTCACAACTGACAACTAGGTTACCCTTGCAGCTAGGTTACCCTTACAACTGACAACTAGGTTACCCTCACAACTGACAACTAGGTTACCCTTACAGCTAGGTTACCCTCACAACTGACAACTAGGTTACCCTTACAGCTAGGTTACCCTTACAACTGACAACTAGGTTACCCTCACAACTGACAACTAGGTTACCCTTACAGCTAGGTTACCCTTACAACTGACAACTAGGTTACCCTTACAACTGACAACTAGGTTACCCTCACAACTGACAACTAGGTTACCCTTACAGCTAGGTTACTTTTACAACTGACAGCTCCACGGTGTGGTTACCCGCCCGGGGCTTCGCCTGGCTGCGCGGCTGCAGAGGGGAGCCGCGATGCCAGGGCCGGCAGCCTCTCAGCAGGAGCTGCGAATGGCTCCGTTGACCAATTCCCGTTAGCACCTGTACCGCCAAACTGCTGGGAGCCCGTACTCGCCCACCAGATGGGACTGAACCAAACGCCAGGGTGCATGGAAGGGCCCACCCATGAGCACAACCATGAGTTGGGAATACGGGGTTGGTCAGGAGCCAGTGCAGATGGCAACGGAGGGCTGGTCACGACGGCAAGTCTTTGCTTAGCGTTGGGTGGGCACGGATACAGGTGGCAACGGGGATGTGTCAGGAATGCAGTCCTCTCCTTACTTGTCTTGTGTCAGCTTGTCTCCACATGAGAAAGGGAGAGCTCTTCCAAACCATACACTTAGCTTCTGGGACTCCGGCCTCTCTCTAGAGAAATCCCCTCTACCCCTGCGGTGTGAGAGTTGCCTAGAAACGTGCAGGTTGAGGTTTGTTTGGAGGGATTAGTTGTATATGGGAGCAAGATGTGAATTTCCTGCATGCATTTGCACTAGTAAATCTTTAGCACTCAACTGTTTGCAGAAAGTGAGCAAGGACTAGTCACGAATGCTGTCAAAATGGAATTTGCTTTTAACTTCAAATGAATATTCATGAATAATTTCCTCCGCTATTTGCTCACCACTCATATTTAATGATATGGGAAATGGGATGAATAACAAGGTGCTGAAATTTGCTGACAATACACAATTATTTAACTTAATATAAACCAAGAGGCAAAGTAAGGAATTTCAGGAGGAGCTAATAAAACCTGAGTGACTGAATAGCAAGGCGCCAGATAAAGTTCAGTGGAGACAAGTACAAGTTAATGAACATTGGAAGAAATCATTTGAACTACTTGTATGTATTGATGGGGCATGAATTAGCTCTAACCTCTCTGGGTTAGGATGGACATACTGTCTGGCAGCGGTGAGGAAGGGAAAAAGGCTGCAGTCCACTCCTGGGGAAGGGTTAGTCCAGGCCAGAAAGATCTCTTCAGTCCTACTTCAGCTATAAGCAGGGCTAATGTAAGGTAGAAACAGTGACCTCTAAACCTCTGTGCAGGAGTCCAAGCTGGGCAAAAAATCACTAGATTATTTATTTATAATTAATTTCTCATATTGGGGATGGAATGATGCCAGTTTAGGCTAAAAGTCAATTCTGAAAGGACTTAGTCAAAATAAACAACTCCAGAGGAAAGGGCAGACACATGTGAAAAGCGATCTGAAGGATGCAGGTTAAACAAACAGTTTACTTTCAGAGTCAAAAGAGCATCAGCATCATACAAAATAATATGAAACTCTGTGATGGGCACATTTTGAGTTTCTTCAAGACATGCCACAATCCAGCAGCTAGCATTAGAGAGCAAACAGGAAGGTTTAGCAGTGAGTAATTAGGTTTAAATTAAGATGCTAAGCTTTTCCCTGAAGCAACTGGGATAAATTGTTTAGTGGTGGTCCCTTCCAGAGGGTCAGACCAGCATCCTACAGGCTTCAGTTTTAAACTCTTTCAGCAGGATGGGCCAGAGCTGAGCCATCAGTGCCCTAACACCCCAGGACCATGAGCCTTTAGCATGAAGAAGTGAGTGAGAATGCGGCTCTAAGTCACTCTCCCAGGCAGCAACAAAGCCTGAACTTTTCTGTAGCTGCCACGAACTCCCTCCTGTGTAGTCCCAGGGTCCAGAGGAACCTCTTTCTGGAGTCGGTCCACATGAACAACGTGGTTTGCCAAGTGACTGGGACGCTAGAAGAGCGGTCAGATAATAGCAGGGCTGCCTGAGGACCTGTCCCTCCCGTTCCTTCTGCTCTTCTCTCTGTCAAGGCATCGTCCATGCTGTCATCGAGTTGTGCTCTGTGGGCTACCGCCAACTTTTCTCCAAACTTTACAACTTCCTAGTGAGCTACCATGTTCCTGAGACCTTGAATGATGGAGTTGATATCACAAAGAAAAAATATTATAGAATAATTGGTTTCTTGGCCCGTACACCACAGAGAACCTTCTGCTTAAGAAGGGATAATGCAAAAAAGTCAGTGATGATACAATTGATGTTTTTAATGCAGGTATTTTGTTTTGGCTTATAGCACTCTTGGCAGTTCATAGGATGAACTTTCCACTCTAAGTCCTAATAATCATCCAATATTTTCCCCTCTGAGTATTACTTTTTTCCCCACCAGGGTCCTCAGGCATTTTTCCTTCTGCAAGAGTTCTCAGATAGGAAATGCACAAATTCCTGAGGAGTCACTGGGAGAAAGGAGGAGGGGATGCAGCTGTGGGGGAGGTGGTGAGGAAGGAATGGGTCCAGGAGGAAGAGGGCTCCGGCCATGGCAGGACAGCGAGAAGAGGGGCAGAGCACAAACGCAGCAGACAGACGGCGCTTTTAGGAGCTGCTAACCAGGACACTTGGAACGGCGAGGGACTGAGAGGGTGGAAAAGAGCATCTTCTATTCCAGCATTGCATATACCTTGTCCAGCCACAGTCCTCTCCACCCCTGTGGCCCCATCTAGCTGGTCGCAGCTCCTCCTCTGCTCCCTTTGGGCCTGCACCTCTGCAAGATACAGCTCCACAGCAGCTGAAGGTTCCTGGGAAGTGCAGGACCAAATCCCAAGACCTCGCTTGGGATCTAGTCGTTCCTCGACAGACACGGAGGTTAATTCAATAAGGACCCAAGCCTGTGTCATAATTTAACCATTTTTTAGTGTGCTACCTGAGGAGAAAAAAAATCCAGGATGGCTTTATGGGATATTGGCCTGCTGGAATACTGACTGGAGTGTTGTGAGGGTAAACGCCTGGACAGGTTAGGGCAGTGACCGCCGCTGCTTCTAGTCTAGGACTGTGTGATAGACGAACGAGAGGTATCAGAACCTTCTCCCATGTAGGTAAAACAATGAAGAGGTAACTGTGGTCTTGTAGGAGCTCGTCTGGTTGTCTGGTGGTTGACATGTTAGCCCTGCACTGTAAGAGCCCTTCACTTCTAATGCTGTGGTATAAAATGAGTGTGGATTAAAAGCAACTGGTAATCTGGCATTTCATCGGTGTAATTATTCGTGGGGTTCACTGTATCCCTCCTGCAGAGATGTGACTATCCTTTCAACTGCCGTAGCACGAGCAGTCCCGGGAGAACGTAAACAGACATGGGAACTGAATTACTTTATCCCTTTTAGCTCTGAGGATCTTCAGACTCGGTCTGTACATCTCTTCTGTATTACAGCGGGTGCGGAAACAGAGCCCAATTTCAGGGCAGTTAGTCTGGCTTTCAGAAGCATCGCCTTCGCTTTCAATTCCCTCATTCCATGACTTCATCCGAGGTAAAGCAAAGAGCAGAACGAAACTGGCTCTGAACACTGAAATGTGCCGTTTCTTTCAGATGGACGTAGCCGCGCAGATTTAGTAGGATGTGTGCATGCGTATGTTTGTGTGTGTTTGCTGCTTCAGAATTGCCTAGAGCTACATCATCCCGAGAGATCTGTTCAGCCCTGTGGGCTCAGATGGAGTCTGATGCTCACACATAAATGATAAGGATTCACGAGGCACTCAGGAGGGTGAGGTGAGGCCGTTGTAAAACAGATCCTAGCACTACTTTTGGGCTAGAGTCCGCCGAGGTAGGCTGCTCTACGATAGACTAGTCTGTGTTCGAAAAGTGTTTTCCCTGGATTTTTTATTTGAAAATAATTTTAACAAACCATGGAAACTCATTATTTTGATCCGATGTTTAAGCGCATTTTCAATTGTATCCAGTTTTAATTGACTAGAGGAAAAAAACCTGTAATTGCTCTAGTGACTAGAATAAATGAAACATTTCTGCAGTAGGATAAAGACCGTCTAAATTCTTGAAGTGATAGGATTTGTTTTGAAACCAGTAAATTGATTTGATATTTTAAAAAAAACAGCAAGCGTCAGAGAAAAATCCTTATCCAAGGCATTTGGGCATCCTCAGTCTGGTTTACATCCCATTTTCCTCTTGGCAGCAAACTTGGCGAGTCAAGTGAAGAGTCGTTTGTCAAAAAAAGCAAAAGCTGAAAGGGAAGATCATGATAATCTCTTTTGTTATTGGCATTAAATATTTATCAGCCCAGCTCAGTAACAGATACTTACATGTGCTTGTGTGGTGGAGATAAATGTGTGAGCGAGTGCATGCACGCACACGTGGCTGTTCTGCACGCACCGGGTGGGTTATATTGGAGCTCACTGCTGATGGGTTCGATACCGGAGTCTGAGGGTGCTGAGTGTACGTGGAACCCCACAGCAAGGAGCCTGAATAGGGATAAACCCGACCTGGAACAGTCAGGATCTCTCAGTGTGATACATACTCTCACCATCCCCTCTCAGGATGATCCCTAGTGGTCTGAAAGTGGGGTCCACAACCCATGGCAGATACATTTGTAGGCAGCCCATCAGACGACATCTCTTGGCTCTTGCTAAGTATCCACTGGCATACTTGTAACTGGAGAAAGAAATACATATCCTGCTATACTACACTTATTTTTCCCCACTGTAATATATATCACTGCAAATGTGGTGAGACCCTTTGGGTTATAGCCAGCTAGCAGCCCAGATTTGACCGCACCAGAGGAATCAATATCTTTAATCCAGTAGATTCTGCTTCTGATCGTTTAAAAGAAACACACCTCATACTAGCTCTGTTCGGTTTTTTCTCCTTTGTGGGTACGGCAGGCAATTTCTGGAATGAAAGCAGTTGCTCTATATTTATCTATATTTATCTTTTGAAAGCTACCTAAGGCTGAGCTCTAGGAAACGTTAGCTTCCCTCCCTCATCAGCCGTGGGTGTTAGTTGCATAGCATTGTCTGCACAATCAGCATCTCAGTTACCTTCAAGACCGCTGTGAATAAATACATTTCTTCATGATGCAAAGCCTGGAAAATATCCAGTAATTTCTAAGAGCAGGCTGATGTGTTCCTATCAGTTCACCAGCAAAAAAACCAACTTGAGAATTCTACAGTCAATACAATATCTACCAGGTATTGTAATCACAGCAACCAGTAACCAAAAATGTGTGGTTTGAGAAGTCAGGCATGGTAACCTGTGTATATTCGTTTACTTATGCCCTCCTAACTCAGTCTTGCAAAGATAAATGAGCTCATGTATAAAATGAGCAACACATGTAAGTATAAAATTACGGCTTTGCTTCCTGGTGTAAGAATGGAGAGGCTGTCTTTTGGAGTGCTTCCACAAAGAGTTTATTTCTAATGCTTCTTTATTTCGAGGCGATCGGGGATGGAATCTGCAGTACTGACATTCCACGTTCTTGTACCCTTTTTATTTAGTTCAGACGTGTTCTCCAGTCTTCCAGGAGTGTGCACGTTTGTGCATGTCCCTCCTCCCTGCCTGTAAAGACAGGCAGCCATAATACTTCAGTTTTATGACACCTCAATATTTTTTTTTCTCAGCATATTTTGAAAATTTTGACAGCACGAATTTGGAAGTGTCTGCTTTCTCGTGCGTTCACCTGCTCATCCCCACTTGTTTAACTCCTTATCCCTATATGCCAATAGATATTATCAGTAAATCCTCCTGGTTTAATCGGCAAAATGCCTCAGAAATCTCCCCTTTCCTCTTCATCCTCCCAATAAAATCTTTGTCAAGTCCATCCTTCTCCACATCCATGCCTACTGCGACCTTGCTGCCTTCAGCCTCTAAGTGACACTCACATTAGCCGGTTTTTAAAGTAGTCTAATGCAAAAGTAATCCACTGCTCCCAGTATTGAGATTTCATTAAGATATTCCTAAATCCCTCTTCTTCACTGTCTCCCTGTTGCCTTCTAAATCTGATCGAAGCTCCTTTTATCACCCAGAGTTCCTCTTGACCTAACCTTCCTTCTTCTGTCCTTGCTCTGTTCTTCCACGTCTTTCTTCTTCACGTGCTCCCTCCTCACCCATTGCCGGACACAGTGAAAACCCTTTGGCAATTAGACCTACGCGCTGCCTTCGATGTTGTCCCCTGTTCCCGCGAGTGGAGCGAGTAGTTCAGCAACACTATTCCAGGCGGAAGGTATCCTGATGTGATTGGCACAGTCCCCTTGGTAAGGTCGAACCACTGACTACTAAAAAGCAAGTTATCATGTGCTTTTCTAGCAAAGAGGGATGGAGGCATTTGCGTTCTTATAGCGAGATTATGGGTTTTTTTTCTGAGTCGTCCACAATTTCTCCTGTGTCCGTAGGCCTTGAATCAGAAAAGGAATTACAGTTTTTACTATAAATCTACTATCACCGTGATTCGTGAAATTCCTCTCCAACCGGTCTGTCTGGACACCCCTTGCAGAACTCTGATGTCCAGATGAAACTGAAATGCACATCTCTGGCTTTTCAAAAATACGTTTCCAGCTGTTAAGACCTGAATTTTAGCCTGTAACTTCTTGCTCTCTCCGCTTGCTTACCATTAAACATCTCATAGTTTAATTTTGGGGAGTGAAAAGACACAGCACAGTAAGATACAATTTCTGCTTTACAGGCTTTCCAAACCCAGCCCTTCCTAGTCCACTGAAATTTAGCAGCAGGATTTGTAAGCTAGTTCAGACAAGCCGAGCCTGCAACGCAGCGCATGTCAGCGCGAAGGACAGGACGCGCAGATCAAAGCTCCCCTCGGTTCATCTGACTTTCTGTTCCTCTGGGTCTCCGTGCCTTAGATTACGGGAAATCTTAACAAAACAAACTAACTCCTGGTCCCTTCCTTTAAGCCCTCCCCCCCGCTCACAAAACGAAACAGGAGAAAAACAGCCGTCCTACACCTGCGCCCTTTGTTCATTATTCTGCGGATCATCGAAAACTAACATCCGGCTCCTGGAGCTTCCTCCCGCTTTGCCAAGGTGCTACAGAAGTACTCTGTGCCAACCAGACACCTACGTGCTATTTCTACATGCCTCACACCTCCCTGCCCTGAGTAGAGTTTAACCTGTTGAACTCCAGCCAGCAGCAACCATGAAGCTGGAAAATGATGGTGAGCAAATAGTTCCTGAGTTTAGAAAAGGTGTTGCCACGTCCGCAGATGATTGCTAAGAGCAGGCCGATGCTTTCCCATCAGCTCCCTACCAAAGCCCCAGCCTCAAAAGTTTCTAGTCAGACGTGAGAGGTTTTGTCACAACGACATTCCACAGCCTCGTGTCCATCTGAGGAGCTTAGAGAGATTCTCCACTCCTCCAGCAGCACGCCTGCTTGTGCACATCCCTCTGCTTCCCTCCATAAAGACAGCCACGCATCGATGCTTCGGTTTTACAGTGCTTGCTGTGTGATTGAGGAAGCTGGGGGGTGATGGGATGCACATCACCCATAGCAAGGTCAGAGAAAGTATTGCCATGTCCATGCATAATGTAAGTACACGCTGAAGTCTCATCGACCAGGGTGCTATAATGGGGGCAGAACTGCTCCCACGGTGACTCAAAGACATGCCAAACGTTTGACCGAATTGGCTATATTGAGTCTGTCCTATTATGCAACACCCCCTTCCAGCCCCACGAACTCTTAGAAACTTGGGCTCCTTCGGCTCCTGAGGTTCCCGGCCATACAATTGCCTTCCTGCCTCTTTCCTCTCTGCCTATACGTCTTTGTTTTCCTCACAAAGCAGAGTTCGCTGGATTTCCTGCACCTCCTCGCAGGCCGTTACCCTTAAAGCAACATTGCTTGGCTGCAGCGAGGATCTCTCTCAGAACCGAAGAAAACCGTAGGAAGAAGGATTGCAGCCAGCCAAGACTCTCTGCACTAAAACGGGTGGCGGGGCTCACCAGGAAAAGGTGGAAGGAAGCGCGTAGACCGTTACCTCCGAGCTCGTAAACCCTGAGCTAGTTGCTGATCTCCTCTCCACCTCTTCCTCACCCTCCCTGATCTGCTCCACCATTCCTCTGCTGCTCCTCTACCCCTCCTGCCAGCGGCTCACCCCTTCCATCTCCATCCTCCCCCCCGCCCCAGGCACTCTCCCCGGCAGCTCCTTACACCCATGCTCCTCTAACCCGCTCGCCCCTGAATTTTCACTGATACCCCCCACAGGACCCAAAGTCCCGCTTCTCTTTCGCTTTCTCATTTACTCCCTTCTCGTTTGTCCCCTACTCGCCAGGGGACCAGGTCCTCAGCCCCTCCTGGCCCTTCCTGTCCTGCCTGTGAGCCTCGGGAGCGTTTGGAATCGCCAGGCTCGGGACAGAGGGCAGCGCCTGCAGCGGGACGGCGCTCTCCTGATCAGCATGTGTGCGCAGTTTGCCCATGGGCGTACGCTTTAAGGCAGGGAGTTTTCTTCTGTGACACAGGGGCTCTGCGCCGGGCAGCAACGGCATCACCAATGAAACTGCTTCCATTCCTAGGTGGGTGAGATCTGCTTCCCCGGGGAGCGAGGGGCAGGCGGGAAGGGAGCGGGGTCTGGCGAGGAGAAGCGAGTGTGTGGGAGGTGGTGGAAAGCTGCCGGGTACAGGGGACCGAAAGCCCCCGTAGCTTTGATCCGTGCTGTGCCGGATCCAGCAATAGCACAGTGAGGATCATCCCAAAACCGAATCCCACGAACGCCAGTCTTTATCTCACTGCGGGTTTTGTTCTGCAAAAAACAGAAACATTGTGGGTTTCCGTGGGTTTGGGTTTTGGGTTTGTGTTTTTTCTCTCTCCGTCTGCTTGGGAGATTTTTAGATTTCACATGTTAGGAACAGTGAAATGACAACAGAATCCCACAGGTTTCTGTTTTAATCTCTGGAACGTGGTCTTCTCTTTCAAAAACAGAGGGAAGGGATGAAACTTGGTGATACCTAAATTCGTTTGGATTATATATATATTTGTTAAAAACTTGTGTGTAATTTTTAGTCTTTTGAATTTTTCATGAAATTTTAATTTGTCCAAGAAAACAACGCCTCCGTGAGATTTCCTGAAGCAATGAAACCTGTAATTGTAACGCTGGGCTAGCAAATACCCAGAGTACTGTTTGGGTAGGGAAAAACAGAACCGCAGGGGAAGACAGCATCCAAAAGGGTCTTTGTGTTCTGCGGCTCTCATTATGTCCTGCTAACAATTTATAAAGCTCAAAGTAAAAATCTTTCTTTCCTTTCTGAGTTAACTGCCTCATTTCTAACGTGTTGCAGGGTGTGTGTAATTATTCAGTGAGCTGTTGGGTTTCTCAAACGGAGAGATTCCTTTTTCCTTTGTGTTAAAAACCAGGTGCACTCATACAAAGGGAAAGCAGTTACACCGTTTAGGAATCATCCAGTGGATGGAAAAAAGAAAATATTTTCATGACATGGAAACGATACTTTAAGGGATTGACTTTAAATAATCTGGATAAGTTTTTAAACCCTAGTGTCATAGTGCTGTAAATACTGTGACATGACATTTTAACCGCTCAGACCGTGCGCCTGTGCTGGCTGCACGAGTAAGGGGGTGCTTATCAAAACAAAAACTCTGGTCGGGGGAACCCTCTTTGGTATTTTTCACTTGACATGGGCAGGGCAGTTTGGATTACGCTCAATACATAATTCAGAGCGCAAATAAATGTCTCTGCTTTACTGGAAAGCACTGGAGAGCTTCGGAGGCCTTTCAGATGTTTCCCCCCGATCAATGAGTAACTTCTGCGTTGTGCACCAGTTTCGTGCTGGTTGAGCACATACACAGGTTGTCACTCTGCCGGGTCTGCTGTTCCTAGCCCCTGGGCGGTTTGACCAAAGGAGTCCCTGTGGTTGGTGGCCCTTGCCCCATGCTGCGGTATAGCCGGGTCTGTGATGATGTCAGCTTTCCTGGAACACACCGATTTTGTGGATACCGTTGGCCCAGATCTGGCTGTAGAGCTCGGAATGAAGTTTTTAGATAAAGCAACAAGTCTGATTTTCCTTTGTTCCAGTTCTGGTTTCCAGTCTGCTGGACTATGGCTGCACTTCTGGAAGCTGCAACATGACGTGCCACAAAGACGCCAGGTGTGAAGTTCAGGGCGGGACAATAGGCTGCTACTGCTCCCAGGGATATACGGGAAATGGCATAAACATCTGTGAAGGTAAACTGATTTTACCTGTTCGCATTTCGGTTGCATGCTTGCCTGGAAAACTTAGCAAAGGGCGCATTAGCTCAAGGATTAGACTTTATGTCCCACCACTTTACAGTAACACGTTCTCAAAGCCAAAAACTTCTGTTTTTTCTGAGAAATTCTACAACTTACTCTCAGCCTAGTATTTTAATAAGACATACTGTGCATCTCAGTTGAGTATGACCTGTTTCCCAGCTTCCCTTCTCCGTGAGAGACGCTGATGTACCTTCTCTGACTTCAGCAATTCCCCTTGTGACTCAGGGCTTCTGAAGCCTGGCGTTGGCACGACTGCTACATTACAGCCCTCGCATCTCCTCCACATACTCTTCCCAGCAGCTGATCATGGCCAAATACCACAGCTCCTGGGCTCCTCTAGAAGACTGAGGAGGTGTGTGTGCCACAGAGCCATGCCCGCATGTGAGGCCACTGTTAATTTTTGCACTACGGCTTCTTGCAGGGGAAATATGCCAGAAATCCTGCAGAAGGTTCTGCCTCTGGATGCCGTTGTCTCCCATCCAAAGAAAAGGATATTTTCCCTGCCTTCATTTTCGAGTGGTCCTCCACTATGAATAGTACTTATTTCCACCGTGAGACACAGCTGCGCCCCGCTGCAGGCAGGCTGAAAATCGTACCATTCTTGTCAGTTTTCGGTGTCCTGAGCAGCAGTTGTGAATAGTAACCCTCTGTTTGGTCAGTTTTCGTGTTTCGTGCCTCTGGGGAAATTGAGCAGGAACAGAGGCACTTTGGTTTGGTATGAGCCCAGGTAAGCAGCCCACCTTCAGTTCAGACTTTTATAGCTCTTTGCCATGTTGTACTTGGAAATGTGCTCGTTTTAGGAAAATTTAGAATGGAAAGACCTTTCTCCTAAGACAGCTGCCTGCACTTTTATAAGCTGGAGTCCTGGTTCGGCTGGGGCAGCCCCCCAGCCCCCCGCGCCGGGCAGCCCCCCAGCAGCTCCAGCCAGCCAGGGCAGTGCCCTGGGGTAGCTCCAGGGGCAGCCCAGCCCGTCAGCAGGGGCAGGAGAAAGGGGGGAGGTTGGCTGAGGGGAGGGGGCTCCTGGGGGCTCCTGCTGGGGTTCCTCCTGCTCTGGCTCCTCCCGAGGACTGCTCTCCTGGGGGGGGTGATGGCTGGGGGTTCATCTGGGTGAGGGTAACTGGGGGGGTCTCTGGGGGGGTTGGGGGTGTTTCACTCGATCTGTTCTCACTTCCACCCCCGGGTCTGCTCTCCTGTTCCTGATCCCCCTCCCTGGCTGGTGAGGGGCTGTTGGGTGATGGAGGGACTGTTGGGGTTTAGCCCCAGGTACGGGATAAACGTGGGCAGCCGGGAGTGCTGAGACAAATACAGCTGGCTGAATAACTAATCACAGAAATCATAGCGTAACGTAGCTGGGAAGAGACCTCTGGAGGTCGGCTGGTCTGGCTCCCCCCTTGGAGGAGGTCCAGCTTAGAGAAGGTTTTCCAGGGCCTCGTCCGGCCAAGTTCCGAGTCTGCCCAGGGGTGAGGACTGCACACCGCCCTGGGCCCCTCTCCCACTCTCTGAACACCGCCGTTTTGGAAACTTTTTTTCTGATATCTAGTTATGGTTTCTCTTGTTGCAGCTTGTACCTTTTGCCTCTCATGCGCTCACTGCTGTACGTTTCTCATGATAGTTCAGCTTCATCTCCTCTATAAACCCCCCGTGACCCCCCCATTCAGTAGCTGTAGAGAGCAATGTGATTTCCCCTTTGCCTTCTCTGCTTGAGCCTGAACGCTGTTCTCTCAGGTGCTTCTTTGCATCATGTAGTCACTAAACATAGTTCCTGAATTCAGCGTTAACCTTGCCCTCAATACAGGTCAGTCATTATTTGTCTGTTGAGCTGGTCAAAAGAAAATAAGAAGAAATGGCCTTCACCACACCAGTATTGCATTTGCACTAATTCAGTTTTACTACCATAAGTGAGCTGATTGGTTTGAAAGTTAAGTGCACATTATGTTTGCAGAGTCAAGGGCCTACGTCTGTGAGTAATGCAGAGAAAGAAGAAAAGCGAGTCAATTTTTAGCAGTACTGCTGGAACAAATCAAACCAGCATTTACTTATCTACCATGATCTGGTATGCACTACATTGTCTGTACTTTTCTAGAAAGTTGTGATTATGAATCATCAATTAAATTAATGCTAAAAATACTTCTTGTTCTTCACTGACATTACTGATGGTCTTAAATCCATCCTTTATATGTGTATCCGTTGTGGTGTTATTAAAATCATTTGCATGAGGATGGATTTATCTTACCTTCCATGTTCTTTTTTCTCATATAGTATCTTTTTTTTTAGCCTTCTCTTTTGCCTGTATTTTCTTAGGGAATCTATATTCAAAATTTATAAAAACATTTATTGATCACATAAAGAAAATTTGGCACCATGAAATATGCATTCACAAATCTTGTGGCTCAATTAATTGTTCATTAAGAATTATACTAAATGTTTGGAAACTCAGTCTTTAAAATTTCCGATGTCAGTCCGGGCAAACCAGCTACTAGATGTATTTGTGGCACTTTGTGGTTAAGTGGCAACAGTTTGGAGCAAGTCTTGTGTCAGGAGACCGATGTTTTCTCTGGTAAAATACCCCGACGACCACCAAAGTCACTCACCTGCCAGCTAAGCAGCAGCGCTTGCATTGGAACTGAGGGAGACGGCGTTTCTCCAGGGCAGCGTGTCCCACGGTGGATTATTAGTTGTGCATTAGTCCTCTAACAGCGTAAACAAGTAGCCTGAGTTGTAGTCGGGTAGACTCTGAAGGGGATTAGAAATTCAAGCCAGTTTCAGCTCTTTAGGCAGCTTGTGAGAGTCGTAATTACTGTCAACACCATTGGTAAACTCACACAGAACCAACTTCTTCGTTGTGCTTGTCCTGGTAGACAGTTAAACCAGAACAGGGTTGGGGGTTTTTTGAGGGTTTGTTCTGGAACGAGCAATTCAAATTCTTTCTCCTCGTAAAACTGTTGAACAACAAAAAATGCTAGTTTTCAGGTTAGTCCTCTTGTATAGCTGGAAAACTGTCCCTTTTAATTTATGGGTACATTCTCACTGCTCTAAGAAGGTTTACATTTGTTTCTCTACTTTCACTTGCTCGTAACACCTCTTAAATACTTGTAAAAGTTATTTCTTTGCTGGCTCTGTCTGTTCAATGTGATATGCGTTTTCCCTTGAGTTTCCCGTGCTGCGAAAGGCAATAATGCCCTGTTACATTTATTTCCTAGCACTGTTATTGATGAATCGTGAATCACTGATGTCAGCCTACCTTAGGAACGGGGTTTGTTAGTTTTTACTTGGCTCCCTTTGCCAGCTGGCTAAGTGACTGCAGAGAGCTCAAGATTATTGGATTTGCTGTGTATAGATAAAGACATATAGATATGAATTTAATTTCCTGGTGTCAAAGTCATGGCTTTTAAAATAATTATCCTCTTACAATCTTTCCCACGAGATTTCAACCACTTTAAATTAGGTCATGTTTTGGACTTTCCGAAGGCATACTTTGGCCAGTCTAACACAAAGCTCATGCTCTTCATAATCACATTGTCTTCAGGAAGAGTATGTGCAGGAATGCACAGTTGGGAGAATAACTGATTGGAATTATAACTTAGATAGCAATAAATCCCTTCTCTGCAGTGTCTTCCAGAAAGCCATAAATGAGTCACCTTGTCAAGCTTTACACCTCTGAGCTACAAAATACTATCCCGTTCTTCTTACTTCTCTTGTATTTATATTCCTTGCTCTATGTGTGCCTAGATGAGAGAGAATGGCCTCTGAAAATACAACTATTTGCCTTTTCAGGCTCTGTTCCTGGGCAGATGTGTATTCTGGGTGTAATGCATGAGGCTTTAGCTTCGCATTATCATACACCTAATTGAAGTAGCACAGCTAGAGCTCTTGGCATAAAAATAAAAGTATATCCACATAACACCGATTTATAGACAAGTTCGCTTCCTCTTGTGCAAAAATGCCGTGGGTTTTTTACAGAAAAATAGCATATATTTGCACACTCATAAATCCGTTTCTTGCATAGAAGAACTGTCTGTATAAATTAGGTGTTGCTTGTAATCCCAGCTTTCTTCCAAAAGAAAATTAAAGGAAACAAACAAAACTTCGGATCCTTTAGAGAAGACTGGGGTGGAAGTAAAACTTCATAGAAGCCAATATTTTATTTTTAAAACAGAGGGGAAAAATGAGTTGGCATCGTTGATGCTTTCCTAAGCAGCTCTGCTGTTTCAATACTGGCTGCTTCTTGATTGCTGACTGCCAATTTGCTGCTTTGCTGGCACACTGCAGGAAATTAAAGTAAACAGTGTGATCACAGTATTTACTTTAACTTTGTAAAATACGGAAGGAAAATGAAGCAGTGCTGTTTGTTCCAGGAGGGCAGGCAAGCAAGCAGGAAAAGCCTGAGCACAACATCCCTCCCAGATATCCCTGCACGATATTCCCTTGTAAATGTCGCTTGCAAATCATACTGCAGAATTAATCAGTGTTACTTGTAAAATAGTCACAGCTCTTCAGAAACAGTGAGCAGGGGCTTAGGCTATCAGGGAAACTTTGTACTGAAGCAAGGCTCCGACTGCCTTTCTGAAGAGCAGTGTAGGAGGGTTTATCATTTTCCAGAGGCAAAAAATACATCAGTGCAAAGTGGTATTTTTATATCAAAATACAGAATCCCTCTTAGAACACAGGGCAGTTTGTCTAAACTCGGCTGAATCAAACTGAAAGCCTACTCAGTATCTGAACACAAACATATTTTCTTGGTTTACTGAGGGTCGTATGACCAACTCTCTGGCTCTAGCCAGCTATGAAAAGGAGCTTTCCTGTGAGACATCACCTCCTGGCTCTAAGGTGAGGTTGCTGTGTCCCACCATCAACTTCCATTGCAGTCACTGAGTTTGTTTTATCTCACTGGTGTCACCGTTGCCACTCTGCAGCACTCAACCAGTGCGTAGTTTTGAGGAAATTTTTACCTTTCAAATTAGCATGACCCTGCAAAACCATTGTGTATAATCATTTCGTGCAATCCAGAAGTGTCCTTCAATAGAAAATTATCTAATCCAAACGCTAGCTCGCCAGAGAAGAATTCTTTTGTTGTTGTTACCAGCAGACATACATCACTGGATGTCACTTCTGTGTTTACCAAATACTCTGAAATCACTGATATGGAAGATCCAATCCACACACTTCCTACATTCATTTCACTGCTATCAGTTACCGCAAGCTATAAAAAGGCAAATTGCAGCTGCTCTCGCACAGCACAGCAGGGGAACGATACGCCTTGGCCAAACACAAATAACAGCGCTCAACGCAGTGGGTGACAGCTTGGAAACCTGGGGATGCGCTACGCGGGAGCCCCAAGCAGACCACCCGTTCCCAGCCCTTTTGACATGCTCCTCATAGCCTCTGGGCTCATCTCTCTCCCTTCCCTACCCTTTCTCCTTTTCCCCCCTCCTGTGTCTCTGCTGCTTTGCCTCCAAATTCTGCTGGGTATTTTACATGGTTTCAGGGTGGAGAGTGGTAAAACCAGAGCATGGGCTGTGTGAAAGGGCAGAAGTAATCTTTGAATTAGGAATTCCTGCTTCGGGTTTAGGTGTCTGGCTTTTCGGTGGTCCCAAGAAGCGTTTGGAGGCACCATCCTGTTTGTTTGCACATGTAGGTATTCTGTTTAATTAAGACCAGGCCTTCAGGGATCCTCTCCAGGGGACAGAAAGTTTTCTTCCCTTCCGTGTCTTCATCGGCCATAACGGGGCTGAACGGTTTTCACCTTTTCTTGAAGTGCAGAGGTGGGCTGCGGAGCTGAGCGATGTCACCCCGCTGAGGTATCTGCATCCCATGGTCCGGATTAAACCTGTAGGCAGATCATGGGGTTGGAAAGCCTGGACAAATTAGCCAGGAAGATTCGATATTCTGGTGCACAGCAGTCCACCTGCCTGGGAATGCGTGGCTGTTACTGCGCAGGACAACACAGCAGGTTCCTGGCCATTTGGGGTCCTCCAGCTCTGTGTGTGGCTCTTGCCTTTTCATGTGCGAGGTGTTACACTTTTCTGTGAGTTTGGGAAGGGTTCGATGGCGGTGATGTATGCGGAGTGCTGAGGACCAACCGGCTGTTGCATGGTTGCCGTCCAGTCGCCAAGGATGGAGCTATGTTTTATGTTCCTGAAAACAGCCGTACCCTTGGCTGACATGGGTAGTCAAAACGGGTTTTGTGGAGCTGACTTGAATTTTTATAATGGGAATTGCTTATTGTAACTAGCTACCACTGAAAGTGTGTTTTAGCTGAAGTTTTTAAGATAGATCGGGAATTTGGAAGGGGAGAGCGTGTCACAGCAGTGCCTGGTGACGCACGAGGACGTTGGTCAGACGGAGAGCAGCACGGGATGGTTGAGGTAACAACGCGATCCTGCCCGGTAAAGCACGGTGGAGGCTGTCCTGCTCCCGTTGTCTTACCCCTGTAAATGGGCGAGTCCACAGAATTTTGACTCAAAGCACTTCATGCATTCACAGTGCCCAATGCAGCTTTCTCACTCGTGTGAAAAATTCCCTCCCGGTTTCTCACTTGAATGAGATGGACAGAAATCTTCAGAGGGTTGGCTCTCCTTCCCGCTGCCAGAAAACACAGTTTGCCTGGGCCGGTGGTACAGCCCACTATAACCATTTGTAAGACTGACCCTGACTTTAATAAGCCCTGGACCAAGCCCGTGATAGACTCATTACATTCACAGATTTGGGCCAGAAAGAAAAAAGGGGCAGCTCTCTCCTTTTTTTTTTTTTTTTCCCTGTGGTTTTTGCTTACATTTTCTTGAAACGGTGCTTTGAGCATGACGAAAATACAGTAATGTGTTCTTTGAATGGGCCAGGAAGAAACAAAACTACTTCTTGTTGAATCTTTAAGCGTATCCAGTCTCTCTTTTAGTTTAGTCCTGTTCACATCTGAACAGAGTTTTAAAAATGTGTGTAGATGATGTGGTAGCGAAGAGTTACTTGTCTCTCTCAAAAAGTACTCGAACTTTCAAGCTGATCAGCTGCACATGGATGGTTTCTTACTTGTTTAACTCAATAAGTGTTTTAACCCCTGCCAAATAATGCTGATTTCCTTTCTTGAGAAAATACTGTTTTCATCCTGCTCTACGGTACTAATAAGCAATCAACGTGTTACATCTTTAGAGGATGAGGGAAAATTCATTTAAGGAGCTTTAAGCTTTAAACATATTACCTCAGAGTCCACTTACTTTGTGTCTGCCAGAGATAGGGTTCACATCCCATGTCTCTAGCACCTGCAGTGGTCCCCGAAGGTCCAACAGTAACAATGCATTCTTCCCACTTGCTGGCCTGAAGCAGAAGGATGGAAGATATCCCAGAACACGTGTACTCGTACGTGTGTATTACATGTACACAACTTTGTACGCAAGGACCTGTGTATAAGCAGGTATGTGAATAAAAAGCAACTTTTCCTGTGAAAAAATTGTAAAACAATCTCAACACTGTCAGTTTTACCCACTCTGTGGTTGTACAGTTGAAATGGGCTTTTCATAAGGATAGGCTGGGATTTACCGGGCAGAAATCGCTTCCATAAATTCCACTTCCTTGGGACCTCTCTGGTACCCAGGTTTGCAGACAGTAGAGCCTGCTGCGGCTGTCGGACCCTGCGGCTGCCGTGGGGGCTGTGAAGCTGGTGTTACCCACACAGGGAGGAAAGAATCATAGGGAATTACACACACAAGAGATGATGATGTCATTTCTGCGCAGCTCCATTGACTTACGTGTGATATCCCACCGATCTGGCGTACTCATTCCACTTCTGTCTCTGTTCAATAACTCACAGAGTTCAATAGTAGAGAAGTGTCTCTTTGGGTTTGTTTTTGCTTTTTTGTTGTTGGTTTGTTTGTTTTCCTCTTCTGGGATAAACTGGCCAGGAGTGAAGTTGCCTGTAACCTCATTTGAAATGTGTAATTTGTCGAGGATGATATGCTGGTGCACAAGTTCTCTGTGTATGACTGTGGAAAAACGGGCGGCTGAGCTGTTGGCAGTCAGCATGTCAAACCCCGCTCAGCCCTGTGCGCACGACAGAGTTGAAGGAGGTAATTGACACTTTGGGCCTCTCTTTGCCAAAGAAAGAGATAATGACGCTCTCCTCCACGGAGATTAGAATCTAACCAAACATTGTGCTCTAAATGCAGAGCACAAAGCCAGGTGATGTTTGTGAAAATGCTGCTGGGCTGCGGGAGGAGGAGGGGGCTGAAGGACTGCAGTTTTGCGCTGGGTATTTTTTAGGTACACAGATTTAATTTAGAGATTATGGCTTGAAAATGAAATTTACAGTATGTGTGTTTTTCGGCGATAAGAAATTGATTTTGTGACCTTGGTACACACTAATTGAAATATCTGGCGCTGTGTTTTGCTGAGGTTAAGGGAAGCCATCTAGGCCTGGAACCGCATTCTTCTGTCACCTTGAACCACGCCGTTAATCACCGCCGCGGTCGCCGGCAGGAAGGAAGCCGCTGTTCTGCGGCGGTGCGAGGAAGCTGGATAATCTCTGCTCATTGTCTCCTGGGCAGGTTGTCGTGGGATTACTCTGGGCTAAGTTTAAGGGACCCACGATAACGTCAAAATGGAGGCTTCTGGTGGAATTGGGCTGCGGCGAGCGGGCAGGGCAGGGGCGCGGGGCTCTCCTCGGCCTGCCGGCGTAGGGCTGAGCCAGCGCCGTCCGGGGCGCGTGGCCGCTGTGCCGGGAGGTGACACCGGGAAAAGGCGCTCTGGTTGGACCGCCGTCCCTGGGCGTCCTCCCTCTTGAAGGGCCAGAGCAGCCCTGGGGAGCCGCAGCTGTGCCCCGAGGGACTCCACTGGGGGGGGGGGGGTGTGCTGGTTTAGTGCCCCTGCTTCCTTCAACTGGGCTTCTGTCTTAGCTGAGACTTGTACAGCTGCGAGAGCCTGAAGTGGTCTGTAAACTGCTGTGGTGGCGTGTCCCGTTAGTTTGCTTATTACTTAATGTTACGCGTTTGTTGGGTTGGCACAGGATCTTGTCTTTCAAAGGGGAAAATGAAAGCTCCTGAAAAGCCCTGACAATAAGCGGTTGTTTGTTTGAAAACAGTCGAGCCCAATCTTTGTTTATGTTAGTAGGCTTCGTGTAATGGTGTTGCAATAAAGAAAGATAGCTCTTCAGGATATGCGTTGGCTTTTATGTTCTGTTTGTGATGAAAGCTGTGCACCTAGGCGGCAATCTACATCAGTTATAGGGAGGGGGACCATGAGCGTAGATGGTGACTTGCACATTTATACATTTAATATTTATTTGAGGCAAAGCGTCTGAATCGCGGTTTTAAAGAGCGTGAAATGAGGCTGAGGTATTGCAGTTTTCACTCCCAGAAGTTTACCAGAGGAAAACTGAGAGAAAAGCTGAATCCGCCCTGCACCGGGAGAGCACTGCTCTCGTCGGCGCAGGGCAGCTGCGGCTCCGCTCCCACCACCGCTGCCCTTTCTTCTCACGCTCAGTCCCAGCCTGGGAGAGAGTCCAGGGACCCTCACTGCCCTCCTAACGTTGTCATGGGTTTTGGGCGTCCCCGGTGTTCCAAGGGGCCGAGGGCGGCGCAGCCCTGACTCACAGAGTGCCACGGCGGGCAGGGAGTTATTGCAGCAGCCGTCTCTGCGTCACGTGAAGGTCTTCATCGCTGATCTCTGCAACATCAGAGGCCCTAAAAAAAACCACCAGAGAAACTCTTCAGGATGTTGGCATGAACCGAAAGAGGAGTTCAGCTAAGCTCTGTGGGCCTAAACAAGAGCTCTGAGCCTTGCCTTGTTTCTTTGTGGTGATGGGAAAGGAGTAGGTGGAAAATTGTATTACAGTGGAGGCATTGCCTTACTTCTTGCCTTGGGTAAATCATTTTGGTGGGTAACATTAATCCTGAGGAAGCTCTGCCTTTTCAAAATCAGCCTGTAGGTTCAGGAGGGAGATCAGGGGATGCTGGAGATACTCAGATGAACAGGTTTAGGCCCTTTGTACCTATCCAAAACATTTCCTTATTTAGAGCTGGGATGAAGCATGCATCAAATCACAAATATGACCCACTGTGCAGTGTAAAAATATCAATATTTCTGGCCCATTGTGTCAGGGATATCTGGTGCACACGGAATTTCATCTCCTTAACTACCACAGAGAAAATGGGAAAGGCAAATAGCCTTCCAAAGCGTATTGACTCGAAAGCAGAGATGAGAAGTTTCTAAAACTTAACGCAGCTTTTCATCTGGGCCGATCAAAATAGGAACTGTACAGGGTAGCAGCTGCAAGCGATGCAGAGCTGTGATTTGGCTCCTTCTTCCTTCGGGTTGTCGTGCAAATCTTGGTACGCTGATTCCACAAAGCTTTCCTGATGCTTGGCTCTGTGGTTAAAATCTAGGAAATTCTCAATAAAGCTGCCTTTAGGAGATGAGGTCACTCCAGGGGTGCGTCCTACAGCATCACTGCTCTCAGAGGAGAAGCTAGATAGTCAGTCCAGGCTGTGTCGGGACACGGGGGTGAGCTGCAGAAGTGCTGAGCCCTGTTTCTGTTGTTTTGCACATGAGGTCTGAGGCTTAGAGGGATGTCAAAGGAGAGGCTGGGATAATATTTACACAGCTGTGAGCCGCAAAGAAGAGAACAGTTAACTGAGCTTTTTTGTACATCTTGAATAAACAGGTAGTATGCTAATGCTTCTTGTCGGAGGGGAGGGTGTGCTAGGAGGCCTCTGGGCTGTATTGTCTCTTCTCTAAGCTATTGCAGCTTTTATTAGCTGTAAAGTGCTCTTGAATTATGACTCAAGTTTTGGCCCTAGACTGGAGAACGTTCAGAAGACTTTTAACCTGACAACGGCACGAGGACTGCCGCGCAGACAGCACCGTTGGAGTTTGAGCTTGCCGTTCAGACAAGCAAGGGGTCGGTGCTGCGACGTGGACGGCTGCATTCGAGTGCCCCCCAGAAACCCCCGTGCGGGGCGGCTGCTGCTTTCGCCGGCAGCGTGGGGAAGGCAGCGTCTCGGGGTCCCTGCTGCCTCTGGCCTTGCTGCCGCGAGCGATGGCAGGAGCGCGCCGGAGCGCAGTATCTTACCCCACTGTCCTGCAGAAGGGGCGATGCTGACGGCCGCCCTCCGGCAGGGGCGGGGGGTGACTCGCGATTGACTCCCGCGAGCCACGAGGGCTGTAGGACACAAAGCCACAGCTAGGGGTGGATTTTCCAAAGAAATATGTGTTGAGCACTTTTGAACTGTCTGGCTCTACCTTAGGTGCCTAAAGGAGGACGGGGTTGTTTCAAAAGAATAAGCCCAGTTGTGGGTGTTGAGCAATTGAAAATCTGCTCCTGAAGTGCTTTTCCCCCCCCCTTATTATCTGTTGGCAGTTTGGACTTTTGATTGATTTATTCCTTTATTTTTAACTGCAAAGACCCTTTAATTAGGGAGGGGAACTATGTGAATGAGCTGGAGCTGCTGGTGGTAGCAGATCCTTGCCGTCGGAGATTCGGTAATTAAATAAGTAGATAATATCCTCCTTATTGAAAAGATTTAGAAAATCATAAGGACTTTGCATTATTACAGTGTTTAACATCCGCAAATGGAGGGGAAAAAAAAACCCATAATGGCAGTTTTCATTAGCTGCAATGCATGTGGAGGGCTCTCTTTCTTTCTTTGAACAGCCAAACACTAAACAATTCCTAAATCCCTCCTTGTTACTTATGTTTTCTTCTTGGTGGTTAAAAACCCCCTAAAGCAGAAATTGAAGACTTGCTATTAAAATACTTGCTGACAGCTCCATTCAAAACATCCTTTCACATACTGCTATCACCTCATGATTCATCTGCTATTCTGATAGAGTTGCTTTAACAACAAGTACCTTCCTTCTTGGTTAGGGCCCATCTCTTTTCATTGGAAAATTCTTCCTTTAGGCACTTTATTGAATCTCTGCTGGAAACAAGTCTTCCTCTGGTGTGGTACTCCTTGGGTTGCAGAGCACGGGTAACCCCTAAAAAAGCGCGATAACGGGCTCTTTGGGGATGAAAAATGGGAGGCGGTGACAGCACGAGAACGAAGCCCTAGCCTTTTTCACCTCCTCACCTGGAGTGTGGGGGTGCAACCACCCGGTGCGATCAGCATGAGAAGCCAGGGTTTCTGGCTGGGCGTAGAGACCCCCATCCCTCCGTGCCCACTTCTCACCAGCTCGGCCAGGGCTTCGCCTGGGGTAAAGCAGCACAGCTCTGGCGATTGCTGCAGCGTTAGGTGGCTCCCACCAAAGACCAAACCCAGGAACGTCCCGGGGATGAAGTGGTCCCCGGTGGAGCAGGGTGAATTTCACTCTTGAAGCTTGAAGTTAGAATTATTTACGGTCACTTTAACAGGACAACAGCTGCTCTTTACCTAGAGATGAGCCAACAGCACTGAGAGAATTTGGATCTGAATTGCAGATGGATGGATTTCAATTTGATTCAAGTAGCTGGACTGCACGGTTCTATACTGTAAGCTCTCAAAGTCAGAGCTTGAGAGAAAAATCATTAATTTGGAAGCTGATACTCTGAAAGACTTTTATGAAGCAATATATTTTCATAGCAGACACAGATCAATTTAAAAGTAGTAATCAAGGGCCATGTGCTACGTGTTCACAGACAGAAAATGTAGAGAATCCAGCCAGAGCCAGACACTTAACATTCAGAGCATTCAGACTAGCGCTGAGGATATTGCTTCTATGGAAAATAGTATGGTTCAGAATTAAAGTACTGGGAATTTGTGAGATAATCACAATGCTGTGCAGATACGAAGATGCTGCCAGACTGCGGCCAGAAACAAGCTCAACATAACTTTTCTAGGCAAATTTGGGTTTAACTTCTGTACGAACTTTGGTGGAAGGAAAAGCCTCTGCAAATATGCCAAGAAAAGTTCTGTTCAATTCTTGAGACAAAAATCATAATAGAATAGAACCCACTGAAATGACTTTTTATCACCTTTGAAAGGCATTCTCTAAACTCAGAGTAACTACACCAGTTTTCATCAAATGAGGTTCAGGCCCAGCAATTTTTCCCTTGCCAGTCATAACCATTTTATGAGATGTAGCATTCCCTTAAAAGCAAAGCATCCACACGCTACTGTGTTATGTCATGCCCATAATAGCATTGTACAAAACCAAAATCTATATTTACTTGGATACAACTGAACTCCTCCTGGAAATTCTTAACCTTGCTCCCTTAGTAGTCTCTTTGGGGATACTTATATGAAAAAATAGAGGCCACGGGCAGTGATAGATATTTCCTGAGGCTGCTTCGTTTCATCTCTTACGGCGTTTCATCACCGCCAGACTCTGCTCTGTGCCACGCTGTGTCTGAAAGCAGACCCTCGAGCAGCCAGGGTTTGTGCTTGGAGCCAGACGTGGGTTTTACTCCTCCGCTGAAGTCATCCTCTGTCACCTCTTGAAGCAACCTGAAGGCACCTCCCGTGCATTGTGCCCTCTCAGGCTGGGCTTTCTGTATCAGTCTTTACGAGCAAGGCAGGTTGGTAGGGAAGCAGGGAGGAATGAGACCTTTATTAGGTGGCTTTGTTTTAGCTGACGTGTTAAGGTTTTCTGACATTGAAGTGTCATCGTCCTCCCTGCCTTTTGAACTCAGTTGTCTGCCACTAAATTTAAAAAAAAAAAAAAAGTTGTTTTAAAATGTGAGTTTTGTGTAAATAACCTGATGTGAAAAGTTACTCTGCAAGCTCCCATAGACTGAAGAACCCACACAGAAGGGTAACTTTACTTTGGACTGAGCCATGAAAATAATTTGACCTTGAGCTTGCATTTCCTCAGCCACCAAAGTCAAGCAAACTCAAGACAAAAAGCGGTGGGAAGCCAGGTCTCGGCAGTGACAGGTCTGGTGGAATGTTTTGTTTGCTGCAAGTTTTCAGAAGTGTTTTTACGTGAGAGGTTCCTACCTATTTTGTTTGGCTTCGGTTTTAGCAATATGTTGTCTTAAGAGGCAGAACTTTATTTGCACTGAGGAGTCTGGTTAGACCTATGGCCTGTTTAGATTACTCCTTGGGCTATAAAGCAGTAGGGAAAGATTCTTTACCGTTACACACAACATATAGACCATATTGCCTATGTACATTTAAAAGGCATTTAAAAGATCTGAATTCCTTTAATCTATATAAAAGGTCGAAAATTTTAATTCACAAGATTTAGATCCCTATCAAATTAATCAAACAAATGTGCTGTATAAATGGACAAGAAATAAATGAAAATATGCTATACTTAAGCACTCTGCACATAGTTTCACTAAAATAGATTAGGATAATGGAATACTTTGACAGGTTTTTCCATAGCACACAGAGCATAGTGCTTGGGAAAAAAAAAAAATATTTTTTTTTTTTTTAATTCTGTAGTGTGGGATCTATTAAGCAGCTGCTGCAAATAGCTAGAGACTTTATTTTTGTTTTTACATCTCTAAGCAGATGCTGTTGGGGGGTGGTGAGTTGGTCGTGGAGAGTGAAATTCCTGCAAGAGCTTATTACCTGTGTGTCGGTTTTCACTACTTCTGTTCTCTTCGTGTTAATAGTTTAAGTAAACAAGGTATACAAAGAAAATGGTGGGATTTTTACCACTGATTTCTCTTCAGAAAAGTGGTATAATACAGTGATGTGAAGACACCTGACTTTGTGTTACATTGCTGTATGCTACTCTATAGCATGCACCCAGACAAAATCTCAGAAAATCCCAAACATTGACGTTTATTGAGACTAGAAAATGAGTGTGAAACCTTTTCTGGGATCTTTCGGGGAAATGTTATAATTGATAATTATCTCCTGGATGGTTTTGTTGTTATTTCTCTGCTCCAGCCTTTGACAGACCAGATGTAAACTGCTTCTGGCTGGTCTGTCAGTGGGCTCCTGGTATTATCAGCTGGGACATAAAACCCTCCCTCACGCACTCGTGTGGGTAAATCTGGTCACTGACTCTTCCCTTCCCACCCTCTCTGCTTTCCCTCTCTATAATATCTCTGTCCTGATTGGTGTTAACGACATCTAGTAATTTAGTCTCATCTGTGAATTTAATTCTAAGGCTGTTTATCTCTTTTTCCAGAGCATTAATAAATATGTAAAATAAAACTGGGCCTAACACCAAGTCCTGTGGCAACCCAACTGGATACCTCTTCGCAGCTCAGCGCAGTGCTGTTTGTCATGACTCATTATCCTTTGTTTACATTCCTTCAGCCAGTTTTCTATCCACATGACAGCACTCTTACCCAAGACATTACAAATTATTTTTCTAATAAGGTTTTGTGAGCCACTGTATCAAATGCTATGCCGCAGCCCAGATATATTGCAGCCACTCCGTTCCTTCCATACGCTAACCCAGAAAAATGGTGAAGGAGCAATTACATTTGTCTGGCATGATCTGTTCTTTGAAATGCAAACTATTTATTGGTCATGGTTCCCCTGTTGTTCCAGATGATTTTTACGCTCATAATATTTATTCCATTATTTTAGACGCGATTGAGAGCAATCCCATCAAAAGATAACTGCCGGTTTGCTCTCCCTCTCCTCCCCTTTTTTTTGGAAGACTTTCAGCAGTTGCTGAGATCCACACCCAGGGTCTGAAGAGGCAGTGGGCCCCAAACCCTTCAGCAACGGGGCGTCACAGGCGAGGAGCACGGCCAGGGCACGAGGAGCGGCGGGGAGAGGGGGCTGGCTGTGATGGGGGCAGCGCAGTCAGCGAGAAGGGCAGACAGGCACGGCGTGGCTGTCAGGAGGGGGAGGAGGGCTGCCCTGACGGTCAGAACAGAAGAAAGGAGCAGGGGAGGTCAACGAGAGCGTGGAAACTGGGAGTCGATTCGACAGGGGACTCTTGGAGCTGTCAGGTCTCGGGGACGATCCCCAAGCTGTCATTCATCCAGTGGTCGCGTCTGGTGCTGTTCAAACCAGGAGCCATGTCCTGCTCTTGCGTAGCCATCCTTGTGCTGCTGCGTGCGTCACGTGCCACTTGGGGCTTTGGAAAACTGTGTAAAAAACAACCCAGTTTCCCTGTATGAATTCAGATGTAGGCATCGTGTTTGCGCGCTGTGCGGTTCGAATCTCTAGCCCACCTCTTCTCATGCCGTCTGGGCCGTGCGGATTGTTTGGGACAAGAGCTTTTGCTCTTGTAACCCCATGGTTGGGGCCTGTCCCTTACTCAAAATGGAAACACAGGGACAGACCTCGCGCTGGCTTTACCGGGAGCTATTCCTGCCTGAGAACAGCAGGATCACACCAAGGATCAAATCCTCTTTGCGGAGGGATTACATTTCCTGCCAAATGTGTGACAGGGCTCAGTTTCAAGCACATACAGAACAAATCGGTGACAAGACCGACATTTAGCAGTGGCTTAGTATCCAGGCCTGTCATGGGAGACAGCTCTCAGCATCTGATCTAGCACGATCTTCTGGGTAATGTCTGCATGACCTTGGGATCCAGCTCTCAAGTAATCCATAGGGATGGTGTCTAATGGAGTTTTAGTACTGATTTATGTATTCGGCACAAGTGTGGATTCGTACGGTTAAATTATATTGGGAGGTGACCCCTGAGAAGCCACTTCTAAAGAAACTAGTTTTCCTTTCTGCCAGCTCTTGTTGCTGCTCTGCAAATCTTCACTGTCGTCTTTGAGTCGCTTCCACACGCTTATCTTTGGACTTTAAAACTTACTCATCAAAGAGATCACAGGTTTCATTTTGTATATCACAAAGGATTATCCTCTGAAAACAATGCTACTGAAAATACGTGATGGCTGACTGGTAAGGAAAGTGTGGACACTTCGTACATGCTGCAAAAATTTCAGTCCAGCTCCTGGGAAAAACAAAAGAAAACAAAAGAAAACAAAGCAAAAAAAAAAAAAACAAAAAAACCCCACACAACAAAAACTTGCTCAAGAGATTCCTGTTTTTCGCGGAGCTGAGTGCCTGCGCTGGGAGCTCCCAAAAGCCAGGCTTCCTGCGCTGGGGACAATCAGGGAGGCAGATGCTGTCACTTCCACCCTGGAAACTAGCTGCTAATGTGGTTAATGCCCTGCTCAGCCTACTCGCTTAGGAAAGTGTGGGTAGTGGTGTAATGAGATTTTTCCTTGTACAACTGTGCAAAAACAAAAGGAGAAAGGAAAAAAAAAAAAAAAAAAAAAAAAAGGAAAAAATTATAAGGAAGTTTTAAACCAGATAGGACAGCCTGAAAGAGTTTGCATCACCTTCCTTCTCTGGAATTAAAGCATGTTTTAAACAGACTAACTTGGGGTATGTCAGCGTGGCTATATGATCCCAGGATCCAGCCCGTACTTCAAGATTGCACCGATTGGAGTAATGCTCTCATGAATAAAATAATGCAGGATAAAGTGTTGTTTATGATTTCTTTTCTCAGCAGATTAGCTATGTACATCTTGTAACACAGGCTGGCTCTGTGGAATTTCAAGCACGGCAGGAGACCTGTTAGAAAATGAATTACATTTCCCAGCCAAAGCAATATCAGAAGTGTCCCAGAGTCTACACTATCTTAATGTTGATTTAAAATCATATATTCATATTACCTTTTTATGTCTAGTAAAGCAACGTGATGGAGCCTTTCTTTTGCCAAAGTTGTATTATCCCATTTCTCTGAGTTAGGTAAACTGTAATGTGTCTGCTTTACAGATGGGTAAACTTAGCATAAAGAGAGGGAAGCCATTGTTTTTGGTGAAGAATGCCTGAATGAGAGCACTTCCATCTATATTGGCCATCCATAGTGGCAGTGGCTCTGAAAATGAGCCTCTTTCCATTCATTTATGTGACAGATTATTTTACTTTAAGCAGTTCTTGGATAAAATACGTTAGGCATCCCCAGGGCAGGAACTCGAAATCAAGACTCCCGCATGGAGCCTGGCTGGAGAGATGTGCTCGTGGGCTCGGGGTGATGGAATTGCCTTCGCCGGCCGGAGCAGCTTCGGTGGGAGGGATGGGGTGGGTTTCTGCTCCGGTACTGGCTGCGGCTGGGTGATGAGGGTGCTTTTCAGGACCAGGGGAGAGCGGGTTTGTTGAGGGCTGCCTCTGAACTCCTGCGTGCTCAAACACGGCTTAGGAAGAGGACGTGGCCGCTATCTCCTGCCCTTTCTCCTGTTCTTCTTCCTCTGTTTGGAAAAGGGACTGCGGCTGCGCTGAGCGTGGCGCAGGTTCCCGTCGGGGCGTTGGGCGTGGTGCGTTTGTAGGACTCGGTCCCCTTGGCCGAGAGTTCCCAGTGGAATTGAGGCATCGCTAAAGAATAGAGGCTGGGCTGCTTGCTGCTGGCAGGGCCAAGGCAGCCCCCAGCACACCGCGGGGCGCAGCGCCGGCACTAGCCGAGGCCCTGCTGCTGGCGCCAGAATCCTCTTGTCGAGTCGTGACGGAAGAAGTAAGTGGCCACAGAGCAAGGAATTAGAGAACCCCGGTCAGTAGCCAGCGTTTTGATAAATGTTGTGTAAATTATAGGCGTGTAAATTACAACTTGTAGCATGGGATGTTTGACCGGCTCGGGGGTTTAGCCTGCGTGTCTGGCGCGGCCAACATGCTGTTTTCATCACTTTAATAACCTTCATGAAGCAGGTGGCTGATGCAGTTAATGCTGCTGTCATTTTTCTTTCCTTGTGATTTGCCGTGATGACAGTTCCGTCGTTTCATTTGGAGTATTTAAGGCTGTTAGGAAGCATTTTTAGGCAATTATCTAGTACAGGTATTTCCAAGCATGCCTGAAGCATACAGGGAGTCACCCCCTTTCACACTGCGTGTTTCTAAATAAGTACATGGCATGTTCCGTGTTAATCTGGGGAAAAACTATGGACAAGACCACCAGCTGTGAGAAACGGCGTAGCTTAATTTAGTTAGATGGAGTTATGCCCTTGTGTTCCAGATGGGGATCAAGCCCATCATCTTACAGTTGCAAAGATTTAGAAGATGTGAAACATTTCTAAGATCATTGAAATATATATTTTGCATTTCAAAGATAAAATACAGAAATCAATATGTCATCAAACCATTTAATTTTCTTCCAAGTTTGAGAGTCAATTGACAAGAGATCAGCAATTGGCAGGAGAACAAATGAAACATATTGAAAGAGCCAATTTGCTCGTATCGAGGGAGGCAGATGTGTCAGTTTTACATCTGCTCAAGCAAAGTCCTTGTTGTTGGTTTTTCCCGTCCTCCTCTTAAAAAATATTTCTTTCTCTGAAGGCTTAATTATTAGATGATTGAATAACCCTTTATCAGTGACCAAGGAGCACTCTGTTCATGGAAGGGCCCCTTTCACCACCGTGCTGTGATTCTGGCAGGTGCGGTCTGTTTGTGGAAGCTTCTGATTTTCCCCCAGAACCCGTCACACCTGACACACACCAGATTTCAATCGCAGCTGAGTAGTTTCCCGGGCCTCAATACTCCAGATGCCAATTTACTGCCTCTTTCTTGAACTCGCTATTAAAAGGGAAGGAAGTAGAAACAGCCCTGAGATTTCTCCTGACAGCCTGCTTCAGGGCATGGGCAGACGTCCTGGCAACAAGCAGCAGAAGGGAAAAAAAGCCAGGCAAGGGTAAGCGCTTCCGTGCTTTTAAGGGCAGGCAGCAAGGTGGGACCCGTGCGTGGTGCCTTTCCCTGGGAAGCAGGTAGGCAGGCGTGAGCCCCGCCTGGCCGTAGGTGGTAGCCAGAGCTGGAAGGCTGAAGCGTGGCAGCAGCTGCTGCTTGCAGGAGCAGGTACAGATAATGAAATGAGTCACGCTCTGCCCTTGGCTT